>NC_058520.1:132066620-133536620 GCF_904849725.1 Hordeum vulgare subsp. vulgare
CACAATCATCCTTGGTGCACACCTTTTTGAGAGAGAGAGAGAGACATGCACTCATCGTGGTTTTGCTAGAATGCTCATAGTGCTTCACTTATATCTTTTGAGCTAGATACTTTTGCTCTAGTGCTTCACTTATATCTTTTAGAGCACGGCGGTGCGTGACTTGGTAGTTGGCTTATGCTATGAAAGTAGTCCCAAATGTGATAGGTACCCAAAGAGGTTGCAAAAACCTCCATTTTCATGTGCATTGAGTAGAAAGAGAAGTTTTGATTCCTCTCAATTAGTTTTGAGACGTGGATTTGGTAATATTAAGAGCTATGTTAGTAGGGTGTTGTGAATCTAGAAATACTTGTGTTGAAGTTAGTGATTCCCGTAGCATGCACGTATGGTGAACCGCTATGTTAGGAAATAAGAGCATAATTGATCTATTGATTGTCATCCTTTGTGTTGAGGTTGGGATCGCGCGATGGTTAACACCTACCAACCCTTCCCCTCGGAGTATGCGTTTAGCACTTTGTTTAGATTACTAATAAAAACTTTCGCAACAAGTATGTGAGTTCTTCAGGACTAATATGAGTCCATGGTATAGATGCACTTTCACCTTCCACCATTGCTAGCCTCTCTAGTTGTTGGGGGTATTATTTGTTGGGTAACCCGCCCTAGTTGGGCCGGGTCACCCAAGTTGGCGACTCATCTCTAAGTGGTTCCGGCCTTGGCCCAGCGGGGCCGGGAGTCGGATGGCGATTCGGGACCTTCGGGAGAAGTCCATCGTTGGGAAGATCTCCAAGTCTTGGAAAGATGGAGACTTAGAGATAGGAAGAATCACGATTTGTGTAAAGGAAAGGACTCTTGTAAACCCTAAGGGCTCGACCTGTATATAAAGGCGGGTCTCAGGGAAGGAGAGGGCAGGTTAGAAATCATCGAGTGCTAGGTCAGGCGAGTTACGCCCCCTTGTAATCGAAAATACCATCAATACAAACACCAAGCAGGACGTAGGCCTTTACCTCTTCCCGAGGGGCCGAACCTAGGTAAATCTCTGTCTCGCTCCCACATAACCCCTTTGAGTCGCCACCAAGGTGCGATGGCTGCAACACTAAGTCCTTTCACGAGGACATCTGCCGTGACAAAACCACGACATTTGGCGCCCACCTTGGGGCCTGCGCACGGTGGAGTTGAGTTCTCAAAGGGATCCCTACCAGGGTCCGGGAGCTATGCAGCGGGGCTCATGACTCGGAGCCGCCGCGGGAAGTACTACATCAATCACTTTCTATGGGGGCCCGAGGCCGATTCAATCGAATCCGGCTACAGAATCCCCTTCAGCAAGATCAACGTCTTCGTCGGCATGGTTGAATTGCCTATGCCTGAGCCGGACATCTCCTCCGACATTGTCGAGCCGGCCAGGTACGTCCGCCCTGTCGCGATGCCAAACCTAACCCGTACGGTCTTTGTTGGGTTCGCGCAGGGATCTGAGGAACCAGAACAATCGGCGACCCTGGAGACCACGCCGGTCAACACTGATGACGAATCATCCATGGGCGATTCAGATTCAATTCAGTCACTACATGGGGGCTGCCTTGGGGGCTTGTCACTAGCCATGGACCCCGAGGTTCTTGACCGGACCCGCCGTCAGATCGCCGTTTACATGGCAGGGGCGACTCAGCCATCGCCAAACCCGGTAGGCGAAGATGAGGCTAGCGAAACGTCTAGAAGCCCGGCCGCGATCTTGGTGGAGTTAGCGGCGGAGATAACAAGGCTCATGGCGACCCCCATAACGTCAGAAAACCAGGACGCGATAAACACGGAGCTAACAAAACTAAGAGATGGGGTGGCAAAAGCTCAGCGGGACGCTGCGGTGGAAGCCGCCAGGATCGATACCCGGCAGGCTCAAATTACCGCTGAGGTAGCTCATCTGATGCCGTGAATACCGAAAACTGGCGGCTCGAAAGGCATCAGCGCGCATCTGATGCCGTCCATCAGTGGAGGCATCAGAGTCGTTTACCCCCTGATCTGAACCCGACCCGCCTGTTCGACACTCCACGAACTCCCGGGGTAGGAGACGCCCCCGGGGGAGGGCCGGGCCAGCCACCAAACCCGCCGTTTCAGCCAGCCGTGGATCACGTTCCCCGATTCCAGACACCTCGAGGTCACTTTTCCAACCCGGTGGACAACGTCCTTGCCGCAACTCGCCATTTAGAATCCCTTCCGATTCATGGCAACACTCCAGCTGAGATAGAAGCAAGGAACACCATTGAGATGTTGAAGACGGTGGTGGTTCAAAACGTCCAGTTCTCACACAGCCTAGATCAGCTGCACTCCACTCCCCAGGCAAGCCGCACCAGGAGTCGACCGGAGGACCAGCCTGCCATAACCAGCGGACCGCGACCCTTTCCCAGGTCAACTCGCCTGATCACCGAGACCCGCCAGGTCGGGATCACCCGGACACCCAAGTCGCCCCAGCGCCTCTTGTTGGAAGCGGCAGACAAGTGGGGGTGCCATGCTTGGCCCCCGCCCTTCGCAACGAGCGAATGCCCAAGGATTTTAAAGGACCAAGAAAGGTGCCTAACTACACTCCGGACCTTGAGCCGGCGTCATGGGTCGAGAGTTATGAAATTTCCATGGACATGCTCGATGTAAGCGAAGCAGTCTGCGCCATATACTTCACAATGATGCTCGAAGGGATGGCGCGTACTTGGTTAAAGAACTTGCCCCCCAACTCCATCCAGTCTTGGGCCGAATTAAAAGAGCGTTTCGTCAAAAATTTCCGAGGGACCTGCAAGCGCCCGATGACAATAGTCGATTTACAGCACTGCGTTCAATGCCCGGATGAGTCGGCCCACCGCTGGACGCGGCGGGTCACGGAAATCATTCATTTGTCGGATGGTATCACGGCGGCTCAGACTGTGCTAATCCTGGAGCAGAACTGCCACTATGAGCCCTTGGTGCAGAAGTTGGGACGACTCAAGCGAAAGGTGCAAGATATGGGGGAGCTAATGGACACCCTCACTAGGTACGCTGAGGAGGACGACACCAAAGATCCACGAGAAGATGGTGGTAAGGCCAACTCGCCTAGGAAAGGCGAGTCATCCAAAAACCACACCCGGTTCCAGGGACGCGCCCGCCATAATCATGGAGCGAATGGCAAAAGAAGGCAGCAGGAAGAGCCTTCGGACTTAGTCGCCAACACCAACGCCAACAATGACAACCAGCGCCAGAAGAAGAATAGGGGTTACAGTGGCAAAAAGCCACACAACTATAATGAGTTACTCAAGGGCCCCTGCCCGCATCACGCCATGGCAGACGGGCCAGCGACTCATTCTTGGGAGGACTGTTACGTGATGCGGGAGTTTCGGGCGGAGGCGATCAAAAAAGGGCAAGGCGGCGAACCGGACCAACGGCAGGAACAGTTTGGTGCGTCTAATCAACGCCAGAACCCCTTCGACGGCTTCCTCGAACCCGGGGCACAGGGCGGCCCGCAGCCAAGCAGTGGCCAGTATCCGGTGCACCACCAGCGGCGGTATAACCCGCCGGGAGTCTTCCAACAGAATATCCTATGCAACGCCCAGTATATTTCATTAGAGAGGTGCTAACTCTCTGCAAGCAACGATACCCACACTGGCAGAAGTTAGTTTATGGGATCTTTATGGCAAGCCGAAAGCTCAAACACTATTTCCAAGAGCATCCCATCACGGTGGTTAGCTCCGCCCCCTCGGGGACATCATCCAGAACCGGGAAGCAACGGGGCGAATCGCCAAGTGGGTGATCGAACTTGGGCCGCACCATGTGCGATACACCCCTCGCACGGCTATCAAATCTCAAGCCCTGGTTGATTTCGTCAACGATTGGACCGAGTTACAGATCCCGGAAGATAGACCCGACCTTACATACTGGACTATTTATTTTGATGGGTCTAGACAGTTGGAAGGCTCGAGGGCTGGTGTGGTGCTGATATCGCCTCAAGGAGACAAATTCGGCTATGTCCTCCGACTCATGTTTCCATGTACCAACAACGCTGCGGAATACAAAGCTTTACTTCATGGCTTGCGACTCGCCAAGGAGATGAACCTTACGCGGGTCAGATGTTTTGGCGATTCTGATTTGGTGGCTCAGCAAGTTTCAGGTACTTGGGATTCTCGGGACCCCCGATGGCGGCTTACAGGAGGGCTGTGTCTGATGTGGCGGGTCACTTCCATGGCTATGAGGTCAATCGTATCGACTGGCGCCTTAACGAAGCAGCTGATGCCCTTTCACGTCCTAGTTCGCAGCGTAAGCCGGTTCCCCCCAATGTCTTTCTGGATACTCTGCATAATCCTTCCGTAAGGTTACCCTCGGAGGAGGAGTTGGCAATACCAGACCCTGAGTCTCAGTTCGTGGCGGCTCTCCATGTTACGCCGGATTGGGTTCTTCCGTATCTGGCCTATCTCGCCCGAGGTGAGTTACCTTTGGATGAAGTATTGGCTCGCCAAATCATTCGGCGAAGCAAATCCATGGTGATCATCAATGGCGAATTATATAAACAAAGCACTTCTGGGGTTTCCCAAAGATGTGTTTCCTCTGAAGAAGGATGCGTAATTCTAAACGACATTCATTCCGGAGATTGTGGGCATCACGCCAGGTCACATTCCTTGGTTTCAAAAGCGTTCCGTCATGGTTTCTTCTGGTTGACGGCCCATGCAGATGCAGAGGAGATAGTTCGTCGATGTGACGGATGCCAGTGTTATGGACGACATGCCCGTGTGCCGGCTCAAGAACTAAGGATGATACCCATCACTTGGCCTTTCGCGGTCTAGGGGTTAGACATGGTTGGCCCCTTTAAGATGTCGTCCAACAAAAAAACTCATCTGCTGGTGGTGGTTGATAAGTTTACAAGTGGGTTGAAGCAGAACCTGTTGGAGCTTGCGATGCGGAGACAACGGTCAAATTCTTGAAAAAATTGATCTTCCGATTCGGATATCCACACAACATTATTACTGACAATGGCACTAATCTGTCTCAAGGAGCGATGCAGGAGTTTTGCCATCGTGAGCACATCCGGCTTGATGTTTCTGCAGTAGCTCATCCGCAATCTAATGGACAGGCCGAGCGGGCGAATCAGGAAGTGTTGCGAGGAATCAAACCCCGACTCATGGTTCCCCTGGAACGTACCCCGGGGTGTTGGGTTGAGGAGTTGCCTTCAGTACTATGGAGCATCCGGACCACCCCGAACCGTTCTACGGGTTTTACTCCCTTCTTTCTGGTATATGGAGCAGAAGCCATTCTTCCCACTGACATTAGGCATGACTCGCCCAGGGTTGCCGCTTATGTGGAACAGGACAACGAGTTGGCGCGTCAAGATTCTTTGGACGCTTTGGAGGAAGCACGCGATTTGGCTGCAACCCGATCGACCATTTATCAGCAGGACTTACGGCGTTATCACAGCCACCGGGTCAAGAGCCGAACTTTTCAGGAGGGCAACTTAGTGCTTCGATTGATACAAGATCGTACCGGCATGCATAAGTTATCACCACCATGGGAAGGACCGTTCGTCGTCAGCAAAAGCCTTCTCAACGGGTCCTACTATCTGGTGGACCTACGGCCTGATCGGCCAACCACGGAGGCTGAGTCAACTCGCCCCTAGAACATAGTCCACTTGCGGCCTTATTACACTTGAGCTATTAGCTCTGCCTTTTGTAAGTTTTTCATTTCTTAGGAAGCAATGAAGTTGATGCCTCCCAGCTTGGGGGCTTTCCTGCTAATTCATCTTATTGAAAGTATGGATCTTTATTTTTATTCTTCAACAAGTCGCCCAAGCATGGACGCTATCTATACCAAAGAGCTTAAGTCGCCACGATGCGCTTATTACAAAACTGGGTATCGATAAGCCAAAGAGGATCGAAGTCGCTACAAGCGCGCGATTCAAACATAGGCGCCTTATATGATTCTGTGGATTAGGCTGGCTTACTTGAGGGCAGTTTGTTCTCAAGTCGTTTTGTGGTAATAGCGTATACGCTTCTACAATCCTATGACGGTCTTTCCCTTAATCATAGGTCACTTGGGGGCTTCCTCTCACCGAGATCAGCCTTACTACCCATTTGGCCTGCGAAAAATTACCGCATTAAAAATGGTTATACTCGACTGTGTGTTGGCCGAATCGCCATATGGACCCATGAACTCTTGGCGAGTTACTCCGCTTATGGACCCTGAACTCGCCTTGGTTAAAACATGTCTGGTACCGGCTAGCGCCTCACATGGAAAATAGAGAAACCATTGGTTCACTGAACCCGCTTCACTGAAGCTTGACTTGCGCCTGATCAGCCGGTCTAAATACTTGAGCTTTTTATACAAAAGTCTCCCTCGGGTAGAACTTGAGTTTATATAACTCGTCCTATCCTGTCGCGACCTGATGAGCCGACAAAATTGCTATTTTTACCTTCCTGGCACTGCCACAAGGTCTTTCAGACTTTTTTCTGACTCGCCTCAAATATCTTGGGTCGGTTATTATTTATTATCATCCATTACTCACTGAGATGATTTGATATGTGTCTTTAAGCCTAACAGGTTGATGATCAAAATCATTATAGCCACAACGGGTCAAGCATCATAAAAAGACGCCTTGAGGGCGGTCAAGCATTCTAAGGCGCCTTAAAGGCGACATAAGGGTTTTCAAGACATCACAAAAGCAGTTTGATCTCTATAAAGGACTTATTACATGGCTCTTATGGCCAAATCCATAAAGGATTATTCTACTGATGTCCTCGGTCAGCCTGCTGCAAGCTCTGGCCGACTTCAATTTGCAAGTCGCCCAGTACCCAGTTACACTTGGATAACGCGGTGAACTCATCTTCATCGTTCAGCACTCATGAAAGATCCACCTCCAAGTCAAAAGGATTCTTGGGTCGACGCAGAGTTAAGCTGGTTGTCACAAAGGTCGGCGGGTTGACTTTCTTGTTCTTGTTGTCATAGGCGGCTTGGTATTTTGATAAATCCAAGCTTGCTACAAGCTGAGTCGCTGCCAAACGGGATTCTTTGACAACACGCTGGTAATCTTCTTCAGCGAATTCTGACCCGTCATCCTTGAGCTGGGGAAAGCCTGCCGCTACCTCTTCAGGGTTTATTTCTAGAGCATACGCTAGACACCGACTCAGAGTAGTCAGTGCTCCTTTTCGGGCAGCAGACCGAGTTAGCTCACCAATTTGAGGAGGACGAGTAGATAAGCAGCCAAGCATTTTCTTTATGGATGTTATGGGTTCCTTGGCACCCATCACTGCTTTCACGGTCAGCACACTTCCGGTATACAACTGCTCCATTAACGTGTAAATCGCCTTCAGCATCAGGATACAATCATTCTGAAGATTGGCGGCTCTCAGACCTGCATAAGGAGTAATGATGGTCAGCAATTTCTACATACTAAGTTATCTATTTACAAAATACAAGGTCAGGGTTTGGTTTTTTTACCAAAGACGGCTTGTGCCATGTTGGAGATACGTCGCTTTAAGCCGGCCAGCTCTTGTTGTACAGTATCCAACTTAGCTTCGGCTTTTTCTGCTCGCTTTATCAGGGCATATTGATCAGCTTGAGCCTTTTTTAAGTCGGCTTTTAGCTTCTCCATCTCAGATAAGATCAATTGACACTTCTCTTCTGATTTCGCCCGGGCATCCTGCTGATCGGTTAAATTTTTCTTCAAATCACCAAATGCTGATTCAGCTCGGGTAAGTGATTCGTGTCAAAATATATGGTCAAGGGGCAAGTCTCAGAATTATTGCAAGCAACATCCCTGACACTTGGGGGCTAATGTATAATTTTTTAGATAAATTATACAATATCAAGACCCGGCTCATCTTTTTACAGATGACCCGACCCTTGGGGGTTACAGGTCGAAAGTTTTCTTCAATTATCAAGACCCGGCTCATCTTTTTACAGATGACCCGGCCCTGGGGGGGGGGGGGGTTACAGGTCGAAAGTTTTCTTCAATTATCAAGACCCGGCTCATCTTTTTACAGATGACCCGGCCCTTGGGGGTTACAGGTTGACAGACTCATTTTACTATTAAGACCCGGCTCATCTTTTCGTATTCCATTTCATAACTCGCCTCCAGGCGACTCGCAAAGCCCGAGCAAAGTTCTCTGAATTCAATATTTTCATACTGGGAGAGCTTAGCCTTGGAGAGTTCATACTCAATAGCAGGTTGAGCTGATGATGATACATGCTTTGACAAAACTGCTGAGGCCGGCTTAGAAAAGCGAGTGCCGGTGATGACCACAACGTCTGGGTCTTCTACTGTTTTTAATGGACTTGGCCGATTAGGCGTTTCCATGGTTTCCTTGGGCGAGCTTGGGAGATCCATTTGATTTTCAGGTTTATCTTGGATCGGCGCCGATTTTTCAATAGGCTCCGAAGCTGTAATGGGAGTTGACCCGCAAGTTTTCCTGTTCTTCGCCTGAGCCCTAAAAGGAAAAGGGAGTGCGCTTAAAGAAACAGACATTACCATCATCAAAATAAGGTAAGTGTTATAAAAGACTTACCCGGGGACGCGGATCATCGGTGGAAGTGCTGACATTACTGAGTCGCCTGATGAAGGAGGAGAACTCTGCAAAACAAACACTTCAAGATGTGAGCGAGTTATAAACGTAATCCAAAAGGAAACGAAGAGGTGCTGTTAAAAGATACCTCATTTTGCCTTTTCTTGGTTTTTGTTGGTAACCTGGACACCAAGTCCCCAGAATGACTCCGAGTTTTCCAATTGGAAGCATGTTGTGCTTTCTTCAAAAGGAAATTTGGATCCAAACAAGCATGTGGGTGTGAGAAGGGAACTTTCCCACAAATTCGCCTGGTCGGCTTAGGTGGAGGAGAAGATGAGTCGGAGGAAACATAAATTACCTCTACGGAGTCTTCCTGGCTTTCATTGTCCTCATTCTACACAAAAGATACAAGAGGCGTAAACACAAAATTATCAACAATGAATGCCGAGTTAAAGAAGATGGTTTTTTACCTCTGAAAGTACGTTGCCGACTTGGGATTCGTCGGCGTCAGATGGCTCAGTAACGACGGCTTTGCCCTTGCCCTTGGATTTCTTTTTTGGAGGCGGCTTGGCTTGCTTCAAGGCCATCTTTTTTGGCCTCCTGGACCAGAATTTGTCACCTTTCTGAAAAGGCATTTTTTTATTATAAGAGGTCATAGCTCAAGTAAGATGGAAGGAATAAGGTAAAAGTGGGTTAAGTTATTTACCTTTGGTGCCGGGTTGATCTTGCAGAACGGCTTAAGACCTATTTGGCTTCACTTGGCCATGGGCTCGCCGGTCAATTTCTTGATGATGGTTACAATATCATTTTCTGTTAGTGCTGTGTGGAAATAGCACTGGGGGTGATCCAAGGTACCGTCAAAATCACACATTAATCCGTCCCGGCGACTTAAGGGGAGGATACGCCATTCGACCCAGCATCGGATTAAGTCAACCCTAGTAAGGCCGTTGTTTGTCAGAGATCTTAACTCGGACAGTACTGGGATAAAATCTGACTCCTCTTCTTCGGTGAGCTTGTCTGGGAGTCTGAAATTTGTTGGAAGATGCTCCTTCCTATAGCCAAGAAGCTTGTTTTCACCCTCAGGCGAAGTTTCCTGGCAGTAAAACCAGGACTCGCCCCAGCCTTTGGGATGGCTTGGCATGGCGAGTGACGGGAATGAACTATCCCTACGGCGTTGAACATTGACACCTCCAAGCTCCAAGCTAGGACCATTGGAAAATTCTGTCAGGCGATTCAAATGGAAGAAATACCAAAATAAAGGAACTGAAGGTTCCATCCGCAAGTCGGCCTCACAGAACACTTGGAACTGGCATAAATTGCATATCGAGTTGGGTCCTAAGTCCTCGAGGCGGACATTCATGAAGTTCATGGCATCTGTGAGGAATTTTGATCTGGGCGGTTTAGAACCCCGTTCAAGGTGTTCAACAAAAACAACTATTTCCCCTTCCTTCGGGTTGGGGATCTCCTCTCCTAACCCGGAACGCCAACCGATAACCTCTTGAGGGTCCAGATTCCCCGTTTTCACACAGTTGTTAAGGAGAGTATCATCAACCTTGGTCGGGAGCCAATCATTTTTGAAAACGGTGCCCATGCTACAAAGGGAAAAATACGGATAAATTAATTCGCCAAGCACCTACTAAATGGTGAAACAGATTCATTTGACTCGCCAAACAATTTGCTTGATGGCTGAGGGAGTTTTTTGACTCGCTGATAAAGGGCCGGGTCAGAATACCAGGGCGACTTATGAAATTCTTACTACTTAAAGGAAAAATGGTTCAGAGCTTCAGAAATATCCGCCAAGATGGCGAAGTATGAATCTATAAACAGGTTTCACGCGACAGGCAGTAATACGTGGATCCACAGAACATGCAGAAATGAATGCGAAAGGTCTGGGTAAAACAACCTATGACTAAGATGAAAACAGTACAGTTGATCTCGTGAAATCCTTTCTAAGTCTTCAAATCAAGGCTAAGCAACTAAGGGTATGGAGAATGTTGCCGTACTCACTATCGTCACCACCAACTGGCCGGGAATTACAAAGCTGTTCGAGATGTTCTAAAGAAACGATGGACATGAATCTCGAGAAGCTTAGATCTGCCTTCAATGGCGGGAGGCTGACCTGGTAAATGCGGCTGGAGGCGTCCGAAGAAAGATTCGCGGCGAGTGTCGCGCGTTCAGCAGCTCCCGGACGGGGGGCGAAGATCTCGGACGGCGACGAAGTTCTCGACGCGGCGGTGAAGCTCTCGGGCGGCGATGAAGTGCTCGGATGACGGCGAAGCTTTCGGGCGGCGACGAAGTTCTCGAGCAGCAGCAGAGCTCTCGGGCGGCGACGAAGCTCTCGGGTGGTGACGAGGTTCTCGGTGCGATGGCGAGGAAGAAGGGGGCGACAAGACGGGTAGGTGGAAATGCGCCCTGCCCCGTCCTCCCGCCTATTTATTGGGTCAGGCACTGAGATCGAGGCGCCACGAGCGGGAACTGCCAAAAGATAAAGATTCGCCATGATGGCGCCCAAAATTTTCGGGATATCGATACCGAAGGATCCGTTGGAGATTACCTCGTCATCTCTTCCGAGAATAAAGGGATAAGAAGGCGCCAACAAGAAGTGGTTTGGCGACTTGTGTTTTTCCGCAACAGATGGCGGTTTAAGTGCATGGTGCATAAGAAGAGTGAGATGAATCGCCCCTAACTAAGTGAGGACATTGGCGTGAAAAAATTCAAGTCAATCTGGGGCCTAATGTTGGGGGTATTATTTGTTGGCTAACCCGCCCTAGTTGGGTCGGGTCACCCAAGTTGGCGACTCATCTCTAAGTGGTTCCGGCCTTGGCCCAGCGGGGCCGGGAGTCGGATGACGATTCGGGACCTTCGGGAGAAGTCCATTGTTGGGAAGATCTCCAAATCTTGGAAAGATGGCGACTTAGAGATAGGAAGAATCACGATTTGTGTAAAGGAAAGGACTCTTGTAAACCCTAAGGGCTCGACCTGTATATAAAGGCGGGTCTCAGGGAAGGAGAGGCCAGGTTAGAAATCATCGAGTGATAGGTCAGGCGAGTTACGCCCCCTTGTAATCGAAAATACCATCAATACAAACACCAAGCATGACGTAGGCCTTTACCTCTTCCCGAGGGGCCGAACCTGGGTAAATCTCTGTCTCGCTCCCACATAACCCCTTTGAGTCGCCACCAAGGTGCGATGGCTCCAACACTAAGTCCTTTCACGAGGACATCTGCCGTGACAAAACCACGACACTAGTGCCAGCGCAATTCTCGCCGGTGCACAAACCCACCATATTCCTTCCTCAAAACAGCTACCATACCTACCTACTATGGCATTTTCATGGCCATTCCGAGATATATTGCCATGCAACTCCCACCGTTCCGTCTCATGACTTGTGACATCACTCTCATATTGCCATTGCATGATTGTAAGATAGCTAGCGAGATGTTTCAACGTCATACGCCATGTTAGATCGTTGCACATCCTGGTACACTGCCGGAGGCATTTCCTATGGAGTCATCATTGTGAGTTTTGAGCTGTGAGTAAATAAAAGTGTGATGATCATCATTATTAGAGCATTATCCCATGCGAAGAAATAAAAAAAGAGGCCAAAGACCCCAAAAACAAAAACAAAAAAAGAGGAGAAAAGAAAAGAAAAGAAAAAAAGAGGCCTAAGAGCCCAAATGAAAAAAGAGAGAAAAAGAGAGAAGGGACAATGCTACTATCTTTTTCCACACTTGTGCTTCATAAATAGCACCATGTTCTTCATGATTGAGAGCTTCTTGCTTTGTCACTACCATATTCTAGTGGGAATCCTCATTATATAACTTGGCTTGTATATTCCAATGATGGGCTTCCTCAAAATTTCCCTAGGTCTTCGTGAGCAAGCAAGTTGGATGCACACCCACTAGTTCTCCTTTTGAGCTTTCACATACTTATAGCTCTAATGCATCTCTTGTATGGAAATCCCTACTCATTCACATTGATATATATTAATGGGAATCTCCATATCCTTTTGATACGCCAAGTCAATGTGACCATCTCCTCCTTTTTGTCTCACAACCACCACCACACTCTATTCCACCTATAGTGCTATATCCATGGCTCGCGCTCATGTATTGCGTGATAGTTATAAAAAGTTTGAGAAAGTAAGAGTGCGAAAACAATTACTTAGCCAATACCGGGGTTGTGCATGATTTACATTAGTTGTGTGAGGATGATGGAGCATAGCTAGACTATATGATTTTGTAGGGATCACTTTCATTGGCCTTGTTATTTTGAAAGTTCATGATTACCTTGCTAGTTTGCTTGAAGTATTATTGTTTTCATGTCAATAGCAAACTATTGTTTTGAATCTTATGGATCTGAACATTCATGTCACGTGAAAGAAGTTGCAAATGAGAACTATGCTAGGTAGCATTCCACATAAAAAATTCATTCTTTATCACTTCCCTACTCGACGACGAGCAGGAGTTAAGCTTGGGGATGCTTGATATGTCTCCAATGTATCTATAATTTTTGATGGTTTCATGCTATTATCTTGTCAAACTTTGGATGTTTTGCATAGTTCTCGAACCCGTAGGGTGTGCACACTTAAGGTTCGGTGACGTTTCAGTATAGTTGAGTTATAGGTGTTGGTGACCGAAGGTTGTTCGGAGTCCCGGATGAGATCCTGGACATCACGAGGAGCTCCAGAATGGTCTGGAGGTAAAGATTGATATATAGGAAGTCCTTTTTTGGTCACCGGAAAAGTTAGTGTACCGGGAATGTCGGGAGGGTGCCGGGAGACCACTAGGAGGGGTGTGACGACCTGATATGTCTCCAACGTATCTATAATTTTTGATGGTTTCATGCTATTATCTTGTCAAACTTTGGATGTTTTGCATGCCTTTTATATATTTTTTGGGACTAATTTATTAACTCAGTGCCAAGTGCGAGTTCCTGTTTTTTCCATGTTTTTGACCCCTTTCAGAGGAGATTTTGAAATAGAGTCCAAACGGAAGAAAATCCCCGAAAAGATTTTTTCTGTAACAGAAGAAGATCGGGAAGCTTGATAGCCAAGGCTGGGGGGCCTCAGGGGCCCCACAAGCCCCCACCCCGCGGCCAGGGGGGAGGCCGCGGCCCACGGGCTTGTGGGCCCCCTGGGCGCCCTCTGCCCTAGGGGTTGCGCCTATATATTCCCTACAAATCCCAAAAAAATCAGGAGATCATCGAAAGTACTTTTCCGCCGCCGCAAGCTTCTGTCTCCGCAAGATCCCATCTAGGGCACGTTCTGGTGCCCTGTCGGAGGGGGATTCGGACACGGAGGGCTTCTTCATCAACACCATGACCTCTCCGATGATGCGTGAGTAGTTCACCATAGACCTACGGGTCCATAGCTAGTAACTAGATGGCTTCTTCTCTCTCTTGGATCTTCAATACAAAGTTCTCCATGATCTTCATGGAGATCTATCCGATGTAATCTTCTTTTGCGGTGAGTTTGTTGAGAACCGATGAATTGTGGATTTATGATCAGATTATCTATGAATCTTATTTGAGTTTCTTCTGATCTCTCGTATGAATGATTTCATATCCTTGTAATTCTCTTCGATTTGTGGGTTTTGTTTGGCCAACTAGATCTATGATTCTTGCAATGGGAGAAGTGCTTGGTTTTGGGTTCATACCGTGGGGTGGCCTCACCCAGTGACAGTAGGGGTAGCAAGGCACGCATCATGTTGTTGCCATCAAGGGTAAAAATATGGGGGTTTCATCATTGGTTTGAGATTATCCCTCTACGTCATGTCATCTTGCTTAAGGCGTTACTCTGTTCGTCATGAACTCAATACACTAGATGCATGCTGGACATCGGTCGATGTGTGGAGTAATAGTAGTAGATGTAGAAAGTATCGGTCTACTTGTCTCGGATGTGATGCCTATATGTATGATCATTGCCTTAGATATCATCATGACTTTGCGCGGTTCTATCAATTGCTCGATAGTAATTTGTTCACCCACCGTGATATTTGCTATTTTGAGAGAAGCCTCTAGTGAACACTATGGCCCCCGGGTCTACTCCACACCATATAATCAGCCTTACACTTTTTACTTCGTTGCACTTTCCGCCTTCAGATCTCACTTTGCAAACAATCTTGAAGGGATTGACAACCCCTTTGAAGCATTGGGTGCAAGCTTGTTTGTGTTTGCGCAGGTACTCTCGACTTGACGAGACCCTCCTTCTGGATTGATACCTTGGTTCTCAAACTGAGGGAAATACTTACTGCTCCTGTGCTGCATCACACTTTCCTCTTCAAGGGAAAAACCGAAGCGAACAAGAGAAGTAGCAAGAAGAATTCCTAGTGTCAAGGAAGGACTTTTGTTACCATAGCATGACCCAAGAGCCTTATGGGCTGTGAGAGGAGGTGAACCAGCCCCTGGTGGGCTGGACGAAGGCTCTCTCAAAACCCCATGCGGCTAGGAGTGGATATAAAAGGCAAAAGTCCTTTAAAAGGAAAGGAAGGAGGAGTCCTTCCAACGTTGTCAACCTCCCTTGTGGGAATGTGGACTCTTCCTTTAGGTTTCGACCGACCCCTTCTCATTCTAGTAAGGGCCAAGTGTGCCTCCTCTCCCCTCCTCCTATATATACTAGAGGTATTGAGGGTTTTTGGACAACACATAAATCAGCCACGGCTGCCTCTCTCTCTAGATTTGTTTCTCCTCTAGTCTAGTTCGACAGTGCTTAGGCGAAGCTCCGCTGGATTAGTTCACCACCACCACCACCACGCCGCCGTGTTGTGGAAATCATCTACCTCTCTGCCCCCTCTTGCTGGTTCAAGAAGGCGGAGATCGTCATCGAGTTGTACGTGTGCTAAATGTGGAGGTGCCATCCGTTTGGCACTAGATCGGGATGAATCGTGATGGGATCGCGGGACGGATCGTGATAAGATCGCGGGACGGGCTGAAATTTCAATCACGAAGATGTTCCACTACATAAACCACATTATATACGCTTCCGCTTAGCGATCTACAAGAATATGTAGGTTCACTCTCCCATCTCGTAGATGATCTTCACCATGGATAGGTATTGCGTGTGCGTCGGAAATTTTTTGTTTCCCATGCTACGTTCCCCAACAGGAGGAGCTCAGTCCTCCTAGTCGGAGCTGATGAGGTCGATGAGCTTCTCCCTCTGCTCCTCGTGGATGCACCGCCACTCATCATCCTTGTCCTTGATACGTCCAAAACGCATCACTATTTTGTATTATAATTTGTCTCTATTCATTGATATATTTCACATTATGATGATGTACTTATAGTACTTTGCCTTATTCTACACAGTTTACAAATTTTCGGTGCCGAAACAGCAGACGCAAGATTCGGCGGAGAAAATAGCACGAAGAGTTACCATATCAAAGCATCTCCAACTGCGCTGAAATTTTGAGGGAAGAAGTTTCCGAACAGATCACAAAGACTGGACAAAGGAAAGCCGGAGGGGGGCCACAGGTCACCCAGGCGACCTGTTGGTGCGGGCCACCCCTAGGCCGCGCCCAAAGGCCGCCTGGATGGTGGGTCCCGCCTCCGGCGTTCTCCTTTGGCCTATATCATCCTCTTGACCTAAAAGTCAAGTGGACAAAGAGTTTTCGCAGTTCCGCCGCCACTCTGCGGCGGAAACCTACAGAGAAGAAAAGACCTTTCCAGGGGGTAGATTCCACCGGGGAGAACTCCTCCTAGAAGGGGAGATCGTCCTCATCGTCATCACCATCGTCACGGGCATCATCGAGATCATCATCACTATCATCACCATCACCAACACCATCTCCATCTTCATCCCATCTACTTCACCATTGCAATCGGAGTTGTACCTTGCGCTATTCATCCCCTCTACTCTACCGGTGTTGATTACTCTTGTGTGGTGAATGCTATTGAGTTTTGTTGGAGAATTATTGTTATGACCAGATTGTTAATCATATTTTCATCACCTCCGATCATTATCTCTTTTATGCCTTGTGAGTAGTTTCGATAGTTCTTGAGGACATGGGAAAAGTCTAGATGCTAGTAGTCATATGATGTTGAAGTAATATGTGTTGATTGATATTTAGTTATGGTGTTATTCTTCTAGTGGTGTTATGTGAACTTCAACTACATAACACTTCGTCTTTTTAAGGACCTAGGGGAATGCATCGTGTATAAAGAATGCTTATGGTGGGTTGCCAGAGTGACAGAAACCTGAACCCCAGTTCGCATACTTTTGCATGAGGGAGTATTGGATCCTAAAGCTTATTGCTATGGTTAGGCTTTGCCTTAGTTTCTCTCTTGTATTTGCGGATGCTTGCAAGAGGGATTAATCATAAGAGTGTACTTGTCTTAGCCTAGATGGTGCACTAGTTAAGATCCACCCACATAACACTTATCCATACAAAACATAGTACTAGGCAGAGTATGGCGAAAGCACTTGACTATCTCTCCCATGTGTCCTCAGGAACGCCTTAGTCTTTATAAGTTTAGTCCCTCGGTTTATCCTTTGTGTTCAAAAGGATTGGGTCACTTGCTGGACGTCGGCACCATTCCCTTCCCTTGCATTTATTTCCTTGTTTCTATCACTAGAAAAGCCATAAAAAGTTACCTTTCAATACTTGCAGTTATTCCTTGCTCAAGATCACTTGTGAGTACCTTTTACTCCTCGTTGGGTTTGATACTCCTACTTATCGAAAAGGCTACGATAGATCCCCTACACTTGTGGGTCATCAAGACCGTTTTCTGGCGCCGTTGCGGGGGAGTGTAGCGCTATTGGTAAGTGAAATTGCTAAGGAAACCGTTACGCTGTACGTGCTGTTTTTGTTTTACTGTTTCCGCTTTTTGTCCCTATGAACAACTCTGCTCTTGGTTTGTTGCTTGTGGGGAACCGCCCCAACGCTATTTTGGTGGAGAAGTCTCCCCCACCTACTGAAATTGTACCCTTTAAAATACCAACCGGTATTATTGATTGTGTCTTGGCTAATCGACATGCAGGAGATGGACATCCAGGTGAACACTTGCTATATCTTTCACAACTATGCTCCTTATTTAAGATTGCAGGTATATCAATGGATTTTGTTATGAGAAAGCTGTTCTCTCTATCATTAAAAGATAAGGCTTTGGATTGGTATAGGCTTCTTGATGACTATCACTTACTAAATTGGCAAGATCATTTGCCTCTCTTTTATGCAAAGTTTTGTCCTCTTCATTAAATACATCGAGACATGAACTATATTTATAACTTTTGGTCTCGTGACAGAGAAAGCATCACTCAAGCTTGGGGGAGATTGAAGTCCTTAATGCTCAAATGTCCCAATCATGAGCTCTCCAAAGAAATTATTCTCACAAATTTTTATGCAAGGCTTTCTCGTCAAGATAAAGAGATGCTTGATGCCTCCTCTAGTGGGGCATTCTCCAACAAAAGCAGTGAAGCTAAGTGGGATCTTATTGAAAGGATCTAGAAGAACACTGAAGACTGTGAGATTGATAAAGGTATTGAACCCGTTATAAATTATGAGCATGATTACATTGAGAGCTATGTGGAAACTGATTACTTTAATACCTTTTGTGCTAAGATTTGTCTTGATTCCCACCTTCTAATTGATTTTTGCAAAGACTTTGCCTCTCATATTGACTCTTCTAAGAAGAAGGAGGATCAAGACCATAAAACTTTTTAGGATTTACCTGTTGATATTAATGTTGTTGACCCTATCTTACCTGCAGTTGTATATGAAATGCCCCATTTTCCCGCAAGGATGAGGGAGCATTCTTTGGTCACACGCATATTGAATAAAAGTGATAGAATGACTGACGAGCATGAGGACCTGATTGAAGTCGATCCTCAAGTTGCATTAGTCAGGGATCTTGTTACTAGTAATACTGAGGATTCCAATATAATTTTTTGTGTTGTTTCTACTAACCTTTCTACAGCCAAGAATAAAGGCCCAATTCCAGGTACTCTAGTTGTATCTGTTAAAACAGGAGATCATAATTATTATGGGCTATGTGATTTGGGATCCAGTGCTAGTGCTATTCCTTTTTTCACTTTATCAAGAGATCATGAATGAGATTCTACCGTGTGAAATTGAAGAAATTGATGTTACTATTCATCTTGCAAACAAAGAAACTATCTCTCCTATTGGAATTGTGCGAGATGTTGAATTTATATGTGGAAAGGTAAAATATCCTACCGACTTTCTAGTACTTGGTTCAGTGCAAGATAGTTTTTGCCCTATTATCTTTGATAGGCCTTTTCTCAAAACTTGTGAGCTATTATAGATTGCAGGAAAGAAAAAGTATGTGTTGAATTTAATGGTGAGCCATATGAATTTAACTTTTCTAAATTCTCGAAGAAAACTCATGGTACTGATGTGCCTAGTAACGATAAAATTATTGAAGAGATTGCTTCTATTACTATTCCTCCTGACGATCCCTTGCAGCAATTTATGGAGGACCACGAGAATGATATGCATATGCATGAAAGGAATGAGCTAGATGACATATTCTTGAGACAACCTGCTATCCTAAAGCACAACCTTCCGGTTGAGCCTTTGGGAATTTTATCGAAACCAAAAGAAGACCCGGTGTTTGATCTTAAACCTCTTCCCAGTACGCTCAAGTATGCTTATTTAGATGAAAAGAAAGTATGTCCTGTTATTATCAATTCTAACCTTTCAGGATATGAAGAAGAGCGATTATTGGAAGTCCTTTGTAAACACCGAGGCGCTATTGGCTATACCCTTGATGATCTTAAGGGGATTAGTCCATCTATTTGTCAGCATACTATCAATCTTGAGTCTGATGCTAAACCGGTAGTTGATCATCAACAATGGTTGAACCCAAAGATGAAGGATGTTGTGAGGACCGAAATCCTCAAGCTTCTAGCCGCAGGTATTATCTACCCTATATCTGATAGTAAGTGGGTAAGTCCGGTACATTGTGTTCCCAAGAAAGGAGGTACGACTGTGGTTCCTAATAATAAGAATGAACTAATACCTCAAAGGATTATTATTGGATATAGAATGTGTATTGATTACAGGAAGCTGAACAAGGCAACCAGGAAGGAGCACTACCAACTGTCGTTCATCGACCAAATGCTTGAAACGTTATCCAAAAACACTCACTTTTGCTATCTTGATGGGTACTCTGGCTTCTCTCAAATTCATGTTAACACTGCCGATCAAGAGAAGACCACTTTTACTTGTCCTTTTGGTACTTATGCTTATAGACGTATGCCTTTTGGTTTATGCAATGCTCCTACTACTTTCCAAAGGTGTATGTCTGCTATCTTTCATGGTTTTTGTGAGGACATTGTGGAGGTCTTCATGGACGATTTCTCCGTCTATGGAACCTCTTTTGACCATTGTCTCCACAACCTTAATAAAGTTTTACAGAGATGTGAGGAGATGAACTTTGTACTCAACTGGGAGAAGTGCCACTTCATGGTCAATGAGGGGATTGTTCTTGGCCACAACATTTCTGAAAGGGGAATCGAGGTGGAGAGGGCAAAATTCGAAGCAATCGAGAGGATTCCTTATCCTAAGGACATCAGAGGTATTCGTAGTTTCTTTGGTCATGCTGGTTTCTATAGAAGATTTATTGAAGACTTTTCTAAGACTTCGAAACTCCTCACTAATCTTCTCCAGAATGATACTCCTTTTGTGTTTGATGAAGATTGTAAGGAAGCCTTCGAAGTCCTTAAGAAATCCTTGATAACCGCCCCTATAGTTCAACCACCTGATTGGAATTTGCCTTTTGAAATCATGTGTGATGCTAGTGATTTTGCTGTTGGAGCTTTTCTAGGACAAAGGGTTGATAAGAAATTGAATGTTATACATTACGCTAGCAAAACCCTTGATAGTGCTCAAAAGAATTACGCTACTACTGAGAAAGAATTTTTAGCGGTAGTGTTTGCTTGTGATAAGTTTAGGCCTTACATTATTGATTCAAAATTCGTCATTCATACTGATCATGCTGCTATTAAATATCTTATGGAAAACAAGGATGCCAAACCAGATTGTTAATCGTATTTTCATCACCTCTGATCATGATCTATTTTATGTCTTGTGAGTAGTTCCGTTAGTTCTTGAGGACATGGAAAAAGTCTAGATGCTAGTAGTCATATGATGTTGAAGTAATGTGTGTTGATTGATATTTAAGTTATGGTGTTATTCTTCTAGTGGTGTTATGTGAACGTCGACTACATAACACTTCGCCTTTTTAAGGACCTAGGGGAATGCATCGTGTATAAAGAATGCTTATGGTGGGTTGCCGAAGTGACAGAAACCTGAACCCCAGTTCGCATACTTTTGCACGAGGGAGTATTGGATCCTAAAGCTTATTGCTATGGTTAGGCTTTGCCTTAGTTTCTCTCTTGTATTTGCGGATGCTTGCAAAATGGATTAATCATAATAGTGTACTTGTCTTAGCCTAGACGGTGCACTAGTTAAGATCCACCCACATAACACTTATCAATACAAAACATAGTACTAGGTAGAGTATGGCGAAAGCACTTGACTATCTCTCCCATGTGTCCTCAGGAACACCTTAGTCTTTATAAGTTCAGTCCCTCGGCTTATCCTTTGTGTTCAAAAGGATTGGGCCACTTGCTGTACCTCGGCACCATTTAATTCCCTTGCATTTATTTCCTTGTTGCTATCACTAGCAAACCCATAAAAAGTTACCTTTCAGTACTTGCAGTTATTCCTTGCTCAAGATCACTTGCCAGTACCTTCTGCTCCTCGTTGGGTTCGACACTCTTACTTATTGAAAAGGCTACGATTGATCCCTTACACTTGCGGGTCATGAGTCCTTCGCGGCGAGGTTGGTCGCGATCGCTTGCTTGAACACGAGGTTTTCGAGCTCCTCGTACTGGCGGCGGCGCTCCACCTCCTCGTGGAAGATCCGTTTGGCAATGGTGGTCGCGACCGCGTCGACATCGTCGCCGACGTAATCTTCGGGCCTGACGACGCCTTGACGCGCGATCTCCTTCGACTCCTTCTTGACGGCGATGAACTCGCGGTCCTCCGGCTCATCCGCCCACTCCCTCTTCACGAGGAGAATCACCATGCCAGACGGCCCCCCGTGGCGGAGGAAGAGCCCACGACCGAGGAAGTTCCCATGGCCGAGGAGGGCGTCCGCCCGTGCCAGTGGTCGTACTCCTCAATCTCGCGACGGAGGAGGCTTTACGGCCGCTCGAGGCCTTGGTTCGTCCACCTCCTCGCCGCGTGCTTGCGCCGTCCGCACGGACGTACCACTCGCGCTCGGGGTCGCCGCCCCCGCCGAAGCTATGGGTGGAGCTCCACATACAGCCCCACATGGCGTTTGGAGGCGGAAAAGGGCTCACCGACAACGAGAAATGCGAGGGAGAGAGTGGGGAGTCACGGCGAAACGCGGCGGCAGGGGGATAGCATTTCAACCCTTATCTACCCTGCAAACCCGTAAATATACGGCTTCAGGGATGAGGTTTGCGGGCGGCGGTAAAAAAAATTACGACCGGACAAGTATACAGGCTTTGTTCTAGGCAGAAAATTAGGCCGAGCCCGTTTACTCGTCGGAATTATGCAGGTTCGCGCATTATACGAGGTTTTCTAGAGATGCTCTAAATCTCCCCAAGATATCACTGAACTGAACGTGCGTTGCACATGCATGAATATTAGTGTTGTTTACAGAAAGAACACCTCTAGATTTTGATCTTTTCAGTTTTGTAGACCAGTGTTGCATATTATGGTATGTGCGTGTGTTTGGGTTGTACTCCCTCCGTTCCTAAATATAAGTCTTTTAAGCGATTTCACTAGGAGTCTACATACGAAGCAAAATGAGTGAATCTACACTCTAAATTATGTCTATATACATCCGTATATAGTCTATTAATGAAATCTTTAGAAAGACTTATTTAGGAACGGAGGAAGTATCTCTTGAGCATCTTTTGCACAGGTTGGGTTACGAACCCAGGAGGTGATGGGGATATGTAGGGAAGTTCCTATATGTTGCATTCTACGGCAAACAGCAACACGACGCGTGTTTGCTTGGGCCGCAACCCATTCACGCTGGATCTAACGATTACCCTAGTAATATATTGTATAGCGATAAACTTTACAGTGTTCTGTACAAATATTATTGTAGTGCTATATCATATTCATATACTGTAGTGATGTATTGGGCACCGCACTATAGCCTCTAAATTTTTGAATTGTTTGAGCACATCCTCAAAAGCACGAGCATTTTGTTTTAAATGTGAAAATCCCAATAGTCTACTGAAAACATGATAAAAACGGATAGAGTTTTGTTTTGAATCTGAACATTTTATATTAAATAGATACAAAAATTACATTTTTGGAGTTATGAACATTTTTTAATTTTTTTGGTATATTTTGAAATTCTGAATCTGTTCTGAAATCGTTATTTAAAAAACCCAATCATTTTTCATTTTTCAATAAATTTGAAGTTCCAAACATTTTTAAAAACTGCAAACCAAATTAACATTCTGAAAAGTGTATGAAAAAAATCGTTTTTTTATTGTTTCAACATTTTTTAAATCATGAATTTATGAAAAAATACAGTAAAAGGAAAAAATAAACAGAACAAAGAAATATATAAGTAAAAAACCGGTAGAAGAAAGAAAACATAGTTCAGGAATCTTCTAGAAGATTCTTAAAATCGATAAATACCGTTTGAAAACCTTTCCCAAAACCGGACCATGAAAAGCTATGCGTACAGCTAAAATGGGTTAGCCCAATTTGGAATTCCCACACATATGGGAACAAATTGCCGGGGCCACGCAGATGAGACAGACTGAATAGGCCGGCCAATATCGGGATCAATTTTTTGATACGTAAATATTTTTTATTGAAAAAGCGCAAATAAATTTTGAAAATTGTGAACAATTATTTGCAGTTGTAAACAATTTATGAAATTTAGAAAACCTCCTGAATTTATGAACAAAAATTTCAAAATCAAACATTTTATGACATTTTGCACAAAAATTTGAAACCACAAACATTTCAATTTCTTGGACATTTTTGGAAACACAAACATTTTTTTAAAATTTGTGAACAAGCCATAATTTTTTTATGGAATTCCTTAATATTTTTTGAAATGCAGTTATTTTTGATCTTTGGAATTTTATTGAAGAAAGCAACATCTTTTGAAAATCTGAGGTTTTTGAATATTTTTTAAAAGGAAAAAAATGAAAATTAAAAGAGAAAAAGGAAAGGAGAGAAGGAAATGGAAGGGAAGAAAAAAGAAATAAAAAAACAGAAAACCTGTAGAAGGAAAAACGTAAAATAAAAACCAAAACAAAATCAAAATAACCAGAAAAAGAATGATTTCGAAACCTTCTCAAAAGTTCAGAAAACTGATGGCTCGCATACTTAGATGGGTTGGTCCATTATGTCGATTTGCTCTGCGATTGGTCGACCATTTACCATAAAATGTGGAAATAGAAAATTATGTTGTGACTTGTAGGTACCCAGCGTCGCTACATAACGATCAACGTGGGACATTCTGCATGGCCGGCTGGACAAGGCCCATAGTCGACTGACTTTTCTATTTATGCAATTTGGGCTCATCTCTAGGACCTTTACACCACCGATTGGCGCGGCGTGTGATGGGCGGCGAAGTTACACATTCGCATGATTTCAGCATCCACATAGGTAATCGCTATTAGCAAAAAATGTGAGTGCTAGGGGAGGGAGGGAGGGAGGGAGGGAGGGAGGGGGCAATGCCCCGAGACCCGTCCCTACACATTGGTATTCTTGTTGTTATTCGGCTGGTATCCAAGATACTCAATCAAAGATTTTGCGACAACAAAGATACCTAGGCCTATAAGGACGCCAATCACTAGGACAACATGATTGTTGTGGCTAATATGTTTGCATCTATCGCGATCAGTCCCTTGGCTCAAATAACTGAATTTGAAGGAGCATCGAGAGTGTAGCAAGGGGCTAGGTAGGCACGGGGTTGCGTCCAAACGATTTTATAGGCGCGCGTGGCCGAGTGATGAACAATAGTATAGAGTTTGAGCTTTGTTTCTGATTATTTTGGACTCTAGCTTGCATCATTATAGCGACACCCATTCTTTCTAAGCTAGATCATGTGCGCGTTTAAAATATGTGGAGTTGTATAGTTAACTACTGGGGCTGGTGTGCAATTATAAGGGAAATTAGAGATAGCGCCATGGTCAAAATGTAAATCTTGCACTTGATGATCATCTGAACCTAGTTAGCATATGTATTTAATAAACAAACATTTCAAGTCTAAAAAACACAGAAAATATCAGAATATGTATTTTAAAATGGTAGATATCAGGTGATACCATCTTCATTTGCTTCCATGCTTCAGATTTTGAAGAGTCACATTTAGATGCTTCAAGAAAATCGGGAAATTCGGCTGTTCACAAGAAATTTCTATAATCACTAAAAAAATTAGATTAAAATTCAAAATACACACTGAGAAACAAAAAAGACAAAATCTATTATGACACTATTTATACTTGTCTTCTTTTGACACTATTCATTCTAGATTTGTCTTTTATGTTTCTCAATGCGTGTTTCGTATTTGGATCCGAATTTTTTACGGTTTGTTGTCACACGTTTTGCATTCATTCACGAAATAAATCACAATTTTTAGAAATAATTAATGTGTCTTTTCAAAAGTTAGAGTATGGTAGCATGTGAAAGGTGGTATCACCTAATATTTTCCCGCCCACTCCCATGGTTATGCATTGGTTAGTTCAACGAGATTGTTGGTCAGGATGAGCACCAAGATTGTGATGGAGGTTCGCATTCAATTCAGATGTTGCGGTTGGCATTTTTTTGCCGCCTGAGGTACTAGATTAAGAGCATTTGGACATTTTTATTGGCAAAAGTGAACAATTTTGAAAATTCCATTTTAAAATAAATGCAAAAAATGATATTTCGAACATTCTTTAAAAGCACGAACAATTTCTTAAAAATTAAGTAACTTTTTATTTTTTTCTGAAAATTATGAGTTTATGAAAAACAAAAAGATACAAATAAAGGGCAAAAATAAAAAAGAAACTAAAAGTAAAAAATAAATGAAAAAACCAAAACAAAAATGCCATTACGGATCCAAACCCTCACTAGTAGAAAAAGGACCGTTAACCCCGGTTCGGTAGGGTCGAACCGGGACTAATCAACTAGGACTAATGCTAGCCCCGGTTCGGCCCCGAACCGGGGCTAATGAACTTCCACGTGGCGGGGCTGGGAGCGAGGGGGGAGGGGTATTAGTCCAGGTTCGTATTACGAACCGGGGCTATTTTTTCGCTCTTTTTTTTGACAATTTTTAGGGTTTAGGGTTTTGCACTAAATTGGATGGGGCTATTTTGCTGCCCCCTATTTTCTCATTTATTTGTTTTGGGCATTCTTTAATTCTTGTTTTTGCACAAAATTGGATGGTACATACACAACAATAAATGAACAACTATATTGCACATCATCGTCATGAATATATTACACCTTCTCATCCGTCATGCTTTGTCGAACATATTTACGAAATATAAACACGAGTTACATGCACATATATGCATCTTTTGTACATTATATCATTTCATATCATTTGCATCGACGGACAATAGTATTCTCCCTTGACATCTAGGACCTCTTCATCTAAGAATTCGGCAATTTACTCTTGAATTGTTCGTACACGTTTCTGTGGTAGAAGACCGTCCCGCAACTGTTCGATCTAATTTTAAAAAAGGGTCAATATAAATATCAATGAAAATGAACACAATTCACGGTATTAAAACAAAGCTGTGAGTATTGTTTATCGTACTTCGATTTTTTTATGTTCCGGTTTTGCCCGTTTGATGGGTCGTCTGGCGAATGAACTCGCAAACATAGTAACCACATAAGTTGTTCCCGTGCTCCTGCCTCAATACTTTACGAGAACAGAGTTCAATCAAAAACATAATCAAGAATTATAATCGTATTGAAACTAGAATAAAGAGATGCGTGGATCTAGCTAGTAGTTACTTACATCTATTTGTTTAAACGTAAGCTCTGACTTCCAATCACCCCGAGCCTTGGTGGTGAACCATGTCCAAGCCCTGCCAAGAAAAGAAAATGAATAAAGGAGTTCTATATTAATTCCTTGCTATGAGAAAATGAACGAGAAGTTGCCGATATAGTGCCATAATGATTGAAATTACCTCTGGAGGCATTCTTGCATGTTTGCCCATTCAGCGAGGGGTGTGCGTTTCGAGTCCATGACTATTGCTTGTCCCTCGTCAGGTATAATGATTAACGAAATAAAGTGGAACCTGCGCATGCATAACGAGTCAACTATACACTTATAATAACATCGAGTAAGCGAAAGTAGAATGTCTGTATACTAACACTTACTTGAAGTTGTAAGGAAATAGTATTTCCTTTTTGGTACTGCAAAACCTTAACCCTTGTACCAAGTTATTCTCTGTCTTGCGGGGATTCGTTGCGAGACTTTGGTGATGATTGTAATATGGGTCAATACACCCAATGTCATAGATTTGTCCTCTTTTGCATTCGGGAATCTTCATTCTGCAAAATTGATATAGTGATGAGTAAGATTATACATGCAAGAACGAGCTGAGTAAGACTTAATGACATAAATTAATAATACTTACAAACAATAGGCACTGATGATAGATTTGTCGAGGGCGCCTTGTTTGTATAACTAAAATAATTCGCCAAATTCAATCATTAGCACGCCAAGTGTCCAGTCCCGAAATGTTCGTCTTCATATGCAACGTAGATCCAGTTTTGCTGTTTAGCACATGCTTGCATGTACCAGTCATGCAATCTTCGCATTTTGGTTGGTAGCTCGTTGACTAACTCAGGTTTGAAGAGAGGAGACCCGTACCGGTACACGTATGTTAGGTCAGCGAATTCCTGCAAATGGTTTAAGTACTCATCAATAGACATGCATTGAGCCTTGGCCGCTTTTCCGTATATTGCAAAAACTCTGGATCGATACCAGCTGTTTCATCATTCCTCTGCTCAACCGCAGCTTCGCTCGAGCACATCTTTGTATCGGAATACACTTTGAGCGAGGGGCATGATTTGTTTTTCTGTTGCCCGAGCTGGGCAACTGATTTCCCGCTGGATGTACTACTCTTCAACCACTGCTTTTTTGCCTGAGTCGACTTGAGAATTGAGCGTTCATAGTCTGCTGGCAACCGTGGCGGGGGATCTCCAAGGTTTTTCAGCATTTTCATGCACGCGACGTGATCTTCTGGGGTGTTCGGGAACTCTGGCTCTTTCGGCTTCTTCTTGTTAGCCACTTCAGCCTTCCACTGTTGATGCTGGGCGTCTGCCCTCTTAATATTGTCCTCTACAGTATAGTCACAAGGTCTCTTCTCCATATCCTTATGAGGTACTTTTGGGAGGGGCGACAACTTACGTTTCGGTGATCGGAACCCCTTTCTACCGCCACTACTAGCGGTGGTACGTTTCCGCTTTTTGCTCTAATCCTCAGTGGACGGAGACGGCTGACGGGGCAGTGGAGACGGTTGACGGGGCAGTGGAGACGGCTGATGCGGCGGTGGAGACGGCTGCGCTGGAGACTGGTGAGGCGGCGAAGACGACGGTTGCGCCGGAGACTGGTGAGGTGGAGGCAAAGAAGGATTGCTGCTATGAGGAGTCGGTGGCCTTGGCGTCCAATTTGGAAGCAAGATGTCCTCCTTTGGCCATACAACGGTTTGTTTCTTGACTTCTCCAAGTTGAGTCAAATCCCTATCTTCACCTGCAGGGTGGTCGAGCTTCAGCTCCTCATAATCTTTCATCACTTCATCCACCGCGACGACAGCGTACCCTTCTGGAACCGGAGAAAAATGCCAAGTTGGATTATGTCCAATTGGTATGGCCATGCTGACCGCCACCGTCAACCTTAAGTTAGCAACTTTCACCTTTAGCTCACAAGGTGTGCTCTCTGTGATATCATCCACTAGGTAGCGACGAGGAGGATCCGTCGTCAGTGCATCATCACCATCATCCTAGAGCTGCGTGGAAGCGACACTGCTTTTCCGATTCGATGCAGCATCTATCATGAGCCGCTGATATTGGTCGCTACCTTGTTGTTTGTCGATTTGATCCCGCTGCAGCCGCTTTACTGCTTCTTCTTAATTATGCAGCCGGTCTGCCTCAGGCGCTTTATCACGTGCCTCCTTTTCCTTTCTCTTTTGATGGCTTCTATCGATAAATCTCTTCCTTTCCTCGGAAAACACAAGCATCCACGGGCGGGAGCCTGGTACGCCTCGTGCTCGCCCTTTGTGTTCCTTATTCCCAAGGGCGCGTGTGAGCTCGTCGTTCTATCTATCGGGTAAGAACCGCCCTCTTCAACATGTTGTACTGCACGTCTAATCTCCTCGATGGGTAGGGGATTATCTTTGTGTCTTTGGTTATATATTGCCTTCCCTTCTTCGTCCAACAAGCCCCCATGCCCGTAAAACCAGTTTCTTCCCCGTTCGAGCCATCTTAAGGGCTCTGGAGTGATATTTTTTTTCCAGAAATGATGCCTCAAGTGCTTCCCACTTAGCCATCTTACCGTCGTAGCCACCAGGCCCCATAATATGGTGGTACTTCTTCTTACCTGCATTCATCCTATTTGCTGCAGACTTTTTCAAGGCCTCCTCCGATTTCTTGTACGCCACAAATTTGGCCCAGTAGTCTTTTATCTTCTCATAGCCGTGATCGAAATCTGGAGTCTTATCTTTCAAGATAAAATCCTAGTGCAATCTTTTTTTCCAGCCCCTGAATAGATCGGCCATCTTCTTAAGAGCCCACTCCTTGACTTTTTTTTCTCTAGGGCCTCTTTTAGCCTCTTCATTTCCTCCTCATTTGGCTCCTCCTCATCTGGATCCACCTCTGGCGCTAGCAGGATGAAACGAAGCATGAGCTTTCTCCAAAGGTTTTCTTTGGCTGCTTTGCCGACATATGAGACTCCTTCCTCCCTTGGCTTAATCCATTCTCGAGTGGTGATAGGGATGCGGTCCCTAACAATAACTCCGCATGCCTTCACAAACTTCTTCTTTACATGTGTGGGAGCAATTGGTTGCCCGACATTTGAGACTGTTTCGATCCTGTATCTCTCACCGTCATCCAGCTTCTTGGTTGGGCCTCGTTTCGTCCGTACTGAAGATTTGCTCGATCTGGAGGGCTAAAAGAAAGAGCGTTAATATATGTATATAGACAACAGAGGATTAATTTATTAATATATATATGCACCTCGCCGGAGCGGTCGGCTTCTCCCTCGTCGGCTTCTTCCTCATTTTAGCCGCCGATTCCTCCCTCGCCCGAGGCGTGGGCGTCTACCTCACCGGAGCTTCTACCTCGTGTGTTGAGAGACTCATCTCCCTCGCCGGACACGTACAAAAACTGATTGGTGACATCGACATCGCCAACTAAAATATCATCCCCGCGGATGACACCATGCATCACGTCTTCCTCATATTCGTCTCTACCGTGTATTGGATCCATAGTATCTACAAATTAATTAAACATAAAAAACTAAATTAACTAACAACTAAAACTCCCGCTTATATACATCGAATAATCCACTTAATTAATGCATCATCGAATAATCCACTTAATATTATTGAATATATAATCTGGAATACATAAATAATACATCTCTCGAATACAGTAATACATCGAATAGTATATTACTGATCAACCAACAAAGAGCCGTCGCTGTAGTGAGGCGCGGGCAGTGGACACCCAAAGAGCAGGGACCATCACCGGATCATAGCTCGGGTGAGATCCGTGAAGAACCTGCCAGGTACTGGAGAACCTGGCATCCAATGCCTCCATGTAGCGACGGAGATGCTCGTCCTCCTCCCTGACACGACGATGTACGTCCTCTTCGGGTGCCGGCAACCTAGGCACCGAAAGTGTCCCCCGCGACCGCCACCAAAGAAGCCCCGGGTTGACGACGGGAGCCCGGCTCCTCACCAAGATGCGCGCCCCGGAAGGTAACTCCTCTCAATGCCAGACCGGCGGAGCCCAGTCCCACACATGCTGGCGCCTATCAAGCAGGTGGTCGCCACTGAGTAGACGACGAGGATGCGGGTCGGGCATCGTATGTCCTACTATTTAATAAACTTTTCTAAACTTGTACTCCCTCCGTTCCAAAATATAAGACCTTTTAAATATTTAATCGGAAAACTACATACGGAGCAAAATGAGTGAATCTATACTCTAAAATATGTCTAACGGATTCTCTTAACCTTTAAGGGATTTAACAAAATGACGACATTCTGGATGTGGAGAAAATGATCCATATTTTTCCTGATCTCATCTACCCTTCTTCTATATGTCACATTATCTACTATCAAAGGATTCAAGAAAACCATGATTTCATCATTACCTAGTACTAACAGGCGCATGATGCTATGAAGCTTTACAAAATTGTTTTGTAACGGAATCCCGAATAGGATAATTAGCTTTTTGGTACGCAGTTCAAAAATAGCCATCCGAATACCGCTATTTGGAAGGACTTTCGTGAACTTCATACCAAAAAGCGTATTATTCTATCACGAACTCCGTTCCAAAACAACTTTCGAGAGCTTGATAGCGCCATGCGTCTGTTACTACCAGGTAATGATGAAGCCATGGACCATGACTTCATCATTACCTAGTAGTAATAGGCGCATGATGCTATGAAGCTTTACAAAGTTGTTTTGTAACAGAATTCCAAATAGGATAATTAGCTTTTTGGTACGCAGTTCAAAAAGAGCCATCCGAATATCGCTATTTGGAAGGACTTTGCTGAACTTCGTACCAAAAAGCGAATTATTCTATCAGGAACTCCGTTCCAAAAGAACTTTCGAGAGCATGATAGCGTCATGCGTCTGTTACTACCATGTAATGATGAAGCCATGGACCATGCATGACTTCATCATTACCTAGTAGTAAGAGGCACATGATGCTATGAAGCTTTACAAAGTTGTTTTGTAACGGAATCCCGAATAGGATAATTAGCGTTTTGGTACGCAGTTCAAAAAGAGCCATCCGAATATCGCTATTCGGAAGGACTTTCCTGAACTTCGTAACAAAAAGCGTATTATTCTATAAGGAACTCCGTTCTAAAACAACTTTCGAGAGCTTGATAGCGCCATGCATCTGTTACTACCAGGTAATGATGAAGCCATGGACCATGACTTCATCATTACCTAGTAGTAAGAGGCGCATGATGCTATGAAGCTTTACAAAGTTGTTTTGTAACGGAATTCCAAATAGGATAATTAGCTTTTTGGTACGGAGTTCAAAAAGAGCCATCCGAATATCGCTATTTGGAAGGACTTTGCTGAAATTCGTACCAAAAAGCGAATTATTCTATCAGGAACTGCGTTCCAAAACAATTTTCGAGAGCTTGATAACTCTAACATCCCAAAATTATAAATTTTGGAATGTTAATATAATTATTAGATTGATTGTTTGTTTGTTTGCTTGAGTGATTGAAACTTGTGTGAAATTTGAAACTTTTCAAAAACTTTTGAATGAGAGGGAATAAAATGACTTTCCCCATCTCCGATGAATTCAAAATCAATCTTTTAAAAGCAATGAGAGAAGATGACATGACTTCTTCAACTATAAAGAATTTGAATGGAGCTGGCATTTGAATTTCCTTCGATTTTAATTTGCAAATTCTATTTTCCCTCCACTCAAGAAATGTCGGGGAATAATATTCTGTCAAACAGAAAAGAGAGGAGGAACATGACCCTCCAGAGCCAGGGGCATTAGTTGAAGTATTTTGAGCCAAGGAAACAAAATTTAATTTGAGAAAATAATTGCAAAAAGAAATAGTGCTTTTAGGGTTCTTTTTGGAAAAACATTTTTTTAGATTTTTTTTGGCCGTGGAAAAATGCCCATCATTTAAATTTTATTTTTCTGATAATTTTAGTATATAGAAACTCTATATTCCGAATTGATTTGATTTCCCTTTTATCGTTTTAGTTTCCTAGTTTTGAAAAAGGAAAGAAATCGTGTTTAAATGGAAATAAACGGTGGCCCATTAAGACCTTTCCAAAAACTGGCCCAACAGGATCTTCTTCTTCCTCTATCTCCTTCCTCACGTGCACATGACCTTCCTTAGCCATGGACACGGAAATCCTCCCTTCCCGATCTCCCTCTCCCTTCCATCCCAGCTCCTCCCGAGCCCCCTATAAGAACCCACCCGGCGTCCTCGTTCCATTTTCCCAAAGAGACGCACCCTCATCGCCTCTAGCCGCCGGCCACCTCGCCGGAGTAACCCTGCCCTGGTCGAGTCCACGAGCTGCCTGCCGACCTCCCCATGGCCCCTACCCTCGCTGCACCATGCCCCTGCGCGCCCCACCCCTCCTCCGCCGATTCCCCACCCCGCCGGCGACCTCCCCACCTCGCCGAAGCAGCCACCTCGCCGGAGTTCTTCCTCTGTGTCAGCCACGGCGAGATTCACGAAATCCCGTATTGCAGTTTTTTCAGAAAAATTGCAATCTTATAAAATTCATATCTATTATTCTATACCTCCGAATTAGGTGATTCTTTTTGCGTTGGATCCCAAATTTTATGTAGTTTCTGTAGATATATAATTTGTCTATGTTTCGATTTATAAAAATTGAGTTAGATCAGCTTTGAATTAAAGCTTGTTTTGCTTATTCCGGGAGTTTAAAAATAGCTTTTAATTTGATTCTTTTTGCTGCTGCTTCCTATTGATCATATCATTCAGTAGTTTAAGTTTATTTTTTTAAAATATTTTTACTTAGGGTTTTAAGCAAAACAGATTCTGTTTTAGCCGTTTTTGTTTTCTTGCTATTTCTTTTGTATTAATTATTCTTAATTTGTTTTTTTCTAATTGTGACAAGTTATATTTTGTTTTTTGATATTTACCAGTAACTTTTCAACAACAACAAAATTTTATTTTATTTATTCTTATTTGTTTGCATGGAATCAATTCTAGTTCTATACTAACTTGCGAATTGATTGCATTGCTAGTTTGATTTCCTATTTTGAAAATACTTATAAAAAATATTGTTTTGTAAATTTTACTTCTGTTATCTTAGTTATTTTATATTTTGTTTTCTGTTATTTTTTCTATTTTAGTGTTTTATTTCCTGTTAGAACAAAAACTATATAGTGTTTGATGTAGTAGAAGGCTTCCTAGCTTCTTTGAAGTTTTCTTTGGATTTTTATCCGCCCTCTCTTATTGATTTTTGATTGCATCAACTTTTATTGCTGTTTGTTAATTGATTGCTAGAATGATTGCTAGTGTGAGTGCTTATGTGAATGATATGTTTGTTATACAGATTTCATAGGAGAGTGACGAGTAGTCTATCAAGTTATTTCTCGAGAAATTCTTCTTCGTCAACATCACCAGACAAGTCATTTTGATCATACTATCACCTATGTTTTATGCATCGTAGTTCTACCATCCTATTCCCAATTGCATGCTGCTTAGGTACTTGGAAATTTTAGTATAGATTGTAGTATCATGTGGTAGGCACACAACAACCCCGATACTTGGCCCCGATACGACAAATTTCATATTGCTATGCTTGAGTAGACGGGATTTCGGTTGAGTGCATAACACGAGTGATGCAAGGTTGATTAAATAATCAAGACCGGTTAAGACAAGATTTTCAAGACCTCGGACGCAATGCAACTCTGGGTGAAGGACGATTGATCGGCTCCCTGGAGAACCCAGTGGATGACCCGGGATGCTGGAGAGGCCATGACATCCTGCGGAAAGCTTCACCCAGGCTCAAAGAGACGGATATTTTCAAGACCCAAGGCTTACCTGCACAGCCACAAGCCATTATGGGCTCTGGCTTGGTTGGACAACGCGGCGACTCTGGACAGGCGGTGCTAGCAGATGTAGAAGAACGGTAGGATTGGATGGGCACCGACAGGGATTCATAGGGACCCGTTGAAAGACCATGTTTTGATCATCCGGTCTTCAAACACCCTCAAGTGCGAGGACATACATGGAGGTGATCAAATCTTGTGGGGAACGTGTGCAAAACTCTGCAGAGTACTCAAACCTAATCGATTAGCCGTGTCCACGGTCATGGACAACTTGAGCCAAAGGAACTGAAGTTATCTGAAATTCTCAACACAGATAATAATATTGATGTGGGTATTATTGACAACATGGGTACGAGAATTGGTTGGTGGAACCATCTCGTTAATAACCAACAATGTAGTAACATTTTGCTTTTAGCCCCTCTCTTGATGTAGGAGAAAACTTGCTTTTCGCTAAAAACTTATAGCCCCACCTGCCATATATGCATATAGTATAGATGATTACTTTTCACCCCTCTCTCATGTGACTTGCCGGCATATTCAATATGCTGACCTACACGGCTGCAACGTCTTATGTTGCAGATATTTTTCTTCGACGAGTAAGAGTACGATTCAGGGTTACGGTCTACACTCAACTTGCCGTTGGTGTTTATTGGGACTCCACTCCCTTGACTGCTTCCGCTGAAATATTTAAGGCATATATCAGTTTTACGCTATTTTACATGTGATTGCACTTTGATATATACATTGATGTACTGTGTGTGCCACCATACTGATCCAGGGATGGCACAGAAACACAGAGGCTTGACTCGTTTTGAGTCGGGTCACTATAGAAATGGTATCAGAGCACATGTTGACTGTAGGACGTGACCCTAGAAATTGGAAATCTCTTAGGGAAGAATCTCTCAAAAAAAATATTTTCAAGAACATCCTTTACTTCTCATCCCTTCTGATTTAATCAAACGTTCTCTCTCACCTCCAATAGTTAGACAATCCCCTTACCCCTTTGACCTCATGAAGAATCAACGGAGTTCTACTTCAAAGTAAAGAGGATTTCATCATGGAAGTTGAAGCTACACCAATTGAAGACTCTCAAGACCCGAAGAACTCGAAGACCCCGAAACGTTCGAATATTTATATGACCATTAGAAGTCCAAACCCCTGTTATATACCCACGTTAGTTACGATGATTTGTGAGCCGTCATTGGTGTGTGTTTTTTCGACAGCCACAAATAAAACCTATTCTCAAAAATACTGTTTGTATTGTGTGTATCTCCCTCCCTCTCTTACCCGTCTCATCCCCAAAACCTCAACCCTACCAGATGGAGTATGAAGCTGGACTTGTAGTCTCTGGACCAATGACCCAGCTGGAAGCTGAGATATGGATTCAGAACATGGAGAACCACTTCGGGAGCAACTTGATCTCAAGGAAGTATGAAGTGGAACACGCTCTTCAGTACTTTACCCAAAGTGCTGCTATCTGGTGGAAAATGCACCATGCCATACAAGGATTTATTGGAGCAGAAACTTGGGACGGATTCAAGAACAATCTTTTAAGATCCCGACTTATTCGGAAGTGCTATGACAATCCGAAGGAGAAGACTTGTGCATGCAAGATCTGTGGAGAAATAGGACACACCCAGGAAGAACACAAGGATGGATGCACTCATTGTGAAGAAAATCACCCAGCTGAGGAGTGCCCAAGTAGTCAGGTGACTTGTTTCCTTTTTGAAGGAACCACCCACTACCCAGCTCAGTGTCACATTTACCCCAAGGTGCAACAAGTTGTCAAGCAGCAAAAAGAAGTAGTGACGGAAACCCTCAAGAAGAAGATTCTAGAAGAACCCGTGATGAACGAAAATATTGAAGACCCTCATGGATAAGGTCTGACTAGATTTTTCTCCAATGCATGCTACTCATGTGGAGAAGAAGGACATTATTCACAGGATTGCACGAAGAGAAGCCAAGAGTATCTGGGAAACTTCCCGACAGAAAAAGTGGAGTTTGATCCACTTGAAATAGAAGAACTGGCCAAAGTAAAGGAGTCCGGAAAGAAGAAAAAGTACCCTCGGAAGAACCAAATCTCTGTGGATATAGACCTGAGTCATGTCAGATGTTACAAGTGCATGGAGTTTGGCCACCACAAATACATGTGCTCAGGAAGGAAGCCGGAAATCCAAGGAGCAAAAGCAAAAGCTAAGAAGCCTCGAGACTTGTCAGAACTCATTTGCTTTCTTTGCAAGGAAGCAGGACATTTTGCTAGCGATTGTCCGCAAAGGAAGAAAGCTAGAAAGGAGTAGTTAAGTTTTGACCGCGGCAATTAGTGTAATATGAAGAACTCTTGTTTTCAGGAGATCATGGAGTGAAATTTTTGTAACAGAAGTCCCTGAGATTGTAATAACATCATGAATAAATGGAATTTATTGTCTCATGGTTGCCTATGTTGAAACTGTATGCGTTGTTTCTCTACGAGCAAAGATCTCTGAACATTATGAGGATATGAGAAAATATGGTCTATGAAGGCATGAGTATAATTCATTTTAAGCGTGGTAGTAATCAGTAAACCCACATGATCCACTGAGTAGGAATGTGCCATAACTACCAAGGAGACATATACATTCCTCTGAGTACCTACTTACTGACACCTGCAGATGACAACTCTCTACGAGTCATTCCTCAAGGGCCCAGAAACGATCATGACCCTGACCAGTGATCACGATTACCCGAAAATCCTGAAGGACATGATGAAGCACATTCATCTTGAAGGTGATGCAGTCTACAAAAGCTACCCATTCATGGAAAATGGAGTAGAACTTTGGTACATGGAAGTACACCTCCACCATGTGAAAGGAGTTTGTCCAAAGACTATGGGGCAATACTTTTTCATTTCACGTGTACCACGAGCAACCTTCTTTGATGTTGTTCGTGAAGCTGCCATGGAAGCCATACGTCAGATTGGAGAAATACTTGAAGCAAGACTCCGTCACACCCAGGAATACCTGAGTGAGGTACGTGCGGGGATGATGGAGATGAAGCTCATGACCACCGTGATGAAGCGAAAGAGGGATGATTTCAAGGAGCACCTCGGAAAGTTCCAGTGGAACTAAAGTACCTCCAAGAGAGACAGATGAATAAAGTTGGCAGAATGCTTGACCATACGGAACAATGTGGATGGCAGCATTTGTAATAAATTACTTTTGAGTTAGAATTTTGAAGAAAGCAAGGATGTAATAAAGGATTGATTATGAAATGAATATGATTTATGGAAGAAGTTATGATGGATCGGCAAACGTTTTCTTAGGAGCATACGAAAACCTGAGAGTTGTGAAGATACGATAGATGTTTCGTTCAACTTGCAGAACCAATGGATTATCCGAACTTCGTTCGTGGACAAGAGAAATTCTGCAACGCTTGTGAGGATGCCCAAGTGTTAGAATGCGAGATCCGCTAAACCTTATACAGAGAAATGATTTTGGTGCGGAATGGATTGATCACCATGACGACTTACTCTTATCATTTATCTTGCTATTCGGAATGGTAAATCTGAGAGACTTACCCATAGTGAGAGACGACGTTCTTTGAAGCTTTTGTTTAAGCCTTAGAATGGTATGATGAACGCCCCAAGTACATGGCATTTGTTGTCACGCGTAGGAAATTTTACGGTGAGAATGAAACCAAGACCCCTCTCTCTGCAGGATAACCACAAATGGTAGACCACCATGAGAACCATCGATATGTTATTTAGAATTGACCACGAGACTGTCAGTTAAGAAGACCCAGTAACGGAAGAAGCTTATATCAACGGAAGAGCCCTCGTTTTTGATGGAGACGTTATGAATATAAGGGAAGATATGAAGACTGTGCGATGACAGTTGCCAAAACCCCAGAGGATCGTTAAAACATTTTGAGGGACCAGTACCTCTCATTTTAAGTGTGGTAGCATCCCACTTTGCCCGAGATTGGAATATTGTTAGAAGACCCCCAAACCATAACCTTTTCTTTCTAGCCTCTTCGAATCTCAAGGACGAGATTCATTTTAAGTGTGGTAGTTTGTAACATCCCAAAATTATAAATTTTGGAATGTTAATATAATTATTAGATTGATTGTTTGTTTGTTTTCTTGAGTGATTGAAACTTGTGTGAAATTTGAAACTTTTCAAAAACTTTTGAATGAGAGGGAATAAAATGACTTTCCCCGATGAATTCAAATTCAATCTTGTAAAAGCAATGAGAGAAGATGACATGACTTCTTCAACTATAAAGAATTTGAGTGGAGATGGCATTTGAATTTCCTTCGATTTGAATTTGCAAATTCTATTTTCCCTCCACTCAAGAAATGCCGGGGAATAATATTCTGTCAAAGAGAAAAGAGAGGAGGAACATGACCCTCCAGAGCCAGGGGCATTTGTTGAAGTATTTTGAGCCAAGGAAACAAAATTTAATTTGAGAAAATAATTGCAAAAAGAAATAGTGCTTTTAGGGTTTTTTTTGGAAAAACATTTTTTTTAGTTTTTTTTGGCCGTGGAAAAATGCCCATCATTTAGATTTTACTTTTCTGATAATTTTAGTATATAGGAACTCTATATTCCGAATTGATTTGATTTCCCTTTTATCGTTTTAGTTTCCTAGTTTTGAAAAAGGAAAGAAATCGTGTTTAAATGGAAATAAACGGTGGCCCATTAAGACCTTTCCAAAAACTGGCCCAACAGGATCTTCTTCTTCCTCTATCTCCTTCCTCACGTGCACATGACCTTCCTTAGCCATGGACACGGAAATCCTCCCTTCCCGATCTCCCTCTCCCTTCCATCCCAGCTCCTCCTGAGCCCCGTATAAGAACCCACCCGGCGTCCTTGTTCCATTTTCCCAAAGAGACGCCACCCTCATCGGCTCTAGCCGCCGGCCACCTCGCCGAAGTAACCCTGCCCTGGTCGAGTCCAGGAGCTCCCTGCCGACCTCCCCATGGCCCCTACCCTCGCTGCACCACACCCCTGCGCGCCCCACCCCTCCTCCGCCGATTTCCCACCCCGCCGGTGACCTCCCCACCTCGCCGGAGCAGCCACATCGCCGGAGTTCTTCCTCTGTGTCAGCCACGGTGAGATTCACGAAATCCCGTATTGCAGTTTTTTCAGAAAATTGCAATCTTATAAAATTCATATCTATTAGTCTATAACTCCGAATTAGGTGATTCTTTTTGCGTTGGATCACAAATGTTATGTATTTTCTGTAGATATATAGTTTGTATATGTTTGGAGTTATAAAAATTGAGTTGGATCAGATTTGAATTAAAGCTTGTTTTGCTTATTCCGGGAGTTTAAAAATAGCTTTTAATTTGATTCTTTTTGCTGCTGCTTCCTATTGATCATATCATTCAGTAGTTTAAGTTTCAATTTTTTTTAAATAATTTTACTTAGGGTTTTAAGCAAAACAGATTCTGTTTTAGCCTTTTTTGTTTTCTTGCTATTTCTTTTGTATTAATTGTTCTTAATTTGTTTTTTTTGTAATTGTGACAAGTTATATTTTGTTTTTTGATATTTACAAGTAACTTTTCAACAACAACAAAATTTTATTTTATTTATTCTTATTTTTTTGCATGGAATCAATTCTAGTTCTATACTAACTTGCGAATTGATTGCATTGCTAGTTTGATTTCCTATTTTGAAAATACTTATAAAAAATATTGTTTTGTAAATTTTACTTCTGTTATCTTAGTTATTTTATATTTTGTTTTCTGTTATTTTTTCTATTTTAGTGTTTTATTTTCAGTTAGAACAAAAACTATATAGTGTTTGATGTAGTAGAAGGCTTCCTAGCTTCTTTGAAGTTTTCTTTGGATTTTTATCCGCCCTCTCTTATTGATTTTCGATTGCTCAACTTTTATTGCTGGTTGTTAATTGATTGCTAGAATGATTGCTAGTGTGAGTGCTTATGTGAATGATATGTTTGTTATATAGATTTCATCGGAGAGTGACGAGTAGTCTATCAAGTTATTTCTCGAGAAATTCTTCTTCGTCAACATCACCAGGCAAGTCATTTTGATCATACTATCACCTATGTTTTATGCATCGTAGTTCTACCATCCTATGCCCAATTGCATGCTGCTTAGGTACTTGGAAATTTTAGTATAGATTGTAGTATCATGTGGTAGGCACACAACAACCCCGATACTTGGCCCCGGGACGACAAATTTCATATTGCTATGCTTGAGTAGACGGGATTTCGGTTGACTGCATAACACGGGTGATGCAAGGTTGATTAAATAATCAAGACCGGTTAAGACAAGATTTTCAAGACCTCGGACGCAATGCAACTCTGGGTGAAGGACGGTTGATCGGCTCCCTGGAGATCCCAGTGGATGACCCGGGATGCTGGAGAGGCCATGACATCCTGCGGAAAGCTTCACCCATACTTTTTTGAAATTATTAGAACTCCATACTTTTTGTGTGTTCAAAATGCATTCAAAGGCACGTCACCAATTTTCAACAATTTCTGACTTTATTTGATATTTTTTGTGCATTTACTTACTGGTTTTTGAGCTAATTGACCCTGAAATTGAAAAGCACTAAAATGAACTGTAAAAATGTTTAAATTTGGCATCGTATCATCATTTCACCCACATAGAATGTGCTAAAAAGTTGAGAGGGTTACGACAAAAACAGGATACACTTCGTGTACAAAACAAACAATCTCTTTCGAAGTATGAGGGTTTCGAACGACAACTCATTTGTTACAGAGGGATTTCATTTTTTGAACTTATTTGGACTCCATACATTTTGTGTGTTCAAGATGCACCATTCAAAGGCACATCACAAATTTTCAACAATTTCTGAGTTCATTTGATATTTTTCGTGCATTTACTTATTTGTTTTTTAGCTAATTGACACTGAAATTGAAAAGCACTACAAATTAACTCTGAAAATGTTGAAATTTGGCATGGTATCATCATTTCACCCACATGGCATGTGCTAAAAAGTTGAGAGGGTTACGACAAAAACTGGATGCACTTCGTGCATAAAACGGACAATCTCTTTCGAAGTATGAGGGTTTCGAACGAGAACTCATCTCTTACAAAGGGATTTCATTTTTTTGAACTTATTGCGACTCCATGCTTTTTGTGTGTTCAAAATTCACCATTCAAAGGCACATCACAAACTTTCAACAATTTCTGACTACATTTGATATTTTTCGTGCGCTTACTTATTTGTTTTTGAGCTAATTGACACTGAAATTGAAAAGCACTACAAATTAAATGTGAAAATTTTGAAAGTTGGCATCGTATCATCATTTCATCCACATAGCATGTGCTAAAAAGTTGAGAGGGTTACGACAAAAAATGGATGCACTTCGTGTACAAAACGGACAATCTCTTTCGAAGTATCACGGCTTCGAACGAGAACTCATCTCCTACAAAGGGATTTCAGTTTTTTGAACTTATTTGAACTCCATACTTTTTTGTGTGTTCAAAATGCACCATTGAAAGGCACATCACAAATTTTCAACAATTTCTTACTTCATTTGATATTTTTCGTGCATTTACTTATTATTATTTTTTGAGCTAATTGACCCTGAAATTGAAAAGCACTAGAAATGAACTCTGAAAATGTTGAAATTTGGCATCGTATAATCTGTTCACCCACATAGCATGTGCTAAAAAGTTGAGAGGGTTACGACAAAAACTGGATGCATTTCGTGTACAAAACGGACAATCTCTTTCGAAATATCAAGGTTTCGAACGAGAACTCATCTGTTACAAAGGGATTTCATTTTTTGAACTTATTTGAACTCCATACTTTTTGTGTGTTCAAAATGCACCATTCAAAGGCACATCACAAAATTTCAAAAATTTCTGACTTCATTTGATATTTTTCGTGCATTTACTTATTTGATTTTGAGCTAATGACCCTGAAATTGAAAAGCACTACAAATGAACTCTGAAAATGTTGAAAATTGGCATGTATCATCATTTCACCCACATAGCATGTGCTAAAAAGTTGAGAGGGACACGACAAAAACTGGATGCACTTCGTGTAGAAAACGGACAATCTCTTTCGAAGTATCAGGGTTTCGAACGAGATCTCATCTGTTACAAAGGGATTTCATCTTTTTAGAACAAGAATAGATTAGTACACATCACATAAAGTTTAATACATTACATAGATTTATATTTTGATCCCTTGCCTATGATCGCTTTGGCCGTAACCATGGAGCATCTTCATTATTTAACGGGATGCTTGGGTCAATTCTTACTATGAAGGGTGTAATTTCATCAAACTTATTATAATCTGCTGACATGTCTGTCTTGTCCACGATCCCCACGATGTTTCTTTTCCCTAAAAGAACTATGTGACGCTTTGGCTCATCGTCCTATGTATTCATTTGCTTGTTTTTGTTTTCTTTTTTCGGTCTGGAGGACATGTCTTTCACGTAGAAAACCTGAGCCACATCATTGGCTAGGACGAATGGCTCGTCTCTGTAACCAAGATTCTTGAGATCAACTGTTGTCATTCCGTACAACTGGTCTACCTTTACCCCTTCTCCATTCATGTTCACCCAACTACACGGAAACAAAGGGACCTTAAAAGTAGGTTCGTAGTCAAGTTCCCATATCTCCTCTATGTAACCATAATATGTGTCCTTTTTCCCATTCTCGTGTGTCGCATCATAGAGGACACCACTGTTTTGGTTGGTGCTCTTTTTATCTTGGGCGGTCGTGTAAAATGTATTCCCGTTTATCTCGTACCCTTGGAAATGTAATACAGTCGAAGAAGGTGACGCGGCCAACAAGTAGTGTTGATCTCCAACAGTGATGTCATTCATGAGGCGTGCTCGCAACCAATTGCCCAAAGTATCCATGTGTTTTTCTTCAATCGAGGAGAGAGCCTTCCCCGGGAACTCGGAGCGTACAAAATTCCCGTCTGTGAGGTGTCTCAACTTTTTCCCGTCTTTCTTACGCTCGTCTTTGTGCCATCGCATCAACTTGGCATGCTCATTGTTTCCGAACAGACATTTCAACCATGGTATTATAGGAGCATACCACATAACCTTAGCAGGAACCTTCTTCCCGGGGGCTCGTCATCGCCCTCAACATCACCAGGGTCATCCTGTCTGATCTTGTACCGACATGCAGTGCATACCGGGCATTTATCCATATTCTCGTACTTCTCATCGCGGTACAGGATACAGTCATTAATGCATGCATGTATCTTCTACACATCTAATCCAAGAGGGAAGATAGCCTTCTTTGCTTCGTACGTAGTCTCGGTCAATTCGTTATCCTTTGGAATATTCGGCTTCAATATTTTTAGTAACTTCTCAAATCCCTTGTCAGATAAACTAGTTTCTGCCTTCCATTTCAACAGTTCTAGTGTGGTACCGGGCTTTGTGCTGCCATCTTCGCAATTTGGGTACAACAACTTTTTATGATCCTTTAGCATGGCCTCCAATTTCAGCTTCTCCTTTTCTCTATCGCATTCTCTCTTTGCATCAGAAATGACCCGACCAAGACAATCAGCGGGCTCATCTGATGCCGGTTGTTCTTCACCTCCTTCTTCTTCATTGTCTTCCATTGTAGTATCACCGTATTCTTCATTGAACATAGGATAGTTGTCATCATCTTCTTCTTCTTCATTGTCTTCCATCCTAACCCCTCTTTCTTCGTGCATGGTCCAACAATAATATGTTTCCATGAAACCTCTCTGAAGCAAGTGGATATGAATGTTTTTCGAGCTAGAGTACTTCTTCACGTTTCAACAGCCAACACATGGACAAGGCATAAAATTATCCACTTTGTTTTCCTTAGCCACATCGATAAATTTATGCAGGCCTCCAATAAATCCGGAACCACATCGTTTGCCGTACATCCATCGCTTCCGTGCATCGATCTGGCATCATACATGAATAGTGAAATGACCACCGTACATTAGCACATGCAACATTTTTGTACCCATTACAAATGAAAAGGATAAGGTTTCTAACCTCGATCGAGGATACCATTTTGTGTGAACTTAAGTGTGACTCAGGCATTAGTCACCGTACATCCATTGGTGGTTTATTTGTATTATAAAATTAAGTATATAAAAAAACCATTGCAGAACATCATGAATAGAAAAATGACCAAATTAATACAAGTTCATCATCACATTAAAACCAAAGCACATTAGTGATCAAATGTTATTATTGCGAAAATAAATACATAAAGTTCTCTCATAAAACAACATACAACTATGTAAAACATTTAAATGCAACAACAAATGCGATCAAAATGGCAACTAAGGTAACAATTGACCCAACAATATAATGATATCAAGCCTCTTTATCAATGGCATATTTTCTAATATTCCTAATCTTCAAGCGCCTTTCATCCATCTTCAAGCGCATTGCATCCATCTTCAACCGCATCGCATCCATCTTCATCTTGCGATCATCGACGACCTTGGCAACATGCAACTCCAGTTCCATATTCTTCTCCTCAATTATTTTTAATTTTTTCTTCAAGTAATTGTTTTCTTTTTCAACCAAATTTAACTTCTCGACCAGAATTTCTATGTGGGTTGGAATTTACGGTTTACATACCTCCTAGATTAAAAAATATATGTCACGTTGGTCATCATAATTGTCATAAACACTAAATAAAATAAATAGTTATAAAATATAATATATACCACATCCGAATCATAGACAGGACGGGGGCCGATGGAGGCAGATACCAAAACCATCGCACTATATAATAACAAAAAATAATGAAAGTAAGTAATTTATACAAGTATCTATGTAAATCATACAAGTAAGAATTCTTTTTTCTTTTAAAAAGAAGACAAGAACAAGAGGCTCACCACGGTTGTGCTCACGACGAGATCGGTGCGGGCGATCGACAACGGTGGGGACGGGCACGGGACACTTGTGTAGTTGGTGCATGACCAAACCTAGACAAATATTGAGGAAAATGGAGCTTGGAGGTCGAGCTTGGAAAGGAGAAAGCTTAAGTAGTCTGGCTCAAGCATTTCATCGAACACCTCATGTGCATGAACTAGAAGGGTGGCAAGAGCATGGCATGCACACCCCAACAACCAAAAAACAGAGGAGAGGATGGCAGAGGCGAGGGTATATATAGGCAACACTTTAGTCCCAGTTTTAGACAAAAACCTTGACTAATAGCCTACCATTTAGTCCCGATTCTGACCAAAAACTGGGACTAATGCTCCATGGCACGCCACATGCCACTCGTTGGATCTTTAGTCCCAGTTTTTTCCCCAAACCGGGACTAATGAGATGAACCAAACCGGGACCAATGCCCTGGCAAACTGAACCGGGACCAATGCCTGGCATTGGTCCCGGTTTTAGTTTGAACCAGGGCTAATGTGGTTTTCGGCTTCGGCCGAAAGACCCATTTTCTACTAGTGCCTGGTACAGGGGCCTTCTAGAAGATTCTCAAAATGATAAAAAAACGGCTAAGAACTTTTAGAAGGTTCTGAAATCGGACCGTGCTAAGCTTTGTGTATAACTAAACAGTGTGTCTAGGATACATCTAGACATGACATAGTTATTACACATCTAAATGACTAAATCAAACATAAAAACAAAAAGAAAAGAAAAAGAATTTTTTCACACGACTCTGCACGTAAGATCAATGCTACTTTATTTAGATGTATAATACTTATCTCACATCTAGATGTGTTTTAGCAAAAAATGAACGGCACAATTGCTCCATCGGTCGACCGTGGTTGTCTGAATATACTGCATTCATCTTGAATTACTGATCATAAAAATGAATATAAACAAGTAATTCTAAATGAAGGAAGTACAACATTTTGATGTAAACAAGGCGTTCGGTGGTCGCTAAACCCTTTGGGGTTGACCCTAGTCCCCGAGCCCAGCATCGGCCCAAGGAGCGCCAAAAGTGGTTTGTAGTTTCTAAAAAAAGGTTTGTTTTGCAAAATAATCTATTTGTACATAGATATTCTACAAAATTTGTACGAACTAGTTCATTTAGATAGGTATAACTGCTTGCCTGATTTTAGCTACCCCTCATTAGAATAAACAAGTAAGTAATTTTCTTTTGTACAACCTATATGTAGGAATAACACTCCTGAAACCGACGGTTAGGGTTAGGGTTGGCGATCGTGAGGCAATTTTGCCTCAGGCGTGATTGTCTCGTCCTCCGCCGATTGACTCGTTCATAGTCCCTCTCGTCCTCCGCCGATTGACTCGTTCATAGTCCCTGACCAAAGCCAGGATCCCTGATCTGGGTGTCTAGCCTTTGATCAGCGTCTCCATCTTCCCCGTCCTTCCACCATAAGCCTTTCACGTGACTAGGGGACGTGATCGTACACCACCACAAACCCTAGACGGATCTGGTTTTATTTTTCTTTGGTGGCGGGGTTAGATTCAAGATGGAGAAGGTTTCGGGGCTCCTGGAGAAGTTGCAATTGTCCGAGGCGGAGAAGAAGGGAATCGTAATTGGGTGGTCAGATGGCAAGAAGGTGTGGGTCATAGATTCGTAGACTATGGTGAAGTTATTCTCAGAGAAACCGGCAATTGCTGAAGTGCTGGAAAACTCAGTCGAGCGGGTGTGGTGTCCCTTGATGGGTGTGGAGTGCAAGACGATGGGGGAGAATGTGTTCTAGGTGAAGTTTCTGCAACATTCGGGGAAGAGGAAGACTTTGGAAGATGGACCATGGATGTTTCGAGGAGAGGCTCTGGTGGTAGAAGATTATGATCCAAGGAAAACATTAGAGGAGTATGATTTTAGTACTATGCCGGTCTGGATTAGAGTTTCGGGGCTTCCCCTCGGGATATTGAATGAGATGACAGGAGAGAAAATTGGAGATGAGGTTGGACAATTCATGCAGGCTAAAGTAGTTGTAGATGCGGTGACCATGCGTCGTATTCTATGAGTGAAGACTAGGATCAACATCAGAGAACCGCTATGGCGGGGTATCAAGATCCATGGTGAGGAGAACCAAGGGAGAGGATCCGATAGTACTAGTGCCAAAACACTGCAAGGGAAGGAGGTACAAAAAGGAAAATGGTGTCCATTTGCTTATGAGTTCATCCCTGAATTCTGTTACACATGTGGGTTAATTGGACATACTGACAAGTCCTGCATGACCACGTTGATGAGGGGGGAGGTACAACAATGGTGGTCCTCTGGCTCATCTGGAAACCAGCAAAACACGTGGAGTGGTGGTCGGAGGGTAGTGCTGGAAGCAAGTGGAAGGGTGGCAAAGGGCGTTACTCGGATAACCAAGGGACTAAAAATAGCAGATCCTCAGGAAGTGATAGCAAATCTTGGAGGAAGGACGACTCTTTAAGCAAACAAAAGATGGAAAAAAACAAGGGAGGAGCCAGAGGTGACTAGTCCACTGAAAGTTATGGCGAATCAGGAGGCAACGGAGAAGAAAGATAGTGAACACAGGAAACAACTGACTTTTGTCGAGAGATTGGATGGTGGAGATGAGCAGGTTCATACAGAACAGGAGGGAGATGGAGCAGTTGAGGTGGGAGAGCCAGATGGGAGCGAGCTCGTTGAGGAAGTGATGGACGCAACAACCCAGGCCAAGGCGAGTGAGGGAGGGGGGCCCATACCCATGCAGGATGGTACTCCCATGCACGTCGATCTGAACCCAAGTGGCACGGGGCATGGGTGTTTGGGAAAAGGGAATGGTAAGCAGCCTAGAAAATACAAGAAAAAATTGGGAGAGGAGAGGCGTCAAAAGAATGGGGATGCTGCAAGCGACGGTCAGACTACTCGCAAGAAGAGGGAAGGGGATGGGATGGAACTGGAGCTGGAAAATGAGGAGAAGAAATAGAATGTAGATAAAGTTGTGGTGGAGCGGGTGGAGATTGCAAACAATGAAAGCGGGGCTGCAGTTTCAGCTCTGCGAGGACAAATGAGGGTGATCGATTGGAACTGCCGGGGGCTCGGGAACGGGCCGGCAGTTCGAGGTCTTCTGCGGAGGTCTGTCAATGCTTTGGAAGAGAGGGGTGAATTTGAGTCTGCGCTGGTTAGGAAGAATGCACATTGATGTGATGATCGAGGAGGAGGATGGTTTTAAATGGAGATTTACTGGTATCTATGGTGAAGCAAGAACTTAGCATAGGGAAGAAACATGGAGACTACTGCGTACACTGCATCATCAAGTGAAGATGCCGTGGGTATGTATGGGGGACTTCAATGAAATCCTCTACAATTTTGAGAAGCAGGTAGGGGTACCGAAAGCGCAAGTCCACATGGATCGGTTAGGGATGCTTTAAATTTATGTAATGTGAATGACCTCGGTTTCGAGGGTGATGTTTTCACTTGGCGTAATAATAATTTCCCTTTGGATGGTTATATCCGTGAGCGTCTGGATAGAGCTGTTGCTAATGCAGCGTGGTGCATGAGATTCCCAGGTTTTAAGGTTCGGAATGGGTGTCTCGAACACTCGGACCGCCGACCTGTGATTCTTGACATACATGGGGCGGTTTGCCATAGTCGTCCAACACATAACAAGCTTAATAAGAGATTTGAAGCTCGATGGCTGTTGGAAGATGATTGTGAGGACATCGTGACGCAAGCATGAGAGGGGGAAGGTCTGTGTGGTGATGTAAAGGTTATGGAAAGGTTGAAGGAAGTGGCAAAAAACGTTGATGTCTGGAGCAGGGAGGTACTGGGTGATTTACAGAAAAGGATAAAATTGTTGCGGGTAGAATTAAAGGAATGTCGGTGTGGTAATTTAACTGATGCTAGAGTTCATAGAGAACAAGTGATTCATTTCAAGCTGGGTTGTTTCGAAGAGCAACTAGATGTTTTCTGGAAACAAAGAGCACATGTGGGGTGGCTAACCAAAGGGGATCGTAACACAAATTATTTCCATGGTTTTGCCTCGGCCAGGAAGAAAACAAACCGGATTTTGAAACTGAAGGGCGGTGATGGAGTTGTGGTGGAGGGGGAGGAGGGCTTGAATGCTCTCGTTTTTAAAGATTTCTTTGGCTTGTTTACCCCCATGGCAGGTACACAACTGGAGAGGGTTCTTCAATGCGTATCTACTCAAGTAACACCCCAAATGAACGCCTCTCTTCTGAAGGAACATACACCTCAAGAGATTAAAAGTGCCCTTGATGAAATGGGGGATCTCAAGGCCCCTGGAGCGGACGGAATGCCGGCAGTGTTCTACAAGAGGTTCTGGGGCACGGTGGGGGACGTTGTGGTGCAGGAGGTGCTCCACGTGTTGCAAGGCGGCAGTATACCAGAGGGATGGAATGAAACTATTGTGGTACTCATCCCAAATGTTCAGAATCGAGATCGTATCAAAGATCTACGTCCTATTAGCATGTGCAACGTGGTTTACAAGCTTGTATCCAAAGTTCTTGCTAACCGGCTCAAGATGGTCTTGGATGAAATAATCTGCAAACCAAAGTGACTTTGTGCCTGGAAGGTTAATTTCTGATAGCACTATATTGGCCTACGAGATGACTCATTTTATGCGGAGGAAGAGAATTGGGAAAGATGTATATATGGCCCTCAAATTGGACATGAGTAAGGCATATGATCGCGTGCAATGGCCCTTTTTGGAAGGAATGATGCGCAAGTTTGGTTTCGCCAATGAGTTTACTCAACTGATTATGAAGTGCGTTAGCACAATTACCTATAGATTTCGGGTGAATGGGGACCTTACGAGTGTCATTCTCCCAGGCAAGGGGATACGTGAAGGAGACCCCATCTCCCCATACCTCTTTCTAATCTTTGCTGAAGGCTTCTCGTCCATGATGCACCATGCTAAAATAAATGGGGAGATAAGAGGTATTCAGTTAGCTCCTACAGCACCCCGAGTTAATCACCTACTGTTTGCGGATGAATATTTGTTAGGGGTTGAGGCTACTATCCAAGGGGTCCAAGCTATCAGGTCAATGCTGCACGTGTATGAGGAGTGCTGAGTCCAGTTCATTAACAGAGATAAATCGTCGGTGATGTTTAGTGCGAATGCCAAACAGAGTACAAAGAACCTGCTACTCCAAGAGTTACAATTGGGAGCTGAGACACATGGAGGGAAGTACTTAGGACTCCCCAGCTATGTTGGAAAATCAACGAAGAAATGTTTTCTGTACCCGACGGATAGTATCATGGGCAGAATGCAGGGGAGTATGGTAAGATGTTTGTCCATGGCGGGCAAAGAAGTGTATGTCAAAGCTGTGGCACAGGCGATTCCCACTTACGCCATGGCCTGTTTTGACTTGACGAAATCCTTCTGTGATGAGATTAGTCAATTTATATGCCGATATTGGTGGAACCGGCAAGATGGTGAACGGAGAATGCATTGGGTTGGCTGGGAGAAGATGAAGCTATCAAAAAAGGATGGAGGTTTGGGGTTCCGGGACCTATACTCCTTTAACATGGCTATGCTGGCAAGGCAGGGATGTCGCTTGATCCAGGCACCGGAATCTCTCTGTGCACGAATCCTTCGTGCCAAGTACTACCCGGAAGGGAATATTCTCAATGCAGTGCCGGCGACCGGAATGAGCTATGTCTGGAGAAGTATTTTACGAGGCCTAGAAGTCCTTAAAGAGGGGATCATATGGAGGGTTGGGGATGGAACGCGAATACGCATATGGGAGAATCCATGGATACCTAGGGGTGACACACGCCGGCCGACATCTCATCAAGGTTCATACCTTTTTGCCAAAGTTTATGAACTTATAAATCCCCACACAGGAGTCTGGGAGAGGGATTTGGTTACAGGTTGTTTCCATCCGGATTTTTTTCGAAAAGGAGGCCTTGCCCCGGCCTCTGCATCGAGTGATGCATACAGCAATATATTAGTCTAAATAAGTAACCAATAAGTACAGAATATAAAAAAGGAAAAAGGAGATACATGGCGAACATCGCGCCGCAGCCTGGAATGGCTAAAAGATGAAGATGACTAAACACCTATCCTATTAATATGCCGCCATCCAAACCGGTTGAAGATACCCTGTGCTACCATCTCCCAGCGGGCACACCCAGTAACCATAAGCTCCCTGGCTGCCACAGGAGTTAGTAACGATCATGTGCGGATCAGTGCGGTAATTCGGTAGATAACCTGCAAGAATTGGATATCACGAGTTCTGTTAAAAACCAAATCATTTCTGCTATTCCATAAAGCCCAAAGAAGAGCACATGCTCCGACACGAATAGATTTAGCTAATTGAACATCAATTCCCTGTAACCACGTTCCAAATAACGAGTTCAAGTCAACAGGAGGAGCGATGTTAAAAGCAATGTGAATTGAACGCCAAACAATTTTAGCCAAAGGACAGTCGAGAAAGAGATGGTGAATACTTTCTAGGCTTGGACAGAAAGAACATCTAGAACTTCCTTTCCAATTCCGTTTGGCTAAATTATCCTTAGTTAAAATAACTCCCTTGTGAACAAACCACAAGAAAACTTTTAGTCTAAGAGGAACCCTAACCTTCCAAATGTGTATTGATTTTGGAATTGGTACTGAGTCAATGAGATCGGAATACATGGACTTAACCGTAAACAGCCCATTTGGGGTTAATCTCCAGGAGATACGATCACACCTATCAGAAATATTAACCTCCATTAATCTTCTAACTAGATGCAACCATGAAACCCATCTATCCCCAACTAAAGATCTGCGGAATTGAATATTAAGGGGAATCTCCCGCAATACCGCCGCAACTGTCCCTTGTCGACGTTGGGCGATATGGTACAACCGCGGGTATTGAACTGCCAGAGGCGATTCTCCTAACCAGGTGTCTTCCCAGAATCTAGTCAATTCCCCATTTCCAATTATGAACCTCGATCTGTGGTAGAATGAACTTTTTACCCGCATTAGACCCTTCCAAAATGGCGAGTCAAAAGGTCTCGCTTCTACCTGCGATAAGGATTTAGAGTGCAGGTACTTGTTTGAGAGAATTTCCACCCACATTCCATCGGTTTCCATTGACAATCTATACAGCCACTTGCTGAGCAGACATTTATTTTTAGTTTCCAAATTTTCAATACCTAATCCTCCTTGATCTTTAGGACGGCAAATAATATCCCATTTCGCCAATCTATATTTAGTCTTAACCTCATCACTCTGCCAGAAAAAGCGAGAGCGGTAGAAATCCAATCTTTTACGTACCCCGACAGGTATTTCAAAAAAGGATAGGAGGAACATAGGCATACTTGTTAATACCGAATTCACCAAGACTAATCTGCCTCCATAAGAAAGAAGCTTGCCTTTCCAAGTAGTAAGTTTCTTTTCAAACCGTTCCTCAATACATTTCCACTCCGCATTAGAAAGTTTACGATGGTGAATGGGGATTCCTAAGTACGTAAACGGAAATTCCCCTGCCACACATCCGAACAACTGGTTATATATGTGTTGTTGCTTTTTGGCTTCCCCAAAACAAAACAACTCACTTTTATTAAAGTTAATCTTCAACCCAGATAACTGTTCAAAAAGGCACAAGATGAGTTTGAGGTTTTTGGCTTTGAGTAAATCGTGCTCCATAAAGAGAATCGTATCATCAGCATATTGTAAAATTGAAACTCCCCCATCCACCAGATGAGGTACTAATCCAGAAACAAGGTTTTTTCCGTTAGCTCTCTTGATCAACAGAGCCAACATATCCGCAACGATATTGAAGAGAATGGGAGACATAGGGTTACCTTGTCTTAGTCCCTTTAGTGTCTGGAAGAAGTGCCCAATATCATCATTGACCTTGATCCCGACACTCCCTCTTGTGATAAAGGAATCTATGTGTTTTCTCCAAACCTCATCGAACCCCTTCATCCGCAATGTTTGTTGCAAGAACGACCATTTGACTTTGTCATATGCCTTTTCAAAATCCACTTTAAAGATAACTCCATCTAGTTTCTTAGAGTGCATTTCGTGTAGAGTCTCATGTAGAACCAGTACCCCTTGAAGTATATTACGCCCAGGCATAAACGCTGTTTGTGAAGATAGCACGACAGAGTGTGCCATCTTCGTTAGTCTATCCGTTCCAACCTTTGTGAAAATTTTGAAACTAACATTAAGCAAACAAATCGGGCGAAACTGTTCAATACGAGACGCTCCTTCCTTCTTTGGTATCAACGTAATAGTACCAAAATTCAAATGGAATAGTTGGAGATTACCAGCATACAAATCATCAAACATAGCCATAAGGTCCTTCTTAATGATGTGCCAGCAGTGTTTGTAAAATTCTGCCGGAAACCCATCCGGACCAGGAGCCTTACCACACTTCAAACCTCCTATCACATCTAACACCTCTTTCTCCGAGAATGGAGCAGATCGAGACTCATTATCAGCCTCCCCAACTTGGGGTATATCTGCAACCTGATACTCGTCCATAGTCACAAAACTATCTTGATGAGCACCAAACAACTGTTTATAATAGTTAGAGATATATACTTTTAGATTCTCGTGACCAACTATGGTGCCTTCATCCTGTTCAAGCTGCACTATCCTCTTCTTTCTGTGCTTGCCATTAGCTATTAAATGGAAGAACTTAGTGTTATTATCCCCAAGAATAATAGCTTTAACTTTAGCTCTATTCGCCCACTTCATCTCCTCCTCTCTGAGAAGAGAATGGAGCCTTTGTTCCGCCTCAAATCTTAGTTGACATTCATCTCTCTCTAAAACAGAGTTCTCTGCTTTCCTATCCAGCTCATTGATAAAGTTTATGAGCCTATCTCTCTCATCTTTATATGTCCCCGAGACATGCTTGGCCCAACCGCGAAGGTACTGTCTCAGGTGTCTGATTTTATTTTGCCAACGTTGTATACTCGTTGAACCGCCCAATGACCTATTCCATTCCCTATGAACCAGGTCCATAAATCCCTCCCTTAAGAACCAACTGGATTCGAAAGAGAAACTATCTTTATTACCCAGATATAATGCATCCCCAGTATCCAACAACAGGGGGGTATGATCCAAAATTGCCCTTTGGAGTGCACGAACTGAAACCAAAGGAAACTTCTGTTCCCAGTCCACACTGGTAAGAACTCTATCTAACTTCTCAAAAGTTTGATTTGGAAGGGAATTTGCCCAAGTGAAATTCCTACCTGTGAGTTCTATCTCCCGTAGTTCTAAGCTCTCAATAATAGTATTGAACAAGAATGGCCATCTACCATCAAAATTGCTATTATTCTTTTCATAGGCCCAACGGATAATATTAAAATCTCCACCAATCAGTAAAGGCAGTTGTTCATCACAAATGCGAACTAAGTCGGCCAAAAATTCAGATTTAAGCTCAGGCTGAGCAGCCCCATACACCGCTACTAGAGCCCACCTGAAACCATCCATTTTGGATGTAATCTTGAATTTTACCGCAAAATCGCCGAATACTACTTCCCTAACCTGGAGTGTATCACATCGAACTCCTAGTAATATCCCTCCAGACCTTCCTCTTGGTGGAAGACAGTGCCAATCAAAATCAATCCCTGCTGAGAGGGAGCTCAGAAACTGAGAGGAGAACTTATCTCTCCCAGTCTCTAGGACGGCAATAAAGTCGAGCTTGTGCTCCGTCGTGGCTTCAGCGAGGAATCTAGTTTTAGCCAAGTCGCGAAGACCTCTGCTATTCCAAAAAATCCCTCTCATCTTTCATCATAGAATTTCTTAGCAATCTTAAAGCATGCACTCCTACGAATAGCAGAGACCGGATAGACTTTCCTATTCCAGGTCCGTTTAGTTTTCTGCCCTTGACCCTGGTCCATATAACCATTATCATTGGAGTCAATATGACTAACACCCTCGTCACCTACATTGTTATCAAGAACCGAATCCTGACCTACATTAAGCTCATCTATGGGGTATAGATTCTGACATAAAGAATTCAGCCCCCCAAGGTTAGAAATCTCTGCATCTGTCATTGGTTTAACCGCAGCTAAATTCCTAACGATATCCAACGCCCTATCAACCTCTAGGTCTAATAATTCATTAATAGATTTCGCAACTTCCGCATTCGTATTACCAAGCGAGACCCCAATTGCTGACGCTTTTTCAATAATTTCAGGAGATGAAAACTGCAAAATAGAATGCTCCAAATTAACCGACATACCTGTTGACGATTCAGCATCCTTCAATTTTGCAATCCTAGCCGCCCGATCCATCTGCCAATCATCCGCATCTGGCTGGCTCTGAATCCGGTCGCTAACCCTCCGGTCCGACGTCACATGATCTGGAATACCCCCAAACTGTATGACCGCTTCCTCAGAAATAAAGGAATGAGGTGTCTCCATCAGCGGGGCCGTCGGAGAATCGGCGACCATAGTCCCTGCCTGGGTGGATAAACTAGAAAATCCAGCAACCTCCTGCACTGACCCCATACTCGGCACAGACAGTGATGTCCTATCATCCTCCTGTCTGACCTGCAGGAGGTAAAGATCCAGAGAAATCGGCTGTAGACCCACAGCCGGGGAGGAAGGTTGCGCCGATGCCCCAACATTTTGCTTCCCAAAGGACCTCTTCATCTGTGAATCGCCGAGTCTGACCGGCATCGCCTCAGGCAGGAATGAACCAAAGCGTAGCTGAGCCCCTGGAGTCACACACCCCCCTGCTGCCGGCGCAGACTCCCCCTCCTTCGAGTCCATTGCAGCCGACCCAGAAGCAGTATGAGGTTGAGAAGGAAACTGTCCCTTATCAGCATTACCAGCACCGGAATCCCCGTCCATGTCCGGCATATCAATGTCAGGGTCCATCGCTGTGTGAACAGCTGCCGATGGAATCTCAATCTCCAGACGTAGGGTAAATCTCTTACCCTCGAAAATCCAAAGTACTTCCTCCGGAATCAGTGCACTATCTAGAACACTCACTAACAACCGTACCGCTCCATTAGCCCGAGTGAACACCATATCTACTTGCTCCGTTTTACCAATTAGAGAGCCAAAACTCCAAGCCACAGTAAAATCATTAACTGCCTTAGACGGAGCACCATAAAAGCAAACCCAGACCTGGTCCAGAGGCACCCCTTGAGGCTCATCATCCGCCCAAACATCAAACTCCAGAATACAACTCGTGCTAGGAACTCTGCACATACCAAATTTGAGTAGACAGGCGAGGTCTTCTTTAGAAGGAAAGACGACTTTAAAGACAGAATCCGAAATCGCAATCGGCTCCCACCTAAAAGTAGCTGACACCAGATCTCGTAGCTGTTGCACCACCTGGTCAACAGTCATCTTACCAGTGGCAACGGTGATCTTGCCTATAAGAGCTACATCTGGCTTATGTGTGAAAGTGGAAATCGCAGGGGACTCGAAGAACATCAACTCCTCAGAACAGACCCCATAGATATTCATAACGGGCATCGGTCCCTTCATCAGAGGGCATGAGGATGCACCATGCGCTGGCTTAAGACAAAGCTCACAAAGCACAGCCGAGCACTCAGACACAAAATGCCCATTCTCACCACAACGATAGCACGTCATCTTTTCCTTCTTACGCGCCCACTTAGTTGGACGATCTGCCCCTTCTATCCGTAGAGGTCCAATATCTTTGTCTACACCCACAGTAGATGGTACACCTCCAATGGTCGCATTTACTGGAATATCAGCAGACTTCTGCACTAACTCCTTGTCAGCAACAACAGGACCCGCATTGGGCGGTAATTTCCTACCCCCACCACGACCTCCCCAACGTCCTCTATATCCACCTCTCTTGGGACCTGCTGGACCTGGAACAAAATTCCCATAAGGACCGGAGAAACCCTGTCCAGAACCGGCATTAGATTGCCAAGCATATCCTCGGCCTCCCCCTTGTGATGACGAACCACGATGCTGACCAGCTCCATACGCATTGACCCCATCGTCTCCCCATCGTCCGTGACATCCAAAAAATTCTTATAGTATTCCTAATTGTGATCAGTCTGAAGACTTTGCAGCGTGGCACTTCAATAGTAAAGGGATCTTCTCAGTTAAATCCGCATACAAGATACATGTCAAGCTGCTAAAAGAGGAGGCGAGAAGGCAATAGGGTGCATCCTCTACAAGTGTTGAACCTCATACTAGAGTGTTTCAGACCATTTGGAATTCATCAATTTCTGTGGAGTTTTGCTCATAATGGCCACCCCTTGTACATGAACATTAATCGCAAGGGTGTGCAGCTGGATACAAGATGTGCTGTTTGCGAAAAGTTTTTTGAGGATGGTGGCCATCTTTTCCTTAAATGTAAGCAAGTTAAGCATAGATGGCGAGCTATGCTTCTGGAGGATGTGAGACGAACCTTATTGAAGTGTAACTCGGACAAGGAAACGCTAGAGATCATTTTTGCTGTGCCCACGGAGAGGAAACTACTGGTTATTGCTCTACTCTGGTGCTGGTGGACAGAGCGAAAAAAGGAAACCATGGAGAGAGAAAACTGGAGGTGGAGCCTTTTTGCTATACTGTCAGACAACATGTTGCGGAGTGGATAGAATTCCTTTGCCCAAAGGCCACGGTGACAGTTCTAGTTCGACAGCAAACCTGGGCCAAACCACCCGCTGAGATGGTGAAGATAAATACTGATGTAGCTTGTTTTGAAAGAAATGGCACTGGTGGATGGGGTTTGATCTGTCGAGATGCGGCTGGGGATGTGCATTTTGCTGCGGGAGGTCCTTCTTGGAGCCTATCGGATGCTCTACATGTTGAAGCTCTCGCCCTCTGTCAGGCCATAGAAATGGCAGATCGTTTGGGTGTTGGTCGAGTCATGTTTGAAACTGATTGCCTTGTGTTGCAGAAGGCAACGTCTTCTTGCACGTTTGATTTTGCAACTCTGGGGGTACTCCTCAGTGATATCAGATTTAAGCTGAGGACAAGGTTCATTGAGGCCATAGTGGTGTATGCACCAAGAACTTGTAGTAAACCAGCTCATGTGCTGACATCTATGGGTGCAGGTCTAGCTGATGGTGAACAAAGAGAGTGGTTCACCACCTATCCTCATGAGGTAATCAGTTTGCTGACCGGCGATCAGGCCGAGTCTTAATGGAATACCAGTGTTCCATATCAAAAAAGCACTCATGAACCAAAAATAGTTTCTTATTTGTCCCTTCCTTAAGATTTGTTCCTTTTTGGCTTAAACTTTTTTCTTTCCGTTTTTTTGTGTATGTCAATGGTGTACCATATATTTCTAGAAGAATGAGAGTTAACTACAAAATGCTCGTCTCCGGTGTGGACAATCTGAGATGGGAGAAACACAAGAACAAATACTTGCATCCAACACGGGTAATAGTTGTTAAACTTCTTGTACTCGTTAAGTGCAAGAATTAGATATGATGGTATTATATAGATAAATATAAACATAAGGATAAATGTAATAAATTGCAGCAACTATTTTTATATGTTTTCAACATATATAATATGTGAATGGACCACTAGTGGCATCTCTCTCATGAACATAGTAGCGGTGGGTGCACAAATTATTGTTGGGCAATGAAAATAAATAAATAATTATGTCGTTATTCATGGCATGATTAATACATAGACATTACATTTGTGATAACTAGTCTGTTAAACTTACTGATGCATACTACTATTACTGCACTAATCGACCGCCATCTAGCATCCATTTGTTGTATTAAGTTCATGACAAACAGAGTAATGTTTGGAGTAAGATGATATAATGTAGACAAACTACTAGATAGGAAATTAGGTGAGCAACCTATATGATGCTAGCAACAACAACAATGCAAGCAAGCAAAGGATACAATACAATAATAGCTTGCACAAAGAAATAACCACAAGTGGAGCCGGTGGAGACGAGGATGTTTATCGAAGTTCCTTCCCTTTTAGGGGGAGTACGTCTCCCTTTGAGCGGTGTGGAGGCACAATGGGGAGTATTATATTGGAGAAAGATGGATGTGTCTAGTTTGGGGAGTCTTAGTTGTAGAGTGCTTATTCTCAATGGGGAGTATTATAGTAAATGGAAAGACAAAATGCTTCATTCCATTTGAGCAAGTATGTTTAAAATACCTATGTGCCTCCCATTGATCCCTTACATCCTTCTCATGAGGAAGAAATTGATATGCTTTGTAATCTTAGAACTGTTAATCTCATCATTAGAGGATTACCAATAATTGTGCTTGATCAAATGAAAAACTTTGAGTGTGCTTATAGTTTGTGAAAATATTTGGAGAAGAGATATCCAAACTACTCTTTTAAAAATCTTTTTCTGGTTCTCCATAAAACCGCTGCCTTTCACAAAATGAAGCCTAGTGATCCCAACCTGGACAAATACTTGTTTGAGCTCCGTGACCTCATGCATGCTAAAGGAGATGTCATGACCATTAATAACGTCATTGTTGAAGCCATTCGCATTCCTAAACTTGAACATTGTCATGGTCACAGTTCTAAGGAGTCTCTTGATTTTGTGATGAGGATATTCCACTTGACAATGACGATGTGGAACATGGCTTCTACGATGAAGATGAGAGGTTTGACATTGATTGTGAGAAGACTATGAAGAGTGTTAGTCTCATGGCAAACTTCAAAGACTACATGTCGAGAGGAAAGGAGTGGATTCTCAATAATGGATGCACCGATCAGATGACCGTAGATAGAGACATGTTTCACGAGATCACACCAAACCATGGACCACGGAGATATGCGACTTTTGTGGACAACTCCAAGGGTAAGGTACTAGGTCTTGTTAAGGTGATCATATGTCATGATAGTTCACTTCAAAATGTCATGCTTGCTAATCCCTTGGCTACAATCTTCTATTTGTATCTAGACTAGCCTACTTTGGTTTCAATGTGCTATTTACTAAAGTAGATTGCAAAGTGTTTCCTCATGACAATCATAACATGGTCTTTACCGGTTTTTGTAGAGGTGATCTATACATTATCGATTTCACTAGAAGAGCCAAACCTCATACTTGTCTTATTGCAAAATCATCTAAAGGTTGGCTATGACATAAAAGGCTCGGACATGTAGGTGTGCGTAATCTAGACAAGCTTATCAAAGGTGATAATATACTTGGTGTTAAAGATGTTATCTTTGACAAAGATAGACTTTGTAGTGCTAGTCAAGCAGAAAAACAGGTGGGTGGAAGTCATCCCGTAAAGAACATCACGACTACTAGGACACCACTCGAGCTACTTCACATGGATCTCTTTGGTCCCAATGCTTATAAGAGCCTTGGTGGAAATTCTCTTGGTCTAGTTATAGTTGATGATTTTTCTAGATTTACATGGGTATTCTTTCTTGATGACAAGTCACAAGTACAAAGGATCTTAAAGAACTTCGCTCACAAAGCCCAAAATCAGTTTGAAGTGAAGATCAAGAAAGTTCAGAGCGACAATGGATCGTAGTTCAAGAACACTAATGTGGATGCTTTTCTCGACGAATAAGGTATATCACATGAGTTCTCAGCTACATACACACCTCAACAAAATGGAATTGTTGAGAGGAAGAACAAAACTCTCATATAGATAGAACGATGCTCGACGAATACAAGATGCTAACACACTTTTGGGAAGAAGTCGTGGAAACAACTTGTCATGCTACAAACCAACTCTACCTACACAAGCTTCTCGGTAAAATGGCATACAAGCTAATCACCAGTAACAAACCCGAAGTTGGAAACTTTTGGGTATTCGACTCAAAGTTCTACATTCTTGATAAGCACCGTCATTCTAAATTTGCTCCAAAATCTCAAGAAGGTTTCCTACTTGGTTATGGATCAAACTCTCACACTTACCATGTCTACAACAACTTAACACAAAAAGTTGAAGAGACGGTAGATGTGAAGTTTGATGAGTCTAATGGTTCACAAGTCAAACAATTGCCAAATGATGTAGGAGATAAGGAACCCTCGGAAGCCATTCAAGACTTGTCCATCGGCAAGATATGTCCCAAGGAGGTGAAGAAAAGTAGTTGCTCAACACAAGTGGAAGTTCCTACCTCGCATCAGGGCGAACCACAAAATGACATGGAGGCATCGACAAGCGATACATGACAAGATGAAGAATAGGAAGGAACACATCGAGATGATCTACCTCAACCTCCTTCACCACCACCTCAAGGAATTGGTAACCACTACAACAACAAATAAGATGATGATGATGAGTGCTACTTCTCAAACAACAGCGCCAGAAATTGACACGTTGACAGATACTTGCTTGCGTTGGTTTTTCCCTTGAAGACGAAAGGGTGATGCAACACATGAGCAGTAAGTATTTCCCTCAGTTTGAGAACCATGGTATCAATCCAGTAGGAGAATCTCGTCAAGTCCAGAGTACCCGCGCAAAGACAAAACAGCTTGCACCCAACGCTATAAAGGGGTTGTCAATCCCTTCAAGATTGATTGCAAAGTGAGATCTGAAGGCGGAAAGTGCAACGAAGTAAAAGAGTAAGGCTGAAAATATGGTGTGAAGTAGACCCGGGGGCCATAATGTTCACTACAGGCTTATCTCAAAATAGCAAATAATACGGTGGGTGAAAAAATTACTGTCAAGCAATTGATAGAACCGCGCAAAGTCATGATGATATCTAAGGCAATGATGATACATATAGGCATCACGTCCGAGACAAGTAGACCGATACTTTCTGCATCTACTACTATTACTCCACACATCGACCGCTATCCAACATGCATCTAGTGTAGTGAGTTCATGACGAACAGAGTAACGCCTTAAGCAAGATGACATGATGTAGAGGGATAAACTCAAACCAATGATGAAAACCCCATCTTTTTACCCTTGATGGCAACAACACGTTGCGTGCCTCGCTACCCCTTCTGTCACTGGGTGAGGTCACCGCACGGTATGAACCCAAAACCAAACACTTCTCCCATTGCAAGAATCATAGATCAAGATGGACAAACAAAACCCACAACTCGAAGAGAATTACAAGGATATGAAATCATGCATAAGAGAAATCAGAAGAAACTCAAATAAGATTCATAGATAATCTGATCATAAATCCACAATTCATCGGATCTCGACAAACACACCGCAAAAGAAGATTACTCGGATAGATCTCCATGAAGATCATGGAGAACTTTGTATTGCAGATCCAAGAGAGAGAAGAAGCCATCTAGCTACTAGCTATGGACCCGTAGGTCTATGGTGAACTACTCACGCATCATTGGAAAGGTCATGGTGTTGATGAAGAAGCCCTCCGTATCCAAATCCCCCTCTGACAGGGCACCAGAACGTGCCCCAGATGGGATCTTGCGGAGACAGAAGGTTGCGGCGGCGGAAAAGTACTTTCGATATCTCCTGATTTTTTCTGGAATTATTGGGAATATAGGCGAAAGACCTAAGGCAAAGGTGGCCCAGGGAGCCCACAAGCCTGGGAGGCGCGGGCCTCCCACTGGTCGCGGCTAGGGGGCTTGTGGGGTCCCTGGTGGCCCCCTGCCTTAGTTCTCAAGTTCGCCGATCGTCTTCTGTTTCGGAAAAAATCTTTTTGGAAGTTTTGTTCCGTTTGGACTCCATTTAAAATCCTCCTCTGAAAGGGGTCAAAAACATGGAAAAAACAGGAACTGACACTTGGCACTGTGTTAATAAGTTAGTCCCAAAAAGATATAAAAGGCATACAAAGCATCCAAAGTTTGACAAGATAATAGCATGAAACCATAAAAAATTATAGATACGTTGGAGACGTATCAAGCATCCCCAAGCTTAACTCCTGCTCGTCCTCGAGTAGGGAAGTGATAAAGACTGAATTTTTGATGTGGAATGCTACCTAGCATAGTTGTCCTTTGTAACTTCTTTCGTGTGACATGAATATTCAGATCCGTAAGATTCAAAACAATAGTTTGCTATTGACATGAAAACAATCTTCAAGCAAACTACCAAGGTCATCATGAACTTTCGAAATAACAAGGCAAAAGAAAGTTATCCCTACAAAATCATATAGTCAGGGTATGCTCCATCATCCCCACACAACTAATTTAAATCATGCACAACCCATCTATTGGCCAAGTAATAGTTTTCGCACTCTTACTTTCTGAAACCTTTTTCAACTATCACGCAATACATGAGCGTGAGCCATGGATATAGCACTGTAAGTGGAATAGAGTGTGGTGGTGGTTGTGAGACAAAAAGGGAGGAGATGGTCACATTGACTCGGCGTATCAAAGGGCTATGGAGATGACCATTAATAGATATCAATGTGAATGAGTAGGGATTACCATACAAAGGATGCACTAGAGCTATAAGTATGTGAAAGCTCAAAAGGAGAGCTAGTGGGTGTGCATCCAACTTGCTTGCTCACGAAGACCTAGGGCAATTTTGAGGAAGCCCATCATTGGAATATACAAGCCAAGTTATATAATAAAGATTCCCACTAGCATATAGTGGTGACAAAACGAGAGGCTCTCAATCATGAAGAACATGGTGCTATTATGAAGCACGAGTGTGGAAAAAGATAGTAGCATTGTCCCTTCTCTCTTTTTCTCTTTTTTTATTTGGGCTCTTGGGCCTCTTTCTCTCTCTCTTTTTATTTTGGGCTCTTTGGCCTCTTTTTTTTATTTCCTCACATGGGACAATGCTCTAATAATGATGATCATCACACTTTTATTTACTCACAGCTCAAAGCTCAGAACGATGATGACTCTATAGGAAGTGCCTCCGACAGTTTACCGGGATGTGCAACGATCTAGCTTGGCGTATGACATTGAAACATCTCGCTAGCTATCTTACGACCATGCAATGGTAATATGAGAGTGACGGCACAAGTCATGAGACGGAATGGTGGGAGTTGCATGGCAATATATCTCGGAATGGCTATGAAAATGCCATAGTAGGGAGGTATGGTGGCTGTTTTGAGGAAGGCATATGGTGGGTTTGTGCACCGGCGAGGATTGCGCGGCACTAGAGAGGCTAGCAATGGTGGAAGGTGAAAGTGCATCTATACCATGGACTCACATTAGTCATGAAGAACTCACATACTTGTTGCGAAAGTTTTTATTAGTAATCAAAACAAAGTGCTAAACGCATACTCCTAGGGGAAGGGTTGGTAGGTGTTAACCATCGCGCGATCCCGACCGCAACAGAAAGTATGACAATCAATATATCAATTATGCTCCGACTTCCTAACATAGGGGTTCACCATACGTCCATGCTACGGGAATCACTAACTTCAACACAAGTATTTCTAGATTCACAACACCCTACTAACATAACTCTTAATATTACCAAATCCACGTCTCAAAACTAATTGAGAGGAATCAAAACTTCTCTTTCTACTCAATGCACATGAAGATGGAGGTTTTTGTATCCTCTTTGGGTACCTATCACCTTTTGGACTACTTTGATAGCACAAGCCAACTACCAAGTCACGCACCGCCGTGCTCTAAAAGATCTAAGTGAAGCACATATAGCAAAATTATCTAGCTCAAAAGATATAAATGAAGCACGATGAGCATTCTAGCAAAATCACGATGAGTGCATGTCTCTCTCGAAAGGTGCGCAGCAAGGATGATTGTGACACAACAAAAAGAAAAGACTCCTACGATAGAAGACGCTCCAAGAAAAACACATATCATGTGGTGAATAAAAATATAGCTCCAAGTAATGTTACCGATGCTTTGAAGACGAAAGAGGGGATGCCTTCCCGGGGCATCCCCAAGCTTAGGCTTTTTGGAGTCCTTTGAATTTGGCTTGGGATGCCTTAGGCATCCCCAAGCTTGAGCTATTTCCACTCCTTATGTTTTTGTCCATGGGAACATCACCCAAAACTTAAACTTCACAACACAAAACTTAAACAGAAACTCGTGATATCATTAGCACAAGAAAACAAACTACCACCTCTTTAGGTACTGTAGCAATCTTGATTTATATTTATATTGGTGTTAGATTACTGTATTATCACTTTTCCATGGCTAGTACCCCCCGATACTATCCATAGTTTCATCAAAACAAGCAACCAACTCAACGAAAACAGAATCTGTGAAAAACAGACCAGTCTGTAGCAATCTGTATACTTCGTATACTTATGCTACCTCAAAACTTCTGAAAAATTACGACTGCCTGGGAAAAGGGCATATCAACCAGCAGAAAAAAGAATCAACTCAAAAGCTCTTTCTGTATAAAAATGAAAAATAATCTTGTGAGCGAAAAGTTTCTGTCTTTTTCGAGCAGGATCAAACAACCATCAGCAAGACTAGTTATAAAGGTTTTGCTTGGCTCAAACACAAAAATAAACACAAAATACACAATCATAACAGAATTATGATGGTGTGGATGCAACAAAACAGAAATAAAAAGATAAATTCATTGGGTTGCCTCCCAACAAGCGCTATTGTTTAACGCCCTTAGCTAGGCATTGATAATTCAATGATGCTCACACAAAAGACAAGAATTGAAGCACAATGAGAGCATCATAAAGCATGTGAAAATCACATCTAAGTCTAACATACTTCCTATGCATAAGCATTTTATAGGAAAACAAATTGGCAAGACAACCACTAGTTACCAAATGCAAGGAAGAAGAAAGAGACAATAGCAATCTCAACATAACGAGAGGTAATTTGGTAACATGAAAGTTTCTACCACAATATTTTCCTCTCTCATAGCAATTACATGTGGGATCATAATCAAATTCAACAATATAGCTATCACAAAGGATATTCTTTTCATGATCCACATGCATGCAAAGTTGACGCTCTTCAAAAATAGAGGGATTATCATCAACTAAAGTCATGACTTCTCCAAACCCACTTTCAATATTATTGCAAATATCATATTCATCATGAGGCTTAAACAAATTTTCAAGATCATAAGAAAAATCATTACCCCAATCATGATTATTGCAACAAGTAGTGGACATAATAAAACTAGCATCCCCAAGCTTAGGGTTTTGCATATTTTTAGCATGATTGTCACTAATAGGATTTATAGTGAAACCATTGCAATAATGCTTTTCATTCAAGGAGCCCTCGTGGATCACTTCATAAATTTCTTCATCACGATTTTCAGATTCACGCATCTCAAGCAAAACTCCATAAAGATAGTCAAGTGCACTCAACTCACTAGCAATTGGATCAACATAATTGGATCTCTTAAAGAGATTAGCAAGTGGGTGAGGATCCATATCACTAGATTTTGAACAAGCGAAGATGCAAGCATATTGAAGGCACATAGCACACAAGCAAAGGAAAGGCAAACGGAAAAGGCAAATATTTTTGTAAATTTATGTTTTTCAGAAGTGGGGGAGAGGAAAACGAGAGGCAAAAAATTAAATGCAAGAGATGAGTTTGCGACACTTACTTGGATGAGTTCTTGACTTGATCCTCCCCGGCTACGGTGCCAGAAATCCTTCTGCTACTTCTCAAACAACAGTGCCAGAAATTGACACGTTGACGGAGACTTGCTTGCGTTGGTTTTTCCCTTGAAGAGGAAAGGGTGATGCAACATAGGAGTAGTAAGTATTTCCCTCACTTTTAGAACCAAGGTATCAATCCAGTAGGAGAATCTCGTCAAGTCCAGAGTACCTGCACAAACACAAAAGAGCTTGCACCCAACGCCATAAAGGGGTTGTCAATCCCTTCAAGATTGATTGCAAAGTGAGATCTGCAACGAAGTAAAAGAGTAAGGCTGTAAATATGGTGTGATGTAGACCCGGGGGCCATAGTGTTCACTACAGGCTTCTCTCAAAATAGCAAATAATACGGTGGGTGAAAAAATTACTGTCGAGCAATTGATAGAACTGCGCAAAGTCATGACGATATCTAAGGCAATGATCATACATATAGGCATCACGTCCGAGACAAGTAGACTGATACTTTCTGCATCTACTACTATTACTCCACACATCGACCGCTATCCAGCATGCATCTAGTGTATTGAGTTCATGACGAACAGAGTAACACCTTAAGCAAGATGACATGATGTAGAGGGATAAACTCAAAGCAATGATGAAAACCCCATCTTTTTACCCTTGATGGCAACAGCACGATACGTGCCTCGCTACCCCTTCTGTCATTGGGTGAGGTCACCGCATGGTATGAACCCAAAACCAAGCACTTCTCCCATTGCAAGAATCATAGATCAAGCTGGCCAAACAAAATCCACAACTCGAAGAGAATTACAAGGATATGAAATCATGCATAAGAGAGATCAGAAGAAACTCAAATAAGATTCATAGATAATATGATCATAAATCTACAATTCATCGGATCTCGACAAACACACCGCAAAAGAAGATTACATCGGATAGATCTCCATGAAGATCATGGAGAACTTTGTATTGAAGATCCAAGAGAGAGAAGAAGCCATCTAGCTACTAGCTATGGACCCGTAGGTCTATGGTCAACTACTCACGCATCATCAGAGAGGTCATGGTGTTGATGAAGAAGCCCTCCGTATCCGAATCCCCCCTCCGGCAGGGCACCAGAACGTGCCCGAGATGGGATCTTGCGGAGACAGAAGCTTGCGGCGGCGGAAAAGTACTTTCGGCGATCTCCTGATTTTTTCTGGAATTATTGGGAATATATAGGCGAAAGACCTAGGGCAGAGGTGGCCCAGGGAGCCCACAAGCCTGGGAGGCGCGGGCCCCCCTAGCCGCGGCTAGGGGGCTTGTGGGGGTCCCTGGTGGCCCCTGCCTTGGTTCTCAAGTCCCCCGATCGTCTTCTGCTTTGGAAAAAATATTTTTGGAAGTTTCGTTCCGTTTGGACTCCGTTTAAAATCCTCCTCTAAAAGGGGTCAAAACACGGAAAAAACAGGAACTGGCACTTGGCACCGAGTTAATAAGTTAGTCCCAAAAAGATATAAAAGGCATACAAAGCATCCAAAGTTTGACAAGATAATAGCATGAAACCATCAAAAATTGTAGATACGTTGGAGACGTATCAATGAGGAAGCTCGATCATCCAACAAGCAAAATCTACCTCAATTTCGAGCAAGAGTTAATAAGAATCATCTCCGAGATCAAAACTTCGATGACATACAAACCGGGAGAATTACTCGCCTAAAACTCGGCTAGCTAACTTTCGTGGGCAGTACTCATTTATCTCTAGTATTGAGACTATGAAGGTAGAGCAAGCACTTGAAGACCCTTATTGGGTGAATGCCATGCACGAGGAACTATACTACTTTGAGAGAAATGAAGTGTGGACACTAGTGGGGAAGCCCAAGTACGAGCATAACATCATTGGAACGAAATGGGTGTTTCAGAACAAGCAAGATGAAGATGTCCAAGTGGTATGCAACAAGGCACGTCTCACAACTCAAGATTACACTCAAGTCAAAGGTATGGAAGACGGTGAGGCTTACGCCCCCGTTGCTGGACTTGAGGTCATTCACATACTTCTTGCTTATGCCAATCACCATGATATTACTCTTTAACAAATGGATATCAAAAGTGCTTTTATAAATGGTGAAATTGTGGAGGTAGTTTATGTTAAAAAATCTCCCAGCTTTCGGAACCGTAAGAAACACAATCATGTTTATAAACTTCGTAAAGCTCTCTATGGCCTTAAACAAGTCCCACGAGCTTGGTATAAATGCTTAACAAATTCCTCATTGAAAAGGGTTTTGAAATTGGTAAAATTGACACAACCTTGTTCACTAAAATAATTAATGGTGAATTTTGTGTGTGCCAAATTTATGTGGATGATATTATCTTTGTGTCTACTAACCCACATTTTAGTGTGAAATTTGGAAGGTTGATATCAGAGAAATATGAGATGTCTATGATGTGTGAGCTGGAATTGTTTCTTTATCTACAAATCAAGCAAACAAGAGAAGGTATGTTTATCTCTCAAATCAAGTACACCAAGGACTTGATCAAGAAGTTCAACATGCAAGAGTGCAAAGGTATGAAAACTCCCATGCCTACAGGTGGACATGTGGACCTCACTAAGGAGGACAAACCGGTTGATCAAAAGGTTTATCGATGAATAATTGGTTCATTTCTATAATTATGTGCATCCTGTCCCAATATCACGCTAAGCGCGTGCATGTGTGCCCGATATCAAGCGGCACCTAAAGAGTGTAATTTAAGGATGTGAAAAGAATTGTTAGATACATGATTCAAACACGAAAACTTTCTCATTTGGTATCCCAAGGGATCTTCTTTCAATCTAATGGGATATTCTGACTCGGACTATGCAGGAGATAAGGTTGATAGAAAATCCACCTCGGGCACATGTCAATTCTTAGGAGATCTCTTGTGCCTTGGTCATCCAAGAAACAAAACTAGGTATCTCTATCCACCACCAAAGCGGAATACATTACTGTCGGATCATGTTGTGCGCAATTGCTATGGATGACACAAACTCTTAAGGATTATGGCATACATGTGAAACATGTTCCATTTCTTTGTGACAATGAAAGTTCTATAAATATTGTTCATAATCCCATGCAACATTCTAGAACTAAACATATTCAACTTTGTCATCATTTCATTCGTGATCATGTTGCCAAAGGACATATTAATCTCAAGTATGTTTGTACTAACAAGTAATGGGTAGATATCTTTACTAATCCACTTGATGATAAAGTGTTTTGTCACTTGAGGAGTGAGTTCAACATCACTAATGCTTCAAACTTGAGCTAGACTCACTCGGATGCATGCAAGGTCATGAGCTTACTTGATTATTCCTTGATAATATTGATATGACACTATCTTATACCTTGGAAATCTAGGCTACCTTGTATTGCATCTAACATTTTGTAGGTACTTGGATGAACCTTAATCCATAAGATTTTTGTCAACTCATATCACAAGCAATCTTGTCTTGGCCAAGTATCAACAATCCCTCTTTGAAGATGAAGGTCGTAGACAACACAACTATATCCTTGACAAACATTTGATAAAGATATCAATCATGTCATTTGGATATATCATGTTCTTCCTTGCATGACTAACCAATGTAGGTGAGAATAGAATAAAACAAACAAGGATTGCTCCAAATTCAAGATGATCTTCATCAACCTTGAGCACCTACAACAAGTTCACCTACATGCCACGTCATCAACATCATTCAAAGGTATGTACTCATATCCTTGAAAAATCTTTACTCCAAGACATGAGATAAAGCAACTCAAGTGATATGAAGACCTTAAAATGCTCCACAAAAAATGGTAACCCCATTTTGAGCTTAACGATGAGTATGACCTATGATAAAACATTGTTGCTTGGCTCCTTAAGTCAATATACTCTAATATAGGTGACTTAGTCACCGCCCAACACCTAGATTTAAGAATTGAATGGAAAGTTTCTCTTTTGTTGCCTACCTTGACACTTCCATTCAACTCTAACCTAGATTAAAATTCCATGCAAATCTCATGAAAATCCCTTGCAAATCTGTTGAAAAGTTTCTGGCAAAATGTGTCAAGTCTTTCTGAAAATTCTGTTCGACAAATGGCCAAGAATGCCTTTGCCAAGTTTCTATTTGCACTTGGGATACTCCAAATTAGGAAAATCATGTTCACCGATGCAACAGATAAATTTCTTAGAGTTACTTCGGTAAAACCAACATGAAACTGTTCGGCGTCACTGATTTGTCCCAAAACCCAATATTCATATCAGTTCAATCGATCTATATCGACTCAGAACCTCGAACTTTTGCTACTACTTGTGTTCTTTGACATATTCTCCACTTTTTCAATAGAAGTTCTCTATGACCCTTAATCTCAAGGATACCTTACCCTTTGACCCTTCTTGGTAATTTATGCCAAAGGGGGAGAATTATCAAAACTTAGATTCAAAGCTTCAGGAGAGAATCATCCAAGCTCTTAGCTAATCATTAAGGGGGAGATATCAATTAATCTCATTATTCCTAAAAAGGAGAGAGAAAATACTAAGTGATTTGGTTTCATGTTTTGTCATTGCTATATGCCTCTTGATAGACTTGTCTCACCCTACGTACTCCTAATATCTACATGCTAAGATTCTGGGGGAGAGGAGAAACTAAAATCCACATTAAGGGGAGAAAGCTCTAAAAATACTTTTGGATACATGTTGACGTTGACAAAAAATCTATCTTCAACATGTCTTCCATACCTTGGTGAAGTTGAAGTTCCTTGAATTTGTATGAGAGAAATATTTTTGTGTCATCTAACCTTGTTTTCTCAAGTATGTTTGCCTAGTAGAAATGCTTCAGGACTTCAAGGTAAGTATATGCATCATATCCTTGGTCAAGATGATCTCTTGTTTCTTGCGCATATTGTTTGCAAGAGTGAGTCTTGAACATAGAGACACCTCATTCACACAAGTTTGATGCATATAGCCAAGGTACACATGACTCACCATGTCTTCTCTACTATGTTTGTGTTCATGCATTCCAAAGCAACAATCCTTTAAAAGCAATTGCACACATTTAGGGGGAGCTTGTCTTAGTCATGTGCCCTTCAAAGCTATCATATATTACTACTTATCTTTAAATTTAAGCTTTGATTGTATGTCATCAACTACCAAAAAAGGGGAGATTCAAAGGACATATGCTCCCTTGGTGGTTTTGATAATTCATGACTAAATACATTGTCTCCTCGACTAATAGTTTACCTAGTTTATTTCAGATAAATTCCATAGAGAGTTATGGCTCGGAATGTGAGGAGAATCCCCAAGGAAGGAGAAAAACAGGATTGGACAAGATTAAAGCTTCAAGACTCTTAATTTTTCTTTTTGTGAGAAATCACATTTGAGTCCACACGAAATCCAATACTATTAAAAGAGGATGAGGTCTATCAGATAAAGTCTATAATGTTTTGCTTTCTCAAGTCCTTAGAGTTAGCCACCAAAAACCCTCATGAATTCTCCCACAAAAATATTCTCTGCAAACCCCAAAGCCTAAATTTGGTGTCACCAAGTTTCAAATTTGGACCTATCGAGTTTTACCCTAGATAGAATGCAGAGCCAAAGCTAGCTTCTTGGTGACAACAAGTTTAATGCCGTTGCAATCGAAAAGTAGTGAACAACTGCCTGGGATCCATTTGCTAAAATTCGAAATCTACGAGTTTTACAAATCTGTGCCACCGAGTTTGTGTAACTGCCTAGGCGAGCCAAAATTAGACTCACCGAGATTTATATACCGGTCTCACCGAAATGACAAAAGTTGCCACATTTTGCACTAGTCGGTGCTACCAATTTTTTCTTCGGTTCCACCGAGTTGGGAAATAATGTTGTAACATTTTTATTTTTGGAGATGCCTATATGTACCCCTTCACCTCCCTTTCATTCGTAGAGAGAGCACTAGGAACAAGCCAACACTTGCCTCGTCCATTTTATGAGAGAGAACCACCTACTCATGTGTTGAGATCAAGATATTCCACTCCAACCATACGAATCTTGATTTCTAACCTCCCTAAGTTTCTTTCCACCTAATCAATCTCTTCTACCAAACCAAATCTATGACAGAGTGATTGAGTGTTGAGGAGACTATCTTTTGAAGCACAAGAGCAAGAGGAGTTAAGCATCCATACCACATATATTACCTTTTGGAGAGTGGTGTATCATAGATTTGTTAGGTGTCGCTTGGGAGCTTTCGACTTCATGTGGAGTTGAACCAGGAAGTTTGTAAGGGCAGGAAGATCGCCTAATTCATGAAGATCTACCCCTAGTGTGGCTAGTCCTTCGTGGACGTAAGCCGTGATGGAATATACAAGGTTGGTTCTTCGTGGACCCCTTATGGGTGGAGCCCTCCATGGACTCGTGCAGCCGTTATCCTCTATCGGTTGAAGTTTTTATCAGCTTGGATGCACGATAGCACCACCTATTGGGACCACGGGAAAAATATTCGTGTCCCCATTGCGTTTGATCTTCCCATCTATACCCTCTACTTACATGTGCATGTATTTACTTTTCGCTGCCATACTCGTTGAATTGCATGTGTAGGGTGTACTAGACTTGCTAGAATTGGTAAAACTTGCCAACCAATGAAATTGGGAAAATGATTTTTATTTTGTCAAATAGTCTATTCACCCCCCTATAGACGTCCCTTCTCAATCTCACAACGGGTTCAACAAGGCCTTGCAACCATATGTACTTGTGCACGAGATCGTTGGAATGACTTTGCTTGATTGCGATATTTGCATGTGCACTTCACAACGGAGTTGTCTTTTATATTCTTCTTGATCTAAGGCCCTACATGTTCCGAGGTTCCCATAGATTAGTCAAGGAGTTGCTAATAAGCGAGGATATGTGCAACATTGTTGGGAACACAAATGATAAGGGACTAGTACGATAGCAGAACACAATTCCTTGGGGACAAATGAGGCATACTCATTAAACGTCCAATGCTTTTGTCTGAAGTAGTTCTTAATAACCAATGTAACCCCGCACAATGGTTAGGACGATCGGTTAGAAAAATGAATCTCGATACAGGTCACGATCGATCGACACATACATTGGACACCCCCACATACATGCTTCATCGTGTTACGAGCACATTGTAATGGATGTCTTCCAAGACTATGTTTATTATCAATATGAGATCCCACGCAGAAGTATGAGATTGTGAGATTAAGAACTCATACCCATGCCTATTTTCATATGATCGTTTACATCCAAAAAGGTTGTTGAAGGTACATTTAAAAACAAAAATTTAATGAGAACAATAATTTGTTTGACTCTTTCTTGTAATGCACATCCTCAAATTGATTTTATATCCATGGTCATTCTAACTGCTACTCTGGTTGGGTTAAGTTTCATTTAGATAGGGCTTCTCCCTAACCCATCATCTAGAAACCATATGGAACTATTCACATTTGTCCTCTCACTCTCCTCCGATCAAGTAAAGAAGTCCCCACCGTCGGTGTAAAAACCGGCAAATCTTGGGTATGGGGTCCCGAGCTGTAGATCTTGGATCAATGGGTAACAAGAAGCACAAAACTGTATTTACCCAGGTTCAGGCCCTCTTAAAGAGGTAAAACCCTATGTCCCGCTTGATTATATTAATGAGTGCATGACGATTACACAGTCGATCTACCGCGAGATCAAATGAACTAAACACTAGATAATGGTTTTGTCCCCTACGAGCTAAACACCATGGGTACCTAAGGCTCCATATGGTCGGTTACCATCAGGGAATAAACATCCTGATTTTGTTATCTTGACTTAGAGCACACACCAAGGCTTAGGAGGTTTCCTTCCTAAACATGATGCCGTCTTATAGTTCGGCCCTTCAATAGTAGTCACACAGCGGCCGACCTATCCGTCCTACATAGATAGACCAGCGGCCCGAGGACCCCTTAGTCCCATACTCCCTCAGTAGCCCCCGAGCTAGCCTCGAATGCCGGGGTCTAGATCCCTAGCAGCCTCACGCTTCCCAAGTCTTTGGCTTGCGGGGCGAGTTCTTCTTACCATCTATGTTCGACTAATGTCAACTCGGGCACTGCAGTGTTCCTGATTGTTGAAGCATCGTCGCCCCCACAATATTGACTTTTGTCGGGCCTCTTGGACTGGGGGTACCCAGGCCCGTCGGCCTGCGGCCCAAGGCGTGACGTGGCTGGGCAAGTCTAGATCGGCCCATTGGCAAGCTCGACAAGGAAGACCCTTGTGGACACCCCGACTTACGAGTCGAGATCGCCGAACGATCGTGCTCAGTGATCCGAGATATCAATGCTCACCGAACACACAGAAACTGAATAATAAGAGTCTTACATCCATACATACCGTTTGATACAATAAATGACCATTGCGGTCAAGTATTACATATATAGGGCCTTAAAGGCCAACACACCAAGCTGGACCAATATCAGAATTATTGGTTGAAAGCGTGAACCATGTCGTCAGCCTTAACCTACATGCATTCTGACTCGGAAGCGTACTAGCACGCAAGAACGTCACCGAGTTACTCTTCACCGTATCCTGTTCTTTTACACCTGGTCAATAATATAACCAGTGGCAAGCCAATGAGTACTTTTGAGTGTACTCGCAAACAGCCCATGATATGAACAATGAAAGTGAAGGATAATAATATCATGCATCTTTGGTGTAACTCATCTTGGTGGAATGATCATGAATATGCATCAAATTAAAGAATTACTTTTGAAGAACAGGTTACAAATATCAATATATCTGTCGAGGGTTGAACCATCCGGGTTCACTCTATATGCCAAGTCACCAAACTTGGTCATATCATTGTTTTCTTGATAACACATTTTAATCACAACTCACACACACTTGATTTATGCGGAAACGACTGGACGTAGTTTAAGCAGGATTACCCAACTATCCTTTATCGTGGACACGGCTATTCGAATAGTTTTACACTCTTTAGAGGTAGTACGCTGGACCCACGAGATCCAGGAAACTTCTGTGTGATCCACGACTCGCGGTATAAATCATACCCGATCAATGCCTTTCCCCTGATGATACTAGACAAAGAGGTCCACTCGATTGGTACCCAGCCCACATGTTGTATGTCTTACGAGGACCGACTCTGGACAGTACCAACCATGCGGGGACCAACAGTGTGCCTAGAACTCATAAAAGTGGCATAGTCGTCCTACCTGGCACGACCCCATCACGAGAGTGACCACACATCACTCCCGCCACTAGTAATGTGGCTCTTTGCTAGCACCGACCTGAGTAATTAACATAGCCCCGTCCCATAAGGGGTAACGTGGTCGTACTGGTAAGGTTGGGACGGTCGACACATCATAAATCTAATCCCATTTCCGAAACCATGCTCACACAAAATACCCGGTGCACCACTTCACCAAAAGTGGCCACCTAACTCATCATCACCCTCGGGCATTAGTGGCACCCGACGGGGTTTTCATAAATCTTGACTTATACCAACAACATGCTCATGCTATTATTCTAGTGTTAATTGTCAACATGATGATAGCATGATCCTCAAAAGGGGTAGGGTCAAGCTCAATGCATGTGCTCTGGAGGAGCCATCGGTAACATCACATCAGATGATTTACCGTCACTTATGATCATATGCAACATAAATACGTGCTATTTTAACATGCAATATAACATATGATCAGTCATGGTCAAAGGGCTGCTTGCCTTTGCTCACTTAAGCCCTCGGGTCTTCGAGGTCTTCCGCTCCAACTCCGAGTACTCCGCCTATCTGTCAACTATCGTCAGAAACAACAATGGCAAGCCACACAGCAGGCAGAAATAAAAGTGCTACATAAATATAAGATATATTGTTCTTGGACCTCTCTGGTCATAAGGAAAATACCTGAAGCTTGCAATAGGAGGTTTGGATCATCAGGGATTTCTGAATGGAGGAAAGGAGGGGTATGGGATTCTTTATGAAGCCTACAGAAAATATTATGATAAAAATGAGTGGAGGCACTCATTTAACAGAGAACAACTTTAGAAATATTTAGGAAGTTGTTTCACTGGATTTGGAGTTGAAACGAATATTCTAGAAATTTTCTAATATGGAATAAATAGCAATAGGAAGCTATTTATTTAATACAATAGAAGAAGCCTGCTAAAAATGTTAGCCAGGGCTCTAAAAATAGAGCATGATATTAGATGGCTCTAGAAATTGGAATTACTCCATTTGGAGTTGATAGGAAACCTATAAGAATTTACAAAGGTGGTGCTTGGAATATCCAGATTTGGATTTAAATAAAAACACCACTCAAAGGTTGCTTGAAAAAATGTGCAAGGCACATATTTGGCTAGGTTTTGAATTTAGGAACCTGTAGAAATTTGAATCATTAGAAACGAAGCTAAAATGAATTTGTAAAGGATTTTAGAAGTTTAAACAAAATAGGAAAAGAGAAAAAGGCTTCAACCTTCGGGGCTAACTAGCGCCCAAGGCGCTAGATAGGCCTCCGGGCCGGCCAAGCAGCACGGTCCGGCCAGGGAGGAGGGCACGCCGAAGGCGCCCTTCCCTGAGTGCGCCTTCCACACTCGAAGGCGTCCACCACCAAAGCCGCTTCCACTTACTTACGCAGGCCTCGGGCCGTTCCACTTACACGGGGCCCTTGCGTCAGATTCATCTCACTCCTCCAGCTCGCGCATTGGAGAGGCAGGGGATCGAGGGCGCGCCGAAGCTCGCTCCCCCTGGCCACCTCCGGCGAGGTCTGGCACGGCGGCGAGGTGGGGAGGCGGGGCCGCCCCCGTTCCTGCGCCTAGCGCACGCGGGGGAGGGCTGTGGCGAAGCCGAAGGGGATGTCCGCCAGAGATGCTGCCCGCCCTTACGGAACTCGGGCGCTCGACGCCTTGGGAGGGAATGGGGTGTTGATTGCCTAACGCGACGGGGACGACACGCCGGAGAGCCCCCGGGGCGAGAGGGAAAGCGCCGGTTGCCCACATCAGCGCGATGGTCGGCGGCTGTTTCGACCATCGCCGCGGATGCAGGGCACAGGAGGAGATATAGTAGGGCTAGGGGGGGGTGCTCCAGGGACAGAGGAGGCTCTGGGGAAAGCCATAGAGGGCTCATGGAAGAGAAAATAAGAGGGGAAGAGAAGAGAGAACTCGGGAGCTTCTAGAGCACTCGTGGGCATGGGTGCCACAAGTTCCAGAGGAGCCTTGGAAGCTAGCTAGTGGGGGGAAATGGTTTGAATGGTCAAAAGAAGGCTCTGAGACACACTCGGACATCTTGGACCAGCTAGAGATGGATTGGAGGAAGGAGACAAAGTGCAGAGCACTATTTCTGCACTCAAGGGAGGTGGTCACCACCTCAGTTGGTATCCTGGGCCACCCTTTGGCCAGGTCACGGTGTCAAACATGCAAGGCATGCAGGCCACAAGGCAGTGGTGAAGTTTGGCCCCAAGTGGAGCTGGTTTGAATAGGTTTTGACTGGTGCTAAGTTTGTAGCAGCAAACTTAGGGCTACTAATAAGGGCACTAACAGGAGAGATAATGGGGAGAAAGCATGTCTAGCAGCCTTAGGCATGGAAGGACTTCATTTCTGCAAAGTTTCAGCTCAAGCAAGGAAGTGTAGCTATCACTTGTTGTACAAAGCTACCTTTCAGCCATAAATCAACTTGATGATGTGCTGATCATTTTCTCCACATGAGCATGCCATCTCTTCGCTTGAAAACAGTGCCTTGGGATGCTAGGTACCCTCTGGGAAGAGATGGGGGCTTTGGCTTTAATAGAAGTGGGGAAAGAGGGGGTAAAGATGATGCTTCCAAGGGTAAAATGAGGAGTAGTTACATGGAGCCTCTCTCCAATAATTGACGAGTGGCCATGGAAATGTTACTAGAGGTAAAATGTAACTATATGAAGCTGTGGTAGAAAGTTGAGCTCAAGGGTTAAAGTGGAAGGGGCCAAAGTAGTCAATAAAGTGAATGCACACAAGGTGTTTGATGAGTGGCAGAGCAACCAGATGGACTTCAATGGATATGAAACTTAACAGGATCAAATAATAGATAAAAATAAGTTTGGACACCAGATTTGGGATTTGGTGGACAAGGTTTCCAATGTAGACTTGGAAATCCCATGGAATGGGCAGAAATGGCTTTCTGCTTACAATCCCATTCAAATCAATTCTCACAAATCCAATATTTGGTGTGGGGGAATTATTTGAGCTTTAAGGCATTCACAAAAAGTTTGGGCCCAATTGGAGAAACTTTATAATGTAAAGTTTCCCATAGTCAGAAATCACCACAGAGGGTTTTGAGGGGCTTGGGACAAGTTCCTCCATTCTCCTTGATGCACCACTTGGTGTGGATGCATTATTAGAGTATCAGAACATGTCTATCAAATTTGAGAAGAATTGGAGACAGTTAACAATGTAGGGTTGCTCAAATTTGGATCTGAACAGATAGGGTTTTAGAATAATTAGGGGAGTCAAATCAACTTGGATTGAGATGAAACTTGGCAAGATCATCAAACATATCATAGGTGACATGCTGGAATTTTACTGGAATTTATTGAGAATATTTCCTTTAGAAATATTCCAAATGATTGAAATAGGAAGGAAGGGTTTTGGAGGGGTTTGCCCAATATTTTGAACATGACCATGTGTTGAAACTCGTATATATGGAATAAATATATCCACTGAGTTTCCCTAAATTTTCTTAAATATTTTTAAAGCAACAAAAATAACTTTCCTTCATAAGAGACCATCTCTGGCCTCATAGAAAGGCATTTAAGTATAATAATAAAATAACTTTTAAAATAATAATATTGTGGTTTTTGCTAGTCATTTTGATAATAGGTTTTAATTAAAATAATTGGTGCAAAAATAAATTACCTAATTGGAGGACTTGTAGTACAAATCTCATCTGAGGGGTTTGAGAGTTTAATTTAAAGAAATGCTTTTGGTAAAAATAATATTTAGTAAAAATAGATTCTGGTCCTAACACATGGTATGATCATTGGGCATGAGAGCATGGGATAAGGAGGTGAGTTGGAGAATAGCAAGAATTAGTGGGGAGCAACCACATGCATTCAAGCAAGCAGGCAAACAATAGTCACTTCAAGCATCACAAACATTCACAAATTTTTTAAATTGGTCCTAATTTTTGAAATAAGTAAATTAGTCTGGAAGGCCAAACACAGGGTGTTACAGAAATTATCCCCTTTAGAAAATCTCGTCCCCGAGATTTGTTAAGGTGAAAACAAGGGTCTGCTCCTGCTATGCTGCTGGATTCACCGGTATCAATAATCTAAATACGCGGTCCGACGTGGTCACCTTGAGAGTGTCAGTTAATGGTGCATCTGCGTCCTACAAAGATGTTGCAAGAAGGAAAAATTTGCAATACCTGATTGCTAGTCGTACCTGATGCTTGGCACCTCCTCTGACTGACAAGTGGGCCCAGGGGCCGCCGTCAGCCTCTTCTTCTTCCTCTGATTCCTCTTTCCTGGGTGAGTCTCATGTGCTGCGTCCACTTGCGGTGCCTAGGGCATAGGGTGTCCGGGGCCGCCCTGCAGTGGTGCGCGGTGAGCCAACTGTCGGCGCGGCGAGCACACACGTCGCATGCCTGGGCATGTCGGCACTGCTCTCATATTGCCATCGAACACCGACGGCCAAGAAGCAAACGGGGCTGGTGGCCTTCCTAGTGGCTCATCGAGCCTGGCTATAAATTGGCCAGGGAGTACTTCTCGTTCTCCCACTCGGCCTCGCTCCTTGCTGCTGCCCCGGTCCTCTTCCTCCTTCTTCTTCTCCTTGGAGGTGCTCGAGGGGGATGCCAATGGCGGACGAGACCCCGGGGTGGCTCATAATCTTCCTGTCCGGGATGGTGGCATTGCTGGTCGGGATCTCGACAGTGTACTGCGCGATCATCCACGATGATCGTCATGATGCTGTCGCTCGCACGGCGGCTCTCCGCGGCGGTAGGGTTCATGACGATTAGGCATCAGCTCAGTGTACACGTGGTGTTAGTGTGCTAGTGGCGTCTCCGCGAATAAATATATGTGCGGTTTCTTCTTACGAAGAGATCGAGGTATGCCATCGTAGCAAGTGGTTAGGTGTTGATGTGTGTGTGGCTATGAACGCTGTCGTGGTTAGGTGGAGGTTGCCCCCGGTGCGTTTGTCCTGGCTGGTCTTATTGTCTTGCACGTTGTAGTCAGCGTAGTTGACGTTGAAGTTGCAATAAAATGTGTTGTTTCTACTGCATCGTCGTGGCTCCTTGATCATGTTGATGCTTCACCATGCTTGCGAAGACTGTCTTCGGTTGCCGGAGGGTTGCAGTCTGCGGTGTATGTGGCCCATCTAACAGGACTGAGGCACTCGTCCTTTTACTGGGTGAAATAGTATGTCATCAGTGAGGATGACAAAATACTTTCCCCAAACGTGTCATAAGCACAGTGCTCATGAGCTAGGTGAGGGGAACAGGATCTTGTTGTGGGCGGTACTGGCTATATTCCCACGACTTAGAGCCGTTTTCTAGGGTCGTAATTCGTCCGTCTTGTGGTCCGGTGAAGCTTAGGGTCTCAAGGAACTTAGGGTGCGGGTGAACAGTTATCATCTTATCCCTAAGCACTTTCCTTAGATTGTAGTAGTTCGACCTCTAACTTGGGACAACATCATCATATTTCATCAAAGATACCATCTCACAGGGGTCATTTCCACACTAGTCATGCTAGTTAACTCCGGGGTTGAGGGAAGATCCAACCCAAACACTACAAATATGACGTAGCTACGACGCGCATGCATTCCTATGCAAGAACCTCGGGGAGGCATACAAGCTCCTAAGATTGAACTTAAGACACCACAAGTCCAAATGTCCAGCTAGATCCTTCCATGGACAGGGTACTGCATTACCATATTAAGGAAACACATAGTATGCCAATCCAATACCCTATTTCCTTTCTATGAATCCGCTCAGGTGATTCATCAATCCGATCAATCATTCAGGACCCATACTTCTACAAATTCAGTATTGATGCGGTTCTACATAATCTCTTCAGAGTCCTCCTAATTCACATATTATTGCAAGGTTTACATCACAGTATGCCCACCAAGTTCCAATATCACGGTGCCACTTCTCAAACAACAGCGCCAGAAATTGACACGTTGACGGAGACTTGCTTGCGTTGGTTTTTCCCTTGAAGAGGAAAGGGTGATGCAGCACAGGAGGAGTAAGTATTTCCCTTAGTTTGACAACCAAGGTATCAATCCAGTAGGAGAATCTCGTCAAGTCCAGAGTACCTACACAAACACAAACGAGCTTGCACCCAACGCTATAAAGGGGTTGTCAATCCCTTCAAGATTGATTGCAAAGTGAGATCTGAAGGCGGAAAGTGCAACGAAGAAAAAGTGTAAGGCTGAAAATATGGTGTGAAGTAGACCCGGGGGCCATAGTGTTCACTAGAGGCTTCTCTCAAAATAGCAAATATTATGGTGGGTGAACAAATTACTGTCGAGCAATTGATAGAACCGCGCAAAGTCATGACGATATCTAAGGCAATGATCATACATATAGGCATCACGTCCGAGACAAGTAGACCGATACTTTCTACATCTACTACTATCACTCCACACATCGACCGCTATCCAGCATGCATCTAGTGTATTGAGTTCATGACGAACAGAGTAATGCCTTAAGCAAGATGACATGATGTAGAGGTATAAACTCAAAAAAATGATGAAAACCCCATCTTTTTACCCTTGATGGCAACAACACGATGCGTGCCTCGCTACCCCTTCTATCACTGGGTGAGGTCACCGCACGGTATGAACCCAAAACCAAGCACTTCTCCCATTGCAAGAATCATAGATCAAGATGGCCAAACAAAACCCACAACTCGAAGAGAATTGCAAGGATATGAAATCATGCATAAAAGAGATCAGAAGAAACTCAAATAAGATTCATAGATAATCTGATCATAAATCCACAATTCATCGGATATCGATAAAACACACCACAAAGAAGATTACATCGGATAGATCTCCATGAAGATCATGGAGAACTTTGTATTGAAGATCCAAGAGAGAGAAGAAGCCATCTAGTTACTAGCTATGGACCCGTAGGTCTATGGTGAACTACTCACGCATCATCGGAGAGGTCATGGTGTTGATGAAGAAGCCCTCCGTATCCGAATCCCCCCTCTGGCAGGGCACCAGAACGTGCCCATATGGGATCTTTTGGAGACAGAAGCTTGCGGCAGCGGAAAAGTACTTTCGATGATCTCTTGATTTTTTCTAGAATTATTGGGAATATATAGGTGAAAGACCTAGGGCAGAGGTGGCCCAGGGAGCCCACAAGCATATGGTGGTGACGAAACAAGAGGCTCTCAATTATGAAGAACATGGTGCTATTATGAAGCACAAGTGTGGAAAAAGATAGTAGCATTGTCCCTTCTCTCTTTTTCTCTCTTTTTTTATTTTTTATTTGGTCGCTTGGGCCTCTCTTTTTTTATCTTTTTTTTATTTGGGACCTTTGGCCTCTTTTTTTATTTCCTCACATGAAACAATGCTCCAATAATGATCATCACACTTTTATTTACTCACAGCTCAAAGCTCAGAACGATGATGACTCTATAGGAAATGCCTCCGGCAGTGTACCGGGATGTGCAATGATCTAGCTTGGCGTATGACGTTAAAACATCTCGCTAGCTATCTTACAATCATGCAATGGCAATATGAGAGTGACGACACAAGTCATGAGATGGAACGGTGGGAGTTGCATGGCAATATATCTCGCAATGGCTATGAAAATGCCATAGTAGGTAGGTATGGTGGATGTTTTGAGGAAGGCATATAGTGGGTTTGTATATCGGCGAGAATTGCGCGACACTAGAGAGGCTAGCAATGGTGGAAGGTGAAAGTGCATCTATGCCATGGACTCACATTAGTCATGAAGAACTTACATACTTGTTGCGAAAGTTTTTATTAGTAATCGAAACAAAGTGCTAAATGCATACTCCTAGGGGAAGGGTTGGTAGGTGTTAACCATCGCGCGATACCGACCGCAACACAAAGGATGACAATCAATAGATCAATTATGCTCTGACTTCCTAACCTAGCGGTTCACCATACGTGCATGCTACGGGAATCACTAACTTCAACACAAGTATTTCTAGATTCACAACACCCTACTAACATAACTCTTAATATTACCAAATCCACGTCTCAAAACTAATTGAGAGGAATCAAAACTTCTCTTTCTACTCAATGCACATGAAGATGGAGGTTTTTGTATCCTCTTTGGGTACCTATAACCTTTGGGACTACTTTCATAGCACAAGCCAACTACCAAGTTACGCACCGCCGTGCTCTAAAAGATCTAAGTGAAGCACATAGAGCAAAATTATCTAGCTCAAAAGATATAAGTGAAGCACTATGAGCATTCTAGCAAAATCACGATGAGTGCATGTATCTATCAAAGGGTTTGCAGCAAGGATGATTGTGACACAACAAAAATAAAAGACTCCTACGATACAAGACGCTCCAAGGAAAACACATACCATGTGGTGAATAAAAATATAGCTCCAAGTAATGTTACCGATGGATTGAAGACGAAAGAGGGGATGCCTTCCCGGGGCATCCCCAAGCTTAGGATTTTTGGTGTCCTTGAATTTGGCTTGGCATGCCTTGGGCATCCCCAAGCTTTAGCTCTTTCCACTCCTTATCACTTTGTCCATGAGAACATCACCCAAAACTTGAAAACTTCACAACACAAAACTTAAACAGAAACTCGTGATAACATTAGCACAAGAAAACAAACTACCACCTCTTTAGCTACTGTAGAAATCTTGATTTATATTTATATTGGTGTTAGATTACTGTATTCTCACTTTTCCATGGCTAGTACCCCCGATACTATCCATAGTTTCATCAAAACAAGCAACCAACTCAACAAAAACAGAATCTGTCAAAAACAGACCACTCTGTAGCAATCTGTGTACTTCGTATACTTCTGTTACCTCAAAAATTCTGAAAACTTACGACTGCATGGGAAAAAGGCATATCAACCAGAAGCAAAAAATTCAACTCAAAATCTCTTTCTAAATAAAAAATGAAAAATAATCTCGTGAGCGAAAAGTTTCTGTCTTTTCCCAGCAGGATCAAACAACCATCACCAAGACTAGTCATAAAGGTTTTGCTTGGCTCAAACACAAAAAGAAACACAAAAGACACAATCACAACAGAATTATGATAGTGTGGATGCAACAAAACAGAAAGAAAAATATAAATTCATTGGGTTGCCTCCCAACAAGCGCTATTGTTTAACACCCTTAGCTAGGCATAAGGTGATGGAATCACGTATCGTCGTCTTTGGTGCTCAAACCATAAGTATCCCTCATCATGGATTCATAAGGCAATCTTATTTTATTTCTAGGAAAGTGCTCCATGCCCTTCTTTAAAGTAAATTGAAATCTAATATTCCCTTCCTTCACATCGATGATAGCACCGATAGTCCTTAGGAAAGGTCTACCAAGAATAATAGGGCATGTAGGATTGCAATCAATGTCAAACACAATGAAATACACGGGTACATAGTTCCTATTTGCAATAATAAGAAAATCATTGATCCTTCCCATGCGTTTCTTGACAGTAGAGTCCACAAGATGCAAATTAAGAGAACACTCCTCAATCTCATTAAAACCCACAACATCACATAAGGACTTTAGAATCGCGGAAACAGTAGCACCCAAATCACACAAAGCATTGCATTCATAGTTTTTGATTTTGACTTTGATAGTAAGTTCCCACTCATCATGAAGCTTTCTAGGGATAGAAACTTCCAATTCAAGTTTCTCTTCAAGAGATTTTATCATAGCTTCGACGATATGTCGGTAAAGGCCTTGTTTTGGCTATAAGCGTGTAGAGAGTTTAGCATGGATTGCATCAAGGAAATGCATTCAATCAAGGTAATACTATCATAATTGAATTCCTTGAAATCCAAAGTAGTAATTTCATTTCTACTCAAAGTTTTAGTATCTTCTACTCCAGTTTCAATGCTTTTAGCATCAAGATAGATGGACTCCAAATCATTGGGGCGTTTTTCAACCAAAGTGGATTCATATCCAGCCCCATCATCATTAGGTTTGACACAAGAAAACAAAGATTCAATGGGAGTCACACCAAGCACTTTAAGGTCTTCGTGATTCTTATCACGAGAACACGCCTTTTAAGCCATTCATGCCTAGCACGAATTTGGGCGGTTCTTTCTTTGCTCTCCCTCATGGAAACATGCATAGCTTTCAAAGTTTCATCCATATTGATCTTGGGAGGAGCACATCTAACTTTCAAAGCATCAATATCACTAGACATTCTATCAATGCTCCTAGCCAAATCGTCAATTTTGAGTAGTTTTTCCTCTATGGACGCATTGAAAATCTTTTGTGAGTTAATAAACTCTTTGATATTACTCTCTAGATCAGAGGGTAATCTATTGTAATTTCCATGAATATTGTTGTAGTAGTTGCCAAAGTTATTAGAGGAGTTACTAGGAAAAGGCCTAGGAACATATTTTCCTCTAAAAGCATTGTTGTTGCCAAAATTATTCCTACCAACAAAATTAACGTCTAAGCTAGCGTTGCTACTCTCAATCAAGGAAGACAAGGGCATATCATTAGGATCTAATGGAGCACTTCTACTAGCAACCAAATTCATTAACTCATCCATCTTAGCACTCAACGAGTTAATTTCTTCTATAGCGTGTACCTTCTTACTAGTAGGTGACATTTCAGTGTGCCACTGAGAGTAGTTCGTCATGATATTACATAGGAGTTTTGTGGCTTCTCCTAACGTGATTTCCATGAATGTTCCCCCAGAGGCGGAGTCCAAGATGTTTCTATAAGCGAAATTCAAGCCAACGTAGAAGTTTGTATAATCATCCAAAGACTCAAGCCATGAGCGGGACAATTTATAATCATCAATTTCATTCTCTCCCAAGATTGGGCAACATGTTCATGATCAAGTTGCTTAAAATTCATGATATCATTACGGAGAGAGATAATCTTAGCCGGCGGAAAATACTTGTATATGTACGCATCTTTGCACTTATTCCAAGAATCAATACTATTTTTGGGCAAAGATGAAAACCAAGTTTTTGCTCGTTCTCACAACGAGAAAGGAAAAAGCCTCAATTTAATCACATCATTATCCACATTATTTCTTCTTTTGCATATCGCAAAGCTCAATGGGATGCGGCATCTTCACTAGGAAGACCAGTGAATTGCTCTTTCATAACAAGATTCAGCAAAGCGGCATTGATTTCGTATGACTCCGCACTAGTGGCGGGAGCAATCGGAGTACTAATAAAACCATTATTATTAGTATTCGAGAAGTCACGAAGTTTGGTGTTTTCAGTCATGGTGACTTCAGCAAGCAAGCCAGCACACAAGCGAACAAAGAGCAAGCGAGATAAAAGGGCAAACGAAAAAGGCAAATATTTTTTTGTAAATTTTTGTTTTTCAGAAGTGGGGAAGAGGAAAACGAGAGGCAAAAAAGGTAAATGCATTAGATGAGTTTGCGACACTTACTTGGATGAGTTCTTGACTTGATCCTCCCCGGCAACGGCGCTAGAAATCCTTGTGCTACTTCTCAAACAACAGCGCCAGAAATTGACACGTTGACGGAGACTTGCTTGCGTTGGTTTTTCCCTTGAAGAGGAAAGGGTGATGCAGCACAGGAGCAGTAAGTATTTCCCTCAGTTTGAGAACCAAGGTATCAATCCAGTAGGAGAATCTTGTCAAGTCCAGAGTACCTGCACAAACACAAAAGAGCTTGCACCCAACGCTATAAAGGGTTGTCAATCCCTTCAAGATTGATTGCAAAGTGAGATCTGAAGGCGGAAAGTGCAACGAAGAAAAAGTGTAAGGCTGAAAATATGGTGTGAAGTAGACCCGGGGCCATAGTGTTCAATAGAGGCTTCTCTCAAAATAGCAAATATTATGGTGGGTGAACAAATTACTGTCGAGCAATTGATAGAACCGCGCAAAGTCATGACGATATCTAAGGCAATGATCATACATATAGGCATCACGTCCGAGACAAGTAGACCGATACTTTCTACATCTACTACTATCACTCCACACATCGACCGCTATCCAGCATGCATCTAGTGTATTGAGTTCATGACGAACAGAGTAACGCCTTAAGCAAGATGACATGATGTAGAGGGATAAACTCAAAAAAATGATGAAAACCCCATCTTTTTACCATTGATGGCAAAAACACGATGCATGGCTCGCTACCCCTTCTGTCACTTGGTGAGGTCACCGCACGGTATGAACCCAAAACCAAGCACTTCTCCCATTGCAAGAATCATAGATCAAGCTAGCCAAACAAATCCCACAACTCGAAGAGAATTACAAGGATATGAAATCATGCATAAGAGAGATCAGAAGAAACTCAAATAAGATTCATAGATAATCTGATCATAAATCCACAATTCATCGGATCTCGACAAACACACCGCAAAGAAGATTACATTAGACAGATCTCCATGAATATCATGGAGAACTTTGTATTGAAGATCCAAGAGAGAGAATTCCATCTAGTTACTAGCTATGGACCCGTAGGTCTATGGTGAACTACTCACGCATCATCGAAGAGGTCATGGTGTTGATGAAGAAGCCCTCCGTATCCGAGTCCCCCCTCCGGCAGGGTACCAGAACGTGCCCCAGATGGGATCTTGCGGTGACAGAAGCTTGTGGTGGCGGAAAAGTACTTTCGATGATGTCTTGATTTTTTCTGGAATTATTGGGAATATATAAGCGAAAGACCTAGGGCAGTGGTGGACCAGGGAGCCCACAAGCTTGGGTGGCACGGGCCCCCTTGGTGGCGGGTCGGGGGCTTGTGGGGTCCCTGGTGGCCCCCTGCCTTTGTTCTCAAGCTTCCCGATCTTCTTCTGTTTCAGAAAAAAATCTTTTCGAAAGTTTTATTCCATTTGGACTGCGTTTAAAATCCTCCTCTTAAAATGGTCAAAAAATGGAAAAAACAAGAACTGGCACTTGGCACTGAGTTAATGGGTTAGTCCCAAAAAAGATATAAAAGGCATACAAAACATCCAAAGTTTGACAGGGTAATAACATGAAACCATAAACATTATAGATACGTTGGAGACGTATCACACGGCCATCTAATCTCCAAGGCCAGTCTACATAGGTTCGTAAATGAATTTGACAACTCCAAGTATATGCTCTGACTATCCACCGAGAAACATGGTATCATGATCGAGATTATCGGGTTAAATCCATTTCACTTCGAACCATGTGGCCTCATATATCATCAATAGTCTGTCGGTCTACCTATTTAAATCCAATCTCAAGTTCAATAAGAACTCTTGTTCGATACTCCAAGTCATTTTGGTAAAAGTAGTAAGTCAAGCCAACTACATTCTAAAGTCAGGTATACCATCAAGAATTTAATGTTCGCGATCGTAATCGTCCTACTAAATCCAACCTTACTCCGGGAATATGTAGGTTATGCTACTATATCATCTTGTTGCACCAAGTTCACCCACCTTTGTAAGGGTCTTTTGATCCACCAAGTTAATCTAGCTATATCTTCAAGACAACTATCATTATCTCATCAATCTCTAGCAGAATACTCTATACCTGAAAACGGTCTTGCTTATGGCATCAGGGTTATGGGGCTAGCTTAAGAATGAGGGATACTCGTTTACCATGATCACTTGTTCCAAAAGGAACCCGGTGCTAACCAGGGTTTATCGGGGATCTACAAGTGCTTTGGTAAGTCCGTGTATTTAACACGTAACCAAAATTTGAGCCGGAAAGGTTTGTGGAGGTTAGTCTGGTCTAGAGTGGTTTCCAATCTTGAGGGAAAAGCATAACTACTACGGGTTGCGTGTTTAAACATGGCATAGTCAGTGTCTTCTGTATCAGTCATCCTTCGAAGTGGATCCTTGGTGCATCCTGTCTTGCTGGTCTTCCGTTGTCGAGAGAGGTGAAAGAGACAGAGAGAGCAGCGTAACGGGGAGTGTCTAAGGGTTTTAGTGCGATCAAACAAGCGTTAGAAAGTCAACTCAAACAAGTGCCAAAAATAATTTTGAACATCCAAATAAGACACGCGATATAACCGCATGCTTGTTGCTCAAGCAAAAGAGTGACTTATATCAAAGCACAAAGAACAAAAACAAACAACACACAACATGGTCCATCCGAACCATTTCACGGACTCGACTTCGCATAGGGGATTTATGACTCATCCTAACCTAGGGTTATTGGACTCGACAGTCGTGCTTGCTTCGTGCTCCGGGGAGGAGTCCGCTAAATCTTATGGACCTTCTCATGGTGTTGTCACGCCTGTTGTCGTTGCTCGCCAAACGTCTCGGGTTGAGTTGAAAGAATCATTGATGACTTTTCGTGTGGGAAGTTGCTGATGAAGGTAGTTCTTCATTCCTATCGTCGACAGGGTCTTCAGTTGTCTTCATGATCATGTCATTGTCTTCTTGTCTTCCGAGGCTTCGAGAGTATCAAGTGGACATCTTCATGCATCGATATTTGCAAGACATGATAGAGTTCTGATCTGTCAATCATACTGATTGCGATACCGGCACCTAGAGCGGAGGATGAAGAGAACCGTCTTCCTTCTCACCAAGGTGAGGCGGACCAAATGGGAGGTTCTCATCCACTGGTGGTGGTCGACACAATCCTTATTATTGACAGGGTCGCTCTATTAGTGATGCAGATCACGGTTTGCATATATTACGTCCAGATTATTGTAGGTGTAAGTGGCATCACTCTGGAACAGTGCCGGGGGGTTGTCATCTTCTAAGCCTCGAGGTCCTTGTTCCTCTTGGAGGTTCTTCTGTTATCGTCGTCTGGTAGTAGAGTTGTCTTCTGTCCTTCAGCACAGGAGTAATTGCTCGGAATGGTTGCTTCCTCCCAAGTTGCCCAAGAGGATTTTATGTAATCCCATGGTCAGGAATACGGGTCCTATGGGCTACTTGCAAGTTTTCAGGATGCAGACGAGGTGTGTCAAGAAAATAGAAGTGGGGATGCTAAGGCAAAACCTTGCTTCCTTTGAAAATTTAGGAGAGGTGAGAAAGATACAGGTTTGTAAATGTTTTGAAAAGTCTGGAAAGCAGATTTATCCTAATTAACATCCGAGGTAACTAAGGCTTCCTACAGTCAGGATGGCTCTGATACCAGCTCTGTGGGCACGCCGACTGGCGAGTCGATATCGTCGAACGATCGTGCTCAGTGATCCCAGAGATCAATGCTCACCGAACACACAGAAACTAAATAATAAGAGTCTTACATCCATACATACCGTTTGATACAATAAATGACCATTACGGTCGAGTCTTACATATATAGGGCCTTAAAGGCCAACACACCAAACTGGACCAATAGCGGAATTATTGGTTGAAAGCGTGAACCATGTCGTCAGCCTTAACCTACATGCATTCTGACTGGGAAGTGTCCTAGCTCGCAAGAACGTCACTAAGTTACTCTTCACCGTATCCTGTTCTTTTACACCTGGTCAATAATATAACCAGTGGCAAGCCAATGAGTACTTTTGAATGTACTCGCAAACAGCCCATGATATGAAAAATGAAAGTGAAGGATAACAATATCTTGCATCTTTGGTGTAACTCATCTTGGTGGAATGATCATGAATATGCATCAAATTAAAGAATCACTTTTGAAGAACAGGTTACATATATCAATATATCTGTCGAGGGTTGAACCATACGGGTTCACCCTATATGCCAAGTCACCAAACTTGGTCATATCATTGTTTTCTTGATAACATATTTTTATCACAACTCACACACACTTGGTTTATGCGGAAACGACTGGATGTAGTTGGAGCAGGATTACCCAACTGTCCTTGAGCGGGGACACGACTATTCAAACAGTTTTACACTCTGCAGAGGTAGTACGCTGGACCCACGAGATCCGGAAAACTTCCGTGTCATCCACGACTCGCGGTATAAATCATACCCGAGGTAAGTACCCGATCAATGCCTTTCCCCTGACAATACTAGACAAAGAGGTCCACTTGATTGGTACCCATCCCACATGTTGTATGTCTTACGAGCACCGACTGTGGACAGTACCAACTATCCGGGGACTAACAGTGTGCCTGGACCTCATAAAAATGGCATAGTCGTCCTACCTGGCACGACACCATCACGAGAGTGACCACACATCACTCCCGCCACTAGTAATGTGGCTCTTTGCTAGCACCGACCAGAGTAATTAACATAGTCCCGTCCCTTAAGGGGTAACATGGTCGTACTAGTAAGGTTGGGACGGTCGACACATTATAAATCTAATCCCATTTCTGAAACCAAAGTCACTCAAAATACCCGGTGCACCACTTCACCAAAAGTGTCCACCTAACTCATCATCACCCTCGGGCATTAGTGGCACCCGACGGGGTTTTCATAAATCTTGACTTATACCAACAACATGCTCATGCTATTATTCTAGTATTACTTGTCAACATGATGATAGCATGATCCTCGAAAGGGGTAGGGTCAAGCTCAATGCATGTGCTCCAGAGGAGCCTTGGGTAACATCACATCGGATGATTTACCGGCACTTATGATCATATGCAACGGAAATACTTGCTATTTGAACATGCAATATAACATATGCTCAGTCATGGTCAAAGGGCTGCTTGCCTTTGCTCACATAAGCCCTTGGGTCTTCGAGGTCTTCCGCTCCAACTCCGAGTACTCCGCCTATCCGTCAACTACCGTCGGAAACGACCACGGTAAGCCACACAGCAGGCAGAAATGAAAGTGCTACATAAATAGACGATATATTTTTCTTGGACCTCTTTGGTCATAAGAAAAATACCTGAAGCTTGCAATAGGAGGTTTGGATCATCAGGGATTTCTGAATGGAGAAAAGGAGGGGTAGGGGATTCTTTATGAAGCCTATAGAAAAAATTATGATAAAAATGAGTGGAGGCACTCATTTAACAGATAACAACTTTAGAAATATTTAGGAAGTTGTTTCACTGGATTTGGAGTTGAAATGAATATTCTAGGAATTTTCTAATATGGAATAAATAGCAATAGGAAGCTATTTATTTAATACAATAGAATAAGCCTGATAAAAATGTTAACCAGGGCTCTAAAAATAGAGCATGATATTAGATGGCTCTAGAAATTGGAATTACTCCACTTGGAGTTGATTGAAAACCTATAAGAATTTACAAAGGCGGTGCTTCGAATATCCACATTTGGATTTAAATGAAAACACCACTTAAAGGTTGCTTGGAAAAATGTGCAATGCACATATTTCGATAGGTTTTGAATTTAGGAACATGTAAAAATTTGAATCATTAGAATCAGAGCGAAAATGAATTTATACAGGATTCTAGAAATTTAAACAAAATAGGAAAACAGAAAAATGCTTCAACCTATGGGGCTAACTAGCGCCCAGGGCGCTAGATAGGCCTCCGGGTTGGCCCAGCAGCTCGGTCCGGCCAGGGAGGAGGCCACGCCCAAGGCGTCCTTCCCTGAGTGCGCCTTCCGCACTCTAAGGCGTCCACCACCAAAGCCGCTTCCACTTACTTACGCGGACCCGGGGCCGTGCCACTTACAGGGAGCCCTTCCAATCAGATTCATCTCCCTCCTTCTGCTCGCGTAGAGAAGAGGCAGGGGATCGAGGACGCGCCGGAGCTCGCTCCCCCTGGTCACCTCCGGCGAGGTCTGACATGGCAGCGAGGTGGGGAGGCTGTGCCGCCCCCGTTCCTGCGCCTAGTGCCCGCGGGGGAGGGCTGCGGCGAAGCCGGAGGGGATGTCCGCCAGAGATGCTGCCGACCCTTACGGAACTCGGGTGCTCGACGCCTCGGGAGGGAATGAGGTGCTGAGGGGCTGACACAACACGGAGGACACGCCGGGGAGCCCACGGGGCGAGGGGGAAAGCACCGGTTTCCCGCATCTTCGCGATGGCCGGCGGCTGTTTCGGCCGTCACCGCGGATGCAGGGAACATGAGGAGAGATGATTGGTCCAGGGGGGTGCTCGAGAGAGAGAGGAGGCTCTGGGAAAGCCATAAAGGGCTCAGGGAAGGGAAAATAAGAGGGGAAGAGAAGAGAGAACTCGAGAGCTCCTGGAGCACTAGTGCGCATGGGTGCCACATGTTCCAGAGGAACCTTGGAAGCTAGCTAGTGGGCATAAATGGTTTGAATGGTCAAAACAAGGCTCTGAGACACACTGGGACATCTTGGACCAACTAGAGATGGATTGGAAGAAGGAGACAAAGTGCAGAGCACCATTTCTGCACTCCAAGGAGGTGGTCACCACCTCACTTGGTGTCCTCGGCCACCCTTTGGCCAGGTCAAGGTGTCAAACATGCAAGGCATGCAGGCCACAAGGCACTGGTGAAGTTTGGCCCCAAGTGGAGCTGGTTCGAATAGGTTTTGACTGGTGCTAAGTCTGCATCAGCAAACTTAGGGCTACTAATAAGGGCACTAAGAGGAGAGATAATGGGGAGAAAGCATGTCTAGCAGCCTTAGGCATGGAAGGACTTCATTTCTGCAAAGTTTCAGCTCAAGCAAGGAAGTGTAGCTATCACTTGTTGTACAAAGCTACCTTTCAGCCATAAATCAACTTGATGATGTGCTGATCATTTTCTCCACATGAGCATGCCATCTCTTCGCTTGAAACGGTGCCTTGGGATGCTAGGTACCCTCTGGGAAGAGATGGGGGCTTTGGCTTTAATAGAAGTGGGGCAAGAGGGGGTAAAGATGGTGCTTCCAAGGGTAAAATGAGGAGTAGTTACATGGAGCCTCTATCCAATAATAGACGAGTGGCCATGTAAATGTTACTAGAGGTAAAATGTAACTATATGAAGCTGTGGTAGAAAGTTGAGCTCAAGGGTTAAAGTGGAAGGGGCCAAAGAAGTCAATAAAGTGAATGCACACAAGGTGTTTGATGAGTGGCAGAGCAACCAGATGGACTTCAATGGATATGAAACTTAACAGGATCAAATAATAGATAAAAATAAGTTTGGACACCAGATTTGGGATTTGGTGGACAAGGTTTCCAATGTAGACTTGGAAATCCCATGGAATGGGCAGAAATGGCTTTCTGCTTACAATCCCATTCAAATCAATTCTCATAAATTCAATATTTGGTGTGGGGGCATTATTTGAGCTTTAAGGAATTCACAAAAAGTTTGGGCCCAATTGGAGAAACTTTATAATGTAAAGTTTCCCATAGTCAGAAATCACCACAGAGGGTTTTGAGGGGCTTGGGACAAGTTCCTCCATTCTCCTTGATGCACCACTTGGTGTGGATGCATTATTAGAGTATCAGAGCATGTCTATCAAATTTGAGAACAATTGGAGACAGTTAACAATGTAGGGTTGCTCAAATTTGGATCCGAACAGATAGGGTTTTAGAATAATTAGGGGAGTCAAATCAACTTGGATTGAGATGAAACTTGGCAAGATCATCAAACTTATCATAGGTGACATGCTGGAATTTTACTGGAATTTATTGAGAATATTTCCTTTAGAAATATTCCAAAAGATTGAAATAGGCAGGAAGGGTTTTGGAGGGGTTTGCCCAATATTTTGAACATGACCATGTGTTGAAACTCATATATATGGAATAAATATATCCACTCAGTTTCCCTAAACTTTCTTTAATATTTTTAAAGCAATAAAAATAACTTCCCTTCATAGGATACCATCTCTCGCCTCACAAAAAGGCATTTAAGTAAAATTACGAAATAACTTTTAAATAATAATATTGTGGTTTTTGGAAGTCATTTTGATAATAGGTTTTAATTAAAATAATTGGTGCAAAAATTAATTACCTAATTGGAGGACTTGTAGTACAAATCTCATCACACGGGTTTGAGAGTTTAATTTAAAGAAATGATTTTGGTAAAAATAATATTTGGTAAATATAATATTTGGTAAAAATAGATACTTGTCCTAACACATGGTATGATCATTAGGCACGAGAGCATGGGATAAGGAGGTCAGTTGGAGAATAGCAAGAATTAGTGGGGAGCAACCACATGCATTCAAGCAAGCACGCAAACAATAGTCACTTCAAGCATCACAAACATTCACAAATTTTTTAAATTGGTCCTAATTTTCGAGATAAGTAAATTAGTCTGGAAGGCTAAACACACGGTGTTACAGACCTTACCCCCTTAAGAAAATATCGTCCCCGAGATTTGTTAAGGTGAAAACAAGGGTCTGCTCCTGCTATGCCGCTGGATTCACCGGTATCAATAATCTAAATACGCGGTCCGACGTGGTCACCTCAAGAGTGCCACTTATTGGTGCATCTGCGTCCTACGAAGATGTTGGAAGAAGGCAAAATTTGCAATACCTGATTGCTAGTCGTACCTGGTGCTTGGCACATCCTCCGGCTCACAAGTGGGCCCAGGGGCGGCCGTCAGCCTCTTCTTCTTCCTCCGATTCCTCTTTCCTGGGTGAGTCTCATGTGCTGCCTCCACTTGCGGTGCCTAGGGCGTAGGGTGTCTAGGGCCGCCCTACGATGGTGCGCGGTGAGCCAACTGCCGGCACAGTGAGCACTCACCTCACGGGCCTGGGCATGTTGACACTTCTCTGGGATTCCCAGCGAGCACCGACGGCCGAGCGGCAAACGGGGCTGGTTGCCTTTCTAGTGGCTCACGGAGCGTCGATATAAATTGGCCAGGGAGTCCTTCTCGTTCTCCCACCCGACCTCGCTCCTTGCTGCTGCCCCGGTCCTCTTCCTCCTTCTTCTTCTCCTTGGAGGTGCTCGAGGGGGATGCCAATGGCGGACGATACCCCGGGGTGGCTCATAATCTTCCTGTACGGGATGGTGGCGTTGCTGGTCGGCATATCGATGCTGTACTGCGCGATCATCCACAATGATCGTCATGATGCTATCGCTCACACGGCGGCTCTCCTCGGTGGCAGGGTTCATGACGATTAGGCATCAGCTCAGCGTACGCGTGGTGTTATTGTGCTTGTGGTGTCTCCGCGAATAAATATATGTGCGGTTTCTTCTTAGAAAGAGATCGAGGAATGCCATCGTAGCAAGTGGTTAGGTGTTGATGTGTGTGTGGCTGTGAACGCTGTCGTGGTTAGGTGGAGGTTGCCCCCGGTGCATTTGTCCTGTCTGGTCTTATTGTATCACACGTCGTAGTCGGAGTAGTTGACGCTGAATTTGCAAAAAATGTGTTGTTTCTACTGCGTCGTCGTGGCTCCTTGATCATGTTGATGCTTCACCATGCTTGCGAAGATTGTCTTCGGTTGCTGGAGGGTTGCATGCGGCGGTGTCTGTGGCCCATCTAACAGGACTGAGGTACTCGTCCTTTTACTAGGTGAAATAGTATGTCATTAGTGAGGATGACAACATACTTTCCCCAAATGTGTCATAAGCACAGTGCTCACGAGTCAGGTGAGGGGAACGGGATCTTGCTGTGGGCGGTACTGGCCATATTCCAATAATCCATCCGTCTTGTGGTCAGGTGAAGCTTAGGGTGTCAAGGAACTTAGGGTGCGGGTGAACATTTATCATCTTATCCCTAAGCACTTTCCTTATATGTCAGTAGTTCGACCTCTAACTTGGGACAACATCATCCTATTTCATCAAAGATACCATCTCACAGGGGTCATTTCCACACTACGCATGCTTGTTAACTCCAGGGTTGAGGGAAGATCCAACCGAAACAATACAAATATGACGTAGCTACAACGCGCATGCATTCCTATGCAAGAACCTCGGGGAGGCATACAAGCTCCTAAGATTGAACTTAAGACACGACAAGTCCAAATGTCTAGTGCTACCTCATGAGCTTGCGTTGGTTTTTCCCTTGAAGAGGAAAGGGTGACGCAGCACAGTAGGAGTAAGTATTTACCTCAGTTTGAGAACCAAGGTATCAATCCAGTAGGAGTATCAAGCCAAGTCTCCACCGTATCTGCGCAAAAACAGCAAACTTGCACCCAACGCTACAAAGGGGTTGTCAGTCCCTTCACGATTGATTGCAAGGTGAGATCTGAAGGCGAAAAGTGCAAGAAAGTAAAAGTGTAGGGCTGAAAATATGATGTGAAGTAGACCTTGGGGCCATAGAGTTCACTAGAGGCTTCTCTTATGATAGCAAATATTACGGTGGGTGAACGAATTATTGTCGAGCAATTGATAGAACCGCGCAAAGTCATGATGATATCTAAGGCAATGATCATACATATAGGCATCACGTCCGAGACAAGTAGACCGATACTTTCTGCATCTACTACTATTACTCCACACATCGACCGCTATCCAGCATGCATCTAGTGTATTGAGTTCATGACAAACAGAGTAACGCCTTAAGCAAGATGACATGATGTAGAGGGATAAATTCATGCAATAGATATAAACCCCATCTTTTTACCCTTGATGGCAACAACACGATGCGTGCCTCGCTACCCCTTCTGTCACTGGGTGAGGTCAGCGCACGGTATGAACCCAAAACGAAGCAATTCTCCCATTGCAAGAATCAAAGATCAAGTTGGCCAAAAAAAACCCACAACTCGAAGAGAATTACAAGGATATGAAATCATGCATATAAGAGATCAAAAGAAACTCAAATAAGATTCATAGATAATCTGATCATAAATCCACAATTCATCCGATCTCGACAAACATACCGCAAAAGAAGATTACATGGGATAGATGTCCATGAATATCATGGAGAACTTTGTATTGAAGATCCAAGAGAGAGAATAAGCCATCTAGCTACTAGCTATGGATCCGAAGGTCTATGGTGAACTACTCATGCATCATCGGAGAGGCAATGGTTTTGATGAAGAAGCCCTCCGTGTCCGAATCCGCGCTCCGACAGGGCACCAGAACGTGCCCCAGATGGGATCTTGCGGAGACAGAAGCTTGCGGCGGCGGAAAAGTATTTTCGTGGCTCTCTCCCGTGGTTTTTATAGGCGGAAGAAGTAGGGCACATGAGCCATAGGGGGCCCACAAGCGTGCTAGGCATGGCCCCCCAGGCCGTGGCTACGGGCTTGTGGCTTCCCGTGGTGCCCTCTGCCTTGGTTCTCAAGCTCCCTGCGTATCTTCTGCTTCGGTAAAAATCTTTTCGGAGGTTATATTCCGTTTGGACTCCGTTTCATATTCTCCTTTGAAAAGGGTCAAAAACACGGAAAAAACAGGAACTGGCACTTGGCACCGACTTAATAAGTTAGTCCCAAAAAAGTTATAAAAGGCATACAAAACATCCAAAGTTTGACAAGATAATAGCATGGAACCATCAAAAATTATAGATACGTTGGAGACATATCAAGCATCCCCAAGCTTAACTCCTGCTCGTCCTCGAGTAGGGAAGTGATAAAGACTGAATTTTTGATGTGGAATGCTACCTAGCATATTTGTCCTTCGTAACTTCTTTCATGTGACATGAATGTTCAGATCCGTAAGAGTCAAAACAATAGTTTGCTATTGACATGAAAACAATAATACTTCAAGCAAACTAGCAAGGTAATCATGAACTTTCGAAATAACAAGGCCGAAGAAAGTTATCCCTACAAAATCATATAGTGTGGCTATGCTCCATCATCCCCACACAACGAATTTAAATCATGCACAACCCCAATATTTGCCAAGTAATTGTTTTCGCACTCTTACTTTCTCAAACCTTTTTCAACTCTCACGCAATACATGAGCGTGAGCCATGGATATATCACTTATAGGTGGAATAGAGTGTGGTGAAGGTTGTGAGGCAAAAAGGAGGAGATGGTCACATTGACTCGGTGTCGTGGTATAAGTCTGACAGTAGATGTGTATGGTACGAAAGGATGGGCAGAGCCTTAGCTACGGCGAGGTTGTATGAGTTCAGGCCCCTCTGCAGTGCAGGTAGAAGCCCTACGTCTCAGTGCTCTTGGGAGCTTTAGTGTCGAGTGGAATATATGATTACAGTAAATGCCAACCCCTGCACCAGTGGGGAAGGGCGGCTTATATAGAGTGTGCTGCCCTTCACAATGGTCCGGTGGACAGGGGTGGAGTAGTGGCGAATAAATGCATACATTACAGGTAACGTATGTCTTAAATGCTAATAATGGTGTATGAAAACGTACGACCGTTGCCCTCCCGGGAGGTTACGATGTACAGAGTGGAATTCAGTCGGTACGATAAATACGCTCCGAATGCTCGTCACCGACTGGATGATGGGGGGGGGGTCCTTAGTTCAGTCGGAACTGTCTAAGGGCCTTGCCCTCTGTGAAGGGTAGTCCTTGGGTAGGACCTATAGGGCAGGCCTATGACCCTACCCTGGGACTATAACCCCATCATTAGTCCCCGAATGGATCGGGGTTGGAGCGACGAAGTGGTACCTGGAGTACGGATCCGACTGGTATGGATGTGACTTTGGCGTTGTTAGCCTCGGTCCATTTTATTCTTTCGACCAGTGATCCGAGTGAATATACCAGTGAAACGAACCGTCAGGGACCGAGTGCTTCCGCGGAATCTTTCAATGTGACCGGTCAAATTGACAGCAGCGGATTTTCTGGGATCTTCAAATTTCGGTTGCCACGCGCTCAGCGGGGATGTCAACATCGTCATCGAGTAGTTTCTGCCGCCTCGATTACCGCGCCTTTATCTTCTCCACTAATATCGCAGCAGCCGGTCAGGGGATAAGATTTCGGGGCCACCTGTTAGTGACCCAGTCGGAACCTTATTTAAGCCTCTCCGGCGGGGGTTTCTTGTTGCGCTGCCCTTGTTACTCGCACTCGCCCCGCTTCTCCCGTAGCTCATTGTGTGTTCCAAGCCTCCTCCTTCCTCTCCTCCTCTGCGGATCTGCTGCCTTCACCATGACGAAGGGGCAGACAAGCAAGTTTGAGTCGCAGAAGAAGAAGAAGGCGGCGGCTCCTTCTCAGCGGCGACAGCGAGCACTACCGGCGGGTTGGATCCAGGGGGATTTCCTCCCCTCCACGGTGACGACGAACGACCTGCTGGAGCTGGTGGAGAAAGGTATGATTGCCAACAAGTCGTGGAGGTTGCCAGCGGAGGGCGAGACGGAGCCGGCGCCGCAGGAGGGAGAGCGCGTCTTGCTGCTCAGCCACGTGTACAGGGGCTTCTCCCTGCCTCCCCACGCCTTTTTTAGAGGTATTATGAATCACTTCGGGGCGCAGCTCCATCATTTTCCTCCCAACGCGATAGCTCATCTCGCTGCATTCATCACTCTGTGCGAGTGCTTTATTGGATGTCCCCCCCATTGGGGGCTCTTTAAGTATATCTTCTCCGCTAGGTCTCAGACTATCAAAAAGCTTAGCCAGTCGGACGATAAAACCCATCTCCTCCAGCTCTGCGGGGGCTTAGGCTTCCAAAAGAAAACGAAGAGTAGCTACCCCCTCTCCAGTTGTCCGAGTCAGTTAGGAACTGGCAGTCGACCTCGTTCTACTGCCAGGACATAGCTTGTCTGAATGCTGCCACTGGGTTGCCGCCCTTTAGCCTAGACCGTCCGGCTCTCCTAGACAACTTGCGCTCTCCAAGTTGGAAAAGATTCAGATCCAGCCTCTGGTCGACGCGCTGATAACCGTCGTCCGCAAGCGAGTCACTGGCACGGACTTGCTGGAGACCTTTCTGGTTGGCGCATCCAGCCGCTGCAAGCCCGACACCACGCCATGTGGCACTATGTGGGGCCTGAGGATTCCACTCGGACTCACCCAGAGTGCGTGACCGGGGAGACGGTGACAGCGTGGGTCCGCGGCATCACAGGCGCATGCGACAACCCCCAAGGAGCCCGGCGAGTGAGGCCCTTCCGCGCCGACAACCCTCCTCCGAATGAGGTGAGCGCATCTTGTCGAGTGCTTTCAATATTCTTAGATTTATCGCTTTTCTTGTGTCGCCACTTGGTGTCTGACGTTGTCGACTGTATTTTGTGCAGGAGTGGACCAACTGGTATTCTCCCATCTCGAACGGGAATCCTGCTGAGGAAGAGGAGGGCAGCCAGGAGGGTAGCGTGGATAGCACCGAGTATGTCTCCGGCAGTGGGGAGATGGAGGAGGAGTCTGAAGAGGAGGAGGGGGAGGCTGGGGAGCAGAGCTCGCCACCTCCATGATCAGAGCCTCGAACTAAGCGCCGTCACGAACCCGCGGCTCCGCCGGCTCCTCGAACAGCTCCGAGTGCTCCGCCTGCTTCTCCCGCGACTCCGAGTGCTCCGCCAGCTCCTCCCGTGGCTCCGAGTGCTCGGAGCGTGAAGAGGACCAGGGACGCTACTGCCGAGCCTACGGACCAACCGTCCAAGGTGGCCAAACCGAGTGGGCCCAAGCCTCGGAAAGCTTTGCCTCGGATGAGGATCGCTGTTCCAGTTGCCTCAACGTAAGTGTCTTGTTCTCCCGTCTTCATTCGATATTTGACTGAACTCATGCTTATCGGACAAGTGGATTTTACTCGACAAAGCTGCCACCTCTACAACCTCTCTGCCGTGCCAGGACGATGATCCCATGGATGCGGATAACGTTGCCACATCTCAGCAAGGTACGTTGTGACGACTCCGAGAGTTTGCATTATTGTTTCACGAGTGCTGTCTTTAATCTTGCCTTTTTTTCTGCAACCTCATGTTGTTCAGTCGAGCTTTCTTCGGAGGTGATTCATCTGGAGGAGGACGACCAAAGGGGATCAGGGCCAACTTTGGCGCCTGTCCTTGAGGTTGTTCCATCTGTTGCTGCTCCCACCGTGGACGCGCCGCCGACCGAGCCGATGCCGTCGACTAAGGCGGTGTCCCTCGCGGCGGAACCGACTGGAGCGGGACTTGGGATGCCCAAGGAGTCTTCTGTTGTGCCAGGCCTGTCGATAGTCCAGTACGACGCCCAACACCTCCCGGAAGACCAAGTGGGAGCCGCCAAGGAGGCCATGGTGTAGGTGGAGTTGATGGTGGGTGATGCCAAGGGAGCGTACGACTCCATCGCGTCTTTGTACAAGAGAAGCTTGGAGCTCCGAGACGATATCTGAGTAAGTGCGCTAGTAAGTTTTTACTTCCCTCTTGTAACCCATTGGGTGTCCAAGTGATATACTCGGATACAGTAGGATTATTTTGCAGTGGGTTCACTCATAGTGAACCCAGTGGGTGTAGTCCCCGAGACTGCTGTTTAGTGCTTGCACTGGCAGTTGTCTTTATATGTATTTCCCGTTATCTGAGCAAGTCCGAGCTGGTGTGCCCTAATATTACCAGTGGGGGCACTCGGAGTGCATCGACTGGATGTAGTCCCCGAGAGTAGTGTTACTCAGGTCGGGTTATAGCATTCTCGTAGATTTGCCTGTTCGTCATGTAGCTCAATAGGGCCGGCCTGTTCGAGCTTCATGCCAGTGGGGTCACTCTTAGTGAACCCAATGGGTGTAGTCCCCGAGACCGCTGTCGAGTGCTTGCATCGGCAGGGGTCTGAAGAACTTTGTTTGTTTTCCTTGTTGAATGTGTCTGAGCTTTCCTTTGGGCTGATTTGGCAGAAGACTTGCGAAATGGGATCCGCGTACAATACTCTGAAGGCGGAAAAGGTTCAGCTTGCTGCGGAATTGGAGGCGGCTGTGAATGACTTGGCTGGTGTGAAGGGGGCACTTGCTAACCGAGAGAAGTGTTTGGAGGAGTCCCGAGAGACCAACAAGGCATTGGTGGCCGAAATTGAGAAAATGGGCAAGCAAAGAAGTGAACTGATGGGTCAAATGAAGGTGATGAACTCTCGATGCATTTCGCAGGAGAAGTATGTCAACGACTGGGCGAGGAAGATGATTGCACTGCTCGGTGGTAAGCTTCTTGCCGAGTGCTTCTTGACTTTGTAATTCATTCTGCGCTTACTTTCTACTCTTCTTTTCTTTGCAGATTTTTGTCTGGACGCTGAGGCTAAAGCAGCCGACATTGAACTGTCGGTTGTTCCGAACGTTCCACTCGGTGACGAAGAGAATCGGGACATGCTCCGAGCACATTTCGCCTTGGTAGAATGGGGCCTTTCATTGGCCGTCTGAGAGAAGTCATCGGCCGGATCGACAAGGAGCTGTGGCCGGAAGACGATTCTCGGCAGGAAATAGAAGGGTTGATGACTCGGCTGGAGGACGTCTCGAACAGAGTGCAGGCATGGAAGAAGTCTGCCACGCATTATGGTGCGGACGTGGCGCTATCGCTGGTCCGAGTGCACTGCAAGGAAGCTCGTGAAGAAAAGCTGAAGGCGTTGCAGGTCGCCAACACCAAGAAGCTTCGATTCGAAGATTTCACGGAGACCTTCCTCGAGACAGCCACTCGTATTGCGGACGGGATCAATATTGAGACCTTTGTGGAGCCTGCCAGTCCTGGTGCCAGTCCTGATGATGCTTGAAAAACTTTACCTCGGTATGCCGAGTGGTATCTGTATCAAACTTGGGCCAATGCTATTGGCCGTCACATTCATGCTTCGGTGTGGGTAAGCTTGATCCACACCGAGCCGACTATCGTAGATCCAACATTTAATTCGAATCGAATATTTTGCTGTTCTTTTGCCAAGTTTATTTTCTGACACGATTTGAGCTCGTGGTTTTTGTTTGGCGTTTCTTGGTGAAGCCAATGGAAAACATGCAGAGCATGTAATTGTCAGTTGTCTTCACATCCACATGAGCCTCAATGAGGGTCTTCTAAGCCTTGGAGTGGATCTCGAGGATACACTCGAAGGAAGCTTTTTTACTTAGGCGATTCTGGATCGCAGCGAAGTCCCCGACTGCGGCATCTCATGCGCACTCGGAGCGAGTTGATACTCATGTAGTTGTCAGTTGTCTTGACATCCACATGAGCCTCAATGAGGGTCTGCTAAGCCTCCGAGTGGATCTCGAGGATACACTCGAAGGAAGCTTTTTACTTAGGCGACTCTGGATCGCAGCTAAGTCCCCGAGTGTGGCATCTCGTGCACACTCGGAGTGAGTTGATACTCATGTAGTTGTCAGTTGTCTTGACATCCACATGATCCTCAATGAGGGTCTGCTAAGCCTCCAAGTGGATCTCGAGGATACACTCGAAGGAAGCTTTTTTACTTAGGCGATTCTGGATCGCAGCTAAGTCCCCGAGTGCGGCATCTCGTGCGCACTCGGAGCGAGTTGATACTCATGTAGTTGTCAGTTGTCTTGACATCCACATGAGTCTCAATGAGGGTCTGCTAAGCCTCCGAGTGGATCTCGAGGATACACTCGAAGGAAGCTTTTTACTTAGGCGATTCTGGATCGCAGCAAAGTCCCCGAGTGCGGCTTTTAAGGCGCACTCGGAGAGAGTTTTTTACTTAGGCGACTCTGGATCGCAGCTAAGTCCCCGAGTGCGGCTGTTAGCGCACACTCGGAGAGAATTTTTTGACTTAGGCGATTCTGGATCGCAGCTAAGTCCCCGAGTGCGGCTGTTAGCGAACACTCGGAGTTAATTTTTGACTTAGGCGATTCTGGATCGCAGCTAAGTCCCCGAGTGCGGCTGTTAGCGCACACTCCGAGAGAATTTCTGACTTAGGTTATTCTGGATCACAACTAAGTCCCCGAGTGCGGTTGTTAGCGCACAGTCGGAGAGAATTTTTGACTTAGTCGATTCTGGATCGCAGCTAAGTCCCCGAGTGCGTCTGTTAGCGAACACTCGGAGAGAATTTTTGACTTAGGGGATTCTGGATCGCAGCTAAGTCCCCGAGTGCGACTGTTAGCGCACACTCGGAGAGAATTTTTTGACTTAGGCGATTCTGGATCGCAGCTAAGTCCCCGAGTGCGGCTGTTAGCGCACACACGGAGAGAATTTTTGACTTAGGCGATTCTGGATCGCAGCTAAGTCCCCGAGTGCGGCTGTTAGCGCACACTCGGAGAGATTTTTTTATACAGACCGGAATCTACAAACGTGGAAGAATCTTGGACCTGCAAAAAACCAGTCTGCTTTGTATTACTTCAATGATACCTGTTCTTTACATTGCCTCCGTCGGCGGTCACGTGAAGAAGTGCTTCAGGAGCTCTCCGTTCCATGCTCGCGGCTCGTCCGTTTCCCTGTCGAGGTTGTAGAGTCGATATGCTCCGTTGTTCAGCACCTTAGAGATGATGAAGGGTCCTTCCCAGGCGGGAGCCAACTTGTGAGGCCTCTGCTGGTCCACTCGGAGCACCAGGTCACCTGCTTGGAATGTGCGACTCCTGACGTGCCACGCGTGAAAACGCCGCACATCTTGTTGATAAATTGTTGAGCGAGTCAGTGCCATCTCGCACTCTTCTTCTAGTAGATCCACTCTGTCTTGTCTGGCCTGCTCCGCTTCGGCTTCGGAGAAGAGTTTGACTCGTGGAGAGTTGTGAAGCAAGTCGCTCGGAAGGACTGCCTCTGCTCCATAAACGAGGAAGAACGGGGATCGCCCTGTAGATCTATTCGGAGTTGTGCGGAGGCCCCACAACACCGAAGGCAGCTCGGTGACCCACGCGCCGGCGGCATGTCCAACTTCTCACAGGAGTCGAGGCTTCAACCCTTGAAGAATAAGTCCGTTCACCCGCTCTGCTTGCCCGTTGGTTTGAGGGTTCGCCACAGATGCAAAATCCACTCGGATACCTTGGCATGTGCAAAAACCTTTGAATCTGTCCGAGTCAAAGTTTGTACCATTGTGAGTGATTATGCTGCGCGGGACTCCGAATCTGGAGATGACGTCTCTGACAAATTTGATGGCCGTAAGGGCGTCGAGCTTCTTGATGGGCTTGGCTTCAATCCACTTGGTGAACTTGTCGAGTGCCACCAACAGATGAGTGAATCCCCCTTGGCCTGTTCTGAATGGACCGACTATATCTAATCCCCACACTGCGAACGGCCAAACAAGAGGGATTGTTTTCAACGCAGATGTTGGCTTGTGGGACTTGTTCGAATAGAACTGACAGCCTTCGCATCGATCGACCATATCCTTTGCCATTTCATTCGCCCGCAACCAGAAGAAGCCAACTCTGAATGCTTTGGCGACGATTGCTCTTGAGGAGGCATGATGGCCGGAAGTTCCCGATTGAATTTCTTCCAGGATTAACTGTCCCTCCTCAGGGGAGATGCATCGCTGAAGGACTCCTGAAACACTTTCCTTGTACAACTGGCCATCAATGACGGTGAAGGACTTTGACCTGCGGACGATCTGCCTCGCTTGGACTTCGTCCTCTGGTAATTCTTGCATCAGGATGTATGCAATGAACGACACAGTCCAATCGGGGATGATAGCAAGAATCTCCATGATCAAATCAACCACAGCGGGGACCTCGACTTCAGTCGGATCGGTTGTACCGGTTCCTCTGTAAAGGGGTCTTCTTTCACCGAAGGGAGATGTAGGTGCTCGAGGTAGACATCACTCGGGACTGGTCTCCGAGTGGATCCAAGTTTTGCCAACTCATCAGCTACTTGGTTCTTCAGTCGCGGAACATGGTGAAGTTCCAGACCTTCAAACTACTTCTCGAGCTTCCTTACTGCGTTGCAGTATGCAGTCATGGTGGGGTTCCTGACATCCCACTTCTTCATCACTTGATTAACCACCAAATCTGAATCGCCATAGACCATCAGGCGACGGACGCCGAGTGTGATGGCCATGCGCAATCCGTAAAGGAGAGCTTCATACTCTGCCACATTGTTGGAGGAATCGAAATGTATCTGCAACACATAGTTAAGCTTATCACCTTTCGGCGATATGATCACTACGCCAGCGCCGAAGCCATTCAGCATCTTGGACCCGTCGAAGAACATAATCCAATGAGCCGAGTAGATGTGAGTCGGTTGCTGTTGTTCTACCCATTCTGCTATGAAGTCAGCCAGGGCTTGAGACTTTATAGCCTTCTTGGCTTCATACTTGATGTCGCAGTATAACATCTCCATAGCCCACTTCGCCACTCGGCCTGATGCATCTCGATTGTGGAGGATTTCCGACAACGGAGCATCAGAAACGACAGACACCGAGTGGTCGTGGAAATAGTGAGCCACCTTCTTTGCAGTCATGTAGATCCCATAAATAAGCTTTTGATAATGGGGATACCTCTGCTTGGAAGGAGTCAGGACTTCGGAGACATAATATACTGGCCGCTGAACCTTGTACGCTTTGCCTTCTTCTTCACGTTCGACTGTAAGAACAGTGCTGACGACTTGATTTGTAGCCGCGATGTACAGAAGAAGGGGTTCTTTACTGAGCGGGGTAGTAAGAACCGACTGGGTGGAAAGCAGGGCTTTGAGGTCGTCGAATGCAATTTGGGCTTCGTCTGTCCACTCGAAAGTATCTGATTTCTTCATGAGTCGGTACAGAGGTAATGCCTTCTCGCCGAGTCGAGCGATAAACCTGCTCAAAGCCGCTAGGCAACCTGTGAGCCTTTGAACATCATGTATTCTAACCGGCCACTCCATTCGGACGATGGTCCCGATGTTTTCGGGGTTGACATCGATTCCTCGTTCGGAAACGAAGAAATCGAGTAACTTCCCGCTGGGAACACCGAATGAACACTTGGCAGGGTTGAGCTTGATATCGTACCTATGAAGGTTGGCGAATGTTTCTGCCAAGTCAGTCAGCAGGTCGGAACCTTTGCGTGACTTGACTACGATATCGTCCATATATGCCTCCACATTTCGACCGATCTGCTCAAGGAGGCATTTCTGGATCATGCGCATAAAAGTTGCTCCTGCATTCTTCAAACCGAATGGCATAGTGATGTAGCAGAAACACCCGAATGGGGTGATGAAGGCTGTTTTTATTTCATCGGGACCATACAGACGGATCTGATGATAGCCCGAATAGGCATCAAGGAATGATAAACGCTCGCAACCCGCAGTCGAATCGACAATTTGATCAATGCGGGGGAGCGGGAAATGATCTTTTGGGCATACCTTATTGAGATGCTTGAAGTCGATGCACATACGGAGGGACTTGTCCTTCTTGGGCACCATGACAACATTGGCGAGCCACTCGGAGTGGTGTACCTCGCGAATGAAGTTGGCTGCCAAAAGTTTAGCCACCTCCTCTCTGATTGCCTTCCTTTTGTGCGCGGCGGACCGACGCAGGCGTTCTCGGACGGGCCGAGCGGTAGGATCCACATGCAGTCGGTGCTCAGCCAACTCCCTGGGTACACCTGGCATGTCAGCGGGCTTCCATGCGAAAATGTCCCAGTTCTCATGGAGGAATTGGATGAGCTCGGCTTCCTATTTTGGATCAAGGGTGGTGGAGATGTTCGTCGGGGCAGCGGTGTCGTCCGTCGGGTGGATGCTGACTTTCTTCGTGTCGCCCGCCGACTGGAATGCGGACTCCGAAGCTGGCTTCTTCGAACGCATCAAGTCAGCGGGGCTGGCCGTCTTCTTGTACTCATCCAACTCGAGGATAGCCATCTGCTGATCGGCAATCCGCGACCCCTGCTGCAGACACTCTTCGGCCCGTTGCCGATTGCCTGTGATGGTGATCACACCTTTGGGACCCGGCATCTTCAGCTTCAAATACACGTAACATGGACGGGCCATGAAACGTGCATACGCCGGACGGCCCAGAATCACATGGTATGCACTCTGGAAGTCCACCACCTCGAATGTCAGCTTTTCTTTGCGGAAGTTCTTGTCAGAGCCGAAAACGACGTCTAACGCGATCTGACCGAGTGACTTGGCCTTTTGTCCTGGGACGACTCCGTGGAACTGCATGCCACTCTCGCTAAGTTTGGACATCGGAATGCCCATCCCCTTGAGAGTGTCAGCGTACATGATGTTCAAGCCGCTGCCTCCATCCATGAGGATTTTGCGCAGTTGGACTCCTTCCACCACCGGGTCGACTACCAGAGCCTGCCTCCTCGGGGTGGGTACGTGTGCCAGATTATCCGACTGATCAAAGGTGATCGTAGTCTGAGACCATTTGAGGAAAGTGGGGTTGGTCGGGGTGGCCATGTTCACCTCCCTGTTCACCAGCTTCAGTCGACTCTTGCTTTCCACGTCAGCAAAAATCATTAATGTTGCATGGACTTGGGGGAACGGATCCTTCTTGTCCTCATCATCCTACTCGTTGTCCTTTTCACTCGGCTGCCCTTCGCCGAACCCTTGGATGAGGAGGCGGCATTGCCGAGTGGTGTGCTTCGGGAATATGGCGTTGCCTTCTTCATCCATCTTCGTGTGGATCGGACATGGCTGATCCAGGATGGAGTTCCCGAACTGCTTCTTCTTGGGGGTATACTGAGCTTTCCCCTTGCCCTTGAACTTGGCATTTGTAACGGCAGCTGCCTCTGCCTGCGGAGTGGACGGAGCTTTCTGCTTTTGCTTCCGATTGCTGTTCCCATCTCCGTCGGCGACTGCCTTGTGCTTGCCGCTACGTATGCGGTCTTCTTCTTCGCCATTTGCATAGCGTGTGGCTATCTCCATCACCTTGCTCATGGAGATGTCGCCTGTGCGACCGAACTTCAGGTACAGATCTCTGTACCGCACACCTGCCTTGAATGCGCAGACTGCTTGATGCTCAGTGACGTTCTCCACCGTGTGGTAGAGGGTCGGCAGCGCTGGATGCAATCGCACAGGGGCTCATTTTGCTTCTGGACGCAGTGCTGGAGCTCCACGAGACCAGCAGGGCGTTTGCACGTGCCCTCGAAGGTCCTGATGAACACTCAGGACAGATCTGCCCAGTTATAGATGCTTGATGGAGCCAACTGATTCAGCCATGCTCGTGTCGAGCCGTCGAGCATCATGTGGAGATGTTTCATGGCGACCTGGTCATCTCCGCCACCGATCTGGACCGCCACTCGGTAGTCGTCCAGCCACGTTTCTGGCTTGGATTGTCCTGTGAACTTGCTGATCTCCGTCGCCAATCGGAAGTTGGGAGGGATGTCAGCTGAACGGATGGCCCGACTGAAGCACTCGGGGCCAGAGGCGATGGTCCTGCTTCCACTCGGACGGTCTCTATCGTGACCATCACGGTGGGCTCGACTCTTGTCGACCTTCCTCTGGGCGATGTGCCCTCTTGCGTCGGGCCTTGGATCATACGTGTCACCGACTGAACGCCGATCATCATGATGTCGAGGCCCGTAAGGCCCACCCCGCGGAGGGGTGCATGAACGGCGACGATCTTCGGGATTCATGGAACGGCTGCCCCCTCCGCGTCGCTGATGAGAGTGGGGGCTGTAAACCGACCGATGCGTGTTCGCATGAACAGAACTATTGTGAATCCTGTTGTGCGACTGGGAGACCGCCGAATTCTGCTGCTGCGCCGTGTGCAATAGGGCACAGATCTGCTCGATTCCTCTACCAGCCTCCCAATCAGTCGGTTGGAGGGAATGGGCTATCTTGGCAGTGACAGCCAGGTTGAGGACGGGTGTACGGAACACCTCGACGTTGCTGTGACGAGTGCGTCGACTAGCAGAACGGTGGTGTTGACGGCGAGCGCCGGACGATTCGCCGACCTCGTGCTCGTTCCGGCCAGTCCGGTGGGGACTTTCATGGGAATTTGCCATGAGAACTTCGGCTGCAGGCCCGCGACCCAAGTACTCGAAAGGCAACTCAGTCGGAACTGAGTCCAAGCACTGGGACGGTGGCGCGACCACAACCGACTCGATGAACGCCACTTGAGAGGACGCGTTCTGGCGCGCCTGGGCGTGTCACACCCAACGCTGGAGCCGTGGACGGCGGGACCGCTTGTTGCGGCGCGTGACGGGGGCGAAGGCCGACACCGGGGCCGACTGCTAGAGAAGAAGGACGCCGCAGGAACCGGCACGGAAGTGTGTAGCTCCGCGATTGGGGAGCGCCTTGATGTCGAGAGACGCATCCCGAAGCCATGCCGAATCGTCGACAACGAAGGAGAGTGCGCCGAAGAGGATCTCCCGACCCATGCACAAATCTCCGGCGGATGACATGATGAAAAGATGAAGCTGCAAACTCGCCCGAAGTCGCTTAGACGCCTGCCCCAAGGTGGACGCCAACTGTCGTGGTATAAGTCCGACAGTAGATGTGTAGGGTACGAAAGGATGGGCAGAGCCTTAGCTACGGCGAGGTTGTATGAGTTCAGGCCCCTCTGCGGTGGAGGTAAAAGCCCTATGTCTCAGTGCTCTTGGGAGCTTTAGTGTCGAGCGGAATATAGGATTACAATAAATGCCAACCCCTGCACCAGTGGGGAAGGGTGGCTTATATAGAGTGCACTGCCCTTCACAACGGTCCGGTGGACAGGGGTGGAGTAGTGGCGAATAAATGCATACGTTACAGGTAACGTATGTCTTAAATGCTAATAATGGTGTATGAAAACGTACGACCGTTGCCCTCCCGGGAGGTTACGATGTACAGACTGGAATTCAGTCGGCACGATAAATACGCTCCGAATGCTCGTCACCGACTGGATGATGGGGGGTCCTTAGTTCAGTCGGAACTGTCTAAGGGCCTTGCCCTCTGTGAAGGGTAGTCCTTGGGTAGGACCTATAGGGCAGGCCTATGACCCTACCATGGGACTATAACCCCATCACTCGGCGTATCGAAGGGCTATGGAGATGCCCATCAATAGATATCAATGTGAAAGAGTAGGGATTACCATGCAATGGATGCACTTAGAGATATAAGTGTGTGAAAGCTCAAAAGTAGAACTAGTGGGTGTGCATCCAACTTGCTTGCTCACGAAGACCTAGGGTAATTTTGAGGAAGCCCATCATTGGAATATACAAGCCAAGTTACATAATGAAGATTCCCACTAGTATATGGTGGTGACAAAACAAGAGACTCTCAATCATGAAGAACATGGTGCTATTATGAAGCACAAGTGTGGAAAAAGATAGTAGCATTGTCCCTTCTCTCCTTTTCTCTTTTTTTTGTTTGGGCTCTTTGGCCTGTTTCCATATCTCTCTCTTTCTCTCTTTTTTTTGGGCTCTTTGGCCTCTCTTTTTTCCTCACATGGGACAATGCTCTAATAATGATGATCATCACTCTTTCATTTACTCACAGCTCAATGCTTAGAACGATGATGACTCTATAGGAAATGCCTCCGGCAGTGTACCGGGATGTGCAACGATCTAGCTTGGCGTATGACTCGCTAGCTATCTTACGATCATGCAATGGCAATATGTAAGTGACGGCACAAGTCATGAGACGGAACGGTGGGAGTTGCATGGCAATATATCTCGGAATGGCTATGAAAAGGCCATGATAGGTAGGTATGGTGGCTGTTTTGAGGAAGGTCTATGGTGGTTTTGTGTACCAGCGAAAGTTGCGCGGCACTAGAGAGGCTAGCAATGGTGGAAGGTGAAAGTGCATCTATACCATGGACTCACATTATTCATGAAGAACTCACATACTTATTGCGGAAGTTTTTATTAGTAATCGAAAAAGTGCTAAACGCATACTCCTAGGGGAAGGGTTGGTAGGTGTTAACCATCGCGCGATCCCGACCGCAACACAAAGGATGACAATCAATAAATCAAGTATGCTCCGACTTCCTAACATAGCGGTTCACCATACGTGCATGTTATGGGAATCACTAACTTCATCACAAGTATTTCTAGATTCACAACACCCTACTAACACGTCTCTTAATATTACGAAATCCATGTCTCAAAACTAATTGAGAGGAATCAAACTTCTCTTTCTAATCAATGCACAAGAATATGGAAGTTTTATTGTATCCTCTTTGGACGCCTATCATCTTTAGGACTACTTTGATAGCACAGGCTAACTACCAAGTTACTCAGAGAGAGCACTCTCAAAAAGATATAAGTGAAGATCGAGAGTTCTTATTTCTCCAATATATGACACCGCCGTGCTCTAAAAATATCTAAGTGAAGCACTAGAGAAAAGTTATCTAGCTCAAAAGGTATAAGTGAAGCACATGTGAGCTAAATTGCCTAACTCAAAAGATATAAGCGAAGCTCAATGAGTATTCTAGCAAATTCACGATGAGTGCATATCTCTCTCAAAAGGTGTGTAGCAAGGATGATTGTGACAAAAAAATAGACTCCTATAATACACGACGCTCCAAGCAAAACACATATCATGTGGTGAATAAAAATATAGCTCCAAGTAATGTTACCGATGGATTGAAGACGAAAGAGGGGATGCCTTCCCAGGGCATCCCCAAGCTTAGGCTTTTTGGTGTCCTGGAATTTGGCTTGGGACGCCTTGGGCATCCCCAAGCTTGAGATCTTTCCACTCTTTATCCCTTTGTCCATGAGAACATCACCCAAAACTTGAAAACTTCACAACACAAAACTTAAACAGAAACTCATGATATCATTAGCACAACAAAACAAACTACCACCTCTTTAGGTACTGTAGAAAACTTTATTTATATTTATATTGGTGTTAGATTACTGTATTCTCACTTTTCCATGGCTAGTACCCCCCGATACTATCCATAGTTTCATCAAAATAAGCATTAAACACAACAAAAACAGAATTTGTCAAAAACAGACCAGTCTGTAGCAATCTATATACTTCGTATACTTCTCGTATCTCAAAAATTCTGAAAACTTACGAAAATTTGGGCAATTGGCATATCAACCAGAAGCAAAAATAATCAACTCAAAAGCTCTTTCTGGATAAAAATGAAAAATAATTTCGTGAGCGAAAATTTTCTGTCCTTTTCCAGCATGATCAAACAAGCATCACCAAAACTAGTCATAAAGGTTTTACTTGGCTCAAACACAAAAAGATACACACAACAAAACACGATTATAACAGAATTATGATGGTGTGGACGCAACAAAACAGAAAGCAAAAAGCAAAGATAAATTCATTGGGTCGCCTCCCAACAAGCGCCATTGTTTAACGCTCTTAGCTAGGCATAAGGCAAAAGAATCACGCATCGTCGTATTTGGTACTCAAACCATAAGTAGCCCTCATCATGGATTCATAAGGCAATCTTATTTTCTTTCTAGGAAAATGTTCCATGCCCTTCTTTAATGGTAATTGAAATCTAGTATTCCCTTCCTTCATATCGATGACATCACCAATAGTCCTTAGGAAAGGTCTACCAAGAATGATAGGACATGTAGGATTGCAATCAATATCAAGCACAATGAAATCTACGGGTACATAGTTCCTATTTGCAATAATAAGAACATCATTGATCCTTCCCATAGGTTTCTTAATAGTAGAATCTGCAAGATGCAAATTAAGAGAGAACTCATCAATCTCATTGAAGCCTAGAACATCACATAAAGACTTTGGAATCGCGGAAACACTAGCACCCAAATCAGACAAAGCATTGCATTCATAGTGGAAACACTAGCACCCAAATCACACAAAGCATTGCATTCATAGTTTTTGATCTTGATTTTGATAGTAGGTTCCCACTCATCATGAAGTTTTCTAGGAATAGAAACTTCCAATTCAAGTTTCTCTTCAAGAGATTTCATCATAGCATCGACGATATGATCGGTAAAGGCCTTGTTTTGGCTATAAGCACGTGGAGAGTTTAGCATGGATTGAATCAAGGAAATACATTCAATCAAAGAGCAACTATCATAATTGAATTCCTTGAAATCCAAAGTAGTAGTTTCATTACTACTCAAAGTTTTGATATCCTCTACTCCACTTTCAATGCTTTTGGCATCAAGATAGATGGACTCCGAATCATTGGGGCGTTTTTCAACCAAAGTGGATTCATATCCAGCCCCATCATGATTAGGTTTGACACTATAAAACAAGGATTCAATGGGAGTCACACCAAGCACTTTAAGATCTTCGTGATTCTCATCACATATTTCAGATTTAGCAGCCATTTTATTGACTAAGGTAGCGTGTTTATGAAAAAATTGGCTTACCAATTTTTCAAGACGAGCAAACTGAGAATTTAGTGCAAGGAATTCGTTGGCCATGTCATCGACTTCTTTATTCATAAAAGGCATAAAATAATTTTGCTCCCTTAGTTTTCTACGGAAGCAACTATTATAATCAAACTATGTAGACATGAAGCCTTTAACACTAGTTTCAATCTCTTCCAACCTTGTGTAGTAAGCATCATAATCCTTTGGTTGGGCCATACAGGTCTTAGCAGGCAGACAAGCGCACAAGCGAACAGAAAGCAAGCGAAACAAAAGGGCGAACGAAAAAGGCAAATATTTTTGTAAATTTTTGTTTTTCAGAAGTGGGGGAGAGGAAAACGAGAGGCAAAATAGTAAATGCAAGAGATGAGTTTGTGACGGTTACTTGGATAAGCTTCACTTGACGCTCCCCGGCAACGGCGCCAGAAATTCTTCTTGCTACCTCTTGAGCTTGCGTTTGTTTTTCCCTTGAAAAGGAAAGGGTGATGCAACACAGTAGAAGTAAGCATTTTCCTCAGTTTGAGAACCAAGGTATCAATCCAGTAGGAGTATCAAGCCAAGTGTCCACCGTACCTGCGCAAAAACAGCAAACTTGCACCCAACGCTACAAAGGGGTTGTCAATCCCTTCACGATTGATTGCAAGGTGAGATCTGAAGGGGGAACGTGCAACAAAGTAAAAGTGTAGGGCTGGAAATATGATGTGAAGTAGACCCGAGGGCCATAGTGTTCACTAGAGGCTTCTCTTATGATAGCAAATATTATGGTGGGTGAACGAATTACTGTCGAGCAATTGATAGAACCGCGCAAAGTCATGACAATATCTAAGGCAATGATCATACATATAGGCATCACGTCCGAGACAAGTAGACCGATACTTTCTGCATCTACTACTATTACTCAACACATCGACCGTTATCCAGCATGCATCTAGTGTATTGAGTTCATGACAAACAGAGTAACGCCTTAAGCAAGGTGACATGATGTAGAGGGATAAATTCATGCAATAGATATAAACCCCATCTTTTTACCCTTGATGGCAACAACACGATGCGTGCCTCGCTACCCCTTCTGTCACTGGGTGAGGTCACCACACGGTATGAACCCAAAACCAAGCACTTCTCCCATTGCAAGAATCATAGATCAAGTTGGACAAACAAAACCCACAACTCGAAGAGAATTACAAGGATATGAACTCATGCATTTAAGAGATCATAAGAAACTCAAATAAGTTCATAGATAATCTGATCATAAATCCACAATTCATCGGATCTTGACAAACACACCGCAAAAGAAAGTTACATCGGATATATCTCCATGAAGATCATGGAGAACTTTGTATTGAAGATCCAAGAGAGAGAAGAAGCCATCTAGATACTAGATATGGACCCGAAGGTCTATGGTGAACTACTCACGCATCATCGGAGAGGCAATGGTGTTGATGAAGAAGCCCTCCGTGTCCGAATCACCCCTCCAACAGGGCACCAGAACGTGCCCTAGATGGGATCTTGCGGAGACTGAAGCTTGCAGCGGCAGAAAAGTATTTTTGTGGCTCTCTCCCGTGGTTTTTATAGGCAGAAGAAGTAGGGAAGAGGAGCCACAGGGGGCCCACAAGCCTTCTAGGCGCGCCCCCCAGGCCGCGACTAGGGGGCTTGTGGCCTCCCCTAGTGCCCTCTGCCTTGGTTCTCAAGCTCCCTGCGTATCTTCTGCTCCGAAAAAATCTTTTCGGAGGTTTTATTCCGTTTGGACTCCGTTTAATATTCTCCTCTGAAAAGGGTCAAAAACACGGAAAAACAGGAACTCGCACTTGGCACTGAGTTAATAAGTTGGTCCAAAAAAAGATATAAAAGGCATACAAAACATCCAAAGTTTGGCAAGATAATAGCATGGAACCATCAAAAATTATAGATACGTTGGAGACGTATCATCCAACTAGATCCTTCCATGGACAGGGTACTGCATTACCATATTAAGGAAACACATAGTATACCAATCCAATACCCTGTTTCCTTTGTATGAATCCCCTCAGGTAATCCATCATTCCGATCAGTTATTCAGGACCCATCACTTCTACAAATCCAATATTGATGGGGTTCTACATAATCTCTTCAGTCTCCTCCTAATTCACATATTATTGCAAGGTTTACATCACAGTATGCCCACCAATTTCCAATATCACGGCCATCTAATCTCCAAGGCCAGTCCACATAGATTCGTAAATCAATTTGACAACTCCAAGTATATGCTCTCACTATCCACCGAGAAACATGGTATCATGATCGAGATTATCGGGCTAAATCCATTTCACTCCGAACCATGTGGCCTCATATATCATCTATAGTCTGTTGGTCTGCCTATTTAAATCCAATCTCAAGTTTAATAAGAACTCTTGTTCGATACTCCAAGTCATTTTGGTAAAATAGCAAGTCAAGCCAACTACGTTCTAAAGTTAGGTATACCATCAAGAATTTAATGTTCGCAATCGTAATCGTTCTACTAAATCCAACCTTACTCCGGGAATATGTAGGTTATGCTACTATATCATCTTGTTCCACCAAGTTCACCCACCTTTGTAAGGGTCTTATGATCCACCAAGTTAATCTAGCCATATCTTCAAGACAACTATCATTATCTCATCAATCTCTAGCAGAATACTCTATACCTGAGAACGGTCTTGCTTATGGCATCAGGGTTATGGGGCTAGCTTAAGAATGAGGGATACTCGTTCACCATGATCACTTGTTCCAAAAGGAACCCGGTGCTAACCAGGGTTTATCGAGGATCAACAAGTGCTCTCGCAAGTCCGTGTATTTAACACGTAACCAAAATTTGAGCCGGAAAGGCTTGTGGAGGTTAGTCTGGTCTAGAGTGGTTTCCAATGAGGGAAAACCATAACTACTACGGGTTGTGTGTTTAAACATGGCATAGTCAGTGTCTTCAGTGTCAGTCGTCCTTCGAAGTGGATCCTTGGTGCATCCTGTCTTGCTGGTCTTCCGTTGTCGAGAGAGGTGAAAGAGAGAGAGAGAGCAGCGTAACGGGCGTTAGTGCGATCAAACAAGCGTTAGAAAGTCAACTCAAACAAGTGCCAAAAATAATTTCGAACATCGAAATAAGACAAGCGATATAACCACATGCTTGTTGCTCATGCAAAAGTGCAACTTATATCAAAGCACAAACAACAAAAACAAACAACACACAACATGGTCCATTTGAACCATTTCACGGACTCGACTTCGCATAGGGGATTTACGACTCATTCTAACCTAGGGTTCTTAGACTCGACAGTCGTGCTTGCTTTGTGCTCCGGGGAGGGGTCCGCTAAGTCTTCTGAACCTTCTCATGGTGTTGTCACGCCTCTTGTCGTTGCTCGCCAAACATCTTGGGTTGAGTTGAAAGAATCAATGATGACTTTTCGTCTGGGAAGATGTTGACGAAGGTAGTTCTTCATTGCTATCGTCGACAGGGTCTTCTTTTTTCTTCATGATCATGCCATTGTCTTCTTGTCTTGCGAGGCTTTGCGAGTCTCTAGTGGACATCTTCATGCATTGATATTTGCAAGACATGATAGAGTTCTGATCTGTCAATCATACTTATTGCGATACCGGCACCTAGAGTGGGGGATGAATTGAACCGTCTTCCTGCTCAACAAGGTGAGGCGGACCAAATGGCGAGATTCTCATCCACGGGTGGTGGTCGACACAATCCTTATTATTGACAGGGTCGCTCTATTAGTGATGCAGATCATAGTTTGCATATATTACGTCTAGATTATTGTAGGTGTAAGTGGCATCACTCTAGAATAGCGCCGGGGGGTTGTCATCTTCTAAGCCTCGAGGTCCTTGTTCCTCTTGGAGGTTCTTCTGTTATCGTCGTCTGGTAGTAGAGTTGTCTTCTGTCCTTCAGCACAGGAGTAATTGCTCGGAATGGTTGCTTCCTCCCAAGTTGCCCAAGAGGATTTTATGTAATCCCATGGTCAGGAATAAGGGTCCTATGGGCTACTTGCAAGTTTTCAGGATGCAGACGAGGTGTGTCAAGAAAATAGAAGTGGGGATGCTAAGGCAAAACCTTGCTTCCTTTGAAAATTTAGGAGAGGTGAGAAAGATACAGGTTTGTAAATGTTTTGAAAAGTCTGGAAAGCAGATTTATCCTAATTAACATCCGAGGTAACTAAGGCTTCCTACAGTCAGGATGGCTCTGATACCAGCTCTGTGGGCACGCCGACTGGCGAGTCGATATCGTCGAACGATCGTGCTCAGTGATCCCAGAGATCAATGCTCACCGAACACACAGAAACTAAATAATAAGAGTCTTACATCCATACATACCGTTTGATACAATAAATGACCATTACGGTCGAGTCTTACATATATAGGGCCTTAAAGGCCAACACACCAAACTGGACCAATAGCGGAATTATTGGTTGAAAGCGTGAACCATGTCGTCAGCCTTAACCTACATGCATTCTGACTGGGAAGTGTCCTAGCTCGCAAGAACGTCACTAAGTTACTCTTCACCGTATCCTGTTCTTTTACACCTGGTCAATAATATAACCAGTGGCAAGCCAATGAGTACTTTTGAATGTACTCGCAAACAGCCCATGATATGAAAAATGAAAGTGAAGGATAACAATATCTTGCATCTTTGGTGTAACTCATCTTGGTGGAATGATCATGAATATGCATCAAATTAAAGAATCACTTTTGAAGAACAGGTTACATATATCAATATATCTGTCGAGGGTTGAACCATACGGGTTCACCCTATATGCCAAGTCACCAAACTTGGTCATATCATTGTTTTCTTGATAACACATTTTATCACAACTCACACACACTTGGTTTATGCGGAAACGGCTGGACGTAGTTTAAGCAAGATTACCCAACTGTCCTTGACCGTGGACATGGCTATTCGGATAATTTTATGCTCTGCACAGGTAGTACGCTGGACCCACGAGATCCGGTAAACTTCCGTGTCATCCATCACTCGCGGTATAAATCATACCCGAGGTAAGTACCAGATCAATGCCTTTCCCCTGACGATACTAGACAAAGAGGTCCACTTGATTGGTACCCAGCCCACATGTTGTATGTCTTACGAGCACCGACTCTGGACAGTACCAACCATGCGGGGACCAATGGTGTTCCTGGAACTCATAAAAATGGCATAGTCGTCCTACCTCGCACGACCCCATCACGAGAGGGACCACACATCACTCCCGGCACTAGTAATGTGGCTCTTTGCTAGCATCGACCAGAGTAATTAACTTAGCCCCGTCCCATAAGGGGTAACGTGGTTGTACTGATAAGCTTGGGACGGTCGACACATCATAAATCTAATCCCATTTCCGAAACCATACTCACTCAAAATACCCGGTGCACCACTTCACCAAAAGTGGCCACCTAACTCATCATCACCCTCGGGCATTAGTGGCACCAGACAGGGTTTTCATAAATCTTGACTTATACCAACAACATGCTCATGATATTATTCTAGTATTACTTGTCAACATGATGATAGCATGATCCGCAAAAGGGGTAGGGTCAAGCTCAATGAATTTGCTCCGGAGGAGCCATCGGTAACATCACATCGGATGATTTACCGGCACTTATGATCATATGCAACGGAAATACTTGCTATTTTAACATGCAATATAACATATGCTCAGTCATGGTCAAATGGCTGCTTGCCTTTGCTCGCATAAGCCCTCGGGTCTTCGAGGTCATCCACTCCAACTCCGAGTACTCTGCCTATCCGTCAACTATCGTCAGAAACAACCATGGTAAGCCACATAGCAGGCTGAAATAAAAGTGCTACATAAATAGAAGATATATTTTTCTTGGACCTCTCTGGTCATAAGAAAAATACCTGAAGCTTGCAATAGGAGGTTTGGATCATCAGGGATTTCTGAATGGAGGAAAGGAGGGGCAGGGGATTCTTTATGAAGCCTACAGAAAATATTATGATAAAAATGAGTGGAGGCACTCATTTAACAGAGAACAACTTTAGAAATATTTCGGAAGTTGCTTCACTGGATTTGGAGTTGAAATGAATATTCTAGGAATTTTCTAATATGGAATAAATAGCAATAGGAAGCTATTTATTTAATACAATAGAATAAGCCTGAGAAAAATGTTAACCAGGGCTCTAAAAATAGGGCATGATATTAGATGGCTCTAGAAATTGGAATTACTCCATTTGGAGTTGATTGGAAACCTATAAGAATTTACAAAGGTGGTGCTTGGATTATCCAGATTTGGATTTAAATACAAAAATCCCTTAAAGGTTGCTTGGAAAATTGTGCAAGGCACATATTTGGATAGGTTTTGAATTTAGGAACCTGTAGAAATTGGACTCATTAGAATCAGAGCTAAAATGAATTTATAAAGGATTTTAGAAGTTTAAACAAAATAGGAAGAGAGAAAAAGGCTTCAACCTTCGGGGCTAAGTAGCGCCTAGGGCGCTAGATAGGCCTCTGGGCCGGCCGAGCAGCTCGGCCTGTCAGGGAGGAGGCCACGCCGAAGGCGCCCTCCCCTGAGTGTGCCTTCCGCACTCGAAGGCGTCCACCACCAAAGCCGCTTCCACTTATTTACGCGGGCTCGGGGCCGTGCCACTTACTGGGGGCCCTTGCCATCAGATTCATCTCCCTCCTCCAGCTCGCGCAGAGGAGAGGCAGGGGATCGAGGGCGCGCCGGAGCTCGCTCCCCCTGGCCACCTCCGCGCGATGTCTGACACGGCGGCGAGGTGGGGAGGCTGTGCCGCCCCCATTCCTGTGCCTAGCGGCCGCAGGGGAGGGTTGCGGCGAAGCCGGAGGGGATGGCCGCCAGAGATGTTGCTGGCCCTTACGGAACTCGGGCGCTCGACGCCTTGGGAGGGAACGGGGTGCTGAGGGGCTGACGCGACAGGGAGGACACGCCAGAGAGCCCATAGGGCGAGAGGGAAAGCGTCGGTTGCCCGCATGTGCGCGGTGGCCGGTGGCTATTTCGACCGTCGCCGCGGATGCAGGGCACACGAGGAGAGATGGTTGGGCTAGGCGGGGTGCTCCAGGGAGAGAGGAGGCTCTAGGGAAAGCCATAGAGGGCTCAGGGAATAGAAAATAAGAGGGGAAGAGAAGAGAGAACTTGGGAGCTCCCGGTCCACTCGTGGGCATGGGTGCCACATGTTCTAGAGAAGCCTTGGAAGTTAGCTAGTGGGGGGAAATGGTTTGAATGGTCAAAAGAAGGCTCTGAGATACACTTGGACATCTTGGACCAGCTAGATATGGATTGGAGGAAGGAGACAAAGTGCAGAGCACCATTTCTACACTCCAGGGAGGTGGTCACCACCTCAGTTGGTGTCCTGGGCCACCCTTTGGCCAGGTCAAGGTGTCAAACATGCAAGGCATGCAGACCACAAGGCACTGGTGAAGTTTGGCCCGAAGTGGAGCTGGTTTGAATAGGTTTTGACTAGTGCTAAGTTTGCAGCAGGAAACTTAGGGCTACTAATAAGGGCACTAACAGGAGAGATAATGGGGAGAAATCATGTCTAGCAGCCTTAGGCATGGAAGGACTTCATTTCTGCAAAGTTTCAGCTCAAGCAAGGAAGTGTAGCTAGCACTTGTTGTACAAAGCTACCTTTCAACCATAAATCAACTTGATGATGTGCTGCTCATTTTCTCCACATGAGCATGCCATCTCTTGGCTTGAAACAGTGCCTTGGGATGCTAGGTACCCTCTAGAAGAGATGGGGGCTTTGGCTTTAAGAGAAGTGGGGCAAGAGGGGGTAAAGATGGTGATTCCAAGGGTAAAATGAGGAGTAGTTACATGGAGCCTCTCTCCAATAATTGATCAGTGGCCATGGAAATGTTATTGGAGGTAAAATGTAACTATATGAAGCTGTGGTAGAAAGTAGAGCTCAAGGGTTAAAGTGGAAGGGTCCAAGGTAGTCAATAAAGTGAATGCACACCAGGTGTTTGATGAGTGGCAGAGCAACCAGATGGACTTCAATGGATATGAAACTTAACAGGATCAAATAATAGATAAAAATAACCTTGGACAACAAATTTGGTATTTGGTGGACAAGGTTTCCAATGTAGACTTGGAAATCCCTTGGAATGGGCAGAAATGGCTTTCTGCTTACAATCCCATTCAAATCAATTCTCACAAATCAAATATTTGGTGTGGGGGCATTATTTGAGCTTTAAGGCATGCACAAAAAGTTTGGGGTCAATTGGAGAAACTTTATAATGTAAAGTTTCCCAAAGTCAGAAATAAACACAGAGGGTTTTGAGGGGCTTGGGACAAGTTCCTCTATTCTCCTTGATGCACCACGTGGTGTGGATGCATTATTAGAGTATCAGAACATGCCCATCAAATTTTAGAACAATTGGAGACAGTTGACATTGTAGGGTTGCTCAAATTTGGATCTGAACAGATAGGGTTTTAGAATAATTAGGGGAGTCAAATCAACTTGGATTGAGATGAAACTTGGCAAGATCATCAAATATATCATATGTGACATGCTGGAATTTTACTGGAATTTATTGAGAATATTTCCTTTAGAGATATTCCAAAAGATTGAAATAGGCAGGAAGGGTTTTGGAGGGGTTTGCCCAATATTTTGAACATGACCATGTGTTGAAACTCATATATATTGATTAAATATATCCACTGAGTTTCCCTAAATTTTCTTAAATATTTTTAAAGCAATAAAAATAACTTTCCTTCATAAGAGACCATCTCTGGCCTCACAGAAAGGCATTTAAGTAAAATAATAAAATAACTTTTAAAATAATAATATTGTGGTTTTTGGAAGTCATTTTGATAATAGGTTTTATTTAAAATAATTGGCGCAAAAATAAATTACCTAATTGGAGGACTTGTAGTACAAATCTCATGTGAGGGGTTTGAGAGTTTAATTTAAAGAAATTCTTTTGGTAAAATAATATTTGGTAAAAATAGATACTGGTCCTAACACATGGTATGATCATTAGGCAGGAGAGCATGGGATAAGAAGGTGAGTTGGAGAATAGCAAGAATTAGTGGGGAGCAACCACATGCATTCAAGAAAGCAGACAAACAATAGTGACTTCAAGCATCACAAACATTCACAAATTTTTTAAATTGGTCCTAATTTTTGAAAAAAGTAAATTAGTCTGGAAGCCTAAACAGAGGGTGTTACAACCCTTGCGAGGGCCCCTGCCTCACGAGGCAAGCGTCTAGGGATCGTCAGTGAGGATCACAAGGGGCCGCCTGCTAGAAGGGCACGTCCCGAGGCTAGCCCTGAGCCTCTCGCAAGGCGGGCTCATCGAGGGCAACATGGCAGGGCCCCACGGCCCTACGCCTCCGTGTGGGTGATGCAGGCGGCGCAAGAGCGGTGCCAGCGGGCACGGATAGGAATGATTTCCACTTCTATGCTAAGGAAGTCTAGTGAGCTGGCGGGCTCCCAAAGCAACTGCCAAAGGTTTCCCAACTAGTGCATGAAGACCAAGGCTATGGGCCCGGCCCGACGGAGGTCACCCCCGAGTCCACCAACGTGTTGCGAAGAAAGGCTTTTGCATGCGAAGACCACCTTTGTCATTGCAGACTGCAGTTATGTCCCCTTTCAAAATGGCCGTTGTGGCAACCCTTCATACATATGTTTTCGGGGGGAAAAGGACCAAGGACAGTATGAAAGAGAGGCCCTACCTCTGTAGTAGAGAGGATGATTCGACCCCTGTCGTCTCCACTAGGGCAAGAACCCACCTTTGTACTCATCTTCCACCTCGATAAATCCAGAAAAGCAGGAGTAGGGTCTTACACCGCAAGGTGGCCCGAACCTGGGTAAAACTGCCATGTGTTCCCATTCGATTTCCTTAGATCGAGTCGACATAGAGTTGTCATGAAGTTGATAGGTAGAATAGGGTAGGAGAGCGAGCGCACCCGAGAGTTCGAACCTTTTGGGTGTGCTGAGCCCCGATTCCATTTGGGGCGCCACGTAGGGGTGTGCAGCCGTTCTTCCGCTCCAGTTTTGGCTCTAGCTTCACTGACCGCATGGTCGACGCTCGCCGCGCGCACCCCGGGAACTCGGTGTCGGGAGGCTATTACTGCCCCACTAGTTTTGTGGCCACCATCATTGTTGCCTCGCAATGCGTGCGAGCAGCAGGGCTTCCTATGGCCCCCAGTGCGGCAAGGCGTCCGCTTTGTCACGACCCCATGACATCTTCACGAGCTTGTGTCCATGTGGGAGATATGAACGTGTAGGACATACTACTCATGGCGGGCGAACTGCTTCACCACCGCCCTACGAACAAAGGGTACGACGCGTAGGAAGACCGCATTAGGGAGCTCGTCGCTGTCGCCACGAGGGCTCTCACGCCCTATGCCCCGCTTCGGCCCCCGGCGTCAGAGGCACGTGCCTCGGCCAGCAAGCCGCCTCCACCAACACACGCTGACCCGCTTGGTCCCTAGCTTGAGGGGCCCGAATGGGGTCTGTCTGGTGTTGTTCTCCTGCCCTTTCGGGTCCCGGTAGGCAGCTTTGGGCCACCGTCGGTCCCCTACGGAGGTGCACTTGAAAGATTCGGCGAGACGTTCTGCCGAAAGCACAATTGCTCCCTAAGGTGGTTTTGGTAATTAATCTCAACATATGCATCATTTTACTAATTAGTTTATTCAAGTACATTTCAGAAAAATTCAAAGATGCTTTGGCTATAGGATTGTGTGGAGATGCCCCTTTGATAAAACGAAGGAATAGGATTGGCTAAAGCTTCAAGCAAGAAGACTATACATTGTACATTTGTGAGAAATCACTTTGAGTCCATAGGAAAGCCAATAATATTAAAAGGGGATGAGGTATTATGATGAATTGGTTGCTCAAGTGCTTAGATATATCCACCAAAAATACTCAGCCACTTTCCCACAAAATATAGCTGTCCCAAGCCAGATATGCAAAATTGGTGCCACCAACATTTACTACTCCACCATACCGATTTTACACGTAGACAGATCCTATGCCAAACCCACCATCTCGGTACAACCAACATTCCTATCGGTGCCACCGAGATTTGGTGACTAACATTCTGTTGAGATGATTTCAAATTTTGGAATTTCCAAGTTTGAAATTGGTCTCACCGAGTTTGGAAACCAGTCTAGGTAATCATATTGGTACCACAGAGAATTCAGAAGTTGCAACATTTAGTGCAACTCGGTACCATCAAGATTCATTTCGATGTCACCGAGTTGCGCAATAATGTTGTAACGGTTGGATTTTGGGGGATGACTATATATACCCCTCCACCTACCTCTCATTCGGAGAGGAAGAACTCAAAACATACTTACACTTTCCAGGTTCAGTTTGTTGAGAGAGAACCACCTACTCATATGTTGAGATCAGGAGTTTCCATTCCAACCATTGGAACCTTGATGTCTAGCCTCCCCAAGTATCTTTCCACAATATCAATCTCTCCTACCCCTGCCAATTCTGAGAGAGAGTAATTGAGTGTTGAGGAGACTATCTTTTGAAGCACAAGAGCAAGGAGTTCATCGTTCTACCACATATATTACCTTTTGGAGGGTGGTGCCTCCTAGATTGTTTAGGTGCCGCTTGGGAGCCTCCTACTTCATGTTGTGGAGTTGAACCAAGATATTTGTAAGGCTAAGCAGATCGCCTACTTTGTGAAGATATACCGTGAGTGAGGCTAGTCCTATTTGGACGAAGTCCATGGTGGAGTAGACAAGGCCTCTTATTAGTGGACCCCTTGTGGGTTGAGGCCTTCGTGGACTCTCGCATCTGTTACCCTCCGTTGGTTGAAGTCTCCACTAACATGGGCGTACGATAGCGCCACCTATTGGAACCATGCAAAAAATCGCCGTGTCAACCTTTGCGTTTGATCTCCCTACCTTACCCTCTACTTTACACTTGCATGTTTTACTTTCCGCTGCAATACTCTTAGATATGCATGTGTAGGGTGTACTTGATTAGTTATAATTGTTAAAAATGGCCCACGCTTAAAATCGGGAAAAACTAAGTTTTTTTCTTATCAAATAGTCTAACCACCCCCCTCTAGACATACTTTCGATCCTACAAGTGGTATAAGAACTTTTGTATCCATTGCATTGGTTTCACAACCTAGGAGAGTATGGCGTATAGTGAGAGAAATTATTACCGTAGGGGTCCACATTTTGATGGCACTAATTTTCTAGTTGGAAGCATAAAATGAAAATGCATATTCTTGGTCATAATCCTGCCGTTTGGGCTGTTGTTCGTGTTGGTGTCCAAGGTGATTTCTTCAAAGAAGGAAGCGAAGCTTCAAGAGGACATTGACTCATTTGAAGAAGAACCCCAAGCCAAGGTTGAGTGGGTTCCCAAGGACACTTCTAGCACTACCTCATCTAGTGCAACCACTACTCCAAGGATCCCCATCAAGGTGATATGGGTCCCCAAGAGGAAGAATTAGAAAGTTCTTGAGGGGTGACTCCGCCAATGAAATTCACTCTTATTCATTTTGGGAAGAACTATATGCAAACAACTCCAACCATATGCATAAGTTCAAGGTGTCACACATTCCCTCAAAGGTGAGCAAGGGACAAGGTAATTAATGCATCTTTGGACATCACCTCCCATGTATTTCACTCCATTTCCATAGACATGCTTGCATTTGTTCCTTTTTCTTTGGGAATAACCCATGTAGGTGAGAAGAGTAAGAAACAACAACGATTGCTCCCAACTCAAGATGAACTTCATCAACAATGAGCATCCACCACTACTTCACCTCTTGAAGTCTTCATCGACAAAACCCAAGGTTAGTTGATCCCTCTTAGGGGGGATGTCACATCTAGGGGAGCTTTACTCTAAGATTTGAGTACAAGCGTCTCCTAAATGATGTGAACACATTAATGCATTATGTAGAAGTGGTAAGCCCACTTGTGCTTAATCGATGAGTATGATTGTCGGCGCACTAGAGATTGGGGTCCCTTGTGCCCCAGACTTGTGTACGGGCATCGGCGACGCCCCTAACAGCAGTGCATAGGGAGGAACAACAGAAAGGCAATTCAAGACCCACCAAGGCCACGCCCTTCCCTCTCCCCAGGGGCGTGGAGTGCAAGGGCCCCAGATGCAAGGCCCCGGCAAGCCCTCCTTGCCGGGAAGATTCCCAAGGCCCCGGCAAGGAGGGCTCCCAAGGCCCCGGCAAGCCCACTTCGCCGGGATGACTCGCAAAGATTAGCAAGACCCCCGCAAGCCTCCCTTGCCGGGAAGGCTCACACAGACTGGCAAAGCCTCCAGCAAGCCCTCGTTGCCGGGAAAGTGTTGAAGCCCCCGACAAGCCCTCCTTGCCGGGAAGGTGGCCAAGTCATCCGACAAGAGACTCCAGGCCAGCAAGCCCCTTTCGCTCGCCAGGTGTCCTGCCCCGTTTCTACCACAATCCCACCGCTCCAGCACATCCCTCATGTGCCAGCGCAAGACCCAGGTGTCGATTCACCTGGGTACGTGTCGCGACCACCTTGCGGCAGGCCAGGGGCCAGACAAGGCATTCACTGCCCCTGACACCACTGAAGAAGAAGAGAGGTGAACACCGCTCACTATGCACCCCATGAGCACACTGTTGGTGACCCCTTTGCCTATAAATGGAGGCCCAAGGCTAATTCTTAGGGGTTGTACTTTTTGGGATCGGAGACTCCCTAATCACCTACTAAGTTACTGTAGCAAATCACCCTACAGTAAGCACATAATACAAACTAAGCAGGAGTAGGGTGCTACGCGCCAAGCGGCCAGAACCTGGGTAAAAGACATTGCCGGTGTTGATCGCTAGCTCCGCTCTCGACGCCGTACCTCTCTCTCCCTTCCGAACGATCAAGGGACTCCTCGAGTTTCCCATAGGTGTCGGTTTTCCTGACATCTTTGGCGCGCCAGGTAGGGGGAGAAGGTTGCGTTGATCCGACCTAGCCGTCAACACACTAGTTCCTCTTCACTGCCATGGCCCCCAAGAGGATGGGTGCTTCGGCGACAGACACACCCGCGCCCAACGCTCCTGCCCCGACGCAGACATGCGAGGGTGTTGGAAATATGCCCTAGAGGCAATAATAAATTAGTTATTATTATATTTCCTTGTTCATAATAATCTTTTATTATCCATGCTAGAATTGTATTGATTGGAACCTCAAATACATGTGTGGATACATAGACAACGCACTGTCCCTAGTGAGCCTCTAGTTGACTAGTTTGTTGATCAAAGATGGTCAAGGTTTCCTGACATAGGCAAGTGTTGTCACTTGATAACGAGATCACATCATTAGGAGAATCATGTGATGGACAAGACCCAAATTATAAACGGAGCATGTGATCGTGTCATTTTGTTGCTATTGTTTTCTACGTGTCAAGTATTCATTCCTATGACCATGAGATCATGTAAATCACTGACACCGGAGGAATACCCTGTGTGCATCAAACATAACAACGTTACTCGGTAACTATAAAGGTGCTCTACAGGTATCTCCAAGGTGTCTGTTGAGTTAGCATGGATCAAGACTGGGATTTTTCACTCCGTGTGACGGAGAGGTATCTCGGGGCCCACTCGGTAATACAACATCACATACAAGCCTTGCAAGCAATGTGACTGAAGTGTTAGTCACGGGATCTTGTAATACGGAACGAGTAAAGAGACTTGCCGGTAACGAGATTGAAATAGGTATAGGGATACCGACGATCAAATCTCGGGCAAGTAACATACCGAAGGACAAAGGGAATGATGTACGGGATTATATCAATCCTTGGCATAGAGGTTCAACCGATAAGATATTCGTAGAATATGTAGGATCCAATATGGACATCCAGGTCCTGCTATTGGATATTGACCGAGGAGTGTCTCGGGTCATGTCTACATAGTTCTCGAACTCGTAGGGTCTGCACACTTAAGGTTCGATGATGTTTTAGTATAGTAGAGTTATATGTGTTGGTGACCGAAGGTTGTTCGGAGTCCCGTATGAGATCACAGACGTCACGAGGGTTTCCGGAATGGCCTGGAAACGAAGATTGATATATAGGATGGTTTCATTTGGTCACTGGAAAGATTTCGGGCATTACATGGAGTGTACCGGGAGTGACGAATGGGTTCCGGGTATTCACCGGGAGGGGATCACCCACCCGGGAGTGAGCCCAGTAGCCCTAGGGTGGCGCATCAGCCCTTAGTGGTCTGGTTAGTCCAGCCCAAGAGGTCTATGGTGCGACAAGAAGAAAAATCCAACGGAAAAAAGAAAAATAAGGAAAGAGGGAGGTGGGAAGGAAGGAGTGGACTCCTTCAACCAAACCGAATTGGGGTGGTACTCCGCCTCCTCCGCCTTGGCCGGCGCCCTTGGCGTTCCCTTGAGCCCCAAGGCTAGCTCCTCCCCTCCTCCTATATATATTGGTGGTTTTAGGGATTTTGAGACACAACTTTGCCACGTGCAACTCAAACCTATACCACGTAGTTCTTCCTCTAGATCGGATTTCCGCGGAGCTCAGGCGGAGCCCTGCAGGAGTAGATCATCACCACCACCGGTGCGCTGTCACGCTGCCGTAGAACTGATATACTTATCCGACTCTTTTGCTGGATCAAGAAGGCCGAGATCATTATCGAGCTGTACGTGTGGTGCACGCGGAGGTGCCGTCCGTTCGGCGCTAGATCGGAATGGATCGTGGGACGGATCATGGGACGACGGTGATTTGAATCACGAAGCTGTACCACTACATCAACCGCGTTTCTTAACGCTTCCCGCTTAGCGATCTACATGGGTATGTGGATCTAATCTCCTCCCATAGATGAACATCACCATGATAGGTCTTCGTGTCCGTAGGAATTGTTTTGTTTCCCATGGAACATTCCCCAACAGTGACATCATGAGCTAGGTTCATGCGTAGATGTTATCTCGAGTAGAACACAAAAGGTTTTGTGGGCGTTGATGTTGAATTTTCTGCCCTCCTTAGTCTTCTCTCGATTCGGTGGTATTGTTGGATTGAAGCGGCCCGGACTGACATTACTCGTACGCTTACGAGAGACTGGTTTCATCGACTTTAGTTGAATTGGATTGACCGAGGCGGTCCTTGGAGAGAGGTTAAATAGCAATTTGCACATCTCCGTTGTGGTTTTTGCGTAAGTAAGATGCGATCATACTAGATACCCATAGCATCCACGTAAAACATGCAACAACAAATTAGAGGACGTCTAACTTGTTTTTGCAGGGTATGCTTGTGATGTGATATGGCCAAAGACATGATGTGATATATTGGATGTATGAGGTGATCATCTTGTAATAGTTAATATCGACTTTCATGTCGATGCTACGGCAACCGGCAGGAGCCATAGGGTTGTCTTTAAGCTAACGGTTGTGTTTGCAGATGCGTTTATTATATTTCTAGGTTGTAGCTTTAGTAGTAATAGCATAGATAGCACGACAACCTCGATGGCGACACGTTGATGGAGATCACGATGATGGAGATCATGGTGTGGTGCCGGTGACAAGAAGATCATGCCGGTGCTTTGGTGATGAAGATCAAGAAGCACAAGATGATGGCCATATCATGTCACTTATGAATTGCATGTGATGTTAATCCTTTTATGCACCTTATTTTGCTTAGAACGGCCGTAGCATTATAAGGTAATCTCTCACTAAAATTTCAAGACAAAATTGTGCTCTCCCCGACGGTGCACCGTTGCGACAGTTCATCGTTTCGAGACACCACATGATAACCGGGTGTGATAGACTCAACGTTCACGTACAACGGGTGCAAAACAGTTGCTCACACAGAACACTTGGGTTAAACTTGACGAGCCTAGCATGTGCAGACATGGCCTCGGAACACAAGAGACCAAAAGGTCGAGCATGAATCGTGTAGTTGATATGATTAGCATAGAGATGTTTACCACTGAAACTATACTCAACTCACGTGATGATCGGACTTGAGTTAGTGGATTTGGATCATGCACCACTCAAGTGACTAGAGGGATGTATTTTTTGAGTGGGAGTTCTTAAGTAATATGATTAATTGAACTAATTATCATGAACATAGTCAAAAGGTCTTTGCGAATTATGATGTAGCTTGCGCTATAGCTCTACTGTTTTTATATGTTCCTAGAGAGAATTTAGTTGAAAGATGATAGTAGCAACTTTGCGGACTGAGTCCGTAAAACTGAGGATTGTCCTCATTGCTGTGCAGAAGGCTTAAGTCCTTAATGCACCACTCGGTGTGCTGCACCTCGAGTGTCCTCTGTGGATGTTGCGAACATATGACATACACGTTTTGATGACTACGTGATAGTTCAGTGCGTAATACTTAATGGCTTAGAAGCAAGGCATCGAAGACGTTTTGAAACATCACATAACATAAGAGATGTTCTAAGAGATGAAATTGAGATTTCATGCTCGTGCCCTTGTTGAGAGGTACGAGACCTCCGACAAGATTCTTTGCCTACAAAGGAAAGGAGAAAAGCTCAATCATTGAGCATGTGCTCAGATTGTCTGAGTACAACAATCGCTTGAATCAAGTGGGAGTTAATCTTCCAGATGAGATAGTGATGGTTCTCCAAAGTCACTGCCACTAAGCTACTAGAGCTTCGTGATGAACTATAACATATCAAGGATAGGTATGATGATCCTTGAGAGATATGCAATGTTTGACACTGCGAAAGTAGAAATCAAGAAGGAGCATCAATTGTTGATGGTTAGTAAAACCACTAGTTTCAAGGAGGGCAAGGGCTAGAAGGGATACTTCATGAAATGGCAAACTAGTTGCTACTCTAATGAAGACACCCGAGATTGAACCCAAACCCGAGACTAAGTGCTTTTGTTATGAGGGGAACGGTCACTGAGGCGGAGCTACCCTAGATACTTGGTAGATAAGAAGGCTGGAAAACTCGACAAAATTATATTTGATATACATGATATTGATGTGTACTTTACTAGTACTCCTAGTAGCACGAGGGTATTAGATACCGGTTCAGTTGCTAAGTGATTAGTAACTCGAAATAAAAGCTACGGAATAAACGAAGACTAGCTAAAGGCGAGGTGACGATACGTGTTGGAAGTGTTCCCAAGGTTGATGTGATCAAAACATCGCACGCTCCCTCTACCATCGGGATTGGTGTTAAACCTAAATAATTGTTATTTGGTGTTTGCGTTGAGCATGAACATGATTGGATAGTGTCTATTGCAATACAATTATTCATTTAATGAGAATAATAGTTATTCTTTTTTCTTGAATAATCACCTTCAATGGTTTATTGAATCTCGATCGTAGTGTTACACATGTTCATAATATTGGTGCCAAAAGATACAAAGTAATAATGATAGTACCACTTACTTGTGGCACTGACACTTGAGTCATGTTGGTGTAAAATGCATGAAGAAGCTCCATGCTGATGGATCTTTGTACTCACTCATTTTTGAAACGTTTGAGACATGCAAACCACACCTGTTGGTATAAACGCATGAAGAAACTCCATGCGGATGGATCGTTTGGCTTCACTTGATTTTGAATCACTTGAGACATGAAAAATCATACCACATGGAACAAGAAAGTAACTTGTTGGAAGCAATACATTTTTTATGTGTGCAGTCCAATGAGTGCTGAGGCACGCAGTGGATATCATTATGTTCTTACTTCACTGACGAATTGAGTAAGATACAAGAGCATTTACTTGATGTATCACAAAGTCTGAAATATTGAAAAGTTCAAAGCTATTTCTGAGTGAAGATCATCGTGACAAGAGGATAAACTGTCTACGATATGATCATTGAGATGAATATCTAAGTTGCGAGTTTTGGTACACAGTTAAGACAATGTGGAAATTGTTTCGCAATTCATGCCACCTAGAACACCATAGTGTGATGGTGTGTCTGAATGTCATAACCGCGCCGTATTTGAAGTGGTGCATACTATGATGTCTCTTATTGAATTACCACTATCGTTTATGGGTTATGCATTAGAGACAACCGCATTCACTTTAAATAGGGCACCGCGTATTTCCGTTGAGATGACACAATATGAACTATGGTTTGGACAAACCTGAGCTGTCGTTTCTTGAAAGTTTGGGGCTGCAACGCTTGTGTGAAAAAGTTCTAGTCTGATAAACTCGAACGCAAAGCGGATAAATGCATCTTCATAGGATATCCAAAACAGTTGGATACATCTCCTATCTTAGATCCGGAAGCAAAGTGTTTGTTTCTAGAAACGGGTCCTTTCTCGAGGAAAGGTTTCTCCCGAAATAATTGAGTGGGAGGGTGGTGGAACTTGATAAGGTTATGGAACCATCACTTCAACCAGTGTGTAGCAGGGACCAGGAAGTTGTTCCTGTGGTGCCTACACCAATTGAAGTAGAAACTGATGATGGTGATCATTGAGCTTCAGATCAAGTTACTACAAAACTCGTAGGTCGACAAGGTCGCGTACTACTACATAGTGGTACGGTAACCATGTCTTGGAAGTCATGGTGTTGAAACAACAATGAACCTACGAGCTATGGAGAAGCGATGGTGGGCCCGGATTCCGGCAAATGGCTGGAGGCCATGAAATCCGAGAGAGGATCCGTGTATAAAACAAAGTGTAGACTTTGGAAGAACTACTTGATGGTCGTAAGACTATTAAGTAAAGATGGATCTTTAAAAGGAAGACAGACGATGACGGTGAAAAGTCACCATTAAGAAAAGCTCGACTTATCACAAAGATGTTTCCGACAAGTTCAAGGAGTTGACTATGACGAGACTTTCTCACTCGTAGCGATGCTAAAAGACTATTGGAATTATGTTGGCAGTTGCTGCATTATTTATGAAATATTGCACACAGGATGTCAAAACATTGTTTCCTCGATGGTTTCCTTGAGGAAAGGTTGTATGTGATACAACCAGAAGGTTTTGTCAATCCTAAGGGTGCTAACAAGTATGCAAGCTCCAGCGATCCTTCTATAGACTGGAGCGAGCATCTCAGAGTTGGAATATACGCTTTGACAAGATGATCAAAGCTTTTGGGTTTACAAGGTTTATGAGAAACTAGTATTTCCAAAGAAGTGAGTGGCAGACCCTATAGAATTTCTGATAAGTATATGTGGTTGACATATTGTTGCTCAGAAGTAATGTAGAATTTCTGTAAAGCATAAAGGGTTGTTTGAAAGGATTTTTTGAAAGGAAGACATGGATAGAGCTACTTGAATATTAAGCATCAAGATCTATAGAGATAGATCAAAACACTAAATAGAACTTTCAAACAAATGCATGCCTTGACAGGTTTTTGAAGGAGTTCAAAATAGATGAGCAAAGAAGGAGTTCTTGGCTGCGCTGTCAGGTGTGAATTTGAGTGAGACTCAAAGCCCGACCATGACATAAGAAAGAGAAAGGACGAAGGTCCTCCCCTATGCCTTAGCCGTAGACTCTAAAGTATCCCATTTTGTGTACCGCACCTGATGTGTGCCTTGCCATGAGTCCGTCAAGGGGTACAAAGAGTGATCCAAAATTGTATCACTAAACAGCGGTCAAAGTTATCCTTAGTACCTAATGGACTAAGGAATTTTTCTTGATTATGGAGGTGATTAAAGAGTTCGTCATAAAGGGTTTCATCGATGGAAGCTTTGACACTAATCCGAATAACCCTTAGTAGTAAAACGGATTCGTATAGTAGAGTAGATATTTGGAGTATTTCCGAATCGCACATAGTAGCAGCATCTATAAGATGACATATAGATTTGTAAAGCACACACGGATCTGAAAGGTTCAGAACTGTTGACTTAAACATCTCTCACAAGCAAGACATGATCGAACCCCAGAACTGTATGGGTGTTAGATTCATTACAATCACATAGTGATGTGAACTAGATTATTGACTCTAGTGCAAGTGGGAGACTGTTGGAAATATGCCCTAGAGGCAATAATAAATTAGTTATTATTATATTTCCTTGTTCGTAATAATAATTTATTATCCATGCTAGAATTGTATTGATTGGAAACTAAAATACATGTGTGGATACATAGACAACACACTGTCCCTAGTGAGCCTGTAGTTGACTAGTTCGTTGATCAAAGATGGTCAAGGTTTCCTCACCATAAGCAAGTGTTGTCACATGATAACGGGATCAAATCATTAGGAGAATCATGTGATGGACAAGGCCCAAATTATAAACGTAGCATGTGATCGTGTCATTTTGTTGCTATTGTTTTCTTCGTGTCAAGTATTCATTACTACGACCATGAGATCATGTAACTCACTGACACCGGAGGAATACCTTGTGTGTATCAAATGTCACAACATTACTGGGTGACTATAAAGGTGCTCTAGAGGTATCTCCGAAGGTGTCCGTTGAGTTAGCATGGATCAAGACTGGGATTTGTCACTCCGTGTGACGGAGAGGTATCTCGGGGCCCACTCGGTAATACAACATCACATACAAGCCTTGTAAGCAAGGTGACTCAAGTGTTAGTCATGATATCTTGTATTACGGAACTAGTAAAGAGACTTGCTGGTAACGAGATTGAAATAGGTATAGGGATACCGACGATCAAATCTCGGGCAAGTAACATACCGAAGGACAAAGGGAATGATATTAGGGATTATATGAATCCTTGGCACAGAGGTTCAACCGATAAGATCATCGTAGATTATGTAGGATCCAATATGGAAATCCAGGTCCCGCTATTGGATATTGACCGAGGAGTGTCTCAGGTCGTGTATACATAGTTCTGGAACCCGCAGGGTTTGCACACTTAAGGTCTGATGATGTTTTAGTATAGTTGAGCTATATGTGTTGGTGACCGAAGGATGTTCGGAGTCTTGGATGAGATCACGGACGTCACGAGGGTTTCCAAATGGTCCGGAAACGAAGATTGACATATAGGATGGTTTCATTTGGTCACCGGAAAGATTTCGAACATTACCGGTAGTGTACCGGGAGTGACGAATGGGTTCCGGGTATTCACCGGGGGGGGGCACCCACTCGGGTGTGAGCCAAGTAGCCCTAGGATGGCGCACCAGCCCTTAGTGGGCTAGTGAGACCAGCCCAAGAGGGCTATGGCACCACAAGAAGAAAAATCCAAAGGAAAAAGAAAAACAACGAAAGTGCGAGGTGGGAAGGAAGGAGTGGACTCCTTCCCCGAAACGAATTGGGGTGGGAGTCCACCTCCTCCTCCTTGGTCGGCGTCCTTGGGGTTCCCTTGAGCCCCAAGCCTAGCCCCTCCCCTCCTCCTATATATAATTGTGGTTTTAGGGCTTTTGAGACACAACTTTGCCACGTGCAACTCAAACTTATACCACGTAGTTCTTCCTCTAGATCGGATTTCTGCGGAGCTCAGGCGAAGCCCTGCAGGAGTAGATCATCACCACCACCGGCGCGCCGTCACGCTGCCGGAGAACTCATCTACTTCTCCATCTCTCTTGCTGGATCAAGAAGGCCCAGATCATCATTGAGTTGTATGTGTGCTGAACGCGGAGGTGCCGTCCGTTCGGTGCTAGATCGGAACGGATCGTGGGACGGATCATGGGACGACGGTGTTTTGAATCACGAAGCTGTACCACTACATCAATCGCGTTTCTTAACGCTTCCCGCTTAGCAATCTACACGGGTATGTGGATCTAATCTCCTCTCGTAGATGAACATCGCCATGATAGGTCTTCGTGTGCGTAGGAAATTTTTTCTTTTCCCATGCAACGTTCCCTAACAGAGGGTGCGGGCGCAGGACAAGGAGGCGGAGGTCCCAAACTTCCACCACACTCTATGGAGTAGACCCGGGCGAGTGGTACCGTCCGCTACCACGGCGACCATCCGCGTGTCGGGACGTCGAAAGATGCAGCTGCGTGGCCCACGGCAGGCGCCGCTACCCCGAAGGATGTGAGGACATCCTCCGGGACAATGATGCGGATGGCCCCGCCACTACCTTCCCAGGGCGCACACGACGGACCACGCTAGAGCGGTGGCGGGTCGCCGCCCCCACGGACGACTCCGGGACCTCGCTCCCAAGATTCACATGGCCGACACGCACGATCTGCGACCGGCCAGGGCGGCGCACCACCGCGGGATCAAGGGGTGCTCCTTTTAACGTAGTTAGAAGTAAGATCCCCTCGCGGTCTTCGCACATATCGCCGCCACCCACGTCGGCGGAAGCCATGAAGCAAGCTCAAATACTCTTGGACTTCTCACCGATAGCGGGCAGGCTCGAGGAGTGGAGGGATACCATCCAGAGTCTCGGCGCCCTCGCCAATGGGGACGGGCCCCAGCAGGCGGGGACGTCCAAATGGCCCTCCAGCAAATGTGCCTATGACCGCACCAAGAAAACTGGAGCTGTCACTGCCATAGTGCACTCTCCCCCACGGCGGCGACAAATGGTTATCGTCTGTGATGATTCGACCGGGTCTTCCAACCCATGGACTCGCCGCGGTCAATGTGATGTCCTTCACGAGCGGCGCAAGGAAGACACGCGTACTCTCATCGAGCGACGACGAGAGACGCGCCAGTAGTCAGATAGACGAGCAGGAGCGGCTGCACACACTCCTGTGTTGGGGTATCCTGGCGACCTACCTGACGAGGTGGGCTGCCCGACATTCACCTGCGAGTAGCGGCAGGTCCAGTGGCCCAGCTCTCGTACCTTCAATACGGAAATCCCGGAGATGTACGATGGCAAAACCCACCCGTACGAGTTCCTAAGCATCTACACCATTGCGGTGCATGCTGCTGGTGGTCGGGACAACAAGATACTGGCCAACTACTACTTCTCATTGGTGCTCAAGCCCAACGTCAGGTCGTGGTTGATGCACCTACCCAAGAACTCCATTTCCTCCTGAAAGGATTTGTGCCATGACTTCGTTGGTGCCTTCACGGGCGGCCATCGGGCCCCTGGCCACGAGAGCTACTTGCACATCATTCCCCAGAAGGAGGGTGGGACTCTGCGCAAGTACATCCAGAGATTCAGCCGCATACATCACACCATCCCGGACGTTCACCCAGCCACAGTCATCAGTGCGTTCCATCAGAACGCGCGGAACCAGAAGATGCGCGAGGAGCTTGCGATGAACAAGGTCCGCGATGTCGCCGAGCTTTACGCCCTGGTGGACAAGTGTGCTCGAGCGGAAGAAGCGAGAAGACTCCCCAACAAAGACACCGGTGCAGAGGCCGACTCCGAAGATGAAGACACCGATGCCCCCACGAAGAGGGGGAAATGACGCAACAAGAAACGGAAGGGGAAAGTCGTGTTCGCTGTCGAAACATCAGGCAGCGGCGACGCCTCCAAGAAGGCGAAAGCCGAGGCTTCCAGGAAAGATGCTGATGGATGCGGCTCTTGCCAAGCCTTGGCGGTCGCCGACAAGCCGGAGGGCTCCGACGCCCAGTACTGCAAGATCCACTGCACCAAGGGTCACGACCTCCAACACTGCCGGCAAGTCGAAGAACTTGCCGAGAAGTAGAGGGCGGAGTACTAGAGTCGCGAGAAAGAAAAGGCCCGAGATGGTGGCGAAGGATCAGGCAGGAAGAAGGAAGGCCAAGGCCCCCCCGGCAAGTTCAAGAAAAAGAAGGCGAAGCCCGCTCCAGCGCGGGAAAGGAAGGAGGAAGATGAGGATGAAGACTGCCTAGGCGACGACTCCAGTGGCCACAAGTTCCAGAAGGCCACAAACATGATGTGCCTCAATGGAGGGGCATCGCTTCACTCTTCCCACCACCAACTGAAGAAGTGGGCGTGTGAGGTGAGCACGGCGGAGCCTTCTATCGGCACTCAGAGGCCCTTGAAGTGGTCACACACACCGATCATCTTCGATTCAGAGGATCACCCACACCGCGTTACAGCGGTCGGATGTTTGTCGTTGGTGGTCTCCCCAACGATTCGCAACCTCAAGGTGACGAAGATGTTGGTAGATGGCGGGTCGGGTCTAAACCTCATCTCCCCCGACGTGATCCGGAGGTTACAAATCCCTGACGAAGATCTCGAGGAAACGGGAGAGTTCCAAGGGATCAACCCAGGGAAGATTCAACCGAAGGGGAAGATCACGCTGCTAGTGACTTTCGGTAGGGACCAAAACTATCAAACAAAGAATATCGTCTTCGACGCTGCTGACAATCCGTTGGCATACAACAGGATCCTCGGGCGCCCTGCACTGGCTAAGTTCATGGTGGTTTCCCACTTCGCCTACAACACCCTAAAGATGCTCGGGCCGGTCGGCGTCATCGTCATCAACGCCGACAAGAAGGACGCACTCGTGTGCACCAACCGCCTCTATCAGGAGGCTGTGGCAGCACCTGCCGCCAAGGCACTATCCCCCAGAGAGAAGAATCCCGACAAGAGGGCTTCCCGCGTTGATCTTGGCGAGCACGTTTCTGCGGAGTACCTCACTGCCGCTGAAGACGCACTGGAAAGCTCTACTGCCAAGAACAACAAGTCCAAGGCTGCCCCACACTACTGGAAATAGATAATTTGCCATGTGCCTAATCTTTGCCGTCTGCTGGCGGTCGGCAAAGAAGTTCTTTGCCATCAGCTTACACGTGGCAGACGGCAAAGAGGAGGCTCATGGCATAGAAATGGTTTGCCATGTGCCTTTTATTTACCGTCAGCTGGCAGATGGCAAAGGACACAAAGGCAGACGGCAAAGAGGTGCCAGCCCTTTGCCATCTGCTGGCAGACGACAAACAAAAACAAGGCTAACGGCAAAGGGCTGTGTTCTCCTCTTGATTAACAGCCGTCTCCACCCCCACCTCCCCCACCTCTTTGCCGTCCGCCTCCAGACCTCTCTGCCGTGAGCTTGATACAAGGCGGACGGCAAAGAGGACGACTACTAACGCCCCCCATCTGCCCTCTCCACCAATCCCCACTCTTTCTCTCCCCAATCCGCCTCACCTCCCCGTGCCGCCACACCACCACCACCGCGTCGCCACCCTCCACCGGAGTCAAAAACGCCCCCCGCGACAAGGTCCCCCAGGTCATCCCTGCGTCCAGCGTCCTCCAGCACCCCTCCCCTTCCCTCCCTCCCCGACCCAATCCAAAGAGCCTGATCCCGCCATGGCGTCGAAGTTCAAGGTCCTCGAGGACACGATAGCCGTGGTCGGGGCCGGCGGGGCGGCTGCCGCAGGGGAGGCGGAGACGGTGGGGGAGTCGCTCAATCTACACGGGTGCCGCGTACGGGGTGGCTAACCCCGCGCCGCGCCTCCGCCCCTGCTTGCCCCACCGATCCGACCCGATCTGTCGAGCCCTTCCACCCCCCCCCCCCCCCGCGCGCCGGCAGTCGAAGCACAGATGGCGCAGGTGGGTCTCCTTCCTCCGCGGGCGAATCTTGCAAGCCCTCCTTGCGTTCGAGCAGCGGTCGGAAGTATATCTAGTTTTGTGGCAAGCAGTTGATCCTGTAGTTCTTGGACGAGGTTGTGGACGTTGCAGGAATACCTACTTCTGAATGATTTAGATGGGAACCTTCTTTGTTTTTAACAAGGCATATATTAGCTTCTCCTTTAATCAAATCAATCAAGCTTAGTTACAGCGGTTAATCAACGTCCGTAGTCATTTTACTCACTCTGAAATGTTGACTTTGTTTGTTAATGTTGACTCTGATGTATATACTGATTCCTGAGTTGAAACAGGGAGAATCTGAAGAACATCTTGATGTCTGTCTACGGAAACAAAGACGCCGTGGATGATGAATTGGTAGAGGTAAATACGCTCTGCATCTCTCGGGCCATCACTAAATTTTCATATTATGCAGTTCAGATATCTAAGTGGCAGGCAAACGGTGGTTCATGCTTTCTTGTCGTGGTGTTGTGCAGATCATAAGGGGGCCGACTGACACCTAAGGAGCTAATAATTAGCTAGCCATCCTAACCGGCCCATCCTTCGTTGGCAGCGGATTCATAAGTCCTTTTCTCTTACTCAGCCCGGTTTCTGTAGACTTCGACATAATTAGCTAGCTTAATTCTCTTCTCTCTTGCCTAACAGTGCAAATTAGTGCTCATTCTTTTTTGTTTCTTTCAAAGCTTTGCCCAAAGAAGTAGTAGAAGAAGAGGAGCCTGCATCAGGGATGACTATGAGCGACAGAGAAGGGGAGGTAGTTGTGTTCTAGAGCCAATTCTATCTATTAACATCCGCAGGTAAGCGGTGCATTTTGCTTTTAATTTTGCCATGTGTTGTATAGGCATGCGAGCTCATGGTACCTACCATGTCATGGCAATTTATTTTGTGGATTTTACATAATCAAATGGGAAGATATACCGATCAGTGATAAAAGGAATCTATCGTCAGCACCTTAGTATTTGGCATTACAACCTCCTTGTAGGAAAGAGAGAGCCTAAGTAGCATGTACATATGGGATACATTCTATCCGACATGACAAACTACATATAACCTGACGGTCTGTCTAGTGCCATAGTGCTTAGTTTCTCTAGTTAATTCTTTCGTTATATGCAATGCGGATAGATCACATTTTATTCTGATATCATGTCGCTCTCTTTGCATGGTGCGAGAGAGCTGAGCACATTAATATAGATGAGCCTGTGGCCGGGTATTACAGACGGAAATGCTTTCGAGTCCTTCTTTCTACTCGCATTTACTTACAGTGTTGATTCCTTCAACATGTTATAGTGGAAGTGGCAGAAGCCGGTCACTAGAGTCGCGGGCGCCGACCTGGAGTGCCTCGAGTCCATGGCCTTCGGCAATGTCTCCGTCGAGGCCGGCGGCGTGGCGCAACCCAATGAACCAAGCTAGGGAGCCGCCGGGGCCGGATCTCCCCACGCCCACGGATGAGTTGCCCGCCCCTACTGTTGTTCCCGTTGCCGCTGGAGAGGAGCAGCAGCAACTTCCCGCCGTCGCTGTTGAGGAGCAGCAGCCACTTCCAACGGCAACGCCATCAGCAGCCGCCGCCACATCAATCTTTGATGTCCGGGAGAGGGGCATCCCAGTGCATCATCTCCCTCCAACAACCTCAATTTCTAAGGTGAATCCCCTTCCACAATAGAACCTATAGTTTGAAAATGTTCTTATTTTCCTTTCACCAACCACCTATTCTGACCAGAGTAAACAATTTACTGTATATAGATAATGAGAGAGCATCACAAAATCACACAGTAAATACAATATGATGGTTTACTTTTCAAAACAGAATAGATATCCATGTAGACATTAGAGACAATTATTATGTTAGCTAGTTTACTATTCCTCCTTTTATCATATAAAAATATGAAAGCCTATTCTCGAACGGATATAGTGCAAATTAAACTGTAAAATAATGCATAAAGGAAATAGACTTGTCGTCAAGGGGTTGCACTTTTGTGCATCCCTTTGGTTTTGTATTGCTCTAAACATGCCCATTTTCATTATATTTATCATTTACTAAAATGAAAATGCTCAAATCTACTATTTTAGTATATAGAGAAAAGTAAAATGGTGTTGGTTGTTTCTTGAATTCTGGTGAATTTGGACACCAAACTGAATTTATAATCAACACGATATTTACCAAAATAACAGTTTGATATTACAAAAATAATAATTTGACCATCCACATGCCTTATATCCATTATCTTCGACCCTATATGTGTAGTTACTACAAATTAGCATGCATATTACTATAAAAAACTTTCAACTTCTAATACCAGAATACAATGATACATATGTATATGAAGTGAGAAAACAATATCAGACTCAGATTATTGCACTATTTAACTTCGGCTCCATGGCATCCAGGAATTCGTCTTACGATGGACTGATTCCATCCAGCTCATTAAAACTTGAAAATCAGATCCCATCAAAGTATGAGAAACAAAAGATACTGAGAAGGATGTGATTTACAAATATGGAGACAACACATAATGATACCATTAAAAATATTCTTTCTACGAACACCATACTGTAATAAGTTTTCCTAATAAAAAAGGAAGCAACACATACAATGTATATCTGCACCAATTAGCATGATATTTCAACTAACTAACCTTACTCGTTTTGCCTAGACAGGCCTCCTTAGGTCTACCATCTACATATGCTCTAATATATAAAAGAACTACTATGTAAAATTATTCACTCTTGAATTGGCAATATATCATGCAATTTAGTAAAGGGAAAATAGCGTTGAGGTCAAGGCACAATAGCAGCGATAGCGGTCATAGCACACACTATTTAAAGATATTGTATTAACTGATCACCTATCCCTAAACTACAAACTATAATCAACTATCCCAAAGACAGGGCTGCCATGTGGTCATCAGAGTAACCCTTTGCAGCTACTCGTACAGAAGATTATTAGCATAGGCATTGCATATTGGCTAGCTACCGAGTTCGCATCCATGCTATGGTCCTACATTATCAATAACATTACATGAAGAAATAAGTTGGCTACAGATGTTACAATCTCATGTGTGTGGGTACTCAGTTTCTTACCAAATCTGAACATAAACATTATCTTAGCACACCCTCCAAACATGTTCCATCTTCTAATTTCAAACATGCAGTATCAAGGTTGAAGAAACACATACTTCGGATTAGGTTGGAAGAAGATGTAATCTTATTGATTTTCACATTAGATGCCTCTTGTAATGTTAGTATTTTTTGTCAGGCCTTAACAAGTTGTCTACATATATGCAATGAACATTCCCGCATATATGCACCTTCTACCTCTTCTTCTTCTTTTACTTATTATTCTTTTACCCTTTTTTCTTCTTCTACTTCTTCTAACTTTCTTAATTACTCTCCTTTTTGCAGATTTGATTCATTTCCTGGAAGCTGGCATTGATGGACTGTTAGTGTTTAGTTTTTTCATTTGTATTGACGAACAATGTAAAACTTATATGGATGAACTATGTGAAACTACGTATTGTGCTAGCCTATGTGTTCTCTAGCTTGTTAAATAATTCATGATGATGTTGGAAATATATATGCTGTGAAATATATGTGTTGAAGATGTCTAAAACTATATATGCTGTGAAATATGTATATATATATATATATAGTATAAAAATGTAGGGAAATAAAAGAAAACAGACAAAAAAGGAGCAATAAAGGCTCTTTGCCAGGCAAAGCCCTTTGCCATCAGCGAGCAGACGGCAAAGGGCCGCCCCACGGCAGACAGCAAAGGGTGGAGGGGCGGCAAACAGCAAAGGGTGGAGGGGAGGCAGACGGCAAAGCCTCCGTTAGCCCCTAACGGAGACAACGCCTGTCGGCTACCGTCTCGTGCTCTTTGCCGACTGCTCTTGTGAAAAGCTGACGGCAAAGCTCTTTGTTGTCCGCTTCGGAGAGGCAGACGGCAAAGAAGTTACAATGCTGTCGTAGGCTGACGCAGAATCTTTGCCGACCGGAGGCTGACGGCAAAGGTCTTTGCCGTCGGTGTAGATCTCTTTGCCGTCCGCTATGGAGGACGGCAAAGAAGCTGATTCCTGTAGTGCCACCAGAGACCAAGAAGGTACACACCCGAGAGGACGGCACGGGTGGAACTTTCACCATAAGTTCCTCCCTTGACAGCATATAGGAATACACACTCATCGCCTTCCTTTGAGCGAATCTCGATGTTTTTGCATGGAAACCATCAGATATCCCCGGTGTTCCCAGGAAGGTGATTGAGCACCACCTCGTTGTCTACCCCCACACGCGGCCGGTCAAGCAGAAAGTGAGGAAGCAAGCCTTGGAGCGGCATGAGTTCATTGTCGAGGAAATCAAGAAGTTAGAAGCAGCAGGACTCGTCACGGGAGTCATCCATCCCACCTGGTTGGCCAATATGGTTGTAGTGCGCAAGGCAAATGGGAAGTGGCGGCTCTGTATCGATTTCAATGATATCAATAAAGCTTGCCCAAAAGACCCTTTTCCCTTGCCGCGCATCGACCAGACTGTCGACTCCACCGCTGGTTGTGACCTGATGTCCTTCCTCGATGCCTATTCAGGGTATCACCAGATTTACATGACCGAGGAAGATGAAGAGAAAATTGCTTCATCACCCCCTATGGCACGTACTTCTTTGTACGCATGCCCTTTGGTCTGAAGAATGTCGGCTCCACCTTTGCAAGGGTGATCCAGATTGGTTTTGAGCCCCAATTCCACAGGAACCTGGAAGCCTACATGGATGATATAGTTGTCAAAACCAAAGAGAGGTCAACGCTCATGCAAGATCTGGAGGAGACATTTGCCAACTTGCGCAAGATAAACCTCAAGCTCAACCCTGAAAAGTGCATATTAGCTGTTCCATCTGGCAAGCTTCTCGGGTTCTTCGTGTCTCAATGCGGGATCGAAGCTAAACCCGAAAAGATCAAGGCCATTGAACAAATCGAGGCACCGAAGCGCGTCAAGGATGTGCGACGCCTTGCCGGCTGTGTAGCAGCCCTGAGGAGGTTCATCTCCAAGTCCGCCGAACGTGCCCTGCCTTTCTTCAAAGCACGGCCAATGGAGTGGACCGCCGAGGCGGAAACAGGGCTACAAGACCTGAAGCGATACCTTTCCTTTGCGCCAATCCTAGTAGCACCCAAACCACAAGAACCGCTCCTCCTGTACCTAGCGGCAACCAACCAGGTGGTTAGCGCCGCACTGGTGGAGCAGAGGGAAGACGATGAAGGTACTCCAGCTAAGGTGACGCCACCAGATGAGGAAGCGCACACCGGCAGCGCCCGGTCTATTTCGTCAGTTCTCTCCTGCAGGGGGCAGATCAAGATACTCTGGGGTGCAAAAGATGCTTTTCGGACTTCTCATGGCCTCGAGGAAGCTGCGCCACTACTTCCAAGCACACGAGATCACCATCGTCACCCGCTTTTCGCTTCAAAGGGTTTTGCGGAACCCCAATGCAACTGGTAGGATCGTGGAGTGGGCTTTGGAATTGTCTAGTTTTGGCCTCAAATTTGAAAGCACATGAACCATCAAAAGTAGGGCTTTGGCAGAGTTCATTGCCGAATGGACCCCGACGCCAGACGAGGAAATACCAGAATCAACCCTCCCGGGCAAGGAATCCAACCAGGAATGGATCATGTACATTGATGGAGCATTCTCACTGCAGGTGCTGGAGCCGGCGTGCTACTAGTGGCACCTACAACACCGCTAAGTACGAAGGCCTGCTTGTCGGCCTCAGGATCACGCCAGATCTGGGGATCAGGAAGCTCATCATCAGGGGAGACTCTCAACTGGTAGTCCGGCAGGTCAACAAGGACTACCAGAGCCCGTTGATGGAATATTACATCGAGGAAGTGAGGAAGTTGGAAGATCGCTTCGATGGTCTACAGGCGGAGCACGTCCCCCATGCCGAAAACACCATTGCCGACGACCTCTCAAAGTGCACAGCCCTTAAGTTACCTGTGGAACCGGGAACTTTCGTGATACGACTAACTCAACCTTCCGTATCACCATCCACCAAGCCGGAAAAGAGGAGAAGGTTAAACTCTGGCAAGTACTTTCTGGCGGTCTTGCCAAGGGACCCCGGCAAGGACCTTGCGAGAAAGGAAGCTGCTGGGGAGATACAGAGTCTGCTGGGAAAGACACCATCCTGGCAGAGGAGATGCCTTTAGTCCTTGCCGTCGAACCTCAGGCTCCGGCATGGGCGCAACACATAGTCCAGTACTTCCAGACTAGGGACCTGCCAGAAGGACACGAAGAAGCGGAATGAGTAGCCCGTCAGTCCAGCATGTACGAATTCGTGTATTATGCCCTATATAGAAGATGACTGAATGGTGTGAAAGTGAAGTGCATTCCCCAAGAGGAAGGGATGGAGCTATTGGCCGAGATACATGGTGGGATATGTGACTCCCACATAGGGTCAAGAGCCCTTGTCGGCAAGGCATTCCGGCAAGGCTTCTTCTGGCCCACGGCCATCCAGGATGCGACTGCACTAGTAACCAAGTGCGAAGCATGCCAGTTTCATTCAAGGAAGCTTCATTAGCCAGCTCAAGCTCTCCAGACGATCCCTCACTCTTGGCCATTCTCGGTCTGGGGGCTCGATATTCTCGGCCCTTTTCCCCGCGCTGTCGGGGGCTTTGATTACTTGTACGTCGCAATCAACAAGTTCACAAAGTAGCCAGAGGTGGAGCCGATGAGAAAGGTGATCGCCCAGTCAGCCGTCAAGTTCTTCAAAGGAATTGTCTGCCGTTTCGGAGTCCCGTACAGGGTCATCACGGACAATGGCACCCAGTTCACGAGCCACGCCTTCATGAACTACGCACAAGACCTCGGCAGGAAAACATGCTTCGCTTCTATTGCCCGTCCAAAGAGCAATGGCCAAGTGCTACTTCAACAAAAGACCTTCCAACGGCGCCAGAAACGTGCTACGGCACCAGGAATCCTTCTGCTACGGCTACGCCTTAAGGGACTTCCTAGGCAAATATGCAAAGGATTTCCCCCATGACCTTGGAGCCTTGCGTTGGTGTTCCCACGAAGTGGAAAGGGTGATGTAGCGCAGCGATGGTAAGTATTTCCCTCAGTTTGAGAACCAAGGTATCGATCCAGTGAAGGAGTATCACAAGTGCCTGCACAAACACAAAGAACCTGCTCCCAACGCTATGAAGGGGTTGTCAATCCCTTATAGATTGTTTGCCTAGTGAGAACTGAAAGCAACAAAGTAACAAAGCAAAGTAAAAGCAAAAGTGTAAACGATAGGTGTGAATAGACCCGGGGGCCGTAGTGTTTACTAGTGGCTTCTCTCATGAAAGCAAGTAGACGGTGGGTGAACAAATTACTGTCGAGCAATTGATAGAACCGCGCAAAGTCGTGACGTCATCTATGGCAATGATTATATCTATAGGCATCATGTCCAAAACAAGTAGACCGATACTTTGTGAATCTACTACTATTACTCCACACGTCGACCGCTATCCAGCATGCATCTAGTGTATTAAGTCCAAAAGAACAGAGTAATGCCTTAAGCAAGATGACATGATGTAGATGGACAATCTCATATCAACGACAAAGCCCATCTTGTTACCCTTGATGGCAACTACACAATTTGTGCCTTGCTCCCCCTACTGTCACTGGGAAAGGTCACCACACGGTAAGAACCCAAAACCAAGCACTTCTCCCACTGCAAGAATCATAGGTCTAGTTGGCCAAAAAAAAACCAAGACTCGGAGAGACTTACAAGGATATCAAATCATGCATATAAGAAATCAGCAAAGACTCAAATATATATCATAGATAATCTTATCACAAATCCACATTTCATCGGATCTCGACAAACACACCGCCAAAGAAGATTACATCGGATAGATCTCCATGAAGATCATGGAGAACTTTGTATTGAAGATCCAAGAGAGAGAAGAAGCCATCTAGCTACTAACTACGGACCCGTGGGTCTGAAGTGAACTACTCACGAGTCATTGGAGGGCGATGATGATGATGAAGAAGCCCTCCAACTCCAAAGTCCCCTCCGGCAGGGCACCGGGAAAGGTCTCCAGATGAGATCTCGTGGAAATGGAAGCTTGTGGCGGTGGAAAAGTATTTTCGTGGATCCCTTGATTTTTTTCTATATTTTGGGGAATATATAGGCGAAGGAGTTAGGTCAGGAGGGCGCCAGGGAGGCCACAAGCCTGCTGGACGCCCCCCTGGTGGCGGATAGGGGGCTTGTGGGCTTGTGGGCCCCCTGTAGCCCTCCTGGCTTGGCCCTCAAGCCCCCTGATCTTCTTCAGTTCGGGAAAAAATCATTTCGGGATTTTATTCCGTTTGGACTCCGTTCCAAAATCAGATCTGAAAAGAGCCGAAAACACAGAAAAAACAGGAACTGGCACTTGGCACTGAATTAATAAGTTAGTCCCAAAATAGATAAAAAAGGTACGTAAAACATCCAAAGATGACAAGATATCAGCATGAAACCATCAACAATTATAGATACGTTTGAGACGTATCAAGCATCCCCAAGCTTAACTCCTGCTTGTCCTCGAGTAGGGAAGTGATAAAGAATGAATTTTTGATGCTTTCATGCTACCTAGCATAGATGTCCTTTGTAACTCCTCTTATGTGCCGTGAATGTTCAGATCCATTAGATTCAAAACAATAGTTTGCTATTGACGTGGAAACAATAATGATTCAAGCAAACTAGCAAGGTAATCTTGAACTTTCAAAATAACAAGGCCAAAAGAAAGTTATCCCTACAAAAGCACATAGTTTGGCTATGCTCTATCATCATTGCACATTTATTTTTATCTTGCACAACCCCGGTATTGGCCAAGTAATTGTTTCACACCTTTACTTTCTCAAACCTTTTCAACTCTCACACAATACATGAGCGTGAGCCATGGTTTTAGCACTATAAGTGGTGTGGAGTGTGGTGGACGTTGCAAGACAAAATAAGGAGAAGATGATCACATTAACTAGGCATATCAATGAGCTGTGGAGATGCTCATCAATAGATATCAATGTGAATGAGTACGGATTAACATACAAATGATGCACTAGAGCTAAGAGTAAGTGAAAGCTCTTAAAGAAAACTAGTGGGTGTGCATCCAACTTGCTTGCTCACGAAGACCTAAGGCAATTTTGAGGAAGCCTATCATTGGTATATACAAGCCAAGTTATATAATGAAAATTTCCCACTAGCTATATGGTGGTGACAAAACGAGAGACTCTCAATCATGAAGATCATGGTGCTCAATATGCACAAGTGTGGAAAAGTGGTAGCATTGTCCCTTCTCTCTTTTTCTCTCATTTTTTTGGTGGGCTCTTTGGCCTCTTTTTTTTGGTGGACATCTTTGGCCTCTTTTATTTCCTCACATGGGACAATGATCCATCAATGATGATCATCACACTTTAAACTCAAAACTTAGAGCAACGATGACTCTATATGGAATGCCTTCGGTAGTGTACCGTGACAATGATCTAGCATGGCATAGACATTAATGGAAACATCATGCTAGCTCGCTTACGATCATGTAATGGAAATGTAGACGTGGTGGCACATGTCATGGTGGTAGTTGCATGGAAATATATCTCGGAATGACTTTGAAAAAGCCATAGTAGGTAGGTATGGTGGTTGTTCTAAGGGAGGCTAATGGTGGGTTTTGTGCACCGACGAAAGTTGCACGTCACTAAGAAGATAGTGATGGTGGAAGGTGAAAGTGCATCTAAACCATGGACTCAACATTAGTCATGAAGAACTCATATACTTGTTGCAAATGTTTTATTAGTAATCGAAACAAAGCATTCAACGCATACTCCTAGGGGAAGGGTTGGTAGGTATAAACCATCGCGCGATCCCGACCGCCACACAAAGGATGACAATCAAAAGACTAATCATGCTCAGACTTCATCACATAGCGGTTCACCATACGTGCATGCTACGGGAATCACTAACTTCAACACAAGTATTTCTAGATCCACAACACCTTACTAGCATAACCTCAATATTACCAAAACCGCAACTCAAAACTAATTGAGATGAATCAAACTTCTCTAACTATTCAATGCACATGAAGGTGGAAGTTTTCGTATCCCTTTGGATAACTACCCCTTTTGAGACTACTTTCAAAGCATAGATCAACTACCAAGCCACGCACCGCTGTGATCTAAAAGATATAAGTGAAGCACATAGAGCAAAATCAACTAGCTCAAAAGATATAAGTGAAGCACATGTGAGCTGAATTGTCTACCAAAAGATATAAGTGAAGCTCGACAAAATCACGGTTAGTGCATGTCTCTATCTCTAGGTATGCAGCAAGGATGATTGTGACACAACAAAAATAAAAGACTCCTACGATACAAGACGCTCCAAGAAAAAACACATAGCATGTGGTGAATAAAAATATAGCCCCAAGTAACATTACGATGGATTGAAGACGGGAGAGGGGATGCCTTCCCGGGGCATCCCCAAGCTTAGGCTTTTACGGCATCCTTGGATCTCTTGGGGTGCCTTGGGCATCCCCAAGCTTGAGATCTTGCCACTCTTTATCTCTTTGTCCACAAGAACTTCACCCAAAACTTGAAAACTTCACAACACGAAACTTAAACAGAAACTCGTGATAACATTAGTATAAGAAAGCAAACCACCACTTCCTTAGGTACTGTAGCAAACTTAAATTCTACTTATGTTGATGTTGGGTTACTATATCTTCAATCTTCCATGGCTAATACCCTCCGATACTATCCATAGTTTCATCAAAATACGCAACCAACACAACACAAACAGAATTTGTTAACAGCAAACCAGTCTTTAGCAATGTGTATATTTCGTATACTTATGGTACATCAAAAATTCTGAAAAATTACAACAGTCTGAAGAATTTGCGTAGCAATCAGCATCAAAAAGAATCAACTCAAAAGCTCTTACAGAAAAAAATGAAAATTCTTTTCGTGAGCAGAAAGTTTCTGTCTTTTCCAGTATGACCAAACGATCATCCCCAAGACTAACCATAACGGTTTTGCTTGGCACAAACGCAAAAAGAAACACAAAAAACACAATCATAACATAATTATTGAAGTGTGGAAAACACAAAACAGAAAGAAAAAGGATAGATTCGTTGGGTTGCCTCCCAACAAGCGTTTTTGTTTAACGCCCTTAGCTAGGCAGAAGGTGATGGAATCACGTATAGTCATCTTTGGTGCTCAAACCATAAGTAGCGTGATCATTTATCATCTTAAGATCTTCATCTTTATTGGATGACTCACCACTAGCTTTAGGAACAAAAACAGACTTGACGGTCTTTTTGAGAGTGAGATTTGGAGTATTCTGCACAGCGGCAAAAGCGGAACCCAAGTTGGTTATGACATCTTCTAGTTTGCCAATTCTAGAAGAATCATTAATTATAAGTTCCTTCTCCCTTAAATTTTTCAAACAATTTCCTACTTTGGATCCGTACTGAGTAATTTGATTGTGGATCTTTCTATCCAAACCCTCAATAAGTTCAACTGTGGCAATTTTGTTTTCAATAGCGTCAAGCCTTTGCATCACGTGTTCCAAGGTTAAGGTTGTTCCATTAACCATGAGCGGGGGTGAGCCTAGCAAATTCATGATAGCTCCATAGGAGTCAACAGTATGGCTCCCCAAAAAATTCCCGCCTACAATGGTATCAAGGATATACCTATTCCAAGGAGAAATTCCAACATAAAAACTTCGAAGAAGAACGGTAGTGGATTGCTTACGAGTAGATCTACTTTGAGCATTGCAAATCCTGTACCAAGCGTCCTTTAAATTTTCATCCTCATTCTGCCTGAAATTGAGAACTTCATTCTCAGGATTATCATTTGGAGTGGTGGGTCTAGCCATTGAAGGACTATCTCACACACAAACGAGCTGGAAGAGAGAGTGAAATGGGCAAAAGAAAACAGCAAAGGAGAAAGGCAAAAAGCAAAAGAAAACGGCAAAGGAGAAAAGCAAATGAAAACGGCAAATGTGAAGTGGGGGAGAGGAAAAGGAGAGGCAACTGACAAAAAAATAAATGCAAGAGATGAGTTTGTGAGACCTACATGGATAGATCTCTCCTTCCCCGGCAACGGCGACAGAAATACTTCTGCTACTGCAACAAAACACCTTCCACCGGCGCCAGAAACGTGCTACGGCACCAGGAATCCTTCTGCTACGGCTACTCCTTAAGGGACTTCCTAGGCGAATATGCAAAGGATTTCCCCCGTGGCCTTGGAGCCTTGCGTTGGTGTTCCCTCAAAGCGGAAAGGGTGATGTAGCACAGCGATGGTAAGTATTTCCCTCAGTTTGAGAACCAAGGTATCGATCCATTGAAGGAGTATCACAAGTGCCTGCACAAACACAAAGAACCTGCTCCCAACGCTATGAAGGGGTTGTCAATCTCTTATAGATTGTTTGCCAAGTGAGAACTGAAAGCAACAAAGTAACAAAGCAAAATAAAAGCGAAAGTGTAAACGATAGGTGTGAATAGACCCGGGGGCCGTAGTGTTTACTAATGGCTTCTCTCATGAAAGCAAGTAGACGGTGGGTGAACAAATTACTGTCGAGCAATTGATAGAACCGCGCAAAGTCGTGACGTCATCTATGGCAATGATTATATCTATAGGCATCACGTCCAAAACAAGTAGACCGATACTTTCTGCAACTACTACTATTACTCCACACGTCGACCGCTATCCAGCATGCATCTAGTGTATTAAGTCCAAAAGAACAGAGTAACGCCTTAAGCAAGATGACATGATGTAGATGGACAATCTCATATCAACGACAAAGCCCATCTTGTTACCCTTGATGGAAACTACACAATGTGTGCGTTGCTGCCCCTGCTGTCAGTGGGAAAGGTCACCACACGGTAAGAACCCAAAACCAAGCACTTCTCCCATTGCAAGAATCATAGATCTAGTTGGCCAAACAAAACCCAAAACTCGGAGAGACTTACAAGGATATCAAATCATGCATATAAGAAATCAGCAAAGACACAAATATATATCATAGATAATCTGATCACAAATCCATAATTCATTGGATCTCGACAAACACACCACCAAAGAATATTACATCGGACAGATCTCCATGAAGATCATGGAGAACTTTGTATTGAAGATCCAAGAGAAAGAAGAAGGCATCTAGCTACTAACTACAGACCCGTAGGTCTGAAGTGAACTACTCACGAGTCATTGGAGGGGCGATGATGATGATGTAGAAGCCCGCCAACTCCAAAGTCCCCTCCGGTCGTGCACCGAGAAGGGTCTCCAGATGAGATCTCACGGAAACGGAAGCTTGCGGCGCCGAAAAAGTATTTTCGTGGATCCCTTGATTTTTTTTCTATATTTTAGGGAATATATAGGCGAAGGAGTTAGGTCAGGGGGCGCCAGGGAGGCCACAAGCCTACTGGCCGCCGACCCCCCTGGTGGCAGATAGGGGGCTTGTGTGCCCCGTGTAGCCCTCCTGGCTTGGCCTTCATGCCCCCTGATCTTCTTCCGTTCGGGAAATAAACATTTCGGGGATTTTATTCTATTTGGACTCCGTTCCAAAATCAGATCTGAAAAGAGCCAAAAACATAGAAAAAACAGGAACTGGCACTTGGCACTGAATTAATAAGTTAGTCCCAAGAAAGATAAAAAAGGTACATAAAACATCCAAAGATGACAAGATATCAGCATGAAACCATCAAAAATTATAGATACATTTGAGACGTATCACCAAGCTGAAAGAGCAAGTCCCGAGGTACTCCGGGGGCTCAAGACAAGAACTTTTGACAAGCTGAGGAGGCATGGAAAGCACTGGATTGATGAACTGTCGGCGGTTCTTTGGTCAACCAGAGCGACGCCAAATCAAGCCACCGGCCAGACACCCTTCTCCCTGATCTACAGGGCGGAGGCAGTTCTTCCCACGGAACTCTTTTTTCGGTCACCTGGAGTGCTCGCTTATGATGAGCTTGATCAAGAGCAATTGCGCCAAGACGACGCAGTGCTCCTCGAGGAGACACGGATTCAGGCAGCTGTGCGAGCTACTCGCTATCAGCAAGCCTTGTGTCTAGATCATAGCCACAAGGTCCGAGCCAGAAGTTTTTAGGAAGGCGACCTTGATCTTCGGCATGTTCAGTTGGCCAAGAATTTAAAAAAGTTGACACCAAAGTGGGAAGGCCCATATCGTGTAGTACGAGTCACCAGGCCCGGAGCTGTCCGCCTGTAGACCGGAGATAGCACACCGGTGAGCAACTCCTGTAACATTGAACATCTTCGAAAGTTCTACCCGTAGGGAGAGGTTGTCGGGCCTCCCGGCAACCACCTTTTGTACAAGTCTTGCCAAAGTTTCATGTGATCCTTTGTATAGAGCCAGGCGAAGACCATGTGCGCAGTTGAATAAAACATAGCGTTCCGCAGCATCATTTAGATTTCCATGTTAGATCATATGCATGCATAATGTGAGATTTTGTGAAATACCTGAGCTAATGGACTACCAAGGTCCCGACACATATTTTCTCTTCTTTCTTTTTCTAAAAAGACAGATGCAACCCCGCACACAAATTCGTTGGGGTGAAGATAGTGGGGACGCCCACGACAACAGAAAGAACAAGGACGGTCTACCCAAGACGGAAAGAAGAACCACGGCCTAAAGATAAGTTGCGAAAAATTCAAGTAAGTCTTCGGGCAGACACGACCCTCCCCTCTACATGTCACCAACGCATTTTTGTATGGAAAACTTGTGCGCAAGAGAACTCCACCGCAAGCCTCCTAAACGTTTTCTTGGAGCACACCCGAGCTTAAGCGGCCCACCTCGCGTGCCCTTTCAACTTAGGGAGCATGCTTGACAACCTATGGGAAAACCCAGAGGGAAGCAAGGCACCTTACTGGCGGTGACGACTCCGGCAAGAGCCACCCCATAGGAGCGCTTGCACCAAAGCCCATTGAGCTAGCGAACCCTCAGCGGAACACAAGAACGATCCATGCAAAAAGAGCAAGGGATGAAAGTAATACTCATTGAAAAATATATATTACAATACTAACAGTATTGAACAAGGTACAACATCTCTCGGTTGAGAATCATAGAAGCAGAAGAACGAATCCCGGCGTGGGCCTTCCACCCTCTTGATCTGGTCCACCTTGTCGACAATAGGCATGACCAGATTCTCGAGTTCCTTGAGGTTCGCCTCTTTTGGAAGATAACCAAGGGAGAGGTCGATGCCGGGATTCTTGTACACCAACTTGGTGAGGACCTTGAGGAGGGCGCCCCGGCACAACCTTCAATACTCGTTCGCCAGGCATGCCGCCTCGCCGGCTCGAATCTTCCTCAAAGCGTCGATCACGCTTTCGAAGATTAGGGTCAGCTTGGCACTTGAAGACACCTCTGGGTACGGGGAATAACCGAAACTCTGGAGATCCATAGAAGACAGTTGCGCAGCGATCCCTTCCGCGACGTTGACAACACACTTAGTCCACAACTCCATGCCGCGCGTATAACCCTCTCGGGCGGCAAAGGCGGTCTCGAGCTGCTTCGTCACGCCAAGGAGCTTTTGAGCCAAGATCTCCTCGTGGGCCTTGCTTTCTTCAAGAGCCCGCTCCAGAGGAGCCAGTTTATCCTGCAAGGCGGCAAGGAAGGCGTTGGCGGAGCAGACTTGAGCACTCTTGTTGGAAATGGCAGCTTGGGTCTCTGTCAAGTTAGAGAGAGGATGTTCTCTCTCTACTGCGAGGGCGGAGATCTTCTTGCCGAGGCCTTCAAGATCCTCTTCCAGCTTCTTCAATTTGCCGGCAATCTCTTTCCTGGCAGCCTCAGCACTGGCAGCCTTGCCGGCAACCTCCTGCAACTCGCCGGCGTGCTCCAAGGCCTGGGCGGCAAGGGCGTCCTTATGCTGATCCACGAGCTCTTGGGTACTCCATGCCACGAGCTTCTCAACTTCTTTGTCCTTGGTGTGGAGCCTGCCATCGATCGCCTTCTCGCGGTTGGCAAGTTCCTCCTCATGAGACTCGAGGCTAAACCGAAGCGCGTTAAGGCGAGCGCCTTCATCGGAGATACGGCGTCGAGCCCCTTCCTCCTCCTTCCGGATGTCAGACGACTTCAAGAGGAGCTCGTCATGCTCGGCCCTCAGCTTTTCGCGATCCACCTTCAGCCCTTACACTAGTGGAAAACGGGCCTTTGGCCTGGACCCTTTAGTCCCGGCCTCCCTCTGGGCCGGGACTAAAGGCCTGGCCACGTCGCCCCAAATCGCAATGCCGCCCACGAGGCTTTGGTCCCGGCCCATAAGGAGCCTTTAATCCCAGTTTGTGTCTCCAACCGGGACTAAAGGGCTACACGGTGTGCAGCCCGCATGTGCGCCACCTTTAGTACCGGTTTGTGTCTCAAGCCAGGACTAAAGTCCTCTGCCTATATATAGCACAACCCCCCTCTCCCCTCTTCCTTGCATTTTTCTTGGATGGAAGAGTGTGGGTGTGTGCTAGCTCTCCATTTTTTTATGCACTAGAGGTGTTTGTTGAAATGTGTGTTAGAGCGATGCCGCTTCAGTTCACCGAATACAACTACGATATGAGATGCCCGAGCCACGCTTAAACCTCTTCCTCTTTATTTCTACTTATTCTAAAAGGTTAGCAACTATATTTCCTCGTTTAGACCGTGCGGTACTAATTTTTAGGATCGTGATTGTATTTGATATACTGTCGTATAACGCAGATGAGCCATCCATGGATGTACGGTGATCGACGCACAACCGCTTACAGAGAAGGCGTGCATTCTTTTCGAGATGCAGCTGATGCGAACAAGCATGTTGGTGGCTATATATTTTGTCCATGTGTTGAATGTCGGAATGAGAAGGATTACACTTCCTCAAGAGTCATTCAGAGCCACCTGCTTCGGTCCGGTTTTATGTCGGGCTATAATGTTTGGACCAAGCACGGAGAAAGAGGGGTTATGATGGAAGACGACGATGAAGAAGAAGAGAACGATGATGAAAACTACCAATCTATGTTCCCTGAGTATGCTGATACCGCAATGGAAGACAATGAAGAAGAAGATCAGGATGAGCCCGCTGATGATCCTGGCCGGGTCATTTCTGATGCACGGCGAGGTTGCGACACTGAAAAGGAGAGGTTGCAGTTTGAGCAGATGTTACAGGACCACAACAAATTTTTGTACCCAACTTGTGAAGATGGCCAGAAGAAGCTGGGTAGCACACTGGAATTGCTGAAGTGGAAGGCAGAGACCGGTGTGACTGACTCGTGATTCAAAAAGTTGCTGGTACTGATGAAGAAGATGCTTCCAAGAAAGAACGAGTTGCCCGCCAGCATGTACGAAGCAAAGAAGCTTGTTTGCCCTCTAGGATTAGACGTGCAGAAGATACATACATGCCCTAATGACTGCATCCTCTACCGCGGTGGGAAGTACGAGAATATGGATAAATGCCCGGTATGCACTCATTGCGGTATAAGATCAGAAAAGATGACCCTGGTGATATTGAGGGCGAGCCACCCAAGAAGAGGGTTCCTGCCAAGGTGATGTGGTATGCTCCTATAATACCACGGTTGAAACGTCTATTCAGAAATAAAGATCATGCGAAGTTGTTGCGATGGCACATGGAAGATCGTATGAAAGACGATAAGTTGAGGCACACCGCTGATGGTCGGCAGTGGAGAAAAATCGAGAGAGAGTTCCCGAGATTTGCAGCTGATGCAAGGAACTTATGGTTAGGTCTGACTATAGATGGCATGAATCCTTTTGGGGAGCAGAGTTGCAGTCACAGCACCTGGCCCGTTACTCTATGTATCTACAACCTTCCTCCTTGGTTGTGCATGAAGCGGAAGTTTATTATGATGCCAGTGCTTATCCAAGGTCCAAAGCAACCCAGCAACGATATCGATATGTACCTAAGGCCATTAGTTGATGAACTTTTACAGTTGTGGGCTGAACCAGGTGTACGTGTGTGGGACGAGCACAAACAAGAGGAATTTGACCTTCGAGCGTTGCTTTTCGTAACCATCAATGATTGGCCTGCTCTTAGTAACATTTCAGGACAGTCAAACAAGGGATACAATGCATGCACGCACTATTTGGATCAGACAGAAAGTATATATATGGACAAATGTAGGAAGAATGTGTACCCGTACAATCGTCGTTTTCTTCCGCCCAAGCATCCCTTAAAGAAAAAAGGCAAGCATTTCAATGGCAAGGCAGAACCCCGGGGGAAGCTTGTCATCCGTACTGGTGCTGAAGTATTTGATATGGTCAAAGATTTAAAAGTAATCTTTGGAAAGGGTCATGGCAGCCAACCTGTTCCTAACGGCCCTGATAAGCGCGTACCCATGTGGAAGAAGAAATCTATATTTTTGGAGCTACCCTACTGGGAAGTCCATGAGGTCCGCTCGGCAATCGACGTGATGCAACTGACGAAGAATCTCTGCATGAATATTCCAGGCTTCCTGGGCTTGTATGGGAAGTGAAAAGATACACCAGAAGCACGGGAGGACCCGGAACGTCATAAAGGAAGAGATGGCATGCATCCAGGGCAGTTTCAAGGGCGTGCCAGCTACGCTCTTACTAAGGAAGAGAAGGAAATCTTCTTTGAAGTCCTTTTCAGTATCAAGGTCCCGACTGGCTTCTCATCGAATATAAAGGGAATCGTAAATATGAAAGACAAAAAATTCCAAAACCTAAAGTCTCATGACTGCCACGTGCTTATGACGCAATTGCTTCCGGTTGCATTGAGGGGAATTCTACCGGAAAATGTTCGCCTGGCAATTGTGAAGGTATGTGCATTCCTCATGCAATTTCTCATAAGGTAATCGATCGAGAAAGTCTATCAGGGTTACAGATTGATGTGGTCCAATGTCTGGTCAGCTTTGAGTTGTTGTTCCCGCCATCCTTCTTCAATATAATGACACACCTCCTAGTTCACCTAGTCGAAGAGATTAGAATTCTCGGTCCTGTGTTTCTACACAATATGTTCCCCTTCGAGAGGTTCATGGGAGTCTTAAAGAAATATGTTCGTAACCGTGCTAGGCCAGAAGGAAGCATCGCCAAGGGCTATGGAACAGAGGAGGTCATTGAGTTTTGTGTGGACTTTCTTCCTGACCTTAAGCCGATTGGTGTTCCTGAATCTCGGTATGAGGGTAGGCTGACAGGAAAAGGCACACTAGGAAGGAAAGAAAAAGTATGTATGGACGGGCATTCTTTCTCCCAAGCACACTACACAGTTCTACACAATTCCATCGTGGTGGCTCCTTATATCGTGAGACACAAGATTATTCTACGCTCCGAAAACCCGGGGAAGGCTGACTCTTGGATTAAAGGGGAACACGAGAAGACTTTCGGCAGTTGGTTGCAGACACATCTCATGAATGACGACACCGTTGGAGATCAGTTGTACTGTTTGGCCAGGCCACCATCTTCGACTATATGTACTTTCCAAGGGTATGAGATAAATGGGAATACATTTTACACGGTTGCCCAAGATAAAAAGAGCACCAACCAAAATAGTGGTGTCCTCTTTGATGCAACAGACGAGAATGGGCACTGTTTGGAAACATATTACGGGTACATAGAGGAGATATGGGAACTTGACTATGGACCTACTTTTAAGATCCCTTTATTTCGGTGCAAATGGGTGAAGCTGACAGGAGGCGGGGTAGTTGTAGACCAAAAGTACGGCATGACAACAGTGGATCTCAACAATCTTGTGTACATGGACGAACCATTTGTCCTAGCCAATGATGTCGCTCAGGTTTTCTATGTGAAGGACATGACTACAAAAACGAGAAAAAGAAATCAGCAAAAGAAGATATCGTCCGATGAGCCAAAACGCCACATAGTTCTTTCAGGGAAAAGAAACATCGTGGGAGTAGATGACAAGACAGACATGTCAGTAGATTATAATAAGTTTCATGAAATTCCGCCCTTCCAAGTGAAAACGGACCCAAGCATCCTACTGAATGATGAAGATTCTCCATGGCTACGACCCAGAAGAAAACAGAAATAATAGATAGGAATATTGGTGCAATAATGTAATAATGTACTAAACCTTTTATGTAATGCATGTATGGAATGTACTAAACCTTTTAGTTTTGAATTATTTATTCAATTTCAAACACGAAGTGCATCCAGTTTTTTTCGTAGCCCTCTCAACTTTTTAACACATGCTATGTGGGTGAAATAATGATAGCATGCCAACTTTCAACATTTTCAGAGTTCATTTGTAGTGCTTTTCAATTTCAGGATCAACTAGCTCAAAAATAAATATGTAAATACACGAAGAATACCAAATGAAGTCAGAAATTGTTGAAATTTTGTGATGTGCCTTTGAATGGTGAATTTTGAACACACAAAAAGTATGGAGTTCAAATAAGTTCAAAAAAAATGAAATCCCTTTGTAAGAGATGAGTTCTCGTTCGAAACCCTGATACTTCGAGAGAGATTGTCCGTTTTGTACACGAAGTGCATCCAGTTTTTGTCGTAGCCCTCTCAACTTTTTAACACATTCTATGTGGGTGAAATGATGATAGCATGCCAACTTTCAACATTTTCAGAGTTCATTTGTAGTGCTTTTCAATTTCAGGGTTAACTAGCTCAAAAAAATAATAAGTAAATGCACGAAGAATACCAAATAAAGTCAGAAATTGTTTAAATTTTGTGATGTGCCTTTAATGGTGCATTTTGAACACACAAAAAGTATGGAGTTCAAATAAGTTCAAAAAAATGAAATCCCTTTGTAAGAGATGAGTTCTCGTTCGAAACCCTGATACTTCGAGAGAGATTGTCCGTTTTGTACACGAAGTGCATCCAGTTTTTGTCGTAGCCCTCTCAACTTTTTAACACATGCTATGTGGGTGAAATGATGATAGCATGCCAACTTTCAACATTTTCAGAGTTCATTTGTAGTGCTTTTCAATTTCAGCGTCAACTAGCTCAAAAAAAATAAGTAAATGCACGAAGAATACCAAATGAAGTCAGAAATTGTTGAAATTTTGTGATGTGCCATTGAATGGTGCATTTTGAACACACAAAAAGTATGTAGTTCAAATAAGTTCAAAAAAATGAAATCCCTTTGTAAGAGATGAGTTCTCGTTCGAAACCCTGATACTTCGAGAGAGATTGTCCGTTTTGTACACGAAGTGCATCCAGTTTTTGTCGTAGCCCTCTCAACTTTTTAACACATGCTATGTGGGTGAAATGATGATAGCATGCCAACTTTCCACATTTTCAGAGTTCATTTGTAGTGCTTTTCAATTTCAGGGTCAACTAGCTCAAAAAAAAAGTAAATGCACGAAGAATACCAAATGAAGTCAGAAATTGTTGAAATTTTCTGATTTGCCTTTGAATGGTGCATTTTGAACACACAAAAAGTATGGAGTTCAAATAAGTTCAAAAAAATGAAATCCCTTTGTAAGAGATGAGTTCTCGTTCGAAACCCTGATACTTCGAGAGAGATAGTCCGTTTTGTACACGAAGTGCATCCAGTTTTTGTCGTAGCCCTCTCAACTTTTTAACACATGCTATGTGGGTGAAATGATGATAGCATGCCAACTTTCAACATTTTCAGAGTTCATTTGTATTGCTTTTTCAATTTCAGGGTCAACTAGCTCAAAAAAATAAGTAAATGCACGAAGAATACCAAATGAAGTCAGAAATTGTTGAAATTTTGTGATTTGCCTTTGAATGGTGCATTTTGAACACACAAAAAGTATGGAGTTCAAATAAGTTCAAAAAAATGAAATCCCTTTGTAAGAGATGAGTTCTCGTTCGAAACCCTGATACTTCGAGAGAGATAGTCCGTTTTGTACACGAAGTGCATCCAGTTTTTGTCGTAGCCCTCTCAACTTTTTAACACATGCTATGTGGGTGAAATGATGATAGCATGCCAACTTTCAACATTTTCAGAGTTCATTTGTATTGCTTTTTCAATTTCAGGGTCAACTAGCTCAAAAAAATAAGTAAATGCACGAAGAATACCAAATGAAATCAGAAATTGTTGAAATTTTGTGATGTGCCTTTGAATGGTGCATTTTGAACACACAAAAAGTATGGAGTTCAAATAAGTTCAAAAAACGAAATCCCTTTGTAAGAGATGAGTTCTCGTTCGAAACCCTGATACTTCGAGAGAGATTGTCCGTTTTGTACACGAAGTGCATCCAGTTTTTGTCGTAGCCCTCTCAAGTTTTTAACACATGCTATGTGGAGCCACGACCCGGGACTAAAGCCCCTCGCCTGCCGCCTGCCGAGCACGGGCCTTTAGTTCCGGGTCGTGGCTCCACCCGGGACTAAAGGGTGTCTTTATTCCCGGCTCGAGCCCCGACCCGGGACTAAAGGCCCCTGCTTCCCGCCTTTTGGTCTGCCGAAAAAGGGCCTTTAGTCCCGGGTCGTGGCTCCACCCGGGACTAAAGGGTGTCTTTAGTCCTGTTTCGAGCCCCGAACCGGGACTAAAGGTCCACCTATATAAGCGGGAGTTAGAAAATTTCCAACCCAAATCGCATTTCGTTCTCTCCTCTTCCTCATTCTCCTGCCAGGCGCGGCACCGCGACAAAATCGACGACGCCGTGAGGCTGCCCGCCGTCCTCCTCGCTGCCATGTGCCGTCCTTCTCGCCGTCGCCGTCATCCTCCTCGCCGTTGCCGTCCTCCTCGCCGCCGCCATCCTCCTCGCCGCCGCCGTCCTCCTCGCCACGGCCTGCCGTCCTCCTCGCCGTCGTCGACGCCTACGGCCGGTAAGCCCCCCGCCCCATCCTCCCCAACACTCCGGCCGGTAGAAGAAAAGAAGAAAAAGGAGAAGAAAAGAAGAAAAAGGAGAAGAAAAGAAGAAATAGGAGAAGAAAAGAAGAAAAAGGAGAAGAAAAGAAGAAAAAGGAGAAAAAGGAGAAGAAAAGAAGAGAAAGGAGAAGAAAATAAGAAAAAGGAGAAGAAAAGAAGAAAAAGGGAAGAAAAGAAGAAAAAGGAGAAGAAAAGAAGAAAAAGGAGAAGAAAAGAGGAAAAAGGAGAAGAAAAGAAGAAAAAGGAGAAGAAAAGATTTTTTTGTCATTTAATTGCTATTGTTATTAGGTTTGTGCTAGATTATTAAGGTTAGTAATATTTAGAATTAGGTTAGGGTTACAAGAAGAAGAAAGATGAACAAAAATAAGAAAATAAGATTAGGAGGAGAAGAAAAGAAGAAAAAGGAGAATAAGAAGAGGAGGAGAGGAGAAGAAGAGGAAAAATAGAAGAAGAGGAGAAGTAGAAGAAGAGAAGTAGAAGAAGAGAAGTTGAAGAAGAAGCGGAGAAGAAAATAAGAAAGAAGAACAAGAAGAACAAGAAGAAGAAGAAGAAGAAGACATTTCTACGTATATAGATGCTTAATTAGTGTTTCTTAGATTATTGCTTAATTTTGCTATTGTATATGTTTAAGTGTTAATAGTTTATTTTACTATATATACAATTAGTTTATTTTACTATATATACAATTAGTTTATTTTTAGAAAGAAAATTAATAGAACAAGTTTATTTTTTTAGTTCATTTTACGATGCCTATCCCGCATCCTCGTCGTCGACTCGGCGGAGGACACCTGCTTGATCAGAGGGGCCATGTCCGGGACTTGGCTCCGCCCGGCTAGTATTGGGAGGTGCTACCTTCCAGGAGGGCGTAGGTTGGTGAGGAGCCAGCCCGTTGTTGACCCGATCCTTGTTTGGTGGTGGTCGCGTGGGCTAGTGACGGTGCTGAGGCTTCCGGACACCGCGGAGGTGGTACGTCACCGTGTCAGCAAGGAGGATGAGCACGTCCGTCGCTACATGGTTGCGTTGGAGGGCAGGTTCGAGCATACCTGGCAGGTTCTTCAGGGATCTCACTGGAGCTGTGATCCTGTGATGGTTCCTTCTCTTTGGGTGTCCACCGCCCGCGACGATACCCGTCGGGCGCTACGGTTCTAGCTGTATCAGTGATGCTATATGTATGATAGTATTCGAGGAGTATTAGTGATAATATTCGACGATATACGGACAAAAGAGATGATGTAGTTTTGCTTATAATTGAATGCATGCTAATTTGAATACTACTTTATTTTACGATTTGGTTTTGCTTATTGAATGCTCAAATTGGAAAAGTACTCCTACTTTGAATACTATGCCGAAATCTAGGAGTCCCGGGTGGAGCCACGACCCGGGACTAAAGTTGTTTTGGAACGTAGTTCCTGATAGAATAATTCTTTTTTGGTACAAAGTTCAACAAAGTCCTTTGACACTAGACAATGTGACATATAGAAGGGCAGATGAGATCAGGAAAAATAGGATCATTTTCTACACATCTAGAATGTCGCCACTTTGTTAAATCCTTAAAGGTTAAGAGAACCCGTTAGACATATTTTAGAGTTTAGGTTCTAGCCAAGACCCGGCACTAAAGGTCACCTATATAAAACGACACTTCGGAGTTTCCAACCCGTCTTATATAGTTTGTTAGTTTATTAGTTAATCAAATGTCCGTTTTTTGCAGAACTATGGATCCAAATATCAGGAACCTCGAAGAGGAAGAACTTCTCGAAGATATAATCAAAGACGGCCCCGACGTTGAATCAGCTGAATCTCCGTCGTCATACCTAAACCCCTCCGGATATGGAATGGAGGTCGACCGACACGAAGATGAAGCCGATGGGGCAGAAGATAGGTCCAATGACGGAGAAGGTGATAGCTCCACTGATGGAGAAGCCGGTGGAGAAATAATAAAGTCCGGCGAGGTATACATATGAAGTTCGACAATCACTTGTAATATGTGAAAAATATTGGAGATAGCTCTATATTTTATACATATAGATTCATTTGACGAATGTTTCTCCCTCTTAGGCCTCCACATCGAGCAAAGCTACGAAACAAGGCCCGACTAGAAAGTTGGATGCACCGACGCATTACACCTTTGAGGTGATATTGCCTAAGGGAGAACCCAAGCTTCCTAAGAATGCTGCTGACACGTTCAAGAAGCAATGCAGAGTACTCGTTAGGGATCACGTCCCGATCAGCGTTCGGGAGTGGAACAAGCGCAAAGGGGCAGCCGATAGTGACTATGTCGCCGAAAGGTACAAAGATAATCTTTGGAATGATCTCATGTCACATTTCAACCTGCCAGAATGTGAGAATGAAGACGCCGCAAAAAAACTGAGGGCCAAAGTCAAGCAGTGGACTCTAAAGAAGATGGCCGAACAGTTCCGTAGCTGGAAGAAGAAGCTATGGAAAAACTATCTGAAGACAAAGAAAGTGCCAGTATTCGAGGGGTATCTAGCCAAGCAGGCGAATCACTGGAAGGCATTTCAAGAGTACAAGGAGTCAGAAGATGCCCAGGCATTATCAGAAAAGAACAAGAAAAATGCCGACAAGAAGAAATATCACCACAAGCTGGGGCCAGGGGGCTATGAGACTGCCATCCCAAAGTTGGATAAGAAAGAGCAAGATCTGCTAGCTAAAGGCATCATACCTGAACCACTCCGTGATGAGTGGGAATTGAGAGCAAGAAATTGGTTCCTTGCGCATGGTGGTTCGTATGACGAAGAAACATGGGACCTCATCTGCAGTGACGGTCTTAGGATACCCAGGGAGAATTGGAAAAACATAGTGAAAGAAATTAAGGAGGGAAAAAGACAGTTCACTGTAGATAGAGAGAAAGATTTGCTCACACTTGTCCTCGGCAATGACGAACATGGAGGACGAACGCGAGGCTTAGGTCCTTCTTACCCGTGGCGGCTTGGGTTTGCCAGAGACCAAGACACTTACAGAAGCTGAGCGAGTGCAAAGAAGCAGCAGCAGGATGAGGAGAATGACAAGTTCAACCAGTTGCTTGCCAGGATTAACGAGCAATAGAAGCAGATTGATGAGCTTAGAGGAGTAGCGCGCCAGGAAGATCCTGCACTCGATATTACCGGCGCCCCATCTAAGCGGAAAAGCGGCATGGCTGAATCTGAGGCCCCACCCGACGATGCACGAAGAATGATAGAGGGCGGTCCCGGCTACCCCGTGGATGGAATCAAGGAGTCAACATCATGTGAACTCCATCAGAAATTCAAGAACATATCCATGAAGGTGGCCGTCGGACAAGCTTTACCTTCTGGTCCTGATGCACGCTCGCATGGCCGTGAGATTCCAGCTGGCTTTTCTAAAGTCGGGGTGGATGAAATCATGGCGGGGTTTCATGATATGGAGCTCAACATAGCTGGACCCGAAGATGAGAGGACACTCGGAGAAGTACTGGGTGGAGTCATCCTATGGGACAAGAACTACATCAAGCTTCCAGGATCGGCCCCAAGGACAACACTGCCTCCGAGTCGTCGCAGGTCACCTACACCTCCATCACCTCCAAGCCCTCCACATGACGTCGGCCAGCACAACACGAGTCCATCTCGATCACCGCCGATGGACTTGGGTCGTCCGTCTCCGCCGCCGCCCGCTCCGGATACTAAGCGGAAGCGTGCCAGCAAGAACGCTCCGCCGATGATTTCTATGCGACGGAGCCCCCCAAAGCGCAAACTGTCGCCCCTCCCAAAGGTACCTCATGCTAATCTTCCTATCAGACCTTATGATCGTACCACCGAGGAAAACGCCAGGATAGCAAAGGAACATCATGATGCGCAGATGAAAAAGAAGGAACCCGAGCCCCGCCCGGAATACACCGAGAAGCAAATAGCATTTGCAAAATACTTCACGAACCTTCCATCACAGTATGACTTACACCATAAGCCTGATGACTATACACGCACATTGCAGAAGGAAGTGAAAAAGAGAAGATCACGTGCAAGTGCAAGTGGGAGCAAATCAAGTTCAACTACAAGCAAAAAAAGATCAGACGTTCCTCAGCTTGGACAACAGGCCAAATAGTCGATCCCACCCCTCAGGGTGTTACCCGAGAATGCCCCCCCTCATGTGCAGGGGCAAGATTTGGAATTAGCAAAGAAGTGGGCGGATGAACGGGGTATCCCGGTTGAAGACATTCCGGCTTCCCAAGACGACAGGTTACCCAACGCTGTGGTAGCCCCTAAGCCACAGTTTGTCATGGGAGCACCTTTGGTCAGCAAAGATGATCTCCCAACAAATATGCGTTACTTGCATACATGGTACTTAAGTGAATCAAAGAATGGGAGAACGATGATCGTGGTGAGTATCCCACGGGAGTACTACGGCCGCCCCAAAGAAATCCATATCGACTCTGATGAACTCTTCCAGATGTACAATGCCGACGCCCTCGACAAATCGCTTATGAGTTGCTATTGTCTGTAAGTTTTTCAATTCGTTTTCTACATATAACTTGTTTAGTTATTTCAATTCATTGTCTACATATAGCTTGTACTCTATTATGCAGAATGAAGATTCTGGATTGTAAAAATAGGAACATCCTAAATATTGGGTTTATTGACCCAGATAAAATACATATAGCGACGCTAACTGATAAACCCAAGGAGACGGAGGAAAACCTTCTAAGGTTTCTAATAGATCAAAATTTCTGTGACCACATACTGTTTCCATACAACTTCAGGTGAGGGTCTTTACTCTGTTGTGTCCATTCACTTATAAGTGTAATTGATAAGTTACTGACACACACACACACACATATATATATACATGTGCAGCTTCCATTGGATTCTGTTGGACATTCAAATTGGTAAGGGAAGAGTTGATGCCTTCGACCCATTATCGAGACCCTTGGAACAATTCCAAAGCCTGCAGGACATGCTCCAAGGGTAATTTCAATCATTCTTGCGCTCTATCGGTCTCTTTCGATGATTTTCTGATATATCAATTAATGAAAAACTTAGCAAATCATTTTCCTTGTCGGGCAGGGTTTGGAAGCGGTTCAAGTGCGTGACTCCCGGTATCGAGCCTGAGAAGCTGACCTTTAGAGCGGCTCAGGTAAGTAGTAGTATGATATACTTCTATTTTCAATACATTTATGATGCTAGATTATTATTTTGATTATATATATTCTATTCTCGTAAAGAGCGACCAGCAGCCACGGGGGACGCATCTATGCGGATACTATGTTTGCGAGACCATTCGCATGTTTACCTCTGAGCACAAGGATCACAGATACGACGTAAGCAATGAACATTCACACCTCTATTTTTACCCGTCATTCTTTGTTATCATGATTGATATTCATATTCATCTCCTCTTCTTATATAGTACGCAGCCATGAGGAAGAAGTCCCTACCAAGGCAACGTGTGATTGCTGTTGCAGAGGAGCTTGCGACCTTTCTGAGGATGGAAGCTATAGATGACAAAGGACGATTTAGTGTAGCTAGGGGCCATTACTGATGTTGGTCCATGTAATCGAATAGACGGGCTCTAGTACCGATAATTCAGATCTCCATATAATTGTATATATATGCTCGCTTGTAAGATAAGTTAATCTTATATATATATGCATAATTATTTCTATTTAGAATTATATCAAAACTAATTCCCGAACACCAAACGAGGCATCATGTTAATCTCCCGAACACCTAAACCCTAAAACCCGAAAACCTAAAAATAAACAAAATCTGAAACTCTTTAGTCCCTGTCCGTGTTAAGACCCGGGACTAAAGGGCCTGCCCGTGAGGGCGTTCCGAGGCGCCCACATGGAGCACCTTTGGTCCCGGCTTGGAACAGGCCCGGGACTAAAGGTTAGGCCTTTAGTCCCGCCCCTTTAGTCCCGGTTGGTGAACCGGGACTAAAGCCCCTTACGGGTCGGGGCTATAGGCCCTGTCCCCACTAGTGTTAGTGAAACTCGGCGAAGTGGACCCTCATCTCCTCGAAGCGCTTTTCGAAGGCCTCCTCTGCTGCCTAGACGAACGCCATCCGGGAGTCCAGTTTCTCCTTCCGGGCCTGGTAAAGGGCCTGGAGCTGGCTGACGTTGTCCCTCATAACCTGGAAGAGCTTCTCTTCACTGAGTTTCCTACCGCGGCCCCCCGATCCATCCACAATCTCAAGCCCGGCACTGGTGGAGACTTCGGCGTCAAATCTCTCCCCCTCCACGGCTATCCTGGTACGGCACACCCCTGGCGAATTGATGGCTTGGAAATATGCCCTAGAGGCAATGATAAAATAGTTATTATTATATTTCCTATTTCAAGATAATCGTTTATTATCCATGCTATAATTGTATTGAATGAAAACATAAATGCATGTGTGGATATATAGACAAAACTATGTCCCTAGTAAGCCTCTAGTTGACTAGCCAGTTGATCAAAGATGGTTAAGGTTTTCTGACCATATACAAGTGTTGTCACTTGATGACTGGATCACATCATTGGGAGAATGATGTGATGGACAAGAACCAAACTATAAACATAGCATGTTATCGTGTCATTTTGTGGCTATTGTTTTCTACGTGTCAAGTATTCATACCTATGACCATGAGATCATGTAACTCACTGACACCGTAGGAATACCTTGTGTGTATCAAACGTCGCAACGTTACTGGGTGACTACAAAGGTGCTCTACAGGTATATCTGAAGGTGTCCGTTGAGTTAGCATGGATCAAGACTGGGATTTGTCACTCCGTGTGACGGAGAGGTATCTCGGGGCCCACTCGGTAATACAACATCACATATAAGCCTTGAAAGCAATGTGACTAAATTGTTAGTCATGGGATCTTGTACTATGGAACGAGTAAAGAGACTTGTCGGTAACGAGATTGAATAGGTATAGGGATACCGACGATCAAATCTCGGTAAAGTAACATACCAAAGGACAAAGGGAATGGTATACGGGATTATATGAATCCTTGGCACAGAGGTTCAACCGATAAGATCTTCATAGAATATGTAGGATCCAATATGGACATCCAGGTCCCGTTATTGCATATTGACCGGGGAGTGTCTCAGGTCATGTCTACATAGTTCTCGAACCCGCAGGGTCCGCACACTTAAGGTTTGATGACGTTTCGGTATACTTGAGTTATAGGTGCTGGTGACCAAAGTTTTGTTCGGACTCTCGGATGAGATCACGGACATCACGAGGGTTTCCGTAATGGTCCGGAAACGAAGGTTGATATATAGTATTGTTGCATTTGGCTTCTGGAAAGATTTGGAGCATTGCCGATAGTGTACCGGGAGTGACGAATGGGTTCCAGGGTTTTACCGGGAGGGGCCACCCACCCGGGAGAGAACCTAATAGGCCCATGGGTGGTATACCATCCCTTAGTGGGCTGGTGTAGCCAGCCCAATAGGGCTATTTCGTACAAGGACAAAAATCAATGCAAAAGAAAAAAAGGAGGTGGGAAGGAAGGAAGGGACTCCTCCCTCCAAACCGAATTGGGCTAAAACTAAAAACTAAAGACTTATTCCTCTAAAAGAAGAATTAAAAATTGAAAAGGAAAGAACTAAAACAAAGGTAAAAGCAAAAGATATAAAGGTGATACGATACCAGGGCAACTCCCCCAAGCTTGGCAGAAGCCAAGGGGATTGCCCATACCAATGCTTAGTTGTCTTCCTTTGGTGGTGAAGGTGGTGTTGTTGGAGTAGTCTGATCCTCCGTCTTCCAAGGCATAGGTGCTCCATGATGGCAGGATGAACGAGTCGCCGGAATCCTCAAATCTGCAACATACCTTATTGATTTAAATCTGTACTCATACTCACAGTTTTGATTCTGCAGATCATAGATCTGGCCCGGAAGTTGGTCAACCCTATCGTAAAGCCTGGAGAGGTGTTTCCTAATATCAATGGCATCCATCTTGTGATTGCTAGTGAACTTCATGATCATCGTGTGGTTGGCGTTGAGTCCACGCTCAACCATCCCTTGGCACTTGAAGACTTGTTGCTCCATTGCTTCGAGCCTCGTCTCAACGCTTCCGGTCTTCTTAGGCCCCTCAACATCACGAATGTGCAACATCCCCTCGCTCATCTTGATAGATTGAGGGTGTTTCAGCAGTTCCGTGAGGTAGGGATTGATGACCTTCTCGAAGATCTTGTCCTTAGGAGCGTTTGGGGAAGTCATGATGATCTAGATCTGCGGCAGAAACAAGCTCGAAACGAAAATAGAGGAAAACTACGCGATACGGAGATCAAAACCTTCGGGCGACTATATATTGATTTTTTCTAGGTCAGAAGGAGTCCTGTGCAAGAAAACGGAGTCCGGGAGGCACACGAGGTGCCCACAAGCTTGCCCACCACCACCAGGGGGTGGTGGCGGGGTGGGCCCTTGTGGCTGCCTCGTTTGCTCTCCGGACTGCTTTTTATTTTTCTAATTTTCCAAAAATTCCAAAACTGAGGAAATTTTCTATTGGAAAAGTATCGGAGTCCAATTTCTTGCCGAAATAGATACATCTTCGTTGTCAAGGTCTGAAACAGGCTGATAAACATCCCTTCTGTACTCCTCTGGAGTTATGACATTGCTGATATTGGTCTCAACATTTATGGGAGTACCAGAGATGTAATGCTTGATTCTTTGCCCATTTACCACTCTAGGAAAATTTCCTTCCGTGTTATTGATTTTGATGGCACCGGAACGATATACTTCCTCGACAACATAGGGACCTTCCCATTTAGAGAGAAGCTTGTCTACAAAGAATCTCAAACGAGAATTGTATAGCAAGACATAGTCGCCTACATTGAACTCTCGTTTCTGTATTCGTTTGTCGTGCCATCTCTTAACCTTTTCCTTGAACAACCTGGCATTCTCATATGCCTGGGCTCTCCATTCATCTAACGAGCTGATATCAAACAACCGCTTCTCACCGGCAAGTTTGAAATCAAAGTTGAGCTCTTTGATTGCCCAATAAGCTTTGTGTTCCAGCTCAAGAGGTAAATGACAAGCCTTACCGTAAACCATTTTATACGGTGACATGCCCATGGGATTCTTATAAGCGATCCTATAAGCCCATAGTGCATTGTCAAGTATTCTAGACTAGTTCTTTCGAGATCTATTGACAGTCTTTTGTAGGATCAACTTGATCTCCCTATTACTCAACTCCACTTGACCACTAGACTGAGGATGATAAGGAGATGCAACTCTATGGTTGACATCATACTTAGCTAGCATCTTGCGTAAAACACCATGAATGAAGTGTGAACCGCCATCGTTCATCAAGTATCTACGGACTCCAAATCTTGGGAATATGACTCCTTTAAGCATTTTAATAGAGGTGTGGTGATCAACATTTTTAGTGGGGATAGCTTCTACCCACTTAGTAACGTAATCCACAGCAACTAAGATGTGAGTGTACCCATTGGAACTCGGGAAGGGTCCCATATAATCAAAGCCCCAGACATCAAATGGTTCAATGACAAGTGAATAGTTCATAGGCATCTCTTGACGCTTACTGATGTTCCCTATCCTTTGGCATTCGTCACAAGACAAGACAAACTTACGGGCATCCTTGAAGAGAGTGGGCCAATAGAAACCTGATTGCAATACCTTATGGGAAGTTCTATCTCCAGCATGGTGTCCTCCTTAGGCTTCGGAATGACACTTCTGTTGGGAAACGTCGCATGGGAAACAAAAAATTTCCTACGCGCACGAAGACCTATCATGGTGATGTCCATCTACGAGAGGGGCTGAGTGATCTACGTACCCTTGTAGACCGTACAGCAGAAGCGTTAGTGAACGCGGTTGATGTAGTGGAACGTCCTCACGTCCCTCGATCCGCCCCGCGAACAATCCCGCGATCAGTCCCACGATCTAGTACCGAACGGACGGCACCTCCGCGTTCAGCATACGTACCGCTCGACGATGATCTCGGCCTTCTTGATCCAGCAAGAGAGACGGAGAGGTAGAAGAGTTCTCCGGCAGCGTGACGGCGCTCCGGAGGTTGGTGATGACCTTGTCTCAGCAGGGCTCCGCCCGAGCTCCGCAGAAACGCGATCTAGAGGAAAAACCGTGGAGGTATGTGGTCGGGCTGCCGTGGAAAAGTCGTCTCAAATCAGCCCTAAAACCTCCGTATATATAGGTGGGAGGGAGGGGACCTTGCCTTGGGGCTCGAGGATCCCCAAGTGGGTCGTCCGAGTCCAAGGGGGAAGGCTCCCCCCCCCAAACCGAGTTGGACTTGGTTTGGTGGGTGGGAGTCCTTCCTTCCCTTCCCACCTCCTTTTTTTTCTTTTCTCTTTGATTTTCTTTCCTAGGGGCATAGGGCCCTTTTGGGCTGTCCCACCAGCCCACTAAGGGCTGGTGTGCCACCCTCAAGGCCTATGGGCTTCCCCGGGGTGGGTTGCCCCCCCCCCCCCCCCCCCCCGTTGAACTCCCGGAACCCATTCGTCATTCCCGGTAACTCTGAAAACCTTCCGGCAACCAAATGAGGTCATCCTATATATCAATCTTTGTTTCCGGACCATTCCGGAAACCCTCGTGACGTCCGTGATCTCATCCAGGACTCCGAACAACATTCGGTAACCAACCATATAACTCAAATACGTATAAAACAATGTCGAACCTTAAGTGTGCAGACCCTGCGGGTTCGAGAACTATGTAGACATGACCCGAGAGACTCCTCGGTCAATATAAAATAGTGGGACCTGGATGCCCATATTGGATCCTACATACTCTATGAAGATCTTATCGTTTGAACCTCAGTGCCAAGGATTCATATAATCCCGTATGTCATTCCCTTTGTCCTTCGGTATGTTACTTGCCCGAGATTCGATCGTTAGTATCCTCATACCTATTTCAATCTCGTTTACCGGCAAGTCTCTTTACTCGTTCCGTAATACAAGATCCCGCAACTTACACTAAGTCACATTGCTTGCAAGACTTGTGTGTGATGTTGTATTACCGAGTGGGCCCCGAGATACCTCTCCGTCACACGGAGTGACAAATCCCAGTCTTGATCCATACTAACTCAACTAACACCTTCGGAGATACCTGTAGAGCATCTTTATAGTCACCCAATTACGTTGCGACGTTTGATACACACAAAGCATTCCTCCGGTGTCAGTGAGTTATATGATCTCATGGCCATAGGAATAAATACTTGACACGCAGAAAACAGTAGGAACAAAATGACACGATCAACATGCTACGTCTATTAGTTTGGGTCTAGTCCATCACGTGATTCTCCTAATGACGTGATCCAGTTATCAAGCAACAACACCTTGTTCATAATCAGAAGACACTGACTATCTTTGATCAACTGGCTAGCCAACTAGAGGCTTGCTAGGGACGGTGTTTTGTCTATGTATCCACACATGTAAATGAGTCTTCATTCAATACAATTATAGCATGGATAATATACGATTATCTTGATACAGGAATTATAATAATAACTATATTTATTATTGCCTCTAGGGCATAATTCCAACAGTCTCCCACTTGCACTAGAGTCAATAATCTAGCCCTCACATCATCATGTGAATTACATTGTAATAAATCTAACACCCATACAGTTCTGGTGTTGATCATGCTTTGGCCGTGGAAGAGGTTTAGTCAGCAGGTCTGCTACATTCAGATCCGTGTGCACTTTGCATATATTTACGTCCTCTCCCTCGACGTAGTCGCGGATGAGGTTGAAGCGTCGTTTGATGTGTCTGGTCTTCTTGTGAAACCGTGGTTCCTTTGCTAAGGCAATGGCACCCGTGTTGTCACAGAACAAGGTTATTGGATTCAGTGCGCTTGGCACCACTCCAAGATCCGTCATGAACTGCTTCATCCAGACACCCTCCTTAGCCGCCTCCGAGGCAGCCATGTACTCCGCTTCACATGTAGAATCTGCTACGACGCTTTGCTTGGAACTGCACCAGCTTACCGCACCCCCATTAAGAATAAATACGTATCCGGTTTGCGACTTAGAGTCGTCCGGATCTGTGTCAAAGCTTGCATCGACGTAACCTTTTACGGCGAGCTCTTCGTCACCTCCATACACGAGAAACATCTCCTTAGTCCTTTTCAGGTACTTCAGGATATTCTTGACCGCTGTCCAGTGATCCACTCCTGGATTACTCTGGAACCTACCTGCCATACTTATGGCCAGGCTAACATCCGGTCTAGTGCACAGCATTGCATACATGATAGAACCTATGGCTGAAGCATAGGGGACGGAGCGCATATGCTCTCTATCTTCATCAGTTGCTGGGCACTGAGTCTTACTCAATCTCGTACCTTGTAAAACTGGTAAGAACCCTTTCTTGGACTGTTCCATTTTGAACCTCTTCAAAACTTTATCAAGGTATGTGCTTTGTGAAAGTCCTATCAGGCGTTTTGATCTATCCCTGTAGATCTTAATGCCTAGAATGTAAGCAGCTTCTCCTAGGTCCTTCATAGAGAAACTTTTATTCAAGTAATCCTTTATGCTCTCCAAAAACTCCACGTTGTTTCCAATCAGCAATATGTCATCCACATATAATATTAGAAACGCCACAGAGCGCCCACTCACTTTCTTGTAAATACAAGATTCTCCAACCACTTGTATAAACCCAAATGCTTTGATCACTTCATCAAAGCGTTTGTTCCAACTCCGAGATGCTTGCACCAGTCCATAAATGGATCGCTGGAGCTTGCACACCTTGTTAGCATTCTTAGGATCGACAAAACCTTCGGGTTGCATCATATACAATTCTTCCTTAAGGAAACCGTTAAGGAACGCTGTTTTGACATCCATCTGCCAGATTTCATAATCGAAAAATGCAGCTATTGCTAACATGATTCTGACGGACTTAAGCATCGCTACGGGTGAGAATGTCTCATCATAGTCAACTCCTTGAACTTGTGAAAAACCCTTTGCCACAAGTCGATCTTTATAAACGATCACATTGCCATCAGCGTCCGTCTTCCTCTTAAAGATCCATTTGTTCTGAATAGCCTTGCGGCCTTCAGGCAGTACCTCCAAAGTCCACACTTTGTTCTCATACATGGATCCTATCTCGGACTTCATGGCTTCTAGCCATTTGTTGGAATCTGGGCCCACCATTGCTTCTTCATAATTTGCAGGTTCATTGTTGTCTAACAACATGATTGACAAGACGGGATTACCGTACCACTCCGGAGCAGCACGTGGTCTCGTCGACCTGCATGGTTCGACAGAAACTTGAACCGGAGTTTCGTGATCATCATCATTAACTTCCTCCTCAACCGGCGTCGCAACGACAGAGGTTTCCCCTTGCCCTGCGCCACCATCCAGAGGGATGAGAGGTTCGACAACCTTGTCAAGTTCTATCTTCCTCCCACTCAATTCTCTCGAGAGAAACTCCTTCTCGAGAAAAGCTCTGTTTTTAGCAACAAACACTTTGCCCTCGGATTTGAGATAGAAGGTGTACCCAACTGTCTCTTTTGGGTAACCTATGAAGACACACTTTTCCGCTTTGGGTTCCAGCTTTACAGGCTGAAGCTTTTTGACATAAGCATCACATCCCCAAACTTTAAGAAACGACAACTTTGGCCTTTTGCCATACCACAGTTCGTATGGTGTCGTCTCAACGGATTTTGATGGTGCCCTATTTAAAGTGAATGCAGCTGTTTCTAATGCATAACCCCAAAACGATAACGGCAAATTGGTAAGAGACATCATAGATCGCACCATCTCTAATAAAGTACGATTACGACGTTCGGACACACCATTACGCTGTGGTGTTCCAGGCGGTGTTAACTGTGAAACAATTCCACATTGTCTTAAGTGAGCACCAAACTCGAAACTCAGATATTCACCCCCACGATCAGACCGTAGGAATTTGATCTTCTTGTTACGATGATTTTCAACTTCACTCTGAAATTGCTTGAACTTTTCAAATGTTTCAGACTTGTGCTTCATCAAGTAGACATAACCATATCTACTCAAATCGTTAGTGAAGGTGAGAAAATAACGATATCCGCCGCGTGCCTCCACGCTCATCGGACCACACACATCGGTATGTATGATTTCCAACAAGTCACTTGCACACTCCATTGTTCCGGAGAACGGAGTCTTAGTCATCTTGCCCATGAGGCATGGTACGCACGTGTCAAGTGAATCAAAGTCAAGTGACTCCAAAAGTCCATCAGCATGGAGTTTCTTCATGCGCTTTACACCAATATGACCTAAGCGGCAGTGCCACAAAAATATGGCGCTATCATTGTTAACTCTAACTCTTTTGGTCTCAGTGTTATGTATATGCGTATCTCTATCAAGATTCAATATGAACAATCCTCTCACATTAGGTGCATGACCATAAAAGATGTAACTCATAGAAATAGAACAACCATTATTCTCTGACTTAAAAGAGTAACCGTCTCGCAATAAACAAGATCCAGATATAATGTTCATGCTCAAAGCAGGCACTAAATAACAATGATTTAAGTTCATCACTAATCCTGATGGTAACTGAAGTGAAACTGTGCCGACGGCGATTGCATCAACCTTGGAACCATTTCCTACGCGCATCGTCACTTCATCTTTCGCCAGCCTTCGTCTATTCCGCAGTTCCTGTTTCGAGTTGCAAATATGAGCAACAGAACCGGTATCGAATACCCAGGCACTACTACGAGAGCCGGTTAAGTACACATCAATAACATGTATATCAAATATACCTGATTTTTCTTTGGCCTCCTTCTTATCTGCCAGATACTTGGGGCAATTGCGCTTCCAGTGACCCATACCCTTGCAATAGTAACACTCCGTTTCAGGCTTAGGTCTAGCTTTGGGTTTCTTCGTCGGATTGGCAACAGGCTTGCCGCTCTTCTTTGAATTACCCTTCTTGCCTTTGCCGTTTCTCTTGAAACTAGTGGTCTTATTCACCATCAACAGTTGATGCTCTTTACGGAGTTCAGACTCTGCGACTTTCAGCATCGGAAACAACTCGCCGGGAGACTTGTTCATCCCTTGCATGTTGTAGTTCAACACAAAGCGTTTATAGCTTGGCGGCAGTGATTGAAGGATTCTGTCAATGATAGCCTCTTGCGGGAGTTCAATCCCCAGTTCAGCTAGACGGTTTGAGTACCCAGACATTTTGAGCACATGTTCACTGACAGACGAGTTTTCCTCCATCTTGCAAGCATAGAATTTATCGGAGGTCTCATACCTCTCGATCCGGGCATTCTTCTGAAAGATAAACTTCAACTCCTGGAACATCTCAAATGCTCCATGACGCTCAAAGCGACGTTGAAGTCCCGGTTCTAAGCCATACAAGACTGCACATTGAACTACTGAGTAGTCCTCCTTACGTGCTAACCAAGCGTTCTTAACATCCTGAACAGCCGTAGCGGGTGGTTCATCTCCTAACGCAGCATTAAGGACATAATCCTTCTTCCCAGCTTGTAAGATTAGCTTAAGATTACGAGCCCAGTCTACAAAGTTGCTTCCATCATCTTTCAACTTAGCTTTCTCTAGGAACGTATTAAAATTCAGGGTGACTGTCGCGTGAGCCATGATCTACAACACAAATATATTCAAAGTGGACTTAGACTATGATCAAGATAATTAGAGTTTAACTTTAATCAAAATTATACGCTAAACTCCCACTCAAAAAGTACATCTCTCTTAGTCATTTGAGTGGTTCATGATCCACTTACACTAGCTCAAGTCCGATCATCACGTGAGTTGAGTATAGTTTCAGTGGTAAGCATCCCTATGCTAATCATATCATCTATATGATTCATGATCGACCTTTCGGTCTCATGTGTTCCGAGGCCATGTCTCCACATGCTAGGCTCGTCAAGCTTAACCTGAGTGTTCCGCGTGCGCAACTGTTTTGCACCCGTTGTATGTGAACGTTGAGTCTATCACACCCGATCATCACGTGGTGTCTCGAAACGACAAACTGTAGCAACGGTGCACAGTCGGGGAGAACACAATTTCGTCTTGAAATTTTAGTGAGAGATCACCTCATAATGCTACCGTCGTTCTAAGAAAAATAAGGTGCATAAAAGGATTAACATCACATGCAATTCATAAGTGACATGATATGGCCATCATCACGTGCTTCTTGATCTCCATCACCAAAGCACCGGCACGATCTTCTTGTCACCGGCGCCACACCATGATCTCCATCAACGTGTTGCCATCGGGGTTGTCATGCTACTCATGCTATTACTACTAAAGCTACATCCTAGCAAAATAGTAAACGCATCTGCAAGCACAAACGTTAGTATAAAGACAACCCTATGGCTCCTGCCGGTTGCCGTACCATCGACGTGCAAGTCGATATTTTCTATTACAACATGATCATCTCATACATCCAATATATCACATCACATCGTTGGCCATATCACATCACAAGCATACCCTGCAAAAACAAGTTAGACGTCCTCTAATTTTGTTGTTGCATGTTTTACGTGGTGACCATGGGTATCTAGTAGGATCGCATCTTACTTACGCAAACACCACAACGGAGATATATGAGTTGCTATTTAACCTCATCCAAGGACCTCCTCGGTCAAATCCGATTCAACTAAAGTTGGAGAAACCGACACTTGCCAGTCATCTTTGAGCAACGGGGTTACTCGTAGCGATGAAACCAGTCTCTCGTAAGCGTACGAGTAATGTCGGTCCAAGCCACTTCAATCCAACAATACCGCGGAATCAAGAAAATACTAAGGAGGGCAGCAAAACGCACATCACCTCCCACAAAAACTTTTGTGTTCTACTCGAGAAGACATCTACGCATGAACCTAGCTCATGATGCCACTGTTGGGAACGTCGCATGGGAAACAAAAAATTTCCTACGCGCACGAACACCTATCATGGTGATGTCCATCTACGAGAGGGGATGAGTGATCTACGTACCCTTGTAGACCATACAGCAGAAGCGTTAGTGGACGCGGTTGATGTAGTGGAACGTCCTCACGTCCCTCGATCCGCCCCGCGATCAGTCCCATGATCTAGTACCGAACGGACGGCACCTCCGCGTTCAGCACACGTACAGCTCGACGATGATCTCGGCCTTCTTGATCCAGCAAGAGAGACGGAGAGGTAGAAGAGTTCTCCAGCAGCGTGATGGCACTCCGGAGGTTGGTGATGACCTTGTCTCAGCAGGCCTCCGCCCGAGCTCCGCAGAAACGCGATCTAGAGGAAAAACCGTGGAGGTATGTGGTCGGGCTGCCGTGGAAAATTCGTCTCAAATCATCCCTAAAACCTCCGTATATATAGGTGGGAGGGAGGGGAGCCCCAAGGGGGTCGGCCGAGTCCAAGGGGGAAGGCTCCCCCCCCCCCAAACCGAGTTGGACTTGGTTTGGTGGGTGGGAGTCCTTCCTTCCCTTCCCACCTCCTTTTTTTTTCTTTTCTCTTTGATTTTCTTTCCTAGGCGCATAGGGCCCTTTTGGGCTGTCCCACCAGCCCACTAAGGGCTGGTGTGCCACCCTCAAGGCCTATGGGCTTCCCCGGGGTGGGTTGCCCCCCCCCCCCCCCCCCGTTGAACTCCCGGAACCCATTCGTCATTCCCGGTACATTGCCGGTAACTCCGAAAACCTTCCGGCAATCAAATGAGGTCATCCTATATATCAATCTTCGTTTCCGGACCATTTCGGAAACCCTCGTGACGTCCGTGATCTCATCTGGGACTCCGAACAACATTCGGTAACCAACCATATAACTCAAATACGTATAAAACAACGTCGAACCTTAAGTGTGCAGACCCTGCGGGTTCGAGAACTATGCAGACATGACCCGAGAGACTCCTCGGTCAATATCCAATAGCGGGACCTGGATGCCCATATTGGATCCTACATATTCTATGAAGATCTTATCGTTTGAACCTCAGTGCCAAGGATTCATATAATCCCGTATGTCATTCCCTTTGTCCTTCGGTATGTTACTTGCCCGAGATTCGATCGTTAGTATCCGCATACCTATTTCAATCTCGTTTACCGGCAAGTCTCTTTACTCATTCCGTAATACAAGATCCCGCAACTTACACCAAGTCACATTGCTTGCAAGGCTTGTGTGTGATGTTGTATTACCGAGTGGGCCCCGAGATACCTCTCCGTCACACAGAGTGACAAATCCCAGTCTTGATCCATACTAACTCAACTAACACCTTCGGAGATACCTGTAGAGCATCTTTATAGTCACCCAGTTACGTTGCGACGTTTGATACACATAAAGCATTCCTCCGGTGTCAGTGAGTTATATGATCTCATGGTCATAGGAATAAATACTTGACACGCAGAAAACAGTAGCAACAAAATGACACGATCAACATGCTACGTCTATTAGTTTGGGTCTAGTCCATCACGTGATTCTCCTAATGACGTGATCCAGTTATCAAGCAACAACACCTTGTTCATAATCAGAAGACACTGACTATCTTTGATCAACTGGGTAGCCAACTAGAGGCTTGCTGGGGACGGTGTTTTGTCTATGTATCCACACATGTAAATGAGTCTTCATTCAATACAATTATAGCATGGATAATAAACGATTATCTTGACACCGGAGGAATACCTTGTGTGTATCAAACGTCGCAACGTTACTGGGTGACTATAAGGTGCTCTACAGGTATATCTGAAGGTGTCCGTTGAGTTAGCATGGATCAAGATTGGGATTTGTCACTCCGTGTGACGGAGAGGTATCTCGGGGCCCACTCGGTAATACAACATCACACATAAGCCTTGAAAGCAATGTGACTAAATTGTTAGTCATGGGATCTTGTACTATGGAACGAGTAAAGAGACTTGTCGGTAACAAGATTGAAATAGGTATAGGGATACCGACGATCAAATCTCGGTAAAGTAACATACCAAAGGACAAAGGGAATGGTATCCGGGATTATATGAATCCTTGGCACAGAGGTTCAACCGATAAGATCTTCATAGAATATGTAGGATCCAATATGGACATCCAGGTCCCGTTATTGGATATTGACCGGGGAGTGTCTCAGGTCATGTCTACATAGTTCTCGAACCCGCAGGGTCTGCACACTTAAGGTTCGATGACGTTTCGGTATAGTTGAGTTATAGGTGCTGGTGACCAAAGTTTTGTTCGGACTCTCGGATGAGATCACGGACATCACGAGGGTTTCCGTAATGGTCCGGAAACGAAGATTGATATATAGGATTTTTGCATTTGGCTTCTGGAAAGATTTGGAGCATTGCAGATAGTGTACCGGGAGTGACGAATGGGTTCCAGGGTTTTACCGGGAGGGGCCACCCACCCGGGAGAGAACCTAATAGGCCCATGGGTGGTATACCATCCCTTAGTGGGCTGGTGTAGCCAGCCCAATAGGGCTATTTCGTACAAGGACAAAAATCAATGCAAAAGAAAAAAAGGAGGTGGGAAGGAAGGAAGGGACTCCTCCCTCCAAACCGAATTGGGCTAAAACTAAAAACTAAAGACTTATTCCTCTAAAAGAAGAAATAAAAACTGAAAAGGAAAGAAATAAAACAAAGGTAAAAGCAAAAGATATAAAGGTGATACGATACCAGGGCAACTCCCCCAAGCTTGGCAGAAGCCAAGGGGATTGCCCATACCAATGCTTAGTTGTCTTCCTTTGGTGGTGAAGGTGGTGTTGTTGGAGTAGTCTGATCCTCCGTCTTCCAAGGCATAGGTGCTCCATCATGGCAGGATGAACGAGTCGCCGGAATCCTCAAATCTGCAACGAACCTTATTGATTTAAATATGTACGCATACTCACAGTTTTGATTCTGCAGGTCATAGATCTGGCCCTGAAGTTGGTCAACCCTATCGTAAAGCCTGGAGAGGTGTTTCCTAATATCAATGGCATCCATCTTGTGATTGCTAGTGAACTTCGTGATCATCGTGTGGTTGGCGTTGAGTCCACGCTCAACCATCCCTTGGCACTTGAAGACTTGTTGCTCCATTGCTTCGAGCCTCGTCTCCACGCTTCCGGTCTTCTTAGGCCCCTCAACATCACGGATGTGCAACATCCCCTCGCTCATCTTGATACATTGAGGGTGTTTCAGCAGTTCCGTGAGGTAGGGATTGATGACCTTCTCGAAGATCTTGTCCTTAGGAGCGTTTGGGGAAGTAATGATGATCTAGATCTGCGGCAGAAACAAGCTCGAAACAAAAATAGAGGAAAACTACGCGATACGGAGATCAAAACCTTCGGGCGACTATATATTGATTTTTTCTGGGTCAGAAGGGGTCCTGTGCAAGAAAACGGAATCCGGGAGGCACACAAGGTGCCCACAAGCTTGCCCACCACCACCAGGGGGTGGTCGCGGGGTGGGCCCTTGTGGCTGCCTCGTTTGCTCTCCGGACTGCTTTTTTATTTTTCTAATTTTCCAAAAATTCCAAAACTGAGGAAATTTTCTATTGGAAAAGTATCGGAGTCCAATTTCTTGCCGAAATAGATATATCTTCGTTTTCAAGGTCTGAAACAAGCTGATAAACATCCCTTATGTACTCCTCTGGAGTTATGACATTGATGATATTGGTCTCAACATTTATGGGAGTACCAGAGATGTAATGCTTGATTCTTTGCCCATTTACCACTCTAGGAAAATTTCCTTCCGTGTTATTGATTTTGATGGCACCGGAACGATATACTTCCTCGACAACATAGGGACCTTCCCATTTAGAGAGAAGCTTGCCTACAAAGAATCTCAAACGAGAATTGTATAGCAAGACATAGTCGCCTACATTGAACTCTCGTTTCTGTATTCGTTTGTCGTGCCATCTCTTAACCTTTTCCTTGAACAACCTGGCATTCTCATATGCCTGGGCTCTCCATTCATCTAACGAGCTGATATCAAACAACCGCTTCTCACCGGCAAGTTTGAAATCAAAGTTGAGCTCTTTGATTGCCCAATAAGCTTTGTGTTCCAGCTCAAGAGGTAAATGACAAGCCTTACCGTAAACCATTTTATACGGTGACATGCCCATGGGATTCTTATAAGCGATCCTATAAGCCCATAGTGCATCGTCAAGTTTGCTAGACTAGTTCTTTCGAGATCTATTGACAGTCTTTTGTAGGATCAACTTGATCTCCCTATTACTCAACTCCACTTGACCACTAGACTGAGGATGATAAGGAGATGCAACTCTATGGTTGACATCATACTTAGCTAGCATCTTGCGTAAAACACCATGAATGAAGTGTGAACCGCCATCGGTCATCAAGTATCTACGGACTCCAAATCTTGGGAATATGACTCCTTTAAGCATTTTAATAGAGGTGTGGTGATCAGCATTTTTAGTGGGGATAGCTTCTACCCACTTAGTAACGTAATCCACAGCAACTAAGATGTGAGTGTACCCATTGGAACTCGGGAAGGGTCCCATATAATCAAAGCCCCGGACATCAAATGGTTCAATGACAAGTGAATAGTTCATAGGCATCTCTTGACGCTTACTGATGTTCCCTATCCTTTGGCATTCGTCACAAGACAAGACAAACTTACGGGCATCCTTGAAGAGAGTGGGCCAATAGAAACCTGATTGCAATACCTTATGGGAAGTTCTATCTCCAGCATGGTGTCCTCCGTAGGCTTCGGAATGACACTTCTGCATGATCTGTCCCTGTTCATGTTCAGGCACACAACGTCTAATAACACCATCTACTCCTTCCTTATAAAGGTGAGGATCATCCCAAAAGTAGTGTCTCAAATCAAAGAAGAATTTCTTCTTCCGTTGATAGGTGAAACTGGGTGGTATGTATTTGGCTATGATATAGTTTGCATAATCGTCATACCACGGTGCACTAAGTGAAGTGCGGATGACATTTAATTGCTTACCAGGAAAGTTGTCATAAATTGGTAGTGGGTCATCAAGGACATTTTCTAGCCTATACAAGTTATCTGCTACAGGGTTATCAGCACCCTTTCGGTCAACGACGTGCAAATCAAATTCCTGTAGCGGGAGAACCCATCTGATCAACCTAGGCTTAGCGTCCTTCTTTTGCATAAGGTACTTAATAGCAGCATGATCAGAGTGAATAGTGACTTTGGAGTCAACTATGTAAGATATGAACTTTTCACATGCAAACACGACTGCTAAAAATTCCTTCTCCGTAGTGGCATAGTTTCTTTGGGCACTGTCTAGAGTTTTACTAGCGTAGTGAATGACATTCAACTTCTTGTCAACTCTTTGTCCTAGAACAACACCAACAGCATAATCACTAGCGTCACGCATGATTTCAAAGGGCAAGTTCCAGTCAGGTGATTGAACAATAGGTGCGGTTATCAAAGCCTTCTTAAGTATTTCCAAAGCTTCCTCACAATCCTCATCAAAAACAAAAGTAACATCCTTCTGCAAGAGGTCGGTAAGAGGCCTAGAAATCTTAGAGAAGTCCTTAATGAACCTTCTATAGAAACCAGCATGACCTAGGAAACTTCGTATGCCTCTGATATCTGTGGGGCAAGGCATTTTCTCAATTGCATCAACCTTAGCCTTATCAACTTCAATGCCTCTTTCAGAGATTTTGTGTCCTAAGACGATACCTTCATTAACCATAAAGTGGCACTTCTCCCAATTCAAGACGAGGTTGGTTTCTTCGCATCTGTGCAAGACTCGATCAAGGTTGCTGAGGCAATCATCAAAGGAAGACCCATAAACGGAGAAGTCATCCATGAAAACCTCGACAATCTTTTCACAAAAGTCAGAGAATATAGCCATCATACATCTTTGGAAGGTGGCACGTGCATTACATAAGCCAAAAGGCATATGTCTATAGGCAAAGGTACCGAAAGGGCAGGTGAAAGTGGTTTTCTCTTGATCAGATTGTGCAACAGGTATCTACGAGAAACCTGAATAACTGTCTAGAAAGCAGAAGTGTGTGTGCTTTGATAGCCTTTCTAGCATTTGGTCGATGAACGGCAAAGGATAATGATCTCTCCTGGTTGCCTTGTTCAGTTTCCGGAAGTCTATCACCATTCTATAGCTGGTAATAATCCTTTGTGGGATTAGTTCATCTTTATCATTAGGAACAACGGTGATACCTCCCTTCTTAGGTACGCAATGTACTGGACTTACCCAATCACTATGAGCAACAGGATAAATGATTCCAGCTTCTAGAAGCTTTAATATTTCTTTTCTAATGACCTCTTTCATCTTAGGATTCAATCTCCTTTGATGATCAGCAATTGGTTTAAAGTCAGTAACGGTTTTAATCTTGTGCTGACATAGAGTAGGACTAATACCCTTAAGATCATCAAGAGTATATCCAATAGCAGCGCGGTGCTTCCTCGGAGTTTTAAGTAACTTCTTCTCTTCACGCTCTGACAGGAGAGCACTAATAATGACAGGATATATCTCCTTCTCATCAAGATAGGCATACTTAAGAGTATCAGGCAACTGTTTAAGCTCGAAAACAGGATCACCCTTTGGTGGGGAGGATCCCCAAGCAGTTCAACAGGGAGATTATTCTTGAGAATAGGATATTGTTCTAAGACAATTCTATCTATCTCATCTCTCTCCTCCATATGCATATCATTTTCATGCTCAAGCAGATATTGCTCTAAAGGATCCGTGGAGGTACGGCAATGGAGGCAAGAGCAATGATTTCATCCCTACGAGACGACTCTCTTTCATGGGGTTGTCTTCCAAACTTGGAGAAGTTAAATTAATGAGACACACCCTCGAAACTTACTGTGACAGTCTGCTTAATGCAATCAATGTGAGCATTGACAGTGTTGAGAAAGGGTCTACCAAATATGATGGGACAAAATCTATCTTGTGCAGTACCAAGGACGAGGAAATCAGTAGGATACTTTGTCTTACCACACAGGACTTCTACGTCTCTCAGAATTCCCAGAGGGCAGATAGTGTCTCTATTAGCTAGCGTAATAGTGACATCAATGGGTTCTAACTCAGCAGGTGCAATCTCATATTTGACTTCATCATAGAGAGAACGGGCTATCGCACTAACACTAGCTCCCATATCACATAAACCATGGTAGAAGTGATGTCCTATCTTAACAGAAACAACGGGCAGGCCAACTACAGGTTCGTGCTTGTCTTTCGCGTGAGGTTTAGCAATTCTAGCGGAGTCCTCACAGAATTTAATAACACGCCCGTCTATGTTTTCGGCTAAGAGATCTTTGATAATAGCAACACTAGGTTCAACTCTAATCTCTTCAGGGGGTGCAAGTGGTCTAATGTAACCCCTATGTATCACAGTTGGAGCTTTAGAATAATCCTTTATCCTAGCAGGGTATGGTGGTTTCTCAGTGTAAGCACAAGGAACAACAGGATCACTAAAAGCTATGATTTTCTCCTCAACTAGATTGGTTTTGGCTATGTTGCTTTCTACAGGAGGATGATATTTAAACCACTTCTCTTTGGGAAGATCAACATGAGCAGCAAAAGATTCACATAGAGAAGCTACTATCTCAGAGTCAAGTCCATACTTAGCGCTAAAATCTCTAGAAGTGTTTGTCTCAACAAAAGATTTAACGCAATCAAACTGGAAATTCATACCTGACTCCTTACCTTCCTCCAGCTCCCAATCTTCAGAGTTGCATTTGATTCTCTCCAATAAATTCCACTTGTGATCAATATCCTTCTTCATAAAAGAACCGGCACAAGAAGTGTCAAGCATGGTACGATCTTCATGAGAAAGCCGAGCATAAAAGTTTTGCGTGATGATTTCTCTCGAGAGCTCATGATTGGGGCATGAATATAGCATTGATTTGAGCCTCCACCAAGCTTGAGCTATGCTTTCCCTGTCATGAGGCCAAAAGTTATAAATAAAGTTCCGATCACAATGTACTAAATGCATAGGATAGAACTTTTGATGAAATTCCAATTTCAACCGATTATAGCCCCATGATCCAGCATCATCACATAGCCTATACCATGTCAACGCCTTATCCTTCAAAGATAAAGGAAAGACTTTCTTATTTACCTCATCCTCGGGCAAACCTGCAAGCTTAAATAAACCACAAACTTCATCTACATAGATTAGATGAAAGTCTGGATGTGCAGATTAGGAGTGGAACACTGGGCGGCGGTCAAGAATATTCTAAAAGTACCTGAAAAGGACTAAGGAAATGTTTCTCGTTTATGGAGGTGATGAAGAGCTCGTCGTAAAGGGTTACATCGATGCAAGCTTTGACACTGATCCGGATGACTCTAAGTCTCAAACCGGATACGTATTTATTCTCAATGGGGTGCGGTAAGCTGGTGGAGTTCCAAGAAAAACGTCGTAGCAGATTCTACATGTGAAGTGGAGTACATGGCTACCTCGGAGGCGGCTAAGGAGGGTGTCTGGATAAAGCAGTTCATGACGGATCTTGGAGTTGTGCCGAGCGCACTGATGACCCACAAGTATAGGGGATCAATCGTAGTCCTTTCGATAAGTAAGAGTGTCGAACCCAACGAGGAGCAGAAGGCTCTGATAAACGGATTTCAGCAAGGTAATAACTGCAAGCACTGAAAGTAGCGGTAACAGGTGATTGTGTAGCGAGGTGAAACGTAGCAAGCAAAGAGTAACAAGTAACAAGTAGTAGCAACGGTGCAGCAAGTGGCCCAATCCCTTTTGTAGCAAGGGACAAGACTGAACAAAGTCTTATAGGAGGAAAAACGCTCCCGAGGACACACGGGAGTTTCTGTCATGCTAGTTTCATCATGTTCATATGATTCACGTTCGTTACTTTGATAGTTTGATATGTGGGTGGACCGGCGCTTGGGTACTGCCCTTACTTGGACAAGCATCCCACTTATGATTAACCCCTCTCGCAAGCATCCGCAACTACGAGAGAAGTATTAAGACAAAGTCTAACCATAGCATTAAACTAGTGGATCCAAATCAGCCCCTCACGAAGCAACGCATAGACTGGGGTTTAAGCTTCTGTCACTCCAGCAACCCATCATCTACTTACTACTTCCCAATGCCTTCCTCTAGGCCCAAATATGGTGAAGTGTTATGTAGTCGACGTTCACATAACACCACTAGAGGAAAAACAACATACAGCATATCAAAATACCGAACGAATATCGAATTCACATGACTATTATTAACATGACTTATCCCATGTCCTCAGGAACAAAAGTAACTACTCACAAGACATAATCATAATCATGACCAGAGGTGTAATGAATAGCATCAAGGATCTGAACATAAACTCTTCCACCAAATAATCCAACTAGTATCAACTACAAAGAGTAATCAACACTACTAATAACCTTACAAGTACCAATCGGAGTTGCGAGACGAAGATTGGTTACAAGAGATGAACTAGGGATTGGAGAGGAGATGGTGATGATGAAGATGTTGATGAACATGCCTCCCCTCCGACGAGAGGAGTGTTGGTGATGACGATGGCGACGATTCCCCCCTCCGGGAGGGAAATTTCCCCGACAGGATCGTCCTGCCGGAGCTCTAGATTGGATCTGCTCAAGTTCCTCCTCGTGGCGGCGGCGAAACCACGAAAAAGCTCCCGATTGTTTTTTTTTCAGACCAGGACGCTTCATATAGCAAAAGAGGGGGGCTAGTGGGCCTTCAGGCAGCCCACAAGCCTGCCCTGCGCCACCAGGGGGGTGGTGGCGGTGGGCAAGCTTGTGGGGCCCTGGTGGCCCCCCTCCGGTAGTTCTTTCGCCCAGTATTTTTAATATATTCCAGAAAAAATCCACGTAAATTTTCAGGGCATTTGGAGATGTGCAGAATAGTGGACTAGGATTTGCTCCTTTTCCAGTCCAGAATTCCAGCTGCCTGAATTCTCCCTCTTCAAATAATGCTTGCAAAATAAGAGAGAAAAGGCATAAATATGGTACCACAAGTAATATAACAGCCCAAGAAGCAATAAATATCAACATGAAAGCATGATGCAAAATGGATGTATCACGCACTAAATCAACATGAAAGCATGATGCTATAATTGTATTGAATGAAAACATAAATGCATGTGTGGATATATAGACAAAACTATGTCCCTAGTAAGCCTCTAGTTGACTAGCCAGTTGATAAAAGATGGTTAAGGTTTTCTGACCATATACAAGTGTTGTTACTTGATGACTGGATGACATCATTGGGGGAATAATGTGATGGACAAGACCCAAACTATAAACGCAGCATGCGATCGTGTCATTTTGTTGCTATTGTTTTCTTCATGTCAAATATTCATTCCTATGACCATGAGATCATGTGACTCACTGACACCGGAGGAATACCTTGTGTGTATCAAACGACGCAACGTTACTGGGTGACTATAAAGGTGCTCTACAGGTATCTCCAAAGGTGTCCGTTGACTGTGGGGTCGAGAACTATGCAGACATGACCCGAGAGACTCCTCGGTCAATATCCAATAGCGGGACCTCGATGCCCATATTGGGTCCTACATATTCTCCGAAGATCTTATCGGTTGAACCTCAGTGTCAAGGATTCATATAATCACGTATGTCATTCCCTTTGTCCTTCGGTATGTTACTTGCCCGAGATCCGATCGTCGGTATCAGCATACCTATTTCAATCTCGTTACCGGCAAGTCTCTTTACTCGTTCCGTAATACAAGATCCCGTGACTTACACTTAGTCACATTGCTTGCAAGGCTTGTGTGTGATGTTGTATTACCGAGTGGGCCCCGAGATACCTCTCCGTCACACGGAGTGACAAATCCCAGTCTTGATCCATAGTAACTCAATGGACATCTTCGGAGATACGTGTAGAACACCTTTATAGTCACCCAGTTACGTTGCGACGTTTGATGCACACAAGGTATTCCTCCGGTGCCAGTGAGTTATATGATCTCATGGTCATAGGAATAAATACTTGACACGCAGAAAACAATAGCAATAAAACGACACGATCAATATGCTACGTTCATAGTTTGGGTCTAGTCCATCACATGATTCTCCTAATGATGTGATCCAGTTATCAAACGACAACACTTGCATATAGTTAGAAAACCTAGACTATCCTGAATCAACTGGCTAGCCAACTAGAAGCTTGCTAGGGACAATGTTTTGTCTATTGATACGTCTCCAACGTATCTATAATTTTTTATGGTTCCATGCTATTATCTTGTGAAACTTTGGATGTTTTGTATGCCTTTTATATCTTTTATGGGACTAACTTATTAACTCAGTGCCAAGTGCCAGTTCCTATTTTTTCCGTGTTTTTTTACCCTTTTCACAGGAGGATTTTAAACGGTGTCCAAACGGAATAAAACTTTCAAAAAGATTTTTTTCGGAACAGAAGATACACACGAGACTTGAGAACCAAGGCAGGGGCCACCAGGGGACACCACAAGACCCCTAGGCGCGTCCATGGGGGCCCGCGCCTAGCAGGCTTGTGGGGCCCGTGTGGCTCGTCTGCCCTACCTCTTCCGCCAATAAATTCAGAAAAATTCCAAAACTGCGCGACAGATCCACGAAAATACTTTTCCGCCGCCGCAAGCTTTTGTCTCCGCAAGATCCCATCTGGGGCATGTTCTCGTGCCCTGTCGGAGGGAGGATTCGGATACGGACGGCTTCTTCATCAACACCATGACCTCTCCGATGATGCGTGAGTAGTTCACCATAGACCTTCAGGTCCATAGCTAGTAGCTCGATGGCGTATTCTCTCTCTTGGATCTTCAATACAATGTTCTCCATGATCTTCGTGGAGATCTATCCGATGTTATCTTCTTTTGCGGTGTGTTTGTCGAGATCCGATGAATTGTGGATTTATGATCAGATTATCTATGAATCTTATTTGAGTTTCTTCTGATCTCTTATATGCATGATTTCGTATCCTTGTAATTCTCTTCGAGTTGTGGGTTTTGTTTGGCCGACTTGCTCTATGATTCTTGCAATGGGAGAAGTGCTTGGTTTTGGGTTCATACCGTGCAGTGACCTCACCCAGTGACAGAAGGGGTAGCGAGGCACGCATCATGTTGTTGCCATCAAGGGTAAAAAAGTTGGGTTTTTCATCATTGGTTTGAGTTTATCCCTCTACATCATGTCATCTTTCTTAAAGCGTTACTCCGTTCGTCATGAACTCAATACACTAGATGCATGCTGGATAGCGGTAGATGTGTGGAGTAATAGTAGTAGATGCAGAAAGTATCGGTCTACTTATCTCGGACGTGATGCCTATATGTATGATCATTGCCTGAGATATCGTCATGACTTTGCGCGGTTCTATCAATTGCTCGACAGTAATTTGTTCACCCACCATATTATTTGCTATTTTGAGAGAAGCCTCTAGTGACCACTATGGCCCCCGGGTCTACTTCACATCATATTTTCAGCCTTACAATTTTACTTTGTTGCACTTTCTGCCTTCAGATCTCACTTTGTAATCAATCTTGAAGGGATTGACAACACCTTTATAGCGTTGGGTTCAAGCTCTTTTGTGTTTGCGCAGGTACTCTGGACTTGGCGCGATTCTTCTACTAGATTGATACCTTGGTTCTCAAACTGAGGGAAATACTTACTGCTCCTGTGTTGCATCTCCCTTTCCTCTTTAAGGGAAAAACCAACACAAACTCAAGAGGCAACAGAAGGATTTCTGTCACCGTAGCATCTATATATCCACACATGTATCTATGTTTTCATTCAATACAATTATAGCATGGATAATAAACGATTATCTTTGTAACAGGAAATATAATAATAACTATTTACCATTGCATCTAGGGCATATTTCCAACACTTCCTAGAAGAACTTCCGGGGATTCCCCCTGCTCGTGTTGTCGAGTTTGTCATTCACTTGGTACATGGTACCACTCCTATCGCCAAGCGTCCTTATAAAATGCCACCACATGAACTTCTTGAACTTAAGCAAGAAACTGAAAATTCGCTTCATCTGGGATTCATTCGTTCGAGTTCCTCTGCTTGGGGATCACCTTCTCTCTTTGTTAAGAAGAAGGATGTGACAAATTGTTTGGTTCGAGACTATCGTCCTATCAATCAGGCCACTATTCAAAACAAATATCCTCTTCCTCGAATAAATGATCTGTATGATCAACTTGTTGGTTCCTCAGTCTTCTCTAAGCTCGACTTAAGGTTGGGATACCACCAGATCCGTGTTCGCAAGAAGGATATCCCAAAGACCGCCTTTGTTACTCGCTATGGATCATACGAGTACACCGTCATGTCCTTCGGCTTAACCAATGCCCCAGCAACCTTCTCTCGATTGATGAATTATATATTCATGGACTACCTCGACAAATTCGTCGTGGTATAGTTGGATGATATTCTGGTATTTTTGAAGAATAAAGAAGAACATGTCGAACATCTTCGTCTTGTACTGGATAAGCTTCGGGAGCATAAATTCTATGCGAAGTATTCCAAATGTGAATTCTGGCTGGACGAAGTGACATACCTTGGTCATGTGATTTCCAAAGATCGTATTGCAGTAAACTCCGAACGAATTCAAGCTATTCTTGACTGGACTCCGCCGAAGAATGTCAAGCAAGTCAGAAGTTTTCTCGGACTCGACACCTATTGCAGTCGATTTGTCGAGAACTTCTCCAAGATTGCCAAGCCTTTAACCAATCTGCTTCACAAAGGTGTTAAGTATGAGTGGACTGATAAATGTCAGGAAAGTTTCCACGCACTCAAGGACAAACTTAAATCCACTCCAGTACTTGCTCCTCCGCATACAAGAAGGGATTTCATCATATATTGTGACGCTTCTCGTCAATGAATAGGTTGTATCCTCATGCAGGATCGCAAAGTGACTGCTTATGCCTCACATTAGCTGCGTGATCATCAAGAGAACTATCCAGATCATGATCTCAAACTTGCCGCAGTTATACATTCACTGAAAGAATGGCGACAATACCTTATCGGTAATCGCTGTGAAATCTACACCGACCATCAAAATGTGAAGTACCTGTTCACTCAGCCGGATCTGAATCTATGTCAACAAAGATGGATGGAGCGTATAGCAGATTTTGATTGTGGTATATCATATACCACCGGCAAAGCTAACGTAATGGTTGATGCCTTGAGTAGCAAGTCATACTCCAACCACCTCCAAGTTCATAAGGTTCACGATCGTCTACAAGAGGAATTCCGTAAGCTGAACCTCCATATTATTCCTCAGGCCTTGTTTGGTACTAGTGTGTCTTAGGAAATTTGTGGGGATTATCCCGGTCAAATCCCTCAATCCCCATATATTCCATAACACCATTTGGTTCTAGTGTATTTGACATGTTTCATCCCCACATTTCCCCACAAATCTCCAAGTCATAGTGCATTTTTCTCAATACCCAATACACTATCCCTACCTAGTGGATCGGGGATAAATGGGGATTTGAAGGGATTGGGTGAAGGTTGGGTTTCACCCAATCCCTTGAGGGATTATCCCCACCAATCTCCTAAAAACACTAGTACCAAACAAGGCCTCAGGGTTATCTTGTTCCCCCTCTTGAAGGGTTTTGCAAGAAGAACCTCCATGTGATAAATCAGGGTTCCTTCAGTAACCTGGTTGTTGAACCAGATCTTGTGGGCACCGTCAAGACTCTGCAAGGTTATGACGATGATGTCGAAAGGATTAAAGTTACCTTACAGAAGGTAAACCCTCCTTATTCACTGTTGCTAAAGATGGCGTCTTGTACTTGAAGGGTCGCCAATTCGTCCCAAATAAAAGGAAAATCTTAGAATGACCAGAAAGGTGATGAAAGAAGCTCACGACACACCATTGTCTATTCACCCGGGTAGTACCAAGATGTACCAAGACATCCGTCAAAGATTCTGGTGGCCCAACATGAAGCAAGACATTGCACGATAGGTAGCAGAATGTGATATTTGTCGGCAAATCAATGCAGAACATCAAAAGCCTGCTGGAACATTGCAACCTATCTGTATTCCTGAGTAGAAATGGGACCATGTTGAAATGGACTTTGTCACTGGTTTTCCCAAATCTCACAAGGGTAATGATGCTATTCTTGTCATCATTGACCGACTGTCCAAAGTTGCACATTTTCTGGTCGTCAAGGAAGAAATTAATGCTAGTCAAGTGGCAGATCTTTATATGTCAAGAATTGTTTCACTTCATGGTATTCCGTTGGTAATCAGCTCGGACCGTGGCAGCTTGTTCACTTCAAAATTCTAGGAAAGTTTTCAGAAAGCTATGGGGACTCATCTGTCCTTCAGCACCGCATTTCATCCTCAATCCCAGGGACAAGTTGAACGAGTCAACCAAATTCTCGAGGACATGCTTTGGGCTTGTGTCATTTCTTCCGGTAAGAAATGGGAGGAATCTTTCCCGTATGCCGAGTTCTCTTACAACAATAACTATCAAGCTAGTCTGAATATGGCCCCTTTTGAAGTATTGTATGGACGAAGGTGTCGAAGTCCTCTTAATTGGTCAGAAACTGGGGAACGATCACTCTTCGGTCCGGATATTATCCAACGTGTCGAAGATCAAGTCCGCATTATTCATGAGAATCTGAAGGCTACTCAGTCTCGTTAGAAGAGTCAGTATGACCATTCATGTCTACTACGCAACCTTCTCCTTGTAGACGTTGTTAGGCCTCCAAGTGCAGAGGTTTGTAGGACAGTAGCAATTTTCCCTCAAGTGGGTGACCTAATATTTATCAATCCGCGGGAGGCGTAGGATGAAGATGGTCTCCCTCAAGCAACCCTGCAAACAAATAACAAAGAGTCTCTTGTGTCCCCAACACACCCAATACAATGGTAAGTTGTATAGGTGCACTAGTTCGGCGAAGAGAAGGTGAAACAAGTGCAATATGGGATGGTAGATATAGGTTTTTGTAATCTGAAATTACAAAAACAGCAAGGTAACAAATGGTAAAAGTGAGCACGAACGGTATTGCAATGCGTGGAAACAAGGCCTAGAGTTCATACTTTCACTAGTGAAGTTCTCTCAACAATGATAACATAATTGGATCATATAACTAGCCCTCAACATGCGACAAAGAGTCACTCTAAAGTCACTAATAGCAGGGAACAAACAAAGAGATTATTGTCAGGTACGAAACCACCACAAAGTTATTCTTTCTGATCGATCTATCATAAAGTTCGTACTAGATTAACACCTTAGGATACATATCAACCAAGACCCTAATGTCACCTAGATACTCCATTGTCACCTCAAGTATCCATGGGCATGATTATACGATATGCATCACACAATCTCAGAATCATCTATTCAACCAACACATAGAACTTCAAAGAGTGCCCCAAACTTTCTACCAGAGAGTCAAAACGTGTGCCAACCCCTGTGCATAGGTTCCCAATGTCACGAACCCGCAAGTTGATCACCAAAACATACATCAAGTACTCACATGAATCCACGTGTGCCAACCCATATGCATAGGTTCCCAATTGTCACAAACCCGCAAGTTGATCACAGCAGATAGACACGTGCAAGACATACATCAAGTGTTCTCAAAGACTCAATCCGATAAAGATAACTCCAAAGCGGGAACTCAATTCATTACAAGAGGGAGAGGGGGAAGAACATCATAAGATCCAACTATAGTAGCAAAGCCCATGGTACATCGAGATCAAGACATCTCAAGAACACGAGAGAGAGAGATCAAACACATAGCTACTGGTACATACCCTCAGCCCCGAGGGAGAACTACTCCCTCCTCGTCATGGAGATCGCCGGGATGATGAAGATGACCACCGGAGATGGATTTCCCCTCCAACAGGGTGCTGGAACGGGCTCCAGATTGGTTTTTGGTGGCTACAAAGGCTTGCGGCGGCGGAACTCCCAATCTAGGTTTCTTTCTGGGGGTTTCAGAATTTATAGGAATTTATGGCGGTGGAATTGCATCAGTTGGGCCCACGAGGAGGTCACAAGCCTGCGCACCACCACCGGGGGGGTGGTGGCGGCGTGAGGGCCTGTGACTCCCTCGTGGCCCATATGGCCTTCTCCCAAAGCTTCGGGGGTCTCTTTTGGTCCAAAAAAATCATCGTAAAGTTTCATTCCATTTGGACTCCGTCTGAAAATGGGCCAAAAACACAGAAAAAACAGAAACTAGCACTTGGCACTGAGTTAATAGGTTAGTCCCAAAAAAGATATAAAATAGCATATTCATGCATATAAAACATCCAAAGTTGACAAGATAATAGCATGGAACCATCAAAAATTATAGATATGTTGGAGACGTATCAACCGTCATCATCAAGATATGGTCTATCAACCTGGCGAAAAGGCTTATCTTCGTGTCACACCAATGAAAGGCGCACACCGTTTTGGGATCAAGGACAAGTTAGCTCCTCGCTATATTGGTCCTTTCACTGTTCTCGAGTGGCGTGGAAAAGTAGCTTATCAATTGGAACTGCCGGCGAACCTTTCTCAGGTTCACGATGTCTTCCATGTGTCTCACCTCCGTTGCTGCTTCAAGGATCCTATTCGAGCAGTGGATCATGATATGCTTGAGCTGCAACGAGACCTCTCTTATAAAGAACATCTGGTACGCATTCTCGATCAGGCTGAACGTCAGACTCGTCGCAAAGTCACCAAGTTCCTTAAAGTGCATTGGTCAAATCATTCTGAAGATGAAGCCACTTGGGAACGCAAGGATCATCTTCGTGATGAATACCCCGAGCTCTTTCCTTCTACCTCTTAATTCTCGGGGCGAGAATTCTTGTTAGTAGGGGAGAGTTGTGACATCCTCAGCTTTTGCTATAGTAAATGCATGTAATTAAGCTACAATAATCCTATGCTAATGATGCCATGTCACCACTGTTACTGTTGTTAGTCATGCATTAATCCATCCCTATTCAAATTCAAATTCAAAATTTAAAATAAAGTCAAACAATAAAAGTTTTCAAATATAAAAATAAAAATGTTTAGTGTGTGTCAAATATTACCTAGGAAAATTGTCATTTAGGAATCATTATTTTGGAGGTATTTATTGCGTTAAATAAATTAAAAGTAAAACAGTTAATAAAATAAAAAGAGAAAACAAAAGATTATATAGAAAAAGAGAACCCCCTACCAACTAGGCCAACCGGCCCAACTGGCCCACCCCAGCCCACCTATCCTAAGGTATATGTACCCCCACGAACCCTAGCGCTCCCTCACCCCACTCCCCACTCCTCCGCCTACCGCCGCCAGAAACCCACCCCACTCCCCTCGTTGGCTCCCTCATTCCCTCCCTCGTCTCTCCCCCATGAGGCCAGCGCTCGCTGCCTTCCTCGCTCCACCTTGCACCCCCCTGCGTCAGCACTCGCCTAGCCAGCCCCTAGCTCCCCCATCGCCTCTCCTTCCCAGCACCGCCCTCCCCTGGCTCCCTTGCCCCAGCACCGGCTTGCTCGCCACCCCCTCCCCTGCGCCCACACCTCGTCGGCCGCCTCTCCCCGTTGGCCTCCTCCAACACCGTCGGCCGAACCTGCCTCACGCCGGCCCCGACCACCTCGTCGCCGGAACGCCACCGTCACCTGCCACCTCGCTGGACTGCAACACCACCATTGCGTCCCGTCCGACCGCCTTGCCTCTTCCCCAAGCCGCTCCAACGAGCCTCACTGACCCGCACACCTCCAACGCTAGTGAGGCTCCGGCTCCTCCCCTTTCTCCGTTCGGCGCCCCCCTTTCCCTCGCCGCACGCACGCGCTATGCCGGCCCCGTGCCCTGGCCCCGTTCACCCCGGCGTGTGTCGCGCATCGCCGCCGCCGTTGCGGCCCCGCGTTGCCCGCTCGTCCCTTTGTCGCACGCTCACCGCGGCACGTCCACGCCGTCACGTGCCCCTCACTGCGTTCCCATCAGCCGAGGCCACCCACCGCCGCCGCCCAGGCCGTCGGTGAGCCCCTGGCCCCTGACCACCCCTAGTCGATCTGATTGGAGGGGTATTTCCCCCCCCCACCCTGCCCACACACACACACTAATCCCCGTGCCTGAATGACGATGGGGGGCCACTACCCCTAAAAACGTTTGGAGATAAAAAATATAAAATATAAAATATGCATAATGAAAATAATAATAATAAAATATAATTAGTAAATGAATTAATTAGGTAATTATTTTAATTAATTGAATAATTAATTAGTTAATTAACTTAATTAAGGATAATTATATTAATTAACCACTCTGCTAATCGTGTTAATTAGTTATTTTAAGGAGTGAATGACATGTAGTCCCCACCTGCTATTTAAATTTGTTAATTATTTATTAAACTAGATTTAAAATGTGTGTATGACATAGGGCCCCACTATTGAGTTGACTAGTCAAACATGAATGTTGACCGCTGATGTCATGATGACATCATGATGATGTCATAATACAAATATTGAATTAAATTAAATCTGTTTTAATTTTCAGAATATCAATAAAACTTTAAAAATTAATATAAAATAATCCGTAGCTCAGATGAAAAAACTTTGAACATGAAATTTCATCTTGTAGCGACCCGACTCAATACGAGTCAAGCCTTTGGTGTTTCCGTACCATCCCAAGATCATGCTGGTACACACTCAGTACATCAATGTATATATCAAGAGTTCAATCACACAGCTTTATTAATCAAAATCTCATATCAAGTACTTTATTACAATAATGAATTACAATAAAGTGGCTGAAGGCCATCTCATGAGATATCTAACGAAGACTAGCGGAAGCATCAGGTAGACGAGTCCATCCGAGTCCAGGGCATGTCGTTGAGCGTAGATCGTAGCCTCACTCCTGGTCGGAAAATTACTCTGCAACATGATACGTTGCTGCCGTGTAGGTGAGCATATGGAATATGCCGGCAAGTCATCAAAGAGAGGGGAAAAATAATAACCAACTATCTCTACATGCATATTTGGCAGGTGGTGAAAGTGCGTTATATCGACTAGAGGGGGGTGAATAGGAGATTTTTAGAATTTCATCACTGAGGAAATTCCTCACTGATGACTAACTTACAGCGGAAACAGTAAAGGATCACGAGTGCAAAGTTCCACAACATCAGTTTTTCGGAGTGAGGAAAGTGAAAACAGATTGCATTATGAGCAGGCACGCAGAATACAGATGAGGATTAACTGACGTGAAGAATTTGGGGTTGAGGAAATTCAGAGGAAGTCTTCAGCAAATTCTTCAAACAGTAGCAGTGAAAGTCATCAACACATAATACGAGGAAAGTAAGGAGTTGAGGAATTAGAACCCGTTTCTAAGTGAAGACAGTCGTTGATGACCCAGTTCCAACTGCTGTGACAGTCGTACATCTGGTTTGGAGCGGCTTGGTATTGAAACCAAAGGACACACAGTCCCGGGACACACAGTCCCTACCGTGTTCTCCTTGGGCTAAGAACACACAGTCCTCGCCCAACACTTGTGGTAAGTCTTCAGGGCAGACTTCCAAACCCTCACAAACTTGGTCACCCGGCGATCCACAATTGACTGCTGGAAAGCTCTAGACCATGACGCCTAACCCTCTAGAGGATGCACAGTCCTCAAAGGTAACAGGCTTCAGTCCCACACAGGAACAACTTCTTCAGTGATGCTCAATCACTAGGTTTGGTTTGTGGTTTCAGTGTATGGTGTATTTCCTCACTGATGAATTACTCTCGACGACTCTAAGGAATTGGGTTGCTCTTATGACAAGTGTCAGTTTCTAAAGGAGCAGCCAACCAGCTAATGGTTGTGGGGGTGGCTATTTATAGCCTGGGAGCATCCCGACATGATTTGACACTAATGCCCTTAAACAATATGACCGTTGGAGTGGATAAGACCAATGACTTGGCGTGTCTATCAAAACGGTCGGAACCCTCAACTGTGAGAGTCCTCATGTCACTCGTATTCCTCACTTGAGGCTTTTGATAGGATTAGGCTTGGGTTGAGCATCATGAGGAAATTCATTCCAAAGTGTAACTTCGACCCCCTTTAACAGTACGGTGTTCCTATTACTCAAATGCGAAGAAAATAAAACAGAAAGAGTAAATCTTCATGCTTCAAATGCACTTACAGGTGGGGCTATAAGTTTTGCATAAAGCCAATTTTCTCCTACAACAAGAGAGGGCTGAAAGCAAAGGTATTACTACATTGTTTGTTGTTAACGAGATGGTTCCGCCAACCAATTCTCGTGCCCAAGTTGTTGATAATTCCCACATCATTATTAAGTTGTGTCGAGAGTTCAGGGAAATTTCAATGCCTTCGGCTCAAGTTGTCCATGACCATGGACACGGCTAATCGATTAGGTTTGGGCACTCTGCAGAGTTTTGCACAAGTTCCCCCACAAGATTTGAAGACCGGATGTTTGAAGACCTCGCAATTCAGGGTGTTTGAAGACCGGATGATCAAAACATGGTCTTTCAACGGGTCCCTCTAAATCCCTGTCGGTGCCCATCCATTCCTACCGTTCTTATACATCTGCTAGCACCGCCTGTCTAGAGTCGCCGCATTGTCCAACCAAACCAGAGCCCATAATGACTTGTGGCTGTGCAGGTAAGCCTCCGTCCGTCTCTTCGAGCCTGGGTGAAGCTTTCCGCAAGATGTCATGGCACGTCTCCAGCATCCCGGGGTCGTCCACTGGTTTCTCCAGGGAGCCCGTCAAACCGTCCCTCACCCAGAGTTGCATTGTTTCACGAGGTCTTGAAAATCTTGACTTAACCGGTCTTGGTTATTTAATTATCCTCGCATCACTCCTGTTATGCACTCAACCAGAATCCCGTCTACTCAAGCATAGCAATATGAAATTTGTCGTCCCGGGCCAAGTATCGGGGTTGTTGTGTGCCTACCACATGATACTACAACCTATAACTATAATTTCCAAGTACCTACTCAGCATGCAATTGGGCAAAGAAAGGTGAAACTACCATGCATAGAAAAACATAGGAGATAGTATGATCAAAATGACTTGCCTTGATGATAGTTGTCTTGATCGAGCGCTTCTAAGTAACAAGCTTCGCACTCCGGGTGATCTACCGATACAAACAAATACACACCATAAGCACTACAATCATCAACAAGTAAAATAACATCACAAGCATAAAGTAGCTATGGCATAAAGTGAAAGAATTCACTTCACCTAACTACGGCAGAAATTGCTTCTCTTAAAACCCCAAGTAAACATATTTAACAAAATTTGAAACTTATACTACAGTACGATATAATCACTAGGAAGCAGTAGCAAAAAGAATCAAATAAAAATGTATTTTTAAACTCCTCGAATAAGCAAAACAAGGTTTAAACTAAATCTGATCAAATTCAAATTTGCAAATTTCAAACATAGACAAATTATAAGTTTTTGAAAACTACAGAAAAATTGGGATCTACTGGAAAACTAATCAACCTCATTGGATCTGTAGATCAAAAGCTATGATCAAAACAAGATTGGAACTTTCTCTATTTTCTAACCTAAAACAGAAAAAAAGAAAAACTGCTAGTGGACAGGGGGTTAGGTGGCAGCTCCTGATTCATCAGGGAGTGTGTGCTGCGGTGACTAACTAGCGAACGGCCACATTGTAAGTAAAACCTCTCGGCTAAATAGTAAGTGAAGTAAACCGTCTCGGTTCTTAACTAAAAACCGAAGGGGTACATGGTATCTAATCCTAGCCATCTAAAACAGATCGGACGGAGGAGGGAGATGTGGGTTGCTCACCGTGGGGGCTGCAGGGGCTGCTTCTTCTCCGGCGAGACAGAGAAGAGGTGGTGCTCGGGGAGGGGGCTTGGCATTGCAAGGGGAAAATGGAACGCGGGGAGGTGGTCGAGGCTGCTGGTGGCGTCGGTTGGTGCGGGGGAGAGTGCGGCAGCGAGCAGGGTGGCGTGGCGTTTTCTACTGGAGCTTGGGCTCCAGCGAGGTGCGGCGGTGTTCTGGCGTGGGGAGGAGGGGCCGAGGGGGCTCGGGGGCGGCAGCTTAAATAGGGGGCAGGGGGGCCGAGGGAAGGAAGGGGGAGGCCGAATCGGGGTGGAATCCATCAGATCCCCGCGAGGCATGGGTGACGCCATGGGTGCGCTGGGAAGGAAAGAGGCACGGGAGAAAAAAGGAAAGAGGAAGAAGAAGGAAGGAAAGACAAAAAAAGAGGGGGGCGCTGCGTGGGGATGGCGAGGGATCTCTCCCAGCGATGGGGGGGGATTCTGGCCCAAGAAAACGCCTAGGGCGCCTTCCAAAAAAAAGATTTTTTTTAACAACAAGAGAAAAAGGAAACAAAATAAAAATAATTTATATGGGGTATTATATACCAAATCGATCAAAAAATATTTCCTAATTAATTATCAATTTTCCAAAACCAAAATAAAAACTTTTTTTAAAAATATTTTTTTAGAAAAACCCCTAAGGCTTTGTTTTCTTTTTGAAATTATTTTCTCCACAAAGTTTGTGTTTCCTTGGCTCAAAATATATCAAAAGTGCCCCTGGTCATTTTGGAGGGTCATATTCCTCCTCTCTTTCTTGCTTGCAAGAAATTATTTCCCGGCACTTCTTGCACGAAGAAAACAAATAGAAATACAAAAGAAAAAATTGAAAGAATTCAAATGCAAATCTTTATTGCCATTCAATATGCATAGATGCTTAGCTACAATTGTAAAACATTCCCAATTGGAAAAATTGGGATGTTACAAACCTACCCACCTTAAGATGAATCTCGCCCTCGAGATTCGGGTTGGCTAGATAATAGGTGCAGGTGGTCTCGACGAAGATCTTCTTCTCGTTCCTAGGTGGCTTCTTCCTCGGTGTGGTGGCTCCACAACACCTTGCGGAACTTGATGATCTTGTTGCGGGTAACTCTGTTGGCAGTCTCGAGAATCCTGACAGGTTTCTCCTCATACGTCAGATCACTGTCAAGCTGTATGGCCTCTAGGGGCACTGTATCTCTCAACGGAACATCAGCCATCTCAGCGTGGCATTTCTTCAACTGGGAAACATGGAAGACATCATGAACTCCGGACAATCCTTCCGGCAGTTCCAGTTTATAAGCAGCTTCGCCTCTACGTTCAAGAATTTTGTAGGGGCCAATGAATCAGGGTGCTAACTTTCCTTTCACACCAAATCTCTTGGTTCCTCGAAGTGGAGACACCCGAAGATAGGCTCGGTCTCCCACTTCGTATGTTACTTCCTTGCGTTTGCTGTCAGCATAACTTTTCTTCCTAGACTGAGCTATCTTGAGTCGGTCACGAATCAGCTTGACCTTCTCTTCAGAATCTTGGATAAGGTTGGGACCAAAAAGTTGTCGGTCTCCAACTCCATCCCACATCAACGGTGTTCTGCACCTCCTTCCGTATAGAGCTTCTAAAGGGTCCATCTTCAGACTGGTCTGATAGCTCTTGTTGTACGAGAACTCGGCATAAGGCAAATTTTAATCCCAACTAGACCCATAGTCTAGTGCGCAAGCTCTCAACATGTCCTCCAGAATCTGATTGACTCTCTCGGTCTGTCCATCTGTCTGTGGGTGAAAAGCTGTACTGAACTCCAATCTCGTTCCCAAGGTTTCATGCAGTTGGTGCCAAAATTTTGATGTGAACTGAGTCCCTCTATCTGACACAATACTCTTTGGTACTCCATGCAGACATACGATCCTGGTCATATATATCTTGGCCAGCTTGGCACTCGTGTAAGTAGTCTTCACGGGAATGAAGTGAGCTACCTTGGTCAAACGATCGACCACAACCCAAATAGAATCATAGCCAGAACGGGTCCTGGGTAATCCTGTGATGAAGTCCATACCAAGCTTTTCCCATTTCCACTCAGGTATCGGCAGAGGTTGAAGCAAACCTGCTGGCTTCTGATGCTCGGCTTTTACTCGCTGACAAACATCGCATATTGCTACAAACTCGGCAATGTCTTTCTTCATTCCTGTCCACCAGAAACTTTCTTTCAGATCCAGATACATCTTGGTGTTGCCGGGGTGTATCGAGTACGGGGAATCATGGGCCTCCTGAACTATCAACTTCCTGAGTTCGGGATCATTGGGCACATAAATGTGATCCTCAAACCATAAAGTTCCGTGTTCATCCTCATGAAAACCTTTAGCCTTCCCGTCTTTCATTTTCTGCTTAATCTCAGCTATCTCCTTGTCTGATTTCTGTGCTTCGCAGATATTTTCTGTCAAAGTGGACTGAATTTCCAGTGTGGCTACAAATCCTCTTGGAACTATTTCCAATTTGAGATCTCGGAGATCATCGGCTAACTCCTGGGGTAATCCTCCTGCTATGAGTGTGTTCACATAACTCTTGCGGCTCAACGCATCGGCTACAACATTTGCCTTGCCTGGGTGATAATGCAATCTCATGTCATAGTCCTTGATCAATTCTAGCCATCTCATATGTCTGAGCTTTAACTCCTTCTGCGTGAATATATATTTCAGGCTCTTGTGATCAGTGTAAAGATCACAACTATTTGCGATCAGGAAATGCCTCCAGGTCTTAAGAGCGTGCACTACGGCTGCTAGCTCCAAGTCATGCGTGGCATAATTCAACTCATGGGGTCTGAGCTGTCTGGATGCATAGGCTACAACTTTACCTTCTTGCATGAGCACTCCTCCGAGTCCTTGACGAGAAGCGTCACAGTACACCTGGAAATCCTTCCGAATGTTCGGCAATATCAGCACTGGGGCTGTAACCGGACGTTTCTTCAACTCTTGAAAACTGGATTCACATTCCTCAGTCCAAACATACTTGGACTCCTTCTTCAACAACTCTGTCATGGGCTTGGCGATCTTTGAGAAATTCTCAATGAACCTCCGGTAATATCCGGCAAGTCCGAGGAAACTGCGGATCTCCTTAACTGAAGTGGGTGCTACCCATTCGGTGACTGCTGCGACCTTGGCAGGGTCCACTGCTATTCCTTCTCCTGAAATGACGTGTCCGAGGAATCCGACTTCCTTCAACCAAAATTCACATTTGCTAAACTTCGCATACAGCTGATGCTCTCGAAGTTTCTCCAGAACTAAACGCAGATGTTCCTTGTGTTCCTCCTCGTTCTTGGAGAATATCAGTATGTCATCGATGAACACCACGACAAACTTGTCCAAGTATTCCATAAATACCTTGTTCATCGGATTCATAAAATATGCCGGAGCATTAGTTAGTCCAAATGACATGACCGTGTACTCATACAAGCCGTATCGAGTGGTGAAGGCTGTCTTGGGTATATCCTGTTCACGAATCTTCAGCTGATGATACCCGGATCGAATATCGATCTTGGAGAATATTCGGGCTCCAACTAACTGGTCAAACAAATCATTGATCATCGGCAAGGGGTACTTGTTCTTCATGGTCACCTCGTTCAGTGCACGATAATCGACCACCATTCTCAAGGATTTATCCTTCTTTTCAACCAAGAGCACTGGGGCTCCCCAAGGTGAAGAACTTGGGCGAATATACCCTTTGTCCAACAACTCCTTAATTTCCTTCTTGATTTCTACCAAGTCATTTGCGGGCATCCGATAGGGTCTCTTGGATATCGGGGCTGTTCCGGGTAATAGCTCAATCAGGAACTCAATCTCTCTATCAGGTGGCATGCCCGGTAATTCCTCCGGAAATACATCTGGGTATTCTTGTAGAATCGGTACTTCCTCCTAGACTACTCCCGTGAAAGAGTTTACTCGTTTACTCCGTGTCGGGCTCTGAGACACGTACTTAATCCGCTTTTGCTCGGGGGTGGTGAGCAAAATAGACTTAAGGGCACAATCAATATTCCCTTCGTACTTGGCCAACCAATCCATGCCTAGGATTACATCCAATCCCTGAGACTCTAATACGATGAGGTCGGTGGGAAAGTTATGGTTCCCGATGTTGAGACTCAAAGCATGGCATCCTATCCTGGCTGTCATCATGCCTCCTAGGGAACTGAACTTAATAGGCTGGCTGAGGGTTCTAGTTGGCAAACTATACTTTTCCACGACTACCCTTGATATGAACGAATGTGTTGCACCAGAATCAAAAAGTACCAATACTGGACGTGAATTTAGCAAAAACTTACCAACCACAATATCGGGGTGATCATAGACCTCTTCAACATCAATGTGATTCACCTGAGCTCGAGGAAAAGGATTGGGCTTCTTTGCTGCAGAGTTGCCATTGCCGTTTCCATTTCCCTGCTTGTTCTGGGGACATTCAGTGGCATAGTGTCCCGTCTTCTGACACTTGAAGCAGGTGATGTGATTCAGATCCTTCTGAGCTGGAGCTGAATGATGCTGAGTGCCGGTGCCGCCATTCTTGAAGTTGCTGTTGTTGCAGTGGTTCCCATTTCCTCCATGGTTGTGGCCTCCATGGTTGTGCACTGGGTGGTTATGCTGGACCTGTCCTCCAAACTTACCGGATCCAGTCCCGGTATTCCCTGAATAGGGGGTGTAGCGAGGCTTCTGCTGAGTGCCGGAGTTGAACTTTCCATTGCCATACTTCCGCTTGTGGTTCTCCATCTGCTGATGTTTCCCCTCCAAGATGAGGGCCTTATCTACCAGCTCCTGGTAGTTGTTGAAGTTGGCTACAGTCAGCTGAATGCTCAGCTCATCATTGAGTCCCTCCAAGAACTTTTCCTGCTTGGCCGCATCATCGGCCATATCTCCAGGTGCATAACGGGCGAGCATGCTGAATTCATCGACATACTGAGCCACAGAGCGATTTCCATGGCGTAAGTTGCGAAACTCATGCTTCTTCAGACTCATTGCACCAGCTGAGATATGTGCGGTGCGGAAGGCTTGCTTGAACTGCTCCCAAGTGACTCCAGCAATGGGGTATGTGGTGGTGTAGTTCTCCCACCATGCAGTTGCAGGGCCTTCAAGTTGATGCGCGGCAAAGCGCACCTTCTCACCTTCAGTACAACCAGCAGTGATTAGTTCCCGCTCCATCTTGCGGAGCCAATCATCTGCCATAATGGGCTCAATGCTGCTGGAGAAAGTCGGAGGGTTCAACCTTAGGAAACGGGTGAGATTGTCGGCCTGGGGTGGATGATGGTTGTTGTTATTGTTCTGGTTCTGGATGATCAGCTGCATCAGGGTATTCTATTGCTAAATCAACTGAGTGAGTTCCGGCGGAAAGTTGGAAGCAGGGGCACGTCTCGGAGGCATCTGGTGTTTGTAGAGGGGTGAGATTAGCATAGAACAATGGTCTAAAGAGTAATTACACTACCCATATGAAATGCAACAACCAAGTATCACACCACACATTTTATTCAATACCATCACAAAAGGTTCACACACGGGGATACAAAATTCGATAACCTAAACATCGGCTTAAGCGTTTAACGATAAGATAAATTTGGTGGACTAGTCTAAGTGTCCTCCTCAGAAAAGCATGGTGGTGGGTCCTTTAGTGGAGCTTTCTTCATAGTCCTCCTCATTGCTGATCAAGGGGGCAACGTCTCCTTCGGGATGAAGGTTCTCGCCCATGTCCAGTTCCTCCTCCAGGTATGCGACTCGAGTCTTCAGCTTCTCGATCCTCTCCATAAAGTCCTTCACCTCCAATTCATGCTCATTGTGGGCTTCCCGGGCTGCTTCTTCGAGTTCGAGTTCACGGAGCGACAGTTGCTTGATCTTCCTGGCGTCCTTGATCACACGATGCTCCAGGGTCCCGTTGTGCTTCTCCAAGGTCTGGGCATAGGATAGGAGAGCGTCCTTGGTCTTGCTTGAGATGATTTCTCCATCTTCTCCTCTCCGGGATACCGTGAATAGGTCCGGTGAAATAGGGCAGCCTCTGTACACTTCCTTGATACGTCCGAGTGCACAGTGGACCGACATGTCCCTTCCGAGAATCCAGTTGGGTGTGATGAACTTGAAGTCCACAAGCTCAGTGCGCGGTTCGAATGTCCTTCCGGGAACGTGCACCTCAATCTTGTAGCGTGAATCCTCCGGGTAAGACGAAGTAGGCTTCCCTGTGATAGTCGGTAGAGCAATCCTCAAGTCCTTGGTGATCTGTATCAGCTCCTTTCCGAAAGGCATAGTGGCGTCGGGCTGGCAAAACTCCGTGAACTTAAGGGGATGAAGGTGTCCATCTAAAACATTGGAAAATCGGAGAGAAGTCAGAAATGATCAGAAGAGGAAATAGAGGATTTATAGACATAAGAAAATAGTTTTCTTCCTAAGGCTTTTCCATTCCTAGAGGTTACGTCCTACGGTCAGCGTGTGCTCTGAATACCATTTCTGTAGCGACACGACTCAATACGAGTCAAGCCTCTGGTGTTTCCGTACCATCCCAAAATCATGCTGGTACACACTCAGTACATCAATGTATATATCAAGAGTTCAATCACACAGCTTTATTAATCGAAATCTCATATCGAGTACTTTATTACAATAATGAATTACAATAAAGTGGCTGAAGGCCATCTCATGAGATATCTAACGAAGACTAGCGGAAGCATCAGGTAGACAAGTCCATCCGACTCCAGGGCATGTCGTTGAGCATAGATCGTAGCCTCACTCCTGGTCGGAAAAGTACTCTGCAACATGATACGTTGCAGCCATGTAGGTCAGCATATGGAATATGCCTGCAGGTCATCAAGGAGAGGGGGAAAATAATAACCAACTATCTCTACATGCATATTTGGCACGTGGGGCTATAAGTTTTGCATAAAGCCAATTTTCTCCTACAACAAGAGAGGGCTGAAAGCAAAGGTATTACTACATTGTTTGTTGTTAACGAGATGGTTCCGCCAACCAATTCTCGTGCCCGAGTTGTTGATAATTCCCACATCATTATTAAGTTGTGTCGAGAGTTCACGGAAATTTCAATGCCTTCGGCTCAAGTTCTCCATGACCGTGGACACGGCTAATCGATTAGGTTTGGGCACTCTGCAGAATTTTGCACACGTTCCCCACAAGATTTGATCGCCTCCGAGTATGTCCTCGCACTTCAGGGTGTTTGAAGACCGGATGATCAAAACATGGTCTTTCAACGGGTCCCTTTGAATCCCTGTCGGTGCCCATCCATTCCTATCGTTCTTCTACATCTGCTAGCACCGCCTGTCCAGAGTCGCCGTGTTGTCCAACCAAGCCAGAGCCCATAATGACTTGTGGCTGTGCAGGTAAGCCTTGGGTCTTGAAGCATCCGTCCGTCTCTTAGAGCCTAGGTGAAGCTTTCCGCAAGATGTCATGGCACGTCTCCAGCATCCCGGGGTCGTCCACTGGTTTCTCCAAGGAGCCCGTCAAACCGTCCTTCACCCAGAGTTGCATTGCTTAACGAGGTCTTGAAAATCTTGACTTAACCGGTCTTGGTTATTTAATTATCCTCGCATCACTCGTGTTATGCACTAAACCAGAATCCCATCTACTCAAGCATAGCAATATGAAATTTGTCATCCCGGGCCAAGTATCGGGGTTGTTGTGTGCCTACCACATGATACTACAACCTATAACTATAATTTCCAAGTACCTACTCAGCATGCAATTGGGCAAAGAAAGGTGAAACTACCATGCATAGAAAAACATAGGAGATAGTATGATCAAAATGACTTGCCTTGACGATAGTTGTCTTGATCGAGCGCTTCTAAGTAACAAGCTTCGCACTCCGGGTGATCTACTGATACAAACAAATACACACCATAAGCACTACAATTAAAAACAAGTAAAATAACATCACAAGCATAAATTAGTTATGGCATAAAGTGAAAGAATTCACTTCACCTAACTACGGCAGAAATTGTTTCTGTTAAAACCCCAAGTAAATATATTTAAAAACATTGGAACTTATACTACAGTAAGATATAATCACTAGGAAGCAGTAGCAAAAAGAATCAAATACAAATCTATTTTTAAACTCCTGGAATAGGCAAAAGAAGGTTTAAACTAAATCTGATCAAATTCAAATTATAAAATTTCAAACATAGACAAATTATATGTTTTTTGAAAACTACAGAACAATTGGGATCTACTGGAGAAAGAATCAACCTCATTGGATCTCTAGATCAAAAGCTATAATAAAAACAAGATTGGAACTTTCTCTGTTTTCTAACCTAAAACAGAAAAAAAGAAAAACTGCTAGTGGACACGGGGTTATGTGGCAGCTCCTGGTTCGTCAGGGAGTGTGTGCTGCGGTGACTAACTAGAGAATGGCCACATTGTAAGTAAAACCTCTCGGCTAAATAGTAAGTGAAGTAAAACTGGCTCGGTTCTTAACTAAAAACCGAAGGGGTAGATGGTATCTAATCCTAGCCATCTAAAACAGATCGGACGGAGGAGGGAGATGTGGGTTGCTCACCGTGGGGGTTGCAGGGGCTGCTTCTTCTCCGGCGAGACAGAGAAGAGGTGGTGCTCGGGGAGGGGTCTTGGCGTTGCAAGGGGAAAATGGAATGCGGGGAGGTGGTGGAGGCTGCTGGGGGCGTCGGTTGGTGCGGGGGAGAGTGCGGCAGTGAGCAGGGTGGCGTGGCGTTTACTACTGGAGCTTGGGCTCCAGCGAGGTGCGTCGGCGTTCTGGCGTGGGGAGGAGGGGCTCGGGGGCGGCGGCTTAAATAGGGGGCAGGGGGACCGAGGGAAGGAAGGGGGAGGCCGAATTGGGGTGGAATCCATCGGATCCCGGCGAGGCAGGGGCGACGCCATGGGTGCGCTCGGAAGGAAAGAGGCACGGGAGAAAAAAGGAAATAGGAAGAAGAAGGAAGGAAAGAAAAAAGAAAAAAAAAAGAGGGGGGTGCGCTGCGTGGGGAAGGCCAGGGATCTCTCCCAGCGATGGGGGGGGTTCTGTCCCAAGAAAACGCCTAGGGCGCCTTCAAAAAAAAGATTTTTTTAAACAACAAGAGAAAAAGGAATAAAAGGAAACAAAATAAAAATAATTTATATGGGGTATTATATACCAAATCGATCAAAAAAATATTTCCTAATTGATTATCATTTTTTCAAAACCAAAATAGAAACTTTTTTTAAAATGTTTTTTCAGAAAAACCCCTAAGGCTTTATTTTCTTTTTGAAATTATTTTCTCGACAAAGTTTGTGTTTCCTTGGCTCAAAATATATCAAAAGTGCCCCTGGTCATTTTTGAGGGTCATATTCCTCCTCTCTTTCTTGCTTGCAAGAAATTATTTCCCAGCACTTCTTGCACGAAGAAAACAAATAGAAATGCAAAAGAAAAATTTGAAAGAATTCAAATGCAAATCTTTATTGCCATTCAATATGCATAGATTCTTAGCTACAATTGTAAAACATTCCCAATTGGAAAATTTGGGATGTTACACATCTGCGGAACGAGATGAACCTGGATACACTATCCGTTCGTTCGTCACGCGTCCCTAGCATAGCAAACGTGGAACTTTCCCTAGCACGCGTCCCTAGTAGCCACGGACCCGGGAAATGTCATCTGATTTTTTCGTGACCCGTCTATGATGGATAGCACTGCGTTAGCTCATACCTAACCCTGCATATTGCCATCTCATGCTTACTGTTGCATCGTTGCTATTTTTTATTGTTTCTTCCCCCTCTTCTTACCGGTAGACCCCGAGACTAACGCTGCTTCCGGGTACATCTACCCTTCCGACGACCGCCCTTTGCTACAGAGCAACAAGGCAAGCAAAGCCCCTTGATCATCCCTATATCGCCTATTCTTTATCCCTCATGCTTGCATTAGAATTTTGCTACTGTTGTAGTTAGCTCCTATATCTGATGTATAACCTGTTTTTGATGAACTGCTACTTTTAGTACCGCACTTTTAAACTGATTAGTACAGGTGGAGCAGTCATCCCCTCTGACCCCTTAGTCCAGTTTCCCCCCCTTTATTGTCAAGTCTCGATCCCTCAAGTGTACGAGCCAAGACCCGACACAGCACTCACACCCCCTTAGTTGTACGACGCTGCAGAGCTACTATCGGGTAACGATGGTGACACCTCACAAAGTACTCATGATGATATCTCTGTAGTTCAGCTAGTCGGTCGTGATTATAGAGGGTGATTCCTCCTTCACCACTCCTGACGATGACTCTGTCGTGCAACCCCTCAAGTGTGAGACCCTCGAGGGTGATTCCTCTAAGTCCACCTTGACGGTTACATCGTTCAGAATCCAACGAGGGTGATGCCTTGGATCCCCCTGATGTTACAACCACACAGTTACTTGACTGTGTTACTGGGAACTTTGATAAATAATGTTAGGCGGGTGGATTCCCGCGTGGATGTGTCGATTAGTTAATTAAAATGTTAATGGATTTGGGTTTTTGATATGGGTTGGTCGGAGAACTTTTCGCACTAACCGGCTACGCGAGAGAAGTTATGGGTACTCGGCATCGGATAGCAGCCGAAGCTCTTCAGACGTCAGCAATGGAGCGGCGCGCGCCCGAGTGGTCTGGATATGCATCGCTCTTGTAATAAGGGGTGCTAGGACTGACCTCGACCTCCCATGCATCATGCAGGAGTGCAAAGGGTGATGGTCCCATGATGTCTACGCATGCTTCTATTCTTGTAGACTATGTTGGTCCTCCAAGCGCAGAGGTTTGTAGGACAGCAGCAATTTCCCTCAAGTGGATGACCTAAGGTTTATCGAACTCACGGAAGTAGAGGTTCAAGATGGTCTCTCTCAAGCAACCCTGCAATTAAGATACATGAAGTCTCTTGTTTCTCCAACACACCTAATACAATGGTAAATGGTATAGGTGCACTAGTTCGGTGAAGAGATGGTAAAATATGGGTGATAGGTGTGGCAAAGCAAGGTAATATAAATCTGTAACAAAAATGGCAGCAAGGTAGCAATTGACAAAAGTGATCATAAACGGTGTAACAATGGTGAGAAACAAGGCCTAGGCTTCATACTTTCACTAGTGGCAACACCCAACAACATTAACATAGTCTAATCACATGATATTTCCACTAAAACATGCAATGGAGACGTACTTGGAGGTCATTCCTTTGTGATCAAGAGAGGACGAGAATTATGTAGGGCTACAAAAGCACACCTCGGAGTTCGTAGTTCTCATATATGGATTTCCCAATGTCACCGCGGCCATCCAAAGAGAGTGCCGCAATCACCACAAAATATCTCAAGGATAGTCAAAGACAAGCACCAAGAGACTCTCAATCTTCAATAAATTCAAAAAAGAGGAAATTACTCATGAAAATATTCTTCTAATCCATGTCCAATAGACTGCTGTCACCATGGTCTCGGGGATTATACTAGATAAGATCAAGTGAGTACATCAATCCAATACATAGAAGAAGGGGAAACATCATGGGATCACCCTAGATTAATATAGCCCATGATCACAATCAAGATCACATCATGAGAGAGAAAATTAACCACATAGCTACTGTAGAAGACCTCAGCCCCGAGGAGGAACTACTCCCGCTTCATGGAGGGAGGAAGCAACGTCGATGGAGATGAATCCGGGGGCACTTCCCCGTCCCGGCAGGGTGCCGGCACAGGTACTCGGCATCGGGTAGCAGCCGAAGCTCTTCAGACGTCATCAATGGAGCGGCGCGCGCCCGAGTGGTCTGGATATGCATCGCGCTTGTAATAAGGGGTGCTAGGACTGACCTCGGCCGCCCACGCATCATGCAGGAGTGCAAAGGGTGATGGGCCCATGATGTCTACGCATGCTTCTATTCTTGTAGACTATGTTGGGCCTCCAAGCGCAGAGGTTTGTAGGACAGCAGCAATTTCCCTCAAGTGGATGACCTAAGGTTTATCGAACTCACGGAAGTAGAGGTTGAAGATGGTCTCTCTCAAGCAACCCTGCAATTAAGATACAAGAAGTCTCTTGTTTCTCCAACACACCTAATACAATGGTAAATGGTATAGGTGCACTAGTTCGGTGAAGAGATGGTAAAATATGGGTTATAGGTGTGGCAAAGCAAGGTAATATAAATCTGTAAAAAAATGGCAGCAAGGTAGAAATTGACAAAAGTGATCATAAACGGTGTAACAATGGTGAGAAACAAGGCCTAGGCTTCATACTTTCACTAGTGGCAACACCCAACAACATTAACATAGTCTAATCACATGATATTTCCACTAAAACATGCAAAGGAAACGTACTTGGAGGTCATTCCTTTGTGATCAAGAGAGGACGAGAATTATGTAGGGCTACAAAAGCACACCTCGGAGTTCATAGTTCTCATATATGGATTTCCCAATGTCACCGCGGCCATACAAAGAGAGTGCGACAATCACCACAAAATATCTCAAGGATAGTCAAAGACAAGCACCAAGAGACTCTCAATCTTCAATGAATTCACAAAAGAGGAAATTACTCATGAAAATATTCTTCTAATCCATGTCCAATAGACCGTTGTCACCATGGTCTCGGGGATTATACTAGATAAGATCAAGTGAGTACATCAATCCAATACATAGAAGAAGGGGAAACATCATGGGATCACCCTAGATTAATATAGCCCATGATCACAATCAAGATCACATCTTGAGAGAGAGAATTAACCACATAGCTACTGTAGAAGACCTCATCCCCGAGGAGGAACTACTCCCGCTTCATGGAGGGAGGAAGCAACATCGATGGAGATGAATCCGGGGGCACTTCCCCGTCCCGGCAGGGTGCCGGCACAGGAATTCAGGTCCCCCGAAACTTGTTGGCGATGGTGGCAAAGATCGGAATTGCTTCTGGAGAAAAGGGTTCCGGAATCAGTGTTTCCTCCACGGGGGTAAAAATAGGAGCCAAGGTAGGGCACCAGAGGAGGTGGGCCCCACCCAGATATCATATGGGCGCAGCCAGGGGTAGGACGCGTAGGGAGGCCGCCTGGGCGACGCCTGGCTCCCTTTGGCCCACCTTTGGTGCTCTCAAAGCTTCCGTCATGCTGATTTTTATATATTTTTATCGGGCTTTTTGGGAATCGGTAAATTGGGGTAAAAGTCCCTGCAAAAAAGACATGAACAAATAGAAACTGGCACTGGGTGCACTGAATTAGTAGGTTAGTCCAAATATGTGTAAAAAGGTATTAAAATGTAGCAAAACATATAACAATGTCACCCAAAAGATCATGGAACAAATAGAAATTATAGATACGTTTGGGACGTATCAACATCCCCAAGCTTAATTCCTGCTCGTCCTCAAGTAGGTAAATGATAACACAAATAATTTCTATGGTGACATGCTAATACACATATAAGATCTTCGAAGTAAAGCAAGTAAGATATGCAATTCAAGTCAATACAATAACAAGCAAGAGTCTATATCTAGTATTGAAATTAGCAAAGTAAGAACATAAAGGTGCAAGAGCTCTCGTTGTTCGTGACTCGAATGTCTCCAAATGGTGTTTGCGTGCAAGAAATGGGAGATGGGTTGAGAGTATAAAAATATTTTTTTTAATTGAGACCTCAATCTACTAAACTTCACACTTGGTCTCCTTCAGAATCTTATTTTGACTCGTCCCCAGACCACTAGTCAGGCACAGGTCAAAATGATCCTCTCGCTTTTGACTTTGAGCACTCATGCAATGGATGAGTGCAAGAAAGATATGTTGCCACTTTGGATGGCAAATAGAATAATTATGGGGAAGGAAGACAAAAAGGTGTGAAAGGCTCACATCAATGAGGACAACCATAGGCGAGAGAAAGCCAAATGATAGATGTGATGTGAGGAGTAGGGATTGCCATGCAACGGATGCACATATGAGCTAAGGTAAGCTCTCCAATGGAACTAGTGGGGTTGCATCCAACTTGCTTGCTCATTAATACCTAAAGCTCATTTGAGGAGGCTCATCATTGGAATATACAAGCCAAGTTATATAGTGTAAAGGTCCCCAAATAGTTATGCATGAATGATAATCTCTATGGAGTACAAATATAACAATGGAGTACGAGTGTGGATATTTCAAAAGGAATATTAGTGTTGCCCCCTTCTCTCTTTTATTCCTTTTTTTGTTTTTTCTTTCTTTTTATTTATTTTTGTGGCCTCTTTGGCTCTTTCTTTTTATCTCTCATTGTCCTCTTTGGAATATTTTCATTTGTCCTCTTTGGGATCTTTTAATTTGTCCTCTTTGGGATCTTTTCCTCACTTAGGGGCAACACTCTATGTTTTATACAAGAATAAAAAGAATATCTTCACAATTCATAAGAAGTACTCAACATAAAGACAAATGAAAACTATCATGATGTATGCAAATGTATGCCTCTTCCAGTGTAGCAGGATATGCAATGAAAATAGCGCGTCATGTACCAATAATAAGTGCAAGGCCCAACTAGCATGCGGCTCCTCAATCAAGAAAAAGCATGTATGACATGAAGATCAAGTCATGAGATGGTGTATGTTGCATGGCAATGTATCTCGGAAAGGCTATGGAAATGCCTTAATAGGTAGGTATGGTGGTTGTGTTGAGGAAAGATATAATGAGGCTTATGATGACACAGCGTATCATGCCAAGGGTTTGGATGCACCGATGAAGTTTGCACCAACTCTCAAGATGAGAAAGGGCAATGCACGGTATCGAAGAGGCTAGCAAAATATGGATGGTGGATGTGCCAACAATGGAATACTCACATTAGTCCGAAGAACTCATACACTTATTATCGGTAACTCTCTATCTAGTCAGGAAATTCACAAAGAGACAAGTACCCCGAGGAGGAGTGTTGGGGGTTTTGGTTATCCTTGTGCATCCTCTACCCATGGTAATGTGACGGTACTCTATATATTCCAACCCCTCCACAGGTTAGCGATCAATCTAGTAGCTAGAGTTCTCAACTAATTTTTAGTTTTTGGAAAACACATGGATTTCCCAAAATACGACACCTATCACTAATAGGCTCAAGATCTTGGCACCAATAGTCCAAACATTACTCAAATCAATACCTGAAAACTATTGCAAGTTACTACTATACTTAAATAGCAACCTCAATTACCTACTCATGCAAGACATACAACTCAGTGCAACAGGCCAACTCTCTAAACAAGATAAGCATGATAACTCAAGAGAGTTCCAAAATAATCCTAAATAAAATCTCTTAAAAAGATAAAGCATGAAAACTAAGAGCTAAGCATGACAACAGCTATGTAAAGATAGAGAACACACAAAAAGATAAGCATGAAAACCTATGTTGTGTTCTAGAGTGGAATGGAGCGTGTTTCTCTCCCAAACAAGGAAGGATAGGTTCCAACTTGCTATGAACAGCAAGCAGAACTAAAACAAACTAAAAAGTTAAGAGCAGGATGCTCCTAGCATAGCACATAACATATGAAGTGATAAAAATATAGCATGAAGATGGACGAACTGATGATTGTTGATAGAGAAGAGGATGCATGGGGGCATCCCCAATCTTATATGCTTGAGTCTCCTTCAATATTTCTTGGGGTGCATGGGGGCATCCCCAAGCTTGAGCGCTTGACACTCCTAGATCTTCTTTCATCATCTTCCATCGCATACTTGAAAACTCCCTTCATACGAAACTCATCATAAGCTGATTAGAGCGGTTAGTACCCCTAATAAAATAATTCAATATCTACTAGAAATAAATATTTTCATGAAAATATACTATTCTAATGATTCCCAAAAGGTTTTTGCAAAGGAAAAGCAAGCTTAAGATTTGCAAAATGATGAAAACGCAAAATGTGGCAGAATCTGTGAAAAACAGAACCACATGTAGTAAATAGTTTTTTCGGGGCACTTCTGCAACTCAAAAAAAACTCAGAACATATGCCAGAAATACAATTATATAGATCATGCTTTCAAACAAATTCAGATAAAAAAGATGACCTCGTAATTTTTGGCGAATTTTCCGTCAAGTAGACAGAATCTGTTTCTCGACAGCATGTCACAACTTTTGAACTTTCTTAAAATCGAAGGCTAAAACTTGGCACAAAGCTTAAAAATAAAGATAAAATGATGTTTCTACAGTAGTAACACACATCAAGACCACTAAAAATGGAAAGTAAAGATAACAAGGGTTGTCTCCCTAGAGCTCTTTCTTTATAGTCATAAAGATAGGCTTAAGATTTTAATGATGCTCTCGTAGGAATAAGAGTTGTCGAACAAAAGAGAGCATCAAGAAGAAAATACCAAACACATTTAAGTCCAACATGCTTCCTATTCATAGGAACATTTCAATAGAATAATTCATTGAAGCACAAAGCAATAATCATAGGAAAGCAAAACAAGTGCAGCTTCAAAACCTTCAACATAAAGAGAGGGAACTTGATATTATTGAAATATCTATAAGCATATGTTCCCTTCTCATAATAATTTTCAGTGGGATCATGAATAAACTAAACAATATAAGTATCACATAAAGCATTGTTACCATGATCCACATGCAAAAAGGTACTCTTACTCTCCACATAAGCACAATCTTTCTCATTGGTAATAGTGGGAGTAGGACTATCATAAACAACCTGAACACTATAGATTAATTGTGTATTGGGGAGATGGTGTTCAGCAAGGGAGTAATTCCCTCCATGATTATGAAAAGTATCATATGGATAATTTATCCTTATGTCATAGGTATCTTTACAATCACTATAGATATAAGTTATAACATCATCATGGTAGAGAAGAGCATTATTATTGCTAGCAACTATATTTGTAAACATGTTGTCTTTATTCTTACTAGCAAAAGAATTATCAATTATCACATCACTAATGGCTAAAGGACTTTCAATCCTATCATCCCCAAGCTTAGAGCTTTCCATGTCATCACTTTCAAAGTTGGTACCAAAAAGATTTTCAAGATCATAAGTAGCATTATCATCATCTTCCCAATCACAATAAGTAACATTCATATCATAATCAAAATCATATTCAATAGTACCTACGGACTTATCATCAAGATAATAACAATCAACTCACCATCCTCCATAAATTTATGTCTGTTAGGATAAAAGTTGATGCGAGAAATATGCTCAGGTCAGGTTGATACCCATTCTTCTTCCTTCTTGTTCCTCTTCCTCCTCTTCTTTTTCTTATTCTTCACCTTAGGAGGGAGTGGTTGGAGAGGAAGCTTCTCCAAATATTCTGGTTTATCATTAGAAACAATAGGGGAAACTTGGGAGAAACTCTCCATTTTATTAGTGGAAACATAAGAGACATTTTTATGCTTTGGTAAAGTTCCCTCCTTTCTAATCTTACTTATGTAATCATTTTCATGGCAATTAACAACACAATAGAGATGGCATTTTTGCAAAGTGTTGTTTATTCCTAAGGTATTAGCATCTAGCCGAGAAGTTTTTTCTAATAACTCTTCACACATCAAAAATAACATAAGTTCATCATAAAGATCAGAAGTGATCATGTTATCACACAACTGGTTAACAGTTATGTTTTGAAAGTTCATGGATTGAAAATTAAAGTGACCCTCTATACCACAAAGTTCACAAGTAAAAGCATAAACGTCACACAATTCTCTAGCAATCTCATTTAAATCTCTAACCCAAGTGATTATTCTTTCATGCTTATGTTGCTTACAGTACTTCTCTTCTTCAATCATAGGCCTTTCACAAGGTCTATCCACTCCACAAAAATTAACATGCTTATATAAAACTTCATTTTTAGGAATTGGATCATGCATGTTAAAATTATCATTAACAATTTCATTTTCTTTGCAAATATCTTTAAAAGGTTCATGGTGATTGGTCCAATTCTTCTTAGGCATATTAAGATGTGAAGCAAAATATTTGAGGAAATCAACAAGGAGTTGAGAATCAAGCCCAAACTTAGCACCAAACTTATTAAAACTTGCAGTTTCAACAAAGGCCTTAATGCAATCATACTCATAATTTATACCTGACTCTTTACCTTTGTTGATCTCCCAATCTTCATTGTTGCGTTGAATTCTTTCAAGCAGTTCCCATTTAGCATCAATCCTTTCGTTTGTGAAAGAACCCATAGAGGAAGTAGCGAGCCAGTCTTTATCCTGTCGAGAGAGCCTCGCATAGAAATTAGTAATAATCGTATCTTTGGGGAGCCCGAGGTTAGGACATTTTAGCATTAAAGTTCTCAGTCTCCCCCAAGCTTGAGCTATGCTCTCTCTGTCATGAGGATAGAAATTATAAACATAATTCCTATTCTCACGAACTTCATAAAGAGTATTAAACTTGGAGTAAAAGAGAGACTAAATCTCTTGCTAATCTTGTAGGTGAGAATCATCTAATAGCCTATACCATTCCAATGCTTTTCCTTTCAGTGACAAGGCAAATAATTTCCTCATGACTCCATCTATTGTCAAACCTGAAATCTTAAACAACTCACAAAGTTCTGTAAGTTTCAACAAATGATCACTAGGACTGACTGTTCCATCTCTTGCATAAAAATCCTTCCTAATTATTTTAATTATCCCAAGTGGTATTTTGAATGGGATCCATTCAGTAGGTGGAGGAGACTTCTCTACCACGGGTGTGGTAAAGCAGCCTTCCCCAAGAAGCGAACTAAGAATGCAGTTTTCCATAAGCATAACTAGTGAAAATAAAAACAAGAAACGAAAATATTTAATTGAAAGATCTAAAGATATACCTTCAAGCACTCACCTCCCCGGCAACGGCGCCAGAAATTTGCTTGATGTATACGCACGCTTCTATTCTTGTAGACTATGTTGGGCCTACAAGCGTAGAGGTTTGTACGACAGCAGCAATTTCCCTCAAGTGGATGACCTAAGGTTTATCGAACTCAGGGAAGTAGAGGTTGAAGGTGGTCTCTCTCAAGCAACCCTGCAATTAAGAAACAAGAAGTCTCTTGTGTCCCCAACACACCTAATACAATGGTAAATTTTTTAGGTGCACTAGTTCAGTGAAGAGATGGTAAAATATGGGTGCTAGGTGAGGCAAAGCAAGGTAATATAAATCTGTAACAAAAATGGCAGCAAGGTAGCAAGTGACAAAAGTGAGCACAAACGGTGTAACAATGGTGAGAAACAAGGCCTAGGCTTCATACTTTCACTAGTGGCAACTCCCAACAACATTAACATAGTCTAATCACATGATATTTCCACTAAAACGTGCAATGCAGACGTACTTGGAGGTCATTCCTTTGTGATCAAGAGAGGACGAGAATTATGTAGGGCTACAAAAGCACACCTCAGAGTTCGTAGTTCTAATCTATGGATTTCCCAATGTCACCGCGGCCATCCAAAGAGAGTAACAGAATCACCACAATATATCTCAAGGACAGTCAAAGACAAGCACCAAGAGACTCTCAATCTTCAATCAATTCACAAAAGAGGAAATCACTCATGAAAATATTCTCCTAATCCATGTCCAATAGATCGCTATCACCATGATCTCGGGGATTATACTAGATAAGATCAAATGAGTACATCAATCCAATACATAGAAGAAGGGGAAACATCATGGGATCACCCTAGATTAACACAGCCCATGATCACAATCAAGATCACATCATGAGAGAGAGAACTAACCACATAGATACTGTAGAAGATCTCAGCCCAGAAGAGGAACTACTCCCGCTTCATGGAGGGAGGAAGCAACGTCGATGGAATTGAATCCGGGGGCACTTCCCCGTCCCGGCAGGGTGCCGGCATAGGAATTCTGGTCCCCCAAAACTTGTTGGCGATGGCGGCGGAGATCGAAATTGCTTCTGGAGAAAAGGGTTCCGGAATCAGCGTTTCCTCCACGGGGGTAAAAATAGGAGCCAAGGTAGGGCACTAGAGGAGGTGGGCCCCACCCAGGCAGCCTGTGGGCGCGGTGAGGGGTAGGCCGTGTAGGGATGCCGCTTGGGCGACGCCTGGCTCCCCTCTGGCCCACCTTTGCTGCTCTCGAAGCTTCCGTCACGCTGATTTTTATATATTTTTCTCGGGATTTTTGGGACTCGGTAAATTGGGGTAAAAGTCCGTGCAAAAAAGACATCAGCAGACAAAAAATGGCACTGGGTGCACTAAGTTAGTAGGTTAGTCCAAATATGTGTAAAAAGGTATCAAAGTGTAGCAAAACATATAACAATGTCACCCAAAAGATCATGGAACAAACAGAAATTATAGATACGTTTGGGACGTATCAGCCCATGACCCTTGCGCGCTTAGGATTTAGACCGACGGGCTGGCCTCTCTGTTGAGTCTAGGTGGGGCTGCGACGTGTTGATATTCCAAGGCCGGGCATGACCCGGAAAAGTGTGTTCGGACAGAGTGTTATCAAGTGTGACAGGAAACTTGGTGCACCCCTGCAGGGATGAAAATTAACTATTCACATAACAATGTCCACGGTTACAGGACGACTTAGAGTTGTGCCCTGATCTTATACAACTACAATTGTTACTTAACTGGAATGTTTTCTCCGAGATTGCTTCCTCGCAGGGAGTCGAGGGAGAATCTCTGGGCGTGACCTCATATTAATATTGCTGCAACAATATGACTATTATTGTGTTACTTGTTCTACTCTCGTATATTGCAGCAAGACCTGTGAAGATGCTAGACTTCGATAGGACTAGGCCTTCCCTCTATTTCTCGCATTGCTGCAGTCAGTCCACATATAAACCCCTTCCTTTGATATTGATGCATACTTAGCATAGTTCTGATGTCAGTCTTGCGAGTACTTTGGATGAGTACTCATTGTTGCTTTGCTCCCCCTTTGTCCCCTTGATCCATTGCTGCGACTAGATGATGGAGCCCAGGAGATGGAGTATCCCGCCAACGACGACTGCTACCCCGACGGTGCCTACTACTACGTGGAGGCCGCTGAAGACCAGGAGTAATTAGGAGGTTCCCAGGAAGGAGGCCTCGCCTCATTCGATCGTTGTATCTTTTGTGCTAGCCTTCTCTAAGGCACCCCATGTTTAATGTTTGTACTCAGATATTTGTTGCTTCCGCTGGCTCGTGTGTTTATCGAGCTTCTGTATTCTAGCCCTCGAGGGGCCTGGCTTGTAATATGAAGCTTGTATGTTTCATTTGTGTCTAGAGTTGTGTTGTGATATCTTTACGTGAGTCCTTGAGTTTGATCGTACGCATTTGCGTATATGATTAGCGTACAATTAAATCGAGGGTGTCACACGTTACTAGTCCAATCTATTTTCGTCGGTATTGTGGGATGAAGCGGCCCAGACCGACTTTACATGTATGCTTACGTGAGACTGGTTCCACCTCGTGACATGCACTTGTTGCATAAGGTGGCTACCGGGTGTTTGTCTCTCCCACTTTAGTCGAATTGGATTTGATGAAAAGGGTCCTTATGAATGGTAAATAGCTTAGGCATATCTGTAGGGTAATGTAGCAAAAATCCAAAATTTTCCTACGCCATATTCAGATCTTCCAATGGAGAAACCAGCAACGAGAGAGGGGTGAGAGCATCTTCATACCTTTGAAGATCTCTAAGTGGAAGCATTGCTAGAACACGGTTGATGGAGTCGTACACGATGTGATTCATATTGCGGTGTGATTCCGATCTAGTGCCGAACCACGGCACCTCCGCGTTCAACACACGTGCAGCCCGGTGACGTCTCCCGCACCTTGATCCAGCAAGGAGGAGGGAGAGGTTGGGGAAGAGCTCCGGCAGCACGACGGCGTGGTGGCGATGGAGTGACGAGGTCTCCCGTCAGGGCTTGGCCAAGCACCGTGGGAGAAGAGGAAGAAGAGAAGCAGGGCTGCATCGAGAGAGAGAGAGAGAGAGAGAGAAATTGGTGTGTCTCCAATGGCCAAAACCCCCACTATATATAGGGGGAGGGGAGGGTGGCGCCTCCCTTAGGGTTCCCACCCCCAAGGGGTGCGGCAGCCCTAGATGGGGCAGGGGGTGGCGGCCAGGATGGGAGGAGCGGGTGGCGCACCCCCTGGTGGGCCTTAGGCCCACCTGCGCTAGGGTTCCCCCCCCCCTCCCTCTCTTAGATGCCAAGGCTGGGTGTGGGGGGTGCACCAGCCCACCCAGGGGCTGGTTCCCTCTCACACTTGGCCCATGTAGCCTCCCGGGGCTGGTGGCCCTGCCCGGTGGGCCTCCGGAACACTTCCGGTGGTCCCGGTACATTGTCGTTGGTGCCCGAAACATTTCGGCGTCCAAACCCATCCATCATATATATCAATCTTTACCTCCGGACCATTTCGGAGCTCCTCGTGATGTCCGGGATCTCATCCGGGACTCTGAACAACCTTTGGTAACCTCGTATAACAATTCCCTATAACCCTAGCGTCATCGAACCTTAAGTGTGTAGACCCTACGGGTTCGGGAGGCATGCAGATATGACCAAGACACCTGTACGGCCAATAACCATCAGCGGGGTCGGGATGCCCATGGTGGCTCCCACATGTTCCACGATGATCTCATCGGATGAACCACGATGTCAAGGATTCAATCAATCTCGTATACAATTCCCTTTGTCTGTCGGTATTGAACTTGCCCGAGATTCTATCGTCGGTATCCAATACCTTGTTCAATCTCGTTACCGGTAAGTCTCTTTACTCGTTCCGTAGCACATCATCACGTGACTAACTTCTTAGTCACATTGAGCTCATTATGATGATGTTCTACCGAGTGGGCCCAGAGATACTCTCCGTCACACGGAGTGACAAATCCCGATCTCGATTCGTGCCAACCCAACAGACACTTTCGGAGATACCCGTAGTGCACCTTTATTGTCACCGAGTTACGTTGTAACGTTTGATACACCCAAAGCACTCCTACGGTATCCGGGAGTTGCACAATCTCACGGTCAAAGGAAAAGACACTTGACATTAGAAAAGCTTTAGCATACGGACAACACGATCTAGTGCTATGCTTAGCATTGGGTCTTGTCCATCACATCATTCTCCTAATGATGTGATCCCGTTATCAATGACATCCAATGTCCATGATCAGGAAACCTTGATCATCCATTGATCAACGAGCTAGCCCACTAGAGGCTTGCTAGGGACACATTGTGATCTATTTATTCACACATCTATTACTGTTTCCTGTTAATACAATTATAGCATGAACAATAGACGATTATCATGAACAAGGAAATATGATAATAACCATTTTATTATTGCCTCTAGGGCATATTTCCAACAGTTTCCCACTTGCACTAGAGTCAATAATCTAGTTACATTGTGATGAATCGAACACCCATAGCATTGTGGTGTTGATCATGTTTTGCTCAAGGAAGAGGTTTAGTCAACGGGCCTGCAATATTCAGATCTGTGTGTACTTTACAAATATCTATGACTCCTCTCTGGACCTGGTCCTAGATGGAGTTGTAGCGGCATTGGATGTGCTTGGTCTTTCGGTGAAATCTGGGCTCCTTGGCTATGGCAATGGCTCCAGTGTTATCACAGAAGAGTGTCATCGGACCTGACGCGCTTGGAACCACTCCAAGGTCGGTGATGAACTCCTTCATCTAGATTCCTTCATGAGCCGCTTCCGAAGCAGTTATGTACTCCGCTTCACATGTAGATGCTGCCACGACGTCTTGCTTGCTGCTGCACCAGCTCACTGCCCCACCATTCAAAACATACACGTATCCGGTTTGTGACTTAGAGTCATCCAGATCTGTGTCGAAGCTAGCATCGGCGTAACCCTTTACGACGAGCTCTCCTTAGTCCTTTTGAGGTACTTAAGGATATTCTTGACCGTTGTCCAGTGTTCCATACCGGGATCACTTTGGTACCTCCCCACCAAACTTATGGCAAGGTTTATATCAGGTCTGGTACACAGCATGGCGTACATTAGAGAGCCTACGGCTAAAGCATAGGGCGTAGGGGACAGTACTCATCCTCTCTCTATCTGCTGTCGTGGTCGGTGACTGAGTCTTACTCAATCTCTTACCTTGCAAAACTGGCAAGAACCCCTTCTTCGAGTTTTCCATATTGAACTTCTTCAATATCTTGTCAAGGTATGTACTTTGTGAAAGACCTATGAGGCGTCGTCAAGGTATGTACTTTGTGAAAAACCTATGAGGCGTCTCGATCTATCTCTATAGATATTGATGCCTAACATGTATGCAGCTTCTCCAAGGTCCTTCATTGAAAAACTCTTGTTCAAGTAGACCTTAATGCTCTCCAATAACTCTATATTATTTCCCGTCAATAATATGTCATCCACATATAGTATGAGAAAAGCTACAAAGCTCCCACTCACTTTCTTGTATAGACAGGCTTCTCCATAAACCTGTATGAACCCAAACGCTTTAATCACCTCATTAAAGCGAATGTTCCAACTCCGAGATGCTTGCACCAGCCCATAGATGGAGCGCTGGAGCTTGCATACCTTGTTAGCACTCTTAGGATCGACAAAACCTTCTGGTTGCATCATATATAACTCTTCCCTAATATACCCGTTAAGGAATGCTGTTTTGACGTCCATTTGCCATATTTCATAATCATGAAAAGCGGCAATTGCTAAGATGATTCGGACTGACTTCAGCTTCGCTACGGGAGAGAAAGTCTCATCGTAGTCAACTCCTTGAATTTGTCGAAAACCCTTTGTGACAAGTCGAGCTTTATAAACGGTCACATTACCGTTTGTGTCAGTCTTCTTCTTGAAGATCCATTTATTTTCTATGGCTCGCCGATCATCGGTCAAGAACACCAAAGTCCATACTTTGTTCTCATACATGGATCCTATCTCGGATTTCATGGCCTCAAGCCATTTGTTGGAATCCGAGCCCGCCATTACTTCTTCATAGTTTGAAGGTTCACCGTTGTCTAACAACATGATTTCCATCACTGGGTTGCCGTACCACTTTGGTGCAGAACATACCCTTGTGGACCTTCGTGGTTTAGTAGCAACTTGATCCGAAGCTTCATGATCATCATCATTAACTTCCACTTCAGTTGGCGTACGCGCCACAGGAACAATTTCTCGCGTTGCGCTACTCTCCGGTTCTAGAGGGGGTACAATTACCTCATCAAGTTCTACTTTCCTCCCACTTACTTCTTTCGAGAGAAACTCTTTCTCTAGAAAGGATCCGTTCTTGGCAACAAAGGTTTTACCTTCAGATCTAAGATAGAAGGTATACCCAATAGTTTCCTTAGGGTATCCTATGAACACGCATTTCTCCGCTTTGGGTTTGAGCTTTTTTGGTTGAAGTTTCTTCACATAAGAATAGCAGCCCCAAACTTTTAGAAATGACAGCTTAGGTTTCTTGCCAAACCATAATTCATACGGTGTTCTCTCAACGGATTTAGATGGTGCCGTATTTAAAGTGAATGTTGCAGTTTCCAATGCGTATCCCCAAAATAACAGCGATAAGTCGGTAAGAGACATCATAGATCGTACCATATCTAATAAGGTGCGATTACGACGTTCACACACTCTCTTACGTTGCGGTGTGCCAGGCGGCGTCAGTTGTGAAACAATTCCACATTTCCTTAGGTGTGTGCCAAACTCGTGACTCAAATATTCTCCTCCATGATCAGATCATAGACACTTTATTTTCCTGTCATGTTGATTCTCAACCTCATTCTGAAATTCCTTGAACTTTTCAAACGTTTCTGATTTGTGCTTCATCAAGTAGATGTACCCATACCTACTCAATAATCGGTGAGGGTGAGAACATAATGATAGCTACTGCAAGCTTCAACGTTCATTGGCCCACACACATCAGTATGTATTATTTCCAATAAGTCGGTTGCTCTCTCCATTATTCTTGAGAATGGAGTCTTAGTCATCTTGCCCATGAGGCACAGCTCGCGTGTATCAAATGATTCAACGTCAAGAGACTCTAACAGTCCATCAGTATGGAGTTTCTTCATGCGCTTAACAGCGATATGACCAAGGCGGCAGTGCCACAAGTATGTGGGACTATCATTATCAACTTTACATCTTTTGGTATTCACACTATGAATATGTGTAACATCACGATTGAGATTTATCAAGAATACACCATTCACCAGCGGAGCATGACCATAAAACATATCACTCATATAAATAGAACAACCATTATTCTCTGAATTAAATGAGTAGCCGTCTCGCATTAAACAAGACCGTGATACAATGTTCATGCTCAAAGCTGGTACTAAATAACAATTATTAAGGTTTAAAACTAATCCTGAAGGTAGATGTAAAGGCAGCGTGCCGACGGCGATCACATCGACCTTGGAGCCATTCCCGACGCGCATCGTCACCTCGTCCTTGGCTAGCCTCTGTTTATTCCGCAGTTCCTGCTTTGAGTTGCAAATGTGAGCAACAGCACCGGTATCAAATACTCAGGAGCTACTACGAGCGATGGTAAGGTACACATCAATAACATGTATATCATATATACCTTTAACGTTGTCGGCCTTCTTATCCGCTAAGTACTTGGGGCAGTTCCGCTTCTAGTGACCTTTTCTCGTGCAATAGAAGCACTCAGTCTCAGGCTTGGGTCCATTCCTTTTCTTCTTCCCGGCATCTAGCTTACCGGGCACGGCAACGGCTTTTCCGTCTTTATTGAAGTTCTTCTTACCCTTGCCTTTCTTGAAACTGGTGGTCTTGTTGACCATCAACACTTGATGCTCTTTCTTGATTTCTACTTCTGGAGATTTCAGCATCGAGTACAACTCGGGAATGGTCTTCTCCATCCCTTGCATGTTGTAGTTCAGCACAAAACCCTTAGAGCTTGGTGGGAGAGACTGGAGGATTCTGACAATTACAGCGTCATCCGGAAGTTCGACTCCAAGCTGAGTCAGACGACCGTGCAGCCCAGACATTCTGAGTATATGCTCACTAACAGAACTGTTCTCCTCCATCTTACAGCCAAAGAACTTGTCGGAGACTTCATATCTCTCGACCCCGGCATGAGCTTGAAAAACTAGCTTTAGCTCCTGGAACATCTGATGTGCTCAAAACGCCTTTGGAGCCCCGTTTCTAAACTGTATAACATGCCACACCTAACCAGAGAGTAGTCATCACTCCATGCTTGCCAGATGTTCTGAACATCTTGGGCTGCCGCGACAACAGGGGGTCACCTAGCGGCGCATCAAGGACATAAGCCTTCTTGGATGCAATGAGGATGAGCTTCAAGTTGCGGACCCAGTCCGCATAGTTGCTACCATCATCTTTCAGCTTGTTTTTCTCTAGGAACGCGTTGAAATTGAGGTTGATGGGTGCGTTGGCCATTGGATCTACAATATTTGTAAAGACAAATTTTAGACTAGGTTCATGATAATTAAGTTCATCAAATCAAATTAAGTATGAACTCCCACTTAAATCGACATCCCTCTAGTCATCTAAGTGATACATGATCCATGTCGACTAATCCGTGTCCGATCATCACGTGAGACGGACTAGTCGTCGATGGTGAGCAACTTCATGCTGATCGTATTCAACCATACGACTCATGTTCGACCTTTCGGTCTCTCGTATTTGAGGTTGTGTCTGTACATGCTAAGCTCGTCGAGTCAACCTAAGTGTTTCGCGTGTGTAAATCTGGCTTACACCCGTTGTATGCGAACCTTAGAATCTATCACACCCGATCATCATGTGGTGCTTTGAGACAACGATCCTTCGCAACGGTGCACACTTAGGGAAATACGTTCTCGAAATTTTTATGAGGGAGCATCTTATTATGCTATCGTCGTTCTAAACAATAAGATGAAAAACATGATAAACATCACATGCAATCATATAGTGACATGATATGGCCATTATCATCTTTGCTCCTTCGATCTCCATCTTCGGGCATCGCATGATCATCATCGTCACCGGCGTGACACCATGATCTCCATCATCGTGTCTCCGTGAAGTTGTCACGCCAACTACTACTACTACAGCTAACCGTTTAGCAATGAAGTAAAAGTAGTAAACACATGGCGTCGCATCTGATACAATAAATTAAGACAACTCCTATGGCTCCTGCCGGTTGTCATAATCATCGACATGCAAGTCGTGAATCCTATTACAAGAACATGATCATCTAATACATCACACATGCAACATCACATCCTTTGGCCATATCACATCACATGTCAAACCCTGCAAAAATAAGTTAGACGTCCTCTAATTGTTGTTGCAAGTTTTACGTGGCTGATTTGGGTTTCTAGCAAGAACGCCTTCTTACCTACGTGACAGCCATAACGATGATATGCCAAATCTATTTACCCTTCATAAGGACCCTTTTTATCAAATCCAATCCGACTAGAGTAGGAGAGACAGACACCCGCTAGCCACCTTATGCACCGTGTGCATGTTAACCGGTGGAACCTGTCTCACATAAGCGTACGTGTAAGGTCGGTCCGGGCCCCTTCATCCCACAATACCGCCGGAAAAGAATGAGACTAGTAGCGGCAAGAAATTGACAAAATCAGCACCCACAACCTTTTTGTGTTATACTCATCCAAAGAATCTACGCATAGAAAACCTGGCTCGGATGCCACTTTAGGGTAACGTAGCAAAAATTCAAAATTTTCCTATGCCATATTCAAATCTTCCTATGGAGAAACCAGCAACGAGAGAGGGGTGAGAGCATCTTCATACCTTTGAAGATCGCTAAGCGGAAGCGTTGCTAGAACGTGGTTGATGGAGTCGTACTCGATGCGATTCAGATCGCGGTGTGATTCCGATCTAGTGTCGAACCACGGCACCTCCGTGTTCAACACACGTGCATCCCGGTGATGTCTCCCGCACCTTGATCTAGCAAGGAGGAGGGAGAGGTTGGGAAGAGTTCCAACAGCACCGACTGCGTGTTGGGGATGAAGCGACAAGGTCTCCCGGCAGGGCTTCGCCAAGCAACGTGGGAGAGGAGGAAGAAAAGAAGCAGGGCTGCGCCGAGAGAGAGAGAGAGAGAAATTGTCGTGTCTCCAATGGCCAAAAACCCCACTATATATAGGGGCAAGGGGAGGGTGGCGCCCCCCTTAGGGTTCCCACCCCCAAGGGGTGAGGCAGCCCTAGATGGGGCAGGAGGTGGCGGCCAGGAGGGGAGGAGGGGGTGGCGCACCCCCTCGTGGGCCTTAGGCCCACCTGCGCTAGGGTCCCCCCTTCCCTCTCTTAGGCGCCATGGGCTGGGTGTGGGGGGCGCACGAGCCAACCCAGGGGCTGGTTCCCTCCCACACTTGGCCCATGTAGCCTCCCGGGGATGGTGGCCCCGCCCGGTGGGCCTCCGTAACCCTTCCGGTGGTCCCGGTACATTGCCGGTGGTGCCCGAAACATTTCCGGCATCCAAACCCATCCATCCTATATATCAATATTTACCTCCGGGCCATTCCGGAGCTCCTCGTGACGTCCGGGATCTCATCCGGGACTCCAAACAACCTTCGGTAACCTCTTATAACAATTCCCTATAACCCTAGCGTCATCGAACCTTAAGTGTGTAGACCCTACGGGTTCGGGAGGCATGCAGACATGACCGAGACACCTCTCTGGCCAATAACCATCAGCGGGGTCTGGATACCCATGGTGGCTCCCACATGTTCCACGTTGATCTCATCAGATGAACCACGATGTCAAGGATTCAATCAATCCCGTATACAATTCCCTTTGACTGTCGGTATTGAACTTGCCCGAGATTCGATCATCGGTATCCCATACCTTGTTCAATCTCGTTACCGGTAAGTATCTTTACTCGTTCCGTAGCACATCATCCCATGACTAACTTCTTAGTCACATTGAGCTCATTATGATGATGTTCTACCGAGTGGGCCCAGAGATACCTCTCCGTCACACGGAGTGACAAATCCCGATCTCGATTCATGCCAACCCAACAGATACTTTCGGAGATACCCGTAGTGCACCTTTATTGTCACCCAGTTACGTTGTGACGTTTGATACACCCAAAGCACTCCTACGGTATCCGGGAGTTGCACAATCTCACGGTCGAAGGAAAAGACACTTGACATTAGAAAAGCTTTAGCATACGAACAACACGATCTAGTGCTATGCTTAGGATTGGGTCTTCTCCATCACATCATTCTCCTACTGATGTGATCCCGTTATCAATGACATCCAATGTCCATGATCAGGAAACCTTGATCATCTATTGATCAACGAGCTAGCCCACTAGAGGCTTGCTAGGGACACATTGTGATCTATTTATTCACACATGTATTACTGTTTCCTGTTAATACAATTATAGCATGAACAATAGACGATTATCATGAACAAGGAAATATGATAATAACCATTTTATTATTACCTCTAGGACGTATTTCCAACAGTATCAACGTTGTGGTTGTCACGTAGGTAAGAAGCGTTCTTGCTAGAAACCCAAATCAGCCACGTAAAACTTGCAACAACAATTAGAGGACGTCTAACTTGTTTTTGCAGGGTATGCTATGTGATGTGATATGGCCAAAAGGATGTGATGTTATATATGTGATGTATGAGATTGATCATGTTCTTGTAATAGGATTCACGACTTGCATGTCGATGAGTATGACAACCGACAGGAGCCATAGGAGTTGTCTTAATTTATTGTATGAGATGCAACGCCATGTGATTACTTTACTTTATTGCTAACCGTTAGCCATAGTAGTAGAAGTAATAGTTTGCGAGACGATGATGGAGATCATGGTGACATGCCGGTGACAATGATGATCATGTCGTGCCCCGAAGATGGAGATCAAAGGAGCAAGATGATATTGGCCATATCATGTCACTATATGATTTGCATGTGATGTTTATCATGTTTTCATCTTATTTCTTAGAACGACGAGATAAGTAGTCCCCTAAGTGTGCACCGTTGCGAAGGATCGTTGTCTCGAAGCACCACGTGATGATCAGGTGTTATAGATTCTAACGTTCGCATACAATGGGTGTAAGCCAGATTTACACACGCAAAACACTTAGGTTAACTCGATGAGCCTAGAATGTACATACATGGCCTCGGAATACGAGAGACCAAAATCTCGAACATGAGTCGTATGGATGATACGATCAACATGGAGATGCTCACCATTGATGACTAGTTCGTCTCACGTGATTATCAGACACGGCCTAGTTGATGTGGATCATGTATTACTTGGATGACGAGAGGGATGTCTATCTAAGTGGGAGTTCATTAAATAATTTTATTAGATGAACTTAATTATCATGAACTTAGTCTGAAAATGTATTTACAACATTGTAGATCCAATGGCCAACGCTCATGTCAACTTCAATTTCAACGCGTTCCTAGAGAAAACCAAGCTGAAAGACGATGGTAACAACTATGCGGACTGGGCTCGTAATTTTAAGCTCATCCTCGTTGCTTCCAAGAAGGCGTATGTCCTTGATGCGCCTCTAGGTGACCCTTCCATTCCCGCAGTCGCCCAGGACGTTATGAACGCTTGGTAGTCGCGTAGTGATGACTACTTTCTGGTTCAGTGCGGCATGCTTTAGAGTTTAGAACCAGGGCTTCAAAGGCGTTTTGAGCAACATGGAGCATATGAGATGTTCCAAGAGCTGAAAGTCAGTTTCCAAGCTCAAGCCCGAGTCGAGAGATATGAGGTCTCCGACAATTTCTTTAGCTGTAAGATGGAGGAAAATAGTTCTGTCAATGAGCACATACTTAGAATGTCTAGGTTGCACAATCACTTGTCTCAGCTTGGAATTGAACTTCCGGATGACGCGGTTATTGACAGAATCCTCTAGTCGCTTCCACCTAGCTATAAGGGCTTTGTGATGAACTACAACATGCAAGGGATGGAGAAGATCATTCCTGAGTTGTATTCAATGCTGAAATCAGTAGAGGTGGAAATCAAGAAAGAACATCAAGTGTTGATGGTCAATAAGACCACCAGTTTCAAGAAAGGCAAGGGTAAAAAGAACTTCAAGAAGGACGGCAAAGCAGTTGCCGCGCCCTGTAAACCAGTTGTCGGGAAGAAGCCAAAGAAAGGACCCAAGCATGAGACTGAGTACTATTATTGCAAGGGAACCGGTCACTGGAAGCGGAACTGCCCCAAGTACTTAGCAGATAAGAAGGCCGACAACGTCAGAGGTATATATGATATACATGTTATTGATGTGTACCTCACCAGCGCTCGTAGTAGCTCATGGGTATTTGATACCGGTGATGTTGCTCACATTTGCAACTCAAAACAGGAATTGTGGAATAAGTGGAGACTGGCAAAGGACGAGGAGACGATGCGCGTCGGGAATGGTTCCAAGGTCGATGTGATCGCCGTCGGCACGCTATCTCTACATCTACCTTCGGGTTAGTTTTAAACCTTAATAATTTTTATTTAGTATCAGCTTTGAGCATGAACATTGTGTCTGGATCTCATTTAATACGAGATGGCTACTCGTTTAAACTTGAGAATAATGGTTGTTCCATTTATATGAGTGATATGTTTTATGGTCATGCCCCGCTGGTCAATGGTTTATTCTCGATGAATCTCAAACGTGATGTTACACATATTCTGAGTGTGAGTACCAAAATATGTAAGGTTGATAATGATAGTCCCACATACTTGTGGTACTGCGGCCTTGGTCATATCGGTGTCAAACGCATGAAGAAACTCCATACAGATGGACTTTTGGAGTCTCTTGATTTTGAATCATTTGACACATGCGAACCATGCCTCATGGGCAAGATGACCAAAACTATGTTCTCCGGAACAATGGAGCGAGCAACCAACTTGTTGGAAATAATACATACCGATGTATGCGGTCCAATGAGCATTGAGGCTCGCGGTGGCTATCAATATGTTCTCACCCTCACTGATGACTTAAGCAGATATGGGTATGTCTACTTAATGAAACACAAGTCTGAATCCTTTGAAAGGTTCAAGGAATTTCGGAGTGAGGTAGAGAACCAACGTGACAACAAAATAAAGTTATTACGATCTGATCATGGAGGAGAATATTTGAGTCACGAGTTTGGCACGCACTTAAGAAAATGTGGAATTGTTTATAACTCACGCCACGTGGCACACCTCAGCGTAACTGTGTGTCTGAATATCGTAATCGCACTCTATTAGATACGGTGCAATCTATGATGTCTCTTACTGATTTACCGCTATCATTTTGGGGATATGCATTGGAAACTGTTGCATTCACTTTAAATAGCGCACCGTCTAAATCCATTGAGACGACACCATATGAATTATGGTTTGGAAAGAAACCTAAGCTTTCGTTTTTGGAAGTTTGGGGCTACGATGCATATGTGAAGAAACTTCAACCTTATAAGCTCGAACCCAAAGCGGAAAAATGCGTCTTCATAGGTTACCCTAAAGAAACTATTGGGTATACCTTCTATCTTAGATCCGAAGGCAAAATTTTTGTTGCCAAGAACGGATCCTTTCTAGAGAAAGAGTTTCTCTCGAAAGAAGTAAGTGGGAGGAAAGTAGAACTTGATGAGGTAATTGTACCTCCTCTCGAACCGGAGAGTAGTGTAGCGCGGGAAAATGTTTATGTGGTGCCTGCACCGACTAGAGAGGAAGTTAATGATGATGATCATGAATCTTCGGATCAAGTTGCTACTGAACCTCGAAGATCCACAAGGAAACGTTTCGCACCAGAGTGGTACGACAACGCTGTCATGGAAATCATGTTGTTGGACAACAGTGAACCTTCGAACTATGAAGAAGCGATGGCGGGCTCGGATTCCAACAAATGGCCTGAAGCCATGAAATCCGAGATAGGGTCCATGTATGAGAACAAAGTATGGACTTTGGTGGACTTGCCCGATGATCGGCGAGCCATAAAAAATAAATGGATCTTTAAGAAGAAGAGTGACGCGGATGGTAATGTGACCATCTATAAGGCTCGACTTGTTGCTAAGGATTATCGATAAGTTCAAGGAATTGGCTACGATGAGACTTTCTCACCCATAGCGATGTTGAAGTCCGTCCGAATCATGTTAGCAGTTGCCGCATTTTATGATTATGAGATCTGGCAAATGGACGTCAAAACGGCATTCCTTAACGGTTTTCTTAAGGAAGAATTGTATATGATACAGCCGATAGGTTTTCTCGATCCTAAAAATGCTCACAAGGTATGCAAGCTCTAGCGCTCCATCTATGGGCTGGTGCAAGCATCTCGGAGTTATAACATTCGCTTTGATGAGGTGATCAAAGCATTTGGGTTTGTACATACTTATGGAGAAGCATGTATTTACAAGAAAGTGAGTGGGACCTCTGTAGCTTTTCTCATATTATATGTGGATGACATATTGTTAATGGGAAATGACATAGAACTTTTGGAAAGCATAAAGGCCTATTTGAATAAGTGTTTTTCAATGAAGGACCTTGGAGAAGTTGCCTACATTTTAGGCATCAAGATCTATAGAGATAGATCGAGACGCCTCATTGGTCTTTCACAAAGCACATACCTTGACAAGATATTGAAGAAGTTCAATATGGATAAGGCCAAGAAGGGGTTCTTGCCTGTATTACAAGGTGTGAGGTTGAGCACAGCTCAACGCCCGACCACGACAGAAGATAGAGAAAACATGAGTACTGTCCCCTGTGCTTCAGCCATAGGCTCTATTATGTATGCCATGTTGTGTACCAGACCTGATGTGAACCTTGCCATAAGTTTGGTAGGGAGGTGCCAAAGTGATCCAGGAGTGGATCACTGGATAGTAGTCAAGAATATCCTTAAGTACCTGAAAAGGACTAAAGATATGTTTCTCGTTTATGGAGGTGCCGAAGAGCTCATCGTAAAGGGTTACGTCGATGCTAGCTTCGACATAGATCCGGATGACTCCAAGTCACAAACCGGATACATCTATATTTTGAATGGTGGGGCGGTCAGCTGTGCATTTGCACGCAAAGCATCATGGAGGCATCTACATGTGAAGTGGAGTACATAGTTGCTTCGGAAGCAGCACATGAAGGAGTCTGGATGAAGCAGTTCATCACCAACCTAGGAATGATTCCCAGTGCGTCGGGCCCGATGACTCTATTCTGTGAAAACACTGGAGCTATTGCAATTGCCAAGGAGCCCAGGTTTCACAAGAAGACCAAGCACATCAAACGCCGCTTCAACTCCATTCGTGGATACATCCAGGATGGAGATATAGATATTTGTAAAGTACATACGGATATGTATGTCACAGATCCGTTGAATAAACCTCTTCCACGAGCGAAACATGATCAACACCAGAACTATATGGGTGTTCGATTCATCACAATGTAACTAGATTACTGATTCTAGTGCAAGTGGGAGACTGTTGGAAATATTCCCTAGATGCAATAATAAAGTGGTTATTATTATATTTCCTTGTTCATGATGATTGTCTATTATTCATGCTATAATTTTATTAATCGGAAACCGTAATACATGTGTGAATACATAGGCCACAACATGTCCCTAGTGAGCCTCTAGTTGACTAGCTCGTTGATCAATAGATGGTCATGGTTTCCTGATCATGGACATTGGATGTCGTAGATAACGGGATCACATCATAAGGAGAATGATGTAATGGACAAGACCCAATCCTAACATAGCACAAGATCGTGTAGTTCGTCTGCTAAAGCTTTTATAATGTCAAGTATCATTTCCTTAAACCGTGAGATTGTGCAACTCCCGGATACCGTAGGAGTACTTTGGGTGTATCAAATGTCACAACGTAACTGGGTGATTATAAAGGTGCACTACAGGTATCTCTGAAAGTGTTTGTTGGCTTGGTACGAATCGAGACTGGGATTTGTCGCTCCGTGTGACGGAGAGGTATCTCTGGGCCCACTCGGTAGTACATCATCTTAATGAGCTCAATGTGACTAAGGAGTTAGCCACGGGATGATGTGTTATAGAACGAGTAAAGAGACTTGTCAGTAACAAGATCGAACAAGGTATAGGGATACCGACGATCGAATCTCGGGCAAGTATCATATCGGTAGACAAAGGGAATTGCATACGAGATTGATTGAATCCTCGACATCGTGGTTCATCTGATGAGATCATCACGGAACATGTGGGAGCTAACATGGGTATCCAGATCCCTTTGTTGGTTATTGACCGGAGAGGTGTCTCGTTCATGTGTGCATGGTTCCCGAACCCGTAGGGTCTACACACTTAAGGTTCGATGATGCTAGAGTTATAATGGGAATAGTGCGTGGTTACGGAAGGTTTTTCGAGTCCTGTATGAGATCTCGGACTTCACGGGGAGCTCCGGAATGGTCTGGAGGTAAAGATTTATATATAGGAAGTTGATTTTCGGTCACCGGAAAGGTTCTGGGGTATATCGGTATTGTACCGGGACCACCGAAAGGGTGTCGGAGGCCCACGGGGAGGGGCCACAAGGGCCGAAATAAGGTGGGAGCCAGCCACCTACGTGGGTTGTCTCGGCCGAACCAAGTCCCAAGGGCGCCTAGGGCTGGGAACCCTAGGGCGATGGTGGCCCACCTCCCAACTTGGGAGGCAAGCCACCTCAACCCTGGCTGTCACCCCCTCCTTGGCCGCCGCACCACCTAGGGGAAACCCTAGGGTGGCCAGCCCTCCTCCTCCTCTTCCTCCTATATATACCCAAGGGTTTGGGGCTGCAAACACACAAGTTTTCTTCGTCCCTCGGCGCAGCCCTGCTCTTCCTCCTCCTCCTTCGTAGCGCTTGGCGAAGCCCTGCCGGAGAATCATGGAGCTCCACCGTCAACACACCGTTGTCCTGCCGGAGATCTCCCTCAACTTCTCCTATCTCCTTGTTGGATCAAGGTGAAGGATACGTCACCGAGCTGCACGTGTGTTGAACGCGGAGGCGCCGTTGTTCGGCGCTTAGATCGGAATCTTCCGCGATCTGAATCACTACAAGTACGACTCCATCAACCGCGTTCATAGTAACGCTGCTGCTTAGCGATCTTCGAAGGTATGAAGATGCTCTACCCCTTGCTCGTTGCTAGCATCTCCTAGATAGATATTGGTGTGACGTAGGAATTTTTTTGAATTAGTACTACATTCCCCAACAATAACTACTATGTGAATATAAGCAAACATAACCATTATGTTGTCTTCCTTGTCCAACGTCAACTACTTGATCAAGTTTGACAATAATTAATGGGGATCACAATCATAGAAGATGTCCAAGATAGTATATTTATATGTGAAATCTCTCTTCCTTGAATATTCTTTCATGAACTGTTCAAGTGACCAATGCTATGTTTGCTAACCTCCAATAAATTTTATTACTTATACTCTTAGTATGTGAAGCTACTACTCCCCATGGGACAAGCATATGAAGCATATATAATTTCACGTTTTATGATATTCAATTCATTCAACTTTTTCTCTTAGGATATAAGTGAAGCACCAGAGTGATCATCAGACTATTCTCAAAAATATATAAATGAAGTTCATAGAGCATTCTTCAATGAATATAGAGAGATCAATAACCAGCCTCAAAATATATAAGTGAAGCACACGAAGCATTCTATAAAGCTACACTCAAAATATTTGAGCGAAGCACATGAAGCATTCTATAAATCAACCAAAGAATATCTCATACCAACATGGTGCATAAAATAAAAGGGAATAGTAAACACAAAATATGCTCCAAGAATAGCACATGTGAACGAATGAGAACTTAGGATCCACATCGGCTAACCGAGAATTGTTGATGAAGAGAGGTGGGATGCATAGCATACCCAAGCTTAGATGCTTGAAACTTATTGTAATATTTACTTGGGGTGCCTTGGGCATCCCCAAGATTGAGATTTTGTATCCCGTTCAATCCTCTTATATCCTCGTTTCACCTATGTCTCGAAAACTTCATCCACACAAAACTTGAAAGAACTCGTGAGATAGGTTAGTGCACATAAGAACAAATCTACACTTCATGTACTGCCAAGACAAGTTGAATAATAATTTTCAAACATTACATACTGTATAATATAATTTCCACAATTTATATCTACCAATATAAGCCATGAAAACTCTAGGATAAGTAGATAACAAAACTATGACAACAATCTATCCAAACAGAACATTATGTAGGAATTCATTTAAATAGTGTACTTATGTATCTCCACAAATTCTATAAACTTAGGACAAGATAAATAATTTGCATGAAAGTACTGTATAAAAATTTCAGAAACTTTTCACGTTTCAGTAAAATATGGTAATTAAAATACTACAGCAAAAGTTTCTATTTTTATAGAACATGCCCCACACATGCAATTCAAGCGTTCTAAAGGCAATTCTTGGAAGTTTTTATTAAAAACAAAACTATTGATATCATCTAACAGAGAAAAATAAAATTACACTCCTAGAAAAACACATATTATGTGATGAATAAAAATATAGCTCCAAGTAAGATATACCGATAGTATTGAAGACGAAAGAGCGGATGCCTTCCGGGGCATCCCCAAGCTTAGACGGTTGTTTCTTCCTTGAATATTACCTTGGGGTGCATTGCTCATCTCCAAGATTAGGTTCTTTCTGCTCCTTATTCTCCACATATCGATATCTCACCCAAAACTTGAAAACTTCAATCACACAAAACTTAACAGAAACCTCGTAAGATCCGTTAGTATAATAGACAAATCGTAAAGTTTGGGTACTGTTATAAATTGATTCATAGTTACTTATTGCATAAGGTAATGTATTCTAACTTATCCATGGCTTATACTCCCCCCCCCCCCCCCGATACAATCCATAACATCATCAAAACAAGCAAACTATGAAAGCAAAAACAGAATCTGTCTAAAACAGAACAACCTGTAATGATGAGCACAAACACCATACTTTTGTCACTCCAAAAATTACGAAAACTTAGGTGCACCTGGGGAATTTGTATATTAATACTTTTTAAAAAATTAAGGTCAAAAATACGTTCCAGTAAATTCACATAAATTCTGCACTGGACGTCAAAGTTTCTGTTTTTACACATATCAATTCTACTTATCATCCAAATCATCCCAAAGGCTATACTTGGCACATTATTGAAATAAAAGATACAAAACATGATTAATATAGTATCTTAATCATCTTAACACACATAAATATAAAGGATAATTGTTGGGTTGTCTCCCAACAAGCGTTTTTCTTTAAAGTCTTTTAGCTAGGCATGATAATTTCAATGATGCTCACATAAGGATAGTAGATGAAACATGTAAATGAGCATCATGAATATTATGACAAGCATATTATCTTTAAGGTACACTTCTATATACAAGGGGATAATTATTTTTATGAGAAACTTTCATGAAAAATTGTACATTTTTTCCATGAGCAAGAACACAAGTGTTCAAGGTCGACCCTCACTTCTTCAATGCATAACTTTCCATTAGCTTCTCTTTTAAGAGGCAAGTAAAAAAATTGTGTTTTAATTTTTTTAATTTTTTTTGTTTGTTTCACTTTCACCCACAACTAAAGAAATAAAACAATAAAATAGAAAAAAAATCTACTTAGTGATAAAAGCAAACAAGCATACATGAGAATATTAACCCCACGCTATTGCTCCCCGACAACGGCGACAGTAAAGAGCTTGATAATCCCCAAGTTAAAGGAATCATCATAACACTTTCCAAAGAAGGAAGTGGTAAGTATGGAGTGTCGGCCCCACAAGGAGCTAAAGGTAAGATCAATATTCCCTCAAGTCCTATCTGCCACTGATACGAATCCACATACACCAAACGTTTGCTTCTGTCTAGTAACGAGAAATAAAACTGTGTTGTGGGTATAAACATGATTTCTTTGCATGATAATGGAAATCTAAAATATAAAAATAGTTGCTGCACTAAATAGAGTTAGAATATGTTACAAATTATTACAAATAGCGAGTGTCGAATAATTATGGTATGGTGTGCGGAATCATCCTAGGAAATTGATAACAAGACCGGTAAGCATTCTTGCAATTTTATATGAGGGAGAGGCATGAGCTAACAAACTTTACGTACTTGGATCATATGAACTTATCATTGGATCTCTAGCAAGTATTCGCAACTACTAGAAATCATTAAGGTAAACCCAACCATAGCATTATACATCAAGTTCCCTTTACTCCCATACGTAAACAACCCCCTTACTCGGGTGTAAGCTTCTCTCACTCTAGCCACCCACTATAAGAAAATCATGAACATATTGCAACACCCTCCAGCATGAATCCTTCACGTGTGTGCCTCACGAAAGGCACCTTAGGACAGTACCAAAATAAAACATACACTCAAACCAATCAAGATCATCAATCAACCCAAAGGACAACATAGATCTGCTCAAACATCATAGGATGGCAACACATCATTGATTAATAATATGTGGCATGAAACACCATGTTCAAGTAGGGGATTACAGCGGGGTGCGGGAGAGTGGACCGCTGAAAAGAGATGAGGAAGGTGATGAAGACGGTGCTATTGATGAAGACGATAACCGCGGCGATGGCTCCCCGGCGGCACTCTGCCGCCGCCGAAAGAGAGGGGGAGAGACTCTCTCCCCTTAGGCTTCCTCCTCCATGGCCTCTCCTCATCTAGGGAGAGGTTCTCCCTTTGTTCCTTGTCCACCATGGCTCCAGGAGGGGAGAGAGCCCCTCCGAGATTGGATCTCTCTCTCTCTCTCTTTATCTCCTGTTTTTGCTGCTGTTTTCTGGCCCTTCACCGTTTCTTAAATATCCGGATATCCTTAATTCCAATTGGGCTGAAATTTTAAAGGGGATTTTTATCAGGAAACTATCTTTCTTGCGGCGAAACAAGGGCCCCAACCAACATAAGGGGTGGGCACAAGCCATGAGCGGTCGCGCCCTGTTGGCTTGTCAGAGCATCGGTCATCATGTGGCATTCATTTTTCTTCCCAAAATTCACATATATTCCAAAAAAAAATATCTCCATAAATTTTTATTGTGTTTGGAGTCCGTTTGATATGAATTTTCTTCGAAACAAAAAACACACAAAAAACACGAACTAGCATTGGGCACTCGATAAGTAAGCTAGTCCCAAAAAATAATATAAAATGTTCCCGAAAGTATATGAAAATTGTAAAATATTGACATGAATACTTTGTAAATTATCGATACGTTGAAGACATATCAGGTATCATTTCATGTAAAAGAACAAAGAGAGAGAAGAGCACAATGCCTGAGGAACGTTTCGTGGCATATATAATTCCATGCTAGTTTAACCATATAAGTTTTTACCTCCTTACTACAGTTCAGAAGATATCCTCCACTTATTTTTATGTGAATATTCCGATTCATTTTGTTGTTGGCAAACATGACTTAAAAAGGATGATGCTTATTTTATACATGAACCGATAAGTTCATATCCCCCTTGAAAGCCAGATCATGCCATATAAGTTGTAAGAAATGGCATTACTAATGCTCAGGTGATCATGGTGCTATTTTATCTCATTAGTTAAACTTATTTATGTGTTGTGAGTTTGGTCCCTGATGTTTTCCCCATTAGTTAAACTTCTTTGTGTGTTGTGAGTTTGGTCCCTGCAGTTTTTTTTCGATCATGGATCAACAAAACATCAGGGTAACCGACAAGATGTCCTTTGTTAACAAAGAGTGTGATGAACTACAATGACACAAAATGAGAAGGACACAATGCAGAACCCGCACAACATCCTCGGGTGGTTGGATGGAGCGGCTAGTGTCGGGAAGAAGGCACGAACAACATGGACGACGAGTTGTGTAGCCAATGAAAACGAGTACAAGATCCATGCCTAACACCGTTGAACAATGTGCTAAGTTGCCTTGTGATGAACGAATGCATGATCCACTAAATGCACCAACGAGCAAGTGTACTATGAGCACGAGGTGGCGGGCCTCGGTTCGCAAAATCTCATCTCTGTAATGTGTGGTTTTTTGCTCCCATTTCAATGCACGGACATGTTTGTTACTACATTTGTCCCAAATAAATGGCATGCATTTATAGTGGTGAATGTGTATTGCATGTGTATGCGTATATATTGATTGTTTGTGTTTGTATTGTGCAAAAAAAGTTACCTGATTTGTACTGTGTGTGCTTGTTTTGACGGGTGGTTTGTACTTATATATAAGCGAGTAAGGCCTTTTGGATCCCGACTTTCATGGAGGCCAAATTAAAAAAAAAATCAAATTTTCGGTTTCGAAAAATTCTGAAAAAAAATATTCATTTACATAAGGACGTCATGTACATGTGTGTAAAAAATTCATAATGAAATACTTTCAATTGCGACCTGTACAAAAAAAGATAAATTCAAGGCCTCGGATGGTGAATAGTATCATGTGTTAAAACACCTCAAATTTGTTTTAAAAAAATTGCACAGCCCTCATTTCAACATATTTTGACCTTAAAATTTGCACACTTGTGCATTATGACTTGATGTATATCTGTATTTTTTTCAGAATTTTTTGAACTGTAAAAATATGAATTTTCATGAAGTTTTTATTTTGAAATTGAAGGCCACCATGGAGGCCGAGCTCGAAAAGCAATTTCCGCACGTCACTTATTTTGAGACGAAGATAGTTGTTTTAAAGAAAACTAGCAAAAGTACCCATGCGTTGCATCGGATGGAAAATTAAAAAAAAAATGCTTAGACAGTTGAAAAAATACCACTCAAACAACTCTCCAAGTTATCAAACAACCATAACTGAACAACATTGTTCGAACAATTAATATTTTTAGATTGTAAATCTCATGACTTTTTCAAAGAATATAATAAGTAAATATGGATATTCTCTTGATGTTCCAAGTTCCATGGTCTCGGTTGGTGAACTGACACATGAAAGTTGAAACAAATTCTGTTGTTGAAATAGAAGGACACTAGTGATCCAAAGTATTGGGATAAACTTTCTGAATAAAATGGATGAATGATTTTAATTTAAATGGCCCACAAAACAGTGCAAAATTATATCTCAGTGTTGCATGCTTGAGGCTCAAACTCAAGAATAGCCATGCACCCAGAATAAAGAATAACCATGCAAATCATTAACGAATTCATTCACAAATATTGGATGCTTGTACTTCATTAAGAATTCACAAACACTAAGAATCAAATCACGGGCGTTGGTAAGGTTCAAAGCTTCACACAGATTTCACTTAGCTAGAACTAACAAAAGAAAAGGAAAACTAAATTGATGGATGGATGATCATGCCTCGTTGTCAATTAGTGCTCAGTGTTGGATAACAATGATACAACTAACCAACAAAAAACGGATTTGCTACTTAAATTGGTTCATGGTTAAAGGAATAGAATCCTTAGTACTCAAATATAAATATGGACATCTATATACAGGTCATGAGCCAATCCAAACGATCATTGGTAACATTAATTAATGGACTGAAATGTTTGTATATACAAAAGCGGTCTTTTTATATAAAAAAACTTCCGTCCAAGCTCACGTGACCAGTAGCCACTGCCGCTAATTGTGTTTTCTCTCTCTAGTCCAGTTGAAAGTAAATGAAAAAGGATGGGCTATGCATTATAGATGGCAAACATAAATAGAAAAGAATTATTCTTTGAAGATGTCGACGATCTCCGTGTCCTTCGAGAGATAAATGTCCGTCTCAATCTTCACCTCCAGCTCGTCAAAGAAGGCGTCGGCCTCCGCCTGCCTCTTGAGTGCGAGATGAGCAGCAGCTTGGGTGGCGGCGGAGAGAGGGAGGAGGCGAATGAGCTACGGCTGGGGGCGTCTGCCGGCTTAAATAGTCGGCCACGACCTCGGTCAGGGAGCCGGAACGACGCCATGCTGCGTTCACACTATGCCAACGGTCGAGGCTCCGTCGGACCGTCGGGTTTCCCGACAAGTCCGCATGGGGCCAAGCCGTCAGGCCTACGTGGCGAGCGCGGCCGGGCTCCCCCATATCCACCTCATATTTAGCCTGAAAATGGAGGTGTCTCCGGACGTTTGAGGCCGGTTTAAAAGGTCCGTCTGGATCGCATTTTCGTGACCGGACGACATGCACGGATGTTTGGAAAGGATTTGAAGGATCTGGTTGTAGATGCTCTTAGTTGTTGCGGTTGACGAGATGCGAGGATATTTGAATACACAATAAGAATAGGTGAATATGATATACAAAGAGTAGACGGGGTTGCGGTGACTCTTGACATGTCCAAGAGATCTTGATTAGTGAAAGGTGATGCTTGTGGTTGTAGTTGGGCTGAAACATGCAAATGCTGCACAGATCCTTGCCGCACTTATGAAGAACACAACTCTCAACTCATCCATCGTTTTTGCGTTTCTTCTATTTATTTATTTTTTACAACGTACAGACATATTTATTACTTTTTTCGTTCCTAAATATAAGATCTTATAAAGATTTTAATATAAACTATATACGAATGTATACAGATTTATTTTAAAATGTACATTCATTTATTTTACTCTGTGCGTAGTTTTTTAGTAAAATATTTAAAAAAATTATATTTAAAAACGGAGGGGTAGTTATTACTGTGTTAAATAAGGTAAAGATTCAAGAAAAAGGCTCCCAGGGCATGGGTCCCACCACAAGCTCGGGGTTCCCCGCCGAGCTGTCACCGGAGCCCGCACGGCCACGCCTATCGTTTCCTAGCCCCGTCCCCTGCGGATAAAGAAAAACGAAGCGCAGCCCCTCACAGCCACGCCTTGGCATCTCCCCCTCCTACGCCCCTGCTCCTCCTCCGGCCATACTGGCCGGAATCACGCCGCGCGGCTGACCGTGGGGGCACGCTTGGACACTCCGCCGCATCGGATGAGGTGACGTACCTAACCAGGCGGGATCCTTTCCTTGTGTTTCTGCTGCGAGACGATGACGCTAGCTAGAATCGCAGTGTGGTGTTTCCACTTGCTGTGTTTTGCTAAACTGCGCCGCGGAAGTCACCGGACGGCGAGCTCCGAACGTGGCCACGCACGCATCTCGCCCTCCTCCTCCGGTCTACCCGCCCAAGAATGGATGATACCAACGACAAATTCAGGGATGCGTGCTCACCTCACCTGCCGATAGATAGAGTAGTAAAATTGTTCAAGCAGATTATTTTGCCAAAGTGAGGTTTATGTGCGCTTTCCTTTTGCTCCTCTGCGTTCCCTTCCCGCCCGCATTATTCCTCCAGTATACAAGTATTTATAGCAACACTGAATGTAGAGTGGGTTTGTGTTCTGCATTGTGTGCGTTTCACTTGGTTTCAGAAACATCATTCAGAACTATGGCATCTGAATCCTGACACTGTTGGCCAGGTTGAGCATCATATAGTAGCGTCACCACAATGCTGGAAAACGGCACACAGCTGACACCGGCCTCCACTTCCAACAGCACGGGCAAGACAGGGAACAATGGGGAAGGGCTGAATGGATCTGCCTCCATGGTAAGCACCGGATTGCACCTACAAAATACAGTAGAGAAGAGTGACAAGCTGTGACCAGATTTCAGTTCTTGCCTGCACATTTCGATGTCGTTTTGCTGTAAACATAACAGATCGGGTGCTGTTACCTACGATTTTTGTGGCCATATTGTGATCTCAAACAAGTCAAGGGTTTCTTTGGGTGCTCCAGGAGGAGGAGAAGCGCCAAGGCAACGGCGGCGACGCGCAGCCGCCGCCGAGCACCTGCACGACGTGCGCCAAGGGACACACGTGCCAGGCAGTGGTCAGCCGGACGCGGGAGATGCGGGGCCTCATCGACGCCAAGAAGCCTCACCAGGCGCAGGACCTCTTCGGTCACCTCGCCGACGAGGGCCACCGCCCGTCCTTGGTGACTTACACCACCCTGCTCACCGCGGTGACGAACCAGCGCGCCTTCGAGGCGATCCCTTCGCTGCTCGCCGGCATGGACGCCGCCGGGCTGCGGCCGGACGCCATCTTCTTCAACGCCCTCATCAACTCCTTCGTGGAGGCCGGGCGGATGGGCGAGGCCACCAGCACCTTCTGGAAGATGAGCCGCCACCACCCGGGCTGCCGCCCCACTATCAGCACCTTCAACACGCTCATCAAGGGCTTCGGCATTGCCGGCCGCCCTGACGAGTCGCAGCGCATCTTCGATATGATGGCCGGCGGTGACGGCGACGGCGACCGCGACAGGGTCGCGTCCACGGTGAGGCCGAACCTGACCACGTACAACATCCTGGTGAAGGCCTGGTGCGACCACCGGAGGCTGGAGGAGGCGTGGGGCGTGGTGGGCAGGATGCGGGCGCGCGGCGTGGAGCCCGACGTCGTCACCTACAACACCGTCGCCAGCGCCTACGCCAAGAACGACGAGACGTGGCGGGCGGAGGAGCTCGTGGTGGAGATGGTGCGCGCCAGGCTGCGCACCAGCGAGCGCACCTGGGGCATCATCGTCGGCGGATACTGCAGGGAGGGCAGGCTGGAGGAGGCGCTCCGGTGCGTCCGCCAGATGAAGGACGCCGGCGTCCTCCCTAACGTCATCGTCTTCAACACCCTCCTCAAGGGCTTTCTCGACGCCAACGACACGGCCGCCGCCGACGACGTACGTGAGCGAGCTCAGAGCTCTCAAAAATCCCGATCGATTCCATCACTCCTCAATTGATTCTTGAACTGATGATGTGCAGGTTCTCGGGCTGATGGAGCACTTCGGCATCAAGCCGGACATCGTGACGTACAGCCACCAGCTGAACGCCTTCAGCTCGCTGGGGCACATGGCGAAGTGCAGCAAGGTGTTCGACAAGATGGTGGAGGCTGGGATCGAGCCGGACCCGCAGGTGTACAGCATCCTCGCCAAGGGCCACGTGCGCGCGCAGCAGCCCGGCAAGGCGGAGGAGCTCCTGGAGCGGATGTGCCGCCTCGGCGTCCGCCCCAACGTCGTCACCTTCACCACCGTCATCAGCGGCTGGTGCAGCGTCGCCGACATGGACAACGCCACCAGGGTGTACAGGAAGATGCGGGACGCCGGCGTGCGCCCAAACCTCAGGACGTTCGAGACGCTCATCTGGGGGTACAGCGAGCAGAAGCAGCCGTGGAAGGCCGAGGAGGTCCTCCAGATGATGCAGGAGGCGGGCATCAGGCCGAAGCAGAGCACCTACAGCCTCGTCGCCGATGCGTGGAAGGCCGTCGGCCTGGTCAAGAACGCCAACCGCACCGTCGGTTCGCCCGATGACCGTCGTCGCCCCAACGCGAACGATCATGACGAGCCGGACAGCCGTCCACACGACGACGATGACAAGCTGCAGAGATCAAGAAGAGGAAATGAGCAGGCAACGAGTGATCCATCATCACATGTCAGTTTCGTGCAGGTGACGAGCGCGCTAGGGACATGCAGGGCTGGAGAGTTTGCATCATCGGCGCCCTCGTCGTCATCGCTGTGGCGATCGTGTCAGCTCCGACTGCGATCCTCAGGGTTTTGCAGGAATCAAAGGCAGAATCAGGGTGGGCTGTACAGTCACAGCATCGGCTCAATCAAGATGGTCTTCCTCAGTTAAGAGGCGGCCATGTTTACTGTTCAGCACATGTACACTACCTGTAAAACCCAATTCTTCCCCAATCTCCTGACCGAAGATGCTGGTCATTTTTGTATGATTCTGCACACACATTGGTCTTCTGCTTCGCCGGGAACTCGATTCAGATGTCTCACCACTCGCATTCCAGAGAGCAGACTCTCCTCAAACAGCATGTGTGATCTATGATACCAACTGAATGCTATGCTCTCAATCAAACACTAATGCTGAAGAATTATTAATCAGATTGTTCCTATGTCATGAACGACTTCAACAATATCTACACGATCACAACCTTTATAAGTACTTATTAAAACTAACAACATCTCAAGCAATAGATCACCGCATCAAGTGTAGCTGCAAGCAGTCTGGGCGATCATGATGGGCCTGTCGGTAAGAGAGCTCACAAGAACCGGGCATCTCACACGCTTGGCGTGTGTCACCCTGACAAGCCTGCCGATGACATACCCTCTGGTCCTCACCGCCAAGTCCACAGTCAGGGGCACGCCGTCGGTGTCAGTCAGAACGAAGGTAGCCCCGGCTCCATAGAGGGGCGTCTTCTCGCCGTGCAGGTTCACCGATAAGACGTGTCGGCTCTTCTTGGGCTGGTAGAACTTCTCCAACTGCAGAGCAGCAGCAGGAGGAGGCATTTAGCTAGCGGAATTCTGATGGAAATGGGAATTGTCTGATGCTTTTTGAGGTGCTAAACGTTACCTGACCGCTGGCGATGGGTATCTGCGAGTAGTAGAGCTGGATGGAGGTGGAAGAAACATGGATGCCGAACATGGTGGAGGGGTTGTCGACGTCCATCTCCAGCGAGCAGTTCATCGTGACGAACTTGGTCGGCACTCCGGTGGCGTCCGTCCCTTCGCCGGCGTAGAAGTTCTCCACTGTCAGGCTCTGCAGGAGAAGCAAATTATATAAGGTGTGACAGAGAAAGATACTGAATTTAAGGCGACAGAGAAGTGAAATGTACCTTGACGAGGACGCTGGGTTTGTCTCGGCGGGCGGCGCCCCACACGACGAGGCAGACGAGGGTGAAGGCCAGGACGAAAACCGAGAACCAGAAGGCGGCGACGCAGCTCCTGGAGAGCTCCCGCTCCTGGTCCACGCCGGCGTCCTCGGCGTCCTCCTCGTCGATCACGTCGACCTCGTGCCACCCCTTGCCGTGGCCGTGGGGGCGCTTCCGCGTGGCGGCGGCCCTGACGCCGCCGGTGAGGTTCCCGGAGAAGCGGCTGGCGGAGGAGGCCCTGGAGTGCGGGCCGATGGAGGACTGGTGCGACGGGGAGTCGAGGGGGCTGTTGTACACGGGCGTGGCCTGCGTGGACGAGGACTTGTCGCCGTCGTCCCGCGAGTCGCGCGACGGGCTGACGACGTAGTACGCCGCCCTCTTGGGCGACCGCGACGGCGACGTGGTCGCCAGGCTCGTCACGTCCGAGTCCGACGTCGTGTGCTTCATCGTCCGTCGCGCGGCGATGCCACCGGCCGTCCGGCCGTGAGGCGAGGATTTGAGTTCTTGGGGAAACTCGCTGGCCTGAAACCCTTGTGGAGCGACGGGATGAGGGCAATAATCATCCGAGGATTGCAAGTTTGACGCTTATGGGAAGAAAATGAAAACGTAAACGCTTTTGGTAAGAATTGTAATAATTGAAGGAGAGACAAATTAAGAATGCACATTGATTGACGAGCGGGCCAGAATATCATCTCGTAGTAATACGTAGTACACCAGAATTGTTTGGGGATCATTAACCCAGCCAGCACATTGATGAAATCCTAAACCCGCGCAATTGCGTCAGCATGTCACCAAAGAACAAAGAACAAAGAACAGAATGGATCAATTCTCAACGGGATCAACTTCGTTGTAGCGCACGAATCAAATCTATTCGGTTTCGACCACGTACGATCCCAGCCACGGCCGAATGGACGGGGGACTAAAAAAAAATCCTGAAAGAAAAACACGAGACACGAACAGGATATCGATGATCTCATGCATGATCTGACGTCCGCCCCGCCCCCCGAGAGAAGAAGAAAGGGTGGAGGAGGAGGAAGAAGAAACAGACGGTACGGTCGTCGCCCGGATGATTGATTCGAATTTGAAAATGAATTGATGATCGAATCATTCGAATCCTTCTCCTCCGAGAAGGAGCAGGATCAGGCGCGCCGGCCCTCGACCGCCTGAAGAAACAAGAGGAGAGAGAGAGACAGGGGTGCATTAGAATTAGATTGGTGGGATCACTCGCCTGTTCTTCGCCCACGCAGAAGCGATCGAAGCGGAGAGCTGCAGTGACACGCGAGGAGCTCGGGCTCGGTCTCGGTCTCGAAAGTCGAAACGGCTCGTGGAGTGGCGCCGCGCTGCGTGCTCCTTCGGCGCCGCCCCCTTTGACGCATGCATATGCATGGGATGGAAGCCGCCCTTGCACGTGGGCCCCACCCCGGGTGTGGGGCCCGCCTGTCAGCCCCGAAGCGTGGAAGACAGCAGCTTCTCCTGTCTCTTCCTCCCCCTCCCTCTAGGACTAGAAGACGGTGATGGATATCAGCTGGATCCGAAGCGGTCGGGTGCTCTCTCACTCTCTCTTCAAACAGGCTTTCGGTCCCCTTTATAGATAAAGCACAACGATCAAAATTCGACACATATGTCCGAACAAAAAAAAAAAAGAGTCCGCTGGGGCAACAGCACAGTCCAGCCCAATATAAAGAGAAGAAACAAAAAATGCTCACACGGGGACAAGCTAGGCAGCAAGCAAGGGAGAGGAGAGCCGTTTTATTGTGAGTAGTTCAGAGGATCCACATCATAGCCTCGAAAACCAATCAAAACAGTCGGTGTTTATGACCGACCTGGGTGGCCCGCACCTGCAGAAAATCTGCAAGGTCAGAGGCCTCCCACTCCGGTCTGAGAGCCTCGCGTACAAAGCACCATAGTGCCTGTGCCGCAACGCATGAGAACAGAATGTGAGAGCCAGTCTCCGGGACATGGCACAGGGGACAAATGCCGTTACCCGGACCATGGCGTTTCAGTACCTCGGTCCCTGAAGGTAAACGGTCTCGGAGAAGCTGCCAAACAAAAATCTTGATCTTCAAGGGCAGCGGGGCCTTCCAGAGTGGGGATAACTACGGGAGGACCGGCATCCTGCACAGGGCCAGGTATGCCGAACTAACAGAGAATTCTCCCGAGGGAGAGAGGCTACAAGAGACACTATCACTGGCCGTCGAGGTCGGGAGGGGAATCACTGCCAAGAGTAATTCCCAGTCCAGGACCTCAACAGGGCCAAGGGGACGGCGGAATGCAACATGCCATCCGACTTCCAGAGCAGCTGCAGAAACAAGGACAGCAGGGTCGGCGCAGATAGCAAAGAGCCTCGGGAAACGGAATCGTAAAAGCTCTCCTTCCAACCAGGGATCTAACCAAAACTGGGTCCCAGATCCGTCGCCCACCGAGATCCGCAAACCCGACCTAATCTCGTGCTTAATGCTCTGGATAGACTTCCAGAACTGCGAACCATTCGCGAGAGAGCATGCCAAGAGTGGTCTGCCTCGAAGGTATTTGGCCTCAATCAATTGGAGCCACAAACCCCCATCTCCCTGCAGAATCCGCCAAACCCACCGGAGCATCAGGGCCACGTTCATGCGACGGGACGCAGGAATGCCTAGGCCCCCTCGGTCTTTTGGCAAGCAGATGTCTGCCCATTTCACCATGTGATACTTGGGCCTACCATCCCCTGCCTGCCAAAAGAATCTAGCCAGTTCCTTGCCAAAGGCGCTATGCACACCTTCGGGCAGGATATACATCCCCATCATATACATGGGGAGGCTTGCGAGGTTAGAGCTAATGAGGATGGATTTGCTACCTTTAGATGTGAACTTGCCGCACCAGGGTTCCGCACGGGACGCTACTCCTCCCACAAGCAGATCAAACCCGCTAACCAGAATCCTAGACTCCGTCGGGGCCATTCCCAAATACGAGATAGGGAAAGAAGCCAGCTTGCAATTAAGGTTGTCCGCAATCCTATGCTGCTCAGCCTCAGAGTAGCCCAGGACCACCACCTCACTCTTATCAAAGTTAATCTTAAGTCCAGACATTTCCTCGAAGCAGAGCAAAAGGAACTTAAGATTGGCAATGTCCGAGTCCGAGCCTGAGACCATGATCATGGTGTCGTCTGCATACTGGAGGTGGGAAAACCCACCCCCCGGGATGAGGTGACCAACCACCCCCTGGATATGCCCGGCTAATCTAGCCTTATCCAGGATGCCAGCAAGGGCGTCCACGGCGAGATTAAACAGCAGGGGGGAGATAGGGTCCCCTTCCTTTACCCCCTGGAAGCCCGAAAAAAGGGGCCTACTTCACCATTGATATTGATGGCGGTGCTACCAGATCGAACCAGCTGCATGATCCAGGTGCACCACCTCTCGTCAAATCCGCGCCGCTGCAACACTAACCTCAAGAAGGACCAATCAAGACGGTCATACGCCTTCTGGAAGTCCAATTTGAGAAAGACCCCCTTCAATCCCTTGGACGCCACCTCATGGACAATCTCGTGAAGGGCAAGAATCCCGTCATGAATCTTCCTGCCCTTCAGGAATGCGGACTGAAGGGGGTGCGCAATCCGTTCGGCCACAGGGGACAGACGAGTGGCGCAGACTTTAGCAAAAATACGCGCCACCACGTTAATCACCGTAATAGGCCTGAATTGTCGGATCTCTGCAGCCCCAACTAGTTTGGGGATGAAGGCAATGACTCCATAGTTAATCCTCCCATGTCCAGTGTGCCTATATAAAATTCATGGAACATGGGCATGATAACCGGGCGCACGGTCTCCCAGAATCGCTGGAAAAAAACCCACAGGGAGGCCGTCCGGCCCCAGGGCCGAGCATGCCTTCATAGAAGCGATTTCCTGGCCAACTTCCTCCGAGGAAAATGGGAGAGTGAGTTCCCATTCTCCACGTCGGACACCTGATCAGCTAGCGGCCAGAAGTCCTCAAAGAGAGAGGAGCCTCCCCGCAGATCAGCCGAGAATAACTCCTTATAGAAGGAGTAAATATGGGATGAGATGTCTTCTGGGCTTTCCAGAAGAGCATCCCCATCCCGGAGGAAAGGGATGACACATTTCCGCCTTCGGCCGTTGGCGATGGCCTGAAAGTACGCGGTGTTTGCGTCCCCCTTGAGGAGCCAGTTCTGGCCACCTCGACGTTGCCAGAACAGTTCCTCGGAGCTGAAGATGCCCATGAGCTCGACATCGAGGGAGTATCTCCGGATCCAGTCATCCGGGGACAGACCCGTACCGTCCGCCAAGTCATCTAGGGTCTTAATCTGGCCTAGCAGGGCCCCTTTACGGGCCCGGAGATCAGCGCCCAAGTTAGCACCCCAGCCCTTCATGGCCTGGCGCGCCATCTTGGCACAGTGATGCCAAATGTCCACCGCACAGTAGACACGCGGCGGGGAAGCTGCAGCCCGATGCCAACGGTCGCGGACCAACTCGCGGAAACCAGGCTGATCCAACCAGAAAGTCTCAAAGCGAAAGCGTCGTGATCTAGGGGGGAACCTTCCCCCGACGAGAAGAGCAGAGGCGTATGGTCTGAGCCAATCTGCGTGATGGCCCTAAGCCCGCACAGGGGGAACATCACTTCCCAATGAGGCGACACAAAGACCCGATCTAGAACACTCCGGGTGGGGTCCGCCTGCTTGTTCGACCACGTGAACCTGGCCCCTACGCGAGCTATCTCACGTAGCGCCAAGTCCGGAATGCAGTCATTGAAAAGACGCATCCGGGGTCGATCTACATTCGGAGAGGTTTTATCATAAGCCCACCTAATGAGATTAAAATCACCGGCCACCACTACATGGGTGGTGCACCTATCCACCTTATTCTTTAGCTCGACGAGGAATTCTACCGAGCGGGCATGGTCTGCCGGGCCATAGACGATAATCACCTCCCAGTTGAGGTGGGTATGTCGGTCGGTGATGGCCATGCTCACAGAGAACTCCCCCCCCCCCCCCCCCCCGTCCATGTCCTCCATCGAGAATGCCTCCTCCCGAACACCAAGCAGGATTCCCCCAGAGTGGCCCAATGCAGGGAGCCACTGCCAGGAGAACTGGTGGCGGGAGAGCCTCTGAAGCTCAAGCATGCTAAAGTCCTACCGAATCGTTTCTTGCAGACCTACTATGTCAATCTCTTCCTGACACAAATACTCAACAAGCTGCCGCCGCCGGCCAGGGAGGCCGAAGCCCCTAATGTTCCAACATAGGAGCTTCATTTAACAACCTCGGGGCCGAACTAGCCCGCCCGTCAACCTCGGGGCGAGGGAGAGCCTTAGATGGTCGACCCCGGCGTCCCCGAGAAGAGGGGACATCGGAGGTCGTCGGGCCAGAGGAGGGAGCTCCGGGGCCTGACACATGCTCCTCACCACGGGTCTCAGTGGGGTTGAGACGGGTAGGCGGCCGCCCCCTGGGCTTCCGGACAGAGGGGAGCCCACCTATGGGCGGCACAGGACCAACTGCAACCGCTGCCGGAGGTGCACCACCAGCCCTGGTATCTCTATGACCAGGACCGGCGTGCACCGAGGGAGAGGGGGAGTTGGAGCGCACGGCGAGACAGCCCGCTTCCGCTAACGCCCCCTCAAGCCTCTCTTTTGCACAGAGGGCGGAGATCTTCTCAAGAGGGGGACCTTTCTCCCCCTGAAACACAATACCAGTGTCCGCAGCCACAACAGTCAAAAGGGGCACCAAATCGCTAGAGAGAACAGAAAACCGATATCCAGAGCCAGAAGGGGGAGGAGAGGAGGCGTACCTGGGAACAGATCGCGGGCCGCGGCACGCCGGGCTGCCAGCTCAGGGATCGTCGGGACGCGGCCGTCCTGAAGGGTCCGAGACTGGCTGATCCGAGCGCTCTGCCGTGTTGCCATGACGGGGGAAGTGCCCTCCCGAGGCCGAGAGCGGGGCACGGGAGGGGACTCGGGCACCCAACCAGGGACGAGGTCACCGGAGGGCGCGGATCCGGGGACCCCAAGGTCGGGGAAGGGGGGAACCCGGAGAGCGCGAGTAGCAAACCACCCCTGGCGAGCGCGGGGACGAAGCAAGGCAGACCTCCATACCACACTCACCTCCTCCTCAGCAGCGACCACCGGGATAGGGGAGGCAGGGAGAGAGAGCTCCGTGCCTACCACCACCACCGGCGCCAAAGTACCCATCGTGGAGCCTCCTGCGAGCCCCGACTGACTAGCACCCGAGGGGGCGGGGATGCGCTGACCGTCAGACGGCTCGGGCGGCGCCCCGACCGTATCATCGTCCCCCTTAGAAGAAGACCCCTTCACCGACGAGTCCCCCTCCTCGTCAAGCTCCCCGTCGGCAGGCTCCGGCCCAGACGGGACGGATCTAGCTGAACCACTGAAGCCGGGGACTCGAGCTCGAAGGTCAGATGCCTGCCCTTGGACCCAAAGTATAAGACCAAAGACAGCCCGTCAATCTCAGCAGGAGCGGGGCAGAGAATCTCAATGCGGGCAGGGCCATCATCCTCGAAAGACGCCAGGTCGGCGGTGATCAGTTTGCCCACGGGTTCGGAGATGGCTTTCATAATATGAGTGAGCTTGCCCACCCGCGGATCCGCACTACCCCCCCCCCCCCTTGGGAGGCCATAGACAAGGACCCAGACCTTCTCCAAGGGAGGGACGGGGTCAAGCTCTAACGTGGCCGCCTGGACGCTGATCAGGAGCTGGTTGAGGGGACACCGGATAGGACCATGCGAGCAGACCCGGAGTAGCTCGGCCGAGGGGAAGGGGACCGAGAAGACCAGGGGAGCCATCTCAGTCACCTCCCATGCGAACTCAAAACCACGAAAGTCGCCAATGTAGGGCGCAAGCTCATCCCGGATGAGGTCAGACGAGATCACCAGGCCATCTGGGATAGGCTGCTCGGGCTCCAAGGTGACCGTCGCTAGGTGAGGCCGAGCAGCTACCTCCTCAATCTCCGCATCGACGAAGTAGAAGCTTCCCCGCTCAGTGCCATACCCAAGATAGGAAAGAGTTGTGGGGCACTGTGGGGGAGCCTCACACTCTGAGCGGTAGTGTCCGGCGCACCCGCAGTTGATGCACATCGTGTCCTCGCGGGAGCGCTGGCGGTTAGCCCGAGCAGGGGGGTCCAGAGCCTCGTGCTCAGGAGCCCCCTGAGCTCCTGGCGGCGTCAGGCCGCCAGCACCGCCAACAGCCTTCTTCTTCGACTTATTCTTTTTCTTTGCCGGGGCCGGGGCGGGGAGCGGAGCAGCAGGCAGGGCATCTGGGGACACGTGCCTAGAAGGCCCGTCGTCCCGGCGCCAGTCTGCACCCTCCGCCCGAGAGGAGCGCCAGTCAGCCCGACGTCCATCATCACCGCGCCGCATCGGCGGCCCGCCCCACCGCTCCCCCCGGCGGTGATCCTGGCGATCACGCCGCCAGGAAGGCGCCGCGGGGCGGTGAGCGAGGTCCCGAGCCGGGGGATCGCGGGGCACTGGCTCCTTACGCGACTGAGATGCCGGAGTGGGACGAGCAACCAACTCTGCACGCAGATTCGCTTCCCGGTCCAGGTCGGCCGCGCGGGCGGCCTCCAGGCGGCGACGGTCCCCCGGCGAACCCGGCAACGGCAGGCGGGGATCCCTCGCCAGATCACGAGGGGGTGGCGGACGGCGAAGGGAGGTCCCGGAGTAGTACTCCGGGGACTTCCCCGGCCGGGCAAACCCACCGCGCCCGGAACGGGACGAGGCAGCGCCCCCATCCGGGGCACGGTCACGGGCAGCGGGCAACGCCTCCACCTCAGCGCGAGCCTGGTCACGAGAGGTCGGCGCAGGGAGGAGCCCCTGCCCAGCAAGGAGAGGCCGCTTCGGCCGGGCCTGGCCGTCCCCAGCGTGGCGTGTCATGAGCACGTCCCGGTAGGAGCGCCGCGGGGAGGGGATGGGGAGCAGGTCCGGGCGCCGGGCAGCAGCAGAGGGCTCGTCGCCGGCTGTGCACGCGAGAAGGGACGAGACGGGACGGGGCGAGCGGGGCCTGGGGAACGGCCGACGGGACGGGGCGAGCGGGGCCTGGGGAACGGCGTGGACGGCCGCGCCCGACGGGAGAGAGCGAGAGGAGCCGGAGCCCGATGGGAGAGAGCGAGAGGAACGGGAGCGGCACGGTGCGTGGCTGTGAGGTGGCGGCGGCGCACGTTGGGCACGGTAAACCCTAGCCCCGAGCCGGTTCACCCGACGCAGGCCTGGGCCGGGACGCGAGCGCTGGGGAGGCCCAGGTGGGCATCGGCCCACTGTCGGTTCACCCTCCCCAGGACGCGGGAGACGCGGCGGGAGGCCCAGGCCATCTCGCTAGCTGAGATGGACCCAGGCCCCGTTCGCAGCGGCCCATGGGGAGTGCCGGCCCATCCGTCCGCCAGGCGGCCCGGGGGGTTAGGGCACGGGGGAGGGGACTGACGAGGAGCTCGGGCACCTCTCGCCGCCGCCGGCACCGGCGCCGCCGCCACAGGAGGCAGGGCACCAGCGCCTGGTCGGGGCTCGCGGGGGCCCTCACCGGCGGTCGCCACGGGGGACAACCCAGGCAGCAAACCGGCTCGGGCCAAGGAGGGGAGAGGGGGAACCACAGGGGACAGTGCACCGGCGACCGCCTGACCTCCTTCCCCGGCCGCCGGCGGGCATGGCGCGCCGCAGCCAGGAACGAGCCGAGCAGCGGCGGCGCCAGAGACACAGGCAGCTCCAGCCGGCCGTCACCATCCGAAGAGGCATCCATGTCATCCAGGTTGGGATCGTCCGCCCAGTCCGCCCATCGTCGCGCCGACCGGGGGAAGCAAAGGGAGGGGGCCCCCGGCGGGGGAGGCGGAGGCATCAGGCGCAGGCAGCACGCCGGCCGGCTGCCGTCAGTGGGCACCGCGCAGCTTCAGTTCTCGGCCGCCGGAGAGGAGCCGCCCATCAGTCTCTCGTCGCGGAGGACAGCTACAATCACTGCATAGTGCTGGTCCTGCTCTCTCACTCCCGCGACTCCGTGCCGTAATGCAAAGCAGACGAGCTACGATCCAGCAACCGGACAGGGGTACGAGCTTGGCGAATTGCAAACGGACGGTCAGGGAAACGTGGGGGGTTCGCCGAGCAGCAGATTCCTCCACCGTACGTCGACAACATACACGGTACACTTACACATACCATAGTATTTTCGACAAAGGCCATTTTTATTGACTCAAAATATAGCTGGATACAAAGCATGACGAGCAACGTTCGACACATACCAAATAGTATAGCGGAGAAGAAAACTTAACTACTACCTTCGTCACGGTTTAGAAGGCACGGTTAAGTTTGCGTGTATTTCCACAACACACAAGGTTTAAGGCGCATTGCATTTAGAAGGTGCTTGGATTCAAGGGATTAAAACTAGTCTGACTAAAAATAGTCTTTTTAAAAGGCTAAAGTTCCAAGCACCCGTGATTAAAGAGGGGCTAAAACTAGTCTTGAGACTAAAAAAAATTAGTCAGGGTACCCCTACTAAAATGTGGAATAGTCCTTTCTCTCCTCATTTAACTCATCTCCTTTAACACATGCGAGTTCTGGATTGAAGGGTTTGGAGGATAATAAATGCTCATTAACTTGATTTTAGTCTCTTTAGTATTTGAATGCAAACATGAGTGAGGCTAGCAAGTTTTAGTCTCACTACTTTTAGTCACGGGACTAAAACGTATCCAAACACCCTCTTACTCCTAGCAGCTAATTAGTACTTCGTCGTACTACTTCTATATACATGCGTAGTGTGAATGTTATTTTTAACTCATTTTACAGCCAATCAATAACCACCTAGGTTCTAAAGAATTTCCATACACACCTTCTAAACCGTGACTGAGGAAGTACTAACGTCATGTACCGCCGCTCTAAGATCAATGCATGCAATATGTATGTATGTTGTTAGCTCTTGCGACGTGCCCAACCGCCCACTGCATCCATCTGCCGCAGTTACATCTGAATGGATCCATCGTTCGTGCAGCGCATCACGCGTGCCGGGATGGCGACCTCTCAAAGGATCAGACGGTATAGATCGGACACCTCGGTGAGGATAGCACAGTACCGCCGGATCCTAAAATGTGAAATGGGTACCTCTCACCCGGCCATCGTGAACTATTCGGTACGTGCGCGTTTAATGCTCGAGCCATTGTGCTGCCACGACGAGACACTGCTGCATTTCCTTGGCCAATGAAACCGGCCGGGCATACCATACATGGCATCGGCAGATGACGAAACTATCCCAGTAAGAAATCAAATTTATTAACCTTCCATTCTCGTCGAGTGTTTACCGACCGACGACAACAGATTTCATTATGATCCCGGAAAAGAAAACATCTTTGCCGTGCTTCGGTTCTTCATATACAACACACGAAAGTGCCCCATCCTGATCATCAGATCATCAGACAACCGGAGTCAGCAGCGGCTTCTTCAGAACATGCGCCTCCAGGTTACCCAGGACAAGGTCCGCCATCGCCTGGCGTGTCTCGTGCGTCCCGCTCCCCACGTGGGGCACCAGCACGACGTTGTCGAGCGCGAACAGCGCCTCGGGCACGTTGGGCTCGTCCTCGAACACGTCAAGGCCCGCCCCGCCGAGGCGCCCCTCGACGAGGGCCGAGACCAGCTCAGGCTCGTCGACGTGAGGGCCGCGACCGATGTTTATGAGCACGCCCTTAGGCCCCAGCGCCTCGATCACCTCGCGGTTGACGATGTGCCGGGTCTGCTCGTTCAGCGGGCAAGCCACCACCAGGATGTCGCTGTTTACTGCCAGTTCAACCACGCTGGGGTAATAGGTGTAGTTGGGGTAGTCTTTCTTTGTTCTCTGGTAGTAGTTGACAGGGCAATCAAAGGCCTCCACTCGGGTGGCAATGGCTAGCCCTATCCTGCCCAGCCCGATGATGCCCACTCTTTTGCCACTGAACTGCAAAAGGATAAACAAGATCTATGAGGAAAACGAACCACAAGTGTTCTATCTGCATAAACAAGGAAATATAAGAGAAAAAAAGGATCCAACACGAAATGCCGACATTGCATGCCTCGACCATGCAGAAAGGTACCAGCAAGTAAAGAGGGGCAGATGCAAATATCTCTGTAAATACATGGAACTGTAAACTTCCAAAACTGGTGATCTTATTTATCATGGTTGTTGATTGCATAACAGACATAACATTGATGTCTTTCAAAAACAATAACCCGCTAGATAATGCTGGGTTGATAAACTAGACATAAAAAAACTCGAGTTTGGATTACAAACTGCTAACATCTGGGCATCCCAGTAACAATCAGATGACTGGGGTGAGTAAGGGCTTATTAAGAGCATGTGCCTCTAGATTCTTTAGAACCAGGTCAGCCATTGCCATGCATGTTTCTTCAGTATCACTTCCCACATGAGGGACCAAAACAACATTATCTAAACTGAAAAGTTGCTCTGGAGCAAAGGGCTCGTGCTCAAACACATCAAGGCCTGCTGCTCCAAGGCGCTTCTCAAGAAGAGCAGACACAAGCTCAGGTTCATCCACGTGTGCTCCACGCCCGATGTTTATGAGCACACCATCTGGTCCTAGTGCATCCATGACCTTACGATTAACAATGTGATTGGTCTCAGCACTAAGCGAACATGCTACAATAAGCACGTCACAATTGGATGCCAGGTCAACAACATTTGTAAAGAACTTGTAGTTTGGAAATGGCTTCTCAGATCTTGAATGATAACTGATTGAGCAACCAAAAGCTTCAGCTCTTTTTGCTACGGCTAAGCCTATCCTGCCAAGCCCAAGAATAGCAACTCTTTTGCCACTGAACTGCAGAAAAATAACGAGAGTTTGTTATCTTTTGTTCTTTGGGGAAACCGAATCTACTCTTAGGATCACATGCACCCCCAACCTTTATATCTAACACAAAATGATAGACAGCATTGTCAGCTATTTCATGCTTTCATAGGACAATCTAGGCTGGTATCTCATCATTATAATCAGTAGCAGATCAATCTTGCAAAACACATTCTCTCCTTGAGATAGCTGCATCTGAACTCCCTCCCTCCCTCTCCTCCCTCTTTTCATATGCAGGTGCTACCCCCGGTCTCCATATCGATTGATGCACGCAGCCAAAAGTGCACCAGAACGTGTTGTATTGTTTAACGGGATTCCACTCATACCGAAGATGTCCTTCAATGCTTTAAGGGGGCAGGGAAATGGCACGGTGACAGAAGCATATTGCGCATTACAATTCACACACAAAGTTCTGGTGTGTATTACCATGGAAGCCTAGGTTGGTATGATGCACAAACTATTCACTTAGAGCCATAAAACAATGGAGAACATGACGAAACGTGTTGCTATAAGAATCCTATTTGTGCTACTACAAAATGGTCAGGGAGGAACAAATTATGGTTTCCATGGTTTTCTGATCATCCATCAGCTCTAATATTACCACGATTCCAATTGATAGCACAATATGGAGCTATGTGATAACATAAAACCTCTAGAGCCCTGTGAATATGTCGAAAGAAGAACCAAAAAAATAATAAATCCCTAACCTAGTAAGAAGTTTATATTAAAGAAGAGAAGATAGGAACCACATCACCATATGTGAGCCATCCTAAATCACAATGCTCGCTAGATTTCTAGAAAAAATCCCTGCGGCTATAACACTATAACTATGCGATTCCTCCGCATTTTATATTTCAGTTTTCTGACACCAGCATACAGCTTGAATAAGCAATAAAGAAGGTCAGCATTTTACAGTTAGGTAGTCTAAATTTTGATCGAATAGGATACATTTCACTGCTGAAACAAATCCATCAGGGCTGAACAGTTTCTTAAGAGACTGTCATTTTGTAACCTAAGCTACTGCAAAAGCCTTTGAACCACTGCTTCCTCAAATGATATGACTCACATGGCATAAACTAAGGATAGTCGCAACCTACGTTACTGCAAATGCTTTCGAACCACTGCTTCCCCACTGATATGAGACACATGGCATATAAGAGGGTCAAATGTACCAAGTTACTAACTACCAACAAGATTTTAGGAATATTTCTGTCCAATTTTATTTTTTTAGGAAGATAAGCAATGATGTGCCCAAAAAAACCTGACAAGGATCCAATAAAGTTCAACTGTTTCTCCTTTCTACCACCTAGATTTTGTTCTCCAATTTAACCTCTGTGTTGCCTATTTTCCTTCGGTGCATTCATGTTCCCTGAATGCCCACTGCTATGTAACCTATGTTAAATAGTTCATTTTCCAACCAAGTTATTGCCATATTCATTTTAACTGAAACGATACCAAATGTACACTGTTTGCGATTAAACCAAAGGCAGAAGTATCGTGAAACACAGTTAGTGGGCAATAAATCAAGTATAGCTAAGAACGCACTGAATTATTGGACTGACAAATATGAAGGGAAGTCAACAGGCAAGCATCGGAAACCAACCCGCGTGGTGAGTGTGTAGTCGCCCTTTGCCTTCCACAAGCCGGCGCGCACGTAGCGGTCGGCCTGCGGGATCTTCCTTAGCGCGGCGATGGTGAGGCCGACGGCGAGGTCGGCGACGTCGTCGGTGAGGACGTCGGGGGTGTTGGTGACGCGGATCCCGCGCTCGCGGCACTTGGGGAGGTCGACGCGGTCGATCCCCACGGAGAAGGACGCGACGATCTCGAGCGACGGCAGCGCGTCGATGAGCGCGGCGTCGGCGTTGTAGCCGGCGTTGCCGACGACGGCGCGGATGGCGGAGGCGTTGGCGCGGAGGAACTCGGCGCGGCCGTCGGGAGGGGAGTCCCACAAGCGGAAGAGGCGGAAGCGGCGGTCGAGCTCCTGCTCCAGGTAGGCGTTCATGGGGTGCAGCAGCAGCACGCCCAGGGACTCCATCGCCATGGCGGCCGGGGGCACCGAGGGCGGCAGCAGCGGCTGGTTGTTGTGTGGTGGGTGGGCTGCTCCGCGGTAGCGACTGGTGGGGAAATGCTGACGCTCCGCGCCGGCCTTGTTTGCTAGCGATTTTTCTTTCTGGGCCGCAGGTTGTAGACGAGCCGGACAAGGACGGGCGGCCTACTGAGTTCAAGGGGATGGTTGAATCAGCCAGCGTAATTTTCTACTGAGTTCGAGGGACCATTTTTTTCTTTTTACTCCACTATACAAGCTGATGTCAGTTTTTCTTTTTTACTATGACAAATCGAAAGCTTTTTCGTGACAAATTATGTTTTTGGAGGATGTCGAGTTTAGTTGACGAGGATGACAAGCGCCTCAGTTCATTTTTTTTGTCAAAGAATTGTTGTGCTTGCACACTAAATTTGACATCATCGTGTTAATATAAATTGCCATGAAAAACATCAGATTTTTCATGCCTAAAAATCTGACGTTAGATTTTTAGTCTTCCCTTTTTTAAACCTCAAAAAAGGTACTCATATACATTGGGCGTGGAGCACATGTGGATGAGAAGGTAGATATGATTTTTATAGGTTGACCTAATTCTCTAGGGTTTATGTCATCACTTTAGTTAGATATCAGTTGTCTGGATTTTAATTTTGGGTTAGTCAATTCCCAGTGGAAGGAAGCAACAGCCGCAAGAGGAGTTTTCAAGCACCGATGCCGCCAACGGCAAGTTTCATCTTGTCTATCGTAGGGGAAAGCAACAATCTGTTGGTCTATATTAGGGGTGGATGCATGTAAGACATACTAGGGTTTGGGCAATGCTCGATACCCTGAACGGGTATGACTGTCATGTATTTATACGAGGGAAACGTACATGTACAACTTTGTATTACAACATGTATATCTACTATATACTTAGTCTAACACCCTTCCTCAATCTTAACTATTGTCCTGGAACACTCAGGAGGTTAAGATTGTGACGGCATCCTTCAAATGAAGGTAAGGGCAAGGGTTTAGTGAAAATATCAGCAAGTTGATCCTTAGAAGAAACAAACTTGATCTGAAGTAGCTTCTGTGCAATGCGTTTCCTCACAAAATGGTAGTCAACTTCGATGTGTTTCGTTCGGGCATGAAATACCGGATTCGATGAAAGATACGTGGCACCGATGTTATCAAACCAAAGAACACGCGGCTGAGCTTGAGAGACCTTCAACTCTCTAAGCAATGACTGCACCCGTATGATCTCAGTTGTGGCATTAGCAACTGCTTTCTACTCAACATGTCCCTCCATGGATCGCCGATCATCAGGAATGCCTGCCCATTCAGCATCATAAAAAGGTTAGATCACACCAGAGGACGCAGGTTGCAATGGAGACCATACGAGCCAGTGTGACGAACATAGCGCATAATGCGCTTAACAGCTGACCAATGAGGATCACGTGGTGCATGAAGGTACTGACACACACGATTAACTGCAAATGATATGTCTGGTCGAGTAATGACCAAGTACTGCAGACCACCAACAATGCTGTCGTACTCAGTGGCATCATCACGGGAGAGCAAATCTCCATCAAGAGCTGACAGTTTTTCTGTGGCAGACATAGGAGTCGTAGCAATCTTGCCCTGCAACATACCTGCACGGCGTAATAGATCCTAAGAGTACATCTCCTGAGTGAGAGTCAAGCCATTGTCAGAATGAATAACCTCAAGACCCAAAAAATAGTGCAGTCTCCCAAGATCTTTAACAGCAAAATCAGCACCCAAAGAAGACACGAGCCGATCTACAGCAGTGACCGACGAACTGACAAGTATGATGTCATCCACATAGACCAGAATGTACATAGTCACCTGAGGTCGCTGGAGAATGAACAGAGACGTGTTGGCTGTAGACGGCACAAATCCATGTGCACGAAGAGCAGCACCAAGTCGTGCATGCCACGCAGGAGGAGCTTGCTTCAGACCATAGATGTCCTTGACAAGACGACACAGATGATGTGGCCAAGCAGGGTCAACAAAACTTGGTGGCTGATGATACGTCCATTTTGCATCATGTTTTCATGTTGATATTTATCACTTCTTTGGCTGTTATTTCACTTCACGGTACTATTCTTATGCCTTTTCTCTCTTATTTTGCAAGGTTTACATGAAGAGGGAGAATGCCGGCAACTGGAATTCTGGCCTGAAAGTGGAGCAAAGTTGAGATACCTATTCTGCGCAACTCCAAACGCCGTAAAAATCAACGAGGATTTTTTTCCCGATTTATCAAAAATACTGGGCCGAAGAAGTGCCAGAGGGGCACTAGGGGGTGCCCACAAGCCTGCACGGCGCGGCCACCCCCCCAGGCCGCGCCATGAGGGCTTGTGGGCAGCCCACTGGCCCACTGCCCCCCTCTTTTTCTATATGAAGGGTTTCGTCCAGGAAAAAATCAAGGAGGAGATTTTTCGTGGATTCGCCGCCGCCACGAGGCGGAACTTGAGCAGAACCAATCTAGAGCTCTGGCATAACGATCCTGCCGGGGAAACTTCCCTCCCGGAGGGGGAAATCGTCGCCATCGTCATCACCAACACTCCTCTCATCGGAGGGGACTCGTCACCATCAACATCTTCATCAGCACCATCTCATCTCCAAACCCTAGTTCATCACTTCTAACCAATCTCCGTCTCGCGACTCCGATTGGTACTTGTAAGGTTGCTAGTAGTGTTGATTACTCTTTGTAGTTGATGCTAGTTGGATTACTTGGTGGAAGAGTTTATGTTCAGATCCTTGATGCTACTCATTACCTCTCTGGTCATGAATATGATTATGCTTTGTGAGTAGTTACTTTTGTTCCTGAGGACATGGGATAAGTCATGCTAATAGTAGTCATGTGAATTTGGTATTCGTTCGGTAATTTGATATGTTGTATGTTGTTTTTCCTCTAGTGGTGTTATGTGAACATCAACTACATAACACTTCACCATTATTTGGGCCTAGAGGAAGGCATTGGGAAGTAGTAAGTAGATGATGGGTGTTGCGGCAACAAAAGTCCTTCCCTCGCGCGTAGGAATTCTTCTTGTTACTTCTCTGGTTTGCGTCGGTTTTTCCCTTGAAGAGGAAAGGGTGATGCAGCACAGGAGCAGTAAGTATTTCCCTCACCTTGAGAACCAAGGTATCGAACCAAAAGGAGGGCCTCGTCAAGTCTAAAGTACCTGCGCAAAAACAAACAAGCTTGCACCCAACGCTTCAAAGGGGTTGTCAATCCCTTCAAGATTGTTTGCAAAAGTGAGATCTGAAGGCGGAAAGTGCAACGAAGTGAAAAGTGTAAGGCTGAAAATATGGTGTGGAGTAGACCCTGGGGGCCATAGTGTTCACCAGAGGCTTCTCTCAAAATAGCAAATATTACGGTGGGTGAACAAATTACTGTCGAGCAATTGATAGAACCGCGCAAAGTTATGACGATATCTAAGGCAATGATCTAGCATATAGGCATCACGTCCGAGACAAGTAGACCGATACTTTCTGCATCTACTACTATTACTCCAACCATGGACCGCTATCCAGCATGCATCTAGTGTATTGAGTTCATGACGAACAGAGTAACGCTTTAAGCAAGATGACATGATGTAGAGAGATAATCTCAAACCAATGACGAAAACCCCATCTGTTTACCCTTGATGGCAACAACATGATACGTGCCTCGCTACCCCTTCTGTCACTGGGTGAGGTCACCGCACGGTATGAACCCAAAACCAAGCACTTCTCCCATTGCAAGAATCATAGATCTAGTTGGCCAAACAAAACCCACAACTCGAAGAGAATTACAAGGGTATGAAATCATGCATAAGAGAGATCAGAAGAAACTCAAATAAGATTCATAGATAATCTGATCATAAATCCACAATTCATCGGATCTCGACAAACACACCGCGAAAGAAGATTACATCAGATAGATCTCCATGAAGATCATGGAGAACTTTGTATTGAAGATCCAAGAGAGAGAAGAAGTCATCTAGTTACTAGCTATGGACCCGTAGGTCTATGGTGAACTACTCACGCATCATCGGAGAGGTCATGGTGTTGATAGAGAAGCCTTCCGTGTCCGAATCCCCCCTCCGGCAGGGCACGAGGACGTGCCCCAGATGGGATCTTGCGGAGACAGAAGCTTGCGGCGGCGGAAAAGTGATTATGATGCTCCCCTGATTTTTTGGGGAATATTTGGGAATTTATAGGCGCGATATCTAGGTTAGGAGACCTCTAGGGGGCCCACAAGCCTGCATGGCGCGGGCCCCCTGGCCGTGGGGTGGGGGCTTGTGGGGCCCCTGGGGCTCTTCTGGCTTGGCCCCCAAGCTCTCCGACCTTCTTTTGTTCCAGAAAAATCCTTTTCGAGGATTTTCTTCCGTTTGGACTCCGTTTCAAAATCTCCTCTGAAAGGGGTCAAAAACATGGAAAAAACAAGAACTGGTACTTGGCACTGAGTTAATAAGTTAGTCCCAGAAAATAAATAAAAGGCATGCAAAACATCCAAAGTTTGACAAGATAATAGCATGAAACCATCAAAAATTATAGATACGTTGGAGACATATCAATGGGTTGCTAGAGTGACAGAAGCTTAAACCCTAGTTTATGCGTTGCTTCGTAAGGGGCTGATTTGGATCCACTAGTTTAATGATCTGGTTAGACTTTGTCTTAATTCTTCTTTCATAGTTGTGGATGCTTGCGAGAGGGGTTAATCATAAGTGGGATGCTTGTCCAAGTAAGGGCAGTACCCAAGCGCTGGTCCACCCACATATCAAACTATCAAAGTAACAAACGCGAATCATATGAACATGATGAAAACTAGCATGACAGAAATTCCCGTGTGTCCTCGGGAGCGTTTTTCCTCCTATAAGACTTTGTCCAGGCTTGTCCCTTGCTACAAAAGGGATTGGGCCACTTTGCTGCACCGTTGCTACTTTTGTTACTTGTTGCTTGCTATGAATCATCTCACCACACAATCACTTGTTAACAATTTCAGTGCGTGCAGATTTTACCTTGTTGAAAACCACTTGTCAGATCCTTCTGCTCCTCGTTGGGTTCGACACTCTTACTTATCGAAAGGACTACGATTGATCCCCTATACTTGTGGGTCATCAAGACTCTTTTCTGGCGCCGTTGTCGGGGAGTGAAGCGCCTTTTGTAAGTGGAACTTGGTAAGGAAACATTCATATAGTGTGCTGAAATTTATTGTCACTTGTCACTATGGATACTAATCCTTTGAGGGGCTTGTTCGGGGTATCTTCACCTCGAACGGAAACACGAATGGTTGCTCCTCAACCTGCTGCACCTACTGAAAATATTTGCTTTGAATTTCCTTCGGGTATGCTTGAGAAACTGCTGGCTAATCCTTTTACAGGAGATGGAACATCACATCCAGACTTGCATCTGATCTATGTAGATGAAGTTTGTGGTTTATTTAAGCTTGCAGGTGTGCCCGAGGATGAGGTCAAGAAGAAGGTCTTTCCTTTATCTTTGAAGGATAAGGCGTTGACATGGTATAGGCTATGTGATGATACTGGATCATGGGACTACAACTGGTTGAAATTGGAATTTCATCAAAAGTTTTATCCTATGCATTTAGTACATCGTGATCGGAATTATATTTATACTTTTTGGCCTCGTGACAGAGAAAGAATCGCTCAAGCTTGGGTGAGGCTTAAATCAATGCTATATTCATGCACCAATCATGAGCTCTCAAGAGAAATTATCATTCAGTACTTCTATGCTCGGCTTTCTCATGATGATCGCACCATGCTTGACACTTCTTGTACTGGTTATTTTATGAAGAGAGATATTGACTTCAAATGGAATTTATTGGAGAGAATTAAACGCAACTCTGAAGATTGGGAGCTTGAAGAAGGTAAGGAGTCAGGTATGAATTTCACGTTTGATTGCGTTAAATCCTTTGTTGAGACAAATACCTTTAGTGATTTTAGCGCTAAGTATGGACTTGACTCTGAGATAGTAGCTTCATTGTGTGAATCCTTTGCTGCTCATATTGATCTCCCCCAAATAGAAGTGGTTTAAATATCATCCTCATTTAGAAGTCAATGTAGTTAAACCCACTCCAGTTGAAGAGAAAGTTTGCCTATAATGATCCTGTTGTTCCCAGTGCTTACATTGAGAAACCACCTTTCCCTGTTAGGATAAAGGATCATTCTAAAGCTTCAACTGTGATACATAGAGGCTATATTAGAACACCTACACCCCCTGAGGAAATTAGAGTTGAACCTAGCATTGCTATTATCAAAGATCTTATGTCTGAAGAAGTTGAGGGACATAATATTCACTTTTGTGAAGATGCTGCTAGAATTGCTAAACCTCACGTTAGAGACAAACATAGGCCTGTTGTTGGCATGCGTGTGGTTTCTGTTAAGATAGGAGATCATTGTTATCATGGTTTATGTGACGTGGGTGCTAGTGTTAGTGCAATACCTCAATCCTTATACGATGAAATCAAAGATGAGATTGCACCTGTAGAGATAGAACCTATAGATGTCACTATTCAGGTTGCCAATAGAGATACTATCTGCCCTGTGGGAATTGTTAGGGATGTTGAAGTCTTGTGTGGTAAAACAAAGTATCCTGCTGATTTCCTCGTTCTTGCTACCGCACAAGATAGCTTCTGTCCCATCATATTTGGTAGACCCTTTCAATGCTCATATTGATTGTGAGAAGCAAACTTTCACTATTGGCTTTGAAGGTGTGTCACATGAGTTCAATTTCTCCAAGTTTGGTAGACAACCTCATGAAAAGGAGTTGCCTAGTAGGGATGAAACTATTGCCTTAGCCTCTATTGTCGTGCCTCCTACTGATCCCTTAGAGCAATACTTGCTTGAGAATGAAAATGATATGCATATGGATGAAAGGGATGAAATAGATAGAGTTGTCTTAGAACAATATCCTATCCTTAAGAATAACTTGCCTCTTGAACTGCTTGGGGATCCACTCCCACCAAAGGGTGATCCTGTGTTCGAGCTTAAACAGTTGCTTGATACTCTTAAGTATGCCTATCTTGATGAAAAGGAGATATATCCTGTTATTATTAGTGCTAGCCTCTCAGAGCATGAAGAAAAGAAGTTACTGAAAATTCTGAGGTAGCACCGTGCTGCTATTGGATATACTCTTGATGATCTTAAGGGCATTAGTCCTACCCTATGCCAGCACAAGATTAAAACTGATCCTGATTTCAAACCAGTTGCTGATCATCAAAGGAGATTAAATCCTAAGATGAAAGAAGTAGTGAGAAAAGAAATACTAAAGCTCCTGGAAGCAGGTATCATCTATCCTGTTGCTCATAGCGATTGGGTGAGTCCGGTGCATTGCGTCCCTAAGAAGGGAGGTATTACCGTTGTCCCTAATGATAAGGATGAATTGATCCCACAGAGGATTATTACTGGCTATAGGATGGTGATCTATTTTAGGAAATTGAATAAATCCACTAGGAAAGATCATTACCCTTTGCCTTTTATCGACCAAATGCTAGAAAGGCTGTCCAAACACACACACTTCTGCTTTCTAGACGGTTATTCTGGTTTCTCCCAAATACCAGTTGCACAATCTGATCAGGAGAAAACCACTTTCACCTATCCTTTCGGCACCTTTGCTTATAGACGTATGCCTTTTGGCTTATGTAATGCACTTGCCACCTTTCAAAGATGTATGATGGCTATATTCTCTTGACTTTTGTGAAAAGATTGTTGAGGTTTTCATGGATGACTTCTCCGTTTACGGGTCTTCTTTTGATGATTGCCTCAGCAACCTTGATCGAGTCTTGCAGAGATGTAAAGACACCAATCTTATATTGAATTGGGAGAAGTGCCACTTTATGGTTAATGAAGGCATCGTCTTAGGACATAATTTTTTTGAAAGAGGTATTGAAGTCGATAAGGCTAAGGTTGATGCACTCGAGAAAATGCCATACCCCACAGATATCAAAGGTATAATAAGTTTCCTTGGTGATGCTGGTTTCTATAGAAGGTTCATTAAAGACTTCTCTAAGATTTATAGGCCTCTTACCAATCTCTTGCAAAAGGATATTCCTTTTGTCTTTGACGATGATTGTGAGGAAGCCTTCGAAATACTTAAGAGGGCTTTGATAACTGCACCTGTTGTTCAACCACCTGATTGGAACTTACCTTTTGAGATCATGTGTGACGCTAGTGATTATGCTGTTGGTGCTGTTCTAGGGCAAAGAGTTGATAAGAAGTTGAATGTTATTCACTATGCTAGTAAAACTCTAGACAGTGCCCAGAGAAACTATGCCACTACGGAGAAGGAATTTTTAGGAGTCGTGTTTGCGTGTGAAAAGTTCAGGTCTTACATAGTTGATTCCAAAGTCACTATCCACACTGATCACGTTGCTATTAAGTACCTCATGGAGAAGAAAGATGCTAAACCTAGACTTATCAGATGGGTTCTCTTGCTACAAGAATTTGGTTTGCACGTTGTCGACAGAAAGGGTGCTGATAACCCCGTAGTAGATAACTTGTCTAGGTTGGAGAACGTTCTTGATGACCCACAACCTATTGATGATAGCTTTCTCGATGAGCAACCGAATGTCATCAATGCTTCACGTAGTGCACCGTGGTATGCTGATTATGCAAACTATATCGTTGCCAAATATATACCACCTAGTTTCACATACCAGCAAAAGAAGAAATTCTTCTTTGACTTGAGACATTACTTTTGGGATGATCCTCGCCTTATAAGGAAGGAGTAGATGGTGTTATGAGACGTTGCGTACCTGAACATGAACAGGGACAGATCCTACAGAAGTGTCCCTCCGAGGCCTACGGAGGACACCATGCGGGAGATAGAACTGCACACAAGGTATTGCAATCAGGTTTCTATTGGCCCACTCTCTTCAAGGATGCCCATAAGTTTGTCCTGTCTTGTGACGAATGTCAAAGAATAGGTAATATTAGCAAACGTCAGGAAATTCCTATGAACTATTCACTTGTCATTGAAACATTTGATGTTTGGGGCTTTGATTATATGGGACCTTTTCCAAAATCCAATGAGTATACTCAAATCTTAGTTGATGTTGATTACGTCACTAAGTGGGTAGAAGCTATTCCCACTAGTAGTGCTGATCACAACACCTCTATCAGGATGCTTAAAGAAGTTATCTACCCTAGATTTGGAGTCCCTAGATATCTAATGACCGACGGTGGTTCACACTTCATTCATGGTGCTTTCCGTAAAACGCTTGCTAAGTACGATGTCAACCATAGAATTGCGTCTCCCTATCACCCTCGGCCCAGTGGTCAAGTTGAGCTAAGTAACAGAGAGATCTATACCTATACTAATTAGAGACTCCCTAAAAATTCGCACGTTAATTTGTAAATAGGAGCCGTTAATCTCGGTGGGACCGAATTATAACGGTGTAGATTAGTTAGATTGACATCCATCAAGTTATTAGCGTGCACGCATCTTATGCCATTTTTTATGGTTGTCGTCAAGTAATATGCATGGACACGTCTTAGGATTTTTCATGCATGCATTTTATCTTAATGTATCACCTAGCATCTAAAATTAAAAACGCCTATCTGTTGGGGAACGTCGCATGGGAAACAAAAATTTTCCTACGCGCACGAAGACCTATCATGCTGATGTCCATCTACGAGAGGGGATGAGTGATCTACGTACCCCTGTAGATCGTACAGCAGAAGCGTTAGAGAACGCGGTTGATGTAGTGGAACGTCCTCACGTCCCTCGATCCGCCCCGCGAACAATCCCGCGATCAGTCCCACGATCTAGTACCGAACGGACGGCACCTCCGCGTTCAGCACACGTACAACTCGACGATGATCTCGGCCTTCTTGATCCAGCAAGAGAGACGGAGAGGTACAAGAGTTCTCCGGCAGCGTGACGGCGCTCCGGAGGTTGGTGATGATCTCGTCTCAGCAGGGCTCCGCCCGAGCTCCACAGAAACACGATCTAGAGGAAAAACTATGGAGGTATGTGGTCGGGCAGCCGTGAGAAAGTCGTCTCAAATCTTCCCTAAAAGCCCCATATATATAGGAGGAGGGAGGGGGACCTTGCCTTGGGGTCCAAGGGACCCTCAAGGGGTCGGCCGAGCCAAGGGGGGGAGGACTCCCCCCCAAACCGAGTTGGACTTGGTTTGGTGGGAGGAGTCCCCCTCCCTTCCCACTTCCTCCCTCTTTTTTTTTTCTTTTCCTTTGATTTCCTTCTCTTGGCGCATAGGCCCCCTTGGGGCTGTCCCACCAGCCCACTAAGGGCTGGTGTGTCTCCCCAAAGCCTATGGGCTTCCCCGGGGTGGGTTGCCCCCCCGGTGAACTCCCGGAACCCATTCGTCATTCCCGGTACATTCCCGGTAACTCCGAAAACCTTCCGGTAATCAAATGAGGTCATCCTATATATCAATCTTCGTTTCCGGACCATTCCGGAAACCCTTGTGACGTCCGTGATCTCATCCGGGACTCCGAACAACATTCGGTAACCAACCATATAACTCAAATACGCATAAAACAACGTCGAACCTTAAGTGTGCAGACCCTGCGGGTTCGAGAACTATGTAGACATGACCCGAGAGACTCCTCGGTCAATATCCAATAGCGGGACCTGGATGCCCATATTGGATCCTACATATTCTACGAAGATCTTATCGTTTGAACCTCAGTGCCAAGGATTCGTATAATCCCGTATGTCATTCCCTTTGTCCTTCGGTATGTTACTTGCCCGAGATTCGATCGTCAGTATCCGCATACCTATTTCAATCTCGTTTACCGGCAAGTCTCTTTACTCGTTCCGTAATACAAGATCCCGCAACTTACACTAAGTTACATTGCTTGCAAGGCTTGTGTGTGATGTTGTATTACCGAGTGGGCCCCGAGATACCTCTCCGTCACACGGAGTGACAAATCCCAGTCTTGATCCATACTAACTCAACTAACACCTTCGGAGATACCTGTAGAGCATCTTTATAGTCACCCAGTTACGTTGCGACGTTTGATACACACAAAGCATTCCTCCGGTGTCAGTGAGTTATATGATCTCATGGTCATAGGAATAAATACTTGACACGCAGAAAACAGTAGCAACAGAATGACACGATCAACATGCTACGTCTATTAGTTTGGGTCTAGTCCATCACGTGATTCTCCCAATGACGTGATTCAGTTATCAAGCAACAACACCTTGTTCATAATCAGAAGACACTGACTATCATCGATCAACTGGCTAGCCAACTAGAGGCATGCTAGGGACGGTGTTTTGTCTATGTATCCACACATGTAAATGAGTCTTCATTCAATACAATTATAGCATGGATAATAAACTATTATCTTGATACAGGAATTATAATAATAACTATACATTTATTATTGCCTCTAGGGCATAATTCCAACAGTCTCCCACTTGCGCTAGAGTCAATAATCTAGCCCTCACATCACCATGTGAATTACATTGTAATAAATCTAACACCCATACAGTTCTGGTGTCGATCATGTTTTGGCCGTGGAAGAGGTTTAGTCAGCGGGTCTGCTACATTCAGATCCGTGTGCACTTTGCATATATTTACGTCCTCCTCCTCGACGTAGTCGCGGATGAGGTTGAAGCGTCGTTTGATGTGTCTGGTCTTCTTGTGAAACCTTGGTTCCTTTGCTAAGGCAATGGCACCAGTGTTGTCACAGAACAAGGTTATTGGATCCAGTGCACTTGGCACCACTCCAAGATCCGTCATGAACTGCTTCATCCAGACACCCTCCTTAGCCGCCTCCGAGGCAGCCATGTACTCCGCTTCACATGTAGAATCTGCTACGATGCTTTGCTTGGAACTGCACCAGCTTACTGCACCCCCATTAAGAATAAATACGTATCCGGTTTGCGACTTAGAGTCGTCCGGATCTGTGTCAAAGCTTGCATCGACGTAACCTTTTACGGTGAGCTCTTCGTCACCTCCATACACGAGAAACATCTCCTTAGTCCTTTTCAGGTACTTCAGGATATTCTTGACCGCTGTCCAGTGATCCACTCCTGGATTACTCTGGAACCTACCTGCCATACTTATGGCCAGGCTAACATCCGGTCTAGTGCACAGCATCGCATACATGATAGAACCTATGGCTGAAGCATAGGGAAGGAGCGCATATGCTCTCTATCTTCATGAGTTGCTGGGCACTGAGTCTTACTCAATCTCGTACCTTGTAAAACTGGCAAGAACCCTTTCTTGGACTGTTCCATTTTGAACCTCTTCAAAACTTTATCAAGGTATGTGCTTTGTGAAAGTCCTATCACGCGTTTCGATCTATCCCTATAGATCTTAATGCCTAGAATGTAAGCAGCTTCTCCTAGGTCCTTCATAGAGAAACTTTTATTCAAGTAACCTTTTATGCTCTCCAAAAGCTCCACCTTGTTTCCAATCAGTAATATGTCATCCACATATAATATTAGAAACGCCACAGAGCTCCTACTCACTTTCTTGTAAATACAAGATTCTCCAACCACTTGTATAAACCCAAATGCTTTGATCACCTCATCAAAGCGTTTGTTCCAACTCCGAGATGCTTGCACCAGTCCATAAATGGATCGCTGGAGCTTGCACACCTTGTCATCATTTTTAGGATCGACAAAACCTTCGGGTTGCATCATATACAACTCTTCCTTAAGGAAACCGTTAAGGAACGCCGTTTTGACATCCATCTGCCAGATTTCATAATCGAAAAATGCAGCTATTGCTAACATGATTCTGACGGACTTAAGCATCGCTACGGGTGAGAAGGTCTCATCGTAGTCAACTCCTGGAACTTGTGAAAAACCCTTTGCCACAAGTCGAGCTTTATAAACGGTCACATTACCGTCAGCGTCCGTCTTCTTCTTAAAGATCCATTTGTTCTGAATAGCCTTGCGGCCCTCAGGTAGTATCTCCAAAGTCCACACTTTGTTCTCATACATGGATCCTATCTCGGATTCCATGGCTTCTAGCCATTTGTTGGAATCTGGGCCCACCATTGCTTCTTCATAATTTGCAGGTTCATTGTTGTCTAACAACATGATTGATAAGACGGGATTACCGTACCACTCTGGAGCAGCGCGTGATCTCATCGACCTGCGTGGTTCAACAGAAACTTGAACTGGAGTTTCATGATCATCATCATTAACTTCCTCCTCAACCGGCGTCGCAACGACAGAGGTTTCCCCTTGCCCCGCGCCACCATCCAGAGGGATGAGAGGTTCGACAACCTCGTCAAGTTCTATCTTCCTCCCACTCAATTCTCTCGAGAGAAACTCCTTCTCGAGAAAAGTTCCGTTCTTAGCAACAAACACTTTGCCCTCGGATTTGAGATAGAAGGTGTACCCAACTGTCTCTTTTGGGTAACCTATGAAGACGCACTTTTCTGCTTTGGGTTCCAGCTTTTCAGGCTGAAGCTTTTTGACATAAGCATCACATCCCCAAACTTTAAGAAACGACAACTTTGGCCTTTTGCCATACCACAGTTCGTATGGTGTCGTCTCAACGGATTTCGATGGTGCCCTATTTAAAGTGAATGCAGCTGTTTCTAATGCATAACCCCAAAATGATAACGGCAAATCAGTAAGAGACATCATAGATCGCGCCATCTCTAACAAAGTACGATTACGACGTTCAGACACACCATTACGCTGTGGTGTTCCAGGCGGTGTTAACTGCGAAACAATTCCACATTGTCTTAAGTGAGCACCAAACTCGAAACTCAGATATTCACCCCCACGATCAGACCGCAGGAACTTGATCTTCTTGTTACGATGATTTTCCACTTCACTCTGAAATTGCTTGAACTTTTCAAATGTTTCAGACTTGTGCTTTATCAAGTAGACATAACCATATCTACTTAAATCGTCAGTGAAGGTGAGAAAATAACGATATCCGCCGCGTGCCTCCACGCTCATTGGACCACACACATCGGTATGTATGATTTCCAACAAGTCACTTGCACGCTCCATTGTTCCGGAGAACGGAGTCTTAGTCATCTTGCCCATGAGGCATGGTTCGCACGTGTCAAGTGAATCAAAGTCAAGTGACTCCAAAAGTCCATCAGCATGGAGTTTCTTCATGCGCTTTACACCAATATGACCCAAGCGGCAGTGCCACAAAAATATGGCGCTATCATTGTTTACTCTAACTCTTTTGGTCTCAATGTTATGTATATGTGTATCGCTATCAAGATTCAATATGAACAATCCTCTCACATTCGGTGCATGACCATAAAAGATGTTACTCATAGAAATAGAACAACCATTATTCTCAGACTTAAAAGAGTAATCGTCTCGCAATAAACAAGATCCAGATATAATGTTCATGCTCAACGCAGGCACTAAATAACAATGATTTTAAGTTCATCACTAATCCCGATGGTAGCTGAAGTGACACTGTGCCGACGGCGATTGCATCAACCTTGGAACCGTTTCCTACGCGCATCGTCACTTCGTCTTTCGCCAGCCTTCGTCTATTCCGCAGTTCCTGCTTCGAGTTGCAAATGTGAGCAACAGAACCGGTATCAAATACCCAGGCACTACTACGAGAGCCGGTTAAGTACACATCAATAACATGTATATCAAATATACCTGATTTTTCTTTGCCCGCCTTCTTATCTGCCAGATACTTGGGGCAATTGCGCTTCCAGTGACCCATACCCTTGCAAGAGAAGCACTCTGTTTCAGGCTTAGGTCCAGCTTTGGGCTTCTTCGGCGGATTGACAACAGGCTTGCCGCTCTTCTTCGAATTGCCCTTCTTGCCTTTGCCGTTTCTCTTGAAACTAGTGGTCTTGCTCACCATCAACACTTGATGCTCTTTACGGAGTTCAGACTCTGTGACTTTCAGCATCGCAAACAACTCGCCGGGAGACTTGTTCATCCCTTGCATGTTGTAGTTCAACACAAAGCCTTTATAGCTTGGCGGCAGTGATTGAAGGATTCTGTCAGTGATAGCTTCTTGCGGGAGTTCAATCCCCAGTTCAGCTAGACGGTTTGAGTACCGAGACATTTTGAGCACATGTTCACTGACAGACGAGTTTTCCTCCATCTTGCAAGCATAGAATTTATCGGAGGTCTCATACCTCTCGATCCGGGCGTTCTTCTGAAAGATAAACTTCAACTCCTGGAACATCTCAAATGCTCCATGACGCTCAAAGCGACGTTGAAGTCCCGGTTCTAAGCCATACAAGACTGCACATTGAACTATTGAGTAGTCCTCCTTACGTGCTAACCAAGCGTTCTTAACATCCTGATCAGCCGTAGCGGGTGGTTCATCTCCTAGCGCAGCATTAAGGACATAATCCTTCTTTCCAGCTTGTAAGATTAGCTTAAGATTACGAGCCCAGTCTACAAAGTTGCTTCCATCATCTTTCAACTTAGCTTTCTCTAGGAACGTATTAAAATTCAGGATGACACTTGCGTGAGCCATGATCTACAACACAAATATATTCAAAGTGGACTTAGACTATGTTCAAGATAATTAGAGTTCAACTTAATCAAATTATATGCTAAACTCCCACTCGAAAAGTACATCTCTCTAGTCATTTGAGTGGTTCATGATCCACTTACACTATCCCAAGTCCGATCATCACGTGAGTTGAGTATAGTTTCAGTGGTAAGCATCCCTATGCTAATCATATCAACTATATGATTCATGATCGACCTTTCGGTCTCATGTGTTCCGAGGCCATGTCTGCACATGCTAGGCTCGTCAAGCTTAACCCGAGTGTTCCGCGTGCGCAACTGTTTTGCACCCATTGTATGTGAATGTTGAGTCTATCACACCCGATCATCACGTGGTGTCTCGAAACGACGAACTGTAGCAACGGTGCACAGTCGGGGAGAACACAATTTCGTCTTGAAATTTTAGTGAGAGATCACCTCATAATGCTACCGTCGTTCTAAGCAAAATAAGGTGCAAAAAAAAAGGATTAACATCACATGCAATTCATAAGTGACATGATATGGCCATCATCACGTGCTTCTTGATCTCCATCACCAAAGCACCGGCACGATCTTCTTGTCACCGGCGCCACACCATGATCATCCATCAACGTGTTGCCATCGGGGTTGTCGTGCTACTTATGCTATTACTACTAAAGCTACATCCTAGCAAAATAGTAAACGCATCTGCAAGCACAAACGTTAGTATAAAGACAACCCTATGGCTCCTGCCGGTTGTCGTACCATCGACATGCAAGTCGATATTTCTATTACAACATGATCATCTCATACATCCAATATATCACATCACATCGTTGGCTATATCACATCACAATCATACCCTGCAAAAACAAGTTAGACGTCCTCTAATTTTGTTGTTGCATGTTTTACGTGGTGACCAAGGGTATCTAGTAGGATCGCATCTTACTTACGCAAACACCACAACGGAGATATATGAGTTGCTATTTAACCTCATCCAAGGACCTCCTCGGTCAAATCTGATTCAACTAAAGTTGGAGAAACCGTCACTTGCCAGTCATCTTTGAGCAAAGGGGGTTACTCGTAACGATCAAACCAGTCTCTCGTAAGCGTACGAGTAATGTCGGTCCAAGCCGCTTCAATCCAACAATACCGCGGAATCAAGAAAAGACTAAGGAGGGCAGAAAAATGCACATCACCGCCCACAAAACTTTTGTGTTCTACTCGAGAAGACATCTACGCATGAACCTAGCTCATGATGCCACTGTTGGGGAACGTCGCATGGGAAACGAAAAATTTCCTACGCGCACGAAGACCTATCATGGTGATGTCCATCTACGAGAGGGGATGCGTGATCTACGTACCCTTGTAGATCGTACAGCAGAAGTTTTAGAGAACGCGGTTGATGTAGTGGAACGTCCTCACGTCCCTCGATCCGCCCCGCGAACAATCCCGCGATCAGTCCCACGATCTAGTACCGAACGGACGGCACCTCCGCGTTCAGCACACGTACAGCTCGACGATGATCTCGGCCTTCTTGATCCAGCAAGAGAGACGGAGAGGTAGAAGTGTTCTCCGGCAGCGTGACGGCGCTCCGGAGGTTGGTGATGATCTCGTCTCAGCAGGGCTCCGCCCGAGCTCCGTAGAAACGCGATCTAGAGGAAAAACTATGGAGGTATGTGGTCGGGCAGCCGTGAGAAAGTCGTCTCAAATCTGCCCTAAAAGCCCCATATATATAGGAGGAGGGAGGGGGACCTTGCCTTGGGGTCCAAGGGACCCTCAAGGGGTCGGCCGAGCCAAGGGGGGGAGGACTCCCCCCCCCCAAACCGAGTTGGACTTGGTTTGGTGGGAGGAGTCCCCCTCCCTTCCCACTTCCTCCCTCTTTTTTTTTTCTTTTCCTTTGATTTCCTTCTCTTGGCGCATAGGCCCCCTTGGGGCTGTCCCACCAGCCCACTAAGGGCTGGTGTGTCTCCCCAAAGCCTATGGGCTTCCCCGGGGTGGGTTGCCCCCCCGGTGAACTCCCGGAACCCATTCGTCATTCCCGGTACATTCCGGGTAACTCCGAAAACCTTCCGGTAATCAAATGAGGTCATCCTATATATCAATCTTCGTTTCCGGACCATTCCGGAAACCCTTGTGACGTCCGTGATCTCATCCGGGACTCCGAACAACATTCGGTAACCAACCATATAACTCAAATACGCATAAAACAACGTCGAACCTTAAGTGTGCAGACCCTGCGGGTTCGAGAACTATGTAGACATGACCCGAGAGACTCCTCGGTCAATATCCAATAGCGGGACCTGGATGCCCATATTGGATCCTACATATTCTACGAAGATCTTATCGTTTGAACCTCAGTGCCAAGGATTCGTATAATCCCGTATGTCATTCCCTTTGTCCTTCGGTATGTTACTTGCCCGAGATTCGATCGTCAGTATCCGCATACCTATTTCAATCTCGTTTACCGGCAAGTCTCTTTACTCGTTCCGTAATACAAGATCCCGCAACTTACACTAAGTTACATTGCTTGCAAGGCTTGTGTGTGATGTTGTATTACCGAGTGGGCCCCGAGATACCTCTCCGTCACACGGAGTGACAAATCCCAGTCTTGATCCATACTAACTCAACTAACACCTTCGGAGATACCTGTAGAGCATCTTTATAGTCACCCAGTTACGTTGCGACGTTTGATACACACAAAGCATTCCTCCGGTGTCAGTGAGTTATATGATCTCATGGTCATAGGAATAAATACTTGACACGCAGAAAACAGTAGCAACAGAATGACACGATCAACATGCTACGTCTATTAGTTTGGGTCTAGTCCATCACGTGATTCTCCCAATGACGTGATTCAGTTATCAAGCAACAACACCTTGTTCATAATCAGAAGACACTGACTATCATCGATCAACTGGCTAGCCAACTAGAGGCATGCTAGGGACGGTGTTTTGTCTATGTATCCACACATGTAAATGAGTCTTCATTCAATACAATTATAGCATGGATAATAAACTATTATCTTGATACAGGAATTATAATAATAACTATACATTTATTATTGCCTCTAGGGCATAATTCCAACACTATCTAGGCTGATGTCTCACGTGTTATCATTCTCAACCGATCATCGTCATTTGGTAAAAAAAACAGATCACCGTCCCTCAAAATAGAATCTCCATTGATCGCTGATCATCTTCTAAACAACAGACCTAGCGATGCTGCAGATTAGTTCCTTCTTCTCCGCAGTGTTGGGTTGCACACAATAGAAGCACGGCTAACCGAAGGAAGGAGACATCACGGGCATGAATTAAGGGTGCAGAAGTAAGCTAAGGTCTGAATTGTTGGCAGCAAGACTGCTGCACTGCCTAGGGCTCTCGCAGGACGAGAAGCAATGGGACAACCAAGTCAGGCAGGGCTGCAAGAGATATATGTCCATCTATTGCCTCAGGTTCTTCTTTGATCGTATATGGATCATAGATCGTTTTCCTATGACGCCGGCGACAGAATCTCATGATGTCTCTCTATTGCCAATCTATGGATCGTACTGAGAATTTGAGTAAGAGCTTAGATGTGGCTGTAGAGGCATAGAAAACAAGATGATCAAAAGGATTGGTAAGTGTAAGATGCAAACAGTGTTGGACTATATTAGCATGCAATTTTTGTTGGTTCTTACAATTTGGTTGTTTCCGAACAGATACCCCTGATTCTTTTCATCGATCTGTTGACGGCGAGTTAGTTTTAGCGGCTAATCACATACTTTGGTTGATTCGTATTGCAACTGGGCAGCACTATTATGTCCATGATGATACAGTCAACAGTCAAAGCTATGGAGGGCATGAGAAAGACTCAGGTTTGTCTTTCACGAGTATGAAAATGATTCATGTTAGCTAGCTTAGCTTGGCGTACTAACTACACACTCAGGGCCTAGATGCAATAATGTGAGGTAACGTTGCAATTGTTAGTCTATACAAGTTCTGTTTGTAGATAGCTATAGTGATTATCTTTTCACAAAATATAATATAATTCAGAGCATACATATATTGTAGTAAGCTAAGCATGACACACACAGATGGAAATCCATGATGTTATGTGTCTTATCTATTATTTAAGGTTGAACAATTAATTTATAGCATTGTGCAACTAAATAAATTATTTAATTTTTGCTACCACGTTGTACTTTCGATTTTTTTTGCTACCACGTTCATATAGTACCAAATGTATCCCTTCTAATTAGCTTACTCATGTCATGTCCTATACCAATATTTCTAGAACTTTTGTTTTGGCAAAGCATAAGAAATCTATATTAAATTATGGATGGTCAAAGTTGAAACCAACGGATAGCACGACGACAACACATCTCCTTATAATCACGACTGTCAAAAACTGCGCGAGTTTTAGTTAAATTAAACATCTTTTATTATAAATATTTTTTATTTAGTGGAAGAAGAGAGTTATTGAAAATATATGCATCCTTTTCTCTATGATAGAGCATGGAAGTACAACTCCACGTCATGTGAATTTTCGAAATCATAATACCATGAATGTACGTATAGAGTTGTTGGAATACACATAATTTCTGTGCTCATATTTCCGCGTCACATGCATGGATAATAACCTTTAAGTTTAAACCAATTACTATCTCAAACTAACAATGGTTGTATTTACAAACAGGGAAGAGACTCTGGAAGACAAACATTACTATATAGGAAAACACAACTATAGTTCAACGAAATTGTTTAGCTCATATATCTATATAATCATTTTCCTAAATTGTAACAATTTTTTCCATTGGTCTAACCTTTAGGTATGAAGTACTATACGGACGTGATGTTTTTCCACCCGAGCTCATATGAGCTCAGGTGAAAAGTAAATTCAAAAAATATTAAAAAAAAATTCAAACACCTGATTTTTTTATCAAACTTTGACTAATGTTCTAAGTGTCCATAAAATTTCATCACGAAATCACATTTTTGGAAGTCGTGGCAAAAAAAAAATCGAAACTTTGAAAATGCTACTTTCAAAGCATTTTGGATCGCTCATTTTGTTTTTTGCCACGACTTCAAAAAATGTGATTTCATGCTGAAATATTGCAAGCTACTAAAACATTTGTCAAAGTTTGTAATATTTTTATAATATTTTATGAATTTACTGTTAACCTGAGCTCATTTGAGCTCGGGTGTAGAAGTGCATTTTCCATACTATATGCCATTCTTATTGAAAGTGAGAATGACACAACATTTTTTAGTCCAATACTAGACCGTGCAGAAGCATGGGTTGACGGCTAGTTAAACTAATTCTGCAAAAGACTGTCAACAGGTCTAGAAAGAATTGGTCTAAGAAGCTCGATGATGCACTGTGGGCTTATAGAACTGCTTATAAGAATCCCATGGGCATGTCTCCGTACAAAATGGTGTATGGGAAAGCATGTCACTTACCTCTTGAGCTAGAGCATAAAGCTTATTGGGCAATCAAAGAGCTCAACTTTGATTTCAAACTTGCCGGTGAGAAGAGGTTATTTGACATTAGCTCTCTTGATGAGTGGAGAACTCAGGCATATGAGAATGCCAAGCTGTTCAAAGAGAAGGTTAAGAGGTGGCATGATAAGAGGATACAAAAGCGTGAGTTCAATGTAGGTGATTATGTCTTGCTATATAACTCTCATTTAAGATTCTTTGCAGGCAAGCTTCTCTCTAAATGGGAAGGTCCCTATGTTGTTGAGGAAGTATATCGTTCCGGTGCTATCAAGATCAACAACATGGAAGGTAATTGTCCGAGAGTGGTAAATGGGCAGAGAATCAAGCACTATATCTCAGGTACTCCCATAAATGTTGAAAGCAATATTATCAATACCATAACTCTGAAAGAATACCTAAGGGACATTTATCAACCTATTTCAGACTCCGAAAACGAAGAGGTATGTGATTCGGTAAGAAAACAGAGTCCAAAATTTTTCCACTAGGAATTTTTCTCCGTTTTGGAATATTTGAAAAAATACAAAAATTGGAAGTAGTCCGGAAAGTGCGCGAAGAGGCGACAAGCCTGCACGGCGCGGGCCCACCCCTTGGTCGCGCCGTGAGGGCTTGTGGACACCTCGTGCGCCTCCGTGACTCCATTTTCGTGCAGGGTACTCCTTCTGGTTTAAAAAATCATTATATATACTTCCATTTGGTCTGACCCCTGCATCACGTAGATTTCCTCTGTTTTTCGTTTCGAGCCTGTTTCTGTTGCAGATCTAGATCGCCATGACTTCCCCAAAAGCTCCGAAGGACAGGATCTTCGAGAAGGTCATCAATCCCTACCTCACGGGAGTGCTGCAACACCCTCAATCTATCGAGATGTGTGAGGGGATGTTGCACATCCGTGATGTTGAGGGGCCTAAGAAGACCGGAAGCGTGGAGACGAGGCTCGAAGCAATGGAGCAACAAGTCTTCATGTGCCAAGGGATGGTGGAGCGTGGACTCAACGCCAACCACATGATGATCACGGAGTTCACCAACAAGCACAGGATTGATGCCAATGACATTGGGAAGCATCTCTCGAGGCTCTATGACAGGATTGATCAACTCCAGGGCCAGATCTATGACTTGCAGAACCAAAACTGTGAGTATGAGTATAGATTTAAATCAATACGGTTGACTGCAGATTTGAGGATTCTGGAGACTCGTTCATCTTTCCATGATGGAGCACCTATGCCTTGGAAGACGGAGGATCAAGCTCATGTTGCAATAACACCACCATCACCACCAAAGGAAGACAATTGAGCATTGGTATGGGCAATCCCCTTGGCTTCCGCCAAGCTTGGGGGAGTTGCCCCGGTATCGTATCACCATCACATCTTTTGCCTTTACCTTTGTTTTAGTTTTCCTTTTCAGTTTTCTTTTTTATCTAGTAGTTTAAAAGTCTTAGTGTTTTAGTCTTGAGTTTTGCTTTGTGTCACCCTGATGTATTCTTGCTCGTGAGCCATATAATAAAGAGTGTCTTAGTTGAAGGGCTTTGCCTCTTGCCATGATCAAAAGAGTGAGAATAGAACAAAAGCATGAAAGATCATGTAATGATCTTATGGGAAGTGATGGCTTCATGATGACCCACAGGTATAGGGGATCAATCGTAGTCCTTTCGATAAGTAAGAGTTTCGAACCCAACGAGGAAGAGAAGGCTCTGATAAATGGTTTTCAGCAAGGTAATAACTGCAAGCACTGAAAGTAGCGATAACAAGTGATGGTGTAGTGAGGTGAAACGTAGCAAGCGAAAAGTAACAAGTAGTAGCAACGGTGCAGCAAGTGGCCCAATGCCTTTTGTAGCAAGGGACAAGCCTGAACAAAGTCTTATAAGAGGAAAAACGCTCCCGAGGACACACGGGAATTTCTGTCAGGCTATTTTCATCATGTTCATATGATTCGCGTTCGTTACTTTGATAATTTGATATGTGGGTGGACCGGCGCTTGGGTACTGCCCTTACTTGGACAAGAATCCCACTTATGAGTAACCCCTCTCGCAAGCATCCGCAACTACGAAAGAAGAATTAAGACAACGTCTAACCATAGCATTAAACTAGTGGATCCAAATCAGCCCCTTACGAAGAAACGCATAGACTGGGGTTTAAGCTTCTGTCACTCCAGCAACCCATCATCTACTTACTACTCCCCAATGCCTTCCTCTAGGCCCAAATATGGTGAAGTGTTATGTAGTCGACGTTCACATAACACCACTAGAGGAAAAGACAACATACAACATATCAAAATACCGAACGAATACCAAACTCACATGACTATTATTAGCGTGACTTATCCCATGTCCTCAGGAACAAAAGTGACTACTCACAAAGCATAATCATAATCATGATCAGAGGTGTAATGAATAGCATCAAGGATCTGAACATAAACTCTTCCACCAAGTAATCCAACTAGCATCAACTACAAATAGTAATCAACACTATTAGCAACCTTACAAGTACCAATCGGAGTCGCGAGACAGATATTGGTTACAAGAGATGAACTAGGGATTGGAGAGGAGATGGTGCTGATGAAGATGGTGATGAAGATGCCTCCCCTCCGACGAGAGGAGTGTTGGTGATGACGAAGGCGACGATTTCCCCCTCCGTGAGGGAAGTTTCCCCGACAGGATCGTCCTGCCGGAGCTCTAGATTGGATCTGCTCAAGTTCCGCCTCGTGGCGGCGGCGAAACCACGAAAAAGCTCCGGAATAATTTTTTCTGGAACGAAACCCTTCATATAGCAAAAGAGGGGGGGGGGCAGTGGGCCGCGAGGGTGCCCACAAGCCCTGTTATCGCGACCAGGGGGGTAGGTCGTGACAACCAGGCTTGTGGGCCCGTGGTTGCTCCCCTCTGACACTTCTTTCACCCAGTATTTTTTATAAAATCCAACAAAAATCCATGTTGATTTTCAGGACATTTGGAGTTGCGCAGAATAGAGCACTCAGACTTGCTCCTTTTCCAGTCCAGAATTCCAGCTGCCGGTATTCTCCCTCTTCAAATAAACCTTGCAAAATAAGAGAGAAAAGGCATAAGTAAGGTTCCACAAAGTATAATAACAGTCCATAAAGCGAAAAATATCAACATGAAAGCTTGATGCAAAATGGACGTATCAACTCCCCCAAGCTTAGATCTCGCTTGTCCTCAAGCGAAAACCAAGACCGAAAACATGTCCACTTGTTTAGGGATGAAGGTGTCGATAAAACAAAATACGGACATGAGGGCATCATGATCACACATAGAACAGCAATGCATCATAGAGATTCTTATGAGAAAGTAACAATTCCTTCGCAAAGCAAAGTATGAAACAAAAACCTTACCGAGAAGTAGCCAACAACAGTCCATAGTCATTGAAACAATTGCAATTTATCACATTGTCAGAAAGAGTCAAAGAAGAGCTTTTAAAGCAAATCCACATACTCAATCATCTCTTTTGCTTTCCACAATTGTTACAACTCACGTGGTACTCATGGTATTGAAGTTTCAGTTGGACACAGAGAAAGATAGGGGCTTATAGTTTGCCTCCCAACCATTTACCTCAAGGTTAAGTCAACAATAATAAAGTATAAGTACTCAGCTCCAAGTTGATATATGAATATAGATCCTTCCCAAGCATGTGACGATAGCCAAGACAAAGGAAAAAATAGGGAATTGGTGAAGATCACCATGACTCTTACAAGGGCAAAAAGTAAAGGTACAAGGTAGGCCCTTCGCAGAGGGAAGCAGAGGTTGTCATGCGCTTTTGAGGTTTGGATGCGTGTCCTCTTTGTGCGGAGGAACGTCACTTTATATTGCCTCCTGTGATAAAGAACTTTATTATGCAGTCTGTCGCTTTTATGTCTTCCTCATCACAGGTTCGTACAAAGCTTATTTTCCACACACTAATAGATCATACATATTAGAGAGCAATTTTTATTGCTTGCACCGATGACAACTTACTTGAGGGATCTTATCCAATCCATAGGTAGGTATGGTGGACACTCATGGCAAAACTGGGTTGAAGGTTTATGGATGCACAAGTAGTATCTGTACTTAGTGCAGGAGTTTTGGCTAATATGAGGTGGAAGCAATCATCACATGATAAGGGATCTCTAATCATATAACATTGTTTGGAACTAAGCAAACACAATTCATTATGTTGTCTTCCTTGTCCAACATCTACTTCTAGGCATGTAATAGTTTGGTGAGTGCTCACAACTATAGAAGTGTCTAAGATGATATATTTATATGTGAACCTCTCTTTCCTTATTACTTCTTATTAATTGCAACAATGATTGAGGTCTATGTTGGTCTACTCTCAACAAGTTTCAATCATCATACTTGTTATATGTGAAGCTATCACTTTCCATAAGATCATCTCATGATCTTCAATGCTATCGTTCTTTTCATACCTTTGATCACTGCACAAAACAAAGCCCTTGACGAAGATACTCTTTATTATATAGCTCGCAAGCTCGAATACATCGTGGTAGAGACAAAAGTAAAAGACTCAAACTAAAACACTAAAGACTTATTCCACTAAGAGAAGAAATAAAAACTGAAAAGGAAAGAACTAAAACAAAGGTAAAAGCAAAAGATATAACGGTGATACGATACCAGGGCAACTCCCCCAAGCTTGGCAAAAGCCAAGGGGATTGCCCATACCAATGCATAGTTGTCTTCCTTTGGTGGTGATGGTGGTGTTGTTGTTGGAGTAGTCTGATCCTCCGTCTTCCAAGGCATAGGTTCTCCATCATGGCAGGATGAACGAGTCGCCGGAATCCTCAAATCTGCAGCCAACCGTATTGATTTAAATCTATACTCATACTCATAGTTTTGGTTCTGCAGGTCATAGATCTGGCCCTGGAGTTGATCAATCCTGTCATAGAGCCTGGAGAGGTGCTTCCCAATGTCAATGGCATCCATCTTGTGATTGTTGGTGAAATCCGTGATCATCATGTGGTTGGCGTTGAGTCCACGCTCCACCATCCCTTGGCACTTGAAGACTTGTTGCTCCATTCCTTCGAGCCTCGTCTCCACGCTTCCGGTCTTCTTAGGCCCCTCAACATCACGGATGTGCAACATCCCCTCACTCATCTTAATAGATTGAGGGTGTTTCAGCACTTCCGTGAGGTAGGGATTGATGACCTTCTCGAAGATCTTGTCCTTAGGAGCTTTTGGGGAAGTCATGATGGTCTAGATGTGCGACAGAAACAAGCTCGAAACGAAAACAAAGGAAAACTACGCGATACGGAGATCAAAACCCTCGGGCGTATATATAATGATTTTTTCTGGACAAGAAGGAGTGCTCCACAAGAAAACGGAGTCCTGGAGGCACACAAGCTGCCCACAAGCCTTGTTGCCGCGGCCAGGGGGGAGGCCGCGACAACCAAGCTTGTGGCCGCCTCGTGCGCTCTCCGGACTGCTTTTTATTTTTCTAATTTTCCATAAATTCCAAAAGGGAGAAAATTTCCTATTGGAAAAGTTTCGGAGTCCAATTACTTCCCGAAACAGATACTTCTTGGTTTTCAGGGTCTGAAACAGGCTGATAAACATCCCTTATGTACTCCTCTGGAGTTATGATATTGATGATATTGGTCTCAAAATTTATGGGAGTACCAGAGATATAATGCTTGATTCTTTGCCCGTTTACCACTCTAGGAAAATTGCCTTCTGTGTTATTGATTTTGATGGCACCGGAACGATATACTTCCTCAACAACGTAGGGACCTTCCCATTTAGAGAGGAGCTTGCCTGCGAAGAATCTCAAACGAGAATTGTATAGTAGGACATAGTCACCTACATTGAACTCTCGTTTTTGTATTCTTTTATCGTGCCATCTCTTAACCTTTTCCTTGAACACTTGGCATTCTCATATGCCTGGGCCCTCCATTCATCTAATGAGCTAATATCAAACAACCGCTTCTCACCGGCAAGTTTGAAATCGAAGTTGAGCTCTTTGATTGCCCAATAAGCTTTGTGTTCAAGCTCAAGAGGTAAATGACAGGCCTTACCGTATACCATTTTGTACGGTGACATGCCCATGGGATTCTTATAAGCAGTCCTATAAGCCCATAGTGCATCGTCAAGTTTGCTAGACCAATTCTTCCGAGATCTATTGAAGGTCTTTTGTAAGATCAATTTGATCTCCCTATTACTCAACTCCATTTGACCACTAGACTGAGGATGATAAGGAGATGCAACTCTATGGTTGACATCGTACTTAGCGAGCATCTTGCGGAAAACACCATGAATAAAGTGTGAACCGCCATCAGTCATCAGATATCTAGGGACTCCAAATCTTGGGAAAATGACTTCTTTAAGCAACTTAATAGAAGTGTGGTGATCAACATTCTTAGTGGGGATAGCCTCCACCCACTTAGTGACATAATCCACAGCAACTAAGATGTGAGTGTACCCATTGGAACTCGGGATGGGTCCCATATAATCAAAGCCCCAAACATCAAATGGTCAATGACAAGTGAATAGTTCATAGGAATTTCCTGACGCTTACTGATGTTCCCTATTCTTTGGCATTCGTCACAAGACAAGACAAACTTACGGGCATCCTTGAAGAGAGTGGGCCAATAGAAACCTGATTGCAATACCTTATGAGCAGTTCTGTCTCCAGCATGGTGTCCTTCGTAGGCCTCGGAATGACACTTGTGCAGGATCTGTCCCTGTTCATGTTCAGGCACACATCGTCTAATGACACCATCTACTCCTTCCTTATAAAGGTGAGGATCATCCCAAAAGTAGTGTCTCAAATCAAAGAAGAATTTCTTCTTTTGCTGGTAGGTGAAACTGGGCGGTATGTATTTGTCTACGATATAGTTTGCATAATCAGCATACCACGGTGCACTATGTGAAGTGCGGATGACATTCAATTGCTCATCAGGAAAGCTGTCATCAATAGGTCGTGGGTCATCAAGGACATTCTCCAGCCTAGACAAGTTATCTTCTACAGGGTTATCAGCACCCTTTCGGTCAACGACGCGCAAATCAAATTCCTGTAGTAGGAGAACCCATCTGATTAGCCTAGGCTTAGCGTCCTTCTTCTCCATGAGGTACTTAATAGCAGCATGATCAGAGTGAATAGTGACTTTGGAGTCAACTATATAAAATCTGAACTTTTCACATGCAAACACGACTGCTAAAAACTCCTTCTCCGTAGTGGCATAGTTTCTTTGGGCACTGTCTAGAGTTTTACTAGCGTAGTGAATGACATTCAACTTCTTGTCAACTCTTTGTCCTAGAACAACACCAACGGCATAATCACTAGCATCGCACATGAGTTCAAAGGGCAAGTTCCAATCAGGTGGTTGAACAATAGGTGCGTTTATCAAGGCCTTCTTAAGTATTTCGAAAGCTTCCTCACAATCCTCATCAAAAACAAAAGGAGCATCCTTCTGCAAGAGGTTGGTAAGAGGCCTAGAAATCTTAGAGAAGTCTTTAATGAACCTTCTATAGAAACCAACATGACCTAGGAAACTTCGTATACCTCTGATATCTGTTGGGCAAGGCATTTTTTCAATTGCATCAACCTTAGCCTTATCAACTTCAATCCCTCTCTCAGAGATTTTGTGTCCTAAGACGATGCCTTCATTAACCATCAAGTGGCACTTCTCCCAGTTCAAGATGATGTTGGTATCTTTGCATCTCTATAAGACTCGATCAAGGTTGCTGAGGCAATCGTCAAAGGAAGAACCGTAGACGGAGAAATCATCCATGAAAACCTCAACAATCTTTTCACAAAAGTCAGAGAATATAGCTATCATACATCTTTGAAAGGTGGCTGGTGCATTGCACAAGCCAAAAGTCATGCATCTATAAGCAAAGGTACCGAAGGGGAATGTGAAGGTGGTTTGCTCTTGATCAGATTGTGCAACATGTATTTGCGAGAAACCTGAATAACCATCTAGAAAGCAGAAGTGTGTGTGTTTAGATAGCCTTTCTAGCATCTGGTCAATAAATGGCAAAGGATAATGGTCTTTCCTAGTTGCCTTGTTCAGTTTTCGGAAGTCTATCACCATCCTATAGCCAGTAATAATCCTCTGCGGGATTAGTTCATCCTTATCATTAGGAACGACGGTAATACCTCCCTTCTTAGGTACGCAATGTACTGGGCTTACCCAATCACTATGAGCAACAGGATAGATGATTCCTGCTTCCAAAAGCTTTAATATTTCTTTTCTCACGACCTCTTTCATCCTCGGATTTAATCTCCGTTGATGATCAGCAACTGGCTTAGAATCAGGATCGGTTTTAATCCTGTGCTGACATAGAGTGGGACTGATACCCTTAAAATCATCAAGAGTATATCCAATAGCCTCACGGTGCTTCCTCAAAGTTTTTAATAACTTCTTCTCTTCGTGATTCGAGAGGTGAGCACTAATAATAACAGGATATATCTCCTTCTCATCAAGATAATCATACTTAAGAGTATCTGGTAACTGTTTTAGCTCGAACATAGGATCACCCTTTGGTGGGGGAGGATCCCCAAGAAGTTCAACAGGCAGATTATTCTTGAGAATAGGATATTGTTCTAAGACAATTTTATCTATATCATCTCTTTCTTCCATATGCATATCATTTTCATGCTCAAGCAGATATTGCTCTAAAGGATCTGTAGGAGGCACGACAATAGAGGCAAGAGAAATGATTTCATCCCTACCAGACGACTCTTTTTCATGAGGTTGTCTTCCAAACTTGGAGAAGTTAAATTCATGAGACACACCTTCGAAACTAACAGTGACAGTCTCTTTAATGCAATCAATGTGAGCATTGACAGTGTTGAGAAAGGGTCTACCAAATATGATGGGACAAAAGCTATCTTGTGAAGTACCAAGGACGAGGAAATCAGTAGGATACTTCTTCTTACCACACAAGACTTCTACGTCTCTCACAATTCCGAGAGGGCAGATAGTGTCTTTATTAGCTAGCGTAATAGTGACATCAATGGGTTCTAACTCAGCAGGTGCAATCTCATATTTGATTTCATCATATAGGGAACGGGGTATTGCACTAACACTAGCATCCATATCACATAAACCATGGTAACAATGGTCTGCTATCTTGACAGAAACAACGGGCAGGCCAACTACATGTCCGTATTTGTCTTTCGCGTGAGGTTTAGCAATTCTAGCGGAGTCCTCACAGAATTTGATAACATGCCCATCTATGTCTTCGGCTAAGAGATCTTTGATAATAGCAACACTAGGTTCAACTCTAATCTCCTTAGGGGGTGCAAGTGGTCTAATGTAACCCCTACGTATCACAGTTGGAGCTTTAGAATAATCCTTTATTCTAGCAGGGTATGGTGGTTTCTCAGTGTAAGCACAAGGAACAACAGGATCACTAAAAGCAATGACTTTCTCCTCAACTAGATTGGTTTTGGCTATGTTGCTTTCTACAGGAGGATGATATTTAAACCACTTCTCTTTGGGAAGATTAACATGAGCAGGAAAAGATTCACAAAGAGAAGCTACTATCTCAGAGTCAAGTCCATACTTAGCGCTAAAATCTCTAGAAGTGTTTGTCTCAACAAAAGATTTAACGCAATCAAACTGGAAATTCATACCTGACTCCTTACCTTCCTCCAGCTCCCAATCTTCAGAGTTACGTTTGATTCTTTCCAATAAATTCCACTTGTGGTCAATATCCTTCTTCATAAAAGAACCGGTACAAGAAGTGTCAAGCATGGTACGATCTTCATGAGAAAGCCGAGCATAAAAGTTTTGAGTGATAATTTCTCTCGAGAACTCATGATTGGGGCATGAATATAACATTGATTTAAGCCTCCCCAAGCTTGAGCTATGCTTTCCCTCTCTAGAGGCCAAAAGTTATAAATATAATTCCGATCATGATGTACTAAATGCATAGGATAAAACTTTTGATGAAATTCCAATTTCAACCGATTGTAGTCCCATGATCCAGTATCATCACATAGCCTATACCATGTCAACGCCTTATACTTCAAAGATAAAGGAAGTACTTTATTCTTTACCTCATCCTTGGACAAACCTACAAGCTTAAATAAACCACAAACTTCATCTACATAGATTAGATGCAAGTCTGGATGTGAAGATCCATCTCCTGTAAAAGGATTAGCCAGCAGTTTCTCAAGCATACCCGAAGGGATTTCACAAAAGATATTTTCAGTAGGTACCTCAGGTTGAGGAACAACTCCTCGTGCTTCCGTTCGTGGTGAAGATACCCCGAACAAACTACTCAAAGGAACAGTTTCCATAGTGACAAGTGACAATAAATTTCAGCACAATATATAAATGTTTCCTTACCAAATTCCACTTACGAAAGGCGCTTCACTCCCCGGCAACGACGCTAGAAAAGAGTCTTGATGACCCACAAGTATAGGGGATCAATAGTAGTCCTTTCGATAAGTAAGAGTGTCGAACCCAACGAGGAAGAGAAGGCTGTGATAAACGGTTTTCAGCAAGGTAATAACTGCAAGCACTGAAAGTAGCGGTAACAAGTGATGGTGTAGTGAGGTGAAACGTAGCAAGCGAAAAGTAACAAGTAACAAGTAGTAGCAACGGTGCAGCAAGTGGCCCAATCCCTTTTGTAGCAAGGGACAAGCCTGAACAAATTCTTATAAGAGGAAAAACGCTCCCGAGGACACACGGGAATTTCTGTCAGGCTATTTCCATCATGTTCATATGATTCGCGTTCGTTACTTTGATAGTTTGATATGTGGGTGGAACGGCGCCTCGGTACTGCCCTTACTTGGACAAGAATCCCACTTATGATTAACCCCTCTCGCAAGCATCCGCAACTACGAAAGAAGAATTAAGACAACGTCTAACCATAGCATTAAACTAGTGGATCCAAATCAGCCCCTTACGAAGCAACGCATAGACTGGGGTTTAAGCTTCTGTCACTCCAGCAACCCATCATCTACTTACTACTCCCCAATGCCTTCCTCTAGGCCCAAATATGGTGAAGTGTTATGTAGTCGACGTTCACATAACACCACTAGAGGAAAAGACAACATACATCATATCAAAATACCGAACGAATACCAAACTCACATGACTATTATTAGCATGACTTATCCCATGTCCTCTGGAACAAAAGTGACTACTCACAAAGCATAATCATAATCATGATCAGAGGTGTAATGAATAGCATCAAGGATCTGAACATAAACTCTTCCACCAAGTAATCCAACTAGCATCAACTACAAATAGTAATCAACACTACTAGCAACCTTACAAGTACCAATCGGAGTCGCGAGACGGAGATTGGTTACAAGATATGAACTAGGGATTGGAGAGGAGATGGTGCTTATGAAGATGTTGATGAAGATGCCTCCCCTCCTACGAGAGGAGTGTTGGTGATGACGAAGGCGACGATTTCCCCCTCCGGGAGGGAAGTTTCCGTGGCAGGATCGTCCTGCCGGAGCTCTAGATTGGATCTGCTCAAGTTCCGCCTCGTGGCGGTGGCGAAACCATGAAAAAGCTCCTGAATGATTTTTTTCTGGAATGAAACCCTTCATATAGCAAAAGAGGGGGGGGGGGGCAGTGGGCCGCCAGGGTGCCCACAAGCCCAGTTGCCGCGGCCAGGGGGGTAGGCCGCGGCAACCAGGCTTGTGGGCCCCTGGTTGCTCCCCTGTGACACTTCTTTCGCCCAGTATTTTTTATAAAATCTAAAAAAATCTACGTTGATTTTCAGGACATTTGGAGTTGCGCAGAATAGAGCACTCAGACTTGCTCCTTTCCAGTCCGGAATTCCAGCTGCCGGTATTCTCCCTCTTCAAATAAACCTTGCAAAATAAGAGAGAAAAGGCTAAGTAAGGTTCCACAAAGTATAATGACAGTCCATAAAGCGATAAATATCAACATGAAAGCATGATGCAAAATGGACGTATCACTTCACATATAAAAAGAATGAGGATTGAAACTTGTTGAAGGTAGGCAAACGTAGACCTTGGTCATTGTTGCAATTAATAGGAAGTGATAAGGAAGGAGAGGTTCATATATAAATATATCATCTCTGACACCATCTATGATTGTGAACACTCACTAAACTATTACATGCCTAGAAGTAGATGTTGGACAAGGAAGACAACATAATGAATTGTGTTTGCTTGGCTCTGAACAATGTTATATGATTAGAGATCCCTTAGCATGTGATGATTGCTTCCACCTCACATTAGCCAAAACTCCCGCACCAAGTAGAGATACTAGTGCATCCATAAACCTTCAAACCAGTTTTGCCATGAGTGTCCACCATACCTACCTATGGATTGAATAAGATCCCTCAAGTAAGTTGTCATCGGTGCAAGCAATAAAAATTGCTCCCTAATATGTATGATCTATTAGTGTGTGTAAAATAAGCTTTATACGAACCTGTGATGAGGAAGACATAAAAGCGATAGACTGCATAATAAAGTTCTTTATCACAGGAGGCAATATAAAGTGACGTTCCTCCACACTAAGAGGACACGCATCCAAACCTCAAAAGCGCATGACAACCTCTGCTTCCCTCTGCGAAGGGCCTGTCTTGTACCTTTACTTCTTGCCCTTAAAAGACTCATGGTGATCTTCACCAATTCCCTATTTCGCCTTTATCTTGGTTAACATCATATGCTTGCGAAAGATCTATATTCATATGTCAACTTGGAGGTAAGCATTCATGAATTATTATTGTTGACATTACCCTTGAGGTAAGCAGTTGGGAGGCAAAACTGTAAGCCCCTATCTTTCTCTGTGTCCAACTGAAACTTTGATCTCATAAGTACCACGTGAGTTGTAGCAATTGTAGAGAATGAAAGAATGATTGAGTATGTGGATTTGCTTCAATGACTAAAGGCTATCGATTGTTACTTCTCGGTAAGGTTCTTGATCCATGCTTTACTTTGTTAAGGAATTATCACTTTAGCATGAGAGATTATATGTTGGTATTGCTGTTCTGATCTTGATCATGATGCATGCATGTTCGTATCTTGTTTTGTCGACACCTCTCTCCCTAAACATGTGGACATATTTATTGAGCTCGGCTTTCGCTTGAGGACAAGCGAGGTCTAAGCTCGAGGGAATTGATACGTCCATTTTGCATCATGTTTTCATGTTGATATTTATCGCTTCTTTGGTTGTTATTTCACTTCACGGTACTATTCTTATGCCTTTTCTCTCTTATTTTGCAAGGTTTACATGAAGAAGGAGAATGCAGGCAACTGGAATTCTGGCCTGAAAGTGGAGCAAAGTTGAGATACCTATTCTGCGCAACTCCAAACGCCGTAAAAATCAATGAGGATTTTTTTCCCGATTTATCAAAAATACTGGGCCGAAGTAGTGCCAGAGGGGCACCAGGGGGTGCCCACAAGCCTGCATGGCGCGGCCACCCCCCCAGGCCGCGCCATGAGGACTTGTGGGCAGCCCACTGGCCCACCGGCCCCCACTTTTGCTATATGAAGGGTTTCGTCCAGGAAAAAAAAATCAAGGATGAGCTTTTTCGTGGATTCGCCGCCGCCACGAGGCGGAATTTGAGCAGAACCAATCTAGAGCTCCGGTATGACGATCCTGCCGGGAAAACTTCCCTCCCAGAGGGGGAAATCGTCGCCATCGTCATGACCAACACTCCTCTCATCGGAGGGGACTCGTCACCATCAACATCTTCATCAGCACCATCTCATCTCCAAACCCTAGTTCATCACTTGTAATCAATCTTCGTCTCGCGACTCCGATTGGTACTTGAAAGGTTGCTAGTAGTGTTGATTACTCTTTGTAGTTGATGCTAGTTGGATTACTTGGTGGAAGAGTTTATGTTCATATCCTTGATGCTACTCATTACCTCTCTGGTCATGAATATGATTATGCTTTGTGAGTAGTTACTTTTGTTCCTGAGGACATGGGATAAGTCATGCTAATAGTAGTCATGTGAATGTGGTATTCGTTTGGTAATTTGATATGTTGTATGTTGTTTTTCCTCTAGTGGTGTTATGTGAACGTCGACTACATAACACTTCACCATTATTTGGGCCTAGAGGAAGGCATTGGGAAGTAGTAAGTAGATGATGGGTTGCTAGAGTGACAGAAGCTTAAACCCAAGTTTATGCGTTGCTTCGTAAGGGGCTGATTTGGATCCACTAGTTTAATGCTATGGTTAGAATTTGTCTTAATTCTTCTTTCTTAGTTGCGGATGCTTGCGAGAGGGGTTAATCATTAGTGGGATGCTTGTCCAAGTAAGGGCAGTACTCAAGCACCGGTCCACCCACATATCAAACTATCAAAGTAATGAACACGAATCATATGAACATGATGAAAACTAGCATGACAAAAATTCCCGTGTGTCCTCGGGAGCGTTTTTCCTCCTATAAGACTTTGTCCAGGCTTGTCCCTTGCTACAAAAGGGATTGGGCCACTTTGCTGCACCATTGCTACTTTTGTTACTTGTTGCTTGCTACGAATCATCTCACCACACAATCACTTGTTAGCGACAATTTTAGTGCGTGCAGATTTTACCTTGCTGAAAACCACTTGTCAGATCCTTCTGCTCCTCGTTTGTTTCGACACTCTTATTTATCGAAAGGACTACGATTTATCCCCTATACTTGTGGGTCATCAGCTGACGCATATATACCTCTTCTTCCAAAACTCGATGTAGAAAGGCGTTTTGAACATCAAGCTTACGGAGGGACCATCCTTGAGTAATAGCCAATGAAAGAAGAACATGGATCATCGTGGGCTTAATAACAGGACTGAACGTGTCTTCGTAATCAAGGCCATACCTTTGTTTGAAGCCTTTAGCAACTAATCGTGCCTTGTACCTTTCAATGGAGCCGTCAGCATGTTTCTTCACCTTGAACACCCATTTAGAGTCAATGATGTTAACACTAGATGGAGGTGAAACCAGGCGCCAGGTATTATTCTTCTGAAGAGGATGAATCTCCTGCTCCATAGCAGCGCGCTAGTGTGGAATGCCAAGCGCTGCCTAAAAATGGCGCAGTTCAGCTGTAGGGTCGGCCTCAGCATGAGCAACACAGGCCGCAAGCCATGCGACGGTACCATGAGTACGCTTAAGAGGCTTAAAGATGCCACTCTTACTGCACATATGAGGATGCTGCATGGCGGGCACATGTGTCGAAGAAGTCATCATTGTAGGGGAGCCAATGTCTGGTAGCACACACGGCGAGGGAGACACACCTGCGAGCGAGTCCACAGGGAGCTCCGCCTGTGGCGAAGATAGAGCCGATGCTGGGCCCGAGGTGACCGGTGGAAACAAGCCAGTCGAGGTCGACCCAGGCGAAGCGGAGATCAGGGAGGCTGCCGGCCCGGGCGACAGCACCACACGGGCAGCTGGGCTAGGCGAGACCAGCAACTCGTCCGAGCCACGTGCATGGGGCATGCACGTACGATCGACGTCAGGGTCATCCGGCATAGCAGCGGCAGCTGGCGCAGCTAAGACCTCAACATCGTCAAGAAGCTCAAGTAGGGCACCCCGCCCAGTTCCTGCACCATGGTTAGTTAACAATAGAGGAGAGTGTGCAGCATCTATAAATTGATCAACAAAACTAGAAAGGAGTGCAACGAGGTAGTGGTGGTATCGGTGGGTGGTGCAAGCGTGGAAAACGGAAAAACAGTCTCATCAAACACAACATCACGGGATATGTAGACATGATTCGTCGGAATGTGGAGACACTTGTAACCTTTGTGAAGAGGATTGTACCCGAGAAACACACATTTTGTAGATCGATACGTGAGTTTATGTTTATTGTACGAACGAAGATGTGGCCAACACGCACAGCCGAACACCTTAAGTATGGAGTAATTGTTGGGGAATGTTGCATGGGAAACAAAAAAAATTCCTACGCACACGCAATACCTATCCATGGTGATGATCATCTACGAGAGGGGAGAATGAATCTACATACCCTTGTAGATCGCTAAGCGGAAGCGTATATAACGCGGTTGACGTAGCGGAACATCTTCGCGATCCAAATCGCAGCCCGTCCCGCGATCTCATCACGATCCGTCCTGCAATCCCATCACGATCCATCCCGATCTAGTGTCGAACGGACGACACCTCCGCGTTCAGCACAAGTATAGCTCGATAACGATCCCCGCCTTCTTGATCCAGCAAGAGGGGCGGAGAGGTAGATGAGTTCTCGAGCATGGCGGCACGGTGGTGGTGGTGGTGAACTAATCCAGCAGGGCTTCTCCTAAGCACCATTGAACTAGACTAGAGGAGAAACAGATCTAGAGAGAAGTAGAGGGATCACGTGGCAATTAGGGTTAGCCCTCACCTCTAGAACCTCTAATATATATAGGAGGAGGGGAGAGGAGGAAGACTTGGCCTCCACTCCAAGGACCGCCTCGATCAAATCCGATTCAACTAAAGTTGAAGAAACAGACACCCGCCAGTCATCTTTATGCAACAAGTTGCATGTCAATCGATGAAACCGGTCTCTCGTAAGCGTACAAGTAAAGTTGGTCCGGGCCGCTTCAATCCAACAATGTCGTTGAATCAAGAAAAGACTAAGAAGGGAAGCAAATTAAACATCAACGCACACAAACTATTTTGTGTTCCACTCGAGATATCATCTACGCATGAACCTAGCTCATGATGCCACTGTTGGGGAACGTTGCATGGGAAACAAAAAGTTTCCTACGCACACGCAATACCTATCCATGTTGATGATCCTCTACGAGAGGGGAGAGTGAATCTACATACCCTTGTAGATCTCTAAGCGGAAGTGTATATAACGCGGTTGATGTAGTGGAACATCTTCGCGATCCAAATTGCAGCCCGTACCGCGATCTCATCACGATCCGTCCCGCAATCCCATCACCGTCCATCCCGATCTAGTGCCGAACGGATGACACCTCCGCGTTCAGCACATGTATAGCTCGATGACGATCCCCGCCTTCTTGATCCAGCAAGAGGGGCGGATAGGTAGATGAGTTCTCTAGCATGGAGGTGTGGTGGTGGTTGGTGATGAGATGATGTATATACTTCTCGCACCTCGTTGGTTACCCCAACTGGAAGGTTGAGATGTAGTCAGCAGCAATTTTTCCCTCACACAAAGACTGTAAGGTTTATCAAAACAGGAGGACTCCTAGGACCAACAAGTAGGTGTCTTCCACCCTGGCGCTAGTAGAAGGCATGGACCTGCACACACACAAATAACTTTTCTCCCAACGAGTACAGAGAGGTTGTCAATCTCTCCGGCCTTGTAGTTTGCAAAGGTTCAAAACACAAGCGGGAGAAGTAATAGTAATTGCAACGGAAAAGTAAATGAAAGCGGTAAATGATGGAGGTGTAAACAATGATGGTGATATGGACCAGAGTCACATGATGTTAACTAGTGATGTCTCTCTCCCAAAAGACGATAAATAACTAAGCTTGGGTAAACAAATCACAGTTGGGCAATTGACAGAATTATGAACACACCGCAATGCTAATTATGCTACTTAATAGTTAGAGGTTCAATGGTAATGGTGAGTACGCCAAGACAAGTAGATCGTATATTCATTAGCATCTACTTACTAATCATCCACCTTGAGATATCTATCCAGAACATCTCACCGGTATTAAGTTGCAAGCTCCACCCAAAGTGTAAACTCAAAGCAACGGACAACTGCATTAACAAACTATGCGTAAGGTAAACAATCCTTGCAACCATGGTCAGAAGCACCATAGTTTTCTCCCTGGTGGCAACAACACATCCCCTAGTCTCATGTTTTTGTCACTCAAGCTAGACATCGAGGGGCATGAACCCACAATCATGCATAACGCTCCCTCTTGGAGTTACAATATACTACTCGGCCAAAGTAACAAATAGCAACGGAGAACATGCATGAATCACTAAGGAACATAATATAAAAGGATAATCAAATATATAACTCATAACAATCTGAACATAATCTCATAATCCATCGGATCCCAACAAACCGACCATAGCAATAGCAAGAGAATTACATAGATGCCTTGATCATGTAGGGCAGCTCACAAGGACTAACCATTGAAGCACAATATTGGAGAGAAGACATCACATAGCTACTGGTCATGGACCCATCGTCCAAGGAGGACTAATCATGGCACGTCCGGGAAGCATCCATGGCGGTGGAGAAGCTCCCGGAGGTCAATCCTCCCTCCGAAAGGGTGCCGGGAAGAGGTGTCCTAAAGCTCCTGATCTCGGAAGCGCTGTGGCGGCGGAACGATGGAGAAATTCGCGATTCTGGAAATTGTGGAAGGGTTTTCTCTCGGAGGACTAAATATAGGCCGAAGGAGGGCACCCGAGGAGGTGGGACCCGCCGAGGCGGCCTGCTGGCGTGACCAAGGGGTAGGCTGCGCCACAAGATCCCTTGGACGGCCCTTGCCCCCCTCTGGCCCATCTTGGGTGATCTGGAAGCTTCCGTTACGCTGATTTTTTATATATTTTTCCTGGAATTTTTCGGGCTTCGGAAAATTGGGTAAAAAGCCCCTGCAAAGTAGACATCAGCATACAGAAAGTGGCACTGGGTGCACTGAGTTAGTAGGTTAGTCCAAATATGTGTAAAATGATATAGAAGTGTGGCAAAACATATAAAATTGTCACCCAAAAGATCATGGAACAAACAGAAATTATAGATACGTTTGGGAGGTATCAACATCCCCAAGCTTAATTTCTGCTCACCCTCGAGTAGATAAATGATAACACAATAATTTCTGTGGTGTTATGCTAACACACATATAAGAACTTCAAAGTAAAGAAAGTGAGATATGCAATTCAAGTCAAGACAATAACAAGGAGGAGTTTATATCTAGTATTGAGATTAGCAAAGTAAGAACATAAAGGTGCAAGAGCTCTTGTTGTCCGTGACTCGAATGTCTTCAAATGGTGTTTGCGTGCAAGAAGTGGGAGATGGGTTGAGATCCTAAAATATATTTTTAATTGAGAACTCAATCTACTAAACCTCACACTTGGTCTCCTTCAGAATCTTATTTTGACTCATCCCCAGACCACTAGTCAGGCACAAGTCAAAATGATCCTCTCCCTTTCGACTTTGAGCACTCATGCATGGATGACCGTAAGCAAGATATGTTGGCACTTAGGATGGCAAATAGAATAATGATGGGGAAGGAATACAAAAAGGGTGTGAAAGGCTCACATCAATGAGGACAACCATAGGCGAGAGAAAGCCAAATGATAGATATGATGTGAGGAGGAGGGATTGCCATGTAACGGATGCACATATGAGCTAAGATAAGCTCTCTAATGGAACTAGTGGGGTGCATCCAACTTGTTTTCTCATGAAGACCTAGAGCTCATTTGAGGAGGCTCATCATTGGAATATGCAAACCAAGTTCTATAGTGTAAGGGTCCCCCACATAGTTATGCATGAATGATAATCTCTATGTAGTACAAATATAGCAATGGAGTACGAGTGTGGATCTTTCAAAAGGAATAGTAGTGTTGCCCCTTCTCTTTTTTTTCTCCTTTTTTAATTTTTTTGTGGCCTCTTTGGCTCTTTCTTTCTATCTCTCACTTGTCCTCTTTGGGATCTTTTCATTTGTCCTCTTTGGGATCTTTTCCTCACTTAAGGGCAATACTCTATATTTTACAAGAATAAAAATAAGATCATCACACTTTATAAGAAGTACTCAACATAAAGACAAGTGAAAACTATCATGATGTATGGAAATGTATGCCTCTGCCAGTGTAGCAGGATATGCAATGATACTAGCGCGTCATGTAGCAATAATTTGGGCAAGGCCTAACTAGCATGCGGCTCCTCGATCAAGCAAAAGCATGTACGACATGAAGATCAAGTCATGAGATGGTGGATGTTGCATGGCAATGTATCTCGGAAAGGCTATGGAAATGCCTTAGTAGGTAGGTATGGTGGCTGTTTTGAGGAAAGATATAATGAGGCTTATGTATGACAGAGCGTATCATGTCATGGGTTTGGATGCACCAGCGGAGTTTGCACCAACTCTCAATGTGAGAAAGGGCAATGCACGGTACCGAAGAGGCTAGGAAAATATGGATGGTAGAAGTGCCAACAATCGAATACTCACATTAGTCCGAAGAACTCATACACTTATTACCGGTAACTCTCTATCTAGTTAGGAAATTCACAAATAGACAAGTACCCCGAGGAGGAGTGTTTGGGGGTTTGGTTATCCTTGCGCATCCTCGACTCATGGTAACGTGAGGGTACTCTATATATTCAAACCCCTCTAGAGGTTAGCGATCAATTTAGTAGCTAGAGTTCTCAACTAATTTTTAGTTTTTGAAAAACACACGGATTTCCCAAAATACGACACCTATCACTAATAGGCTCAAGCTCTTGGCACCAATAGTCCAAACATTACTCAAATCAATACCTCAAAACTATTGCAAGTTACTACTATACTTAAATAGCAACCTCAATTACCTACTCATGCAAGACACACAACTCAGTGCAACGAGCCAACTCTCTAAACAAGATAAGCATGATAACTCAAGAGAGTTCCAAAAGCAACCTAAATAAAAGCTCTTAAAAATATATATCATGAAAACTAAGAGCTAAGCATGACAGTAGATAAGAAAAGATAGAGAACACACAAAAATATAAGCATGAAAACCTATGTTGTGTTCTAGAGTGGAGTGGAGCGTGTTTCTCTCCCAAACAAGGTAGGCTAGGTTTCGACTTGTTATGAACAGCAAGCAAAACTAAAACAAACTAAAAAGTAAATAGAGGGATGCTCCAAGCATAGCACATAACATATGAAGTGATAAAAATATAGCAGGGAGATGGACGGACTGATGATTGTTGATAGAGAAGGGAATGCACGGGGGCATCCGCAAGCTTAGACGCTTGAGTCTCGTTGAATATTTCTTGGGGTGCATGGGGGCATCCCCAAGCTTCAGGGATTGACATTCATGTATCTTCTTTCACCATCTCCCATCGCATACTTGAAAACTCCCTTCATACGAAACTCATCATAAGCTGATTAGAGTGGTTAGTATCCTTAATAAAACAATTCATTACTTGCTGAAATAAAGATACAATGATGTTTGGGACGTATAAAATTGTCAGTGGTGGTGGTGAACTAATCCAGTAAATCATGGAATAAGTAGAAACTATAGATACGTTTGGGACGCATCAGTGGTGGTGGTGAACTAATCCAGCAGGGCTTCGCCTAAGCACCGCCGAACTAGACTAGAGGAGAAACAGATCTAGAGAGAAGTAGAGGGTGCACATGGAAATTAGGGTTAGCCCTCACCTCTAAAACCTCTAGTATATGGAGGAGGAGGAGGGAGAGGAGGCAGCCTTGGTTGTTTCCGAACAGATACCCCTGATTCTTTTCATCGATCTGTTGACCGCGAGTTAGTTTTAGCGGCTAATCACATACTTTGGTTGATTCGTATTGCAACTCGGCAGCACTATTATGTCCATGATGATACAGTCAACAGTCAAAGCTATGGAGGGCATGAGAAAGACTCAGGTTTTTCTTTCACGAGTATGAAAATGATTCATGTTAGCTAGCTTAGCTTGGCGTACTAACTACACATTCAGGGCCTAGATGCAATAATGTGAGGTAACGTTGCAATTGTTAGTCTATACAAGTTCTGTTTGTAGATAGCTATAGTGATTATCTTTTCACAAAATATAATATAATTCAAAGCATACATATATTGTAGTAAGCTAAGCATGACACACACAGATGGAAATCCATGACGTTATGTGTCTTATCTATTATTTAAGGTTGAACAATTAATTTATAGCATTGTGCAACTAAATAAATTATTTAATTTTTGCTACCACGTTGTACTTTCGATTTTTTTTGCTACCACGTTCATATAGTACCAAATGTATCCCTTCTAATTAGCTTACTCATGTCATGTCCTATACCAATATTTCTAGAACTTTTGTTTTGGCAAAGCATAAGAAATCTATATTAAATTATGGATGGTCAAAGTTGAAACCAACGGATAGCACGACGACAACACATCTCCTTATAATCACGACTGTCAAAAACTGCGCGAGTTTTAGTTAAATTAAGCATCTTTTATTATAAATATTTTTTATTTAGTGGAAGAAGAGAGTTATTGAAAATATATGCATCCTTTTCTCTATGATAGAGCATGGAAGTACAACTCCACGTCATGTGAATTTTCGAAATCATAATACCATGAATGTACATATAGAGTTGTTGGAATACACATAATTTCTGTGCTCATATTTCCGCGTCACATGCATGGATAATAACCTTTAAGTTTAAACCAATTACTATCTCAAACTAACAATGGTTGTATTTACAAACAGGGAAGAGACTCTGGAAGACAAACATTACTATATAGGAAAACACAACTATAGTTCAACGAAATTGTCAATAGAGAGACTCCATGGAGGTTCGGCCGAGCCACAAGGGAGGAATCCACCTCCCACAAGGGAGGTGGAATCTTATTTCGGACTCCTTCCTAATTTGGCCCTTTTGCCTTTTTTTCCTTTATCCTTTTTTGCATGGGCCCTTGAGAGAGACTTAGGCCAGCCCACCAGGGGCTGGTCCACCTCCTCTCATAGCCCATGAGCCTATTGGGTCGTCACACCCCTCCCGTGGTCCCCCGGTACCCCTCCGGCACTCCCAGTACACTACCGATGAGCGCAAAACTTTTTCTGTGACCAAAACAAGACTTCCTATATATCAATCTTTACCTCTGGACCATTCGAGAGCTCCTCATGACGTCTAGGATCTCATCCGAGACCTCTATCAACCTTCGGTCACCAACACCTATAACTCAACTATACCGAAACATCACCGAACCTTAAGTGTGTTGTAACGCCCAAGATGTGATCCTATCCTTATATTGGCGCGAGGGCCTCGACAGGGATAGAAGCGCATCTCATCGTTTCACAAGAATGGATATTGTTACAATACATGTACTGAAGAGAAGAGTATATGGAATTGGCTTACACTCGCCACAAGCTACATCAGAGTCACATCAGTACAATACATAAACATCATGAAGAAGAGCAGGGTCCGACTACGGACGAAAACAAACAAGAAAAGAAAATGACGTCCATCCTTGCTATCCCAGGCTGCCAGCCTGGAACCCATCCTAGATCGCGTCAAGCAACCTTTACATGTACCTGCAACTGGTGTTGTAGTAACCTGTGAGCCATAGGGGACTCAGCAATCTCATTTCCAAAGGTATCAAGACTAGCAAAGCTTGATAGGTGAGATATGGTTAAGTGGTGAGGCTGCAGCAAGCGGCTAAGCATTAATTTGGTGGCTAACTTACGAGTCCAAGAATAAAAGGGGGATGATCTACGCATAACGGACATGACCTACTGATGATCAAATGAATGATCCTGAACACCTACTTACGTCAGACATAACCCCACCATGTCCTCGATCGAAGAAGGAACTCGCGAAAGAGACAGTCAGGGTTACGCACTTAGTTGGCATATTTTAGTTAAGTTAACTTCAAGTTATCTAGAACCAGTGTTAAACAAAGTTTCCATGTTGCCACATAACCGCGGGCACGGCTTTCTGATAGATTTAACCCTGCAGGGGTGCTCCAACTAATCCATCACAAATTACCACAAGCCGCATAGAAATCATCGATCACGAAGCTCGCGATCTTGTCGGACTCCTTAGTGGAAAAGCTCAACTCTGAGATTACCCAAAGCATCACCGGAATCCCGATGCACAAGACATTCGTCAAAGGTAAAACTAATCCAGCAAGGCCGCCCGGCGTATCGACGATCCCGATAGGAGCCGCGTATCTCGTTCTCAGGACACGACGGATAAACACAGCGTACGGTGGCCTGATAGACATCTCCTGAGTTGCCCCGGGTTGGCCCGCAAACGGCTCTAGTTTTGGACCAACACTATTAGCACTGGCCCCCGTGTATTTTGTAAAATTACTCCTCGGGTTCATGACGCCCTATGCTTTCGGTATTAACAAAATTATTATGTTGGGCAAATGTAGTACCAATGTTGGGCCTTGCCAGACCAGCTTTAATCTAAAACGAATTATCAAGGGGGTCCCCATAACAACCCCGATCGTGTTAGGAGCGCTCAATTATGGAACATAACACCGGTAGCCGAAACTAAGGGGGCAAAGGTGGAACAAAACACCAGGATAGAAAGGCCAAGCCTTCCACCTTTTACCAAGTATATAGGTGCATTAAATTAAATAGCAATTAATATGGTGATATAACAAGGAACCCATGTTATTACATGGAAGCAACTGCACCTGCAACTAGCAATGCTAACACATGGTTAAGCAAGCGGTAACATAGCCAATCAGTGGTTTGCTAGGTGGTGAACAGGTAGAAGGTTTTCATGGCAATGTTGGGAGGCTGATATTTAACAGGTGGTGGGCAACGAGACAATAACGATAGAAATGGTAAAACTAGCAAGACAATGATAGTAATGGTATCTGGGGAAATGGTCATCTTGCTTGAGATCCCGCTAGGAAGAAGAATGACCCTGTGAAGCAGACGAACCGATGTAGTCGAACGGGTCCTCACTTTCCGACACGCTTGCGAAACTCTATCGAGACGAAGGAAACCGGAAACAAGCATCAACACACGATATTCACCACGGCACATGCACGAGAAGATGTAATCCACATATGATGCATGATCGGACTAAGGCTAGGCATGACATGGAAATTCACAACAATCAAACACTACACATTAAGAGAAGTTCAATATGCAACGAGTTGCATATTGAGGAAACTCCACATACGGATTAATTAGTTCTATCCTGATTAGGTTCACGGAAGTACTAAATGTGGTTAAACATGGCACGAGGTGAAGCGTAATTAAACTACCTATCTAGGCATTTTAAATGAGGTCGGAAATGACATATAGCACCTCCGAAACGACCTCACATGTTAATTTACAATTCTGTCCAGATCTGAACTAACATGTTTTACTATTTGTTAAACAGCAAAATAAATAGGTTCACGTGATTCTACGCGTCATTTCAATCAATTTAGACATAGAGAACATCTCCAACGGAGTTACGGATCAAAAGATACAAGCACCGCAAGATATGCTGGCATGAATGCAGTATGTGTGCAACGACAGTCACAAGCTTTTCAAAGCACACAACCAGCAAGATAATATGAAACTACACGAGATTCTAAGCAAGTTTCACATAGGACACGATCAAAACGGAGCATCGGTTCTACAACAACGAGCTAAACAAGAAATCGCTACAATCTGCCAAAATCAGCCACATAGCATTTTCTACACCCCACAACTATGAGCTACACAAATCCAAATTGCTCAAACAAGGCATGAGACGATAGAGGGCAAGATGCACTACAACATACAACTAATAACACCTAGCATGGAAGCATGGATCACTAGGGAAAGAACTCTCAAAATAGCATCTCACACACAGTTTCAGACTTAGAGAAAATATCAGTTTATGACAGTGCAGTTTTCGATCTGAAGGCATATTGACAGCAGCAAAACCATAAGATACAAGACTCCAAATGACATTAAAATTGACAGCATGCTAGAGAATCCTAAAGTCTACAACTAACTCCATTGCACCAACCTCAAAAGAGTTATAGATCACCAGATAAACTCATGCAAAGACAGCAACAAAATATAACAGATTTCAGACTCTGAAATATTTCAGCATCTCCAAATCAGCATTATTTCCTAGCAAGTTGAGAACAAGCAAAACACACATAAACATGGATTTCTACTGCAACCAAAATTACCAGGGGCTAGTCTACACATCCAAGGGCATATCTCTAGTTGACAACTCCTTCATATCAAGCACATATTAAATCCCACGAAATAAACAAAAGGGCAACATGGCAAAATATCATGCGAACTAAATTGCTCAAAAGCTATAACTAAATGCGCAGTTAAATTCTATGGATTTTTCTACCCCGAAAACATATATAACATGAGGGGTTGGAAAACAAAAATAACGCCACATGTATATGCGAGAATATGTCCTAAACACGGTATAATAAACTAGTGACGGAATCCTACATGCAAAAATACAAACAACTACTCTAAAATACATGGAAATAGGTCCCTAAAAACATGAGCATTTTATCTACGGAGTTTGAGCAATCCGGACACGCATGGAAATAAATACGGGGCAATTAACCTATTGGGACAACACGCAAAACTAGACATTCAGCAGGTCAAACTATTTCAAACATGCGTGCTAGTTGCAAATTACGAATCTACGCGAAAAACTACACAAGTTACATATATGAGTCACCTCGATACAACATACGGTTTAAAATCTACGGGCATTTTAATATCTAACATAAATTGAAATATTAAATCGCACAAATACACTACACGGGCCGAAACTAGTGCAAACAGCCCAAAACTGGTGGCGCAATAAAACTAAATCGTGCTTGGGCGAGGGATAGGCGGCAGCTCACCTGGTGAGCCATCGGGCCGGCTGGGAAGCTGGGCCGGGGCGCGCCTGGCGTGGCTCGGTGCGGCGAAGGGGCGAGCTGGGCCAGGAGGTGGCCCACGGGGCGAAGCGGGAGGCATTGGCGCTGGAGGGCCCGACGGAGGCGACGGCCAGCGGGGCACGGCACTGGGCCGGTCGGGGTGAGGCAGGCCCAGGAGCGGGCGAGGCGCTCCTTGCCATGCGTCGTCCTCCTCCGTCCCGAGCAGAGGGAGGCGGCGGCGGCGGCTTCGCCAGCGACGGGGAATGGCGACAAGGCGACGTCGAAGTTTGGCGAGACCGAGAACGAATGGATCCGACGGAGGGGGTTCCAGATCCGGCGACGGGAGAAGCTGCGGGCGACGGCGAGGCTCTCCATGACGCACAAAGGACCTGCGGCAGTGGGATCTGGGTGCGGGGCGGCTGGCTGCAACGGCTCCTCGCCAGCGGCTCGGCACGGCAAGTGGGGCACGACGGCCTCGTGCGACGGTTGCGGGGTTAGCGCTCGGGGCGAACTGCTCGGGCACCGGGGCGCGAGGCTGCGGCTCGCGGTGGTGGTGGCTCGATCCTTATGGGCCCAGAGGGCCTTGCGGGGCTGGAGCGGGCCGGCGGCAGGAGGGGGAGAGAGAGGGCGCGGCAGCTGGGTAGGTGGGCGCGGTTTTCGAGGTAGAGGGCTAGGGTTAGCTATTTTAGGCAGGGTAGGGCATCTAGTTATAGTAAGGGGCTAGGTTAGAGGGTTCTGGGGGGGTTTTTCGACCCTCCGATCGGAGAGGCGGGTTAGGGTTGGCTGTGTAGAGTAGGCTAGGCGGGGAAGTGAGGGAAACGGTGCGGCGTGGCAACGCAATTTTAAAACACCGAAAAACGTCCCACGATAGACCGAATACGGTGCCGCTACGGTCGACCGTTCGGGTACCAGACGGACTCCGATTGCGACGAAATTTGGCAGGCGGTCTACCTATAATATATTAAGACCGCATGCCACGTCTCAACCCAATCAGAGAAAGTGTTAAACACACTTTTAAAAACAAGGAATACACGATGCCGCGGGCGCATGCGAGTGTGGTCGGGCTCAACACGGTCAACGACAAACACGGAGAGAACCGGCAACTAATAACGGATGCAAGTTTTGAAAACTGGCGGCAACGGGATGCCGATGCAATATGGATGATGCGCATGATGCGATGATGATGCGACAAATAAGAATAACCACACGACGAAAACGGAATAAAAGGGGAATCTTCTGGAACATCGGTCTCGGGCTGTCACAACTCTCCTACACTACAAGAGGATCTCGACCCGAGATCCAAGAATGAAAGGGGAAGAGGATGAGAAAGCAAGAGGTAAAACTTAATTGCTTCTTTGACAAACGAGTGAAACCAACGATCCTTGAAGGTTGCAAAGAGATGAAGAATGGCATGAGAAACAAGATAGAATTCACAGAAAATTTCGGCAGCACTTCGGTAGGAAAAGGGGAACAAAAAATCGATAAGATGGGAGAATTAGACAAGATTCATAACAAACAACTAAATAGAACAAGGGAACACCATGATCTTGACAGAACAAGACGATAGATTGAAGAGAGAAACATCACAAAGCCTCCGTTAGAAAGAATAGAAACTAACTCTTGGAAGAAAGAACGAAGAAGAACAAGAGAACTACTACCGCAAGAATCTCTAAGAACACCTTGAGACAAGGAATTGATATCATGAGCCACTCCGGAAGAAGAATTCAAATCACTATGAACAAGAATAGGAATTATGTTATGCTTATCCTTCATCAAATTTAATTGATGACAAGCAAAGGATTTAGCGTACCACTTATTCTTCTAGAAATGACTTAGGAGATATATGAGCACAAACTTGAAGAAATCTTGAACAAAGCACCGGTAAGAAGTAAGAGAAATGGATACCAAAATGCATGGAGACACACGAGAATGAAGAGATCATGATCCACCTGAGAGGAAAAAACATGAACAAGGCACCGGAATAATTGAGAGACGAACGAAGAGACAACAATTGAGAAGAATTGAGGATGAAAGCTGAAAGATGAGAACGAAGAATCTTCTGAAATGATGGCCTTCGGAGGATCAAAAATGAACACAACATTGAAATGCACCGAATAGAAAGAAAGAGATTACTCATGATTGGAACAATTCAAGATGATGCCACAAATCTGAAATGATGAATCTTCAAGAGAATGGACCAAGATTGAGAGAAACACTCATTCAATCTTCAATGGAGAGAATGACGAGAAGAACATCACCAAGAATAACTGAGACACTCCGGAATAACGAAGAATGTAAGGTTGAGCCAAGGATGAGAGTAAATTCAAATTGATCTTGAAGAAGGAATATGACTGATAAAATTCATACTTACGTCATAGTTGAAAAGAATGAGAGAGCACCAGAAAGATTACAAGAGCCAGAAAAGATCCTGGGAAAGAACCTCTGGTTTATGGGCCCACTGAAAGAAACCACCGTTGAAAAGATTGCTTAGAAGAGAGATACTGCACCGGAATAAGAAAACTTGATGAGATTGAGAACCTTGAAATAATTAAAAGAATTGAAAACAAGAAACTTCTGAGACAACTTCAGCACTCCGGATATAAAAAAGAGGAATGAATAACAAGATAGGCTGATAAGAATTTCCAACACAGGAAATAATTTAAAGGAAGAAAAGGATATGACGAACATGGATAACTGAATTGAATTCACCGGAAAAGAGAACAAAATGAAGAAATGATGAACTAGAACTCCTGAGAATCTTCACAACGAATCACCGGATAGGACACGAAAGAAAAGATAGCGGAAGCTATAATGAAATGAAATACACTTGGATGATAATTGAATCACTAAAGAAAAGGGTGGGAGGGGGAAAACAAAGACAACTTGGGACAGACGAGATGAAATCCGGAAGGAAAAGAGAGGTTGAACTTGCAAAATTGGAGATGATAGAATTCACTTGAAGAAAAGCACACCGGTTGAAAAAGAATTGATATGACAACTCCGGTTAACAAGAATTGATAAGACAATTGATAGAGCAAAAGAATTTGCATTCACATAAAAATATGAGAACACTTCTTGAAAAAGATATGAATTCACCATTTGACATCGAAGCAACTCGAATTATGATATTCCAACAAAACAAAGGTTGCGGCTTACGAAACAAGCCAGAACAAATTCATGAGAGAGATTTCCGTTCGATATTTTCGTGGACAGGATTGCACGGGCTCGATCCTTATAGGAGCCATCCTGTGCAAGGCAGTGCACGCGACATACGAAGCGTCCCCGAGTCGTAGCAAGCTACAAGGACTCTTTAAGATACAACGAGAACCGTTGTAAGTCGACCGTGAACAAACGAATCCACTAGATGTCAAACCCCAACCTAACAACATGCATTTGTTGGAAGATTGTCCTATAAGTAACTACTTGAATCCCCACCTAAGAACTTCCGAAATTTCTGGTCATGCAATCTGGTCCACGGACACAAGGAGTAATATATCACTCAACTCCTATACTAACACATCCAGTGTATCACATCCGTCAACACATAACCAGAATCTCGGAACTTCATCTATCTCAGACCCTCATAATCACAACGATATAAACTATGGTGATACATCCTGAACTCTCTGCACCAGTACTGGGGAAGCCGGACTCCTCTTGCTACTACTAGTATTGAAGCAATTTCGAACATCCTTCGTCCTGAGATATTAAGAAATCTTAATGATAACGATGTGCTCAAGAATCCCCTGGAGCTCAACTCCCCGGAAGAAATCAAGTCAGACGGGAGGCACCAAGACAGAACTCCGTCACATCGACATCATATAGGTTCGAAAAATATCCGCGTGATCCTAAAAAAAATTGAGTGAGAAGAGGGGTAGAATTAAAATTCCTAAGTCGTGAACCTCACCAGAGCATAGAAGAGGAGAAAAAATAATCCTACTCTCCGATATAACTAAGACTCAAAATAGTTTTGCACTAGACTCGACTCAGCCAAGTTCGATCAATCAAGGGGGCTCCTAGGTCGGTACTGCTCTGATACCAACTTGTAACGCCCAAGATGCGATCCTATCCTTATTTTGGCGCGAGGGCCTCGACAGGGATAGAAGCGCATCTCGTAGTTTCGCAAGAATGGATATCGTTACAATACATGTATTGAAGAGAAGAGTATATGGAATTGGCTTACACTCGCCACAAACTACCGCAGAGTCACATCAGTACAATACATAAACATCATGAAGAAGAGCAGGGTCCGACTACGGACGAAAACAAACGAGAAAAGAAAATGACGTCCATCCTTGCTATCCCTGGTTGCCGGCCTAGAACCCATCCTAGATCGATGAAGAAGAAGAAGAAGAAGAAACTCCGAATGAACAACCAACGCGCTCGCGTCAAGTAACCTTTACCTGTACCTGCAACTGGTGTTGTAGTAATCTGTGAGCCACAGGGGACTCAGCAATCACATTTCCAAAGGTATCAAGACTAGCAAAGCTTGATAGGTGAGATATGGTTAAGTGGTGAGGCTGCAACAAGCGGCTAAGGATTAATTTGGTGGCTAACTTACGAGTACAAGAATAAAGAGGGGGATGATCTACGCATAACGGACGTGAACTACTGATGATCAAATGAATGATCAGGAACACCTACTTACGTCAGACATAACCCCACCGTGTCCTCGATCGGAGAAGGAACTCGCGAAAGAGACACTCACGGTTACACACTCAGTTGGCATATTTTAATTAAGTTAACTTCAAGATATCTAGAACCAGTGTTAAACAAAGTTTCCACGTTGCCACATAACCGCGGGCACGGCTTTCCGAAAGATTCAACCCTGCAGGGGTGCTCCAACTAATCCATCACAAATTACCACAAGCCGCATAGAAATCCGCGATCACGAAGCTCGCGATCTCGTTGGACTCCTTAGTGGAAAACCTCAACTCTGAGATTACCCAAAGCATCACCGGAATCCCAATGCACAAGACATTCGTCAAAGGTAAAACTAATCCAGCAAGGCCGCCCGGCGTGTCGATGATCCCGATAGGAGCCGTGTATCTCGTTCTCAGGACACGACGGATAAGCACAACGTACGGTGGCCTGATAGACATCTCCCGAGTTGCCCCGGGTTGGCCCCGCAAACGGCTCTAGTTTTGGACCAACACCATCAGCACTGCCCCCTGTATTATGTAAAATTACTCCTCGGGTTCATGACGCCCTATGCTTTTAGTATTAACAAAATTATTATGTTGGGAAAATGTAGTACCAATGTTGGGCCTTGCCAGACCAGCTTTAATCTAAAACGAATTATCAAGGGGGTCCCCATAACAACCCCGATCGTGTTAGGAGCGCTCGATTATGGAACATAACACCGGTAGCCAAAACTAAGGGTGCAAAGGTGGAACAAAACACCATGTTAGAAAGGCCAAGCCTTCCACTTTTTACCAAGTATATAGGTGCATTAAATTAAATAGCAATTAATATGGTGATATAACAAGGAACCCATGTTATCACATGGAAGCAACTGCACCTGCAACTAGCAAAGCTAACACATGGTTAAGCAAGCGGTAACATAGCCAATCAGTGGTTTGCTAGGTGGTGAACAGGTAGAAGGTTTTCATGGCAATATTGGGAGGCTGATATTTAACAGGTGGTGGGCAACGAGACAATAACGATAGAAACGGTAAAAACTAGCAAGGCAATGATAGTAATGGTATCTGGGGAAATGGTCCTCTATCCTGAGATCCCGCTTGGAAGAAGAATGACCCCGTGAAGCAGACGAACCAATGTAGTCGAACGAGTCCTCACTTTCCGTCACGCTTGCGAAACTCTATCGAGACGAAGGAAACCGGAAACAAGCATCAACACACGATATTCACCACGGCACATGCACGACAAGATGTAATCGACATATGATGCATGATCAGACTAAGGCAAGGCATGACATGGCAATTCACAACAATCAAACACTACACATTAAGTGAAGTTCAATATGCAACGAGTTGCATATTGATGAAACTCCACATACGGATTAATTAGTTCTATCCCGATTAGGTTCACGGCAGTATTAAATGTGGTTAAACATGGCAAGAGGTGAAGCGTAATTAAACTACCTATCTAGGCATTTTAACTGAGGTCGGAAATGACATATAGCACCTCCGAAACGACCTCACATGTTAATTTACAATTCTGTCCAGATCTGAAGTAACATGTTTTAATATTTGTTAAACAGCAAGATAAATAGGTTCACATGAATCTACGCGCCATTTTAATAAATTAACACATAGAGAACATCTCGAACGGAGCTACGGATCAAAAGATACAAGCACCGCAATATATGATGGCATGAATGCAATATGTGTGCAACGACAGTCACAAGCTTTTCAAAACATACAACGAGCAAGATAATATGAAACTACACGAGATTCTAAGCAAGTTTCATATAGGACACGATCAAAACGGAGCAACGGTTCAACAACTACGAGCTAAATAAGAAATCACTACAATCTGCTAAAATCAGCCACATAGCATTTTCTACACCCCACAACTACGAGCTACACAAATCCAAATTGCTCAAACAAGGCATGAGACGATAGAGGGAAAGATGCATTACAACATACAACTAATAACACCTAGCATGGAAGCATGGATCACTAGGGAAAGAACTCTCAAAATAGCATCTCACACACAGTTTCAGACTTAGAGAAAATAGCAGTTTATGACAGTGCAGTTTTCGATCTGAAGGCATATTGGCAGCAGCAAAACCATAAGCTACAGGACTCCAAATGGCATGAAAATTGACAGCATGCTAGAGAATCCTAAAGTCTACAACTCACTCCATTGCACCAACCTCAAAATAGCTATAGATCACCAGATAAATTCTATGGATTTTTCTACCCCGAAAACATATATAACATGAGGGGTTGCAAAACAAAAATAACGCCACACGTATATGTGAGAATATGTCCTAAATGCAGTATAATAAACTAGTGACGGAATCCTACATGCAAAAATACAAACAACTACTCTAAAATACATGGAAATAAGTCCCTAAAACATGAGCATTTTATCTACGAAGTTTGAGCAATCCGAACACGCACGGAAATAAATACGGGGCAATTAACCTATTGGGACAGCACACAAAACTAGGAATTCGGCGGGTCAAACTATTTCACACATGCATGCTAGTTGCAAATTACGAACCTACGCGAAAAACTACACAAGTTACATATATGACTCGCCTCGATCCGACATACGGTTTAAAATCTACGGGCATTTTAATATCTAACATAATCTGAAATATTAAACCACACAAATACACTACAGAGGCCGAAACTAGTGCAAACAACCCAAAACTGGTGCCGCAATAAAACTAAATCCTGCATGGGCGAGGGATAGGCGGCAGCTCACCTCGTGGGCCATCGGGTCGGCTGGGAAGCTGGGCCGGGGCACGCCTGGCTGGCTTGGCGCGGCGAAGGGGCGAGCTGGGCCGGGAGGCGGCCCACGGGGCGAAGCGGGAGGCGCTCGCACTGGAGGCCCCGATGGAGGCGACGACCAACGGAGCAGGGCGCTGGGCCGGTCAGGGCGAGGCAGGCCCAGGAGCAGGCGAGGCTCTCCTTGCTGTGCGTCGTCCTCCTCTGTCCCGAGCAGAGGGAGGCGGCGGCGGCGGCTTCGCCGGCGACGGGGAATGGTGACGAGGCGACAGCGAAGCTTGGCGAGACCGGGAACGGATGGATCCGGCGGAGGGGGTTCGAGATCCGGCGACGGGAGAAGCTGCGGGCGACGGCGAGGCTCTCTATGATGCACAAAGGACCTGCGGCAGCGGGATCTGGGCGCGGGGCGGCTGGCTGCAGCGGCTCCTCGCCGGCAGCTCGGGAGGTCAAGTGGGGCATGGTGGCCTCGTGCGACGGTTGCAGGGTTGGTGCTCGGGGCGAACTACTCGGGCACCGGGGCACGAGGCTGCGGCTCGTAGTGGCGGCGGCTCGATCCGGATGGGCCCGGAGGGCCTTGCGCGGGATGGAGCGGGCCGGCGGTGGGAGGAGGAGAGAGAGGGCGCGGCGGCTGGGTAGGTGGGTGCGGTTTTCGAGGCAGAGGGCTAGGGTTAGCCGTTTTAGGCAGGGTAGGGCATCTATGCATAGGAAGGGGCTAGGTTAGAGGGTTCTGGGCACTTTTTTGACCCTCCGATCACGATCGGACGGTCCGATCAGAGAGGAGCGTTAGGGTTGGCTATCTAGAGTAGGCTAGCCGGGGAAGAGAGGGAAACGGTGCAGCGTGGCAATGCGGTTTTAAAACACCGAAAAACGTCCGACGAGAGACCGAATACGGTGCCACTACGGTCGACCGTTCGGGTACCAGACGGACTCCGATTGCGACGAAATTTGGCAGGCGGTTTACCTATAATATATTAAGACCGCACTCCACGTCTCAACCCAATCAGAGAAAGTTTTAAACACACTTTTAAAAACAAGGAATACACGATGCCGCGGGCGCGTGCGAGTGTGGTCGGGATCAACACGGTCAACGACGAACACGGAGAGAATCGAGAACTAATAACGGATGCAAGTTTTGAAAACTGGCGGCAACGGGATGCCAATGCAATGCGGATGATGCACATGATGCAATGATGATGCGACAAATAAGAATAACCACACGACAAAAACAGAATAAAAGGGGAATCTTCTGGAACGTCGGTCTCGGGTTGTCACATATGCAGACCCTGCGGGTTCGAGAACTATGTAGATATGACGTGAGGCACTCTTCGGTTAATAACCAATAGCGGGACCTGGATGTACATATTGGTTCCTACATATTTACGAAGATCTCTATCGGTTGAACCTCTATGTGAAGGATTCAGTTAATCTCGTATGCTATTCCCTTTGTCCTTCGGTATGTTACTTGCCCGAGATTCGATCGTCGGTATCTCCATACCTAGTTCAATATCGTTACCGGCAAGTCTCTTTACTCGTTCCGTAATACAAGATCCCGTGACTAACTCCTGAGTCACATTGCTTGTAAGGCTTGTTGTGATGTTGTATTACCGAGTGGGCCCCGAGATACCTCTCCGTCACACGGAGTGACAAATACCAGCCTTGATCCATGCCAACCCAACAGACACCTTTGGAGATACCTGTAGAGCACCTTTATAGTCACCCAGTTACATTGCAACATTTGATACACACAAAGTATTCCTCCGGTGTCCGGGAGTTGCATGATCTCATGGTCATAGGAACAGATACATTGACATGCAGAAAACAATAGCAATAAACTGACACGATCATATTCTACGTTCATAGTTTGGGTCATGTCCATCACATCATTCTTCTAATGATGTGATCCTGTTATCAAGTGGCAACACTTGTCTATGGCCAGGAAACCTTGACCATCTTTGATCAACGAGCTAGTCAACTAGTGGCTCACTAGGGACTGTGTGTTGTCTATGTATCCCCACATGTATTTGAGTTTCCAATCAATACAATTCTAGCATGGATAATAAACGATTATCATGAACAACTAAATATAATAATAACCAATTTATTATTGCCCCTAGGGCATATTTCCAACAGTAATCTGGAGTTTCATGAAGTAAAACTTCTAGAGGAGATATTCATGTGAAGAGGTCGTGTGGGAAGCCTGTTTATCAAAAACAAGCAGTAACAAATGCATCACTCCAGAACCGAAATGGCACAGAGACATGTGCAAGTAGTGTTAGGTCAATTTCAACTTTGTGATGGTGCTTACGCTCAGTTGCACCGTTCTGTTGATGTGTATGAGGACAAGAAACATGATGCGAAATACCAAGCTTCTGAAAGAAGGTATTAAGATTATGATATTCACCTCCCCCCCCAATCATATTGAACATGAACAATTTTGTGCTTAAGCAATCGCTCAACATGTGCTTGAAATTGCATAAAGAAATGGGACACATCAGATTTGCGCTTAATAAGATAAATCCAAGTAAAGCGAATGAAAGCATCAATGAAACTAACATAATAGTTGTGACCACGAAGAAAAGTCTGGGCATAGCCCCACACATATGAAAACACAAGTTCAAGAGGAGCCTTGACAACATGACTTGATACAGAGAAAGGTAATTGATTACTCTTGCTTTGTTGAAATGCATCACACACTAGAAACTCCTTTTTTCTCGACTCAACGGGAAGATTATGGCTATGGAGCACATGATGCACGATGGGAGTAGCAGGATGACCGAGGCGAGAGTGCCACTGCGACGACAACACCCGAACACCACTGAAAACTTGAGAAATAGATGGAACATCAAGAGCATATAGGCCATTGCGAACTCGACCACTAAGAAGAATGTCCCTCGTGTCCAGGTCCTTAACAAAAAAAATGAAAAGGATGAAACTCAACCAACACATTGTTGTCATGAGTTAATTTAGGAACTGAGAGCAAACTACGTGTAACTGACAGAACACGAAGAATATCAAGGAGACACAAGTTTTTATTGGTACGTGAAAGAAGAGATGTCTGACCAACGTGTGAGATGTGCATACCTGATCCATTGGTGGTGCGGACCTGATCATGACCCGTGTAGGGCTGACGAGTGGCCAGCTTGTCAAGCTGGCTCGTTAGATGGTCTGTGGCGCCTGTGTCCATGTACCAGGCAGGATCCATAGGATACGGAGTAAACCCAGGCTCCTGTGTTGCTAGTGCAGCTTGTTTCTCATTGCCTTTTCCATTGTTCCCAATGCCAAGGAAGTCACATTTGAAGCGACGATGGCAGCGAGACGCCATGTTCCCCTCGATGCCGCATAGCTGACACTCAACCCCACCACCACACATCTAGCAGTGGAGTCGCTTGCGCCCAGCCGTGGGAGGAGCAGGAGCGGACGGGCGGGACTGATCAGTCACGCCCAAGATGCGATCCTATCCTCAATTTGGCACGAGGGCCTCGTCAGGGATAGAAGCGCATTTCGTCGTTTCGCAAGAATGGATATCGTTACAAGTACATGTACTGAAAAGATAAGATATATAGAATTGGCTTACACTAGCCACAAGCTACATCAGAGTCACATCAGTACAATATATAATCATCATGACGAAGAGCAGGGTCTGACTACGGACGAAAACAAACGAGAAAAGAAGAACGACGCCCATCCTTGCTATCCCATGCTGCCGGCCTGGAACCCGTCCTAGATCGATGAAGAAGAAGAAGAAGAAGCAACTCCAAATGAACAATCAACGCGCTCGCGTCAAGTAACCTTTACCTATACCTGCAACTGGTGTTCTAGTAATCTGTGAGCCACAGGGGACTCAGCAATCTCATTTCCAAAGGTACCAAGACTAGCAAAGCTTAAAAGGTGAGGTAGGGTTAAGTGGTGAGGTTGCAGCAGCGGCTAAGCATATATTTGGTGGCTAAACTTACGAGTACAAGAAATAAGACGGCGAGGATCTACGCATAGCGAACGTGACTACTGATGATCAAATGAATGATCCTGAACACCTACCTACGTCAGACATAACCCCACCGTGTCCTCGATCGAAGAAGGAACTCACGAAAGAGACAGTCACGGTTACGCACACAGTTGGCATGTTTTAATTAAGTTAACTTCAAGTTATCTAGAACCAATGTTAAACAAAGTTTCCACGTTGCCACATAACCCCGGGCACGGCTCTTCGAAAAGATTAAACCCTGCACGGGTGTGATACGTCCATTTTGCATCATGTTTTCATGTTGATATGTATCGCTTCTTTGGCTATTATTTCACTTCACCGTACTATTCTTATGCCTTTTCTCTCTTATTTTGCAAGGTTTACATGAAGAGGGAGAATACCGGCAACTGGAATTGTGGCCTGAAAGTGGAGCAAAGTTGAGATACCTATTCTGCACAACTCCAAACGCCGTGAAAATCAATGGGGATTTTTTTCCCAATTTATCAAAAATACTGGGCCGAAGAAGTGCCAAAGGGGCACCAGGGGGTGCCCACAAGCCTGCACGGCGCGGCCACCCCCAAGCCACGCCATGGGGGCTTGTGGGCAGCCCACTGGCCCACCGGCCCCCTCTTTTGCTATTTGGAGGATTTCATCCAGGAAAAGATCACAGAGGAGCTTTTTCGTGGTTTCGCCGCCGCCACGAGGTGGAACTTGAGCAGAACCAATCTAGAGCTTCGGCTGGACGATCCTGCCGGGGAAACTTCCCTCTCGGAGGGGGAAATCGTCGCCATCATCATCACCAACACTACTCTCATCGGAGGGGGCTCGTCACCATCAACATCTTCATCAGCACCATCTCATCTCCAAACCCTAGTTCATCACTTGTAACCAATCTCCTTCTCGCGACTCCGATTTGGTACTTGTAAGGTTGCTAGTAGTGTTGATTACTCTTTGTAGTTGATGCTAGTTGGATTATTTGGTGGAAGAGTTTATGTTCAGATCCTTGATGCTACTCATTACCTCTCTGGTCATGGATATGATTATGCTTTGTGAGTAGTTACTTTTGTTCCTGAGGACATTGGATAAGTCATGCTAATAGTAGTCATGTGAATTTGGTATTCGTTCGGTAATTTGATATGTTGTATGTTGTTTTTCCTCTAGTGGTGTTATGTGAACGTCGACTAGATAACACTTCACCATTATTTGGGCCTAGAGGAAGGCATTGGGAAGTAGTAAGTAGATGATGGGTTGCTAGAGTGACATAAACTTAAACCCTAGTTTATGCGTTGCTTCGTAAGGGGCTGATTTGGATCCACTAGTTTAATGCTATGGTTAGACTTTGTCTTAATTCTTCTTTCGTAGTTGCGGATGCTTGCGAGAGGGGTTAATCATAAGTGGGATGCTTGTCCAAGTAAGGGCAGTACCCAAGCGCCGGTCCACCCACATATCAAACTATCAAAGTAACGAACGCGAATCATATGAACATGATGAAACTAGCATGACAGAAATTCCGGTGTGTCCTCGGGAGCGTTTTTCCTCCTATAAGACTTTGTCCAGGCTTGTCCCTTGCTACAAAAGGGATTGGGCCACTTTGATGCACCGTTGCTACTTTTGTTACTTGTTGCTTGCTACGAATCATCTCACCACACAATCACTTGTTACCGATAATTTCAGTGCTTGCAGATATTTCCTTGCTGAAAACCACTTGTCAAATCCTTCTGCTCCTCGTTGGGTTCGACACTCTTACTTATCGAAAGGATTACGATTGATCCCCTATAGTTGTGGGTCATCAGGGTGCTCCAACTAGTCCATCACAAATTACCACAAGCCGCATAGAAATCCTCGATCATGAAACTCGCGATCTCGTCAGACTCCTTAGTGGAAAACCTCAACTCTGAGATTACCCAAAGTATCACCAGAATCCCGATGCACAAGATATCTTTTCAAAGGTAAAACTAATCTAGCAAGGCCACCCGACGTGTCGACGATCCCGATAGGAGCTGCGTATCTCGTTCTCAGGACACGACGGATAAGCGAAGCATACGGTGTCCTGATAGACATCTCCCGAGTTGCCCCCGCACGGTGCTCTATTTTGGACCAGCACCATCATCACTGGTCCTCCCTGTATTATGTTGGGCAAATGTAGTACCAATGTTGGGCCTTGCCAGACGAGCTTTAATCTAAAACGAATTATCAAGGGGTCCCCATAACAACCCCGATAGTGTTAGGAGCGCTCAATTATGGAACATAACACCGGTAGCCGAAACTAAGGGGGCAAAGGTGGAACAAAACACCAAGCTAGAAAGGCCAAGCCTTCCACCTTTTACCAAGTATATAGGTGCATTAAATTTAATAGCATTTATTAGGGTGATATAACAAGGAACCCATGTTATCACATAGAATCAACTGCACCTGCAACTAGCAACGCTAACACATGGTTAAGCAAGCGGTAACATAGTCAATCAGTGGTTTGCTAGGTTGAACAGGTTGATGGTTTTCATGGCATTGTGAGAGACTGATATTTAACATGTGGTAGGCAACGAGACATAATCGATAGAAACGGTAAAACTAGCATGGCAATGATGGTAATGGTATCTGGGGAAATGGTTATCTTGCCTGAGATCCCGCTTGGACGAAGAACGACTCCGTGAAGTAGTCGAACCGATGTAGTCGAACGGGTCCTCACAATCCGACACGCTTGCGGAACTCTATCGAGACGAAGCAAACCGGAAACAATAATCAACACACGATATACACCACACGATGCACAACAAAAATGATGCCTGAGCAGCTGAACACATGCAAGACACGGCATGACAATTCACGACAAACAAACACTGCACATTAAGTGAAGTTCAATATGCAACGAGTTGCATATTGACGAAACTCCACGTTTAATTATTTAGTTTTATCCCGATTAGATACACGACAATATTAAATGTGGTTAAACATGGCAACAGGTGAAGCGCAATTAATCTACCTATCTAGGCATTTTAAATGAGGTCAGAAATGACATATAGCATCTCCGAAACGACCTCACATGTTGATTTAAAATTCTGTCCAGATCTGAACTACCACATTCAGTTAGTTGTTAAACAGCAAAAAAATAGGTTCACGTGATTCTACACATCGTTACAAGCAATTTACACATAGAGAACATCTCCAACGAAGCTACGAATCAAAAGATACAAGCACCGCAAGTTATGATGGCATGCATGCAATATGTGTGCAACGAGAGTCACGAGCACTTCAAAACATACAACCACCAAGATAAAATGAATCTACACGAGATTCTAAGCAAGTTTCATATAGGACACGACCAAAACGGAGCTACGGTTCAACAACTACGAGCAAAACAAGAATCACTACAATCTGCCAAAATCAGCCACATAACATTTTCTACACCCCACAACTACGAGCTACACAACTCCAATATACTCAACCAAGGCACGAGACGATAGAGGGCAAGAAGCACTACAACATACAACTAACAACACCTAGCATGGGAGCATGGATCACTAGGAAAAGAAGTCACAAAATGGCTCCTCACACACAGTTTCACACTTAGTGAAAATAACAGTTTATGAAACTGCAGTTTTCGATCTGAAGGCATATTGACAGCAGCGAAACCATAAGCTAGAGGACTCAAAATGGCATGAAAATTGATAGCACGCTAGAGAATCCCAAAGTCTACAACTAACTCCATTGCACCAACCTCAAAAGAGCTACAGATCACAAGATAAACTCATGCAAAGTCAACAACAAAATATAAGAGATTCAGACTTAGAAATATTTCAGCACCCCTAAAACAACACTATTTCCTAGCACGTAAAGAACAAGCAAACCACACATAAACATGGAATTCTATTGAAACCAAAATTACCAGGGGCTAGCATACATATCCAAGGGCAAAACTCTAATTGACAACTCCTACAAAACACGCACGGATTAAATCCCACAATATAGACAAGAGGGCAATATAGCAAAATATCGCGCGAACTCACTTGCTCAAAATCTAAAACTAATTGCACAGATAAATCCTATGGATTTTTCTACCCCGAAAACATATATAACACGAGGGGTTGCAACACAAGAATATTGCCACACGTAAATGCGAGATAATATCCTAAACACGGTATAATAACTAGCTACGGAATCCTACACGCAAAAATACCAACGGATACTCTAAAATACAAGGCACAAGGGTTCCTAAAACATGAACATTTTATCTATGACATTCGAGCAATCCGGACACACACGAGAAATAACTACGGAACGAATCCTATTGGGACAACACGTAAAACTATGTGTTAGGCATGTCAAGCTACTTCAAACAATTATGCAAGTTGCAAAATCGCATTCTACGCGAGATTCTACACAAAAACCATATACAACACATCGTGATCCGACACGCGGATTAAAAGATACGGACATTAGAACATACGTCTATTTTCTGGAATTTAATTAATTCCGAAAAAACCTAAATAATTCTACGAGGCCGAAATGGTGGGCGCAATTTAGCTAAACGGTGCATGGACGAAAATTAGAGGGCTCCGGGGCTGCTCACCTTAGCAGGCCTCGCCCTGGTCGGTGCTCTGCTCGGCCGAGGGAGGCCTCACGTGGAGATGGGTCACGGAGGTCTCGGGTGGGCCAGGGTTGGTGGAAAGCGCCTGGGCCGATCAACGCTCGACCAGCTCGCCTCGGATCTAGATCCCGATCCAGGGGCTCGAGATGGCGACGCGTTGGCGGCGCGGGGCTGCTTCTAGCGGCTTGGGCGGCAACAGCCGGCCGGTGCTGCCGGTCTGACGCGGCGGGCTCCGACGAACTGCGACTGGCGGCGTGGCACGGGCTCTAGCGACGGGAGGAGCTACAGCCCGGGGTTGAAAGGCGGGCGGCTCAAGGGGGAAACTCCGGCCGGGGGCGAGGTAGCTCTGGCGGCGGTCGGTGAACTCCGACGGGGAGGCGCGGAGAGGTTCTGACAAAGAGGCGACCGGGGACGGTGCGCTGGAGACGGGAGGAGGCGGCGCGCAGGCGAGGTCGCGAGGGGCGCGGGCAGCTCGGCAGGGAGAGGCTCGGGCCTCTGGCAGCGGCTGCAGGATGATACGGGCCGGGGCGGGCCGGATCTGGGCTCGCGGGCCCGGCGGCTGCGCTGAGGAGGGAGGGAGGAGAGAGAGAGAGTGGGGTTAGGGTTAGGGCGCGGATCCTGAGGTGGAAGAAGAGGGTTGTCTAAAAATTACCTCTGGATCCTATTTATAGCCAAAGGGGGGCTAGGTTTAGCGAAATTCTGCCCCGGTTTCAACCGCGCAATCGGATTCGAATAATTCCGAACGCGGAACGGACTAAATTGACGTGTAGAGTAGTTATCCGGAGACGAGAGGGAAAATGGGAGACCCAGCAACGTATTTTAAAACACCGACAAACGTGCGACGAATAACCGAAGACGGTGCCGCTACGGTCGACCGTTCGGGTACCAGACGGACTCCGATTGCGACAAAATTCGACAGGCGGCCTAGCTACATTAAAATAAGACCGCACGTCAAATTCCAACCCAATCAGAGAAAGTTTTCAACACACTTTTAAAAACAAGGATTTAAACGTTGCCGCGGGCGCGGGCGTGTGTGGTTGGGCTCAGAACGGACAACGACGAGAACCGGCAACTAACAACGGATGCAAGTTTTGAAAACTGGCGGCAACGGGATGTTGATGCAATGCAAATGATGCGCATGATGCGATGATGAAGCGTCAAATAAAAATAACCACACGACGAAAACGGAAATAAAGGGGAATCTTCAGGAACGTCGGCATCGGGCTGTCACAACTCTCCTACACTACAAGAGGATCTCGACCCGAGATCCAAGAATGAAAAAGGGGAAGAGGAAGAGAAAGCAAGAGGTAAAACTGAATCGCTTTTTTACAAACGAGTGAAACCAACGATCCTTGAAGGTTGCAAAGCGATGAGGACTGATATGAGAAACAAGCCAGAATTCACGGAAAATTTCGGCAGCACTTCGGTAGGAAAATGGGACAAAAATTCGATAAGATGGGAGAAATAGACAATATTCATAACAAACAACTAAATAGAACAAGGGAACACCATGATCTTGATAGTTTAACAAGATTGACCCAAAAGAGTAACATCACAATGCCTCCGGAACAAGAGACTAAAACTAGATCATTGGGATCAAAGAAAGAATAAGAGAATGACAACTAGTATCACAAGAATCTTGAAGAACACCTGAGAATGGATTGAAACCTTGATGCACCACCATGACGAACCTCATGGGTAAAACCGGAATGAAATGATGAAATAATAAGAATAAAGGCCTTGCAATGATTTAGATGAAGCTTCTCAAAGAGATACTTAAAAGAACTTGGAACTCCGGAAAATAAAGATAAGCATATGTGAAAGAATTGATATCATGAGCCACTCCAGAAGTAGAATTCAGATTACTACGAGCAAGAATAAGAATTATGTTATGCTTATTCTTCATCAAGTTTAATTGATGACAAGCAATGGATTTAGCATACAACTTATTCTTCTAGAAAGAACTTGAAGAGAGAGAGAGAGATATGCACCACATGAAGCATAATTGAAGGAAGCATCGGTGAGAATTGGATTGAATGGGGATACCAAGAATTAATGGAGATACATGAGAATGAAGAGATCATGATCCACCTGAAATAAAACTAGAACAAGGTACCGGATAAACGAGAGACGAACGAAGAGACAACAATTGAGAAGAATTGAGGATGAAAGCTGAAAGCTGAGAACGAAGAATCTTTTGAAATGATGGCCTTCGGAGGATCGAGAATGAAAACAACTCAGAAAAGCACCGAATAGCAAGAAAGGGATTACACATGATTGGAACAAGTGAGAGGATAACACGGAGCTGAGATGACAATCTTCACAAGAATGGAGCAAGATTTGAGAGAAACACTCCTTCGAATTTGCAAGCTGAGAATGATGACGAGAAACAACACCAAGAATACCGAGACACTCCGGAATAATGAAGAATGAAAGGCTGAGCCAAAGACGAGATTTAATTCCAATAGATCTTGGAGAAGGGATATGACTGATGAAATCCATACTTACGTCATAGTTGAAAAGAATTAACGATCTCCGGAAAAATTACACGAGCTATATAAGATCCTGGGAAGGACCTGTGGGTTATGGGTCCGCTCAAAGAAATCACCGTTGAAAAGATTACTCAGAAAGGGAGATATTGCACTGGTACAAATGAAAACTAGATGAGGTTGAGCACCTCGAAATAATTGAAAGAATTGAAAACAAGAACTCTGAGATATTTTCAACACTGCGGATAGAATAGAAAGAAATGACAACAAGACTTGATAAGAATTTTCAACATGGAAAAGAATTGAAAGATGAGAAAGATATGATGACACGGATAACTGAATTGAATTCACTGGTAAAGACGACAGAATGAACAAATATGACACGAATCTCTTGAGAATCATCACAATGAATCCCCGGATACAAAACGGAAGAAGATAGCGGAAGCTATAAAGAAATGAAATGCACTTGGATGAAATCCAATCATTGAAGAAAAGGGAGGGAGGGCGGGGAAAACAAAGACAACTTGGGACAGATGAGACGAACTCTGGAATAAAATGAGAGAATGATCTTGCGAAATTGGAGAGGACTGAGTGCACTTGAAGAGAAGCACACCGGTTGGAAAATAATTAACATGACGACTCCGGTTGACAAGAATTGATAAGACAATTTGATTTGAGCAACATAATTAATACTCTCATAAAAAATATGAGAACACCACTTAGGAAAGATCTGAAATCGCCACTTGACATCGAAGCAACACGAATTACCATATTCTAACAAAACAAAGGGTGAGGCTTATGAAACAAGCCAGAACAAACTCATGAGAAAGATTTCCGTTCGATATTTTCGTGGACAGGATCGCACGGGCTCGTTCCTTACAGTAGCCATCAAGTGCAAGGCAGGGCACCCGACATACGAAGCATCCCCGAGTCGTAGCAAGCTACAAGGACTCTTTAAGACACAACGAGAACCGATGTAAGACGACCGTCAACAAATGAATCCACTAGATGTCGAACCCCAACCTAACATCATGCATTTGTTGGAAGATTGTCCTATAAGTAACTACTTGAATTCCCACCTAAGAATTCCTGAAATATCTGGTCGTGCAATCTGGTACACGGATACAAGGAGTAATAATCACACAACTCCTATACTAACCCGTCCATTGTATCACATCCGTCAACACATTACCAGAATCTCGGACCTTCATCTACTACAGACCCTCGTGATCACAACGATACAAAGTATGGCAGTATTCCCGAACAATCTGCACCAGTGCTGGGGACATCGGGGTTATCTTGCCACTACTAGTATTGAAGCAATTGCGAACATCCTTCGTTCTGAGATACTCAGAAATCTGAATGATAACGATGTGCTCGAGAATCCCCTGGAGCTCAACTCCCCGGAAGAAATCAAGTCAGACAGGAGGCACCAAGACAGAACTCCGTCACATCGGCATCATATAGATTCCAAAAATATCCGCGTGATCCTAAAAAAATTTGAGTGAGAAGAGGAGTAGAATAAATTATTACGTCCAGATTCCTCACAAGAGCATAGAAGAGGAGAAAAAAGAATCCTACTCTTCGATATATAACTAGACGCTAAGCAATTTTTCACTAGACTCGACTCGGCCAAGTTCGATCAATCAAGGGGGCTCCTAGGTCGGTACTGCTGTGATACCAACTTGTCACGCCCAAGATGCGATCATATCCTCAATTTGGCACGAGGGCCTCGTCAAGGATAGAAGCGCATCTCGTCGTTTCGCAAGAATGGATATCGTTACAAGTACATGTACTGAAAAGATAAGATATATAGAATTGGCTTACACTCGCCACAAGCTACATCAGAGTCACATCAGTATAATACATAATCACCATGAAGAAGAGCAGGGTCCGACTACGGACGAAAACAAACGAGATAAGAAGAATGACGTCCATCCTTGCTATCCCAGGCTGCCGGCCTGGAACCCGTCCTAGATCGATGAAGAAGAAGAAGAAGAAACAACTCCAAATGAACAATCAACGCGCTCGCCTCAAGTAACCTTTACCTATACCTACAACTGGTGTTGTAGTAATCTGTGAGCCACAGGGGACTCAGCAATCTCATTTCCAAAGGTACCAAGACTAGCAAAGCTTAAAAGGTGAGGTAGGGTTAAGTGGTGAGGTTGCAGCAGCGGCTAAGCATATATTTGGTGGCTAAACTTACGAGTACAAGAAATAAGATGGGGAGGATCTATGCATAGCGGACGTGACTACTGATGATCAAATGAATGATCCTGTACACCTACCTACGTCAGACATAACCCCACCGTGTCCTCGATCGGAGAAGGAACTCACGAAAGAGACAGTCACGGCTACGCACAGAGTTGGCATGTTTTAATTAAGTTAACTTCAAGTTATCTAGAATCAGTGTTAAACAAAGTTTCCATGTTGCCACATAACCGCGGGCATGGCTTTTCGAAAAGATTAAACCCTGCAGGGGTGCTGCAACTAGTCCATCACAAATTACCACAAGCCGCATATAAATCATCGATCACGAAGCTCACGATCTCGTCGGACTCCTTAGTGGAAAACCTCAACTCTGAGATTACCCAAAGCATCACCGGAATCCCGATGCACAAGATATCTCATTAAAGGTAAAACTAATCCAGCAAGGCCACCCGACGTGTTGACGATCCCGATAGGAGCCGTGTATCTCGTTCTCAGGACATGACGGATAAGCGAAGCGTACGGTGGTCTGATAGACATCTCCCGAGTTGCCCCGGGTTGGCCCCGCACGGTGCTCTATTTTGGACCAGCACCATCAGCACTGGCCCTCCCTGTATTATGTAGAAGTACTCCTCGGGTAGCGCTAACTCCCTATGCATTTCAGTATTAACATAACTATTATGTTGGGCAAATGTAGTACCAATGTTGGGCCTTGCCAGACCAGCTTTAATCTAAAATGAATTATCAAGGGGTCCCCATAACAACCCCGATCGTGTTAGGAGCGCTCAATTATGGAACATAACACCGGTAGCCGAAACTAAGGGGCAAAGGTGGAACAAAACACCAGGCTAGAAAGGCCAACCCTTCCACCTTTTACCAAGTATATAGGTGCATTAAATTAAATAGCATTTATTAGGGTGATATAACAAGGAACACATGTTATCACATGGAATCAACTGCACCTGCAACTAGCAATGCTAACACATGGTTAAGCAAGCGGTAACATAGTCAATCAGTGGTTTGCTAGGTTGAATAGGTTGAAGGTTTTCATGGCATTGTGAGAGGCTGATATTTAACATGTGGTAGGCAACGAGACATAATCGATAGAAACGGTAAAACTAGCATGGCAATGATAGTAATGGTATATGGGAAAATGGTCATCTTGCCTGAGATCCCGCTTGGAAGAAGAATGACTCCGTGAAGCAGTCGAACCGATGTAGTCGAACGGGTCCTCACAATCCGACACGCTTGCGGAACTCTATCGAGATGAAGCAAACCGGAAACAAGAATCAACACACGATATACACCACACGATGCACAACACAAATGATGCATGAGCAGCTGAACACATGCAATACACGGCATGGCAATTCACGACAAACAAACACTACACATTAAGTGAAGTTCAATATGCAACGAGTTGCATATTGACGAAACTCCACGTTTAATTATTTAATTTTATCCCGATTAGATACACGGTAATATTAAATGTGGTTAAACATGTCAAGAGGTGAAGCGCAATTAATCTACCTATCTAGGCATTTTAAATGAGGTCGGAAATGACATATAGCATCTCCGAAACGACCTCACATGTTAATTTACAATTCTGTCCAGATCTGAACTAACACATTTAATTAGTTGTTAAACAGCAAAAAAAATAGGTTCACGTGATTCTACGCGTCTTTACAAGCAATTTACACCTAGAGAACATCTCCAACGGAGCTACAGATCAAAAGATAAAAGCACCGCAAGTTATGATGACATGAATGCAATATGTGTGCAACGACAGTCACGGGCACTTCAAAACATACAACCAGCAAGATAAAATGAATCTACACGAGATTCTAAGCAAGTTTCATATAGGACATGACCAAAACGGAGCTATGGTTCAACAACTACGAGCAAAACAAGAAATCACTACAATCTGCCAAAATCAGCCACATAGCATTTTCTACACCCCACAACTACGAGCTACACAACTCCAATATACTCAACCAAGACATGAGACGGTAGAGGGAAAGAAGCACTACAACATACAACTAACGACACCTAGCATGGGAGCATGGATCACTAGGAAAAGAAGTCACAAAATGGCTTCTCACACACAGTTTCACACTTAGTGAAAATAACAGTTTATGAAACTGCAGTTTTCGATCTGAAGGCATATTGACAGCAGCAAAACCATAAGCTACAGGACTCCAAATGGCATGAAAATTGACCGCATGCTAGAGAATCCCAAAGTCTACAACTAACTCCATTGTACCAACCTCAAAAGAGCTACAGATCACAAGATAAACTCATGCAAAGACAACAACAAAATAGAACAGATTCAGACTTAGAAATATTTCAGCACCCCTAAAACAATACTATTTCCTAGTAAGTAAAGAACAAGCAAACCACACCTAAACATGGATTTCTATTGCAACCAAAATTACCAGGGGCTAGCATACATATCCAAGGGCAAAACTCTAATTGACAACTCCTACAAAACACGCACGGATTAAATCCCACAATATAGACAAGAGGGCAACATAGCAAAATATCGCGCGAACTAACTTGCTCAAAAGATAAAACTAATTGCACACATAAATCCTATGGATTTTTCTACCCCGAAAACATATATAACATGAGGGGTTGCAACACAAGAATATTGCCACACGTAAATGCGAGATAATATCCTAAACACGGTATAATAACTAGCTATGGAATCCTACACGCAAAAATACCAACGGCTACTCTTAAATACATGGCACAAGGGTTCCTAAAACATGAACATTTTATCTACGACATTCGAGCAATCCGGACACGCACGAGAAATAACTACGGAACGAATCCTATTGAGACAGCAAGTAAAACTATGCCTTAGGCACGTCAAGCTACTTCAAACAATTATGCAAGTTGCAAAATCGTATTCTACGCGAGATTCTACACAAAAACCATATACAACACGTCGCGATCCGACACGCGGATTAAAAGATACGGACATTAGAACATACATCTATTTTGTGGAATTTAATTAATTCCGAAAAAACCTAAATAATTCTACCGGGCCGAAATGGTGGGCGCAATTTAGCTAAACAGTACATGGGCGAAAATTAGAGGGCTCGGGGGCTGCTCACCTTAGCAGGCCTCGGCCTCGTCGGTGCGCTGCTCGGCCGAGGGAGGCCTCGGGTGGAGCTGGGCCACGGAGGTCTCGGGTGGGCCGCGGTTGGTGGAAAGCGCCTGGGCCGGTCAACGCTCGACCAGCTTGCCTCGGATCTGTATCCCGATCGAGGGGCTCGTGATGGCGACGCGCTGGCGGCGCGAGGCTGCTTCTGGCGGCTGGGGCGGCGACAGCCGGCCGGTGCTGCCGGTCAGACGCGGCGGGCTCCGGCGAACTGCGACTGGCGGCGTGGCACGGGCTCCAGCGACGGCGGGAGCTACGGCCCGGGGTTGGAAGGCGGGCGGTGCAACGGGGAAACTCCGGCCGGGGGGCGAGGTAGCTCCGGCGGCGGCCGGCAAACTCCGACGGGGAGGCGCGGAGAGGTTCTGACGAGGAGGCGACCGGGGACGGCGCGCTGGAGACGGGAGGAGGCGGCGTGCAGGCGAGGTCGCGAGGGGCGCGGGCAGCTCGGTAGGGAGAGGCTCGGGCCTGTGGCAGCGGCTGCGGGGTGATACGGGCCCGGGCGGGCCGGATCTGGGCTCGCAGGCCCAGCGGCTGCGCTGAGGAGGGAGGGAGGAGAGAGAGAGTGGGGTTAGGGTTAGGGCGTGGATCCCGAGGTGGAAGAAGAGGACTGTCTAAAAAATAACCTCGGGGTCCTATTTATAGACAAAGGGGGGCTAGGTTTAGCGAAATTCCACCCCGGTTTCAACCGCGCGGTCGGATTCGAATAATTCCGAACGCGGGACGGACTAAATGGCCGTGTAGAGTAGTTATCCGGAGATGAGAGGGAAAACGGGCGACCCGGCAACGTATTTTAAAACACCGACAAACGTCCGACGAATAACCGAAGACGATGCCGCTACGGTCGACCGTTCGGGTACCAGACGGACTCCGATTGCGACGAAATTCGACAGGCGGCCTAGCTACATTAAAATAAGACTGCACGTCAAATTCCAACCCAATCCGAGAAAGTTTTCAACACACTTTTAAAAACAAGGATTTAACGTTGCCGCGGGCGCGTGCGTGTGTGGTTGGGCTCAGAACGGACAACGACGAGAACCGGCAACTAACAACGGATGCAAGTTTTGAAAACTGGCAGCAACGGGATGCCGATGCAATGCAGACGATGCGCATGATGCGATGGTGAAGCGTCAAATAAAAATAACCACACGACGAAAACGGAAATAAAGGGGAATCTTCTGGAACGTCGGCATCGGGCTGTCACATGATCCCTCGGTGATGGCGGCGGATGCTGTTTGGCACCACGAGGCCCCCCCACGGTGAGCAACATTAGCTGATGAGCCATCAGTATAGGCCCCAACGGAGCGACGAGCAGAGAGTAGTTGTTCCGCGTTCAGGAGGCGCGCATAAAGATCACGTGGTGGCAGTGGTGTGTCACCTCCATTAATACTTTCCACCAGGGAATCATAGTCCTCATCAAGGCCATTGAGGATGAATGAGGTGAACTCCTCATCACTGAGAGGCTTCCCAATGGAGGACAGTGTATCAACCAAGTTTTTGACCTTGTTGAGAACTGATGAAAAGGGCTAGGCAATCCACATATACGCTTCAACACCCCCTCTCACGCGTGACGCGGAAAGTCAACACGTGGACAAACTCAGAGGTATGGCTCAAGAGGCCTATACGTGGACAAATAGGGGGTGACAGTAATTTTTGAATAAATTATGAAAGCGAGGACTTGAACTCAAGATTTTAGGCTTTGATACCATGTTAGACATACTAGGGTTTGGGCAATGCTCGATACCCTGAACGGGTACAATTGTCATGTATTTATATGAGGGAAACGTATAGGTACAACTTTGTATTACAACACGTATATCTACTATATACTTAGTCTAACAATGCAGGTTTCTCAGGTATCTATCTTAGGGGTACCGGCGGATGCAGATTCACCGGAGAATTCTGATGGTTGACTGACTTTAGAGGGATAACCGTGGCAGGGGCAAACCGGTGGCGGGGGTGGGAGGTCAAGGGAAGAGTGGAGCGGTTTAGTTTGACTATCTTAGCATGTGGTTTGTGTAGCTTGGTCATTTGATTACAAACACATAAAAAACAAAGGAAAGAAAACAACAGAAGATACTGGCCACTTGATGACTTTGTTAATTTAAAGTCGATCTAGGCTTTAAGTCTTTTCTTGGGCTCCATCATGTGTGTTTTCTTCAAGAAAAAAGTAACAAACAGAGCAAAGTCACTTGGTTAAACTTATTAAAAGATTTTCAATCAGACTCCTAAAAACCCATAAGATGTCCCTCTCAAGAGGTAGGCTTGAAGAAAAGAGATGGAGCACAAAGATGGGTTCAAGAAAGGGAGGAGTTTCGCCTTGGAAATATAGAAGATAAACAGTTATATCATATTTCTCTCTTCATCTTACACACAATGAATAGAAGGTTGCCGTATGTCATGATTTTTATGGGATAAACACTTGTCTTATTTTCTCTCGTCATCTTACATGAATAGAAGATTGCCATGTGCCATGAATTTTATGGCACATAATTGGTGGGAGGAACCGTCTGTCACAAGTATTGCAAAATAAACTACTCCTATGAGGAGATCTTGCTATTTTAGCTTATCATGCCTTACAAAGTTATGCACAGATTACGATAGTTTCTTAACCAAGGCAAAATCCCCATCAGGAGAACACACGTACATAGAATGCAACCGAAAGCACGAGCTGTGCCAATGATGTACAGAATAGAGCTAAATCTCCACGACAGGGCAAGAACCCCTCCTACTTCCCGTCTTTCTCTGGTCAGTTTACCAGCATTTCCAAAGCAACCTCCTCAATGAGCAAGGACAGAACGCCCTCCCCGGCGTCCCTTACCCAGCACTCCGTTTCGTCCATGCAGATCCAGTCCTGCCACCCCATGTCCCACGCGCTGTTGATCGACGGGTCCACGCATCCGAGATCCCTCTCCAGCTTCATGGACATGCTGTCTTTGGTGCCACTGCCATGGTCGTCTTTGTCGTCGGTGTAGCTCTTCAGCTTCCGTGTCCCGTCGCTGATATCGCCTAGCAATGCCTCCAGGGAGAAGTACGGTGTTGCTCCGCATTTCTGGGTCCTGAATCCAGTGTAATACAGGCTATTCTGCTGACGATGTTTTCGTTCCAGTTGCTCCATCGCTATGCCTGTGTAGAGTTCACGGTCTCCCATTTCAGCCTTTCCGGTATCTTTGTATTGCTCAGTCAGATGGTCGTAATCGTATGCGTTAATGCCTATCAGTTGTGCTGCTTGGTTAACGAATGACTTGTTGCTTAGGAGAAGCAAACTCATCTCATCTTTTGTTTCAACTTCCCTTTTTGGTGTTCTGTTTATTGGTGGGCTGCTTTGGCTGGAAATCAGTGAAGCTTCACTGGACTCGCTAAAATCTTCGAGAGCGTCTGCCATTAAAAGGAATTGTTAGTGCCAGAACTTCTTCTTTTTTGCAAGGGAGAGCAATTATTAATTCTTCTCTCATCAAGAAATATTAATATGTAACCCACAAACAAAATCATGATAATCCTTTTTAATAAATGGAAGTGTGCATCAGAATGATGCATAGGCCGGGGGTAATCCTCCTTTTCTTTAAAAAAAAAAAAAACATGATACTCCCTTTGTCGCTAAATATAGGCCATCCTAGAAACCGTGCAGTCAAATATTCTTAAATTTGACCATAAAATTGTAAGATTGCCTACGTGAATTCAGTATCATCAAATTTGCTAATTGCTACTGTATGTGCAACTTGTTCTCAAAATCATATAATAACATAAATCAACAGTAGATGCAGCACTTTGTGAGAACCATTTCATTGTAAACCCAAACCAAGGCACCTGGATGCAAACTGTAATTCCTTTCTGACCAGTTCATTCACATATCAGCAGTAGATTGGAGTTAACTATTGGATGTCCTTCCTACTTTTGGCCTTTTGATAACAGTGACATAAACAGAACCGATGAAAATGCTTTCAGAAGAACAAAAAAGGTTTGTGATTATTACCATCGATGGAAGGTTCTGTGTCCCAATCAGCGCTCTGGCAGCTTTCATCACTAGGTGTCGCACTATGTTCTGTGGATGGACAATCAGTTTGGATGAACTCTCTGTGCACCTCATATGCCTGCATTGTGAGCAAAAAAGGTCTGAGGACGCAAGTGTTTGAACCAACCATTTCATTCAAGGTACTTCTCATTTAACTGAAACGCCTAAAATCAAATATTTGAATGGCTTTCAAAGCATACTTATTTTATGAATCTGAAGATTTCGATTTCAAAAAGTTCTCGCTTGTGGTCATTCTTTTACCAGCTTCAAAGTAGTTTCGTCTCTAAGATAGCATGAAAGATTTTCAGTCTATGCTATGTAGTGAAGGATGCTTACCACTATGTCATCAATAGTTGGGTTATTGATGTTTCTACTTGACACTATCTTCTCTCTAGAACTACCAGGTGTTCTTCGTAAGACCGGCTTCATTGTACGGCATGTTGAAGGATTGCTACTTGATGCAACTGATTTCTTATCAGTCTTTTTCACTAGTTTAGCATTAGTGTGAGATGCTGATGCTGTCTTAGCCTTCACATCCTTCCTCCTTTCTCCCTTCCTATCAGCCAAATGATATTTCTGTTTATTGTTGCTTCTACTGTTGATCTCAGTCTTTTGTTCTATGTGCTGCTTTCGAGTTGTATGAGATACAACCTTCACATTCCTGGGGGCTTTGGTTTGAGCTTGGCCCATCCTTTGTTCTCTTTGGATTGATTTCACTGAACCAAGCTCAGTAGCCGCTGAGGTATCTTGCGAAGGAAGGATGTGTTCATGAAAATAAGGAAAACCCATCTGAACATTGTGCTGCTGGGCCTTGTGCTCATCAGAACTCGTGGTATTTAAAAGCCTCTTGACTTGAATTGTCTTCATCGTCTCCTGCCCTGCCTTGCCCTTACGTTGAGAGTCCTTTCCTAATGATTGCATTGGTAGCTTTTCTGCTGGTGGTGGTTTTGACTTAGGCATGTCAATATCAAACTGTGCCTTCAGTGTCTCGTCTTTCTTGGCGGTATTTCCCTTGTGGGGGGGCAAACCTTCAAGGCCCATGAGCCTCGCTACCAAACTCGGGGTCTTATTTGTTGGTACCAAACTCGGTGTTTTGGGCTTGTCAGGTTGCACAGGTGGACATGATAATGATCTTGGCACCACCTTCTTCTGCTTAGTAGACTTGGATACGGTGGTACTGTTTGGCGTGCTCCGTGATGACTGACTCAAGGAGGCCTGCTGCTCACCATTGGAGGACACTGACAAGAGGTTCGCCCTGTAAAGGCTGTCCTTGATCACTCTCTTCAGCTCGTCGGTAGAACTCCTTAGTTGCCCATCGAATCTATTGCTGACACTTCCAGGGACCAGCTTCTTGGCGATTGATGCTTCGAAGAGTGCTTCACGGATTCCTGTTATGTCTAATGATTCATCGTCATTCCCTGGCCTTCTCTTCTTAGTCGATTGACGCATACTCTGTGACACTGTTTGGAACTTCTCATCAAGCATGACAAGGGAGTCCTGGAGGTTCATAGCGCCTCTTAGGAGGTCCTCAGCAAAATGCCTCGAGAGTGTGGAACCCATCACATAATCTCTTCGCGAGAAGATGGACCTCTCCTCCCGGCTGCTCTGTGTGGGGCGCCAATCCTGGCTTTGGCAGCTCCGGCAGACTGTGGGTTGCAGTGTGACAACATAAGGGACATCACGCTGAGTTCTTTCAGGATAGCTGCCATCTTTGCTCCTGGAGCTGGAGGGATGACTCTTTGAAAGGGACCTGCAAACCACTGATCTGAAACTGTCTTGCTGCATTCTGTTTTTTCTGAAAAAGACACAAACAAACAGAGAGACGAGTAAGCACACCAAACTGGTCAGACGATATATCATACACAAATTCAAGTGAGCAAACATAATTTCCTGGTCAAAACAAAGAAAGAAGGCTACTTACATTATCTTGGTTCTTCCCTATAACATACGAAACAGATATCAATTTAAGTACTTGTTTCCTTTAGGAGTCGATGTCTGGCTTGACTCTGGACTCAAGATCCTGGATAGGAACAAAGAGGAACCTATGGATCAGCAGAAGAAAGCTAATCGTGTTAGTCTACAAACAGAAGGAACGAAACATACAAAAAATTAGGAGCTTTTGGCTGTATGTATATACTATGATATCTTCCAAGTTTCTCGCTCTGCGAGGAATAGCGACTGTGACTAATTAAATATGCAAGGACAAGCAGTTGAATTAGTTACTACAGAAGAAAGCTATGGGGGCTTTTCTCTATTCTGCCCACGGAATATCTGCGGCTTGACCAACCACCCGGGCTTTACCGGTGCTCAAAATTCACAGGCATCATGTCAGCAACAGGTAATTCATCACAAGCAGTGCCCTGCTTTCCACCCACATGAAAGTAAATAAAAGGGTAAAAAGGAGATGGAGGTGGCCAGGAGGAGGTAGTTGGAATAAAGAGGCCATTTGATCCTTAACTCCCATGAGGTCAAATTGAACAAATCGTAAACCCTAGCAAACAAGTCAAAATAACCACCGAATTCCCCTATACATGTACTCCAACTTACTTATTTCTCAACAGCACAGTAATACTGTAGCTAACAACCCAAAAAACGGCCTAAGAAATCGCAAACAAGCAGCGCATTTCTTCAACTCTCCCCGCACATTCTTCTTGGCCTGACCCCAATTGAACAGCCCCAAAACCTAGAGCGGCCAGGCGAAAGGATTTACCAGAGCACTTGCAGCAGGGGGGGGGGGGGGGAACGAAAATGAAGGGCCAGGAACCCTAGAGTTCTTGGGGTGCCATCCTCCGCATTCTCGAACAAAACGAGAGAGAGATGGAGAAAGAGAGAGAGGAAACAAATAAAGGCACCTCGAGCTCCTTGCAAGGCCGGGGGCCTCCGAGGTTTGGCGCGAGTACGAGTGGTGCGTGGAGGATCCCCAAGATCTGTACTACTACTGGAAGCAATAAAGGTGCGGGACTAGGACTACTGCGCCAGCATGTGAGCCCCTGCAGCGACGCAGTTTACTAGTGGCCTCCTTCTCTCCCTCCCATGAGAAAGCTCAACCATTTGTCCTGTCTTTTGATGTGGGAACGGGGAGGGGGCAGGTGGCCGGCGAGTGGTGGGCTCATTTACTTTGACCAGGAAACTGCCGAGCCGACGATGATGCCATCGCCGCCTCTTTCAGCATCCGTGGGACCGGCGTGTCACACTAGTACCCAGAATTTGATACACTAATTAGACTAGTCGAATGCTCATGCGTTACCACGGAAGATATAAAACAATAATGACGATATCGTTTAAATCATCGCACTGTTTGATGTTTGATGTGTCTATTTTAAAGTATAAGATAATCTAATTAGTTTGATTATGACGAATACATTATATTTATTTAGGTGTATCATAGAAATGCAACGAGCTCTAAGTTTTATGAATAAAAAATTTGAATGACAAATTTCATAAACCGAAATTAAATAGAAAAACGTATGTGACAACTCTATTACTTTGATAATTCGTTTCCTTGTCCATGTCACAACATTTTATTTGCGTTGCCCACAAAAGCCTTATTTTGAAGCAGTCTATCACCTCGTGTAGTTGGCAGTGCAGATCATTACGATTTCACGTATAGTTTAGGTACATCAGCCAACACATAAAGATTAGAGGCACATGCATGACGCGGGAAAGAAAAAATAGTTACTGAATTTTGCACTTTAGTTGAAAGAAAATAATTAGATATGAAATGACACCTATAAAATAATACTCCATCCTTCCTAATACTCCTCATTCCCAACATGTAAAGCGCGCTTGACTTGTTTGGTCTTTGTCGCACAACTTTGACAATCATTATTGCTCATTGTATGTCTACAAAATTAGTTTCAATATATATGTAATAAAGTAGTTTTGCATAAAAAATAATACAATAAAATTTATCCATGTTCAACCCATGTATGTTAATATATAAAAGTGATCAAAGTCGCACGTTGAATCCCATGTAATTTCAGGGGTGTTATATTTCATGGAGGGAGTACCTAAAGCAAAAGTCTGCTTCATGTCTTCCTAGGTTGTGACTTAAACTAAAAGTGCATGGCATCCCCTTGAAACATGAATAATGACTTTTGACCAATAGAACCATATATCAAATCCTTCATATGCTTGGTTACAATTTACACAACACAACAATGGCACACCTCGTTCAAGATAGACGGTTTCTCTTTTGCAAAAATAAATAAATAAACATAGAGAGTTTCTCCTTTACAATAGAAAATATAAGTAGAAGGCAAAGAAGTGTTATATTACTATGTCATGAATACTTACACCAGTGTGAAGTTGTCCACTTATTGACTACATGACTCTTTGATCATGTTCACCAAATTGGGAAATGAGGACGTTGAATTTGCTTTTCCGTTGATCTCAAAATATTTGCACCAATCCATCAATTAATTAGTGAATCCTGACCATGATCATCATACCTAGCTAGAAGGCTAGAAGTAAAGGGGAGTACTTAAGGAACCTTAAAATTCTAATATGAAAGCTTAAGAGCGTCGCGGCATATCTACAATAAGTAGCAATGTCAGTCTAATATGAAAGCTTAGTAGCATATCATGTCTGTTTTGTTGCACTTGTGAAAAGAAACCATCTTTAAGTTATGGTGATAAACTCACGTGGAACTACATTATGAACGTTGGCACTTATCTAAGAGTACTAAGAGTCAAACTGATTCAATGTGTTTGACAAAAAATGGAATGAGAAATGCAAGATGTGAGATCAAAGATGATGAATCCGCAACAAGTCCCTTCACAATTTTCACGAAGCTCAACAATATGGCATGGAGCAACCTAAAAACCTGCAAAAGATTGGTAAATAAATATTATAATGTTGAGTTTATAACAAACATATAAAATATTATTGATGGCATGTAGCTATTTTGTCTCTAGGAACTGAAAGATTAGTGATGCCATGAGCATATACATATATAGAGATGTAATATACATATATCAAGCAAAGAAAATGCGTACTCATATATACTAATATTCCATGATGATTTTGTATCATTATCATTCATAAAATAACCCATAGAAAAGTATTCCTTTCTCCTTCATGAGACCACTCTCAATGTTACTGAATAAGCACAAATCGTAGCATAAAAGTATAGGAACAAACTGCTTGTTTTGTTGACCAAAAATAAATTACCTTGTTCTTCGTCCTTCACCAAATCCCCCCTGCACAAGTCGTTCTTAGAGCTACATGATACAAGTGGAAAACATAGTCACAGAGGACGAACAGAAGAGAGAGACGAACATGAAAACAACGTGTCCTGATCCTCTCCCGATGCCCTAGCTATTGCTTGTCTTGCACTTGTGCCCATGCACGCCACTCCGCAGATGTCCCAAGAATCGACCACGTGCCCCATTAGTGCCCTCCTCTAGCCCCATGAGCAGCTGGTGGCCAACATCGTCGTCCGTCGTCCTCACTCCTGCGATCGATCTTGTGAAGCCGAGACGAGGGGTCCTGCTCCGGGATGGATGTAGCTAGCTCGATGACCATCTAAGCCGGCCATGGCGCATGGCCTGCATTGTTCTCTCCATTACCCTAGCTCAAGCACGCTGCCGAATTGTTTTTTGCTCCTCCACGTGTTGTGGCAATTCGCTTCTGCCTTCATCTTTTATCAAGGGAGAAGCACGACGATCGACCTTATCAGGGCTTCATAGAGGGCTTCATAGAGGACTACCAGGAGCATCTCAACGAAGACGATAGAAACGACCCCGCCGGCGCGACCGATGCTGGTCAGTTCAGAGGACAAGAGGTAGAGCGCGATGGCTGCTCCAAGCGTAGGCGCGAACCCCACAAGTCCTCCACTTCCCCAGTCGCATCATCACTACTGGCGCTGGCGCGTCCTCGCGAAGGAACACCATTGAAACGGTGCAAATGGCGGACGACACGACGGCGAGCATGAGGAGGAACGAGGCCGGGTCATTAGGAAGGAGCAGTCGTAGAGGTTCACGGTGGGAGAAGCCCTAGCAGATCGTGCATGTATAGAGATGCGCATAACGAGGCTTGGATTTTGCCTGCTCCGGCGGCAGTTTGAGATCACATAGGAGACGTGCGTGTGCGTGGGTAGGGTTAATTAGTTTCTTTTCTATTTTTTCTTTGTAAACCATAGGATTGGAAGCGGGACGTACTGTAGAAAAAACGGTGTGGTTCTCGTTCGAAAGGAGATCGTGGGAAGGAGGTGGCCGAACAAAAAAACATATCGATGGGAGGACGTATCTATCGGGGAGGAAGCGATCGGGGAGAGGGTGGGAGCGATCAGGGAGAGTGTGGGGGGCTCGATAGGTTGAACCATCACGACGACGGCAGATCCCCTTTAATAGTAGAGATTTGTAAGAGCATCCACAATTTGTCTGGACAAATCCGTTCCCTTAGGTCCCGCTTGGATGCGGTGTAAATCTATACATCCAAAATTTATTTACAGGTGCAAATTACATGTCTTAGTTTAATTTCCGCTTGGAATAAATACGACGACGGAAGGTCCTTACAGGGCTGCTTACGACAATCCAAGCAGGGCCTTGGGATGTGTTTGGTTGTATTTCCTACCTAGCATGACTCTTCTCATCTAAGACATGATCAGTGTAAACATGCTGAGTAGATGCATTTGCTATTGTTTGGTAGTAATGTACGTGTTGATACATGCTCAGGTGAGACTTTATTTGGTAGCTGCTGGTTGGTGAGTGAACAAAGGAGATGAGAGTGAGGGAGATCAAAGGAAAGATGAGGCAGGGCGGCGGCGGAGCTACCTCCGGCTCGGTCGGAGCCGAGCAGGGCAGCGGCACGGCCGGGGGCAAGCAGGGCGGCGACGCGGCCGGGGGCGAGCGGGGAGGCGGCGACGCGGGGCCGAGCAAAGCGGCGACGCGGCCGAGGTAGAGTAGGGGAGGCGACGACCGGGGGCGAGCAGGGCGGCGGCGCGTCACGGGAGCGTCGCTGAACGAGAGGCTGGATTAGATCAGTTCGCTCGGGAGCCACGATGATCAGCGAACACCCCTTCGTCCGTTCGCTCGGGAGCCATGCTCAGGGGCCTTGTGCATCAGATGGACCATGCTGAGTAGAGCTCATACACCCTACCAAACAGATAAAAGTGGATTGAGGAGGAAACTGCTGCCCTCATGCACACTTGGTGCAGGCTACCAAACACACCCTTATACGTCCGCGGATGCATCCGCACACGCCCACAGGCGCATCCAGACAACCCCTCATACTTCGTTCCATGCATCTACATACCTCATATCCTGATTCTTAAATTCATGTAAAACCATGCATGTTGATCATCCGATATAAATTGTCCGAATTCGACATTTGTAAACAAAAGCAAATGATATCATAGTTCAACTAAACACACATGCCAAAATGAAATCAATGTCCAATTGACAAGTGTTGATTGTCGGATCACCTATCGGACGAATTCATCCATGCGTCCTGCTTCGCCTGGGCATCCATCTCCGCGCGCATCCGAGCTGCCTCCTCCGCATGCATCTTCGCAACGATCGTCGTCTGCATCCGGGCTGCCTCCTGGTTGCCTACTCCGTTGCCGCAGCCGTAGCTGCCCTGGCCGCCTCCAACACTCTACGGTCGTTAATCTCCTTCTTCTTCTCCGCAAGCCATTTCTTGGCATGTTCATCCAAGGTGGATTCATCTGCGGACGTGATTTTTGCATCCTCCGCGTCGCACGAGAGTTGCAACCTCTCCTTCTCGATCTCAATCTCTCCAAATGGCTTGGCCTTCTGAAGCGCGTCGGGGGAGACATCTCGTCGATGATGCCCGCACCTACATGTGTTGTCAACTCTGCATCCCTCTGTCGCTGCCGCTGACGGCGCATCTTATGGGTGATGTTCTCCGGCTTGCAAGACGGAGCAGAGGAAGGGAAGCCGACGGACGAGCGGACTGTGTCTGTATCGCGGCGATCGGCGACGGGCTAGAAGACATCGCGATGGCGGACCGGGACAGGTGATGAGGATGGAGAGCAAGGGTGCCGGACGGCGAGGGGTCAGGCGCGGGAAATGTTGGAGGGCGGCGGGAGGAGAAGGAAGGGTTTGGAGAATATGAGTGCAATTTGAGGTGGGGTCGGACTGTTGGGTCCGACATGGAGGATGTGCCCGGGCTTCTCTATATCTGACTCATATTTGGGATAAAAATGAGGATGTCGGTCAGCCCAGACATTTAAGGCCCGTTTGAATCGCATTTTCGTAGCCGGTCAGCGATCAAGCGGCCTGCCGAGACATTTGGGATGGATTTGATGGATCCTCGCATCTATGCCATGAGCAAGTAAATAAGTAAACACGGTCGTGGGTTGCATCACCGAACTATGGAATGTCGCATCAGTTGGATACTTGTTGACATTATAGGACCATTTTTTGTCTTCATGTGGTAATTGAGCAAAGACACCACAAGGACGTAAGAGTATGGGACTGCTACCAATCCACCGGTGGATATTTACTAAAAATCCATCACCTCCACAGCCGTTCGATCTCGCCCATAGCCGTCCGATCCGCTCCTGATTTAATTCCTGAAACGATGATCGAGTTGCAGAAACAATCGCTTTGTTGCAAAAAATAAACTTTGGATCCATTAAATCCTGAAACAACGGTCGAGTTTCATAAACAATTGCTTTGTTGCAGAATTTTTTTCCCTTCGTTTTTTGCAACATCGGTACTGGTGCGGAAGATATTTTTTGCAACAAAGGTCATGTTGCAAAAAACTTTTGCAACATAGGTTAGGTTGCAGAATTTTTTTTCTTCGTCCTAGATATTGTTGTGTCTTATTCCTGCAACAAGACATTCGTGCAAAAAATCTTACAACAGAGATGATGTTGCAGAAAAAAATTTCTTCGTCGCGGACGTCGACCGGCGCGGCCGGCGTCGGGTCGACGTGTTCTCGCTCGCCTTCCACGTGGGCCAGCTCGCGCAGCCCGATCTCAAGCGCTGCCTCGACTACGCTGCCGCCTGCAGCGTCGAGGACCTGCAGCTCCGCCTCGACGGCGCCGTCGGCAGACGCGACGCGCGCGGGGGCCAGCGCCGCGTGCGGGGCCTCGCCGTGCACTTCCCCGTCGGGAGCCCGCTCCTGGCGCGGCTCTCGGTGCGGGGGCTGCACCTCACCATTGTCGGGGCCGCCAACCTCAGGAGCCTCATCGTCGTTGACTGCTCACGCACCACAGAGTTGCGGGTCCCCGCCAACGCCGCCTCCGCTCCTTCCGGTTCAGCGGGCCCTTCCTCTGCAGCAACCTCTTCTCCAGCGACGAGGACCTGGAGTGCTCCAGCTTCAGCCCCGTTCCTGAAACAACGCTCCAGTTTCAGGAACGGTCGCGGCCAGGTCGTTGACGCGCGGGCACGATTTCATCCGTTAGATGGAGGAGATATCAACAGATGAGGAGGCGACGCATAAATCAACCGATCAGCCGGTGGGAGGGGAGACTTTCCCTATTAGGGACTACTACCAATCCACCGGTGGATATTTACTAAAAATCCATCACCTCCACAGCCGTTCGATCTCGCCCATAGCCGCCCGATCCGCTCCTGATTTAATTCCTGAAACGATGATCGAGTTGCAGAAACAATCGCTTTGTTGCAAAAAATAAACTTTGGATCCATTAAATCCTGAAACAACGGTCGAGTTTCATAAACAATTGCTTTGTTGCAGAATTTTTTTCCCTTCGTTTTTTGCAACATCGGTACTGGTGCGGAAGATATTTTTTGCAACAAAGGTCATGTTGCAAAAAACTTTTGCAACATAGGTTAGGTTGCAGAATTTTTTTCTTCGTCCTAGATATTGTTGTGTCTTATTCCTGCAACAAGACATTCGTGCAAAAAATCTTGCAACATAGATGATGTTGCAGAAAAAAATTTCTTCCTCGCGGACGTCGACCGGTGCGGCCGGCGTCGGGTCGACGTCTTCTCGCTCGCCTTCCACGTGGGCCAGCTCGCGCAGCCCGATCTCAAGCGCTGCCTCGACTACGCATCCGCCTGCAGCGTCGAGGACCTGCAGCTCCGCCTCGACGGCGCCGTCGGTAGACGCAACGCGCGCGGGGGCCAGCGGCGCGTGCGGGGCCTCGCCGTGCACTTCCCCGTCGGGAGCCCGCTCCTGGCGCGGCTCTCGGTGCGGGGGCTGCACCTCACCATTGTCGGGGCCGCCAACCTCAGGAGCCTCATCGTCGTTGACTGCTCACGCACCACAGAGATGCGGGTCCCCGCCAACGCCGCCTCCGCTCCTTCCGGTTCAGCGGGCCCTTCCTCTGCAGCAACCTCTTCTCCAGCGACGAGGACCTGGAGTGCTCCAGCTTCAGCCCCGTTCCTGAAACAACGCTCCAGTTTCAGGAACGATCGCGGCCAGGTCGTTGACGCGCGGGCACGATTTCATCCGTTAGATGGAGGAGATATTAACAGATGAGGAGGCGACGGATAAATCAACCGGATCAGCCGGTGGGAGGGGAGACTTTCCCTATTAGGGACTGCTACCAATCCACCGGTGGATATTTACTAAAAATCCATCACCTATACAGCCGTTCGATCTCGCCCATAGCCGCCCGATCCGCTCCTGATTTAATTCCTGAAACGATGATCGAGTTGCAGAAACAATCGCTTTGTTGCAAAAAATAAACTTTGGATCCATTAAATCCTGAAACAACGGTCGAGTTTCATAAACAATTGCTTTGTTGCAGAATTTTTTTCCCTTCGTTTTTTGCAACATCGGTACTGGTGCGGAAGATATTTTTTGCAACAAAGGTCATGTTGCAAAAAACTTTTGCAACATAGGTTAGGTTGCAGAATTTTTTTCTTCGTCCTAGATATTGTTGTGTCTTATTCCTGCAACAAGACATTCGTGCAAAAAATATTGCAACAGAGATGATGTTGCAGAAAAAAATTTCTTCCTCGCGGACGTCGACCGGCGCGGCCGGCGTCGGGTCGACGTCTTCTCGCTCGCCTTCCACGTGGGCCAGCTCGCGCAACCCAATCTCAAGCGCCGCCTCGACTACGCTGCCGCCTGCAGCGTCGAGGACCTGTAGCTCCGCCTCAACGGCGCCGTCGGTAGACGCGACTCGCGCAGGGGCCAGCGCCGCGTGCGGGGCCTCGCCGTGCACTTCCCCGTCGGGAGCCCGCTCCTGGCGCGGCTCTCGGTGCGGGGGCTGCACCTCACCATTGTCGGGGCCGCCAACCTCAGGAGCCTCATCGTCGTTGACTCCTCACGCACCACAGAGTTGCGGGTCCCCGCCAACACCGCCTCCGCTCCTTCCGGTTCAGCGGGCCCTTCCTCTGCAGCAACCTCTTCTCCGGCGACGAGGACCTGGAGTGCTCCAGCTTCAGCCCCGTTCCTGAAACAACGCTCCAGTTTCAGGAACGGTCGCGGCCAGGTCGTTGACGCGCGGGCACGATTTCATCCGTTAGATGGAGGAGATATCAACAGATGAGGACGCGACGGATAAATCAACCGCATCAGCCGGTGGGAGGGGATACTTTCCCTATTAGGGACTGCTACCAATCCACCAGTGGATATTTACTAAAAATCCATCACCTCGACAGCCGTTCGATCTCGCCCATAGCCGCCCGATCCACTCCTGATTTAATTCCTGAGACGATGATCGAGTTGCAGAAACAATCGCTTTGTTGCAAAAAATAAACTTTGGATCCATTAAATCCTGAAACAACGGTCGAGTTTCATAAACAATTGCTTTGTTGCAGAATTTTTTCCCTTCGTTTTTTGCAACATCAGTACTGGTGCGGAAGATATTTTTTGTAACAAAGGTCATGTTGCAAAAACTTTTGCAACATAGGTTAGGTTGCAGAATTTTTTTCTTCGTCCTAGATATTGTTGTGTCTTATTCTTGCAACAAGACATTCGTGCAAAAAATCTTGCAACACAAATGATGTTGCAGAAAAAAAAATCTTCCTCGCGGCCGTCGACCAGCGCGGCCGGCGTCGGGTCGACGTCTTCTCGCTCGCCTTCCACGTGGGCCAGCTCGCGCAGCCCGATCTCAAGCGCTGCCTCGACTACGCTGCCGCCTGCAGCGTCGAGGACCTGCAGCTCTGCCTCGACGGCGCCGTCGGCAGACGCGACGCGCGCGGGGGCCAGCGCCGCGTGCGGGCCTCGCCGTGCACTTCCCCGTCGGGAGCCCGCTCCTGGCGCGGCTCTCGGTGCGGGGGCTGCACCTCACCATTGTCGGGGACGCCAACCTCAGGAGCCTCATCGTCGTTGACTGCTCACGCACCACAGAGTTGCGGGTCCCCGCCAACGCCGCCTCCGCTCCTTCCGGTTCAGCGGGCCCTTCCTCTGCAGCAACCTCTTCTCCGGCGACGAGGACCTGGAGTGCTCCAGCTTCAGCCCCGTTCCTGAAACAACGCTCCAGTTTCAGGAACGGTCGCGGCCAGGTCGTTGACGCGCGGGCACGATTTTATCCGTTAGATGAAGGAGATATCAACGGATGAGGAGGCGACGGATAAATCAATCAGATCAACCGGTGGGAGGGGAGACTTTCCCTATTAGGGACTGCTACCAATCCACCGGTGGATATTTACTAAAAATCCATCACCTCCACAGCCGTTCGATCTCGCCCATAGTCGTCCGATCCGCTCCTGATTTAATTCCTGAAACGATGATCGAGTTGCAGAAACAATCGCTTTGTTGCAAAAAATAAACTTTGGATCCATTAAATCCTGAAATAACGGTCGAGTTTCAGAAATAATTGCTTTGTTGCAGAATTTTTTTCCCTTCGTTTTTTGCAACATCGGTACTGGTGCGGAAGATATTTTTTGCAACAAAGGTCATGTTGCAAAAAACTTTTGCAACATAGGTTAGGTTGCAGAATTTTTTTTCTTCGTCATAGATATTGTTGTGTCTTATTCCTGCAACAAGACATTCGTGCAAAAAATCTTGCAACACAAATGATGTTGCAGAAAAAAAATCTTCCTCGCGGCCGTCGACCAGCGCGGTCGGCGTCGGGTCGACGTCTTCTCGCTCCACTACTGGAATCAGAGATTTTGCCGTCTGCTGGCTGATGGCAAAGACACTCTTTGCCATCAGCTACCAGAAACCAGACGGCAAAGAGAAGGCTGATGGCAAAGGTACTGTTTGCCATCAGCCAGCTCTTTGCCGTCAGCTGGCTGACGGCAAATCTCATTCAGGTAGACGGCAAAGAGTTCGGGTGGCCCACCCTGCACCCCCTCTCTCCCCCCCTAACGGCCTCCCTCTTTGCCGTCTGCTTTTCTCATCTGTGCCGTCGGCGGCAGACGGCAAAGAGGGTGCCTCTCATCTACCCTAACGGTCGCGCCCCACACCCCTCTCTCTCTCACCCCCCGCCCCCTCCCGAAACCAGCACCGCCGCCGCGCCGCCATGCCACCACCGCACCCTGCGCCGCCGCCACGCCCTCCTCCTCCCTGCGCTGCCGCGCCCTCCTCCTCCCGGCGCCACCACCGCACCCTCCTCCTCCCTGCCCCCGCCCCCTCCCGAAACCAGCACCGCCGCCGCGCCGCCACGCCACCACCGCACCCTGCGCCGCCGCCACGCCCTCCTCCTCCCTGCGCTGCCGCGCCCTCCTTCTCCCGGCGCCACCACCGCACCCTCCTCCTCCCTGCCCCCGCCCCCTCCTCCACCACGCCCCCTCCTCCTCCCCGGGACCTCCTCCTCCACCACCGCCGCCGGAGCTCGCCCCTTCTCCACCACCGCCCCTCCGCCACCACCGCCCTCTCCTCCACCGCCCTCTCCTCCATCGCCGGAGCTCGGTGAGTCCTTTTTTCCTTTTTTCGTTTAATTCATTAATTAGGTTAGTTAGGTTAGTTGTTAATTACCTATTGTTAGTTAGGTTAGTTAGGTTAGTTGTTAGTGGTTATGTACTGGTAATTAGGTTAGTTAGGTTACTTGTTAGTTGTTAGTGGTAATTAGGTTAGTTGTTAGTGGTATTACCCCTCGAGCTAGGTTAGTTGTTAATTACCTACTGTGTGTTAGGTTAGTTGTTAGGTTAGTAGTTGCCCGTGTAGAGCCCTCCGGTCGCCGCCTATGCTTGCACTAGCCACAACGTTGGGGAACGTCGGTGAGCTTGTCACGCACCTGCCATGGCTACGATGCCATCGAGCTCGCGTGCTGCAACAACGATGCTGCTGCAACCACCCCCATGCAGGTCGATGCAGAAACATTACTGTTGGGACCACCCCCTTCAGGCACCGGTGATATTCCACTTCAACACCGAGGATATTACAACAGCTCGCAATAGTAGTTGTCGCACCGACACGACATCTCGACGACACCCCTGACACCCGTCACGATGCCCCGAAACCCCGACACGACGCCCCGACACGATGCCCCGACACGACATCTCGACGACACCCCTGACACCCGACACGATGCCCCGAAACCCCGACACGACGCCCCGACACGACATCTCGACGACATCCCGGCATGAAATATTTTTTTATGGAACCTGGAAAGTTTTATAAAGTAGTATAGGTAACCTGGAAAGTTTTATAGGTAACCTAGAAAGTTTTATAGGTAACCTAGAAAGTTTTATAGGTAACCTAGAAAGTTTTATAGGTAACCTCGACCCCCGACCCCCGACCCCCGACAACACTCACCCTCGACCCCCGACCCCCTACCCCGACCCCCGACGCCACTGACCCCCGACCCCCGACGCCCGACGCCACTGACCCTCGACCCCCGACCCCCGACCCCCGACAACACTCACCCTCGACCCCCGACCCCCTACCCCGACCCCCGACGCCACTGACCCCCAACCCCCGAGCCCCGACACCTCTTCGGCCTCTTGTTGACCGAAAAGACCCCAATCCCCGACGCCAGTGACCTTCGACCCCCGATGACACTGACCCACATAGTTATGAGTTAGGTCATATAGTTATGTTAATTATAAAAACATCATATTTGTGTTGATCGGGTGAATTTCAATGTGCAGTTGTTCGACGACCTCCACGTGCGTTGGACGAGCTCCGCCCTTGCGTTTGTTGGTGAGAACAAATGACTTCTCCTCCTACCCCCTTAATTTGCTTTGTCCCGGTCTTCGTGCCGATGAAACTTGCTAGCTATAGGTTTCTTCAATCATGAGTATGCGTGACCAGTATGCGTCTCCCATTCGAAAGGGCGACATCTATAAATATGCATGTCTTTGCATATTTATAACCGCCATCCTTTCGAATTGTCCAACATTATCCATGGACAGCCCGAGTATGTGTAGACTGGGTTCATTTTCCCGTATTCTGTGCTCTGGATCCGATGCGGAATTTCGTCAGTGCCTCCCTGTTGTTCTCCGGATGCACATCCTCTCTGTTTATTGCGGAGACGTGTATGAGGAGAACAGCGGGGAGGTGCTGCCGAAATTTTGCGTTGGATCCGGAGCAGAGCATGGGAAAACGAACCCAGTCTACACATACTCGGGTGGGATTAGGACCTATCTTTACCTATTAGCGTGTAGGTTGCCTGGACGTAATAAAAATGGCGAACCTGATTAACCGATGAATATAGATGATGAATTATATATAAATATATTTCTTCTGTCTTTAGTAGCTACGCAAGATGAGTGATCGTGCGTGGATGTGTACCGGTCACCCTAGTCAGAAAGAGATGACGAAAGAATGGTTTTTAAAAACAAAGGAATTTGTGAAAGCCGCATTCGCAAATGGCGAGGAAAGAAACTATTGCCCCTGTCCTGGATGCGTAAACTATAAAAAGACGACAGAGGCTGTAATGATTAAACACCTGCAGAGGAGGGGTTTTAAGCCTAATTATACGGTGTGGACATTTCATGGTGAGTCTATACAACGCACAAGAGCTGAGGTGGTCCATCGTCGCATGGACGAGCATGGTACTGGGATCGAAGACATGGTGCAAGACTTTGATGATGCTCGGGATTCGGAAGATGAGATGGAGGAATCTGCAAAGGCCTTTTATGAAATGTTGGAGTCTTCAAAACGTCCTCTCCATGAGCACACCGAGCTCTGTCAGCTGGATGCAATTGCACAAGTAATGGCTCTGAAGGCTGAGTTCAACTTGGGAAGAGAATGCTACGACGCGATGATGACACTATTTGGACGTTTCCTACCCAAAGGCCATGTCATGCCTGCAAACCTGTACCAGTCGGACAAAATACTTCGTGTACTTAAGATGCCCTATGAGAAGATAGATGCATGTGAGAAAGGATGTGTCTTATTTAGGAAGGAGTATGCACACTTGGACTATTGTCCCAATTGCGAGTCTTGCAGGTATCTTGTGGTAGACAACGGTATGGGTGAGAAGAGGCAGACCAAAATCGCAGTTAGTGTTCTTCGGTATATGCCAATCGTACCAAGACTTCAACGTCTTTTCATGGTTGAAGAGACAGCCAGACAGATGACATGGCACAAATTGGGCAAAAGAACCGAACTAGATGCGGATGGGAATAAGATGATGGTACACACATCGGATGGGGAAGCGTGGAAACATTTCGATGGATTGCATCAGGATAAAGCGGCAGATCCAAGGAATCCTCGAGTCTGCGCCGCCACGGATGGTTTTAATCCCTTCGGCATGACGGCAACCCAATACAGTTGTTGGCCTGTATTTGTCATTCCACTGAATCTCCCCCCCGGGCAGATTATGCAAAGAAAGAACATATTTCTGACGTTGATAATTCCAGGGCCCAATTATCCGGGGAAGAATATGAATGTGTACCTGTAACCGCTTAAGGATGAATTGGAAGAAGCTTGGGAAAATGGGGTCAAGACATACGATGCCGCTAGAAAAGAAAACTTCAAAATGCATGTGTGGTACATGTACTCTATGCATGACTTGCCAGCGTATGCGCTATTCTCTAGATGGTGTGTGCATGGAAGGTTCCCGTGCCCCCAATGCAAGGAAGCTCTTCAGTTTCATTGGTTGAAGGAGGGTCGGAAGTATTCTTGCTTTGACTTGCATAGACAGTTCCTGGATCCTGACCATCAGTTCAGAAAAGACAAGAAGAACTTTACCAAAGGTAAAGTTGTCAAAAACTTGGCACCACATGCGTTCACAGGCCAACAGATCCTGGATCAGTTAAACGCCCTCGAGCCTGATCCAGAGCGTCCAGGGTATTTCAAGGGGTATAATTCAAAACACGCCTGGACTCACAAGCCATGCTTCTGGGATATGCCGTACTTCAAAGACCTCCTTCTTCCACACAATATCGACATGATGCACACTGAAAAGAATATCGGAGAGGCTATTTTTGGTACATTGTTCGACATAGATGGGAAGACAAAGGATAATATTAAGGCTAGAGTTGATCAAGAGACACTATGTCATAGACCGTTACAAAACATGCGAGAAGGCAAAGGAAAGCAGAAGTGGTCGAAGCCAAAGGCCTGGTTCAATCTTGGAAGGCCAGCTATGAGGGAAATTATCTTGTGGGTCAAAATGCACTTGATGTTCCCCGATGGGTATGCAGCGAATCTAAAGAGGGGAGCGAGTCTTGAAAAATTAAAAATCTTTGGTCTCAAGATTCATGATTGGCACATATGGCTAGAGCGGGTAATGCCGGTGATGTTACGTGGCTTTATTCCTCAGGATGAATGGCTAGTACTGGCGGAGCTGAGCTATTTCTTCCGTGTTCTTTGTGCGAAAGAATTGTCGCCTGGCGTGGTAGAAGACATGGAGGAGTTTGCACCGGAGTTGTTGTGCAAGTTAGAGAAGATCTTTCCACCGGGCTTCTTTAATCCAATGCAGCATTTGATTTTACATCTACCGACCGAGGCAAGATTGGGTGGGCCGGTGCAAGATCGTTGGTGCTATGCAACTGAGAGGATGCAGAAGACCCTTCGAGCTAAATGTAAAAATAAGCGTAGAATTGAAGCATCGATGGCTGAGGCATTCATTACTGAGGAGGTGGCAAACTTTGTGACAGCACACTACGAAGCCAAAAATCATCATTTGCATAATCCGAAGCCTCGGCACAATGATGGAGACCCTAAAAAGGTGGGTCCAACCTCAGCCTATTCATAGGGAAGCTCGCACCAGCCGGTGCTTCGAAACCAATAACGTTGGATATCGAAGAATGGCGGAACATTTCTTTGTATATCTTCAACAACCTAACAGAAGTGCGGCCGTACATCGAGTGAGTTCTCGACCCATTTTCCCGTAACTTCTAATTCATTTGAACTGCTCTTATTCCGATATTTCAAACAGTCGTTACGTCGTCAAATTCTCGGATGGAGCGGTGATCGAAAATGATTCCGTCGAAGAGTATGAGCTTCTGTCAAAGACAGGAGGCGGCTATCCCGGTTTCATCTCTTGGTTCAAACAAACGGTAATTATCAATAATGGACCATTTCATTTTTGGTCTAACTTGCGGCTAATGCAACAACCGTTTCTATTAAACTTGTAGGCTAATTCAGAGTCTATGGACGCCGAATTGAGACAAGTCGCTAATGGTTTTGACTATAAGGTCCGTTCATTTGAGAAATACAACATCAACGGGTATCTCTTTCGTACATTTGGCAAAGAGCTATCTATGCCCGACCGGAAATCTACAAATTGTGGTGTCTCTGCTATCGGCGAAGGTGTTATCGAGTATTATGGAAGAGTTGAAGCAATTTATGAACTTCAATTCTATGGTGAAAACCCACCGAACGTCGTAGTCTTCAAATGTTATTGTTTCCAGCCGAAGGAGACTAGAAGGACTCATGAACATATAGGACTAGTCGAAATCAATCCAAACACCCATTTAGATGTTCCCGATGTCTATATTACGTCTCAACAGGCGACCCAAGTTTTCTACCTACCGTGGGCATGCCAAACGGATAAGAATCTGGAAGGTTGGTATGTTGTTTATGAAGTGCCGCCACATGTCAGACCACCTCTCCCAAATGAACAGGATTATGAACCTCACATTAACCCAGACACATATGATGGAGAATTCTTCCAAGAAGCACGTCTTTCCAAGAAACGTTTCAAGAACCGCCGTGCTTCATCCAAGAACATGGAAGTAGACAGCGACAATGAATCCGACTCCAGCCCTGAGCCGGAACCAGAAGACCTGGAACTCGTAGAGGTTACTGATGCGGATGACCTGTCAATGCTTCAACGATTAAAGGAAGGCCTTTCACAACTTCACGCCGTTGAACCCGATGAGCACGTCATTCATGAAGACATGCGTGATAGTGATGATGATGATCCATTTATTGATGATGATTATTAGTTTGTAAGATTCACAACTTAAATTATATATATTTTAATATTTATTATTCATGTACATATTATTATTCATGTCAGTCATTCAATTTTTTATGTTGTACTAATTTCTTTTAATCTTTATCATGGCAGGTGTTGAAAGATGGTGGGCGCGGGTCCAGAGCGCTCGACGGGTTCTTCCCAGGCGCCCCGCACGAGGGGTGGTACTTCCCTTCCACCCCTATCTCTCCGTAGAGCCATCTCCAGGGCAACCGTCTCCAGACGAAGCCGGCGCGAGCAACCGTGGTGTTTCTCCTCCTTGATGACCACTACGGTAAGTTTCTCCTCCAAACTTAGCTTGTTTTCCTCTAAATTGAGATAATTAGCCAATTTAGCTCCAAGAAGACATAATTAGGTAATTTAGCTCCAACAAGAGGAGAAGAAATAGGAAAAATGAAAAGAAAGAAGAAGAAGAAGAGAAGAAGAAGGAGGAGGAGGAGGAGAGGGAGAAGGAGGAGGAGGAGGAGGAGGAGGAGGAGAAGGCCTTTGCAGCAACCTCTTCTCCGGCGATGAGGACCTGGAGTGCTCCAGCTTCAGCCCCGTTCCTGAAACAACGCTCCAGTTTCAGGAACGGTCGCGGCCAGGTCGTTGACGCGCGGGCACGATTTCATCCGTTAGATGGAGGAGATATCAACGGATGAGGAGGCGACGGATAAATCAACCGGATCAACCGGTGGGAGGGGAGACTTTCCCTAAGAGTATTGAAGATGCACATGCAAAAATAACTATCTTTTGTATCTTTGAAGCCTAAAAAGTTGCTTCAACAAATAATGTAGATGGAAAAAATACATTTCCACTTTCCAAAGATGTATCCTATACCATTTTGTGGTGCAAATTCGCATCTCCAACTCTCGGAGATGTAAAATCGCTTCCGCCCGCCAATCGGCCAACATGCACCCTTTCCTTCCGCGCGGCTAGCCGCCGCCGCCCGACTCTACCGTCGGCTAAATCCACTTCAAACCGAAGCCGCCGTCCACAGCCGGATGGTTGTCGGGCCCACCGCGACTTCATATCCCCGTACCCAGCCGCTTGCCTCGTCGGCGTGCCGCCCGGAATCGTCAGTTTAGTTTTGGCCGCCGACGAATTGAAGTTTATCCGGCGGTTGCGGCTCGCCTAAACACCTTTCCCGGAAAGGTCTTGTTGGGGAACGTAGTAATTTCAAAAAAAATCCTACGCTTCACAAGGATCTATCTAGGAGAAACCAACAACGAGCAAAGGAGTAGAGCATCTTCATACCTTTGAAGATCGCTAAGCGGAAGTGTTGCTAGAATGCGGTTGATGGAGTCGTATTCGTAGAGATTCAGATCGCGGTGGATTCCGATCTTAGCGCCGAACAACAACGCCTCCGCGTTCAACACACGTGCAGCCCGGTGAAGTCTCCAACGCCTTGATCCAGCAAGGAGGGAGGAGAGGTTGAGGGAGAGCTCCGGCAGCACGACAACGTGGTGACGGTGGAGCTACGTGGTACTCCGACAGGGTTTCGCCAAGCGCTACGGAGGACGAGGAGGAGAGGAGGTAGGGTTGCACCGTGGAGAGGTGGAATTGTACTGTGTGCAGCCCCAAAACCCTCCACTATATATAGGAGGAGAGGGAGGAGGGTGCCCACCCCTAGGGTTTCCACCCTAGGTGGTGCGGCAACCCTAGATGAGTAAGGGGGCGGTGGCCAAGGGAGGAGGAGGTTGCGCCCTAGGGTGGCTTGCCACCCAAGGCAAGCCCACCACGCCTAAGGTTAGCCCACCCTCCCTCTCTTGCGCCTTGGGCTGATGGTGGTGGCGCACCAGCCCACTTAGGGGCAGGTTCCGGTCCATGTTTGGCCCATGTACCCCGTCGGGGCTGGTGGCCCTTCCCGGTGGACCCCCGGAACCCTTCCCATGGTCCCCGTACATTACCAGTGATTCCCGAAACACTCCCGGCGACCAAATCCTCACTTCCTATATATGAATCTTTACCTACAGACCATTTCGGAGCTCCTCGTGACGTCCGGCATCTCATCCGGGACTCCAAACAACCTTCGGCAACCACGTATACTATTACCATATAACCCTAGCGTCATCGAACCTTAAGTGTGTAGACCCTACGGGTTCGGGAACCATGCAGACATGACCGAGACACCTCTCCGGTCAATAACCAACAACGGGGTCTGGATATCCATGTTGGTTCCCGCATGTTCCACGATGATCTCATTGGATGAACCACGATGTCGGGGATTCAATCAATCTTGTATGCAATTCCCTTTGTCTACCGGTATGATACTTGCCCGAGATTCCATCCTCGGTATCCCTATACCTTGTACAATCTCGTTACCGGCAAGTCTCTTTACTCGTTCCGTAACACATCATCCCGTGGCTAACTCCTTAGTCACATTGAGCTCATTATGATGATGGATTACCGAGTGGGCCCAAAGATACCTCTCCGTCACACGGAGTGACAAATCTGAGTCTCGATTCGTACAACCCAACAGACACTTTTGGAGATACTTGTAGTGCACCTTTATAATCACCTAGTTACGTTGTGACGTTTGATACACCCAAAGCACTCCTACGGTATCCCGGAGTTGCACAATCTTATGGTTTAAGGAAATGGTACTTGACATTAGAAAAGATTTAGCAAACGAACAATACGATCTAGTGGTATGCTTAGGATTGAGTCTTGTCCATCACATCATTCCCCAATGATGTGATCCCGTTATCAATGACATCCAATGTCCATGATCAAGAAACCATGATCATCTATTGATCAACGAGCTAGACAACTATAGGCTCACTAGGGACACATTGTGATCTATATATTCACACATGTATTACGGTTTTTCGGTTAATACAATTATTGCATGAATAATAGACAATTATCATGAACTAGGAAATATAGTAATAACCACTTTAGTATTGCCTCTAGGGCATATTTCCAACATTCTCCCACCTGTACTAGAGTCATTGAATTGCATATCTCACTTGCTTTACTTTGAAGTTCTTATATGTGTGTTAGCATATCACCACAACAATTATTGTGTTAACATTTATCTACTCGAGGACGAGCTTAAATTAAGCTTGGGGATGTTGATACATCCCAAACATATCTATAATTTCTGCTTGTTCCATGATCTTTTGGGTGACAATGTTACATGTTTTGCTACACTTTTATATCATTTCACACATATTTGGACTAACCTACTAACTCAGTGCACCCAGTGCCAGTTTCTGTCCGCTGATGTCTTTTTTGCAGGGGATTTTACCTAATTTTCTGAAGCCCGAAAAAATCCAGAAACATAGATAAAAAAAATCAGCGAAACAGAAGCTTCGGGATCACCGAAGGAGGGGCAAAGGGGGCCAGGGGCCTCCCAGGCGGCCTACTGGCGCGGCCAGGCCCAGGCTGCGCCAGGAGATCGCCGGGGTGGGGCCCACCTCTTCCAGTGCCCTCCTTTGGCCTATATTTAGTGCTCCGCGGGGAAACCCTCGCAAAGTATCTGGAATCGCGAATTTCTCGATCGTTCCGCCACCGCAGTGCTTCCGAGATTGGGAGCGTCAGGAGACCTCTTCCCAGCACCCTGCCGGAGGGAGGATTGACCTCCCGGAGCTTCTCCACCACCATGGATGCTTCCCGGATGTGTCATGAGTAATTTCCCTTGGACCATGAGTCCATGACCAGTAGCTATTGTTGGAAATATGCCCTAGAGGCAATGATAAAATGGTTATTATCATATTTCCTTGTTCATGATAATCGTCTATTGTTCATGCTATAATTGTATTAACAGGAAACATTAATACATGTGTGAATAAATAGATCACAATGTGTCCCTAGCAAGCCTCTAGTTGGCTAGCTCGTTGATCAATAGATGATCATGGTTTCCTGATCATGGGCATTAGATGTCATTGATAACGGGATCACATCATTGGGAGAATGATGTGATGGACAAGACCCAATCCTAAGCATAGTAATAGATCGTATCGTTCGTATTCTAAAGCTTTTCTAATGTCAAGTGTCTTTTCCTTCAACCGTGAGATTGTGCAACTCCCGGATACCGTAGGAGCGCTTTGGGTGTATCAAACGTCACAACGTAACTGGGTGACTATAAAGGTGCATTACGGGTACCTCTGAAAGTGTCTGTTGGGTTGGTACGAATCGAGATCGGGATTTGTCACTCCGCGTGACGGAGAGGTATCTCTGGGCCCACTCGGTAGAACATCATCATGAGCTCAATGTGACTAAGGAGTTAGTAACACGATGACGTGCTACGGAATGAGTAAAGAGACTTACCGGTAACGAGATTGAACAAGGTATAGGTATACCGACGATCGAATCTCGGGCAAGTTCTATACCGACAGACAAAGGGAATTGTATACGTGATTGATTGAATCCTTGACATCGTGGTTCATCCGATGAGATCATCGTGGAGCAAGTGGGAGCCACCATGGGTATCCAGACCCCGCTGATGGTTATTGGCCGGAGAGGAGTCTCGGTCATGTCTGCCTGTCTCCCGAACCCGTAGGGTCTACACACTTAAGGCTCGATGACGCTAGGGTTATAGGGAATTGTCATATGAGGTTACCGAAAGTTGTTCGGAGTCCCGGATGAGATCCCGGACGTCACGAGGAGCTCCGGAATGGTACGGAGGTAAAGATTGATATGTAAGATGGATGGTTTTGGACACCGGAAATGTTTCGGGCGTCACCGGTAATGTACCGGGACCACCGGGACCACCGGAAATGGTCCCGGGGGTCCACCGGGAGGGGCCACCAGCTCCAAGAGGTAGCATGGGCAAAAAGAGGGAGGGAAACCAGCCGAAAGTGGGCTGGTGCGCCTCCCACAAGGAGGCCCAAGGCACAGGAGGTGGAGAGGGGGGGGGAACCCTAGGCGATGGTGGGTCTAAGGCCCACCTAGGGGTGCACCACCCCCTCCCCTTGCCCTGGCCGCCGCATCTCCCATCTGGGGGGGTTTGCCGCACCACCTAGGGTGGGAACCCTAGGGGTGGCACCCCCCTCCCCTCCTCCTATATATAGTGGGGGTTTTGGGGCTGTTTTGCACACAGTTTTCGCTCTCCGTTGGCGCAGCCCTGCCCCCCTTCTTCCTCCTCTCCCACGGTGCTTGGCGAAGCCCTGCGGGGAGACCTCGTCTCTCCATCTACACCACGTCGTCGTGCTGCCGGAGATCTTCCCCAACCTCTCCCTCCTCCTTCCTGGATCAAGGTGCGGGAGACGTCACTGGGCTGCACGTGTGTTGAACGCCGAGGTGCCGTGGTTCGGCACTAGATCGGAATCACACCGCGATCTGAATCGCCGCGAGTATGACTCCATCAACCGCGTTCTAGCAACGCTTCCGCTTAGCGATCTTCAAAGGTATGAAGATGCACTCACCCCTCTCTCGTTGCTGGTCTCTCCATAGGAAGATCTGAATATGCGTAGGATTTTTTTTGAATTTATGCTACGTTACCCAACAGTGGCATCCGAGCCAGGTTTTCTATGCGTAGATTCTATGCAGGAGTAGAACACAAAAGGTTGTGGGCGATGATTTGTCAATTGATTGCGGCTACTAGTCTTATTCTTTTCCGGCGGTATTGTGGGATGAAGCGGCCCGGACCGACATTACACGTACGCTTACGTGAGACTGGTTCCATCGACAGACATGCACACCGTGCATAAAGGTGGCTAGCGGGTGTCTGTCTCTCCTACTCTAGTCGGATTGGATTTGATGAAAAGGGTCCTTCTGAAGGGTAAATAGCTTTGGAATACCATCGTTGTGGCTGTCACGTAGGTAAGAAAGCATTCTTGCTAGAAACCCAAATCAGCCACGTAAAACTTGCAACAACAATTAGAGGACGTCTAACTTGTTTTTGCAGGGTTTGACATGTGATGTGATATGGCCAAAGTTGTGATGTTGCATGTATGTCACATCCCTGACACCTTAAGCAAGTTAGTCTTGTGCTCATGTCTTCTTTGCATTGCATCTAAGAAAATTTCAACAAGAACAAAGGAAGTGATGAAGGAAAGCTCAAAAACCCTAGCCACTTCTTTAAATAAAGGAAATCTCAAACTAGTTAAAATCAATGAATCCAAAATGGCCTCAAGAAAAGTTCAAACTTTCTGATAAATCATGAAAGTAAATGAGCAATGAAGAATACCATTTTCTTGACACTTTAAGTATTTTAAATAAATGCAAAAAGCTACTGATTTCAAGTTTTAAATTTGAAATCAGAAATTTTAAATTTTCAAAAATGTTGAAAACTCTGGAAATGGTTGGAAATATTCCAACAAATATTCTAGGGTGCTTAACATAGCTTTTACATTTTATTTGGGAGCTGAAATAATTAGTAAATCAATTTTAGTATTTAAAACAGAAACATAACACACAAAAAAAAAGGAAAACCTTACGTGTCGCCTAGCCGGCCCAGCCCAGCTCCTCCTGTCGTCTCCCTCCTCGCCAGTAGGAGCAGGAGGTGGCCGCCGCGTCGCCGCACGCCTCCACGCAGCTCCGTGGCTGCCTGGGCGCCGTTTCGCGCTGGCAAGCATGGGGATAAGCTCCCCGTGGCCGACCCTATCCATTCCCAGCGCCAGATCCTCCCTCCTCTCGGATCTCACCTCCCTCCTTCTGCCGCCATCGGAGCCCGAGCAAAGCTCGAGCTGCCCGTGCCCCTAGCCATAGGATCCCCTCTGTGAGTGCGCCGTTAGCTCCGCCTCGTCGATCTGGTCCTCCCTGCAGAAGCCGAAGCTTCCCCGAGCCCTGCAACGCCCACGGCACCGTCGTCTTCAACCTTCTGCCGCCGGCGAGCTCTGCTCGATTCGTCGCCCTCAGCCCTTCCCCGAGCCGTCTAAGCTCTCCTCTGCACTCCCCGTGAGCATGCGGTCGTTTCCCTAAGATCTCCCCGTCGATCCCCTCCTCTAGGCCTAGTTCCATCGGAGCCTGACAAGATCCGCCGCTGCAGCTCGTCGCCGGTAGCCCTCCGGTGATCAGCTCGTCCTTCCGAGGGCACCATCAGCTTCAGGCCGTCGCGTAGATGCTGAAGGAGCTAAGAACCGTGCGTAGTTCTCTCTGTATCAATGACCTCGATGACGCCCGAACCTTGGCCGCCGCCAAGCTCGTCGCCGGCGTCATCTCCGGCCAGATCAGCCCCGGCTAAGTGCAGAAATGGAGCTGCGGGAGATGAGCCGTTCTTCTGGTGCTCTCCGCGCAGCGTTTGGCCCCTTGGGCGCCGTTTCCGAGCCCCTCCGCCGTTCTGGTGGTCGCCGGAGGCTCCCCCGCCGGCGAGGACGACCTCGCCGCCGGTGGATCTCGGCTGGCCTGAGCCACTGACGGGTGGGGCTAGCCTCTGGATAGTTTAGAGATAATAAAAATAAATCAAATTAATAAATAAGACACTGACAGGTGGGTCGAGTGAGTTTAATTAACTAAATAAGATTAATCCTAATCTAAAATTGACCACAGAGACTGACCAGTGGGTCCCACTGGTCAGGTTTGACTTTCAACGGCCAAATGGACCTGCTGATGTCATGCTGATGCAATAAAAGTATTTTCCAGTATAAAAATAATTCCAGAAATGTTTAAAACTTCAAAAATTCATAGAAATTAATCTGTAACTCCAATGAAAATAATTTTTATATGAAAAAGTATCAAAAAAAATTCAAGGAATTTGAATATGCTATTTTCAATCATGTTTGAAAAAGTTACAGAGCCCAAACATGTAGATTAATGAATAATTTATAAATAGAATATGAAAAGTATTTAAATTTCTTCTTGTTTGACATGATCAAACATGGTTCTAATAACAAACCAGTACCTTAACATGACATCTCATGCATGCTAACATCAAGTTGATCTGAGCATGAGGTCGAATCAATTAAATCGGTATCCGAGAATACCTCATTTGAATTGATATTTGAATGTGATTCAAATCAACTTCAAACCTAATACATGTTGATTATATTAGTATATCACCTTGCATTCTCATGCCATGCTCATGCATCATCTTGTTTGCATATGATTGTTATTGATTGTTGCCCTTCATCTCGGTAGGCTCCGCACCCCCGGATTCCACCGAATATTCGTTTGACGGATATTGTCCCTCCTCTGAGCAACAAGGCAAGCAACCATTTTGATCATCCCGATAAATCCCATGTTCTTGCTCCTGCACTTATTTATTGCATGAGGATCAAATGCTTCAAATGCTTTTGCCATGTTAGTTGAACCCACTTCCTTTGCGTGACCTAACCTTGTCACAGTAAATAGCCGAACCTTGCAACCTAGCATACCTGGTAGTTGCTTGAGCTATGTTGTGCCTTATCCTGCTATGCATGCTATGCTTAGAGTTGTGTATGGTTTGTCATCTAGGAGATGAACATAATTGTGAGAATGTGTTCGGTAAGCAAAGGTTGTGTGTTGAACCTGATTTGGTAAAGGTACCGTTGAAAGGCTGTGTAGGAGTACATGGCGGGTTGTTTCATTGGAACCGTCCTTAGGAACTGAGTTCCGTGTATGTAATCCAAGACTAGATACTACCACATGCTGGGCCCTGAAATATGACCCCGCTCGGCCTATTAATCGCTTAGTACTCTGTCCAGGAGTTGCAAGTAGTTTCTGGTCTTTATAGTAATGCTGGAGGCCGTGCATGGTGCTGACCTGAGAGGTGGGCCGTGATGCGGTAGGCAGTGGCACGGTGTACCAAGTGGCACCCGGATGGTGGGCTTGGGAACCCTGCGCACATCGTTTGAGGCCGTGGCGGAAACCTCGGCCGGACTTCCGTACGGGTTACTCTCAGATAGGCGATAAACCTGGACTAGGTACTAGTGTGGTTAACGGTCGTGGCCGACTCCCTCGCCGGGCTTCCGCTTGAAGGTTGCCGAGGTGCATGACGTGCACATGGCGATAAGTGGCGAGAGCGTGTGTGACGAAGTACACCCCTGCAGGGTTATGATCTATTCGAATAGCCGCGTCCGCGGATATGGACTACTTGGAGACATATGTTGTTCATAGATAACTTCAATGTCTACTCATAAAATTGTCAAGATAAGCGTGAGTGTCGTGGACGGCATTTCCGTATGGAGACGGAATGATTCCACGATAGTGTATTGTTGTGGTGTTAGTGGACTCGTGTGCGAGAAATCAAGTTGTCAAAATTATTAAAAATGCAAGTTGTTTAGCCACGAGTCAGATGCTGGCTTTCCGCATGAAACCCCACAATACTCTTTTGATACCTTGCATGAGTAGTTAGATATCCTGAAGTATTGCTGAGTACCTTCGTACTCATGTTTGCTTAATAAATGTTGCAGAGGTTGCTAATGACCCTAATGGAGGGTTCTTCGTAGACATCGACGACGACGAGTAGCTGGTGTCCCAGCTACGATCTGGCCCTAGGTTGGGTCTGTAGTATAGTCAGGCCATGTGCCTTCTAGTTGCCGTGTCTATACTTAGACAGTTTTAAAATCTTCCGCTGGCTTGTAACTGAATGACTGCTATTATGGACCGTGAGACCCTTAAGGTGTAATATTATGTGTGTGGCTCTTCCGAGCCTCTTAAATAAAGTTTGTATGTTTATGGTTATGTTGTGATGCCATCGATGTATCTATACATATCGCTATGCCATGGGTACGTGTGTCGTACTTGATATGTATGGGGTTCAATTACCTAGTCGTAAACTTTAGTAGCACTCCTTACAAGGAAATGCCCCTTTGTGATCCATCGAGCCTTGGTAGTTCGCTACTGCTCCGGACACATTGGTTGACCGGCATGTGTCCTTCTTAGCTGCTGTGTCTGTCCCCTTTGGGGAAATGTCACGCGATGTAATGGAGTCCTTGCAGCTTGCTACGACTTGTCTACACTCGCTGGTGACCGACACCTGCTTTGTTGGGTCATGTATGCCTGTCCTTGTGCGGTACTGCCACTTTGGTTTGTGACTAGACTTGTCGATCTGGGTTCTTTGACATTGGAATCCTAGCGACACTATTGCATACGTGAGTCAAAAGACGCAAACGGTCCCGGCTAAGGTAAGGCTGCAGCCGTGGAGTTAACCGTGCGTGAGACCACAAAGAGATGCAATGTGTTACATGCTGGATTCCTATGACTTAGGATCGGGGTCCCGACAGCGTTGGTATCAGAGCCTGACTGACTGTAGGATTACTAAGCCAAACTGGTCGAAGTTGAGTCTAGAATTGCTCTAGTTATATATAAGGGAATTGTTTGTGGAAGGGAACGTAAGACTCTTGTTCTCTTCTCAAGTTATTCTATTCTGGTCATCCTCGTCTTTTCTGCGGGAATTAAGGACTAGGCTACTCATCTTCTTCTAGGCTCGTGTTTCTGATCGGTAGATTATAGGACTACGGGTCAAGAGATATTGGGCTTCTTTCTTTCCTAAGAAAAAGGAAGTAAGTTTGATGACCAGAGAGTGGAACTTGATAGTTGAGTGGTTACGCTATTCCATTTTGGGTTGTCTCAAAATTTGTTTTTGAGCATTTACAGCCGTTATGCTGCCCAATTTCGCATTCAGAGCTCTAATGCTTTTGCATTACTCTCTATTTACAGATGCCTGGCCGTCCTTCTCGTCAGGTGGTACGTCTGACCAGGTGCACTGATGTACCGGGTCATACGGCCATGCTGGTCAGGGTGATGTCGGTGTGCGGTTACCGCTGGTACCCCGAGTACACAGTGGAGGAACAGTACCGAGACTTCAACCAGAGCCAGTACATCTGCACTGTTAGGGTATTTCCAGACTACCCTGGAGCTGAGAAGCCAATCCATTGGTCCTATGGGTTGGGAGTCACTATTGACATGGCAGTACAAGATGCTGCCTATTCAATGCTGACCATTATGAGAGCGAGACATGCACTGCTGCAGAATTCAGAGTTCTGCTATGTTCCGGCCTCTCAGCCTGGTGAAGAGGGATACCTCAGTGGAGTCTATTTTGATTCTTCTATGGAGGATCCACTACTGCAGTCCACTGTTGAGATGCTAGAGAACAGAGACAGGGATGCTCGTGCTCTCCGCGTGGAGCTATATGCTACCCGTGCCCGTCTGTGGACGGCTTTGACGCAGCTGGCACCGGTAGTCCAGACAGGGTATGGAGAGATGGAGATGCTGAACCCTGTTAGGACCCATCTTCCGGCTCACGTTGACTGGCCAGCTATAGGTGGAGTCACACCTCTTCGGGGACCCCTCTTACCACCAGTCACGGGACCAAGGCCACATCCGTGTCCTTATGGATCCCAGGGATCTCAGGCTAGAGTGTTTCCTGATCCGCAGGTTGAGCTTCCAAGTCATGGAGGTAATCTCTATGAGATGTTCTATGCGGATGCCTAAGCTGTGAGCGGAAGGATAGTATGGTAGTAGCCGTACGTTCACAGTCCTGCGTGACTTGTGAAGTATGCCTGTGATGTGAAATGAATTCCGGAGGCTTAGATAAATAATGTATAGGAAGCTTGTAAGCCTCTGATGAGTAGTTTCATAATTTCAGTAGTTTGCTCTTCGGTTAAGGTTGTACTGAACTATGTAAGGGTGTGTATGAACCATGGTGTATATATAGCAGTTGCTTGTTACCATGCTGTTCGGATATTCATTTCCGCATTCCGTGTGTTCAGTACATTCTTAATCCATAGCTAGTATTGATATGATATTGGTCTAAGCTGTGAGTTTGTTTGTCAGGATGGTGTTCACCAGGTTGAACCGTGCCCCTGCTCATGAGCAAGGCGAGGGTAGTCAAGCATCGCAGGAAGACCTGCCTCACCCGCCTTCTCTGGCGGAAGTGATGCTTGAGGCAGAGAGAAACAAAAGGGAGACCAACCGACTGTTAGAGCGTATTGAGCAGAATATGGCTCGTCAGCCTAGGAATGCTGCAGTGTCCCTGAACGACTTTGTGAAGTTGAATCCTCCAAAGTTTCATCATTCCGTCGATCCCCTCGATGCTGATGACTGGCTGTGCAGCATCTCGCGCAAGATTCGCTCTGCGAATGTGTTTGAGGCCGACAAGGTAACCTTTGCGCCGTATTTCCTGGAAGGACCCGCCAATCTGTGGTGGGAGAACTTTGAAGCTATGCGTCCCGCTGAACCAGTAGCCACATGGGCAGACTTCAGTGCAGCTTTTCGTCTGCACCATATTCCAGAGGGCCTGATGGACAGAAAGAGAGAGGAGTTCTGTGCCTTCACTCAGGGCAAGTTGACTGTGGATGCCTATAGCCGCGAGTTCGGTAATCTCGCCCGCTATGCAACAGAGGAGGTGTCTACTGACGCCAAGAAGCAAGAAAGGTTCCGTAAGGGTCTGAGCCCTGAGCTCCGTCGTGATCTGCGCCTCCATGAGTGTGCAAGCTTTCAAGCCCTGGTCAACAAAGCGATCAGTGCCGAGACTGGTCATACTGACTTCGAAGCCACAAGGAAGCACTCCCGTGACTTCGGCTCGTCTTCTGGGGGGGTGCCGCACCACCTAGGGTGGGAACCCTAGGGGTGGCACCCCCTCCCCTCCTATATAAAGTGGGGGTTTTGGGGCTGTTTTGCACACAGTTTTCGCTCTCCCTCGGCGCAGCCCTGCCCCCCTTCTTCCTCCTCTCCCACGGTGCTTGGCGAAGCCCTGCCAGGAGACCTTGTCTCTCCATCGACACGACGCCGTCGTGCTGCCGGAGATCTTCCCCAACCTCTCCCTCCTCCTTGCTGGATCAAGGTGCGGGAGACGTCACCGGGCTGCACGTGTGTTGAACGCGGAGGTGCCGTGGTTCGGCATTAGATCAGAATCACACCACGATCTGAATCGCCGCGATTACGACTCCATCAACCGCGTTCTAGCAACGCTTCCGCTTAGCGATCTTCAAAGGTATGAAGATGCACTCACCCCTCTCTCGTTGCTGGTCTCTCCATAGGAAGATCTAAATATGCATAGGAATTGTTTTAAATTTATGCTACGTTACCCAACAGCTATGTGATGTCTTCTCTCCAATCTTGTGCTTCAATGGTTAGTCCTTGTGAGCTGCCCTACATGATCAAGACATCTACGTAATTCTCTTGCTATTGCTATGCTCGGTTTGTTGGGATCCGATGGATTATGAAATTATGTTCATATTGTTATGAGTTATATATATTTGATTATCCTTTTATATTATGTTCCTTAGTGATTCTTGCATGTTCTCCATTGCTTTTATTGCTTTGGCCAAGTAGTAGATCGTAACTCCAAGAGGGAGCGTTATGCATGATTGTGGGTTCGGGCCCCTCGATGTCTAGCTTGACTGACAGAAACATGAGACTAGGGTTTGTGCTTGTTGCCACCAGGGAGAAAACAACGAAACTTGTGACCAAGGTTGCAAGGATTGTTTACCTTACACATAGTTCGTTAATACAGTTGTCTATTACTTTGAGTTTACACTTTGGGTGGGGCTCGCAACTTAATACCGTAGAGATGTTCTGAATAGATATATCAAGGTGGATGATTAGTAAGTAGATGTTGATGAATAAACGGTCTATTTGTCTCGGCGTATTGCCCATTACTATTGAACCTCTAACTATCAAGGAGCATCATTAGCATTGTGGTGCGATCATAATTTTGTCAATTGCCCAACTGTGATTTGTTTACCCTCGCATAGTTGTTTATCGTCTTTTGGGAGAGAGACATCAGTAGTGATCGTCATGTGACTCCGGTCCATATCACCATCATTGCTTACACCTCCATCATTTACCGCTTTATTTACTTTTCCGTTGCAATCATTATTACCTTCCCGCTTGTGTTTTGATCCTTTGCAAACTACAAGGCCGGAGAGATTGACAACCTCTCTGTACTCGTTGGGAGCAAAGTTATTTGTAGTGTGTGCAGGTCCACCTCTTCTGCTAGCGCGAGAGTAGAAGACACTGATACGTCTCCAACGTATCTATAATTTTTGATGGTTTCATGCTATTATCTTGTCAAACTTTGGATGTTTTGTATGCCTTTTATATATTTTTTGGGACTAACTTATTAACTCAGTGCAAGTGCCAGTTCCTGTTTTTCCATGTTTTTGACCCCTTTCACAGGAGGATTTTGAACGAAGTCCAAACGGAATGAAATTTCCAAAAAGAGTTTTTCCGAAATAGAAAAAGATCGGGAAGCCGAAGAATCAGGGCAGGTGGCCTGCAGGGACCCCACAAGCCCTCATGGTGCGGCCAGGGGGGCCCGCGTCTCCCTGGCTTGTGGGCTCCTTGAGCCTCCTGTGCCCTAGGTTTTGCGCCTATATATTCCCTAAAATCCCAGAAAAAATCAAGAGATCATCGAAAGTACATTTCCGCCGCCGCAAGCTTTTGTCTCTGCAAGATCACATCTGGGCACGTTCTGGTGCCCTGCCGGAGGGGGGATTCAAATACGGAGGGCTTCTTCATCAACACCATGACCTCTCCGATGATGCGTGAGTAGTTCACCATAGACCTACGGGTCCATAGATAGTAGCTAGATGGCTTCTTCTCTCTCTTGGATCTTCAATACAAAGTTCTCCATGATCTTCATGGAGATCTATCCGATGTAATCTTCTTTTGCGGTGTGTTTGTCGAGATTTGATGAATTGTGGATTTATGATCAGATTATCTATGAATCTTATTTGAGTTTCTTCTGATCTCTCTTATGCATGATTTCATATCCTTGTAATTCTCTTCGAGTTGTGGGTTTTGTTTGGCCAACTAGATCTATGTTTCTTGCAATGGGAGAAGTGCTTGGTTTTGGGTTCATACCGTGTGGTGACCTCACCAAGTGACATAAGGGGTAGCGAGGCACGCATCGTGTTGTTGCCATCAAGGTTAAAAAGATGGGGTTTTCATCATTGGTTTGAGATTACCCCTCTACATCATATCATTTTGCTTAAGGCGTTACTCTGTTTGTCATGAACTCAATACACTTGATGCATGCTGGATAGCGGTCGATGTGTGGAGTAATAGTAGTAGATGCAGAATGTATCGGTCTACTTGTCTCGGACGTGATGCCTATATGTATGATCATTGCCTTAGATATCGTCATGACTTTGCGCGGTTCTATCAATTGCTCGACAGTAATTGTTCACCGACCGTAATACTTGCTATTTTGAGAGAAGCCTCTAGTGAACACTATGGCCCCCGGGTCCACTCCACACCATATTTTCAGCCGTACTCTATTTCTTCGTCGCACTTTCCGCCTTCAGATCTCACTTTGCAAACAATCTTGAAGGGATTGACAACCCCTTTAAAGCGTTGGGTGCAAGCTCTTTTGTGTTTGCGCAGGTACTCCGGACTTGACGAGATTCTCCTACCGGATTGATACCTTGGTTCTCAAACTGAGGGAAATACTTACTGCTCCTGTGCTGCATCACCCTTTCCTCTTCAAGGGAAAAACCAACGCAAGCCCAGTCTCTGTCAATGTGTCAATCTCTAGCACTGTTGTCTGTTGCCGGGGCAGAAGAATTTCTCACGACGTTGCCGAGGAGGATCAAGTCAAGAACTCATCCAAGTAAGTGTCGCAGACTCATATCTTGCATTTACTTTGTTTGCCAGTTGCCTCTCGTTTTCCTCTCCCCCACTTAACAATTTGCCTTTTTCGTTTGCCTTTTCGTTCGCCCTTTTTCTCGCTTGCTCTTTGTTCGCTTGTGTGCTTTCTTGCTTGCTAAAGTCACCATGAATGAAAACACCAAAATTTGTGACTTCTCGAATACTAATAATAATGATTTTATTAGTACTCCGATTGCTCCCGCCACTAGTGCGGAGTCATATGAAATCAATGCTGCTTTGCTTAATCTTGTTATGAAAGAGCAATTCTCCGGCCTTCCTAGTGAAGATGCCGCATCCCATCTCAATACCTTCATTGAGCTTTGCAATATGCAAAAGAAGAAATATGTGTATAATGATGTGATTAAATTGAAGCTTTTTTCCTTTCTCGTTGCGAGATCGCGCAAAAACTTGGTTTTCGTCTTTGCCCAAAAATAGTATCGATTCTTGGGATAAGTGCAAAGATGCTTATATATCCAAGTATTTTCCGCCAGCTAAGATTATATCTCTCTGTAATGATATCATGAATTTCGAGCAACTTGATCATGAACATGTTGCACAATCTTGGGAGAGAATGAAATTGATGATTAGAAATTGTCCCGCTCATGGCTTGAGTCTTTGGATGATCATACAAATCTTCTACGCTGGCTTGAATTTCGCTTCTAGAAATATCTTGGACTCTGCCTCAGGTGGAACGTTCATGTAATTACACGTTAGGAGAAGCCACAAAACTCCTAGACAATATCATGACGAACTACTCTCAGTGGCACACTGAAAGGACACCTACTAGTAAGAAGGTACACGCTATAGAAGAAATTAACTCGTTGAGTGCTAAGATGGATGAGTTAATGAATTTGGTTGCTAGTAGAAGTGCTCCTTTAGATCCTAATGATATGCCCTTGTCTTCTTTGATTGAGAGTAGCAATGCTAGCTTGGACGTTAATTTTGTTGGTAGGAATAGTTTTGGCAACAACAATGCTTTTAGAGGAAACTATGTTCCTAGGCCTTTTCCTAGTAACTCCTCAAATAACTTTGGCAACTCCTACAACAATACTCATGGAAATTACAATAGATTACCCACTGATCTAGAGAGTAATATCAAAGAGTTTATCAACACACAAAAGATTTTCAATGCGTCCATAGAGGAAAAACTACTCAAAATTGATGATTTGGCTAAGAGCGTTGATAGAATGTCTAGTGATGTTGATGCTTTGAAAGTTAGATGTGCTCCTCCCAAGATCAATATGGATGAAACTTCGAAAGCTATGCGTGTTTCCATGATTGAGAGCCAAGAGTGAACCGCCCAAATTCGTGCTAGACATGAATGGCTTAAAAAGGCGTGTTCTCGTGATAAGAATCACGAAGATCTTAAAGTGCTTGGTGTGACTCCCATTGAATCGTTGTTTTCTTGTGACAAACCTAATGATGGTGGGGTTGGATATGAATCCACTTTGGTTGAAAAGCGCCCCAATGATTCGGAGTCCATCTATCTTGATGCTAAAAGCATTGAAAGTGGAGTAGAAGATATTAAAGCTTTGAGTAGTAATGAAATTACTACTATGGATTTCAAGGAATTCAATTATGATAGTTTCTCCTTGATTGAATGCATTTACTTGATGCAATCCATGTTAAACTCTCCACACGCTTATAGCCAAAACAAGGCCTTTACTGATCATATCGTCGAAGCTATGATAAAATCTCTTGAAGAGAAACTTGAATTGGAAGTCTCTATCCCTAGGAAGCTTCATGATGAGTGGGAACCTACCATCAAAATCAAAATAAAAAACTATGAATGCAATGCTTTGTGTCATTTGGGTGCTAGTGTTTCCGCGATTCCAAAGTCTTTATGTGATGTTCTGGGTTTTAATGAGATTGAAGAGTGTTCTCTTAATTTGCATCTTGCGGATTCTACTGTCAAGAAACCCATGGGAAGGATCAATGATGTTCTTATTATTGCAAATAGGAACTATGTACCCGTGGATTTCATTGTGCTTGACATTGATTGCAATCATACATGCCCTATTATTCTTGGTAGACCTTTCCTAAGGACTATCGGTGCTATCATTGATATGAAGGAAGGGAATATTAGATTTCAATTTCCTTTAAAGAAGGGCATGGAACACTTTCCTAGAAAGAAAATAAGATTGCCTTATGAATCCATGGTGAGGGACACTTATGGTTTGAGCACCAAAGACGACGATACATGATTCTATCGCTTTTATGCCTAGCTAAGGGCGTTAAACAATAGCGCTTGTTGGGAGGAAACCCAATGAATTTATCTTTTTATCTTTCTGTTTTGTTGCATCCACACCATCATAATTCTGTTTTGATTGTGTTTTTTGTGTTTCTTTTTGTGTTTGAGCCAAGCAAAGCCTTTATGACTAGTCTTGGTAATGGTTGTTTGATCCTGCTGGAAAAAGATAGAAACTTTTCGCTCACGAGATTATTTTTCATTTTTATTTAGAAAGAGATTTTGAGTTGATTCTTTTTTCTGCTGGTTGATAGGCCTTTTGCCCAGGAAGTCGTAATTGTTCAGAATGTTTGAGGTACCAGAAGTATACGAAGTATACAGATTGCTACAGACTGGTCTGTTTTTGACAGATTCTGTTTTTGTTGAGTTGGTTGCTTGTTTTGATGAAACTATGGTTAGTATCGGGGGGTACTAGCCGTGGAAAAGTGACAATACAGTATCCCAACTCCAATATAGATAGAATTCAAGTTTGCTACAGTACAAAAAGAGGTGGTAGTTTGTTTTCTTGTGCTAATGATATCACGAGTTTCTGTTTAAGTTTTGTGTTGTGAAGTTTTCAAGTTTTGGGTGATGTTCTCATGGACAAAGAGATAAGGAGTGGAAAGAGCTCAAGCTTGTGGATGCCCAAGGCATCCCAAGACAAATTCAAGGACACCAAAAAGCCTAAGCTTGGGGATGCCCCGGGAAGGCATCCCCTCTTTCGTCTTCAATCCATTGGTAACATTACTTGGAGCTATATTTTTATTCACCACATGATATGTGTTTTGCTTGGAGCATCTTGTATCGTAGGAGTCTTTTCTTTTTGTTGTGTCACAATCATCCTTGCTTCACACCTTTTTGAGAGAGAGAGAGACATGCACTCATCATGATTTTGCTAGAATGCTCATAGTGCTTCACTTATATCTTTTGAGCTAGATAATTTTGCTCTATGTGCTTCAATTAGATCTTTTAGAGCACGTCGGTGCGTGACTTGGTAGTTGGCTTATGCTATGAAAGTAGTCCCAAAGGTGATAGGTACCCAAAGAGGATACAAAAAACCTCCATCTTCATGTGCATTGTGTAGAAAGAGAAGTTCTGATTCCTCTCAATTAGTTTTGAGACATGGATTTGGTAATATTAAGAGTTATGTTAGTAGGGTGTTGTGAATCTAGAAATACTTGCGTTGAAGTTAGTGATTCCCGTAGCATGCACGTATGGTGAACCGCTATGTTAGGAAGTCGGAGCATAATTGATCTATTGATTGTCATCCTTTGTGTTGAGGTCGGGATCGCGCGATGGTTAACACCTACCAACCCTTCCCCTAGGAGTATGCGTTTAGCACTTTGTTTTGATTACTAATAAAAACTTTCACAACAAGTATGTGAGTTCTTCATGACTAATGTGAGTCCATGGTATAGATGCAATTTCACCTTCCACCATTGCTAGCCTCTCTAGTGCCGCGCAATTCTCGCTGGTATACAAACCCACCATATGCCTTCCTCAAAACAGCCACCATACCTACCTACTATGGAATTTTCATAGCCATTCTGAGATAAATTGCCATGCAACTCCCACCGTTTCGTCTCATGACTTGTGCCGTCACTCTCATATTGCCATTGCATGATCCTAAGATAGCTTGCGAGATGTTTCAACGTCATACGCCAAGCTAGATCATTGCACATCCCGGTACACTGCCGGAGGCATTTCCTTTAGAGTCATAGCTTCGAGCTGTGTGTAAATAAAAGTGTGATGATCATCATTAGAGCATTGTCCCATGTGAGGAAATGAAAAAAAGAGGCCAAAGAGCCCAAATAAGAAAAAGAGGCCAAGAGCCCAAACAAAAAAAGAGAGAAGGGACAATGCTACTATCTTTTTCCACACTTGTGTTTCATAATAGCACCATGTTCTTCATGATTGAGAGCTTGTTGCTTTGTCACTACCATATGCTTGTGGGAATCTTCATTATATAACTTGGCTTGTATATTCCAATGATGGGCTTCCTCAAAAATTGCCCTAGGTCTTCGTGAGCAAGCAAGTTGGATGCACACCCACTAGTTCTCCTTTTGAGCTTTCGCATGCTTATAGCTCTAGTGCATCCTTTGTATGGCAATCCCTACTCATTTACATCAGTATCTATTAATGGGCATCTCCATAGCCATTTGATACGTCGAGTCAATGTGACCATCTCCTCCTTTTTGTCTCACAACCACCACCACACTCTATTCCACCTATAGTGCTATATCCATGGCTCACGCTCATGTATTGCGTGATAGTTATCAAAGGTTTGAGAAAGTAAGAGTGCGAAAAAAATTACTTGGACAATACCGGGGTTGTGAATGATTTACATTAGTTGTGTGAGGATGATGGAGCATAGCAAGACTATATGATTTTGTAGGGATAACTTTCCTTGGCCTTGTTATTTTGAAAGTTCATGATTACCTTGCTAGTTTGCTTGAAGTATTATTGTTTTCATGTCAATAGAAAACTATTGTTTTGAATCTTACAGATCTGAACATTCATGTCACGTGAAAGAAGTTGCAAAGGACAACTATGCTAGGTAGCATTCCACATCAAAAATTCAGTCTTTATCACTTCCCTACTTGAGGACGAGCAGGAGTTAAGCTTGGGGATGCTTGATACGTCTCCAACATATCTATAATTGTTGATGGTTTCATGCTATTATCTTGTCAAACTTTGTATGTTTTGTATGCCTTTTATATATTTTTTGGGACTAACTTATTAACTCAGTGCCAAGTGTCAGTTCCTGTTTTTTCCATGTTTTTGACCCCTTTCACAGGAGGATTTTGAACGGAGTCCAAACGGAATGAAACTACCAAAAAGATTTTTTCCGAAACAGAAAAAGATCGGGAAGCCGGAGAATCAGGGCAGTGGGCCTGCAGGGACCCAACAAGCCCTCATGGTGCGGCCAAGGGGGGCCCGCGCCTCCCTGGCTTGTGGGCAACCTGAGCCTCCTCTGCCCTAGGTTTTGCGCCTATATATTCCCTAAAATCCCCAAAAAAATCAAGAGATCATCGAAAGTACTTTTCCGCCGCCGCAAGCTTCTGTCTCCGCAAGTTCCCATCTGGGGCACGTTCTGGTGCCCTGCTGGAGGGGGGATTCGGATACGGAGGGCTTCTTCATCAACACCATGAGCTCTCCGATGATGCGTGAGTAGTTCACCATAGACCTACGGGTCCATAACTAGTAGCTAGATAGGTTCTTCTCTCTCTTGGATCTTCAATACAAAGTTCTCCTTGATCTTCATGGAGATCTATCCGATGTAATCTTCTTTTGCGGTGTGTTTGTCGAGATCCGATGAATTGTGGATTTATGATCAGATTATCTATGAATCTTATTTGAGTTTCTTCTGATCTCTCTTATGCATGATTTCATATCCTTGTAATTCTCTTCGAGATGTGGGTTTTGTTTGGCCAACTAGATCTATGATTCTTGCAATGGGAGAAGTGCTTGGTTTTGGGTTCGTACCATGCGGTGACCTCACCAAGTGACAGAAGGGGTAGCGAGGCACACATCGTGTTGTTGCCATCAAGGGTAAAAAGATGGGGTTTTCATCATTGGTTTGAGATTATCCCTCTACATCATGTCATCTTGCTTAAGGCGTTACTCTGTTCGTCATGAACTCAATACACTAGATGCATGCTGGATGGCGGTCGATGTGTGGAGTAATAGCAGTAGATGGAGAAAGTATCGGTCTACTTGTCTCGGACATGATGCCTATATGTATGATCATTGCCTTAGATATCGTCATGACTTTGCGCAGTTCTATCAATTGCTCGACAGTAATTGTTCACCCACCGTAATAGTTGCTATTTTGAGAGAAGCCTCTAGTGAACACTATGGCCCCCGGGTCTACTCCACACCATATTTTCAGCCTTACTCTTTTTCATCGTTGCACTTTCTGCCTTCAGATCTCACTTTGCAAACAATCTTGAAGGGATTGACAACCCCTTTAAAGCGTTGGGTGCAAGCTCTTTTGTGTTTGCGCAGGTACTCTGGACTTGACGATATTCTCCTACTCGATTGATACCTTGGTTCTCAAACTGAGGGAAATACTTACTGCTCCTGTGCTGCATCACCCTTTCCTCTTCAAGGGAAAAACCAACGCAAGCCCAGTCTCTGTCAACGTGTCAATCTCTAGCACTGTTGTCTGTTGCCGCAGCAGACACCTACTTGTTGAGCCTAGGAGTCCTACTGGTTCAATAAACCTTAGAATCTCCGTGTAAGGGAAATTTCCCGTTGACTACATCTCCACCTTACACTTGGGGCCAACGAGGGGAGAGAAGCATATACATCACCTCGTCATCAGTGGGAACAGGAGGATCACCTAGCGGTGCAGCAAGGGCATATCCTTTCTTGGAAGCCATGAGGATGAGCTTTAAGTTACGAGCCTAGTCCGCATAGTTGCTCCCATCATCTTTCAACTTTTTTTTTCTCTAGGAACGCGTTGAAGTTGAATGGGACATTTGCGTTGGCCATTGGATCTACAATATTTTTAAAGACAATTTTAGACTAAGTTCATGACAATTAAGTTCATCTAATCAAATTATATAATGAACTCCCACTTAGATCGACATCCCTCTAGTCATCCAAGTGTTACATGATCCACGTCGACTAGCCCGTGTCCGGTCATCATGTGAGACGGACTAGTCATCAATGGTGAGCATCTCCATGCTGATCATATCAACCATATGACTCATGTTCGACATTTTGGTCTCCCATATTCGAGGCCATGTCTATAGATGCTAGGCTCGCCGAGTCAACCTAAGTGCTTTGCGTGTGTAAATCTGGCTTACACCCGTTGTATGCGAACGTTAGAATCTATCACACCCGATCATCACGTGGTGTTTCGAGACAACGATCCTTCGCAATGGTGCACACTTAGGGAAATACATATCTCAAAATTTTAGTGAGGGATCATCTTATCTTTGCTACTGCCGTTCTAAGCAATAAGATGAAAAACATGATAAACATCATGCAATCATATAGTTACATGATATGGCCAATATCATATTGCTTCTTTGATCTCCATCTTCGGGGCACCATGACCATCATTGTCACCGACATGACACCATGATATCCATCATCGGGGCACCATGACCATCATTGTCACCGGCATGACACCATGATCTCCATCATTATGTCATCGCGAAGTCGTCTCACCAACTATTACTTCTACTACTATAGCTAACGGTTAACGATAAAGTAAGGTAATCACATGGCGTTGCACCTCATACAATAAATTAAGACAACTTCTATGGCTCCTGTCGGTTGTCATACTCATCGACATGCAAGTCGTGAATCCTATTACAAGAACATGATCAATCTCATACATCACATATGTAACATCACATCATTTTGGCCATATCACATCACATAACATACCCTGCAAAAACAAGTTAGACGTCCTCTAATTGTTGTTGCAAGTTTTACGTGGCTGATTTGGGTTTCTAGCAAGAACGCTTCTTACCTACGTGACAGCCACAACGTTGATATGCCAATGCTATTTACCCTTCATAAGGACCCTCATCATCGAATCCGATCTGACTAAAGTGGGAGGAACAGACAATCGTTAGACACCTTATGCAACAAGTGCATGTCGGTCGGTGGAACCAGTCTCACGTAAGAGTACGTGTAGTCGGTGTGGGCCGTTTCATCCCACGATGCCGTCGAATAAAGATAAGACTAGTAACGTCCAGCTATTGACAAATCATCGCCCACAACTTTTGTGTTCTACTTGTGCATAAAATCTACGCATAGAACTTGGCTCGGATGCCACTGTTGGGGAACGTAGTAATTTCAAAAAAAATCCTATGCTTCACAAGCATTTATCTAGGAGAAACCAGCAACAAGCAAAGGAGTAGAGCATCTTCATACCTTTGAATATCGCAAAGAGGAAGCTTTGCTAGAACGCGGTTGCTGGAGCCGTACTCGTAGCAATTCAGATCACGGTGGATTCCGATCTTAGCGCCGAACAACGGCGCCTCCACGTTCAACACACGTGCATCCCGGTGACATCTCCAACGCCTTGTTCCCGCAAGGAGGGAGGGGAGGTTGAGGGAGAGCTCCGGCAACACGACAGCGTGGTGACGGTGGAGCTACGTGGTACTCCAACAGGACTTCGCCAAGCGCTACGGAGGACGAGGCGGAGAGGAGGTAGGGCTGCGCCGTGGAGAGGTGGAATTGTGTTGTGTCCAGCCCCAAAACCCTCCACTATATATAGGAAGAGAGGGAGGAGGGTGTCCACCCCTAGGGTTTCTACCCTAGGTGGTGTGGAAGACCTAGATAGGTAAGGGGGCGGCGACCAAGGGTGGAGGAGGTGGCGCCCTAGGGTGGCTTGCCACCCAAGGCAAGCCCACCACATCTAGGGTTAGCCCACCCTCCATCTCTTGCGCCTTGGGATGATGGTGGTGGCACACCAGCCCACTTAGGGGCTGGTTCACATCCACTTTTGGCCCATGTACCCCTTCGGGCTGGTGGCCTTTTCCGGTGGATCCCCGGAACCCTTCCGGTGGTCCCGGTACATTACCGGTGATTCCCGAAACACTTCCGGCGACCAAATCCTCACTTCCTATATATGAATCTTTACCTATGGACCATTCTGGATCTCCTCATGACATCTGGGATCCCATCCGAGACCCGGAACAACCTTCAGTAACCACGTATACTATTCCCATATAACCCTAGCGCCATCGAACCTTAATTTTGTAGACCCTACGGGTTCGGGAACCATGCAGACATGACCGAGACACCTCTCCGGTCAATAACCAACAGTGGGGTCTGGATATCCATGTTGGTTCGTGCATGTTCCATGATGATCTCATCGAGTGAACCACGATGTTGGGGATTCAATCAACCCCGCATGCAATTCGCTTTGTCTACCGGTATGATACTTACCCGAGATTCGATCGTCGGTATCCCTATACCTTGATCAATCTCGTTACTGGCAAGTCTCTTTACTCATTCCATAACACATCATCCCGTGGCTAACTCCTTAGTCACATTGAGCTCATTATGATGATGGATTACCGAGTGGACCCATAGATACCTCTGTGTCACATAGAATGACAAATCCGAGTCTTGATTCGTACAACCCAACATACACTTTCGGAAATACCTGTAGTGCACCTTTATAATCACCCAGTTATGTTGTGACGTTTGATACACCCAAAGAACTCCTACGGTATCCAGGAGTTGCACAATATCATGGTCTAAGGAAATGATACTTGACATTAGAAAAGCTTTAGCAGACGAAGAATACGATCTAGTGCTATGCTTAGGATTGGGTCTTGTCCATCACATCATTCCCCAATGATGTGATCCCGTTATCAATGACATCCAATGTCCATGATCAGGAAACCATGACCATCTATTGATCAATGAGCTAGCCAACTAGAGGCTTAGTAGGGACACATTGTGAGCTATATATTCACACATGTATTACGGTTTCCGGTTAATACAGTTATAGCATGAATAATAGACAATTATCTTGAACTAGGAAATATAATAATAAACACTTTATTATTGCCTCTAGGGAATATTTCCAACAGGTCTTTGATGGGGTGGGCTTCATCCAAGCCTAGACCCCCCGCCCGCTGCAGGAGTTAGTGGAGGCACTCCACTCCGCCCGATCGACGGCTGCGAGCCTTGGTTGTTCTTTCGGTCGTGCGACGTCTCGGACGCATAGTTTCTCCTCCGGGGCTCATTTGAACTCGGTATGAGTAAAATAAAAAACAAATCGAAATAAATTTCAAAATAATCTGATTTTTGTGTGAAAAACATTGACAAAAGTTTTAAGTGCATGTAACAATTTGGCGGCGGTGATGGGAGTACTGTGGGCCCGTCTCCAATGCAGCCTCCATCCCCCTTGCCCTCCGTCTCTTGCGGTGGGCAGAGCACGCCCCCGCGGCATCGGTGGAGCGAGCACTAAACCAACTCTTGCCCTTGCGAAGCAACGTACAGGAGGGTGGTTGAGTGTGTCCGAGATTAAGGGCTCCTCAGGTAGTCGGTTTACTATGAAGAGGTCGGCTCGATGGGCTGCACCTATTGGAGGTTGGGCTGTGCGGTCATCTCGTAATCAAGGAGGAAAGGATCAAAGATCGGCATGACGTCCAAGAAAAGTAGACTAGGTCGGTTGTGTGTAACCCTAGATCCCCCGGTGACTATATATACCGGGGTCCTCGTCCATGTAGATAGGTTGATTCACCTAGGGTTTAGTATACACGATCTTGAGGTAGACTTTGTAAGCATCATCCACATCAATATAATCATGCATGACGTAGGGTTTTACCTCCTCAAGAGGGCCCGAACCTGGGTAAACACTGTCTCCCCCTCTTTCCTACAACCCATCCATCTAAGGTCCACAGTTTGGGACCCCCTACCCGAGATATGTCAGTTTTGATACCGACATTGGCGCTTTCATTGAGAGTTCCACTGATTTGATTGGTGGAAGGATCGATGGCATGCCTAGTCATTAGCAAGGAGATGATCAACAAGGATGTTTTTGTCCCTAGATAGATCTTCACTTTTGGAAGCGTTGTTCTGCATGCCAATCCGGCCGACCACCTCGGCCGAGTCGAGAACTTCACCCCCGGTCATGAAGTCAGGTTCGGGAACCTAGAGTTTACCACTGACCCCGGGGGAGATCTTGCATTAAGAAGGCTCTTAGCTCCTCTCGAGAAAACCATGAGTCCCGATACTTCGGCATCAGAAACTTCTGATCTCGCCAATGGGATGACCTGCGCCCCCACCCCAGCCATGGAGCTCGACATGGTAAACACGCAAGAGCATGCCTCAGCCGAGAACACTCTAGAGGCGACCTTGAGTGCTACTGGGACATCAGTGACATGGGTTAATCCAGAACTCATAGGCGACGCGAGCTCCGCCGAAACCCCGGTGCTACACAAACTACTCGATTGGATACAAGTCACGGGCATGACGAACGACCATGTTACGGTCTACGATCAGATCGGGCTTAGACCCGATGACACGGAAATTTACATCCCGCCCATCACGCACTTGACCAAGATCGCCGAGTTCCCGTTACGGGCTCCCCGCACCATTCACCTGAGTTAAGGATAGTTTACATCCCGATCAATGATCATCCGAACTTACCCGATAGTCCGGAGAATCTATCTTGCCCCGACAACATTTCGGGGCCAGCGGCAGGCCTAGTGCGCGACCCAGCTAGGAACGCGACTACCAAGGTCTCTTGCCCTGAAATCACGAGAACTCAAAATATTTTCCGACCCACCACCCAACTCGGGCATAACGTGGAAGAGTACGGTTCTTCAGCCCCACGAGAAGTCACACAACGACCACGAGAATCAGTACACCACTTCTAGGCCACATTCCTCAACAACAGGGCCGAAGGGCGCGACGAGCAGAAGCTTATTCGTGCTTTCCAACATCATTGCTGCGATGAGGGTATCCTCAATGCCCTCTCTCGTCGCAGGATTCAAACCCTCACCAAGTTTTCAAGCCTAGTGCTCAAATACTATGCCATGGAAAGCACTTCGTAACTACAACAAATGTGAAACGACCCTAGCCTTACCGGACAAACCAGACAAACCTGGACAATACGTACACCCTTACTCACAGGGCCCGTGTGACGCCCTCGATTTAATCATACGCTAATCATACACGCAAATGCGTATGATCAAACTCAAGGACTCACGAGAAGATATCACAACACAACTCTAGACACAAATAAAACATAAAAGCTTCATGTTACAAGCCAGGGGCCTCGAGGGCTAGAATACGGAATCTCGATAAACACACGAGTCAGCGGAAGCAACAAGTATCTGAGTACAGACATTAAACATGAGGTGCCTTAGAGAAGGCTAGCACAAAAGATACAATGATCGAACGAGGCGAGGCCTCCTCCCTGGGAACCTCCTAACTACTCCTGGTCTTCAGCGACCTCCACGTAGTAGTAGGCACCGTCGGGGTAGCAGTCGTCGTCGGTGGGATACTCCATCTCCCGGGCTCCATCATCTGGTCGCAGCAATGGATCAAGGGGGCAAAAGGGTAGCAAAGCAACGGTGATTACTCATCCAATGTACTCGCAAGACTTACATTAGAACTATGCTAAGTATGCAACACAATCAAAGGGGGGGGGGGTTATATGTAGATTGACTACAGCAATGCGAGAATAGAGAGAGAAGGCCTAGTCCTATTGAAGGCTAGCATCTTCTGGGGTCTTGCAGCGATAGATGAGAGTAGAACAAGGTAACACAAATAAATAGTCATATTGTTGCATCAATATTAATATGAGGTCACGCCCAGAGATTCTCCCTCGATTCCCTGCGATGAAGCAATCCTGGAGCAACTACAATCCAGTTAAGTAACAGTTGTAGTTGTATAAGATCAAGGCACAACTCCAAGTCGTCCTGTAACCGTGGACATGGCTATTCGAATAGTTAATTTCTTCCCTGCAGGGGTGCACAACATATTCCCCGTCACGCTCGATAACACTCTGGCCGGACACACTTTTCTGGGTCATGCCCGGCCTGGGAATATCGACACGCCGCAGCCCCACCTACGCTCAACAGAGAGGCCAGCCCACCGGTCTAAATCCTAAGCACAAAGGGGTCATGTGCCCACTTGCCCTCTGCGCTCCTACATGATGCAAGGGCAACCTATGTCAGTCCTAGCACCCCTTAATACAAGTGCGATGCATCTCGGGACCACTCGGGCACGCACCGCTCAATTGTTGACGTATGAAGAGCTTCGGCTGATACCACGACGTCGAGTACCCATAATTCTTCCCACAAAGACGGTTAGTGTGTAATAAGGCCTTCCAACCAACCCAGATCAAATACCCAAATCTAATATCATTTTAATTAAGTCATCGGCACATCCACGCGGGAATCCACCCGCCTAACATCTATTCATCAAAGATCCCACTAACATGGTTGAGTAACTATGTGGTTATAACAACAGGGGGACCCGAGGCATCACCCTCGTTGGATCCCGAACGATTTAACCGCCAAGGTAGACTTAGAGGAATTACCCTGGAGGGTCACACACTTGAGGGGTTGCACGGAATAGTGATCGTCGGTAATGGTGAAGCAGGAATCACCCTCGATAACCACGACTCACTAGCTGCACATACAGAGATATCATCGTGAGTATTTCACGAGGTGTCACCCTCGGTACCCGATAGTATCTCTGCAGCATCGTACAACTAAGGGGGGTGTAAGTGTTGTGTCAGATCTTGGCTTGTCGATCAGGGACCGAGACTCGACAATAAAGCGGGGCATCTGGACTAAGGGGTCAGAGGGGATGACTGCTCCACCTATACTAAACAGTTTTAAAGTGTGGTATTGAAAGTAGTAGTTCATCAAAAATTAGGCTATTTATCAGATATAGGAGCTAACTACAACAGTAGCAAAATACTAATGCAAGCATGAGGGAGAAAGAAATGGGCGATCTAGGAATGATCAAGGAGGGGTTTGCTTGCCTTGTTGCTCTACGACAAAGGGCTGGTCGTCGGGAGGGGAGATGTACCCGACAGCAACGTCAGTCTCGGGGTCTATCGGTAAGAAGAGGGGGGAGAAACAATATATAACAACAACAGGTACAATACTAGGCATGACATGGCAAAAAGCAGGCTAGGCATGAGCTAACGCAACAACAACCGTCATAGACGGGTCTGGAAAATATCTAACAATAATTCCCGGGTCTCTAGCTACTACCGGACACACGAAAAACAATGGAAAAGTTCCACGTTTGTTATGCTAGGGACGCGTGACAAACGAACGAATAGCGTATCCGGGTTCGTCTCGTTCTGCTGATCAACTTTCATGTTAAAAATGTTTTCATTTGAGCTACGGTTTATTTTATATTAATTTGCAAAATTTTATTAATATTTAGGAATCAAAAGCATATTCAATTAATTCAATTAAATGCTTTTATGACATCAGCATGATGTCATGCTGACATTAGAAGTTGACTGGTCAAACTGATCAGTGGGTCCCATGTGTCATAGACACAATTTTTAATTAGGGTTAATTATTAATTAATCAGATTAATTTAGTGAGGGACCCACGTGCCATACACTGCTTAGACTAACTATTTATCTATATTAACAAACTGCTAATTACTCTTAATCATGTATTTACTAATAAATTCATTAATTAATTAATTCACTAATTAATTACTTATTTAATTAAACTATTTATTAAATATTATATATATATATATATATATTTATTTCCATTTTTTAACCAGATCGTCTTGGGGCATCCACGGGCCAGGGGGGCCAGCGTGGCATGCGGGGGTGGCCGCGGCGAACCACGAGCAGAGGGACGAGCGAGCGGCGCGGGGGTGGTGTGGCCGAAGGGGCGGGGCGGGGGGGGGGGGGGGTGTGCTCGCATGATCTAGGGGATGCGATGGCCGCCGGTTTGGTGGCTAGAGTGAGGAGAGAGCAAGGGGTGGTAGGGGCCTCACCGGCGTTGTAGGGGAGGCGGCATGGCATGGGGAGGCCGAGGTGGTGGCGGTGGTGCAAAGGCGAGGTGGTTCCGGCGTGGGGCAGTCCTGGCAGCGGCAAGCGGAGCGAGGCGGTGGGGGCCGACGCTCGTGACGCGGTGGCGGAGGAGGCGCCGGTCAGAGGTGGCCCTGGGGATGTGGGGTTGATCCATTGCGCGGCCGGGGCCTGGCAGGGACAGGCGCACGATGGAGGGCCCCGGGCCTGCCGGTAAGGTGCTGAAGCCGGCGAGGGAAGGAGCAGGGCGACGGGGGGCTCTACGCGCGGTTGTGGCGAGCTCGGCCGGTGAGGGAGAGGCGCCAGGGAGGAGGGCGACGTGGGGGGGGGGGTCGGTCTGGGACGAGGGAGATCGAGGGACAGGGAGAGAGCGGGGCGCTGGAAAGGGACTGGGGGCGTGGGGTAACGGGGCTAAGGGGTGAAAAGGGGGAGGTAACCGTCCTTGGTTCCCTCATGGCTGGGAGGGAGTGTGGCGGCGAGGTGAGGGGAAATGGGGGATGGGGGCTTGTTAGGGTTTCCCTCGGGTTTTTATACCCCCAGGTGGAGTGGGTCGGTTGGGTTATCCCTAGGTGGGCCGGTTCGGCTAGGCCGGCGCAGGTAGAGGGGGGTTTCTTTTATTTTTTATTTTTTTATTTATTAACTCTATTTTGCATTAGATACTGCCATAAGATGACTTTGTAAAAGTGTGGAGCCTGGATCATAAACAACATTGCATTTTTCAGCTCTGTCACAAAAAGTTTAGGAATTAATTATGGTAGTTGAGATTTGTAGAATTTTAAAAGACATTTAATGTACTAGTTCTGGCCTTTGCTTTTAATAATTTAGGGAATTTAAATACTTGGTAAAATGTTGCTTTTGTATTGACAATTACTTAGGGAACATTGTCAACCCAATCATGATTTCTATTCTATAATTTCAAGAATTAATTTATGTACTTTAACTTTAATTTAAATTTGGCTTTGTTTTTCATCAAGTGGAGACTTCGCTCAGTTAACCTTGATGACATGGCACCATTACCGTGTGATTACCGCAGCTTGATTACAAGGGTTACTGTAGCCTAATCCGGGGATGTCACAACTCCCCACCACTAAAAGAAATTCTCGTCCCGAGAATTAAGAGGTAGAAGTATGGGGGAAACGTTTGGTTACAGAATTCTAACGAGTCTTCTTGTCTTGGTTGATCTTCCCCCCAAAAAATTATCCCTTTAGTTGAAGTCTTCAATTCTTTGAGTTAGCCCATGCCGATGAATTCATCATCCTTCCTTCGGATCTTGATCGTCCAATGAATGCGACAATAGGGAAAACTTTGGAAGAACGTAGGTACACAAAGTTGGGCATTTGACAACGAACTCACAAAAGAGGACGTGAATTATTCCTCAAGGTGTAATTCACGGAATTCATTGGGAATACAACATGATGGCATAGAGGTTTCAAACGATTTGGCAGTCGCTTGATGCCTAAAAAGATATGAAAAAGGGCGGGGGGTTTAGAGCAACGAAAATAAATATTGCGTCTGCTACAAGAATAGATCATCAAATTGGACGGTGGCTCAGGAATTTCATACGAAGCCAAGTGCAAAGGATACTTTGGAGTCAAGAGATGTATAGGAGAGTCAGGTTTCGATCCCGTGGAACTTTGGGTTATGGGTCCATCATGTGGGCCAAGAGTGTGGAACTTTGGCTTATGGGTCCATCATGTGGGCCAAGAGTAGGGAGAGGGGTGACATCTTGTACGGTCTTGGTAGCAACACATGTTAGAGGATAGCCTGTCAGTTATGTTGGCAACAACATCGGTACCAAGGGCGGGGGACGAATATAACCATTTAGATAAAGAGGCAAGAGGAATCATGATGTTTACCCATAGCACACAGTTTGGATAATTGATCAGGAACACTTTAGCATGAAGCTTCCAATGTTCCTGTTGAAATTTGAAGTACCACATCCGTGCTTCGGGGTAGCATCGACATGGTCATCATATAAAGGTTGGAGTTATGGGTATACAAAGAGGATTCATGAGTAACAACTTATGAAATAAGTCATATAGTTTCCGCATGGAAGATGGCGAATCGTACATATGGAAGAATTTATAACAATAGGTCCTTCGGCCCAGTGTGCCACACAAGACATCACCGTACCAGATTACATAAGACCAAAGTTATAATTATTGGAAAATGTTCCAACCATCATATATGCCCGAGATTCAGATATGATTAGTGCCAGGACACCTCAGGCTCAATGTACGTGAGAAGAAAAGATGATGATGCAGGATTCTCAGGATATGAACTACACAAGCAATCCTTGGATCACGAGTTGGATTGTAAGACACATGAACACCATGTCGAGACATTCGTGGCCACGTGGAATTCTTATAACACAATGCAACCGAGTTCTGTTTTGAGAACCATCATCGAGGATATCAAGGCCCTTCTGCAACCCTCGATTATCTCTTATGACGTAACTTAATTTCCTTGATCAAATCATTTAGTGGATTGGGGTGCTAAGAGAAATTATATGGAGTGAAGATAGCAAATCTTCAAAACATGTAACACTTCACACATGCGTGTATGATTTGGTATTTCCCGAGGGGAAGCGAAACAAAACTTTCACATCTTCACGGCATTAAGAATGCACGCGAACCTTGGGAAAACACTTCTTCTTATCAATTATGTTCTTCATGAGCTAGGCACAAAGATAGTGCTTTCAAAGGCTTCATTACAAACCATGGAGTAGTTGAGGGTGTGGTCGATGGGCTCAGCAGCAATCCCTCAAGATTTCGATAGGGATGAATTTCTAGAATTATAAGAACAAGGAGATAGCATTTGTCGGATCAAATGATATGATGACGTATGCTCGAGGGAACATCAATAATTAAACATTGGTCGAAGGGTGCACTCAGAAATACAGACTAAGTAGCACGACCAATGCTAAAAATAGTGAGTCCACAACCAACACACCAAGAATGAAACAATTAGTTGTTATCCTCAAGGCAATAGGGTTGCCAGAAGTACTGGAATCACATATCAAGGTTCACTTGTTGGTATTCCGGTTTGAAACAACACGGGACCAAGAGATGAATGGTGATGGCGATATGTATTACTATATCAAGAATTCTTAGGATGTGTGCAATTCTCATGACATTCTTGACATAAAAGATAATAATACTCGAAGGTAGAAGACAACATAAGCTGAATAGCAAGGAACTTAAGGGACAACATAAAACATGAACACATTTGTGTTTGAGGGAAGGTAACAAGGATGTCGATGATAATACAATTCATCTAGGGGAAGGGATGGTATTTCTCAACATGCATTCAATTGATACCCTGCAAGAGCTCAGAATGTTGATGATGATAATGCTGATGATGATCACGACACATTTGTCGAGAAGCTTCATGAAGATGTAATCATTCAGCAACATCATCAAGTAAAGGAATAAAGAAGCGAAAGGTTGTCGGAACCACAGATAAGACTGCTAGCTCAGAATCAAAATTTCCTTTCAAAACAACCAATAGAAAGCTCGATGTGAGCTTAACGCACAGTTGGAAATGTGTTCCGAACAAGGAGGGCCTAGATAGCATGGTCAAGCTCCAGCATGACGATGATGATGTAGCTTAACAACTTGGAATGACATGACCGAGTAGAAACTCATAAACAAAGAATATTACTAAGAGTTGTTGGATCGCAATGCATACTCGATTCAACTATCGGTATCCTTTAGTGTCCAATAACTCAAAACACGAGGAAATCTGGAATTAATGGAAATATCATAGTTTATGAGGAGCTCACAAGAAGTTATGTAGCTCCGTGATATTCTTGGGATACGAGGGTTAATACTCGAAGGTAGATCAACATTAAGGCTTGGGCCGATGTGTTGATCTGAAGAAGACAAGTACTTTAACTCATGTGAGAATGAAATCAAGGTAGGACAACATGGTCGGAGCCACGATTGCAAAGTACCAAATCAGGAATACAAGATCAGATCATACATCGAATGATTATTGATACGAGAAGTTTCTCTGATAGGATTAACGTTGTTTTCATGGGCATGAACACAAAGTTCAAGGTCGGCTCCCACTTCATCAATGCATCACCTTCCATTTACTCCTCTCCTTTGATCAGGTTGTAGCTTTGAAAGAATATTCGGCAAAACACCAGAAGAGCAAGACTCATGAAAACTCTTGGGATCACCATGATTTAGGAAGGCATTGGTTCAACCCATCGGGGCATCTTAGGAATATATACCACAAACTTCAAGAGTAATTAACACATGCTTGAAGAGCATGGCTGACCAAGGCATAGGATACAACTTATCAGAGGGAGAAGACACAATTTACCAATGGCATCATGTACCAGGGGAAGAATACCACAAGAATTTTGAATCTGCACAGTGCTATTGGATAGTAATCCGACCATGGGTCTGGTGGTGCACAAAGGGCGCGATGTGAGTATCGGTACTCAATCAGAGGGAGATAGAATGCAAGTCATCGGATTATAGAACATCTGAAAAATATTGATACTTAAGTACCAAAGGAATTTTATGATTTCCAAGATGGTGTATCAGATTCAGATGCTTCGATCAAATACAAGTAAGTTGAATGGGCTTAGATGGACAACCAACTAAAGTTGATTTTTCGAGAACCAACTCTGTTTGGAAGGACGTCTGAGTCGGAAAGACAATTTATGCGTATCAGCAGATGATTGTGTGCATTCACACAAAGGTAGAATCAACAAGATCACATGAAAATCACAAAGGATTTGAGTGAATGTTGCTAGACATATGGGTTTAACCATGATGTAAGCAGGTGAGAAGGTCAAGAGGAATAGGCTACTGGGATTTCAAAAGATCGAATAGCAATTCGAAGATCTTTCGAAACCCATGACAACTGATGACGGATGAATCCCCGATAAGATAATTATTTGCATCAAGTAAAACAAGAGCAATTGGAAAAGAAAGAATGAACTACATTTGTATGCAGTCCTCCATAAGGGTTGATTGAGGATGGGAAATCGCAGAAGCGATGAGCACCAGCTCCCGAGAGAACATCGGAGAGTATCTTCGGAGTCTTTTGAGGAATCAAGCCATCGTGTGGAATTGCGGTGCTCTTCGGGAGGAAGTGTTTACGAGAACCTAGAGTTAGAGTTAGCAAAATCTTTAACCCGAAAGAGAAGAGAGAGTATAACCCAGAGTATAGAAAAGGAGCAGAATATACTAATACCACCCGATTGAGATGTGGGCCCGTAAGCCACATCATCACTGTTAGTAAAAAAATTCAAACACTAGACTCAACTTCGGCCAAGGAATTGGAAAGAGGGCTACCTACAGGAAGTCAGCTCTTATACAAACTTGTGATGCCCTTGATTTAATCGTACACTAATCATACACGCAAATGCGTACGATCAAACTCAAGGACTCACAGGAAGATATCACAACACAACTCTAGACACAAATAAAACATACAAGATTCATATTACAAGCCAGGAGCCTCGAGGGCTAGAATACAGAAGCTCGATAAACACACGAGTCAGCGGAAGCAACAAATATCTGAGTACAGACATTAAACATGAGGTGCCTTAGAGAAGGCTAGCACAAAAGATACAACGATCGAACGAGGCGAGGCCTCCTACCTGGGAACCTCCTAACTACTCGTGCTCTTCAGCGTCCTCCACGTAGTAGTAGGCACCGTCGGGGTAGGAGTCGTCGTCGGCGGGATACTCCATCTCCTCGGCTCCATCATCTGATCGTAGCAATGGATCAATGGGCAAAAGGGGAGCAAAGCAACGGTGAGTACTCATCCAAAGTACTCGCAAGACTTACATCAGAATTATGCTAAGTATGCAACAGAATCAAAGGGGGGTTTATATGTGGACTGACTGCAACAATGCAAGAATAGAGAGAGAAGGCCTAGTCCTATCGAAGACTAGCATCTTCTGGGGTCTTGCAGCAATAGACGAGAGTAGAACAAGGTAACACAAATTAATAGTCATATGGTTGCAGCAATGATAATGTGAGGTCACACACAGAGATTCTCCCTCGACTCCCTGCGAGGAAGCAATCTCGGAGCAACTAAAATCCAGTTAAGTAACAGTTGTAGTTGTATAAGATCAGGGCATAACTCCAAGTCGTCCTGTAACCGTGGACATGGCTATTCGAATAGTTAAATTTTTCCCTGCAGGGGTGCACAACATATTCCCCATCACGATCGATAACACTCTGGCCGGACACACTTTTCTGGGTCATGCCCGACCTCAGAATATCGACACATCACATCCCCGCCTAAGCTCAACAGAGAGGCCAGCCCGCCGGTCTAAATCCTAAGCACAAAGGGGTCATGGGCCCACTTTCCCTCTGCGCTCCTGCATGATGCAAGGGCGGCTGATGTCAGTCCTAGCACGCCTTAATACAAGCGCGATGCATCTCGGGACCACTCGGGCACGCGCCGCTCCATTGCTGACGTCTGAAGAGCTTCGGCTGATACCATGATGTTGAGTACCCATAATTATTCCCACACACACGGTTAGTGCATAATAAGGCCTTCCGAGCAACCGATATCAAATACCCAAATCCATTATCATTTTAATTAAGTGATCGACACATCCACGGGGGAAACCACACACCTAACATCTATTCATCAAAGATCCCAGTAACATGGTCAAGTAACTGTGTGGTTATAACATTAGGGGGATCTGAGGCATCACTCTCGTTGGATCCCGAACGATGTAACCGCCAAGGTGGACTTAGAGGAATCACCCTCGAGGGTCACACACTTGAGGGGTTGCACGACAGAGTGATCGTCGGGAGTGGTGAAGGCGAATCACCCTCGATAACCACGACTAACTAGCTGCACATACATAGATATCATCCTGAGTACTCCGCGAGGTGTCACCCTCGGTACCTGATAGTAGATCTGCAGCGTCGTACAACTAAGGGGGGTGTAAGTGTTGTGTCAGACCTTGGCTCGTCGATCAGGGATCGAGACTCAACAATAAAGCGGGGCAACTGGACTAAGGGATCAGAGGGGATGACTGCTCCACCTATACTAAACAGTTTTAAAGTGTGGTACTCAAAGTAGCAGTTCATCAAAAATTAGGCTATGCATCAGATATAGGAGCTAACTACAATAGTAGAAAAAACTAATGCAAGCACGAGGGAGAAATAAATGGGCGATATAGGAATGATCAAGGGGGGGTTTGCTTGCCTTGTTGCTCTATGACAAAGGGCAGGTTGTCGGGAGGGGAGATGTACGCGGCAGCAATGTCAGTCTCGGGGTCTACCGATAAGAAGATGGGGGAGAAACAATAAATAACAACAACAGGTGCAATACTAGACATGACATGGCAACAAGTAGGATAGGCATGAGCTAACGCAGCAACATCCGTCATAGACGGGTCGGGAAAATATCTAATGATAATTCCCGAGTCTCTGGCTACTACTGGACAGACGGAAAACAATGGAAAAGTTCCATGTTTGCTATGCTAGGGACGCGTGACACACGAACGGATAGCGTATCCCGGTTCGTCTCGTTCTCGTGATCAACTTTCATGTTGAAAATGTTTTCATGTGAGCTACGGTTTATTTTATATTAATTTTCAAAATTTTATTAATATTTAGGAATCAAAAACATATTTAATTAATTCAATTAAATGCTTTTATGACATCAGCATGATGTCATGATGACATCAGCAGTTGACTCGTCAAACTAATCAGTGGGTCCCATGTGTCATAGACACAATTTTTAATTAGGATTAATTATTAATTAATCAGATTAATTTAGTGGGGACCCACGTGTCATACACTGCTTAGACTAACTATTTATCTATATTAAGAAACTTCTAATTACTCTTAATCATGTATTTACTAATAAATTCATTACTTAATTAATTCACTAATTAATTAATCATTTAATTAAACTATTTATTAAATATTATATATATATATATTTATTTATTTATTTCCATTTTTTAACAGTTTAGAGGGGGGTGTTCCTGGCCCCCCTGTCATACACACAAAAAGGGGTTAGTGGGGGAGGTTAATTCCCCTCACTAACCAGGTCGTGTGGGGGCATCCAGGGGCCAGGGGGCGAGCATGGCATGCGGGGGTCGCCGCGGCGAACCACGAGCAGAGGGACGAGCGAGAAGCGCGGGGGCGATGCGACCGAAGGGGGGTGGGCTTGCCTGATCGAGGCGATGCGATGGCCGCCGGTTTGGTGGCCGGAGTGAGGAGAGAGCAGGGGGTGGCCGGGGCCTCACCGGCGTTGTAGGGGAGTCGGCAGGGCGCGGGGAGGCCGAGGTGGTGGCGGTGGTGCACATGCGAGGTGGTTCCGACGCGGGGCAGTCCTGGCGGTGGCAAGCGGAGCGAGGCGGTGGGGGCCGGCGCTCGTGACGCGGTGGCGGAGGAGGCGCTGGTTGGAGGTGGCCCTGGCGATGCGGGGTTGATCCGTTGCACGGCCAGCGCGTGCTAGGAAGAGGAGCACGATGGAGGGCCCCGGGCCGGCCGGTAAGGTGCTGAAGCCGGCGAGGGAAGGAGCAGGGGCGACGGGGGGCTTTGCGCGCGGTGGTTTCGAGCTCCGCCGATGGGAGAGAGGCGCGAGGGAAGATGGCGACATGGGGGGGGGGTTCGGCCTAGGACGAGGGAGATCGAGGGACATGGAGAGAGAGGGGCGTGGGAGAGGGATCAGGGGCGTGGGGTAACGGGGCTGAGAGGTGACGGGGGGGGGGGGGAGGGAACCGTCCTTGGTTCCCTCGTGGCTGGGAGGGAGTGTGGCGGTGGGGTGAGGGGAAATGGGGGATGGGGGTTGGTTAGGGTTTCCCTAGGGGTTTTATACCCCCAGGTGGAGTGGGTCGGTTGGGTTATCCCTAGGTGGGTCGGTTTGGGTGGGCCGACCCAGGTAGATGGGGGTTTATTTTATTTTTTATTTTTGTTTTATTTATTAACTCTGTTCTGCATTATAAACTGCCATCAGATGACTTTGCAAAAGTGTGGAGCGTGGATCATAAATAGCATTGCATTTTTCCCTTGTGTCACAAAAAGTTTAGGAATTAATTATGGTAGTTTGGGATTTGTAGAATTTTGAAAGGCATTTAATATACTAGTTCTGGCCTTTCCTTTTAATAATTTAGGGAATTTAAATATTTGGTAAAATGTTGCTTTTGTATTAACAATTACTTAGGCAACATTGTCAACCCAATCATGATTTTTATTTTATAATTTCAAGAATTAATTTATGTACTTTAACTTTAATTTAAATTTGGCTTTATTTTTCATCAAGTGGAGACTTGGCTTAGTTAACCTTGATGACGTGGCACCATTAGCGTGTGATTACCGGAGCTTTATTACAAGGGTTACTGTAGCCGAATTCGGGGATGTCACAACCCGTCACCACCGGACACTCAACGAAGAGAACACAGACGCGGGCTAGGTCGGTCCTTGACATACCACTTGACAAGCCATGCCCCATACATTCTGCCTTTCCTGAATCAAGCTCCACCCATAGCCTTAGAGCATGTTGGGCCGTTAGGCAGGTCACAAAAAGTGGGGAAAACATCCTCAATGCAACAACAACGGAGCGCTGACCAATTGCACCGCTGGATAAATCCACAGAAATCTTAACAAATCTTGAAAAAATGCAGTTCGACCAATCTCGAATCAAGCCGAGCACAACCACCTTCCACGGTATTGTCCCCAGGAGAGAGACCCGATGCACCGGACGAATAGAGCTCGACGTATTATTCGGTACACCCGAAAACTACCGATCTGAAGAGCAGCTCTTTCATATCGTCCCGTTCCACAATGGTTACCACGCATTGTTGGGGCGCGAAGCCTTCACACGATTCCAAGTCATACGACATTACGAGTACATGAGACTCAAAATGCCAGGGCCAAACGGCATGATCACAGTAAACAGTAACCCCAAAAGAGCCCTTTGAGCCGAAAACAACACGACATCCCTTGCCCTAGAAGTGCTAGCAGAAACCCTTGCCGTACAAGAACTCACGGCACTACGTGCCATGGTGGACAAAGACGACGTGATCCTCGTCAAGCGTCCCAAGTCCTCATCCTTAGAACCTGTGGATGAGATCGTCAATTTCCAGGTACACCTAACAAACCCCAATAAAACAACATCTGCCGGGGCACAACTGGAGCCCGAAATCGACGAAGCACTACGCGCCTTTCTGCACGAAAATTGGGACATATTTTCCTGGCACCCTTCAGACGTGCCAGGAATCCCTTGGGGGCTGGCGGAGCACAACATAAACATAATCGACGGTTTCAAACCCGTGAAACAGGCCTTGCGCCAATTTTTGGAACCTTAGCGTCAAGCCATGGGTGAGGAGCTCACCAAGCTATTAGAAGCAGGGTTTATCAGACACATCAAACAACCCGACTAGTTGGCAAATCTGGTCATGGTTCCAAAGAAGGATAAATCTTGGCAGCTATGTGTCGATTTTAAAGACTTAAACAAAGCCTGCCCTAAGGATCCTTTTTTGTTGGCCCAAATAGACCAAATTATCGATGCTAGAGTCGAACACAATTCCTTGTGTTTCCTCGATGCCTACTCCGGATACCATCAGATCAAGATGAAGGAATCCAATCAGGCGGCAACCGCTTTCATTACGCCCTATGGGCCATTCTGTTTTAACACAATGCCATTCGGGTTAAAAAATGCGGACCCCACTTACCAATGCATGATCTAGACATTCTTGGGGAAACAAATCGGCATAATGGTAGTGGCGTACGTGGACGATGTGGTCGTTAAGACCACACACGTCAACCAGCTGGTGGACGACCTCAGGGAGACCTTTGCCAACTTATGCGCATACGATATTCGGCTTAATCTGGATAAATGCGTCTTCAGAGTCCAAGCTGGGAAACTCCTCGGATTTATTGTGTCACAAAGAGGAATCGAAGCCAATCCAGCCAAAATACAAGCACTGTCACAACTCCTCATACCAACAAAGTGTGACATCCCCGGGTTATGCTAGAGTAACCATTGTAATTAAGCTACAGTGATGACCATGATAAATGCCTAATCATTTTGCTAAACGGTGCTTGATCATTTTAAACTTCATATCTCATTTCAAATTCCTATTAGATTTCAAAATTCAGTTAATAAGTGGTATAAATGTTTTGTCAAACATGAAAACAAAAATCATGCTTAGGTTACAAATAATCCCTAAGTTTTTATAAAATTGAAACCAACATTTTTAAATGCCATGTCGCATTTTACCGTAATTAAATAAATTCTAATCCTCCCCAAAAATAACTGTGGCATGTTATAAAATTACCGTAAAAATTGTGAGGCAAGTCCTATATTTTTATAGAAGTAAATTAGGCACTAAAAATAAAATAGAATAAAAGGTAAGAAAAGGAAAACGAATATATCCCCCTGGCCAGCCCAACTGGGCCTCAGCCCACCAGCCAGCCCAACCGGCCAGCCTCCACTGGCCCATCATACCCCTTGGGGTATAAAAAGCCCCCTCCCTCCCCCAAACCTTAAATCCCACCCAGCCCCTGAGTTTGTCCCTCCCTCATCCCCTAGAGCCACCAAGGGCTCACGCCCACGCCCCATTGCCGCTGCGGGCCGATGCCGATGCCCTCTACCGCCGACCCTTGCCGGATCCGGCCGCCCCCACCGCCATCCGCCCTCCTCCACCTCGTTGCCCCAAAGGATCTCCTACAGCCTCGGTATCCTTTACACGCACGGTGATCACCCTCGGGCCTTTTCCCCTCGCCCTCCGGTTGCACTCCGACGGCCCCCGACCCTCCCATCCCTCCGCATCTCGGCTTGCCGTCCCCTCGCCCGCCCCGCCTCGCCCCCGCGGCTACGCACGCACCCCCGCCGGCCTGCTCTCGCCCCGGCCCTGCTCGCCCCTGCCCGCTGATGTCTGCTAGAACTACATCGGTTTTTCCCCAAAGAGGAAGGGATGATGCAGTATAGTGACGGTAGGTATTTCCCTCGGTGATGAGATCAAGGTTATCGAACCAGTAGGAGAACCTCCTCACACCACGTAAACAACACCTGCACACAAATAAAAAATACTCGCAACCCGACATGTTAAAGGGGCTGTCAATCCCTTTCGGGTACGACGCCTCAAGATAGGAAAATAACGTGAGGTAAAAGTGGTAGATAGGATAAGTAGATCGCAGAACAAATAAATTGCAGCAAGGTATTTTTGTATTTTTGCTTTAATAGATCTGAAAATAAAAGCAATGGAAAATAGATCGAAAAGGCAAATATGATGAAAAGAGACCCGGGGGAAGTAGGTTTCACTAGTGCCTTCTCTCGAGAAAAATAGCAAACGGTGGGAAAAGAATTATTGTTGGTCAATTGATAGAACTTCAAATAATCATGATGATATCCGAGACAATGAACATTATATAGGCATCACGTCCAAGATTAGTAGACCGACTCCTACCTGCATCTACTACTATTACTCCACACACCGACCGCTATCCAGCATGCATCTAGTGTATTAAGTTTATGGAAAAATGGTGTAATGCAATAAGAACGATGACATGATGTAGGCAAGATCTATTTATGTAGAAATAGACCCCATCTTGTTATCCTTAATAGCAATGATACATACGTGTTGTTTCCCTTTCCGTCACTGGGATCAAGCACCTTAAGACCGAACCCATCACAAAGCACCTCCTCCCATTGCAAGATAAATAGATCAAGTTGGCCAAACAAAACCCAAATGTCAGAGAAGAAATATGAGGATTAATCAATCATGCATATAAGAGATCAAAGAAGACTCAAATAACTTTCATGGATAAAAACATAGATATGATCATAAACTCAAAGTTCATCGGATCCGAACAAACACACCGCAAAAAGACTTACATCATATGGATCTCCAAGAGACCATTGTATTGATAATCAAGAGAGAGAGAGAGGAAGCCACCTAGCTACAAAATACGGACCCGTAGGCCTATAAAGAACTACATACGCATCATCGGAGAGGCACCAATGGACATGATGAACCCCTCTGTGATGGTGTCTAGACTGGATCTGGTGTTTCTGGACTCTACGACGGCTAGAATTGATTTTCGCCCCCTCCTTAGGATTTCTGGAATATTGGGGTATTTATAGAGCAAAGAGGCGATGCGGGAGGCCAACGAGGAGGGCACAAACCACCGGGGTGCACCTGGGCCCCAGGCACGCCCTGGTGGGTTGTGCTCCCATCGGAGCTTCCCTCAAGTACGTTCGTGGCCCACTGGATGTCTTCGGGCCCAAAAAAATCCACAAAAAGTTTCGCTGCGTTTGGACACTATTTGGTATTGATTTCGTGCGATGTAAAAAACATGCAGAAGGCAACAACTGGCACTGGTCACTATGTCAATAATTTAGTACCAAAAAATGATATAAAATGACTATAAAATGATTGTAAAACATCCAAGAATGATAATATAATAGCATGGAACAATAAAAAAATTATAGATACGTTGGAAACGTATCAGCATCTCCAAGCTTAATTCTTCCTCGTCCTCGAGTAGGTAAATGATAAGAACATAATTTTTGATGTGGAATGCTGCCTACCATGTTCATCACATTTATTTTCTTTATAGCATGGACATTTGTACTTTTATACGGTTCAAAGCAATAGTCTAGTTTTGACATGAAGACTTTAATACTCAAGCATACCAACAAGCAACCATGTCTTTCAAAATATCAACACTAAAGCAAGTTATCCCTAGCCCATTATGCTCAATCATTGATCCATTCATGAAACACACTAGAATACTAGCTACACCCAATGCTCAAATACGATCATAGTGCCCCTTAGTTGGTGCTTTATGAGAGAAGATGGAGACTCAAATTCAAAATAAAAATTGCGTAAGTAAAATAAAAGCCCTTTCGTAGAGGGAAGTAGGGATTTGTAGATGTGCAAGAGCTCAAAGCGAAAATTGAGAGATAAAAACATTTTGGTAGGCATAGTTTCCCACCAACGAAAACGACTTAGAGCTCCCAACACTTTCCATGCTAGATACATCATAGGCGGTTCCCAAACAGAAAATAAAGTTTATTCCTTTTTCCACCATTAATTTCACTTTCCATGGCTTGCCCGCATCCACGGGTGCCCTTCATACCAACACTTTCCATGGAATTTATTACTTGACAACAAAAAGCAAATTCATTTTTTTTTCATTTCAGGACTGGGCATCCCTAATACATTTATCGTACTCTCATGCAATGACAAGTGAATAAACACTCATCGTGATAATAACACATCTAGCATGGAAAATACTGGCCACTCCTCACCGCCTCGCGAGCGGTAGAGCACACAAAAGGTAAATTTATTTTTAAAATTAGAGATGGCACATGCAAATTTGCTTAGAACGACATGGAAATATCACATATAGGTAGGTATAGTGGACTCATATGGAAAAACTGGTTTAAAGGGTTTTGGATGCACAAGTAGTGATCATACTTAGTGCAAAATTAAGGCTAGCAAAAAGATTGAGAAGCGACCAACCAAGAAACGAAAAATCTCGTACCCAAGCATTAAGCATAAGTAACACCGAATAATGCACCACAAGTAGGGTATAAATTTCATTGCATAACTATTAACTTTCGTGCTTGCATAGGGAATCACAAACCTTAAGATCAATATTCTTAATAAAGCACAATTACTCATCAACATGATTCACATATCATATCGTCATATTGCAAAACCATTACTAAGAATAAAGTTTATTTTGTCCAATGATCTTCATGGAAGTTTTTATTATATGCCCCTTGGATATCTATCACTTTGGGATTATTTTCATATGTTGCTTTTGATAAGCTCAAACAAATTTAAGTGAAGAACATGCGCATAATTTTTCTTTCTCTCAAAATAATCTAAGTGAAGCAAGAGAGAATTTCTTAAAATTTTACTAACTCCCAAATAAATCTAAGTGAAGCATGAGAGAATTTCTTCAAAAATAACAAAGCACACCGTTCTCAAAAAGATATAAGTGAAGTACTAGAGCAAATCCATGGCTCTAAAAATTTAAGTGAAGCATAGGAGCAATCATAGCATAATTTTTGGCTCTCTAAAAAATGTGTGTACATAAAGGATAAAATAATTAAAACACAAATAAAACAAGCAAAGACTCATATCATACAATACGCTCCAAGCAAAACTCATAATATGTGACGAATAAAATTATAGTTTCAAGTAAAATGCTGATGGTTGTTAGAAGAAAGAGGGGATGCCACTCGGGGGCATCCCCAAGCTTAGTTGCTTGCTACTTCTTGAATATTATCTTGGTGTGCCTCGGGCATCCCCAAGCTTAGCCTTTTGCTAATCCTTATTCCTTCATACATCGTAAGATCACCCAAAACTTGAAAACTTCAATCACACAAAACTCAACAAAACCTTCGCGAGATCCGTTTGTATAAGAAACAAACCACTACTATAAGTAATGTTGAAAACCTGTTCATATTTTATTTTTTAATTATATCTACTGCATTCCAAATTTTATATGGCAAAAACTCATCAAAGAAAACCATAGAATCATCAAAACAAGCACACAACGCAAAGAAAACAGAATCTGTCAAAAACAGAATAGTTTGTAGCAATCTGAAAACTTCGAAAACTTCTGTAACTCCAAAAGTTCTGAAACATTAGGAAGACGTGAATAGTTTTTTTATTAAACTTCTGAAAAAAGAATCAACTCAAAATCACTCTTCTGTTAAAAATGAAAAATAATTTCGTGAGCGCAAAAGTTTCTGTTTTTCAGCAAGATCAAATCAACTTTCACCCAAATCATTCCAAAGGCCTTGCTTGGCACAAACACTAATTTAAACCACAAAAACACATCTAAACAGAGGTATAATTGTGTATTTGACTGAAAACAGCAAGAAAACCAAAAAGCAAAAAGATACAAGTTGGGTTGCCTCCCAACAAGCGCTATCGTTTTACGCCCCTAGCTAGGCATAACGTGTAGGATCTAAGTGTTATCATCTTTGTTTGTAGATCCATATGACGCCCTCATGATTTATTCATATGGTGGCCTAATTCTTGTTCTAGAGAATTTTTCCATTACCTTCCTTAGTGGAAATTGAAATTTAATATTGCCTTCTTTCATATCAATCACGACACCAATAGTACGTAAAAACGGTCTACCAAGTATAATTGGACAAGACGTATTGCAATCAATATGAAGAACAATAAAATCTATGGACACATAATTCGTATTTGCAAGAATAAGAACATCATTAATTTTTCCCATAGGCTTTTTAATAGTAGAATCCGCCAAGTGCAAATTTAAAGAGCATTCTTCAATATTGGTAAGACCAAGCACATCACATAAAGATTTCGGAATTGTAGAAACACTAGCACTCAAGTCACATAAAGCAAAACACTCATAATTTTTAATCTTGACTTTGATAGCAGGTTCCCACTCATCATGCAATTTTCTTGGAATTGAAACTTCTGATTCCATTTTTTCTTCAAAGGCTTTCATCATAGCATCAACAATATGTTTAGTAAAAGCTTTATTTTGTTCATAAGCATGGGGTGAATTAATCATGGATTGCAACAAAGAAATACAATCAACCATAGAGAAAGTATCATAATTAAAGTCTTTGTAATCCAAAATAGTGGGCACATCACTAGTTAAAGTCTTGACCTCTTCAAACCCACTTTTATCAATTTTCTCAACAATATTTTCACCCTCTGAATCATAGGGACGCCTTCTAACTAAAGCTGACTCTTCTGGAGTCCCTTTTTCATCAATCTTAATTTTACTAAACAAAGAATCAATAGAAGAAACACCAATCATTTTAAGATCTTCATCACTTTTATGAAAGTAATCACTAGAAAACGCTCTTTCTAAAAATTCTCTTTTAGCTCTAAGCATAGCGCTTCTTTTCTTACTTTCATCCATAGAAACATAACGAGCTTTAATTGATTCTTCAACTTTAGGCACAAAACTTTCATCTTGAGAGTTTCTACATCATGAGAAATTCTATCAATACTTCTAGACAAATCATCAACTTTATTCAACTTTTCTTCTATCGAAGTATTGAAAGCTTTTTGAGTATTGATAAATTATTTAATATTGTTCTCAAGATCATAGGTTTTTCTATTATTAATATAAGTAGGATTTACATAGGAATTACCATAATTATTAGAGGAATTACTAGGAAAAGGCCTAGGATTAAAATTACCTCTATAAGCATTGTTATTGAAATTGTTTCGCGAAATAAAATCCACATCTATGGCATCACTATTTTTCTCAATAAAAGTAGACAAAGGCACATCATTAAAATCAATAGGAGCACTTTTATTAGCAACCAACTTCATAAGAGCATCAACTTTTTCAATCAAAGAATTCATTTCTTCTACCGAATTGACCTTTTTACTAGTAGGAGCTCTTTCGGTATGCCATTGTGAGTAATTGGTCATAATATTGTCTTGCAACTTAGTAGCTTAACCCAAAGTAATTTCCATAAAAGAACTAGCTGTGGTGGAATCCAAAAGATCACGAGAAACAAAATTCGACCCCGCATAAATATTTTGTATGATCATCCAAAGATTTAACCCATGAGTTGGGCAATTCCTTAGCATCAATTTCATCCTTTCCCAAGGTTGTGAAACATGCTCATGTTGAAGTTGCTTGAAATTCATGATCTGGGTTCTAAAAGAAATAATTTTTGCGGGCGGAAAATACCTAGTAATAAAAGCATCCTTGCACTTGTTCGAAGAATCGATACTATTGCGAGGCAAAGAAGAAAACCATTTTTTGCACGATCTCGCAAAGAAAACGGAAATAATTCCAACTTCACAACATCATTGTCCACATCTTTTTTCTTTTTCATATCGCATACTTCCATGAATGTGTTAAGATGGGGCGCGGGGGAGTACCGGCAAATTGATCTTTCATAACAAGATTCAGCAAGGCAGTATTAATATCACAAGACTCCGCACTAGTGGTGGGAGGAGCAATCGGAGTGCTGATAAAATTAGTGTTGTTGGTATTTGTGAAATCACACAACTTGGTGTTCTCTTGATTCATGATGACTTCACAACAAGATTGCACTCAAAAACGGATCTGACGAGAAAACGACGAACGAAAAAGAGAGCAAATAAAATGGCATTTATTTGTGAAGTGTGGGGGGGAGAGGAAAACGAGAGGAAAATGACAAATAATGTAAATTGCGAGGAGATGAGATTTGTGATTAGGAACCTGGTTGATGTTGAAGATCCTCCCCGGCAACGACGCCAGAAATTCCTTTTGATGTCTGCTAGAACTACGTTGGTATTTACCCAAAGAGGAAGGGATGATGTAGTATAACGACAGTAGGTATTTCCCACCAAGGTTATCGAACCAGTAAGAGAACCTCCTCACACCACGTAAACAACACCTGCACACAAATAACAAATACTCGCAAGCCGACGTGTTAAATGGGTTTTCAATCCCTTTCAGGTACGACGCCTCAAGATAGGCAAATAACGCGAGGTAAAAGTGGTAGATAGGATAAATAGATCGCGGAACAAATAAATTGCAGCAAGGTAATTTTGTATTAATAGATCTGAAAATAAAAGCCAAGGAAAATAGTTCGCAAAGGAAAATATGATGAAAAGACACTCGGGGGCCATAGGTTTCACTAGTGGCTTCTCTCGAGAAAAATAGCAAACAATGGGAAATCAGTTACTGTTGGGCAATTGATAGAACTTCAAATAATCATGACGATATCAATGCAATGATCATTATATAGGCATCACATCCAAGAATAGTAGACCGACTCCTGCCTGCCTCTACTACTATTACTCCACACATCGACCGCTATCTAGCATGCATCTAGTGTATTAAGTTCATGGAAAAACGGAGTAATGCAATAAGAACGATGACATGATGTAGACAAGATCTATTTATGTAGAAATAGACCCCATCTTGTTATCCTTAATAGCAATGATACATACATGTCGTTTCCCTTTCTGTCATTGGGATCAAGCATCATAAGATTGAACCCATCACAAAGAACCTCTTTCCATTGCAAGATAAATATATCAAGTTGGCCAAACAAAACCCAGATATTGGAGAAGAAATACGAGGCTATAATCAATCATGCATATAAGAGATCAAAGAAGACTTAAATAACTTTCATGGATAAAAACATAGATCTGATCATAAACTGAAAGTTCATCGGCTCCCAACAAACACACCGCAAAAAGACTTGCATCATATGGGTCTCCAAGAGACCATTGTATTGATAATCAAGAGACAAGAGGAAGCCATCTAGCTACTAACTACGGACCCGTAGGCCTACAAAGAACTACCCACGCATCATCGAAGAGGCACCAATGGACATGATGAACCCCTCTATGATGGTGTCTAGATTGGATCTGGTGTTTCTGGACTCTGCGGCGGCTAGAATTGATTTTCGTCCCCCTCCTTAGGGTTTCTGTAATATTGGGGTATTTATAGAGCAAAGAGGCGGTGCAGGAGGCCAACGAGGAGGGCAGAACCACCAGGGAGCGCCTGGGGGTTGTGCTCCCATCAGAGCTCCCCTTAGGTGCGTTCCTGGCCCACTGGATGTCTTCTGGACCAAAAAAATTCCACAGAAAGTTTTGCTGCGTTTGGACTCTGTTTGGTATTTATTTCCTACGGTGTAAAAAACATGCAGAAAACAACAACTGGCACTGGGCACTATGTCAATAGGTTAGTACCAAAAAATGATATAAAATGACTATAAAATGATTGTAAAACATCGAGGAATGATAATATAACAGCATGGAACAATAAAAAACTATAGATACGTTGGAGACGTATCACCCACACCCGTCGGCGCACGCGAGCCCGAACTGCACCACCCCGCGCCTCCTCCACCACCGCGGCCCCTGTGGCCTCCCGTCGCCGCCACGTTCTGCTGCTGCGGCGGCCTGATGGCCGTCGGCACCTCGCCTAGCCGCCGTGGCACCGCTGCCCTCCCTCCTGGCCATAGCCTCGGGTTGGCCTCGAGCCCGTGCGTGTTGTTGGTGGTTAGTGGTATTAATCCCGAGCACACTAACCCCCCCCCCCCACTTAGCCACTAAAACAATCTATAATAAATGGGGCCCACCCCCCTTTTAGAACGTTTAAAAAACATGGAAATGAATAATAACTAAATTAATTAATTAATTAGTTAATTAGTTAATTAACTCGATTAGAGTATTCAGATAATTTTAAAACCGTGTTAAGGTATTGTGAGAATGACATGTGGGTCTAGCCCCATTAGCAACTAGTAAACCTATTAATTTAATTCTATTAATTAATTAATATGATGAGAGAATGAAAGGTGGGTCCCTGCTAAATTAATCTGATTACATGCTAATTAAGCCTAATTAAAAATGTGTCTATGATGTATGGGACCCACTCGTGAGAGTTGACCAGTCAACATGACTGTTGACTGCGGATGTTAGCATGACATCATGCTGATGTCATAACTACTTAATGAATTAAAGTAAATCTATTTTACTTTCTGAATATTAATAAAACTTTCAAAATTAATTTAAAATAATCTGTAATCTGGATGAAAATAGTTTGTACATGAAAGTTGATCAAAAAACGAGACGAACCAGGATACGCTATCCGTTCGTTTTTCACGCATCCCTAGCATAGCGAACATGGAACTTTTCCATTCGTTTTGCTTGTGAGGTAGTAGCCAGAGACACGGGAAATATTGTCAGATATTTTCCCGATCGGTCTATGATAGATGATACTACGTTAGTGCATGCCTAGCACTGCATATTGCCATGTCATGCATAGTGTTGCATCTGTGTGTTATATTTATTGTTTCTTCCCCCTCTTCTCTCCGGTAGACCCCGAGACTGACACTCTTACCGGGTACGACTACCCTCCTGACGTCCAGCCCTTTGCTGTAGAGAAACAAGGCAAACAAACTCCCCTTGATCATTCCTATATCGCCTATTCTTTCTCCCTCATGCTTGCATTAGATTTTGCTACTGTTGTAGATAGCTCCTATATGTGATGCATAGCCTGTTTTTGATAAAGTGCTATCTTATTCTACTGCAACTTAAAACTATTTAGTATAGGTGGAGGAGTCATTCCCTTTGACCCTTAGTCCAGTTGCCCCTGCTTTTTCATCAAAGTCTCGATCATCTGATCGATGAGCCATGACCCGTCACAGCACTCACACCCCCTTAGTTGTACGATGCTGCACATCTACTATCGAGTACCGAGGGTGACACCTCGTTACGTACTCCGATGTTAGCGTTGTAGTGTAGTTGACCGACGGTGTTTCTCGGAGGGTGATTCCTCCTTCACCACCTCCGATCACGACTCGGTCGTACAAGCCATCAAGCATGGTCCATCGTGGGTGATTCCTCCCTGGCCACCTTAACAGTTACATTGTTCAGAATCCATTGAGGGTGATACCTCGGATCCCTCTGATTTTAGAGCCGCACAACTACTTGACCTTGTTACTGGGAACTTGATGAATGGTGTGTTGCGGGTGGATTCCCGCGTGGATGTGACGATGTGTTAATTAAAATGCTAATGGATTTGGGTATTTGATCTGAGTTGGTCGGGAGACCTTTTCGCGCTAACCTTCACGTGGGAGAGAAGTTATGGGTACTCGACATCGTGGTATCAGCTGAAGCTCTTCAAACGTCAGCAATGGAGCGGCACTCACCCGAGTGGCCTGGATAAGCATCGTTCTTGTATAAGAGGTGTCAGGACTGACATCGGTCACCCTCACATCATGCAGGAGCACAAAGGGCGATGGGCCCATGACCCCTGCACGCTTAGGATTTAAACAGCCGGGCTAGCCTTTCTGTTGAGCTTAGGTAGGGCTGCGACGTGTTGATGTTTCGAGGCCGGGCATGACCCCGAAAAGTGTGTCCGGCCAGAGTTTATCAAGTGTGTTGGGTACTGTGGTGCTCCCTTGCAGGGATGAAAATTAACTATTCGAATAGCTGTGTCCACGGTTACAGGACGATTTGGAGTTGTGCCCCGATCTTATACAACTTGAACTATTACTTAATTGGAATGTTTGCTTCCTCGCAGGGAGTCAAGGAAGAATCTCTGGGCACGACTTTATTTAATATTGTTGCAACAATATGACTCTATATCTGTGTTACTTGCTCTACTCTCGTCTATCGTTGCAGGACCCCGAAAGTTGCTAGTCTTCGATAGGACCAGTCCCCTCTTTCTATTCTCACATTGCTGCAGTCAGTCCACATATAACCCATTCCTTTGATACTGATGCATACTTAGCTTAGTTCTGATGTCAGTCTTGCGAGTACTTTGGATGAGTACTCACCATTGCTTTGCTCCCCCTTTTCCCCCTTGATTCGATGTTGCGACTAGATGATGGAACCCAGGAGATGGTGTATCCCGCCGACGATGTTTGCTACCCCGACGGTGCCTACTACTATGTGGATTCCGCTGACGACTAGGAGTAGTTTAGGAGGTTCACCTCGTTCGATCGATGTATCTTTTGTGCTAGCCTTCTCTAAGGCATTATCATGTTTAATGTTTGTACTCAGATATTTGTTGCTTCCGCTGACTTGTGTGTTTATCGAGCTTTTGTATTCTAGCCCTCGAGGCCCCTGGCTTGTAATATGAAGCTTGTATTTTTTATTCGGTGTCTAGAGTTGTGTTGTGATATCTTCCCACGAGCCCTTGAGCTTGGTCATACGCATTTGCGTGTATGATTAGCGTATGATCAAATCGAGGGCATCACATAGAGCTACAACACGTCCAAAAGTTGGCAGGCTACATGGCAGCCTTAAGCCGATTTATATCTCGCCTAGGTGAGAAAGCCCTCCCGCTCTTTAGGTTACTCAAGAAAATAGAAGACTTCAAGTGGACCGACGAGGCTACCATTACTCTTGAGGATATCAAGGTGATATTAGCGAGCAACCCCATACTAGTAGCGCCCTTCATAGGGGAGCCAATGATGCTTTACATCTAAGCCACAAATCAAGTCATCATCGCTGTACTCATCGTAGAACGAGAAGATGAGGGCCAACAACTACAAATCCAAAGGCCGTTCTATTATTTATCCTAAGTACTCACCACATGTAAAACCTGGTACACACACTACCAGAAGATCGCCTACACAGTGTTTATAGCACCATGAAAGCTTCAACACCTTTTCCATGAATGTGCGACCACTGTTACTTCGGAAGTTCCATTGAATGATATCATCAATAATAAGGATGCCACAGGCCGAATAGACAAATGGGCCATCGAGCTCCTGGCATTCGAGATCACCTAAAAACCACGACGAGCCATCAAATCTCAGGTCTTGGCCGACATCGTGGTTGAATGGACCGAGGCTGAACTTCCTAGAGAGTATAACACTTATGCACACTGGACCATGCATTCTGAGAGGTTCAAAACTCTTGCCAGTCTAGGGCCTAGAGTGATTCTCACATCCCCCACTGGGGATAATGTTCGGTACGTGATACGTCTCCGTCGTATCTATAATTTTTGATTGTTTCATGCCAATATTCTACAACTTTCATATATTTTTGGCAACTTTTTATACTATTTTTGGGACTAACATATTGATCAGTGCCCAGTGCCAGTTCCTGTTTGTTGCATGTTTTTTGTTTCGCAGAATATCCGTACCAAACGAAGTCCAAACGTAATAAAAACTTACGGGGATTTTTTTGGAATATTTATGATTTTTGGGAAGAAGAATCAACGCGAGGCGATGCACGGAGGGCCCACAAGCCCTATAGCCGCCACTAGGAGTTACGGTGGCGGCTGGCAGGCTTGTGGCCACTCCTTAAGGCGGTTGGAGCCCTTCTTTCGCCGCAAGAAAGATAATATCCGGAATAAAATCGTGTTAAAATTGCAGCCCAATCGGAGTTACGGATCTCCGGGAATTTAAGAAACGGTGAAACGCAGAATCTGGTAGCGCAGAAACAGAAGGACACACAGAGGGAGATCCAATCTAGGAGGGGCTCTCACCACTCCGCCGCCATGGAGACCATGCACTAGAGGGAAAACTCTTCTCCCATCTAGGGAGGAGGTCAAGGAAGAATAATAAGGAGGGGGATCTCTCCCCTTCTCTCCCGGCGGCGCCAGAACGCCGCCCGGGACATCATCGTGTGACGGCGATCTATACCAACACCTCCGTCATCTTCACCAACATCTCCATCACCTTCCCCCATCTATATTCAGCGGTCCACTCTCCTGCAACCCGTTGTACCCTCTACTTGAACATGGTGCTTTATGCTACATATTATTATCCAATGATGTGTTGCTATCCTATGATGTCTGAGTAGATTATCGTTGTCCTATCGGTGATTGATGAATTGTTATGGTTGGTTTAATTTGCTTGTGATTATGTTGCTGTCCTTTGGTGCCCATCATATGATCGCACGCGTGGATCACACCATAGGGTTAGTTGTATGTTGATACGACTATGTATTGGCAGGCTAGAGTGATAGAAGCTTAAAACCTAGCATAGAAATTGATGCATATGGGATTGAAGGGGGACCAATATATCTTATTGCTATGGTTGGGTTTTACCTTAATGAATGTTAGTAGTTGGGGACGCTTGCTAATAGTTCCAATCATAAGTGCATAGAATTCTAAGTAAGGGATGATATGCCAGCAGAGGTCTCTCCCACATGATACTTGCTATCGATCTAGTAACGTAGTCAATTGCTTAGGGACAATTCCGCAACTCCTACCACCACTTTTCCACACACGTCACACACTCGTAGTTGTTTCTTTATCTAACGAGCCCCAAGTTTTATTTAAGTGTTCTTTACTTTCTTGCAAGCCTTTCCTATCACCCCTACAAAGTACTTCTAGTTTCATACTTGTTCTAGGTAAAGCGAACGTAAAGTGTGCGTAGAGTTGTATCGGTGGTCGATAGAACTTGAGGGAATATTTGTCTTACCTTTAGCTCCTCGTTGGGTTCGACACTCGTACTTATCGAGAAAGGCTACAATTGATCCCCTATACTTGTGGGTTATCAAGACCTTTTTCTGGCGCCGTTGCCGGGGAGCAATAGCGTGGGGTGAATATTCTCGTGTGTGCTTGTTTGCTTTATCACTAAGTAGATTTATTTGCTCTTCTAAGTTGATCTCTATCTTTATTTATGGATATGGAACACGAAATACCAAAAAATTAGGTGTACTTGCTACTCATGGAGATGGGGAACCTCCTAAAATCCTCGATGCTCGTTACGTGGAAAATATTATATACGTCTTTAATAATCCTGAGAAAGCCCCATTCAATTATATAATGGGATACATGTTGGATCATCGTGAATACTTTAGGGATTATCGCTTGACTCAAAAAGGGAAACTTTTATGGGAACAAATCCATTTGTTGAAATGGTATGCTTGGGAACTATGCAAGAGACATGGTGTTACTTGTTGCTCTAGGATGAAGGCTCCACACCTTCCCTTTTCTTGTGAGTTTAATGATCATAGAACCTTGGCTTCTTATGCTAATGGTATATATGATTACTATGATGTGGACCAAATAGAAGAGTTTGTTGCTTTTATGGGTCCTTATGAAATTGAGGCTCTGTTTAAAAGGTATGATGATAATGATGATGCTCCTTACCGATCTGAAAATTTGTCTATGCTTCATTATTGTTATACTAATTATGAATATAATGCCCATATTGAACTATTTAAGGAGAAATCCTATGCTGCCCAAGAAGAGACTATTATTTTGCAGGAAACTATGGAAGAAGAAAATGCTGAAATTGTGAGCTCATTAGATGAAAAAGATGACGAGGAGAGCGAAGAACAAAAGGAGGAAGAACGGACTAGCTACCCGTGTCCACCTTCTAATGAGAGTAATCTTCTACTCATACATTATTTAATTTCCCTTCGTTCCTACCGAAGGATGAATGCTATGATCCCTTGGATTCGTTTGAAATATCCCTTTTTGATGAACTTGATGCTTGCTACGCTTGTGGCCATGATGACAATATGAATGATGCTTATGAAGATGAGCTAGCTATAGTTCCTTATGTTACACATGATGATTTTGATGAATATAATATGCATGTGCTTGCTGCTCCTACTTGCAATTATTATGAGAGAGGAACTACATCTCCACCTCTCTATGTTTCCAATACGATAAAATTGCAAGAAATTGCTTATGCTATGTATTGGCCTTTACTTGGTGTGCATGAATTGTTCTTTTATGACATGACAATGCATAGGAAGAGAGTTAGACTTCGTCATTGCATGATATATGTTACCTTGTGCTCACTACTAAATTTCAAATCATTGCTAATTAAAATTGGCTTTGATATACCTTGGGATCCGGGTGGATCCATTACTTGAGCACTTTATGCCTAGCTTAATGGCTTTAAAGAAAGCTCTACCTGGGAGACAACCCAGAAGTTTTAGAGAGTCATTTATTTCTGTTGAGTGCTTTTATTTAGTTTAAAACAAAAAAAATATAGAGGGGAACTTAAAACTTTTTCAAAAAGAGAAGCGATGGAAAGGTGATGCATTGCAGAAGTGAGGGTCGACCTTGAACACTTGTGTTCATGCTCATGGAAACAATGTAATTTTTCATGGAAGTTTATCACAAAAATAATTATCCCCTTGTACAATTCCTTTGTATTTTAAAAATAATGTGACAAGCAAAGCCTTTACGATTAGTTAGGGTGATAGTTGTTTCATCATGCTGAGAAAAGAAAGAAACTTTCTGCTCACAAAATTAATTTTCGTTTTTATTCTGGAAGAGCTTTTGAGTTGATTCTTTTTCCTGCTCATTGATATGCAAATTTTCCAGACGTTCATAATTTTTCAGATTTTTTGAGAGATCACAAGTATATGGAATATACATATTGCTACGGACTGTTCTGTTTTGACAGATTCTGTTTTCTATGCATTGTTCTCTTATTTTGATGAATCTATGGGTAGTATCAGGGGGGTATGAACCATGGTGAAGTTGTATTACAGTAGATATAATGATAATATGAATTTAGAATGAGTTCACAACAGTACTTGAAATGGTGATTTATTTTATTATACTAACGGATCTCACGAAGTTTTGTTGAGTTTTGTGTGATTGAAGTTTTCATGTTTTGGGTGAGAGCACGATGGATGAAGGAATAAGGAGAGGCAAGAGCCTAAGCTTGGGGATGCCCGAGGCACCCCAAGGTAATATTCAAGGAAGACTCAAGCGTCTAATCTTGGGGATGCCCCGGAAGGCATCCCCTCTTTGGTCTACAATCTATCGGTAATTTTACTCGGAGCTATATTTTAATTCGTCACATGATATGTGCAAATGCTTGGAGCGTCTTTTGTGTTTATTTTTCCTTTTTCTTTTATGCACCATGCTGGTATGAGATAGTCCTTGGTTGTCTTTATAGAATGCTTCTTGTGCTTCACTTATATCTTTGGAAGTTTGGATTGCGTGTTTCCCTACACATAGAAAACCGCCATTTGTAGAATGCTCTTTTGCTTCACTTATATTTGTTAGAGCGGGGCATATCTTTTATAGAAAGAATTAAACTCTCATGCTTCACTTATACCTATTTAGAGAGTTAACAGGAGTTGGCCATTCACATGGTTAGTCATAAAATTCTACATAAAACTTGTAGATCAATGAATATGATATGTTTGATTCCTTGCAATAGTTTTTCGACCTGAATATGTGATATTAGAGTCATGCTAGTGAGTAATTGTGTATTCATAGAAATACTTGTGTTAAGGTTTGTGATTCCCGTAGCATGCACGTATGGTGAACCGTTATGTGATGAAGCCGGAGCATGATTTATTTATTGATTGTCATCCTTTGTGTGGAGGTCGGGATCGCGCGATGGTTAACTCCTACCAACCTTTCCCCTAGGAGCATGCGTGTAGTACCTTGTTTCGATGACTAATAGACTTTTGCAATAAGTATGTGAGTTCTTTATGACTAATGTTGAGCCCATGGATTATACACACTCTAACCCTTCCACCATTGCTAGCCTCTCTAGTACCGCGCAACTTTCGCCGGAGCATTATACCCACCATATAGCCTCCCTCAAAACAGCCACCATACCTACCTATTATGGCATTTTCATAGCCATTCCAAGATATATTGCCATGCAACTACCACCGTTCCGTCTCATGACATGTGCCACCACTTCCATATTGCCATTGCATTATCGTAAGATAGCTAGCATGATGTTTCCATGGCTTGTCCATTTTTTGATGTCATTGTTATGCTAGATCATTGTCACGATACACTACCGAAGGCATTTCATATAGAGTCATCATTGCTCTAAGTATTGAGTTGTAAGTGTGATGCTCATAATTAATAGAGCATTGTCCCATGTGAGGAAATAAAAGAGGCCAGCGAAGCCCATTTATAAAAAATAGGCCAAAGAGCCCACAAAAAAATGAGAGAAAAGAGAGAAGGGACAATTGCTACTATCCTCTTTCCACACTTGTGCTTCAAATAACACTATGATCTTCATGACAGAGAGTCTCCTATGTTGTCACTTCCATATACTAGTGGGAATTTTTCATTTTATAACTTGGCTTGTATATTCCAATGATGGGCTTCCTCAAAATTGCCCTAGGTCTTCGTGAGCAAGCAAGTTGGGTGCACACCCACTAGTTTCTTTTGTGAGCTTTCATACACTTATAAGCTCTAGTGCATCCGTTGCGTGGCAATCCCTACTCACTCACATAGATATCTATTGATGGGCATCTCCATAGCCCGTTGATACGCCTAGTTGATGTGAGACTATCTCCTCATTTTTTGTCTTCTCCACGACCACCATATTCTATTCCACCTATAGTGCTATGTCCATGGCTCACGCTCATGTATTGCGTGAAAGTTGAAAAGGTTTGAGAACACTAAAGTATGAAACAATTGCTTGGCTAAAACCGGGGTTGTGCATGATTTAAATACGTTGTGTGGGGGAAGATGGAGCATAGTCAGACTATATGATTTTGTAGGGATAACTTTCTTTGGCCATGATATTTTGAGAAGACATGATTGCTTTGTTAGTATGCTTGAAATATTATTGCCTTTATGTCAAATGATAGACTATTTCTTCGAATCACTCGTGTTTTAGTATTCATGCCATGATTAGATTATATGATCAAGATTATGCTAGGTAGCATTCCACATCAAAAATTATCTTTTTTATCATTTACCTACTCGAGGACGAGCAGGAATTAAGCTTGGGGATGCTGATACGTCTCCGTCGTATCTATAATTTTTGATTGTTTCATGCCAATATTCTACAACTTTCATGTACTTTTGGCAACTTTTTATACTATTTTTGGGACTAACATATGGATCCAGTGCCCAGTGCCAGTTCCTGTTTGTTGCATGTTTTTTGTTTCGCAGAATATCCATACCAAACGAAGTCCAAACGTAATAAAAAATTACAGGGATTTTTTGGAATATTTATGATTTTTGGGAAGAAGAATCAACGCGAGGCGATGCACGGAGGGCCCACAAGCCGTGTAGCCGCCACCAGGAGGTACGATGGCGGCTGGCAGGCTTATGGACACTACTTAAGGTGGTTGGACCCCTTCTTTTGCCGCAAGAAAGATAATATCCGGAAGAAAAACGTGTTAAAATTTCAGCCCAATCGGAGTTACGGATCTCCGGGAATTTAAGAAACGGTGAAACACAGAATCTAGGAGAGCAGAAACAGAAGGACATAGAGAGAGATCCAATCTATGAGGGGCTCTCGCCCCTCCGCCGCCTTGGAGACCATGGACCAGAGGGAAAACCCTTCTCCCATCTAGGGAGGAGGTCAAGGAAGAAGAAGAAGGAGGGCTCTCTCCCCCCCTCTCTCCCGACGGCGCCAGAACGCCGCCTGGGACATCATCGTGTGACGACGATCTACACCAACACCGCCGTCATCTTCACCAACATCTCCATCACCTTCCCCCATCTATATTCAGCGGTCCACTCTCCCGCAACCCGCTGTACCCTCTACTTGAACATGGTGCTTTATGCTACATATTATTATCCAATGATGTGTTGCTATCCTATGATGTCTGAGTAGATTATCGTTGTCCAATCGGTGATTGATGAATTGCTATGGTTGGTTTAATTTGCTTGTGGTTATGTTGCTGTCCTTTGGTGCCCATCATATGATCGTGCGCGTGGATCACACCATAGGGTTAGTTGTATGTTGATAGGACTATGTATTGACAGGCTAGAGTGACAGAAGCTTCAAACCTAGCATTGAAATTGATGCATATGGGATTGAAGGGGGGCCAATATATATTATTGCTATGGTTGGGTTTTACCTTAATGAACGTTAGTAGTTGCGGACTCTTGCTAATAGTTCCAATCATAAGTGCATAGAATTCCAAGTAAGGGATGACATGCTAGGAGAGGCCTCTCCCACATGATACTTGCTATTGATCTAGTAACGTAGTCAATTGCTTAGGGACAATTCCGCAACTCCTACCACCACTTTTCCACACTCGTTAGACACTCGTAGTTGTTTCTTTATCTAACGAGCCCCTAGTTTTATTTACCTGTTCTTTACTTGCTTGCAAGCCTTTCCTATCACCCCTACAAAGTACTTCTAGTTTCATACTTGTTCTAGGTAAAGCGAATGTAAAGTGTGCGTAGAGTTGTATCGGTGGTCGGTAGAACTTGAGGGAATATTTGTCCTACCTTTAGCTCCTCGTTGGGTTCGACACTCTTACTTATCGAGAAAGGCTACAATTGATCCCCTATACTTGTGGGTTATAAGTACGTGCTACAGATCTTGTATGCCGACTCAAACAACACAACAGAATACGAAGCCCTATTACACGGTCTTTGGATGGTAGACTCAATGGGCATACAACAGCTCGAGGTACGAGGAGACTCTAACCTCGCCATCTCACAAGTCAATGGCGAATTTGATGCAAATTTTTTTGAAGATGGCGGCTTATAGAAACGCCATCCTCAAAATATCAGCACAATTCGAAGGGTTAGAGTTCCACCACATCCCAAGAGACAATAACCAAGTAGCGGACATTCTCACCCGTTTAGGCTCAAAGTGCGACCCCGTCCCCAACAACATATTCCTAAAACAGTTGTTCAAGCCATCCATAGTATGGCATGACATAATAGGTGCCACAGGAGCCGATGGTGAAGAACAGGTGGTACACCCAATGATCGAGCAAGACAATCAAGTTATCGATGAAATTTCAATTGAAGAAACGCCCTCGGCCCACGAGGTCATGGCCATAATTGCGGCATGGACCGACCCTTCCTTGCATATTTACTATGCAAGGAACCCCAAGGCGACCAGGCCGAGGCGCGACGCATCATCCGCCTAACACAGGCTTACAAGGTCCACGTGGGCGAGCTATATAAAAAGAGCACCACAGGAGTACTCCAGCGGTGCATATCCGAGGGGGAGGGAAGGCATCTGTTTGCCGAAGTGCACGCTGATATGGACGGTCGCCATGCAACAGCCTGGGCCCTGGTCAACAAGGCTTTCTGAGTTGGTTTCTTCTGGCCAACAACCCGAGAGGACGCTGAAGTACTCGTTCAACGTTGTGCGGGGTGCCAACTCTTTGCAGATCAATGCCACATGCCCCCAACAACTCTTCGGACAATGCCGATCACATGGCCCTTTGCGGTCTGGGGTCAAGATATGGTCGGCCCATGATGACCCACAAGTATAGGGGATCAATCGTAGTCCTTTCAATAAGTAAGAGTGTCGAACCCAACGAGGAGCAGAAGGCTCTGGCAAACAGTTTTCAGCAAGGTAATAACTGCAAGCACTGAAAGTAGCAGTAACAAGTGATGATTTAGCGAGGTGAAACGTAGCAAGCGAAAAGTAACAAGTAACAAGTAGTAGCAATGGTGCAGCAAGTGGTACAATCCCTTTTGTAGCAAGGGACAAGCCTTAACAAAGTCTTATAAGAGGAAAAAGCTCCCGAGGACACACATGAATTTCTGTCATGCTAGTTTCATCATGTTCATATGATTTGTGTTCGTTACTTTGATAGTTTGATATGTGGGTGGACCGGCACTTGGGTACTGCCCTTACTTGGACAAGCATCCCACTTATGATTAACCCCTCTCGCAAGCATCCGCGACTACGAAAGAAGAATTAAGACAACGTCTAACCATAGCATTAAACTAGTGGATCCAAATCAGCCCCTCACGAAGCAACGCATAGACCGGGGTTTAAGCTTCTGTCACTCCAGCAACCCATCATCTACTTACTACTCCCCAATGCCTTCCTCTAGGACCAAGTATGGTGAAGTGTTATGTAGTCGACATTCACGTAACACCACTAGAGGAAAAGATAACATGCATCATATAAAAATACCGAACGAATACCAAATTCACATGACTATTATTAACATGACTTATCCCATGTCCTCAGGAAGAAAAGTAACTACTCACAAAGCATAATCATAATCATGATCAGAGGTGTAATGAATAGCATCAAGGATCTGAACATAAACTCTTCCACCAATTAATCCAACTAGCATCAACTACAAAGAGTAATCAACACTACTAGCAACCTTACAAGTACCAATCGGAGTCGCGAGACGGAGATTGCTACAAGAGATGAACTAGGGATTGGAGAGGAGATGGTGCTGATGAAGATGTTGATGAAGATGCCTCCCCTCCGACGAGAGGAGTGTTGGTGATGACGATGGCGACGATTTCCCCCTCCGGGAGGGAAATTTCCCTGGCAGGATCGTCCTGCCGGAGCTCTAGATTGGATCTGCTCAAGTTCCGCCTCGTGGCGGCGGCGAAACCAGGAAAAAGCTCCCTCTTGATTTTTTCTGGAACGAAACCCTTCATATAGCAAAAGAGGGGGGCCAGTGGGCCGTCAGGGAGCCCACAAGCCCTGTAGCCGCCACCAGGGGGGGTGGCGGCTACCAGGCTTGTGGCGCGCTAGTAGCTCCCCTGTGGTACTTCTTTTGCCCAGTATTTTTTATATATTCCCAAAAAATTTCACGTAAATTTTCAGGGCATTTGGAGTTGTGCATAATAGAGGACTCAGATTTGCTGCTTTTCCAGTCCAGAATTCCAGGTGCCTGAATTATCCCTCTTCAAATAAACCTTGCAAAATAAGAGAGAAAAGGCATAAATATGGTACCAAAAAGTAATATAACAGCCCATAAACCGATAAATATCAACATGAAAGCATGATGCAAAATGGACGTATCAACTCCCCCAAGCTTAGACCTCGCTTGTCCTCAAGCGAAAACCAAGTTCCATAAACATGTCCACATGTTTAGGGACGAAGGTGTCGATAAAACATAATACGGACATGAGGGCATCATGATCACACATAGAACAACAATATATCATAAAGATTCTTATGGGAAAGTAACAATTCCTTCACAAAGCAAAGTATGAAGCAAAAACCTTACCGAGAAGTAACCAACAACAGTCCAAAGTCATTGAAGCAATTGCAATTTATCATAACATCAGAAAGAGTCAAATAAGAGCTTGTAAAGCAAACCCACATACTCAATCATCTCTTTTATTTTCCAGAATTTTTACAACTCACGTGGTACTCATGGTATCAAAGTTTCAGCTGGACACAGAGGAAGATATGGGCTTATAGTTTTGCCTCCTAACTATTTACCTCAAGGGTAAAGTCAACAATAATAAAGCATAAGTACTCAACTTCAAGTTGAAATATGAATATAGATCTTTCCCAAGCATGTGACGGTAGCCAAGACAAAGGCAAAAATAGGGAATTGGTGAAGATCACCATGACTCTTACAAGGGCAAAAAGTAAAGGTACAATATAGGCCCTTCGCAGAGGGGAGCAGAGGTTGTCATGCGCTTTTGAGGTTTGAATGCGTGTCCTCTTAGTGCAGAGGAATGGCACTTCATATTGCCTCCTGTGATAACGAACTTTATTATGCAGTCTGTCGCTTTTTTGTCTTCCTCATCACAGGTTCGTGCAAAGCTTATTTTCCACACACTAATAGATCATACATATTAGAGAGAAATTTTTATTGCTTGCACCGATGACAACTTACTTGAAGGATCTTATTCAATCTATAGGTAGGTATGGTGGACTCTCATGGCAAAACTGGGTTGAAGGTTTATGGATGCACAAGTAGTATCTCTACTTGGTGCGGGAGTTTTGGCTAATATGAGGTGGAAGCAATCGTCACATGCTAAGGGATCTCTAATCATATAACATTGTTTGGAACCAAGCAAACACAATTCATGATGTTGTCTTCCTTGTCCAACATCAACTCCTAAGCATGTAATAGTTTGGTGAGTGCTCACAATTGTAAAAAGTGTCTAAGATGATATATTTATATGTGAACCTCTCTTTCCTTATTACTTATTATTAATTGCAACAATGACTGAGGTCTATGTTGATTTATTCTCAACAAGTTTCAATCATCATACTTGTCATATGTGAAGCTCTCACTTTCCATAAGATCATCTCTTGATCTTTCATGCTATCGTTCTTTTCATACTTTTGATCACGACATAAAGCAAAGCCCTTGACCAAGATACTCTTTATTATATAGCTCGCAAGCTCGAATACATCGGGGGAGAGACAAAGCAAAAGACTCAAACTAAACACTAAAGACTCATTCCTCTAAGAGAAGAAATAAAAACTGAAAAGGAAAGAACTAAAACAAAGGTAAAAGCAAAAGATATAAAGGTGATACGATACCAGGGCAACTCCCCCAAGCTTGGCAGAAGCCAAGGGGATTGCCCATACCAATGCTTAGTTGTCCTCCTTTGGTGGTGATGGTGGTGGAGTTGTTGAAGCACTCTGATCCTCCGTCTTCCAAGGCATAGGTGCTCCATCATGGCAGGATGAACGAGTTGCCGGAATCCTCAAATCTGCAGCCAACCTTATTGATTTAAATCTATACTCATACTCACAGTTTTGGTTGTACAGGTCATAGATCTGGCCCTGAAGTTGGTCAACCCTGTCATAGAGCCTGGAGAGGTGTTTCCCAATGTCAATGGCATCCATCTTGTGATTGCTGGTGAACTCCGTGATCATCATGTGGTTGGCGTTGAGTCCACACTCCACCATCCCTTGGCATTTGAAGACTTGTTGCTCCATTGCTTCGAGCCTCGTCTCCACGCTTTCGGTCTTCTTAGCCCCCTCAACATCACGGATGTGAAATATCCCCTCGCTCATCTTGATAGATTGAGGGTGTTTCAGCACTTCTGTGAGGTAGGGATTGATGACCTTCTCGAAGTTCTTGTCCTTAGGAGCGTTTGGGGAAGTCATGATGATCTAGATCTGCCACAGAAACAACCTCGAAACGAAAACAGAGGAAAACTGCGCGATACGGAGATCAAAATCTTTGGGCGTATATATAATGATTTTTTCTGGACCAGAAGGAGTGCTCCGCAAGAAAACAGAGTCCGAGAGGCACACGAGGTGCCCACAAGCCCTCTAGCCGCCACCAGGGGGGTAGGTGGCGGCTACCAAGCTTGTTGCCGCCTCGTGCGCTCTTCGGACTGCTTTTTATTTTTCTAAATTTCCAAAAATTCCAAAACGGAGGAAATTTCCTATTGGAAAAGTTTCGGAGTCCAATTACTTACCGAAACAGATACCTCTTCGTTTTCAGGGTCTGAAACAGGGTGATAAACATCCCTTATGTACTCCTCTGGAGTTATGATATTGATGATATTGGTCTCAACATTTATGGGCTTACCGGAGATATAATGCTTGATTCTTTGCCCATTTACCACTCTAGGAAAATTTCCTTCCGTGTTATTGATTTTGATGGCACCAGAACGATATACTTCCTCGATAACGTAAGGACCTTCCCATTTAGAGAGAAGCTTGCCTGTGAAGAATCTTAAGCGAGAATTGTATAGCAGGACATAATCACCTACATTGAACTCTCGTTTCTGTATTCGTTTGTCGTGCCATCTCTTAACCTTTTCCTTGAACAACTTGGCATTCTCGTATGCCTCGCCCCTCCATTCATCTAATGAGCTGATATCAAATAACCGCTTCTCACCGACAAGTTTGAAATCGAAGTTGAGCTCTTTGATTGCCCAATAAGCTTTGTGTTCCAGCTCAAGAGGTAAATGACAGGCCTTACCGTAAACCATTTTTTACGGCGACATGCCCATGGGATTCTTATAAGCAGTCCTATAAGCCCATAGTGCATCGTCAAGTTTGCTAGACCAATTCTTTCGAGATCTATTGACGGTCTTTTGTAGGATCAATTTGATCTCCCTATTACTCAACTCCACTTGACCACTAGACTGATGATGATAAGGAGGTGCAATTCTATGGTTGACATCATACTTAGCGAGCATCTTGCGGAAAACACCATGAATGAAGTGTGAACCCCCATCAGTCATCAAATATCTAGGGACTCCAAATCTTGGGAAAATGACTTCTTTAAGCATCTTAATAGAGGTGTGGTGATCAACATTTTTAGTGGGGATAGCTTCTACCCACTTAGTGACGTAATCCACAGCAACTAAGATGTGAGTGTACCCATTGGAACTCGGGAAGGGTCCCATATAATCAAAGCCCCAAACATCAAATGGTTCAATGAGAAGTGAATAGTTCATAGGCATGTCCTGACGCTTACTGATATTCCCTATTCTTTGGCATTCGTCACAAGACAAGACAAACTTACAGGCATCCTTGAAGAGAGTGGGACAATAGAAACCTGATTGCAATACCTTATGAGCAGTTCTATCTCCAGCATGGTGTCGTCCGTAAGCTTTGGAATGACACTTCTGCAGGATCTACCCCTGTTCATGTTCAGGCACACAACATCTAATAACACCATCTACTCCTTCCTTATAAAGGTGAGGATCATCCCAAAAGTAATGTCTCAAATCAAAGAAGAATTTCTTCTTTTGCTGGTAGGTGAAACTGGGTGGTATGTATTTGGCTATGATATAATTTAGGTAATCGGCATACCACGGTGCACTATGTGAAGTGCGGATGACTTTCAATTGCTCATCAGGAAAGCTGTCATCAATAGGTCGTGGGTCATCAAGGACATTCTCTAGCCTGGACAAGTTATCTGCTACAGGGTTATCAACACCCTTTCGGTCAACGACGTGCAAATCAAATTCCTGTAGCAGGAGAACCCATCTGATCAGCCTAGGCTTAGCGTCCTTCTTCTCCATAAGGTACTTAATAGCATCATGATCAGAGTGAATAGTCACTTTGGAGTCAACTATATAAGATCTGAACTTTTCACATGCAAACACGACTACTAAAAACTCCTTCTCCGTAGAGGCATAGTTTCTTTGGGCACTGTCTAGAGTTTTACTAGCGTAGTGAATAACATTCAACTTCTTGTCAACTCTTTGTCCTAGAACAGCACCAACAGCATAATCACTAGCGTCGCACATGATTTCAAAGGGCAGGTTCCAGTCAGGTGGTTGAACAATAGGTGCGGTTATCAAAGTGTTCTTAAGTATTTCGAAAGCTTCCTCACAATCCTCATCAAAAACAAAAGGAACAACCTTGTGCAAGAGGTTGGTAAGAGGCCTAGAAATCTTAGAGAAGTCTTTAATGAACCTTCTATACAAACCAGCATGACCTAGGAAACTTCGTATACCTCTCATATCTATGGGGCAAGGCATTTTCTCAATTGCATCAACCTTAGCCTTATCAACTTCAATGCCTCTTTCGGAGATTTTGTGTCCTAAGACGATGCCTTCATTAACCATAAAGTGGCACTTCTCCCAATTCAAGACGAGGTTGGTATCTTTGCACTTCTGTAAGACTCGATGAAGGTTGCTGAGGCAATCATCAAAGGAAGACCCGTAAACGAAGAAGTCATCCATGAACACCTCGACAATCTTTTCACAGAAGTCAGAGAATATAGCCATCATACATCTTTGAAAGGTGGCAGGTGCATTGCATAAGCCAAAAGGCATACGTCTATAAGCAAAGGTACCGAAGGGGCAGGTGTAAGTGGTTTTCTCCTGATCAAATTGTGCAACAGGTATTTGCGAGAAACCTGAATAACCGTCTAGAAATCAGAAGTGTGTGTGTTTGGATAGCCTTTCTAGCATTTGGTCGATAAAAGGCAAAGGATAATGGTCTTTCCTGGTTGCCTTGTTCAGTTTCCGGAAGTCTATCACCATCCTATAGCCAGTAATAATCCTTTGTGGGATTAGTTCATTCTTATCATTAGGAACAACGGTGATACCTCCCTTCTTAGGTACGCAATGTACCGGGCTTACCCAATCACTATGAGTAACACGATAAATGATTCCTACTTCCAGAAGCTTTAATATTTCTTTTCTAACGACCTATTTCATCTTAGGATTTAATCTCCTTTGATGATCAACAACTGGTTTAGAATCAGGATCGGTTTTAATCTTGTGCTGACATAGAGTGGGACTAATACCCTTAGGATCATCAAGAGTATATCCAATAGCAGCACGGTGCTTTCTCAGAGTTTTTAGTAACTTCTTCTCTTCATGCTCTGAGAGGAGAGCACTAATAATAACAAGATATATCTCCTTCTCATCAAGATAGGCATACTTAAGAGTATCAGGCAACTGTTTAAGCTCGAACACACGATCACCCTTTGGTGGGGGAGGATCCCCAAGCAGTTCAACATGCAGATTATTCTTGAGAATAGGATATTGTTCTAAGACAATTTTATCTATCTCATCTCTTTCCTCCATATGCATATCATTTTCATGCTCAAGCAGATATTGCTCTAAAGGATCCGTAGGAGGTACGACAATAGAGGCAAGAGCAATGATTTCATCCCTACCGGACGATTCTTTTTCATGCGGTTGTCTTCCAAACTTGGAGAAGTTAAATTCATGAGACACACCCTCGAAACTAACTGTGACAGTCTTCTTAATGCAATCAATGTGAGCATTGACAATGTTGAGAAAGGGTCTACCTAATATGATGGGACAAAAGCTATCTTGTGCAGTACCAAGGACGAGCAAATCAGTAGGATACTTCGTCTTACCACACAGGACTTCTACGTCTCTCACAATTCCCAAAGGACAGATAGCGTCTCTATTAGCTAGCGTAATAGTGACATCAATGGGTTCTAGCTCAGCAGGTGCAATCTCATCTTTGATTTCATCATATAGGGAACAGGGTATTGCACTAACTAGCTCCCATATCACATAAACCATGGCAACAGTGATCTCCTATCTTGACAGAAACAACGGGCAGGCCAACTACAGGTCCGTATTTGTCTTTCACGTGAGGTTTAGCAATCCTAGCAGAGTCCTCACAGAATTTGATAACATGCCCGTCTACGTCTTCGGCTAAGAGATCCTTGATAATAGCAACACTAGGTTCAACTCTAATCTCCTCAAGGGGTGCTAGTGGTCTATTGTAACCTCTACGTATCACAGTTGGAGCTTTAGAATAATCCTTTATCCTAGCAGGGTATGGTGGTTTCTCAGCGTAGGCACAAGGAACAACAGGATCACTGAAAGCAATGACTTTCTCCTCAACTAGTTTGGTTTTGACTATGTTGCTTTCTGCAGGAGGATGATACTTAAACCACTTCTCTTTGGGAAGATCAACATGAGCAGCAAAATATTCACATAGAGAAGCTACTATCTCAGAGTCAAGTCCATATTTAGCGCTAAAATCTCTAGAGGTGTTTGTCTCAACAAAATATTTAACGCAATCAAACTGGAAATTCATACCTGACTCCTTGCCTTCCTCCAGCTCCCAATCTTCAGAGTTACGTTTGATTCTTTCCAATAAATTCCACTTGTGGTCAATATCATTCTTCATAACAGAACCGGTACAAGAAGTGTCAAGCATGGTACGATCTTCATGGGAAAGCCGAGCATAAAAGTTTTGAGTGATAATTTCTCTCGAGAGCTCATGATTGGGGCATGAATATAGCATTGATTTAAGCCCCCCCCAAGCTTGAGCTATGCTTTCCCTGTCACGATGAGAAAAGTTATAAATAAATTTCCAATCACGATGTACTAAATGCATAGGATAAAACTTTTGATGAAATTCCAATATCAACCGATTGTAGTCCCATGATCCAGTATCATCACATAGCCTATACCATGTCAACGCCTTATCCTTCAAAGATAAAGGAAAGACTTTCTTCTTTACCTCATCCTCGGGCAAATCTGCAAGCTTAAATAAACCACAAACTTCATCTACATAGATCAGATGCAAGTCTGGATGTGAAGATCCATCTCCTGTAAATGGATTAGCCAGCAGTTTCTCAAGCATACCCGAAGGAATTTCATAAAATATATTTTCAGTAGGTACCTCAGGTTGAGGAACAACTCCTCGTGCTTCCGTTCGTGGTGAAGATACCCCGAACAAACTCCTCAAAGGAACAGTTTCCATAGTGACAAGTGACAATAAATTTCAGCACAGTATATAAATGTTTCCTTACCAATTTCCACTTACCAAAGGCACTTCACTCCCCGGCAACGGCGTCAGAAAAGAGTCTTGATGACCCACAAGTATAGGGGGTCAATCCTAGTCCTTTCGATAAGTAAGAGTGTCGAACCCAACGAGGAGCAGAAGGCTCTGGTAAACAGTTTTCAGCAAGGTAATAACTGCAAGCACTGAAAGTAGCGGTAACAAGTGATGATGTAGCGAGGTGAAACGTAGAAAGCGAAAAGTAACAAGTAACAAGTAGTAGCAATGGTGCAGAAAGTGGCCCAATCCCTTTTGTAGCAAGGGACAAGCCTGAACAAAGTCTTATAAGAGGAAAAACGCTCCCGAGGACACACGGGAATTTCTGTCATGCTAGTTTCATCATGTTCATATGATTCACGTTCGTTACTTTGATAGTTTGATATGTGGATGGACCGGCGCTTGGGTATTGCCCTTACTTGGACAAGCATCCCACTTATGATTAACCCATCTCGCAAGCATCCGCAACTACGAAAGAAGAATTAAGACAATGTCTAACCATAGCATTAAACTAGTGGATCCAAATCAGCCCCTCACGAAGCAATACATAGACTGGGGTTTAAGCTTCTGTCACTCCAGCAACCCATCATCTACTTACTACTCCCCAATGCCTTCCTATAGGCCCAAGTATGGTGAAGTGTTATGTAGTCGACATTCACATAACACCACTAGAGGAAAAGACAACATACATCATATCAAAATACTGAACGAATACCAAATTCACATGACTATTATTAACATGACTTATCCCATGTCCTCAGGAACAAAAGTAACTACTCACAAATCATAATCATAATCATGATCAGAGGTGTAATGAATAGCATCAAGGATCTGAACATAAACTCTTCCACCAAGTAATCCAACTAGCATCAACTACAAAGAGTAATCAACACTACTAGCAACCTTACAAGTACCAATCGGAGTCACGAGACGGAGATTGGTTACAAGAGATGAACTAGGGATTGGAGAGGAGATGGTGCTGATGAAGATGTTGATGAAGATGCCTCCCCTCCGACGAGAGGACTGTTGGTGATGACGATCGCGACGATTTCCCCCTCCGGGAGGGAAATTTCTCCAACAGGAGCGTCCTGCCGGAGCTCTAGATTGGATCTGCTCAAGTTCCGGCTCGTGGCGGCGGCGAAACCACGAAAAGTTCCGTCTTGATTTTTTCTGGAATGAAACCCTTCATATAGCAAAAGAGGGGGGGCCAGTGGGCCGTCAGGGAGCCCACAAGCCCTGTAGCCACCACCAGGCGGGTGGCGGCTACCAGGCTTGTGGCGCCCTGGTAGCTCCCCTCTGGTACTTCTTTTGCCCAATATTTTTTAAATATTCCCAAAAAATTCCACGTAAATTTTCAGGGCATTTGGAGTGTGCAGAATAGAGGACTCAGATTTTGTCCTTTTCAGTCTAGAATTCCTGCTGCCTGAATTCTCCCTCTTGGGCGCAAACTTGGGCATCAAGCTCGATTATGCCTCCGTATACCACCCACAGGCCAACGAGCAAGTCGAAAGAGCCAGTGGGCTCATTATGAGCGGCATTAAACCTCAATTGGTCCGCCCCCTTCAAGAATCCGACGGCCAATGGGTGGAGGAGCTCGACTCCGTACTATGGGGCTTGTGCACCACCCTGAATTTTTCCACAAGGTACACCCCCTTTTCTATGGTGTACGGTGCTGAAGCAGTCCTACCCTGCGACATTATACACGACGCACCTCGGGTGTGCATGTACGAGGAAAAAGAAGATGAGTTAGATTGGCAAGACGACTTAGATGCACTCGAAGGCGAGCGCGACATAGCTCTGGCCCGATGTGCTTTCTATCAATAGAAAGCTCGGCGCTATGAAAGCAGGGAAGTTCGAGTAAAGACATACAATATGGGATAACTCGTCCTACGCCTCCTCGAGAAGCAGAAGCATAAACTTAACCCAAAGTGGGAGGGCCCTTTTATAACTGATGAAACCTTAACAGGAGGAGCTTATCGCGTGCGCAACTTCAAGGACAGCCGCCTCGAGCCGAACGCGTGGAATGCAGCTCACCTTTGGTGTTTTTATGGCTAGACCAATGTCATGACCCCTTTTTCCGTCACTTCCTTTTTCCCGTTTCGCCCACATTTTTTACCTTCCATTGTACGTTTCATTAGTTTTTCCCGGGGCATGTTCAATTTAACTGGACGTCCTCGAGCATTTATCAAAATATCCTTGTTAAACGAAATGATCAAGTAGCACCTCGGGGCTTCTTCAAGAAGCTTTTCAATGTATTCGTCATACCTACTTGTTTATGTATACACCTTGACTTCAAGCGTCGATTCATGCCATTTTATAAATCAATAGGACTTAAGATTTTAGCAATGTTGGGTTGCCTCACTCCTGTGTTTACTCTCTACGTTCCCAATATATTCGATTAGAGGGTAAAGGGAGCACCGCTACAAATGCTATGACTGGTTTACCTGAATACGTACCTCAGACAGGTAAAGCCAAAATCTAGCGTTTCTTGAGATAAAATTTGATCGGCTAGAAAGATGCCCATCTACTCGGTAATTTTGCGTCCTAAACGGCTGGCCGTGTTGCACGAAGAAATAGCCATACTGACTACAAACTATGTAGCAGCCCGGAAAAAGGAACCCATCAAGGAACTATTATTTCGAGAAGATGTTTCTTACATCTCATTGTAATATAACATAACCCCCCATATAATCTTTGTCTGTTAGTACTACATGGATGATTGCCTGGTTATCGAAAATTAATGCCTACTTTCGCAGGATACAGAAGTACGAAACACTGCCCCGTTGACACAGGGAGGTAGAAGCTGATGGTCGGTTAAGTTTTCAAAATATGGAGGGAAGTGCCTTAATGCACAAATATCATTACATGCGATCACACGCTTGGCAATTGGTCCAGTTGATCTATTATAATGTCTAACGTGCAGTCCTCAAGTGAAATGCATGCAGCGGGCATCACTTGATCATACACTAGGTATAGAGGATCTCCTTCCCATATGGCCCCGCTAGTCCAACCCGGACCATGTGCTCGGGATCTAGACGGTCCAAGCGGATCTTCACCATAGCCCACGCATCCTGAGCACCTTATTAGCAAGCCAAGGTCTTCCACAATTCAAAGCGACTTTGGGCTCTTTTAAAATGCTTGATAAGCTCGGCTATACCTTACGGAGGGTTTTGATTGAGTCATAGAGCTCGGACGATACTCCGCATAGCCTTCTGATCCTGCTCATGCACAATGGACAGTTCCTTCAATAGGTTCCCCAAAGGATTTGGCCTCCTATTCAGGACGCATAGTCAGGAGAACTAATAAAAAATAAGTGCACATTTTCACGATCAACACAATGGAACTTGGATGAGTTAGAGGTCAGAGCTTTACTTATAGAATACACCGCCTTTTAATTTCTGGTTCTCTTCTCGAGTTTGCGCCAAATGAGTTTTCATACTCTCAACTTCCTCAACTTGTTTTTTATTCTATTCCTTGAGATTATTGTTTTCCTCGTAGCAACGCTTCAATACGCGATGACCGACTTCAAGGTGAGATTCGTACCGCTGAGACTCTCGAGAGGCATACACATCCTTTTGCATTTGGCCTATTGATTCACCTGCTATAGCAAAATTTTGGCTATTTAAAAAATACTTTACAGAAATTTAGAAACTCCCTTACCATGGGATTCTCTCGTGAATTTCTTCACATCTTCCAGCTTAGCCCTACTCGCTTTTAAATCGGCCTGGCTTAGTTGCAAATCTTTGGATAATATTTCACTTTCATGCTTTAAAGCATGCATATTGAAAGGTGATTAATTCGACCCTTAATTCACTCGTCCCGCCCAAATTAAGGCTCGGGGGCTACTAGGTGTGAAATTTTGTTCGGATATAATGATGTCGATAACCCACCTGCAGATGCGCAGACACTTGCCCGACCACTTCTCTAAGGCCGGCTCACGCAGGTCCGAGGTATGCATCGGCGGAGTTGAGAGCATTAAACTCTTGTTCGAAAAATACAGGATGAAGTAGTGATTCCTTCCACTGCTGATGATTCATTGCACTTTCGTATTTGGAGTTAGTTATCAATAGTCCGTCCGAACCCTCTTGGAACGGGCCCGTGTTTGTGACTCCGGCGTGAGCCGACGCTCTTTGGTTTGGTTGACTACCCAAAACCTTAACGCGTCCTTTGGCGAGGAAGGTTGCACGCATCTCCTAAATTGTTCGGCCAAGTCATAAAAGTGTAGGAGGACAGTCGGTATCGTAAGTGATATAATCGATCCGTATACCTTTTTGCCGAAGGGGCAGCTGATGTGGTTTCTCCCACCACCACTTGTTCGGGAATTCTGTCCTCTCTTGACAAAACCCTGGCCAGTTTAGTCCGAGGAGTGGTCCGGCATGTGCTCTGATGACCCCTAGGTGTAGGATCGAAAGTATGTCTAGAGGGGGGGGGGGTGATTAGACTACTTGACAAGATAAAAACTTAGAATTTTCCCAATTTATTGTGGGCCAGTTTTAGCAAATATGACTAGTCAAGTAGACCCTACACATGCACATCTAAGAGTATATAGCAGCGGAAAGTAAAACATGCAAGTGTAAAGTATGTAAGGGTCGGGAGATAAAACGCAAGAGGTTGACACGGCGATTTTCGGCATGGTTCCCATAGGTGGCGCTATCGTACGTCCATGTTAGTGGAGCCTTCAGCCCACAAAGGGTAATGGTTGTGAGAGTTCACGGAGGGCTTCACCCACAAGGGGTCCACGAAGAAAGGGCCTTGTCTATTCCACCATGGCTTTCGTCCACATAGGATTAGCCTCACCCACTGTAGATCTTTCTGAAGTAGGCGATCTCCTTGACCTTACAAACATCTTGGTTCAACCCCACAATACGAAGTAGGAGGCTCCCAAGAGACACCTAACCAATCTAGGAGGCACCACCCTCCAAAAGGTAATAGATGTGGTAGAACGATGAACTGTTTGCTCTTGTGCTTCTCAAGATAGTCTCCTCAACACTCAATCACTCTCTCTTAGATTTGGCAGGGGTAGGAGAGATTGATCTTGTAGAAAGCAACTCAGGGAGGCTAGAAATCAAGGTTCGAATGGTTGGAATGGAATCTCTTGATCTCAACACATGAGTAGGTGGCTCTCTCTCAGAAAAATGAATCTCGCAATGAAGTGTGTGTGCCGAGTGCTTCCTCTGCGAATGAGAGGTAGGTGGAAGGGTATATATAGGCAGCACACAAAATCCAACCATTACACCATGATTGACCAACTCGGTGACACCGAAGTTACAAAATCAATGTTACCGACTTGCTTAAAAGGCGGTAACTTTGAATATCGGTGGAACCGATATACACAACTCGGTGGCACCGAAAAGGTGACTAACGGTCTGATGACACAACTCCGTGACACCGATACTCATACTCGGAAATTTTGATTTTGTGTACCGAGGCAACAGAAAGTTGGTCACATGAACTCGGTAGCACCGATGCAGTTTCGGTTGCACCGAAGTGGTAGGTTTTGGCTAGGATCCGTGTAAGTCTCAAATCGGTAGGGCCGAGTAGAAATTGTTGGTGGCACTATTTTGGATATTTGGCTTGGGACAAATATATTTTGTGGAAGAGTGGCTGAGTATTTTTGGTGGCTAACTCTAAGCACTTGATCAACCAATTCATCATAACACCCAATCCCCTTTTAATAGTATTGGCTTTCCTATGGACTCAAATGTGATTTATCACAAAGTGTAAAATAAAGAGTCTTCTTGCTTGAAGCTTTAGATAATTTTATTCCTTCCTTCATCAAGGGGCATCTCCACTCAATCCTATAGACAAAGCATGTTTTGAAATTTTCTGAAATATACTTAGAAAAACACATTAGTCCCATGATGCATATGTTGTGATTAATTACTAAATCCACCTTAGGGAGCAATTGTGCTTTCAATCTCCCCCTTTTTGGTAATTGATGACAACATATAGATGAAATCTTATACAAAAGATATAATCAATGATTAGCATCGACGCTTTTAGAGGTATGTGGAAAACAAGAGCCCCCCTAAATTTGTGTATTATTTTAAATTTTCATTTGAATGCAAATGCACAATCGATTAGGAATATGGGTTAATATTCTATGTCACATACAACTTGGTGGTGCGCATAAAAGATAGGGATGAATAGAAATGCACATAGCACCAAAACAAGTGAATGATCATGATGTAGATAGCTCAAAGATAATAACGTGGTTGCATCAAACAATCAAAGCGTATGATAAAACACACATCTAAGCAGATAATGTCACCCAAAAGACCAAATAAAGTTTTGAAAATCAAACGAGAGCAAATAAAGTCAAAAGATCTCCCTCTCTCGAAGCCTTAGATCTATATACTTCTCCCCCTTTGGCAACACGTACCAAAAAGTTCAAAGGTCTAATCTAAGCGTCTCTCTAGGCACGATCTCCTCCGATAGCAGATGTTGGAATAGACAAGAGAGCATCAACGAAGGCTTCGGTTGATGTCCCTGGAGCAGGAGCTGGAGGTGTAGACACTAGAGGTGGTGGAGCAGGAGCTGAAGCTTGAGCTGATGAACACAGTCTATCTTCTGGTACTCGCACGACTGCTGACATGGTTTGGGTCGAGAAACGTGTGGTAGTACGAAGAGGTGAATCATCATCATCATCGTCATCATCATCATATTCAACATCTGAGTGTGGAATCTGGAGTCAACTTCATGTTGAAGTTGTTTGACTGTAGTGGTCAACTCTGTAACCTTCACATCCAGGTCATGGAACTTTGTTTCCACGATCCTCTCTAGGCTCTTCTAGTTTAACATGATCTCACATATATACTTCTCCATCCCTTGGATGGTGCTGACCAAGAACGACATATGTTCCTCTCTGGTTCTGAGCTGTGGTGGTGGAGCTGGAGCATTCTTAGCGATCTCTACAGCAGCTGCCTCTGCAGCCTCTCTAGTTGTAGCTAAATCTGGATGAGTGTCATCCATCACAACTTCATTATCCTCGAACTCTGGCTGTAGTGGCAAATGAGGACGATCAAGCTGATATGCCTGCTTGCCAATCTTGGCATTGATGAGCAGCTGAATGTATGGTGCATATCCGCAAGATCTCTTATGATCTATAGAAGTTCTCCTGATAGTCTCGGTAATCAAATCCATGACTTTGAAGCGAGTGTGGGTTTCTAAATGAATCAGCATATTAATGGAATAGCCTCTAATCATTTTGTCATCACCTGATTTGGGCATCAAGGTATGCGTGAATATAGTGTTGGTAGTGGTTATTCTAGCTTGCAAGAAATAGACAGACCCAATCTTGTGAGATGTCAGGAAGTCATTTGGCTATGTTTTGTACATATTTGCCATGGAGTTGTGATTCTTCTTTGGTTCTGAATACACATCCAAGTCCTTTGCTCATGACTTTGGAGCACCAATGTTATTAGACCATTCTTCAATTGTGGATTCAAATCTATGGCCATCAGTCATCCAGACAATTGTGCCATATGAATAGAAATTAACTATTGAATATAATCGCATAATCATTTCATCATTCCATGCAGTCATCTCTCTGCCAAAAAAAATCTTCAATGTCAACAAGATTGAAGTTCTCTCTCACATGAGGAAAGAAATCTTCATTGGCTTTGATATAATTCCAGTCAACGTATCTCATGTCACTAACTGCTGGACATTTGTCATACAAAACTGTCTCGTAAAAGTCTTGTTGTTCTTTTGTATTCTTCTCCTCACAACACATGGATCAATAGATCTCCACCTCCTCAGCCCGACATCTCTTCTCTTCTTCATGTCTTTAGCTATTGGATGAGCCTCATTGTGAAGTCGCAAATGAGGTCTTAACTTCATGAGAATTGGTGCATTCTCAACATCTTCCTCTACAACAAAGGCTCTGGAAGCAGTGCCTTTCTCTTTAGCAGTTGTAGGTATGTCCTTTGTAGTCCTCCTGGGAGCTACATGCTTCTTTGGTGCTGAAGGCTTTGGAGCAGAAGGCTTCATAGCATCTGCCATAAGCTTCTTTTTCTTTTTTGTAGGAGGGGCCTTAGCTGGTACTTCCTCTTCCTCAGCAGCAGCAGTTTCAGCTCGGTCTTCATACATGGAAGTTTGTCTACCAATGACATGAATGGTTCTCTTACTGAATCTCTTCACACCAGCCTTCTTAGGAGGCTTCACAAGGTTAAATGTCCCTTGCCGTGCAGACTCAGGAGCTCTCATGTCATAAGGTTTTGAGTATTCCTTCCGGACAGTTTTCTTGACAGCAGGCTTCTCTTTCTGCTTTTGGAGAGCCGACTCAACAGGAACAAAGTCTAAGTATTCTTCATCAGAATTCAGTTTCCTTCTTGTCCTTGTATCATCCTTGGGAAAACCATGGGAACTGGGGATGCCTGGATCAGAAGGGGGCCTTAGGACTTGTGCGTGAATCCATCTCAGCACTATCCTTAGTGAAGTTGTTTTGGCTATCATTAGATCCTGACATCTTGCAGATGAAGCAAAAAGACAGACCAGCAAATCAGCACACAAGCAACCATGTGAAATAGATATAGAGCAGCAAAAGGGTTGAGCATCACAAAGCTCATGATTTTTCAAAATTTGAATTCATAAACTTTGGGTGTGATCTACTACAGAATGAATGTCGGTAGCACCGGGTTGAGTTTTTCGGAGTCACCGAGACTGAACACATGCTAAACAGAAACTTGGGCAGTCTTTTTGGTGTAACTGAAAAGAGCTACTCGGTCTTACCGAACCAGTCCTCAAAAAATTCTAAAACATAAATTGGTGGAGACGATTTTTCCAACTTGGTATTATCAAGATGCATGGTGCGGGAAATCAGATCCAAGATTCCTGCATTCTCTAATCTATGGAGTTTTCTTGTGGTATAGGAAGATTGCATACCATGTATTGTGTATGGGGAAAAACCTAATGCGCGAGATTCAGATCAAGGAGCGCAAGAGGGTTCAAATTCATACCCTAATTCGGTGATGAACCCGCTAGACGATGACGGTGGCGAGGATTCCATCGGCTGTGGCGAATCCCAAAGGCGGAGGTGCTCAGGGATGAAAAGGAGATGACCAGGTGTCCTTGTGACGACAGCTTTGGGTTGGGGACAAGATGTTTGAGCAGTATTTCAAAATGTCGGATCCACCAGGATATATATCCGCCACTGTCGGTGTCACCGGAACTAAGATTTTGATGCCATCGAGTTTCACTGTTGTTAGTTGACATGTAAACTCGGTGAAGCCGAGATAGTAGTTTTGGTGCTACCGAGATTGAAAACCCAGATCAACTTTGGGAATTTGGTGGAACCAAGAATGTGGGGTTGGTTGCCCCGACATTCACACAGAGGTTTTGGAGTGCATCCTTTATCGATACGGAACTCCGAGTGCTCCTTCACACAGAGGGATCGAGAAGTGTTTGTTCAGATTTTGTGATGAAGCATGAATAGAACTTGAGACGAGAAAGCACATATAGCTAGAGAAGGGTCCTAGGCATTCTTGTCTATCCAATTGGCAAATGATAAATCAAAAGCCAAATAGCAACAATTGGATCCTCGAATGAGAAAAGATATGCAGACCAACATGCTCACACAATAAGATGTCAAATATAATCATGATGAACATGCACATACATCCTAGCATCTATAAAGCACTTGGGCGATGATGAAGTCATCTATATATGAGTATATGGACTTAGGAGTCAAGTAAGAATACTTGATCATAGGTCATACTCATCGTTTAAGCACAAGTGGGGTTACCACTTCTACACAAAGCATTAATGTCTTCATATCTTTAGGAGATGCTTATACTCAAGATTTAGAGTGAAGCTCCCCCTTAATATGACATCCCCCTAAGAGGGACAAAATAACCTTGGGTTTTGTCGTAGAAGACTTCAAGTAGGTGAAGTAGTGGTGGATGCTCAATGTTGATGAAGATAATCTTGAGTTGGAAGAAATCCTCGTTGTTTCTTACTCTTCTCACCTACATGGGTTAGTCCCAAAGCAAAAGAAACAAACAGAAATATATCTATGGACATGGAGTGAAATACATGTGAGTTGATGTCCAAAGATGCTTTAATTACCTTGTCCCTTGCTCACCTATGAGGGAATGTGTGACTCCTTTAACCAATGCATGTGGTTGAGGTTGATTGCATATAGTTCTTGCCAAAATGAATGGGAGTGGATTACATTGGTAGAGTCACCCCTTAAAAAACTTTCTAGTTCTTCCTCTTGGGGACCCACATCACTTTGATGGGAATCCTTGGAGTTGTGGTAGCACTAGATGAGGTAGTACTAGAATTTTCCTTGGGAACCCACTCAACCTTGGCTTGGGGATCTTCTCTGAATGTGTCAATGTCCTCTTGAAGCTTTCCCTTGCCCTTGTGGTCTTCTGGTATAAGGCCATCTTGTGAACTTGTCCCTTTGGAAGAGTAGGATCATACTTGTCCTCTTGAGGAACAAACTTGGGAATGGGATATGGACCTTCTTCCCAAACATATCCATTGACGTTGAAGTAGCCAACACCTTGCTTCTTCCGATGTCCTCCTTGCTTGCGCACAGTTTCGTCAAATTGCTTACTTCCGGCAAGACTCTTGAAGACACCTCTTTCTACAATCCCTTTCAATAAATTGTTTTCTTGCTCAAGTGTAACTTGGATAAGAGAGTCATTAGTGGAATCAAGAGAGCTACTAGCAACAATATCATTTAATTTAGCTTTAACATTGTTGTTGCTAGAAGAAGAAAATTTCTTGCCTTTGTTACTAGTGTTCTTAGGTTTAACTTGTCGAACAAAAGTAGAAAAGAGTAATCGTTTGGCTAGATAAGAGGAACTCTTCTTTCAAACATCATTATTGATTGCTTTTAGGAACTCATGCTCTTCCTCTATATTTAGCTTCTCATGAGTTCGTGCAAGCTCTCTATGGTCTTCTAGAGTAGTTTCATGAGCTAACTTAAGAGTGTTTAATTCTTTAGTTAGTCATTCAATTTCTCGCTTATCATCATCATTCAATTTCTCTCGACTAGCATGAAAATTAGCAAGTTCATTTTTAGCATTATCACTAGCCTTATCAAGAAGAAAGTCATCTTCTCCTAACAAGCCATCCTCATCACTATCAAAGTCAAAATACTCGGAGTGTGATACCTTGGGGCCTTTTGCCATGAAGCGGTTTCCAATCCCTTCATTTGGTGAATCAAATATGTTGTAGGAGTTGGAGGAAACAAGTGCAATGCCGGCAACACCTTCATCTTGACTATAGTCACAGTTGGAGTGGTAGCTTCTCTCAGATTGGTTGTCAGACTTGGAGCCAGAAACTCGTTCACCAACGTGAGCTTGATGTCTTCTTCTAGAGCTGTTCTTGGTGTATTTGTCCTTCTTCTCCAATTCTTGTCTCTCCGGGAGTGTCTTTGTTCATAATGATCTTCTCTACTCCTTCTCTCTCCGCAAGGTGACTCATCTCTTGAGCTTCGTCTTTGAGGTGACTCTTCCCTTTGTTTGTAGGGAGCCGAGCAGTCATTGGAGTAGTGTCGGGGCTACCCACAGTTGTAGCAGTTTCGGTCAAGACTGCACAAACGATTCTCATCATGTCTTGACCTTGAGCTTCTCTTTTTGTTTCTACTCTTGTCGAACTTGTTGAATGTTCTGACCATGAGCATTATCTCTTCATTGATAACAAGGTTGTCACTTGAAGTAGCGGGAGCACTGATTGAGTCTTTTTAAGCACCGCTTGACCTGTTGTGCAACTCATCTTTGTCTTTGAGAGACATTTCATGAGCAACAATCCTTCCAATGACTTCATTGGGCTTGAGATCTTTGGAGTTGGGCATCATTTGGATTTATGTGCACACAGTGTCATATCTTCCATCCAAAGCTCTAAGTATCTTCTTGATGATGAATTTTTCGGTCATCCCTTCGCTTCCTAAGCCGTCTATTTCATTTGTGATGAGAGCTAGCCTAGAGTACATTTCAGTGAATCCTGCACCATCCTTCATCTTTAACTTGTCAAGCTGACTTTGAAGCACATCCAACTTAGATTCTCTAATAGAATCGGTACCTTCATGCATATCAATGAAAGTATCCCGAATTTCCTTTGCATTCTCAAGGAGACGGATTTTGTTGAATTCTTCGAAGCATAGGCAGTTGAATATGATGTCACAGACTTGTGCATTGAATTGCAACATACTCAATTTTTCCACTATCGCATCACGATTCGGTTCTCGCCATTCTCTGAAGAAATCACCTTGCACACTGATACGTCCATTTTGCGTCATGCTTTCATGTTGATATTTATCGCTTTATGGGCTGTTATTACACTTCACGGTACAATACTTATGCCTTTTCTCTCTTATTTTTGCCAGGTTTACATGAAGAGGGAGAATGCCTGCAGCTGGAATACTGGCCTGAAAAAGGAGCAAGTTTGAGATACCTATTCTGCGCAACTCCAAAAGCCGTGAAAATCAACGAGGCTTTTTTTGGAATTTATAAAAAATACTGGGCCGAAGAAGTACCAGAGGGGCGCCAGCAGGAATCCACAAGCCTGCTAGGCGCGACCTCCCCTCTGGTCGCGCCTAGGGGGCTTGTGGGCACCCAGCTGCCCATCTGGCCCCCCTCTTTTGTTAAAAGAAGGGTTTCGTTCCAGAAAAAATCAAGCGGAGGCTTTCGGGAGGAATCGCCGCCGCCACGAGGCGGAACTTGAGCAGAACCAATCTAGAACTCCGGCAGGACGATCCTGCCGGGGAAACTTCCCTCCGGGAGGGGGAAATCGTCGCCATCGTCATCACCAACAATCCTCTCATCGGAGGGGAGTCCTCACCATCAACATCTTCATCAGCACCATCTCATCTCCAAACCCTAGTTCATCTCTTGTAACCAATCTCCGTCTTGCGACTCCGATTGGTACTTGTAAGGTTGCTAGTAGTGTTAATTATTCTTTGTAGTTGATGCTAGTTGGATTACTTGGTGAAGGATTCTATGTTCAGATCTTTGATGCTACTCATTACCTCTCTGGTCATGAATATGATTATGCTTTGTGAGTAGTCACTTTTGTTCCTGAGGACATGGGATAAGTCATGCTATAAGTAGTCATGTCAATTTGGTATTCGTTCGATAATTTGATGTGTTCTATGTTGTTTTTCCTCTAGTGGTGTTATGTGAATGTTACCTACATAACACTTCACCATTATTTGGGCCTAGAGGAAGGCATTGGGAAGTAGTAAGTAGATGATGGGTTGCGAGAGTGACAGAAGCTTAAACCCTAGTTTATGCGTTGCTTCGTAAGGGGCTGATTTAGACCCACTAGTTTAATGCTATGGTTAGACTTTGTCTTAATTCTTTTTTCGTAGTTGCGGATGCTTGTGAGAGGGGTTAATCATAAGTGGGATGCTTTTCCAAGTAAGGGCAGTACCCAAGCACCGGTCCACCCACATATCAAACTATCAAAGTAGCGAACGCGAATCATATGAACATGATGAAAACTAGCTTGATAGAAATTCCCACGTGTCCTCGGGAGGGTTTTACCTCCTATAAGAGTTTTGTCTAGGCTTGTCCCTTGATACAAAAGGGATTGGGCCACTTTGATGCACCTTTGTTACCGTTGTTACTTGCTACTTGCTACGAATCATCTTATCTCACAACTACTTGTTACCCATAATTTCTGTGCTTGCAGATATTACCTTGCCGAAAACCACTTGTCAGATCCTTGTGCTCCTCGTTGGGTTCGACACTCTTACTTATAGAAAGGACTACGGTAGATCCCCTATACTTGTTGGTCATCAAGACTCTTTTCTGGCGCCGTTGCCGGAGAGTGAAGCGCTTTTGGTAAGTGGAAATTGGTAAGGAAACATTTATATAGTGTGCTGAAATTTATTGTCACTTGTCACTATGGAAACTAATCCTTTGAGGGGCTTGTTCGGGGTATCTTCACCTCAAACGGAAGCACAAAGAGTTGCTCCTCAACCAGCTGCACCTACTGAAAATATTTGCTATGTATTTCCTTCGGGTATGCTTGAGAAACTGCTGGCTAATCCTTTTACACGAGATGGAACATCACATCCACACTTGCATCTAATCTATGTAGATGAAGTTTGTGGTTTATTTAAGCTTGCAGGTTTGCCCAAGGATGAGGTCAAGAAGAGGTATTTCCCTTATCTTTGAGGGCTAAGGTGTTGACATGGTATAGGCTATGTGATGATACTGGATCATGAAACTACAATCGGTTGAAATTGGAATTTCATCAAAAGTTTTATCCTATGCATCTAGTACATCGTGATCGGAATTATATTTATAATTTTTGGCCTTATGACAGAGAAAGCATCGCTCAAGCTTGGGGGAGGCTTAAATCAATGTTATATTCATGCCCCAACCATGAGCTCTCGAGAGAAATTATCATTCAGAACTTCTATGCTCGGCTTTCTCATGATGATCTCACCATGCTTGACGCTTCTTGTACCAGTTCTTTTATGAAGAGAGATATTGACTTCAAATGGAATTTATTGAAAAGAATTAAATGCAACTCTGAAGATTGGGAGCTTGATTAAGGTAAGGAGTCAGGTATGAATTTCAAGTTTGATTGAGTTAAATCCTTTGTCAAAACAAATACTTTTTGTGATTTTAGCGCTAAGTATGGACTTGACTCTAAGATAGTAGCTTCATTGTGTGAATAATTTGCTGCTCATATTGATCTCCCCAAAGAGAAGTGGTTTAAATATCATCCTCCCTTAGAAGTCAATGTAGTTAAACCCAATCCAGTTGAAGGAAGAGTCATTGCCTATAATGATCCTATTGTTCCGAGTGCTTACATTGAGAAACCACCTTTCCCTGTTAGGATAAAGGATCATTCTAAAGCTTCAACTGTGATACGTAGGGGCTACATTAGAACACCTACACCCCGTGAGCAAATTAGAGTTGGACCTAGCATTGCTATTATCAAAGACCTCCTGTCCGACAATGTTGATCACCATGATATTCACTTTTGTGAAGATGCTGCTTTAATTGCTAAACCACATGCTAGAGACAAACATAGGCCTGTTGTTGGCATGACTGTTGTTTCTGTTAAGATAGGAGATCATTGTTATCATGGTTTATGTGACGTGGGTGCTAGTGTTAGTGCAATACCTCAATCCTTATATGATGAAATTAAAGACGAGATTGCACCTCTTGAGATAGAACCCATTGATGTCACTATTCGGCTTGCCAATAGAGATACTATCTGCCCCGTGGGAATTGTTAGAGATGTTGAAGTCTTGTGTGGTAAAACAAAGTATCATGCTGATTTCTTCGTTCTTGCTACCACACAAGATATCTTTTGTCCCATCATATTTGGCAGACCTTTTCTCAATACTATCAATGCTCATATTGACTGTGAGAAGCAAACTGTCACTGTTGGCTTTGAAAGTGTGTCACATGAGTCAATTTCTCCAAGTTTGGTACACAACCTCATGAAAAAGAGTTGCCTAGTAAGGATGAAACTATTGCCCTAGCTTCTATTGCCGTGCCTCCTAATGATCCTTAAGAGCAATACTTGCTTGAGCATGAAAATTATATGCATATGGATGAAAGAGATGAGATAGATAGAGTTGTCTTAGAACAATATCCTATCCTTAAGAATAATTTGCCTGTTGAACTGTACCAAAGGGAGATCCTGTGTTCGAGATTAAACAGTTGCCTGATACTCTTAAGTATGCATATCTTGATGAAAAAGAGATATATCCTCTTATAATTAGTGCTAGCCTCTCAGAGCATGAAGAAAAGAAGTTACTAAAAACTCTAAGGAAGCACCGTGCTGCTATTGGATATACTCTTGATGCTCTTAAGGGCATTAGTCCCACTCTGTGCCAGCACAAGATTAAAACCGTTCCTAATTCCAAACCAGTCGCTGATCATCAACGGAGATTAAATCCTAAGATGAAAGAGGTAGTAAGAAAAGAAATTCTAAAGCTCCTGTAAGCAGGTATTATCTATCCTGTTGCTCATAGTGATTGGGTAAGTCCGGTGCATTGCGTCCCTAAGAAGGGAGGTATTACCGTTGTCCCTAATGATAAGGATGAATTGATCCCACAGAGGATTATTACTGGCTATAGGATGGTGATCGATTTTAGGAAATTAAATAAAGCCACTAGGAAAGATAATTACCCTTTGCCTTTTATCAACCAAATGGTAGAAAGACTGTCTAAACACACACACTTTTGCTTTCTAGACGGTTATTCTGGTTTCTCCCAAATACCAGTTGCACAAGCTCATCAGGAGAAAACCACTTTCACCTGCCCTTTCGGTACCTTTGCTTACATATGTATGCCTTTTGGCTTGTGTAATGCACCTACCACCTTTCAAAGATGTATGATGGCTATATTCTCTGACTTCTGCGAAAAGATTGTTGAGGTTTTCATGGATGACTTCTCCGTTTACGGGTCTCCTTTTGATGATTGCCTCAGCACCCTTGATCGAGTCTTGCAGATATCTAAAGACACCAACCTTGTATTGAATTGGGAGAAGTGCCACTTTATGGTTAATGAAGGCATCGTCTTAGGACATCAAATTTTTGAAAGGGGTATTGAAGTCGATAAGGCTAAGGTTGATGCAATCGAGAAAATGCCATGCCCCACAGATATCAAAGGTATAAGAAGTTTCCTTGGTCATGCTGGTTTCTATAGAAGGTTCATTAAAGACTTTTCTAAGATTTCTAGGCCTCTTACCAATCTCTTGCAGAAGGATATTCCTTTTGTTTTTGACGATGATTGTGAGGAAGCCATCGAAATACTTAAGAAGGCCTTGATAACTACACCTATTGTTCAACCACCTGATTGGAACTTACACTTTTGAAATCATGTGTGATGCCAGTGATTATGCTGTTGGTGCTGTTCTAGGACAAAGAGTTGACAAGAAGTTGAATGTTATTCACTATGCTAGTAAAAGTCTAGACAGTGCCCAAATAAACTATGCTACTACGGAAAAGGAATTTTTAGCAGCCGTGTTTGCATGTGAAAAGTTCAGATCTTACATAGTTGATTCCAAAGTCACTATTCACACTAACCACGCTGCTATTAAGTACCTCATGGAGAAGAAAGACGCTAAACCTAGACTTATCAGATGGGTTATCTTGCTACAAGAATTTGATTTGCATGTTGTCGATAGGAAGGGTGCTGATAACCCAGTAGCAGATAACTTGTCTAGGTTGGAGAATGTTCTTGATGACCCACAACCTATTGATGATAGCTTTCTTGATGAACAATTGAATGTCATCAATGCTTCACGTAGTACACCGTGGTATGCTGATTATGCAAACTATATAGTTGCCAAATATATACCACCTAGTTTCACATACCAGCAAAAGAAGAAATTCTTCTTTGATTTGAGACATTACTTTTGGGATGATCCTCACCTTATAGGGAAGGAGTAGATGGTGTTATTAGACGTTGTGTACCTGAACATGAACAGGGACAGATCCTACGGAAGTGTCACTCCGAGGCCTACGGAGGACACCATGCGGGAGATAGAACTACACACAAGGTATTGCAATCAGGTTTCTATTGGCCCACTCTCTTCAAGGATGCCCTTAAGTTTGTCTTGTCTTGTGACGAATGTCAAAGAATAGGTAATATCGGTAAACGTCAGGAAATGCTTATGAACTATTCACTTGTCATTGAACAATTTGATGTTTGGGGCTTTGATTATATGGGACCTTTTCCAAAATTGAACGGGTATACTCATATCCTAGTTTTTGTTGATTACGTCACTAAGTGGGTAGAAGCTATCCCAACTAGTAGTGCTGATCACAAGACCTCTATCAGGATGCTTAAAGAAGTTATTTTCCCTAGATTTGGAGTCCCTAGATATCTAATGACCGGTGGTGGTTCACATTTCATTCATGGTGCTTTCCGTAAAACGCTTGCTAAGTACGATGTCAATCATAGAACTGCGTCTCCCTATAACCCTTAGTCCAGGGGTCAAGTAGAGCTAAGCAATAGAGAGATTAAACTAATTCTGCAAAAGACTGTCAATAGGTCTAGAAAGAATTGGTCTAAGAAGCTCGATGATGAACTGTGGGCTTATACAACTGCCTATAAGAATCCCATGGGCATGTCTCCGTACAAAATGGTTTACGGCAAAGCATGTCATTTACCTCTTGAGCTAGAGCACAAGGCTTATTGGGCAATCAAAGAGCTCAACTTTGATTTCAAACTTGCTGGTGAGAATAGCTTATTTGATATTAACTCACTTGATGAATGGAGAACTCAGGCATATGAGAATGCCAAGTTGTTCAAAGAAAAGGTTAAGAGGTGGCATGATAAAAGGATACAAAAACGTGAGTTCAATGTAGGCGATTATGTCTTGCTATATAATTCTCGTTTAAGATTTCTTGCAGGAAAGCTTCTCTCTAAATGGGAAGGTCCTTACATTGTTGAGGAAGTATATCATTTCGGCGCCATCAAGATCAACAACACGGAAGGTAATTTTCCGAGAGTGGTAAATGGGCAGAGAATCAAGCATTATATCTCAGGTACCCCCATAAATGTTGAAAGCAATATTATCAATACCATAACTCCGGAGGAGTACCTAAGGGATATTTATTAGCCTGTTTCAGAATCCGAAAACGAAGAGGTATGTGATTCGGTAAGTAAACATACTCCAAAACTTTTCCACTAGGAATTTTTCTCCGTTTTGGAATTTTTGAAAAAATAGAAAAATTTAAAGCAGTCCCGAAATCGCACGAGGAGGCCACAAGCCTGCAGCCGCGGGCCACCCCCTGGTCGCGCCTGGGGTGGCTTGTGACCACCTCGTGTGCCTCCCGGACTTTGATTTCTTGCGGAGTACTCCTTGTGGTTTGGAAAAAATCATTATATATTCTCCCGTAAGGTCTGACCCTTGTATCACGCAATTTTCCCTTGTTTTCGTTTTGAGCCTATTTTCTGCGCAGATTTAGAGCATGGATGTCGTCTCAGGAATCTGTCGGAGAGAACAATTTCCCTCAAGTCTACGAAGAAGTAGATGTTGATCTGAAAAGAGTGGAAGTCACGGAAGCCAAGGGCAAAACCAAGGAGAAGAATCAGGCGTGGTACGAAGTGCAATCTATGTTCAACAAGGAAGAAGTTGAAGATGTGGATTTCCTTCAACCCTACCTCCACCTACTGTCTCCATCCTTGATTGAACTCTTGAGGTTTTGTGAAACAACTCGTGTTCGCAATACTTATCTCACTCGTGAAGTTGTTTTGCTTGAGAAATATATCACAGAGCGCCAAGGTATAAATCAAAGATTGATGGCCCTCTTGGAATCAAAGTACAAAACAACTCCATCACCATCACCTCCAGAGGAAGACAACTAAGCATGGGTATGGGCAATCCCCTTGGCTTGTGCCAAGCTGGGGGGAGTTGCCCCGGTATCGTATCACCATCACGTCTTTTTTCCTTTACCTTTTCTTAGTTCGTTCCTTTTTGGTTTTATCTGTATCTAGTAGAATAAAGTTCTTAGTGTTTTAGGCTTGAGTTTTGCTTTGTGTCACCCCCTGATGTGTCCGAGTTCGTGAGTCATATAATAAAGATTGTCTTAGTTAAGGGCCTTGCCTCATGCCATGATCAAGAGAATGAGAAAAGAACAAAAGCATGAAAGATTATGTAATGATCTTATGGGAAGTGATGGCTTCACATATAAAAAGAATGTTGACTGAAACTTGTTGAGGGTAGACAAAGGTAGACCTTGGTCTTTGTTGCAATTAATAGGAAGTGATAAAGAAGGAGAGGTTCACATATAAATATATCATCCTTAACACCACCTATGATTGTGAACACTCACTAAACTATTACATGCTTAGAAGTAGATGTTGGACAAGGAAGACAACATAATGAATTGTGTTTGCTTGGTTCCGAACAATGTTATATGACTAGAGATCCCTTAGCATGTGACGATTGCTTCCACCTCATATTAGCCAAAACTTCCGCAGTAAGTAGAGATACTACTTGTGCATCCATAAACCTTCAACCCCAGTTTTTCCATGAGAGTCCACCATACCTACCTATGGATTGAATAAGGTCCTTCAAGTAAGTTGGCATCGGAGCAAGCAATAAAAATTGCTCCCTAAATATGTATGGTCTATTAGTGTGTGGAAAATGAGCTTTGTACGAACCTGTGATGAGGAAGACATAAAAGCGACAGACTGCATAATAAAGTTCTTTGTCACAGGAGGCAATATAAAGTGACGTTCCTCCACACTAAGAGGACGCACATCCAAACCTCAAAAGCGCATGACAACCTCTGCTTCCCTCTGCGAAGGGCCTATCTTGTACCTTTACTTTTTTCCCTTGAAAGAGTCATGGTGATCTACACCAATTCCTTATTTCGCCTTTTTTTGGCTAACGTCGTATACTTTGGAAAGATCTATATTCATATGTCAACTTGGAAGTAAGTATTCATGAATTATTGTTGTTGACATTACCCTTGAGGTAAATAGTTGGGAGGCGAAACTATAAGCCCATATCTTTCTATGTGTCCGAGTGAAACTTTGATCTCATGAGTTCCACGTGAGTTGTAGCAATTGTAGAAGACAAAAGGATGATTGAGTATGTGGATTTTCTTTACAAGCTCTTATTTGACTCTTTCTGATGTTATGATAAATTGCAATTGTTTCAATGACTAAAGGCTATCGGTTGTTAATTCCCGGTAAGGCTCTTGATCCATACTTTACTTTGTGAAGGAATTATCACTTTAGCATAAGAGATTATATGATGATATTGATGTTCTAATTATGATCATGATGCCTGCATGTCCATATCTTGTTTTGTCGACTCCTCTCTCTCTAAACATGTGGGCATATTTATTGATCTTGGTTTTCGCTTGAGGACAAGCGAGTTCTAAGCTTGGGGGAGTTGATACGTCCATTTTGCATCATGCTTTCATGTTGATATTTATCTCTTTATGGGCTGTTATTACACTTCACGGTACAATACTTATGCCTTTTCTCTCTTATTTGTGCAAGGTTTACATGAAGAGGGAGAATGCCGGCAGCTGGAATTCTGGCCTAAAAAAGGAGCAAGTTTGAGATACCTATTCTGCGCAACTCCAATAGCCGTGAAAATCAACGACGATGTTTTTTTGAATTATAAAAAATACTGGGCCGAAGAAGTACCAGAGGGGCGCCAGTAGGAAGCCACAAGCCTGCTAGGCGCGACCTCCCCCTGGCCGCACCTAGGGGGCTTGTGGGCTCCCAGCTGGCCCTCTGGCCCCCCAATTTTGCTACAAGAAGGGTTTCATTCCAGAAAAAAATCAAGAGGAGTATTTCGGGAGGAATCGCCGCCGCCACGAGGAGGAACTTGAGCACAACCAATCTAGAGCTTCGGCAGGACGATCCTACCGGGGAAACTTCCCTCCCAGAGGGGGAAATCATCGCCATCGTCATCATCAACACTCCTCTCATCGGAGGGGACTCATCACCATCAATATCTTCATCAGCACCATCTCATCTCCAAACCCTAGTTCATCTCTTGTAACCAATCTCTGTCTTGCGACTCCGATTGGTACTTGTAAGGTTGCTAGTAGTGTTAATTACTCTTTGTAGTTGATGCTAGTTGGATTACTTGGTGAATGATTATATGTTCAGATCTTTGATGCTACTCATTACCTCTCTGGTCATGAATACAATTATGCTTTGTGAGTAGTCACTTTTGTTCCCGAGGACATGGGATATGTCATGCTATAAGTAGTCATGTGAATTTGGTATTCGTTCGATAATTTGATGTGTTGTATGTTGTTTTTCCTGTAGTGGTGTTATGTGAACGTCGACTACATAACACTTCACCATTATTTAGGCCTAGAGGAAGGCATTGGGAAGCAGTAAGTAGATGATGGGTTGCTAGAGTAACAGAAGATTAAACCCTTGTTTCTACGTTGCTTCGTAAGGGGCTGATTTGGATCCACTAGTTTAATGCTATGGTTAGACTTTGTCTTAATTCTTCTTTCGTAGTTGCGGATGCTTGCGAGAGGGGTTAATCATAAGTGGGATGCTTGTCCAAGTAAGGGAAGTACCCAAGCACCGGTCCACCAACATATCAAACTATCAAAGTAGCGAACGCGAGTCATATGAACATGATGAAAACTAGCTTGACAGAAATTCCCATGTGTCCTCGGCAGCGTTTTACCTCCTATAAGAGTTTGTCGAGGCTTGTCCCTTGCTACAAAAGGGATTGGGCCACTTTGCTGCACCTTTGTTACCGTTGTTACGTGCTACTTGCTATGAATCATCTTATCACACAACTACTTGTTACCGATAATTTCAGTGCTTGCAGATATTACCTTGTTGAAAACAACTTGTCAGATCCTTGTGCTCCTCGTTGGGTTCGACACTCTTACTTATCGAAAGGACTACGATAGACCCCCTATACTTGTGGGTCATCACACACCAACACGAACAATGCCACATACGACATGATTATAACCAAGAAGATGTATTTTCATCTTATGCTTCCAACTAGCAAAATTAGTGCCATCAATGTCTGGTACTCTACAGTGATAACTTCCATCACTAGATGCCATACTCTCCTAGGTTGTGAAACCAATGCAACGTACACCAAAGCTCTGATACTACTTGTAGGATCGAAAGTATGTCTAGAGGGGGGGGGTGATTAGAATACTTGACAAGATAAAAACTTAGCCTTTTCCCAATTTTTAGTGTGGGCCAGTTTTAGCAAATATGACTAGTCAAGTACACCCTACACATGCACATCTAAGAGTATATAGCAGCGGAAAGTAAAACATGCAAGTGTAAAGTAAGTAAGAGTCGGGAGATCAAACGCAAGAGATTGACACGACGATGTTAGTGGAGCCTTCACCCACGGAGGGTAACGGTTACGAGAGTCCACGGAGGGCTCCACACACAAGGGGTCCACGAAGAAGCGGCCTTGTCTATTCCACCACGGCTTCCGTCCACACAGGACTAGCCTCACCCATGGTAGATCTTTACGAAGTAGGCGATCTCCTTGATCTTACAAACATCTTGGTTCAACACCACGATGCGAAGTAGGAGCCTCCTCAGCGACACCTAACCAATCTAGGAGGCACCACCCTCCAAAAGGTAATAGATGTGGTAGAACAATGAACTGCTTGCTCTTGTGCTTCTCAAGATAGTCTCCTGAACACTCAATCACTCTCTCTTAGATTTGGCAGGGGTAGGAGAGATTGATCTTGTAGAAAGCAACTCGGGGAGGCTAGAAATAAAGGTTCAAATGGTTGGAATGGAATCTCTTGATCTCAACACATGAGTAGGTGGCTCTCTCTCAGAAAAATGAACCTCGCAATGAAGTGTGTGTTCCGAGTGCTTCCTCGGCGAGTGAGAGGTAGGTGGAGGGGTATACATAGGCAGCACACAAAATCCAACCATTACACCATGATTGACCAACTCGGTGACACCGAAGTTACAAACTCGATGTTACCGACTTGCTTAAAAGGCGGTAACTTTGAATATCGGTGGAACCGATATACACAACTCGGTGGCACCGAAAAGGTGACTAATGGTTTGATGACACAACTTGGTGACACCGATACTCAAACTCGGAAATTCTGATTTTGTGTACCGAGGCAACAGAAAGTTGGTCACATGAACTCGGTAGCACCGATGCAGTTTCGGTTGCACAGAAGTGGTAGGTTTTGGCTAGGATGTGCCTAAGTCTCAAATCGGTAGGGCCGAGTAGAAATTTTTGGTGGCACAGATTTTGGATATTTGGCTTGGGACAAATATATTTTGTGGAAGAGTGGCTAAGTATTTTTGGTGGCTAAATCTATGCACTTGAGCAACCTATTCATCATAACACCTCATCCCCTTTTAATAGTATTGGCTTTCCTATGGACTCAAATGTGATTTCTCACAAAGTGTAAAATGAAGAGTTTTCTTGCTAGAAGCTTTAGCCAATTTTATTCCTTCCTTCATGAAGGGGCATATCCACTCAATCCTATAGCCAAAGCATCTTTCAAACTTTTCTAAAATATACATAGAAAAACTCATTAGCCCAATGATGCATATGTTGTGATTAATTACCAAAACCACCTTCGGGAGCAATTGTGCTTTAACTAGGCATGGCCCCTCATCGGGTAGTTGTTTTTCTCTTACTCCCTGAAGAGGGAAGGGACTTGGGTTTGTCGACTATAAGGGACACCTTCTGCTCTACAACACTCTCCTGATAAAACACCCCGTCCTCAAATATAATCGAAAGCTCTCGGTCTTCATGAAGCTGACGGTCATCATTATGGCCAAAGTCCTCGGGCTGGAGTACGAGATAGTTTACCGTCTCAATCCAACGCTTCCAGGGCTGTGAGGGAGGGGTACGAGTTATAAATCAAACAATAATGGGCATGGACACCCGAAACCTTGAACATGAACACACTTTCCCATTCATCGTGGTTGTATGCCGAATAGCCGTCCTTGGGGATGAGGCGGGAAAATCTTCCTTCCCCCCTTAAATAAATCGGCCAGAATGACCGCAAAGGCCTTCTGGTCGTCCGATCCTTACCTTATGGATCGGGTGGAATCGCTTGTCCCGCTATAACGCCACAAAGGATGTGTGCGCTGTTGGAGCGGTTGGACGCACCTGGTAATCACCGCGGCCATCACATCGATGATAGTTATCCCGCTATGAGTAAGCACCCTGACCTTGGCAGATAGGCCCTTCACTTTGGAGCTCTCCTATTGGGAAGAGCTCTTGAGCCTCGAGTTGAATAGCCTCTTTAAAGGATCCACAGAGTATTCGGGAAGGCCCCTCCGAACTGGCTTGAATAGTGGAACATCCTCAATATAAAACCACTTCGAAGGCCATTCATCAAGTTCCTTCTTCGGTGTCACAGTCGGGTATCCTGTGGAGGCTATGCGCCATACCTCGGTCCACCCACTTCCCGAATTGTCATTCCTCTAGTTTGGGGAACGATGCAAAAGTACTTTCTCCATGGATGAAAGTGGGGCTCACAACCCAAGAACTTCTCACATAAGGCCACAAAGCCTGAGATATGAAGGATGGAACCGGGGGTGAGATTGTGAAGCTGTAAACTGTAAAACTCCAATAACCCCCTCAGGAAAGGGTGAATGGGGAATCCCACCCCTCGAAGCAGGAAGGACACGAAGCAAACCCATTCTCCCCTTTGTGGGGAAGGGAGGTTTTCCGTGAAGGCTTTCCCATCAACGGAGGTATGATTAGTGCGAGTAAGTGCGAGATCCGATTGAGGAAGATATCCTCGTGTTTCAAGCTCACATAGGCGGAGGAGAGAACCAGAGCAACTAGCCCAGTCCCCCAGAAGGGGGCCGAGGGGGCATGAAGAGGAACCTGCCATGACTCCGGAGGTGTTAAGAGCCCTAGGGTTTCTTGGCGAGGCTGGGAGGCGATGGAGCCTCGAGACAGATTTTGATCTGTTTATAAAGGGCGCACCACCTCTTGCTATAGGGAACGGTTCTGTCAAGGATTAATTAAGGTGCTTGCCTCTACGAAGGCACGTGAGAATCAATAATTATTATTAATCTTTGTGCAGACTTAAAAGTTGTGGGCCCCGCGATGCTTCGGTAATCGTGAGTCGGCCAAGGACGAAATCATCATTTCTTGCTCAAAGGAAGCAAAGGATCTCACCCTGCAAGCCGAATACTTTGGGTCTGATCATCCGAAGACCCAACACATCGGGATTGAAGACTAGTTCGGGGGCTACCGAGGGAGTCCGGGATTAAGGGGTCCTCAGGTATTCGGCTTACTACGAAGAGGTTGGCTCGATGGGCCGCACCTATTGGAGACCGGGATGTGCGGTCATCTCGTACTCAAGGAGGAAAGCACCAAAGACACGCATGACGTCCAAGAAAAGTAGACTAGGTCGATTGTGTGTAACTCTAGATCCCCCCGGTGACTATATAAACCGGGGGTCCTCGTCCGTGTAGACACGTTGATTCACCTAGGGTTTAGTATACACGATCTCGAGGTAGACTATGTAATCATCATCCACATCAATATAATCAATGAAGACGTAGGGTTTTATATCCCCAAGAGGGCCCGAACCTAGGTAAACACTGTCGGCCCCTCTTTCCTGCAACCCATGGATCTAGGGTCCACAGTTTGGGACCCCCTACCCAAGATGTGCCAGTTTTGGCATCGATAGTGGTGTTGATTGAGTTTCCCACACACAACAGCACACGAGGCGAGAAGGGACATCTCCATCTCCGATGACTATGCTGCGGCCGCGAGTGACAAGCGATGGGACAGGAGATCTGGGACTACCTCCCTTGTCCACTCATACGTCTCAAACGTATCTATATTTTTATGTTAAATGTTATTATGTTATCATTTTCATATATTTTTAAAGAAATTTATATTGTTTTTCTGGATTAACATATTAATTTAGTGCCCGGTGTGAGTTCATGTTTTCTCCTTGTTTTTTGCTTCGCATAAAATCAATACATGGAGGTCTAAACATGACGCCAATTTTTGATGATTTTTATGTACTAGAAGGAACACTGGAAGCTTCGGGAGATGTTGAGAGGAGGTACGAGGGGCCCACAAGGTAAGGTGGTGGGTGGTTGCGTCCCTAAGCATGTCGGATTGTGAGTTTATGATCATATTTTTCATTTAATCTATTTGAATCTTTTGAGTTTTTTGTTGTTGTACAATTAAGTAGCTTTGTATGCTTTCTGAACTATTTGTATTCTCTTCACAATATTGATTGGTTGATCTTCAGAGGGTGTGGTGCATAGTAGTGGGTTCACTCTTGCGGTGAGTTCTATATGCAAGTGATGGAGTGGGGACAAGACACACATTTGCATTGTTGCCACTGAGGAGGAAACGACAGGGTTTTTTCTTATTATTATATTTCTTCATGCATACATGTTATCTTGCTTACACCATTACTCAGTTTCTTATGAACTTAATGTTGGGGAACGTTGCATGGGAAACAAAATTTTTCCTACGCACACGAAGACCTATCATGGTGACGTTCATCTACGAGAGGAGATTAGATCCACATACCCTTGTAGATCGCTAAGAGGGAAGCGTTAAGAAACGCAGTTGATGTAGTGGTACAACTTCGTGATTCAAATCACCGTCGTCCCATGATCCGTTCCGATCTAGCACTGAACGGATAGCACCTCCACGTTCAGCACATGTACAGCTCGATGACGATCTCGGCCTTCTTGATCCAGCAAGAGAGACGGAGAAGTAGATGAGTTCTCCGGCAGCGTGATGGCGCGCCGGTGTTGGTGATGATCTATTCCTGCACGGCTCCGCCCGAGCTCCGCAGAAATCTAATCTAGAGGAAGAACTATGAGGTGTAGGTTTGATTTGCACGTGGCAAAGTTGTGTCTCAAACAGCCCTAAACCTCAAGTATATATAGAAGGAGCCAAGGGGTGGGTCAAGCCCTTAGGGCGCCGGCCAAGAAGGCCTCCTTGGGTCGGCCGACTTGGGGAAGGGAGGAGTCCTTCTCCAATCCCACTTGGATTGGGACTCCTTCCTTAATTTCCCACCTCTTTTGGATTTTCCACTTTTTTCTCACGGGATTTGCTTGGATGACTTTGTCAGCTCATAATACCTTATTGTGCATCCAATAAATCCACGTGGACCCCTTGGGGCGTGGTGGGCCCACCCAGTGGGCCCCCGAAACCCATTCGTCACTCCCGGCACACTGCCCGCAATGCCCGAAAACTTTCCGGAATCCAAACACCAACTTCCTATATATCAATCTTCATTTGTGGACCATTCCGGAAACCCTGGTGATGTCCATGATCTCATCCGGAACTCTGAACAACCTTCGGTCACAAACACATATAACTCAACTAAACTAAAACATCACCGAACCTTAAGTGTGCAGACCCTGCGGGTTCGAGAACTATGTAGACATGACCCGAGATACTCCTCGGTCAATATACAATAGCGGGACCTAGATGTCTATATTGGATCCTACATATTCTACGAAGATCTTATCGGTTGAAACTCTATGCCAAGGATTCATATAATCCCGTATAACATTCCCTTTGTCCTTCGGTATGTTACTTGCGTGAGAGTTGATCGTTGGTATCCCTATACCTATTTTAATCTTGTTACCGACAAGTCTCTTTACTCGTTTCGTAACACAAGATCCCATGACTTACACTTGAGTCACATTGCTTGCAAGGCTTGTATGTGATGTTGTATTACCGAGTGGGCCCCGAGATACCTCTCCGTCACACGGAGTGACAAATCCCAGTCTTGATCCATGCTAACTCAACAGACACCTTCGCAGATACCTCTAGAGCACCTTTATAGTCACCAAATAACGTTGTGACGTTTGGTACACACATTTTATTCCTCCGTTGTCAGTTAGTTACATGATCTCATGGTCATAGGAATGAATACTTGACACGCAGAAAATAATAGCAACAAAATGAGAATCACATGCTACGTTCATAGTTTGGGTCTAGTCCCTCACGTGATTCTCCTAATGATGTGATCCTGTTATCAAGCGACAACACTTGTCTATGGTCAGGAAACCTTGACCATCTTTGATCAACGAGCTAGTCAACTAGAGGCTTACTAGGGACAATATTTTGTCTATATATCCACACATGTATTTGAGTTTCCAATCAATACAATTATAGCATGGATAATAAACGATTATCACGAGCAAAGAAATATAATAATAACTAATTTATTATTGCCACTAGGGCATATTTCCAACAGTCTCCGTCACATCCCTAGCTACCCTTTGAAGTCTAGCAAGATTGTGCTCATGTTTATTATTGCATTAAAAGTGAAAATAGAAATTCAAGACAAAAACCCTAGCAACTTCATATTCAATCCAATTCAAACTTGTGACAAATCAATGAAACCAAAATGGTCTTCATAAAAGTCCATCATTTTTGATAAATATTGGAAACAACAATTCAGGGTTGAAACTTATTTTTACAAAACTTCTGGCTTTTGATTTAAATATTAAAAGCTACTGAAATCACCCAAATATAAGATTTCAAATATTTCAGAATTTCATAAACTGTTGAATCTTCTATGTGGGTTTGGAAATATTACAACTAACACCCCAACATTATTTTCACTATTTTAGAAATAGTTTGGAGCAAAAAACAAAATCAAACATATGTCAGAAATGCTTAACAGAAACAGAAAAGAAAGAAAAATGAAAAAATGCTATCTAGTGCTTACCTAGCCCAACCCATCTCCTCCCGTGTCGTCTTCCTCTTTGCCAGCGAGCAGCAGGAGCTGACCGCCGCTCTCTCCCGCGACGGCACGCACCTGGGTGCGTGCCTGGTCTCAGTGATGTGCTAGCGAGCTGGATATGCTGCCCCACACCCCCATTCCCATCCTCTCCTCCTCCTCATTCGGTCTCTCTCCCCTTCCCCCTCTCTGTCCGCCATGGGCGGAGCTTGAGCTCGCTGTCGACAAGCCGCTCCAGCCACCTTTTCTCTCCTCAAAGCCGCGTGGAAGAATCGTCGTGACCTACTGAAGCTCTCCAGCAAGCCGTACGACGCAGAGAGCCCTTAAGACGTCAGATCGCCGTCGTCTTCTTCCTCGGGCCGTCGTTGATCGCCGCCGTCGTTCTCCTTCTCCAGGTAGTCCCCAAGCCCACTCTCGACGCCTCTGCATTCCTTGTGAGCTGAGGGATCTTTTACCCTCTTTTTCCCCTTCGATCCCGTGCTCTAGCGCCCGATTCCACCGGAGCCCGACGAGATCCGCCGCGGGAGCTCGTCGCCGGTGATGCTCCGGTGATCGGTTGGTCGATCTGAGGCTACCATCGGCTTCATCTCGACGAGTAGGTGCCGTAGGAGCCCAGCGCCGTGTGTGGTAAGCCCCGTTGTAGTGATTCCAATGTTGCCCGAGCTCCGGCAGCTGCCGAGCTCGTCGCCGGCATCACCTCCGGTCGTTTCACCCCCGGTGACTTGCAAAAATGGGCGTGCAGATGAGTGGACGTTCCTCTGGTGCCATCCGCCGCTCATTTGGTCACAAGAGGTGCATTTCCCATGCCCTCGACCGTCCTTGGAGCCACCAGCGGCTCAACGCCGGTGGGTTTGACCTGCAGAGCCGGTGGGTTGACTCCCCTGGGTCTATGACAGGTGGGGCCATCCCCTAGTTAAATAAAATTAACTTAAAAAGAATTAAAGAAAATGTTAATTACTAAACAGACACTAACATGTGGGCCAGCCCCTGTTAACTGACTAATTAACTTAAAATTTAATTAACATCTGGCTACAGTCACTAACCAGTGGGTCCCACTGGTCAGATTTGACTTTCAACGGCCAGATTGACCTGCTGATGTCATGCTGATGTAGTAATACTAATTCTATTTTATATTAATTCCAGAATAAGTGCAAAATTTGGAAATTCATAGAAAATTGATTATAACTCCAAATTTGACAAGTAATATGTGCAAATTGATCAGAAAAATTCAATGAACATAATGGCGCCACTTTCATGCATGACAAACAAAGTTATGAAACAACATCATGTCAAATCAATTAAATGAATATCATAAATATACTATTTCAACTAATATTTGAATTTGAATTCAAATCAGCATCAATCCAAAGGTTTGATAACACAATAGCTCATGCTACATTTCAAATGATGCCACGATCATCCATCATATTGTTGCATATGAATGTTATTGATTGTTGTTATTGTTTCGGTAGGCTCTGCCCTTACGGATATGTCCGAATATCCGACTGACGGATTTAATCCCTCTGCTGAGCAACAAGGCAAGCACCCTTTTGATCATCCTGATATAATCCCATGTTCTTGCTCCTGCTCCCACTTATTGCATTAGGACAAAATATTTCAAATGCTTTGCTTCGGTAGCTGAACCTATTCCTTTGCATGACCTGTCATTGTCACAGTAAATAGACAAACCTTGCAACCTAGCATACCTGGTAGTTGCTTGAGCTGTGATGTGTTTTATCCTTCTATGCTTGCTATGCCTAGAGTAGTGTTAGGTCTGTTTCATCTCGGTGATGAACAAGAATGGATGAATGTCTTCTAGTGATAAAGTATAAGTGTGGAACCTCATTTGGTAAAGGTACCAATGAAAGGCTATGTAGGAGTACATGGCGGGTTGTTTCATTAGAACCGTCCTTAGGAACCGAGTTCCGTGTATGTAATACAAGACTAGATACTACCACACGTTGGGATACTTAATTGACCCTCTTGGCTTATTAATCGCCTAGTACTCGGTCCAGGAGTTGCAAGTAGTTTCTGGTGTGTATAGTCATGCTGGAGGCCGTGCATAGTGTTGACCTTAGAGGTGGGATATGATGCAGTAGGCAATGGCACGGTGTACCAAGTGGCACCCGGATGGTGGGCTTGGGAACCCTGCGCACATCCTTTGGGGCCATGGCGGAAACCCCGGCCCGACTTCCGTGCGGGTTACTCTCAAATAAGCCATAAACCTGGACTAGGTATTAGTGTGGTTAACGGTCATGGCCGACTCCCTCGCTGGGCTTCCGCTTGAAGGTTGCCGAGGTGCATGACGTGCACATGGCGATAAGTGGCGAGAGCGTGTGTGTAGAAGTACACCCCTGCAGGGTTATGATCTATACGAATAGCCGCGTCCGCGGATATGGACTACTTGGAGACATATGTTGTTCATAGACAACTTTAATTGCTACTCATAAAAGTATCAAGATAAGCGTAAGTATCATGTATGGCATTTCCGTAGGGAGACGGAAAGGAATCCATGATAGTGTATTGTTGTGGTGGTAGTGGACTCGTGTACGACTTATCAAAGTTGTTAAAACTATTTAAAATTGTAGTTTAGTCTAGCCAAGAGTCTAAGCTGGCTTGCTGCATGGAACACCACAACTCCTTTATTGATACCTGTGCATGAGTAGATAGATCTGTTCTACAGTCTTGCTGAGTACTTTTGTACTCATGTTTGCTTAATAAATGTTTTAGAGGATACCCACGAGCCAACTGGTGGGTTCTATCTAGACATCGATGATGACGAGTACTGGTGTCCCAGCTATGACCTGGCCCCTTTCAGAAGGGATCTATAGATAGTCAGGCTTTATGCCTTTTCCTTTCAACTGTCTGTACTCACACATCTTTAATACTTCCGCTTGGTTTGTATGACTCTTCTTGTATGACTTGAGTGTCGGGTCGTGTGACCCCTACCTGTATGAACATATTATGCAAGACTCTTCCGGGTCTTCTAAATAAATGTTGTGTTGTTGTATGGTTATGTAATGATGCCATTGTTGTATCTATGCATATTGAGTATGTCATGCGTACGTGTGATGCACTGTGATATGTATGGGATTCGACACCTAGTCGTATGCCTTAGTAGCTCTCTATACAGAGAAATGCCCCTTTGTGTTTCCACCGAGCCTTGGTAGTTCGCTACTACTCCGGACACATTGGTTGACCGGCATGTATCCTTCTTAGTTGTTGTGTCTGTCCCTACGGGGAAATGTCACGCGTTGTAATGTAGTCCTTGTATCTTGCTACGACTCATCTACACTCGCTGATGACCCACACCTGCTTTGCTGGGTTATGTATGTCTGTCTCTGTATAATCGAGCCACTTGATTTGATGACTAGTTATGTCGACCCGGGTTCTTTGACATTGGAATGCTGGCGACACTAATGCATACGTGAGTCAAAAGGCGCAAACGGTCCCAGCTAAGGTAAGGTGGCTGTCGTGGGGTTAACCCTGCGTGAGACCTGATACATCTCCAACGTATCTACTTTTCCAAACTCTTTTGCCCTTGTTTTGGACTCTAATTTGCATGATTTGCATGGTACTAACCCGGACTAACGCTGTTTTCAGCAGAATTGCCATGGTGTTGTTTTTGTGTACAAATAAAATTTCTCGGAATGTCCTGAAAATTTACGAAGAATTTTTCTGGAATAAAAGAAAAATACCTACGCAAAAATCCACTCGAGGGGGCGTGCCAGTGGGCCACAAGCCCCTGGGCCGCGGCCACTACCCTAGGCCGCACCGTGAGGGCTTGTGGGGGCCCACGAGGCACCACCGCCCCAAAACTCAGCGCTATTTATTCTGTCTCGCCCGGAAAAAAAATCAGAGAGCAGGATTCATCGCGTTTTACGATACGGAGGCGCCGCCGCCTCCTGTTCTTCATCTGGAGGGCAGATCTAGAGTCCGTTCGGGGCTCCGGAGAGGGGAAATCATCACCATCGTCATCATCAACCTTCCTCCATCGACAATTCCGTGATGCTCTTCATCGTTCGTGAGTAATCTCGTCGTAGGCTTGCTAGACGGTGATGAGTTGGATGCTATCTATCATGTAATCGAGTTAGTTTTGACGGGGATTGATCCCTAGTATCCACTATGTTCTGAGATTGATGTTGCTACTACTTTGCCATGCTTAATGCTTGTCACTAGGGCCCGAGTGCCATGATTTCAGATCTGAACCTATTATGTTGTCGCCAATATATGTCTGTTTTAGATCCTATCTTGCAAGTTGTAGTCACCTACTATGTGTTATGACCCGGCAACCCCGGAGTGACAATAGCCGGAACCACTCCCGGAGATGACCATAGTATGAGGAGTTCATGTATTCACCAAGTGTTAATGCGTTGGTCCGGTTCTTTATTAAAAGGAGAACCTTAATATCCCGTAGTTTCCATTAGGTCCCCGCTGCCACGGGAGGGATGGACAATAGATGTCATGCAAGTTCTTTTCCCTAAGCACGTATGACTACATACGAAATACATGCCTACATTAGATTGACGAACGGGAGCCAGTTACATATCTCTCCGTGTTATAGCTGTTACATGATGAATCACATCCGTCATACTCATCCATCACCGATCCACTGCCTACGAGTCTTTTACTACTAGTCCTTGCTACGTTACTTTGCTGCTACTGCTGTCGCTACTGCTGTTACTCTGCTGTTACTACTGCTGCTGCTACTGCTGTTCCTTGCTACTGCTGTTCCTTGCTACTTTGCTGTTACTTTTTGCAAGACTTTTTCGACACTGTTGTCGGGGAAGAATAGTTCCCCATCCATGTGCAACCTACTGGCGCCATTGATACAACAGTTAGGAATAGTCTGCCGTCAACAGATCTGTTTCTGGCACCGTTGCTATCATACTAATTTGCTACTGATACTTTGCTTGCAGACACTAATCTTTCAGGTGTGGTTGAATCTGACAAACTCAGCTGCTAATACTTGAGAATATTCTTTCGCTTCCCCTTCTGGCGAATCAAGAAATTTGGGTAGAATACTCTACCCTCAAAAACTATTGCGATCCCCTACACTTGTGGGTTATCAAGACTGCAAAGGGATGCAATGTGTTATAGGATGGATTCCTATGGCTTAGGATCGGGGTCCCGACAGCGTTGGTATCAGAGCCTGACTGATTGTAGGATTACCAAGCCAAACTAGTCGAAGTTGAGTCTATAATTGCTTTAGTTATATATAAGGGAATTGTTTGTGGAAGGGAACGTAAGTTTCTTGCTTCTCTTATCAAGTCATTCTACTATGGTCATCCTCGTCTTGTCTACGGGGATTAAGAACTAGGTTACTTATCTATCTCTCAGGATCGCGTGTTACTACTCGATAGATTGTAGGAAAACGGTTCAAGAGTTACTCCATGTTCTCTTTCAAAAGAAAATAAGTGTTTCATGACCATGGATTTGAACTTGATAGTTGAGTGGTTATGCTATCCTATCTTTTGTGGGTTGTCTCAAAATTGTTTTGAGAATTTACAGCCGTTATGCTGCCCAATTTTGTCTCCAGAGCCCTAATGCCTTTTGCATTACTCTCTATTTCACATGTCTGGCCGTCCTTCCCGTCAGGTGGTCCGTATAACTAGGTGTATTGATGTGCCGGGTCACATGGCCATGTTGGTCAGGATGATCTCAGTAGCCGGTTACCGCTGGTACCCAGAGTATACAGTGGAGGAGCAGTACCGGGATTTCAACCAGAGTCACTGCCTATGCACTGTTAGGGTATTCCCAGATTACCCTAGAGCCGAGGAGCCGATCCATGGGTCTTATGGATTGGGGGTTGATACGTCTCCATCGTATCTACTTTTCCAAACTCTTTTGCCCTTGTTTTGGACTCTAATTTGCATGATTTGAATGGAACTAACCCGGTCTGACACTGTTTTCAGCAGAATTGCCTTGGTGTTATTTTTGTGAGGAAATTAGAGTTCTCAGAATGTCCTGAAAATTTACGGAGATTATTTTCAGAAAATATGAAAAATACCTGCGCAAAGATCCACCTGAGGGGGTGGGCCAGTGGGCCACAAGCCCTGCCACCGCCACCCCTGGTGGCGGTGGGCAAGCTTGTGGGGCCCACACCGCTCTGTCGCCCCCAATCTCAGCTCTATAAGTCCACTTTCGTCCCAGAAAAAATCAAGAGAGAAGATTTCGTCGCGTTTGCGATACGGAGGCGCCGCCAAAACCTGTTCTTCATCTGGAGGGCAGATCTGGAGTCCGTTTTGGGCTCCGGAGAGGGGAAATCGTCGCCATCGTCTTCATCAACCTTCTTCCCTCTCCAATTCCATGAAGCCCTTCGTCGTTCGTGAGTAATCTATTTGTAGGCTCGGTGGGTGGTGATGAGTAGGATGGGATCTATCATGTAATCGAGTTAGTTTTGACGGGGATTGATCCCTAGTATCCACTATGTTCTGAGATTGATGTTGCTACTACTTTGCCATGCTTAATGCTTGTCACTAGGGCCCGAGTGCCATGATTTCAGATCTGAAATTATTACGTTGTCCCCAATATATGTGTGTTTTAGATCCGATCTTGCAAGTTGTAGTTACCTACTATGTGTTATGATCCGGCAACCCCGGAGTGACAATAACCGGAACCACTCCCGGTGATATCCATAGTTTGAGGAGTTCATGTGTTCACCAAGTGCTAATGCGTTGTTCCGGTTCTTTATTAAAAGGAGAACCTTAATATCCCGTAGTTTCCTTTTGGTTCCTGCAGCCACGGGAGGGATGGACAATAGATGTCATGCAAGTTCTTTTCCCTAAGCACGTATGACAACACACGGAATGCATGCCTACATCACATTGACGAACGGGAGCTAGCCACATATCTCTCCGTGTTATAACTGTTGCATGATGCATATCAACCAAACCAATCACCGACCCATTGCCTACGAGTTTGTCCTACTGCTGCTGTTAGTTGTCTTGCTCTGCTGCTGTTACGTGTCTTGCTCTACTGCTGTTACTTGTCTTGCTCTGCTGCTGTTACCTGTCTTGCTCTGCTGCTACTGTTGCTATTACTGTCGACTACTTTGCTGTTACTACTTTTCTTGCAGATACTAATCTTTCAGGTGTGGTTGAATCTGACACATTCAGCTGCTAATACTTGAGAGTATCCTCTCACCTCCTATAGGCGATCAACAAATTTGGGTCGAATACTCTACCCTCGAAAACTGCTGCGATCCCACGCGCTGGTGGGACGTCAACACCATTCTTCTAGTTTGGATTGCCGGAGAGTGCTAGCAGCAATCTTCTGGTGCCGTTGCAGGGGAAGGTCTGCTATCACGGAATCAACATTTTTCTGGCGCCGTTGCCGGGGAAGGTCTGCTGTCACGGAATCAACATTTTTCTGGCGCTGTTGCCGGGGAGATATTGCTATATTCTCTGAGTCACTTGGGATTTATATCTGCTGATCACTATGAAGAATCTGAAGGATCAGAAAACCAAAGTCTTGCCCTCAACTACGAGGGGAGGTAAGGAATTGCCATCTAGCTCTGCACTTGATTCACCTTCAGTTATGAGTAAGTCTGCGACATCACCTCCTGCTAGAAATATTGATATGTCGCCTGTGCTTGATGATGCTTATGATGATACTACTAGAGATGCTATGCTTGATACTGCTTTGCCTGATGATGCTAGAGATGCTATTTTGCCTGATGATGCTATGCTTGATACTTCTAGAGATGCTACTTTGCCTGATATACCACTAGGGGTATTCCTTGATGCTCATATTGCTAGAGTTACTGCCAATGCTCGTGATGCTTCTGAAACTGCCGATACTATTGAGATAGAACCTGCTTTTGCTCCTCCTAGATCCAGCTCTCCTAGATATGAATTGCCTGATATACCTGAGGGTTACATTATGGAGGGAGAGATAGCTAAGGATTTTCTTGCATGTAAGGATGCCAATAACGCTGAGAAATTACTTCTCAAGTGGAAGGAAAAATCTCTAAAAGCTAGGATGAAATACGACCCGAAGTTTGCCACTTCACCAATCTTTATCACTGATAAGGATTATGAATTCTCTGTCGATCCTGAGATAATCTCTCTAGTCGAATCTGATCCTTTTCAAGGTTGTGAGTCTGAGACGGTCGTAGCCCATCTTGCCAAACTACACGATATAGCCACCCTTTTCACTAATGAGGAGAAGATCCGCCACTACTATATCCTTAAGCTGTTTCCTTTCTCTCTAAAGGATGACGCTAAAGCCTAGTTCACCTCTCTTGCTCCTGGATGTGTGAGTAGTCCCCAGGATATGGTCTATTACTCCTGTGAGAAATATTTCCCTGCCCATAAGAAGCAAGCTGCCTTGCAGGAAATTTACAAATTTGCTCAACTCCAAGAAGAGAGTCTTCCACAATCTTGGGGGAGGCTTGTCCCGCTACAGAATGCTTTGCCTGATCACCCTCTTAAGAAGAAAGAGATACTTGATATCCTTTATAACGGACTTATCGATGCCTCTAGAGACCACCTAGATAGTTGTGCGGGTTGTGTTTTTACGGAACGAACTGTAGAACAAGCTGAGACCCTACTGAATAACATCTTGATCAACGATAATGCTTGGAATATTCCCAAACCACCACCTAAGCCAACTCCGAAGAAAAGAGGTATTCTATTCCTCAGTCCCGAAGATATGCAAGAAGCCAAGAAATCTATGCAAGAGAAAGGCATTAGATCTGAAGATGTCAAAAATGTACCACCTATCGAAGAGATCCATGGTCTCGATAACCCGATACAGGTAGTAGAAGTGAATTCTCTGCGTAGGTTTGATGGGAGTGATATTCCTTTTGACAAACCTGCTAGCCTATGCTTTGATGAATTTGACAACTTTGTTGCCAACCAACAGAGTTTCAATGATTATGTTAGCAGACAGTTGGAACAAAGTACTCGTATGCTTAGCCATTTAAGTGCTTGTGTAGACAGAAATGTCAATGATCTCAAGCTTCTGAGTAAACATGCCTCTATGATTACTACTAAGGTAGAACAAGTACCTAAAGCTCAGAATGACCTGCTCAATGAATTAAATGACAACTCTGTCAGAGTCATTACTACAGGAGGCAAAATGACTGAGGAACCTTTGTATCCTGAAGGTCATCCTAAGAGAATTGATCAAGATTCTCAAGGAATCAATGCTGATACGCCCAGTCATCCTAAGGAGAAGAAGAAGGATGATAGAAACCTACATGCCAGTTCACCAAATACTATCACACCTGAAGAACCTAATGATATTTCTGCGTCTGATGCAGAAACACAATCTGGTGATGGACATGAACCTGGTGACAATGTGGACAACGATGTTCATAATGATGCTCAACCTAGCAATGATGAGGATGTGGAGATTGAACCTACGGTTAATCCTGATAACCCACAACCTAAGAGATACGATAAGAATGACTTCACTGCTAGGAAGCATGGTAAAGAAAGGGAGCCATGGGTTCAGAGATCTATGCCCTTTCCTCCTAAGCCATCCAAGAAAAAGGATGATGAGGATTTTGAGCACTTCATTGAGATGATAAGACCCATCTTTCTGCAGATGCGGTTAACTGATATGCTCAAGATGTCTCCGTATGCCAAGTACATGAAAGATATCGTGACTAATAAACGGAGGATACCAGATCTTGGGATCTCCACCATGCTTGCCAATTATACTTTCAAAGGTGGAACTCCTAAGAAACTTGGTGATCCCGGAGTGCCCACTAGACCTTGCTCCATTAAAGGGAACTACGTAAGAACTGCCTTATGTGACCTTGGAGCCGGTGTTAGTGTTATGCCGCTCTCTCTTTATCATAGACTTGAGTTGGATAAGTTGACACCCACTGAAATTTCTCTGCAAATGGCCGACAAATCAACTGCTTTCCCTATCGGCATTTGCGAGGATGTGCCTGTTGTGGTTGCTAACACCACTATCTTAACAGACTTTGTTATCTTGGATATTCCCGAGGACGATGCCATGGCTGTCATCCTCGGAAGACCCTTTTTAAACACTGCAGGGGCTGTTGTAGATTGCAACAAAGGCAATGACACTTTCCATGTCAACGGTAATGACCACATAGTGCACTTTCCGAAGAAACGATATCAAGTACATTGCAGCAATGCTATCGAAATGACTTCATCGATTCTTATTGGAAGCTTTGAAGGCCCTATTCCTCGTGTCAAGATGAAGTATGATTTGCTTGTTGGGAGATACATATCCCCATTGAGGTGACTTAGTGGCTACTCAAAAATTCTCCGTTCTCTCTTGCGATTCGAGAACATTATGTCATGAGTACTTGATCAACCCCATTGACGGATTTCTTTCGATGACCATTAAATGGATGAATCAAAGAGTCACATACCTCTGTTTTGAGCTTTCATTTTCTGTTGCTTAGAAGAAAAATGATAGATTTAATTTAGCTTTTCCTGTTTTCTGTTTTAGCATCCCGGAGAAAAATACCTCGAAAATAAAAGTTCTCCGATGGTCCTGAAAATTTAGTATGATTTTTTCTGGAATATTTGGAAATTACTGGGCCTGAGAGCTGGCCTGGGGGCCAGACTAGTGGGCCACAAGTCCTGCCACCGCCACCCCCTAGTGGCGCCTAGCAAGCTTGTGGGGCCCACAGGGACCCCCTCCACTCATTCCAGCTCCCAGCCTCTTCTTCCACCTCCAGAAAAAATTGTTTCGCAGCTCAAACCCATGTTCTTGCTCATTTGGCTGTGATTTTCGATCTCCTTGCTCAAAGCACCATTCTCTGAACCGTTTTGGGAAAATTACTCCTTGGTAAGTGACTCCTCCATTGGTCCAATTAGTTTTTTCTCTAGTGCTTTATCCTTCGCGTATTCTTGCTACCTTGGTGACCCTGTTCTTGAGCTAGAAATTTGATTTTAGTTGGTCCCAAGTAGTTTTAGCGCGTGATACGGTCTCTAGGCACTAGTAGGAGTAGTTTCTACAAGGTGTGGTTGGCCTTCATTCACTTTTCTCTTGAACTTCAAAAATTTCAGCAAAAGGAAATTATGTTCAGGAGGAAGTTTCATGGTGACCCCGAACCTTTTCAACTATGGGACGCACCGGTAAAACCATGTGAATGGCCTTCCGATGAGTTCATGATCGAAGCAGGTTTCAAGGATGAGTTTGATACACTTGTCTGCAATGCCGGCTTAGAAGAATACTTCTCAGATAAATGTGAACAGTATGCTATGCTCACTGCCTCTTTCGTGCTTAGATTTAAATTTTCAGTTGGCCGTGACTTATCCATACTGTTTGATCTGTATGATAAATCCTATGCCATGGATTTGGAGGATTTCAATAGGATTTGCAAGATACCCGATGGGGGTAGTATTAATGATCCTTCTAAGTCTTCGGTCAGAGACTTTGTCTCCAGTATAACTGTTGGAGAAACCAGAGATATCACGCAAGCCACCATAGGAAGCATCCATTTCCCTGCCTTGCACTACTTTGCCCTCTTCATAGGTAGGTGCATTAACGGCAAGGGTGCACATTGTCACCTATGCACTTCCGACCTTAGTATCCTTAAGAGCGCAGTAACAGGTGACAAGAGCTTCAATATGGGAGCTATAATAGCAAGGAGGCTGAATAATAATGCCAGTGAGGGGGATTTCTTTGGTGGAGTTTATGCTACACGCTTAGCAAATTTTCTTGGAGTATCCATCCGTTTAGAAGAACCTCCTCTCCGTACAGCCTACCTTGATCGTGTCGCTCTAACACGCTACCAGTTCCTTGAGAGAGATCATGGATCCCTCCTATACCGCTTGATATTTAACTGGCAGCGTGTTTTCCACATTACCCTTCCTGCTCCTGCTTTCTTTGACTTTCAGGTAAAACGAAGATACTACATAACCATAGGAGAGGCAGAGGAGTATGAGAGGGAGGCAACGGCTGCTCGACTTCATGAGGCAGCTATTCAGGCACTGGCTGCAGCATTCCCGTATAACACCCATTATGATTTTGGGTTTCGCCAGGACCATCCATGGGAGTAGACCAAGCTAGGCCAAAAGCCTAATCTTGGGGGAGTACGTGTTCTCACCGACTTTACATTCATGCTTATGCTTTCACTTTGATAGCCGGTGTTTACACTATGCCACTTTATTATCCATGCTAGTTTATTTTCGTTTTCTTGTTTTCTTCTTTTGTGTCCTTTTGAGAAAACCCAAAAAGATTTTTATTTCTTATTTTGCTTGTTGGGAGCTTTCCCGTGTAAATTGTTTTCTTTTTCTTTGGGTCAAGGTAGAAGATATTGGTTACAATGTTTACTGGTTCTTGCATGCATACCTGTTTAGCTTTCACAGAGCCATATTACTTTGTCTTCTCCTTTGTGTATGCCTGCAGATTCAGCTTAGTCCAATGCACGAGCACTCTTATTATTGTTCACATCATTTGATCGTTCAAGTGAAAGGCAATAATGATGATATATGATGAAGTGACTGAGACTGAAAAGCTGGTATGAACTCTATCTATTTTGTTTTTGTAAATATGAGTAGCTTGTCGACCCAGATTCAGCTTTGTTGTGAGAGAACCATGTTTGCAATGACAACTTAGAGATCATAGTTTCTGATGCCATGCTTATTTAGCTGAGAGTTTATAATGGTTTGTCTTGAATGCCAACATAGATTTTGAGATGACTATGATGTAGTATGATAGGATGGTATTCTCCTTTGAATGATTCAAGTGGCTTGACTTGGCGCATGTTCATGCATGTAGTTGAAACAAAATCAACATAGCCTCTATGATGTTCGTGTTCATGGTGATTTATATCCTGTTCATGCTTGCATTCAATGTTAGTCAAACTCATTGCATCTTGATGACTGTTGTCGCTCTCTAGTTGGTCGCTTCCTAGTCTTTTGCTAGCCTTCACTTGCACTAAGTGGAATACTACTTGTGCATCCACTTCCATAAACCCAAAAGTTTTTCCATGAGAGTCCACCATACCTACCTATTTGCGGTATCTACCTGCCGTTCCAAGTAAATTTGCATGTGCCACTCTCTAAACCTTCAAGAAATAATCTATTTTGCATGCCCGAACCGCTCATGTGGTGACAGGGGCTATTGATATCTTCCATGCTAGGAGTGTTATCCTCGACATGTGTTTATTCACTGTCATTCACGAGAAAGGTGCCGGTAATTGGAATGCCCAGTTCCACGCTTAAATCGAAAACATAACTGTAAAACAAGACTCCCCCCGGATTGATGTTAGTATGGACGGTACCCGAGGATTCGGCTGGCCGTGGAGTGTGATTGATTGGTGGTGGGGGAGTTAAAACTTTAATTTTCTATTTGGGAACCGCCTATAGCATGAGTATCATGGAAGATATTCAGAACTCTTGGTCATTGCATTGACAATGAAAGCACCTCTGCAAATCAATGCTTCCCTCTGCGAAGGGCCTGTCTATTTATTTTCCTGTTGAGTCATCCTCCTCTTATATAAGCACCAATTAGGGAGCACCTCTGTCATTTTTATGCTTTGCTTTTGATTGATATTGAGTATGACTATGACTGGATCTTCGTCTCTATGAATTACAATGTTTAGTCAGCCCTTGATCTTTGAAAGTGCTCTGCATTTATGTTTTGCGGTCTTAGAAAGAGCTAGCGAGATACCACCTATTCATATTGCTTCATGCTTGTTTTGATTGAAGTGTTGGTATTTGAAACTCATTATTATTTGCTCGTTAGTTGATTATGCCATTGATATTAGTTTGCCGTGAGACCTTTGTGTCACTTGCTTATGTGGTTAATTTGTGATCTTGCTGATATTCTGGTTATGAGTTAGACATAGTTGCAACAACAAGATCAAACAGAGTTTGTCAAAGTTTTTCTTTCTCTCTCAGTTTGTCAACTGAGTTGCTTGAGGACAAGCAAGGTTTTAAGCTTGGGGGAGTTGATACGTCTCCATCGTATCTACTTTTCCAAACTCTTTTGCCCTTGTTTTGGACTCTAATTTGCATGATTTGAATGGAACAAACCTGGACTGATGCTGTTTTCAGCAGAATTGCCTTGCTGTTATTTTTGTGCAGAAATCAAAGTTCTCAAAACGTCCTGAAAATTTATGGAGATTATTTTAAGAAAATATGAAAAATACCTGCGCAAAGATCCACCTCAGGGGGTGGGCCAGTGGGCCACAAGCCTTGCCACCGCCACCCCCTGGTGGTGATGGGCAAGCTTGTGGGGCCCACATGGCTTTGCCGCCCCCAATCTCAGCTCTATAAGTTCACTTTCGTCCCAGAAAAAATCAAGAGAGAAGATTTCATCGCGTTTGCGATACGGAGGCGCCGCCACAACCTGTTCTTCATCTGGAGGGCAGATCTGGAGTCCGTTTTGGGCTCCGGAGAGGGGAAATCGTCGCCATCGTCATCATCAACCTTCTTCCCTCTCCAATTCCATGAAGCTCTTCGTCGCTCGTGAGTAATATATTCGTAGGGTCGCTGGGCGGTGATGAGTAGGATGAGATCTATCATGTAATCGAGTTAGTTTTGACGGGGATTGATCCCTAGTATCCACTATGTTCTAAGATTGATGTTGCTACTACTTTGCCATGCTTCATGCTTGTCACTAGGGCCCGAGTGCCATGATTTCAGATCTGAAATTATTATGTTGTCACCAATATATGTGTGTTTTAGATCCGATCTTGCAAGTTGTAGTTACCTACTATGCGTTATGATCTGGCAACCTCGGAGTGACAATAACCGGAACCACTCTCGGTGATGACCATAGTTTGAGGAGTTCATGTGTTCACCAAGAGCTAATGCATTGGTCCGGTTCTTTAATAAAAGGAGAACCTTAATATCCCGTAGTTTCCTTTTGGACCCCACAGCCACGGGAGGGATGGACAATAGATGTCATGCAAGTTCTTTTCCCTAAGCACGTATGACGACACACGGAATGCATGCCTACATCACATTGACGAACGGGAGCTATCCACATATCTCTCTGTGTTATAACTCTTGCATGATGCATATCATCCAAACAAATTACCGACCCATTGCCTACGAGTTAGTCCGACTGCTGCTGTTACTTGTCTTGCTCTGATGCTGTTACTTGTCTTGCTCTGCTGCTACTGTTGGTACTACTGTCGACTACTTTGCTGTTACTACTTTGCTTGCAGATACTAATCTTTCAGGTGTGGTTGAATCAGACACATTCAGCTGCTAATACTTGAGAGTATCCTCTCACCTCCTATAGGCGGTCAACAAATTTGGGTCGAATACTCTACCCTGAAAACTGCTGCGATCCCATGCGCTGGTGGGCCGTCAACAACATTCTTCTAGTTTCGATTGCCGGAGAGTGCTAGCAGCATTCTTCTGGTGCCCTTGTAGGGGAAGGTCTGCTGCCACGGAATCAAGGGTTACTATTGACAAGGCGGTACAAGATGCTGCCTATTCCATGTTGACCATCATGAGAGCCAGACATGCACTTTTGCAGAATTCATAGTTCTGCTATGTTCCCACTTCTTAGCCAGGAGAAGAATGATACCTCAGTGGGGTCTACTTTGATTCCTCTTTGGAGGATCCGCTCGTGCAGGCTACCACAGAGGTGTTACAGAAGAGAGACAGAGATGCTCGTGCCCTTCGTATGGAGCTCTATGCTACTCGTGCCCGCTTGTGGACAGCCCTGACACAGCTGGCACCCGTAGTTCAGACAAGGTATGGGGATATGGAGATGTTGAACCCCGTTAGGACTCATCTTCCAGCTCATGTTGACTGGCCTGCTATAGGTAGAGTCACCCCTCTTCGGGGACCTCTACTACCACCAGTCAGGGGACCAAGGCCGGACCCGTGTCCTCACGGTTCCGAGGGGTCTCAGGCCTGAGTATTTCTTGATCCACAGGTTGAGCTCCCAGGCCATGGAGGCAACCTTTATGAGATATTTTATGCGGATGCTTGAACCCATGAGTGGAAGAGTAGTATGGTGGTAGTTGTACTTCCACAGTCCTGTGTGTCTTGCGCAGTATGACTATGTCGTGATATGAGTTCCGGAGGCATAGATAAATAATGTATAGGAAGCTTGGAAAGCCTCTGATGAGTAGTATCATCTTTTCAGTAGTTTGCTCTTCAGTTTGAGGTTGTACTGAACTATGTAATGGTGTGTATGAACCATGGTGTATATATAGCAGTTTCTTGTTACCATGTTGTTCGGATGTTCATTTCCGCATTCTGTATGTTCAGTGCATTCTTAATCCATAGTTAGTACTGATGTTGATATTAGTCTAAGATGTGAGTTTGTTTGCCAGGATGTTGCGTATTTCCTCAAAGGCCCCGCCAATCTGTGGTGGGAGAATTTTGAAGCTATGCGTCCTATGAACCAGCTGCCACATGGGCAGATTTCAGTGCAGCCTTCCGTCTGCACCACATTCCAGAGGGTCTGATGGACCGTAAGAGAGAGGAATTTTGTGCTTTCAGCCAGGGAAAGTTGACCATGGATGCCTATAGCCGCGAGTTCGGTAATCTCGCTCGCTACGCGACTGAAGAGGTGTCAACTGATGCCAAGAAAGAAGCAAGATTCCGCAAGGGTCTGAGCCCGGAACTTCGTCGTGACCTGCGCCTTCATGAATGTACAAGTTTCCAAGCTCTTGTCAAAAAGGCGATCAGTGCCGAGACTGGTCATACCGACTATGAAGCCACGAAGAAGCACTCTCGCGATTCGGGCTCCTCATCCGGTTCCGCGTTTCCGAAACGCAGGTTGTGGGTCCCGAATAGCTCTCTACCGCCAAGATATACCCCGAGGCCATCCTATGTGGCACCTCAGGTGTCACATCCCTGAAACCCTAATCAAGTATAGCATTGCGCTCATATCTTCTTTGCATTGCATCCAAGAAAGTTTCAACAAGATCAAAGAAAGTGGTGAAGCAAAACTCAAAAACCCTAGCCACTTCTCAAATTCAAAGAAATTATAAACTTGTTCAAATCAATGAACCCAAAATGGCCTTAAGAAAAGTTCAACATTTCTGATAAATCATGGAAGCAAATAAGCAGTGAAGAAAACTATTTTCATAACACATTTGGCATTTTATATAAATGCAAAAAGCTACTGGTTTCAATTTTAAATTTGAATTCAAAAAACTTTAAATTTTCAAAAATGCTGAAAACTTCAGGAATGGTTGGATATATTCAAACAAATATTCTGGTGTGTTCAAAATATTTTTTTTAAACTATTTTGGAGCTGAAATAAATAGCAAACCAAAATAGTTAGTAAAACAGAAACAAAACAGAAAAAAGGAAGAAACACCTACCTGTCGCTCACATGGCCCGGCCCAGCTTCTTCCCTGTCGCCTTCCTCCCCCGCCAGTGGGCAGCAGGAGGTGGCCGCTGCATACTCCGGCGGGGCCACGCACCTGTGCGCCTGACTGGCCACCGCTTCGCGCTGGCACGCACGGGGATGACCTCCCCGAGCTCTGGCCTATCCATTCCCACGCACCATTCCCCCCTCCTCTCGGTTCTTTCCTCCCCCCCACTACAACCATTGAGAGGAGCTCGAGCTCGAGCTGCTCGTGCCTCTGGACACCAGTTCTCTCCCCCGAGTGCCCTATTCACTCCGCCTCGACGAGCTGGTCCTCCTTGCACAAGTAGAAGTCCCCCCGAGCCCTACAACGCCCACGGCGCCGTCGTCTTCAAGCTTCGGCCGCCGGCGAGCTCCGTTCGATTCGTCGGCCACAACGCTTCCCCGAGCCGTCTAAGCCCTCCACTGCACTCCCCATGAGATTGCGATCATTTCCCCTCTTCTTCCCATCGGTTTCGTGCCCCCTAGCCACTGGATCGACGAGCCCGAGCTCCGGCCATCGTCTCCGCTCGTCGCCGGTGACCTCCGTTCCTCCCGAGCCCTTCCTGAGGCCAGTACTGGATGAGGCCAAGCCTGGGGATCCTCCCAGTGCTCTCGGCTCTCGATCCCGAGCACTACAGCCATCTCCGGCGACACTCCGGCACAGATCCGCCGCGGATTTGGTCGCCGCCGGTCAGTCTCCGGCAGGGGATGACCTGGCCTCTCTAATCAGCCGGTTTAAACTCTAAGCAGTCGCTGACAGTGGGCCCCAGGACAAGTCAAACACAATCAGGGGCTGGTCAGCGCGGGATTATCCCCGTGAGGCTGACCAGTGGGTCCCCCTGTCGGGTTTGACCTAATCAGGTCAGCCGACGGCTAACGACATGATGGCGTGGGGCTGACGCAATAAGTGGATTTCTGATTTAAAAGAATTCCGGAAAAATGCCAAAACTTCTAAAAAACATAGAAATTAATCTGTAACTCCAATGAAAATAATTTATATATGAAAAAGTATCAGAAAAATCCAAGGAATCGGAATATATCATTTTCAAACATGTTTGAAAATGTTACTGGACCAAACATGTAGAATAATGAATAAGTTAAATTTTATAAATGCTATGGAGATGGAATTTGGAAATCATTTGAATTCCACTTCAAATTCTATGATCAACCATTGTTCAATCACAACCAGCAACTTAACATATCATTTCCATGCATGCTAAAAACAAGTTGATCTGAGCATCAGGTCGAATCAATTAAAATGGTATTCGAGAATACCTCGTTTGAAGTGATATTTGAATCTGATTCAAATCAACTTCAAACCTAATAAATGTTAGCTATATTAGCATACCACCTTGCATCCTCATGCCATGCTCATGCATCATCTTGTTGCATATGATTGTTATTGATTGTTGTTATTTCTTTCGGTAGGCTCCGCTCCTCCGGATTCCACCGAATATCCGACTCACGGATATTGTCCCTCCTCTGAGCAACAAGGCAAGCAACCATTTTGATCATCCCGATAAATCCCATGTTCTCGCTCCTGCACTTACTTATTGCATTAGGATCAAATGCTCAACTGATTTTTCCACGTTAGTTGAACCCACTTCCTTTGCATGACCTGTCTTTGTCACAGTAAATAGCTGAACCTTGCAACCTAGCATACCTGGTAGATGCTTGAGCCATGATGTGTCTTATCCTTTTATGCATGCTATGCTTAGAGTTGTGTATGGTCTGTCATCTGGGAGATGAACAGAATTGTGAGAATGTGTTCAGTAATTAAGGGTTGTGTGTTGAACCTGATTTGGTAAAGGTATCGGTGAAAGGCCATGTAGGAGTACATGGCGGGTTGTTTCATTGGAACCGTCCTTAGGAACTGAGTTCCGTGTACGTAATCCATGACTAGATACTACCACACCTTGGGATACTTAATTGACCCTCTCGACTTATTAATCGCTTAGTACTCGGTCCAGGAGTTGCAAGTAGTTTCTGGTGTTTATAGTCATGCTGGAGGCCGTGCAATGCGGTGACCTGAGAGGTGGGCTGTGATGCGGTAGGCAGTGGCACGGTGTACGAAGTGGCACCCGGATGGTGGGCTTGGGAACCCTGCGCGCATCGTTTGGGGCCGTGGTGGAAACCTCGGCCGGACTTCCGAGCGGGTTACCCTCAGATAGGCGATAGACCTGGACTAAGTATTAGTATGGTTAACGGTCGTGGCCGACTCCCTCGCTGGGCTTCCGCTTGAAGGTTGCCGAGGTGCATGATGTGCACATGACGATAAGTGGCGAGAGCGTGTGTGACGAAGTACACCCCTGCAGGGTTATGATCTATTCGAATAGCCCCGTCCGTGGATATGGACTACTTGGAGACATATGTTGTTCATAGATAACTTTAATGGCTACTCATAAAATTGTCAAGATAAGCATGAGTGTCGTGGACGGTATTTCTGTATGGAGACGGAATGATTCCATGATGGAGTATTATTGTGGTGTTAGTAGACTCGTGTGCGAGAAATCAAGTTGTCAAAATTATTTAAAAATGCAAGTTGTCTAGCCACGAGTCAAATGCTGGCTTTCCGCATGAAACCCCACAATTCCTTTACTGATACATTGCATGAGTAGATAGTTATCCTAAAGTCTTGCTGAGTACCTCCGTACTCATGTTTGCTTAATATTTGTTGCAGAGGTTGTTAATGACCCTAATGGAGGGTTCTTCCAAGACATCGACGATGACGAGTAGCTGGTATCCCAGCTACGATCTGGCCCTAGGGTGGGTCTATAGTATAGTCAGGCCATGTGCCTTCTAGTTTCATTTGTCTGTACTCAGACAGCTTATCTACTTCTGCTGGCTTGTAACTTGAATGACTCTTATGATGGGTCGTGAGACCCCTAATGTGTAATATTATGTGTGAGGCTCTTCCGAGCCTTTTAAATAAAGCTTGTATGTTTATGGTTATGTTGTGATGCCATTGATGTATCTATACATATCGGTATGCCATGCGTACGTGTGTCGTACTTGATATGTATGGGGTTCGATTACCTAGCCGTAGACTTTAGTAGCATTCCTTACAGGGAAATGCCCCTTTGTGATCCAGCGAGCCATGGTAGTTTGCTACTGCTCCGGACACATTGGTTGACCGGCATGTGTTCTTCTTAGCTGTTGTGTCTGTCCCCTTTGGGGAAATGTCACGCGATGTAATGGAGTCCCTGTAGCTTGCTACGACTCATCTACACTCGCTGGTGACCGACACCTGCTTTGCTGGGTCATGTATGTCTGTCCCTGTGCGGAACTGCCACTTTGGTTTATGACTAGACATGTCGATCCGGTTTCTTTGTCATTGGATTTCTAGTGACACAATTGCATAGGCGAGTCAAAAGGCGCAAACGGTACCGGCTAAGGTAAGGCTGCAGCCGTGGGGTTAACCCTGCGTGAGACTGCAAAGAGATGCGATGTGTTACAGGCTGGATTCCTATGACTTAGGATCGGGGTCCCGACATCAGGTGAACCAGACCAACCCTCCAGCAAAGACCTATGGTGGTCCAGCTAGCAATGCTGCACCACATGCCAATCATGTGATCTGTTACAAGTGTGGAGAACCAGGGCACTATTCACGAAAGTGTCCTCAGAATATAGTTGCCAAGCAACCTGGGAAGTCTGTTGGGCAAGGCAAGTCGAGCAAAGCATATTATGTGAAGCCAACTCCTGCGCGCGGCTGCGTGAATTATGTTTCAGTAGAAGAAGCTGCACAGGATCCCGACGTCATTTTGGGTACGCTCCTTGTCAATCATCACCCAGCATCAGTTCTTTTTGACACTAGGTCATCTCATTCCTTCATTTCCGAAAGTTATGCACAGTTGCATAACATGTCCTTTTGTGATATGCCAATCCCATTAGTTGTCCAAACCCCTGGTAGTAAATGGCAAACTTCTAGGATAAGCTATGATAATGAAATCCTAGTAGATAGGCTAGTTTTTCTAGCATCATTGATAGCCCTGAAATCCTCAGGTATCAATATCATCTTGGGTATGGACTGGATGTCAGCTCATTATGCCAAGATTGATACTCATACCAGAAATGTTCAGCTTACCCATCCCTCGAGTGAGAGAGTTAATCTCTCAACTCGAGTTGCCAAATGTAAACTCTATTCCCTCAATGCTAGTCCTCTTCCAGAAGTTGAAGACATTCCGATAGTCCGTGACTTCCCGGATGTTTTTCCAGAAGAACTGCGAGGAATTCCACCTGACAGGGATGTAGAGTTTGTGATACATCTTGTTCCAGGAACTGTCCCAATAGCGAGAAGACCATATAAGATGGCACCCTTGGAGCTAGCCGAACTTAAGAAACAACTATATGAGGCCTTGAATAAAGGTTTCATTCGTCCTAGCTCTTCCCCCTGGGCTTGTCCCGTGCTCATCATGAATAAGAAGGATGGAACGGATCGGATGGTTGTAGATTATCGACCAGTTAATCTGGTCACCATAAAGAACAAGTATCCGCTCCCCAGGATCAATGATCTGTATGATCAGCTCACTGGATCCTCAGTCTTCTCCAAAATCTATTTGAGGTTGGTTTACCATCAAATCAAGATCAAGAACGGGGACATTCCAAAAACGGCCTTTGTCACTCATTATGGCCAATACGAGTACACCGTTGTCTTTCGGTTTAACCAATGCCCCAGCCACCTTCTCTCGCTTGATGAATTCGATCTTCATGGAGTATTTGGATAAATTTGTCGTGGTATACCTCGATGATATTCTCATCTACTCAAAGAATGAACAAGAACATGCCGAACATCTAAGGCTGGTATTGATGAAACTTCGAGAGCATCGTCTTTATGCCAAGTTTTCAAAATGTGAATTTTGGTTACCAGAAGTGACCTATCTAGGCCACGTAATCTCTGGTAAGGGTATTGCTGTCCATCCCGAGAGAGTTCAAGCTGTCCTTGATTGAACTCAACCTGAATCGTTAAGAAAGTTAGGAGTTTTCTTGGACCAGCGAGCTGTTGTCGCCGCTTTGTCGAGAACTTCTCCAAGGTTGCAAAGCCTCTAACTGAACTCCTCAAGAAAGATAAAAAGTTCGAGCGGACACCATAGTGTGAGCATAGCTTTCAGGAACTAAAAAGATGCCTGACTTCCGCACCTGTGTTGCTACCACCAGATTTTTCTAAGGAATTTGTTATCTACTGCGATGCCTCGCGACAAGGATTAGGTTGCATTCTTATGCATGATCGTCATGTGATTGCATACGCGTCTCGACAGTTGCGTCCACATGAGGATAATTATCCCAAACATGATCTTGAGCTTGCAGTTGTAATCCATGCACTTAAAACCTGGCGACATTACCTTCTTGGTAATCGTTGCGAAATATTCACTGATCACCAAAGTCTGAAATATATCTTCACCCAGCCGGATTTGAATCTCAGGCAAAGACGGTGGGTTGAGTTGATCACAGATTACGACTTAGGGATAACTTACACCCCGGGGAAGGCCAATGTCATGGACGATGCACTAAGTCGTAAGTCTTATTGCAACAGCTTGATGTTACAACGAGGTCAACCACGTCTCTATAAGGAATTTTGTAAGTCAAACCTTCACATTGTTCCTCAAGGATTCCTTTCTATCCTGGTGGCGAAACCTACTCTTGAGGATCAAATCATAGGTGTGCAGAAATATGATAAAGGTATATCTCGGATCAAGGAGATTATTGCTAGCGGAAACGCTAGGGATTTCTCTATCAATGAGAAAGGTGTCGTGTTCTTTCAGAACCGTTTAGTGGTTCCTAAGAGCAAATGTCTGCGACAGTTGATCCTGAAGGAGGCTCATGATTCTCCTCTCACTATTCATCTTGGTAGTACTAAGATGTATCAGGACCTACGCCAGAGGTTTTGGTGGACTAGGATGAAGAGAGAAATTGTTGTGTTCGTTGCTAACTGCGACGTTTGTCGTCGAGTTAAAGCGGAACATCAAAGGCCTGCTGGCACCCTTCAACCTTTAGCTATTCCTGAATGGAAATGGGATAAAGTTAGTATGGATTTCATCACTGGATTTCCCAAGACCAAGAAAGGAAATAATGTTGTCTTGGTGGTCATTGACCGTCTTTCCAAAGCATCTCATTTTCTTATACTTCGTGAGAGTATAACACCTAGCCAGCTGGCGGAGTTATATATCTCTCGAATAGTGTCTCTTCATGGTGTCCCTCTGGAGATTAACTCAGATCATGGAAGTATTTTTAGTTCTCGCTTCTGGGAAAGTTTTCAGAATGCCATGGGGACTCACCTATATTTTAGCACTGCTTTCCATCCTCAATCAAGTGGTCAAGTAGAAAGAGTGAATCAAATCCTAGAGGATATGCTCCGAGCTTGTGTTATATCGTTTGGTATGAATTGGGAGAAGTGCCTTCCATTGGCTGAATTTGCTTATAACAATAGTTATCAATCAAGCTTGGGCAAAGCCCCTTTTGAGTTCTCTATGGACGAAGATGTCAAACACCTCTTAGTTGGTCAGAAACCGGAGAGAGGCAACTATTTGGTCCAGATATGATCCAGGAAGCGGAAGAGCAAGTTCGCATTATTTGTGAAAAGTTGAAAACAGCCCAATCTCGTCAAAAGAGCCAATATGATCGTCATCATAAGGCTGTGACCTTTGAAGTTGACGAGAAGGTTTACCTTTGGGTTACACATTTGAAGTTACCCATCGCTTCGGTATCAAAGGCAAATTGGCTCCTCGTTCCATTGGTCATTTTCGCATTCTTGCCAAACGAGGAGAAGTTGCCTACCAGTTGGAACTTCCTCCGCATCTTTCCAAGGTTCATGATGTTTTCCACGTCACGCAACTCACGTGTTTCTTCTCGGATCCTGTCCGTGGAGTGGACCACGAAACTCTTGATCTCCAAGATAATCTTTCATACCGAGAATACCCTGTTCGTATTCTTGATCAAGCTGAGCGTACCACTCGACGTCGAAACCTCAAGTTTCTTAAAGTTCAATGGTCAAATCATTCTGAAAAAGAGGCAACATGGGAAAGAGAGGACCATCTTCGACTTGAGTATCCCGCGCTTTTCCCGACGACTTCCAAATCTCAGGACGAGATTCTTTCGAGTGGGGGTGAGTTGTCACATCCCTAGCTACCCTTTGAAGTCTAGCAAGATTTTGCTCATGTTTATTATTGCATTAGAAGTGAAAATCGAAATTCAAGACAAAAACCCTAGCAACTTCATATTCAATCCAATTCAAAGTTGAACCCAAAATGGTCTTCATTAAAGTCCATCATTTTTGATAAATCTTGGAAACAACAATTCAGGGTTCAAACTTATTTTTACAAAACTTCTGGATTTTCATTTAAATATTAAAAGCTACTGAAATCACCCAAATATATGATTTCAAATATTTCAGAATTTCATAAAATGTTGAATCTTTTATGCGGGTTTGGAAATATTACAACTAACACCCCAACATTATTTTAACTATTTTAGAAATAGTTTGGAGCCAAAAATAAAATCAAACATATGTCACAAATGTTTAACAGAAATTGAAAAGAAAGAAAAATGGAAAAATTCTATCTAGCACTTACGTGGCCCAACCATCTCCTCCCCTGTCATCTTCCTCTTTGCGAGTGAGCAGCAGGAGCTGGCCGCCGCTCTCTCCGGCGACGAAACGCATCTAGGTGCCTGCCTGGTCTCGGTGATGTGTTGGCGAGCTCGATATGCTCCCCCGCACCCCATTCTCATCCTCTCCTCCTCCTCATTCGGTCTCTCTCCCCTTCCCCTTCTCTGTCCGCCATGGACGGAGCTTGAGCTCGACGTCGACAAGCCGCTCCAGCCACCTTTTCTCTCCTCAGAGCCGCGTGGAAGAATCGCCGTGACCTAATGAAGCTCCCTAGCAAGCCGCACGACGTCGAGAGCCCTTAAGACGTCAGATCACCGTCGTCTTCTTCCTCGAGCCGCCGTTGATCGCCGCCGTCGTTCTCCTTCTCCAAGCCGTCCCAGAGCCCGCTCTCGACGCTTCTGCATTCCTTGTGAGCTCAGGGATCTTTTCCCCTCATTTTCCACCGGAGCCCGACGAGATACGCCGCGGGAGCTCGTCGCCGGTGATGCTCCGGTGATCGGTTGGTCAATCTGAGGCTACCATCGGCTTCATCTGACGAGTAGGTGCCGTAGGAGCCCAACCCCTTGCGTGTTAAGCCCGTAGCAGTGATTCCGATGTTGCCCGAGCTCCGGCAGTCGCCGAGCTCGTTGCCGGCGTCATCTCCGGTCATTTCACTCCCTGTGACTTGCAAAAATGGACGCGCGGATGAGTGGCCATTCCTCTGGTGCCATCCGCCGCTCATTTGGTCGCCGGAGGTGCATTTCCGAGGCCCTCCACCATCCCTGGAGCCATCGGCGGCTCAACGCCGGCGGGTTTGACCCCCAGCGCCGGTGGGTTGACTCCCCTGGGTCTATGACACGTGGGGCCAGCCCCTGGTTAAATAAAATTAACTTAAAAAGAATTAAAGAAAATGTTAATTACTAAACAGACACTGACATGTGGGCCAACACATGTTAACTAACTAATTAACTTAAAGTTTAATTAAAATCTGGCCAGAGTCACTGACCAGTGGGTCCCATTGGTCAGGTTTGACTTTCAACGGCCGGATTGACCTGCTAAAGTCATGCTGATGCAGTAATACTAATTCCGTTTTATATTAATTCTAGAATAAGTGCATAACTTTGGAAATTCATAGAAAATTGATTATAACTCCAAATTTGACAAATAATGTATGCAAATTGATGAGAAAAATTCAATGAAAATAATGGTGCCACTTTCATGGATGACAAACAAAGTTATGAAACAACATTAGGTCAAATCAATTAAATGAATATGATAAATATACTATTTCAACTAATATTTGAATTTGAATTCAAATCAGCATCAACCCAAAGGTTTGATAGCCACAGTAGCCCATGCTACATTTCATATCATGCCATGATCATGCATCATATTGTTGCATATGAATGTTATTGATTGTCGTTATTGTTTTGGTAGGCTCTGCCCTTCTGGATACGTCCGAATATACGACTGACGGATTTAATCCCTCTGCTAAGCAACAAGGCAAGCACCCTTTTGATCATCCCGATATAATCCCATGTTCTTGCTCCTGCTCCCACTTATTGCATTAGGACAAAATATTTGAAATGCTTTGCTTCGGTAGCTGAACCTATTCCTTTGCATGACCTGTCATTGTCATAGTAAATAGCCAAACCTTGTAACCTAGCATACCTGGTAGTTGCTTGAGCTGTGATTTGTTTTATCCTGCTATGCTTGCTATGCGTAGAGTAGTGTCAGGTCTGTTTCATCTGGGTGATGAACATGAATGGATGAATGTGTTCTAGTGATAAAGTATAAGTGTGGAACCTGATTTGGTAAAGGTACCGATGAAAGGCTATGTCGGAGAACATGGCAGGTTGTTTCATTGGAACCGTCCTTAGGAACTGAGTTTCGTGTATGTAATCCAAGACTAGATACTACCACACGTTGGGATACTTAATTGACCCTCTCAGCTTATTAATCGCCTAGTACTCGGTCCAGGAGTTGCAAGTAGTTTCTGGTGTTTATAGTCATGCTGGAGGTCGTGCATAGTGCTGACCTTAGAGGTTGGCTAGGATGCGGTAGGCAGTGGCACGATGTACCAAGTGGCACCCGGATGGTGGGCTTGGGAACCCTGCACACATAGTTTAGGGCCGTGCCGGAAACCTCGTCCGAACTTCCGTGCGGGTTACTCTCAAATAGGCGATAAACCTGGACTAGGTATTAGTGTGGTTAACGGTCGCGGCTGACTCCCTCGCTGGGCTTTCGCTTGAAGGTTGCCGAGGTGCATGACATGCACATGGCGATAAGTGGCGAGCGGGTGTGTGAAGAAGTACACCCCTGCAGGGTTATGATCTATTCGAATAGCCGCGTCCGCGGATATGGACTACTTGGAGACATATGTTGTTCATAGACAACTTTAATGGCTACTCATAAAAGTATCAAGATAAGCGTGAGTATCATGTATGGCATTTCCATAGGGAGACGGAAAGGAATCCATGATAATGTATTGTTGTGGTGGTAGTGGACTCGTGTACGACTTATCAAAGTTGTTAAAACTATTTCAAATTATAGTTTAGTCTAGCCAAGAGTCTAAGCTGGCTTGCTGCATGGAACACCACAACCCTTTTATTGATACATGTGCATGAGTAGATAGATCTGTTCTAAAGTCTTGCTGAGTACTTTTGTACTCATGTTTTCTTAGTAAATGTTGTAGAGGATACCCACGAGCCAACAGGTGGGTTCTATCTAGACATCGATGATGACGAGTAGCTGGTGTCCCAGCTATGACCTGGCCCCTTTCAGAAGGGATCTGTAGATAGTCAGGTTGTATGCCTTTTCCTTTCAACTGTCTGTACTCAGACAACTTGAATACTTCCGCTTGGTTTGTATGACTTTGCTTGTATGACTTGAGTGTCGGGTCGTGTGGCCCCTACCTATATGAACATATTATGCAAGACTCTTCCGGGTCTTCTAAATAAATGCTGTGTTGTTGTATGGTTATGTTGTGATGCCATTGTTGTATCTATGCATATTGAGTATGTCATGTGTACTTGTGATCCACTGTGATATGTATGGGATTCGACACCTAGTCGTATGACTTAGTAGCTCTCTATATAGAGAAATGCCCCTTTGTGTTTCCACCGAGCCTTGGTAGTTCGCTACTCCTCCGGACACATTCGTTGACCGGCATGTATCATTCTTAGTTGTTGTGTCCGTCCCTACGGGGAAATGTCACGCGTTGTAATGGAGTCCTTGTAGCTTGCTACGACTCGTCTACACTCGCTGATGACCGACACCTGCTTTGCTAGGTTATGTATGCATGTCTGTGTACAGTCGAGTCACTTGAGTTTATGACTAGTTATGTCGACCCGGGTTCTTTGACATTGGAATGCTAGCGACACTAATGCATACATGAGTCAAAAGGCGCAAATGGTCCCGGCTAAGGTAAGGTGGCAGCCGTGGGGTTAACTGTGCGTGAGACCGCAAAAGGATGCAATGTGTTACAGGCTGGATTCCTATGGCTTAGGATCGGGGTGCCGACAGTCTCCAACTTGCACTAGAGTCAATAATCTAGTTCACATCACTATGTGATTTTAACGAATCCAACACCCATATAGTTCTGGGGGTTGATCACGTCTTGCTTGTGAGAGAGGTTTTAGTCAACGGGTCTGAACCTTTCAGATTTAAGTGTGCTTTACAAATCTCTATGTCATCCTGTAGGTGCTGCTACCAATGTGCCATTTGGAAATTTTCCAAATGACAGCTCCACTATACGAATCCATTTTACTACTCAGAGTTATTCGGATTAGTGTTAAAGCTTGCATCAATGTAACCCTTAACGACGAACTCTTTTATCACCTCCATAATCGGGGAAGATTCCTTAGTCCATTAGTTACTAAGGATAACTATGACCGCTGTTCAATGATTCAATCCTGGTTCACTCTTTGTACCCCTTGACAGACTCATGGCAAGGCACACTTCAGGTGCGGTACACAGCATGGCATACTTTAGAGCCTACGACTAAGGCATAGGGGACGACTTTCGTCCTTTCTCTTTCTTCTGCCGTGGTCGGGCTTTGAGTGTTAATCAAATTTACACCTTACAATACAGCCAAAAACTCCTTCTTTGCTTATCTACTTTGAACTCCTTCAAAAACCTGTCTAGGCATGTATTTCATTGAACGTTCTATTAAGCGTTTTGATCTATCTTTATAGATCTCGATGCTCAATGTTCAAGTAGCTCTATCTAGGTTTTCCTTTGAAAAACTCCTTTCAAACAACCCTTTATGCTTTACAAAAATTCTACATTACTTCCGATCAACAATAAGTCAACCACATATACTTATCATAAATTCTATAGTGCTCCCACTCATTTCTTTGGAAATACAAGTTTCTCATAAACCTTGTATAAACCCAAAAGCTTCGATCATCTCATCAAAGTGTATATTCCAACTCCGAGATGCTTGCACCAGTCCATAGAAGGATCGATGGAGCTTGCATACTTGTTAGCATCCTTAGGATCGACAAAACCTTTTGCTTATATCACATACGACCTTTCCTCAAGGAAACTATCGAAGAAACAATGTTTTGACATCCTATGTGCAATATTTCACAAACAATGCAGCAAGTGCTAACATAATTCCAACATTTTTTAGCATCGCTACGAGTGAGAAAGTCTCATCATAGTCAACTCTTTGAACTTGTCGGAAACATCTTTGCGATAAGTCGAGCTTTTCTTAATGGTGACTTTTCACCATTATCGTTCGTCTTCCTTTTAAAGATCCATCTTTACTTAATAGTCTTACGACCATCAAGTAGTTCTTCTAAATTCTACACTTTGTTTTCATACATGGATCCTCTCTCGGATTCATGGCCTCCAGCCATTTGCCGGAATCCGGGCCCACCATCGCTTCTCCATAGCTCGTAGGTTCATTGTTGTTCAACAACATGACCTGCAAGACAGGGTTACCGTACCATTATGTAGTAGTACGTGACCTTGTCGACCTACGAGATTTGTAGTAACTTGATCCAAAGCTTAATGATCAACATCATCAGTTTCCACTTCAATTGGTGTAGGCGCCACAGGAACAAGTTCCTGCGCCCTGCTACACATTGGTTGAAGTGGCGGTTCAACAACCTCATCAAGTTCCACCACCCTCCCACTCAATTCTTTCGAGCGAAACCTTTCCTCAAGAAAGGACCCGTTTCTAGAAACAAACACTTTGCTTACAGATCTGAGATAGGAGATGTACCCAACTGTTTTGGATATCCTATGAAGATGCATTTATCCGCTTTGGGTTCGAGCTTATCAAACTGAAACTTTTTCACATAAGCGTTGTAGCCACAAACTTTCAAGAAACGACAGCTCAGGTTTTCATATCGTAGACCAAAACCTATTCCACATTGTCTTAACCGTGTACCAAAATTCGCAACACAGATATTCTTCTCTATTATCATATTGTAGACAGTTTATCCTCTTGTCACGATGATCTTCACTCTGAAATAGCATCAAGTAAATACTCCTGTATCTATTCAAATCATCAGTGAAGTAAGAACATAACGATATCCACTACGTGCCTCAGCACTCATTGGACTACACACATAAAAAGTGTATTACTTCCAACAAGTTACTTTCTTGTTCTATGTGGTATGATTTTCATGTATCAACTGATTCAAAAATCAAGTGAGTCCAAACGATCCATCTGCATCGAGTTTCTTCATGCATTTGTACCAACAGGTATGGTTTGCATGTCTCAAATGTTTCAAAAATGAGTGAGTATAAAGGTCCATCAGCATGGAGTTTCTTCATGCATTTTGCACCAACATGACTCAAGTAGCAGTGCCACAAGTAAGTGGTACTATCATTATTACTTTGTATCTTTTGGCATCAATATTATGAACATGTGTAGCACTACGATCGAGATTCAATAAACCATTGAAGGTAATTATTCAAGTAAATAGAATAACCATTATTCTCTTTAAATGAATAATCATATTGCAATAAACACGATCCAATCATGTTCATGCTAAACGCAAACACCAAATAACAATTATTTAGGTTTAACTCCAATCCCGATGGTAGAGGAAGCGTGCGATGTTTTGATCACATCAACCTTGGAAATAATTCCAACACGTATCGTCACCTCGCTTTTAGCTAGTCTCCATTTATTTCCGTAGTTTTTATTTCGAGTTACTAATCACTTAGCAACCGAACCGGTATCTAATACCCACGTGCCACTTGGAGTACTAGTAAAGTACACATCAATATCATGTATATCAAATATACTTCTGTCGACTTTGCCAGCCTTCTCATCTACCAAGTATCTAGGGTAGTTCTGCCTGAGTGACCCTTTTCCTCATAACAGATGCACTTTGTCTCAGGTTTGGTTTCAACCCTGGGTTTCTTCACTAGAGCAGCAACTGGTTTGCCATTTCATGAAGTATCCCTTCTAGCCCTTGACCTTCTTGAAACTAGTGGTTTTACTAACCATCAACAATTGATGCTCCTACTTGATTTCTACTTTCGCAGTGTCAAACATTGCAAATCGCTCAAGGATCATCATATCTATCTTTGACATGTTATAGTTCATCACTAAGCTCTAGGAGCTTGGTGGCAGTGACTTTGGAGAACCATCACTATCTCATCTGGAAGATTAACTCCCACTTGATTCAAGAGAATGTTGCTCCCAGACAATCTGAGCACATGCTCAACGGTTGAGCATTTCTCCTTTTACTTTGTAGACAAAGAATCTTGTGGGAGGTCTGATACGTCTCCAACGTATCTATAATTTTTGATGGTTCCATGCTATTATCTTGTCAACTTTGGATGTTTTGTATTCATTTTATATATTTTTTGGGACTAACTTATTAACTCAGTGCCAAGTGCCAGTTCCTGTTTCTTCCGTGTTTTTGCCCTTTTTCAGGGGAGAATATCAAATGGAGTCCAAACGGAAAAAAAAATCTCCGGAATGATTTTTTCCAGAACAGAAGATATGCAGGGAGCTTGAGAACCAAGGCAAAGGGTCCCGGGGGAGGCCACAAGCCCCCTAGCTGTGGCCTGGGGGGGCATGCCTAGCAGGCTTGTGGGCCCCCATGGCTTGTTTTCCCTACCTCTTCCGCCTATAAATCCCCGAAAAATCTGAAACCATGGGAGAGAGCCACGAAAATACTTTTCCGGCGCCGCAAGCTTCTGTGTCCGCAAGATCCCATCTGGGACACGTTCTGGTGCCCTGCGGAGGGGGGATTCGGACACGGAGGGCTTCTTCATCAGCACCATTGCCTCTCCGATGATGCGTGACTAGTTCACCACATACCTTCGGGTCCATAGCTAGTAGCTAGATGGCTTCTTCTCTCTCGTGGATCTTCAATACAAAGTTCTCCATGATCTTCATGGAGATCTATCCGTTGTAATCTTCTTTTGCAGTGTGTTTATCGAGATCCGATGAATTGTGGATTTATGATCAGATTATCTATGAATCTTATTTGAGATTCCTCTGAACTCTTATATGCATGATTTCATATCCTTGTAATTCTCTTTGAGTTGTGGGTTTCGTTTGGCCAACTTGATCTATAATTCTTGCAATGGTAGAAGTGCTTGGTTTTGGGTTCATACCGTGCGGTGTCCTCACCCAGTGACAGAAGGGGTAGCGAGGCACGCATCATGTTGTTGGTATCAAGGGTAAAAAGATGGGGTTTATATGTATTGCATGAAATTATCCCTCTACATCATGTCATCTTGCTTAAGGCGTTACTCCGTTTTTCATGAACTTAATACACTAGATGCATGCTGGATAGCGGTCGATGTGTGAGTAATAGTAGTAGATGCAGACAGTATCTATTTACTTGTCTCGGACATGATGCCTATATGTATGATCATTGCCTTAGATATCGTCATGACTTTGCGTGGTTCTATCAATTGCTCGACAGTAATTCGTTCGCCCATGATAATACTTGCTAGGATGAATTCTTCGAGTCCGACATTGCGAACAAGTGCATCAAACTCATCTTTGAAACCTGCCTCAATCATAAATTTATCAGAAGGCCATTCACATGGTTGTACCTGCGCGTCCCTTGGTTGGTAAGGATCAGGCTCCCGAATCGCAAGACGGGGACCTCTCTTGCTTAAGGAACCACCATGAAAGTTTCTCCTCAACATCTTCCTTTTCTGAAATTTTCAGTGACCCAAAGGAAAAATGAACAAGGCTCAACTAAACTCGTAGCAACTACTCCCACAAGTGCCTAGAGGCCATATTACGGATCGAAACTACTTGGGACCAGCTAGAATTAGCATGCAAAGCTCAAGAACATGGTCACCAAGGCAGCAAGAATACGCGGAGTATAAGTAACTAAAGAAAAACTAATTAGACTAATGGAGGGGTCACTTACCAAGGAGTAATTTCCCCATAACAGTTCGGAAAACGGTGATTTGAGCAAAGAGATCGAAAATCCCAGCAAGAGGAGCAAGAACACGGGTTTGAGCTGCGAAACAATTTTTTTTGGAGGTACGAGAACCAGATGAGAGCAAGAATGAGTGGAGGGAGTGCCTATAGGCCCCACAAGCCTGGGTGGCGCGGCCAGGGAGGTTCCCGCACCCCAAGGGCTTGTGGCCCACTGGTACAGCCCCCAGACAAGCTCTTTGTCTCAGAATTTTTCAAAAATTCCAAAAAAATCATACTTGATTTTCAGGACGTTCGGAGAACTTTTATTTTCGGGGTACTTTTCTATCGGACGCTAAAACAGAAAACAGGGAAAACTAAACTAAATCCATCAGTTTTCTTCTAAGCAACGAAAAGTGAAAGCTTGGAATAGAGGTTTGTGACTCCTCAATTCATCCATCTCATGGTCATTGAAAGAAATCCGTCAGTGAGGTTGATCAAGTCTCTTTGACAAACTTTTTCTAATCGCAAAAGAGAACAGATAATTTCCGAATAGTCACTAGGTTACCTCAATGGGGAGGTGAATCTCCCCAACAAGCAAATCATACTTCATCTTGACACGAGGAATAGGGCATTCAAAGCTCCCAATAAGAATCGATGAAGTCTTTTCGATAGCATTGATGCAGTGTACTCGATATCGTTTCTTCGGAAAGTGCACCGTATGCTCATTACCATTGACATGGAAAGTGACATTGTCTTTGCTGCAATCTATAACAGCCCCTGTAGTGTTTAAAAAGGGTCTTCTGAGGATGACCGCCATGGCATCGTCCTCGAGAATATCCAAGATAACAAAGTCTGTTAAGATAGTGACGTTGGCATCCACAACAGGCACATCCTCGCAAATGTCGATAGGGAAAGCAGTTCATTTGTCGGCCATTTGCAGAGAGATTTCAGTGGGTGTCAACTTATCCAATTCAAGTCTACGATAAAGAGAGAGAGGCATAACACTAACACCGTCTCCAAGGTCACATAAAGCAGTTCTAACGTAGTTGCCTTTAATGGAGCAAGGTATAGTGGGCACACCGGGATCACCTAGTTTCTTAGGAGTTCCACCCTTGAAGGAATAATTAGAGAGCATGGTGGAAATCTCAAGATCAGGTATCCTCCTCTTATTAGTCACAATATCTTTCATGTACTTAGCATACGGAGACATCTTGAGCATATGGGTCAAACGCATTTGCAGAAAGATAGGTCTGATCATTTCAACGAATCGCTCAAAATCCTCATCATCTTTTTTCTTGGATGGTTTGGGAGGAAAGGGAATGGGTTTCTGAACCCACGGTTCCCTTTCTTTACCATGCTTCCTAGCAGCGAAGTCATTCTTATCGTATATCTTAGTCTTGGGCTGTGGGTTATCAAGATCAACAGGTTCAATCTCCACATCCTTATAATTTCTAGGTGGAGCATCAACATGAACATCACTATTGATATGATCATTAGGCTCATGTTCATCACCGGATTGTGTTTCCGCATCGGAGACAGAGGCGTCTGTTGGACTCTCAGGGGTAGCAGCAACAGGGTTGCTAGCATGCAGGTTCCTATCATCTTTCTTCTTCTTTTAGGATGACTAGGTGTAGCAGTGCTAACTCCTTGAGAATCTTGTTCAATTCTCTTCGGATGACCCTCAGGATACAAAGGATCCTGGGTCATTCTACCGCCTCTAGTAACGACTCTGACGGAATTGTCATTCAACTCATTGAGCAAGTCATTCTGAGCTTTAAGTACTTGTTCTACCTGAGTAGTAACTATAGAGGCATGTTTACTGAATAGCTTAAGATCATTGACGTTTCTGTCCACACAAGCACTTAAATGACTAAGCATACGAGTATTCTTTTCCAATTGTCTGCTAACATAATAATTGAAACTCTGTTGTTTGGGAACAAAGTTATCAAATTCATCCAGGCATAAGCTAGCAGGTTTATCAAAAGGAATATCACTCTCATCAAACCTACGCAGAGAATTTACTTCTACTACCTGTATCGGGTTATTGAGACCATGGATCTCTTCGATAGGTGGTAGATTTTTGACATCTTTAGATTTAATGCCTTTCTCTCGCATAGATTTCTTGGCTTCTTGCATATCTTCAGGACTGACGAATAGAATACCTCTTTTCTTCGGAGTTGGCTTAAGAGGTGGTTCGGGAATAGTCCAAGCATTCTCATTGCACAAGATGTTATTCAATACAATCTCAGCTTGTTCTACAGTTCGTTCCCTAAAAACTTAACCAGCACAACTATCTAGGTGGTCTTTAGAAGCATCAGTAAATCCATTATAGAAGATGTCAAGTATTTCTTTCTTCTCAAGAGGGTGATCAGGCAAAGCATTCAGTAGCTGGATGAGCCTCCCCCAAGCTTGTGGGGGACTCTCTTCCTCAGCTTGAGAAAAGTTGTATATTTCCTGCATGGCAGCTTGCTTCTTATGGGCAGGGAAATATTTTTCAGAGAAGTAGTAGACAATATCCTGGAGGCTACGCACACAACCAGGAGCAAGAGAAGTGAACCAGGTCTTAGCATCATCCTTTAGCGAGAATGGAAACAGCTTGAGGATATAGTAGTGGCAGATATTTTCCTCACTAGTGAATAGGGTGGCTATATCGTGCAGTTTGGTAAGATGGGCTACAACCGTTTCAGACTCATAACCGTGAAAAGGATCAGATTCGACTAGAGTGACTAACTCTGGGTCGACAGAGAATTCATAATTCTTGTCGGTCACAAAGATAGGCGAAGTGGCAAACTTCGGGTCGTATTTCATCCTAGCGTTGAGAGATTTTTCTTTCCACTTGTGCAGTAATTTCTCAACATCATAGCTATCCTTACACGCAAGAAAATCCTCACCTATCTCTCCCTCCATAACATAGGGCGTATCAGGCATAACAGGCAATTCAGGCATAGTAGCAGGTTCTACTTCAATAGTATCAGTAGTTTCAGAAGTATCATCACATCTAGCAGCAACTCTAGCAATTCGTGCATGAAGGGCACCTAGTGGCAAAGCAGTATCAGGCATAGCATCATCAGGCATAGTATCAGGCATAGTATCAAGCATAGCATCATCAGGCATAATATCAAGCATAGCATCAAGCACAGGCGACATATCAAGATTTCTAGCAAGAGGCGATGTCACAAACTTACTCATAACTAAAGGTGAATCAAGTGCAGAGCTAGATGGTAGTTCCTTACCTCTCCTCGTAGTGGAAGGAAAGATTTTAGTTCTTGGATATTTCATATTCCTCATAGTGACCAACAGACGTCAATCCCAAGTGACTCAGAGAATATAGTTGTGCTTCCCCAGCAACGGCGCCAGAAAAAGGCACGTTGACGGGAGAATATTCTTGACTTGGCCTCCCCGACAACGGCGCCAGAAAAAGGTCTTGATAACCCACAAGTGTAGGGGATCGCAAGAGTTTTCGAGGGTAGAGTATTCGACCCAAATTTGTTAATTCGCTCACAAGGGGAAGCTAAAGAATATTCTCAAGTATTAGCAGCTGAGTTTATCATATTCAACCACACTTGAAATATTAGTGTCTGCATGCAAAGTATCAGTAGCAAAGTAGTAGCAATGGTGCGAGCAACCGATCTGTTGACGGCAGACTATTCCTAATGTTGTATCAATGGCGCCAGTAAGTTGCACGTGGACGGGGAACTATTCTTCCCCGCCAATGGAGACGAAAAAGGATCTTGCAACAAGTAACATCGAAGTAGCAAGGAACAGCAGCAGCAGCAGCAGAGTAACAGCCGTAGCAGCAGTAGTAGCAAAGTTACCCAATCCCTTTTGTAGCAAGGGACAAGCCTAGACAAAGTAACGTAGCAAGGACCAGTAGTAAAGGACTCGTAGGCAGTGGATCGGTCATGGATGAGTATGACGGATGTGATTCATCATGTAACAGATATAACACGGAGAGATATGTAACTAGCTCCCGTTCGTCAATCTAATGTAGGCATGTATTCCGTATGTAGTCATACGTGCTTAGGGAAAAGAAATTGCATGACATCTATTGTCCATCCCTCCCATGGCAGCGGGGTCCTAATGGAAACTACGGGATATTAAAGTTCTCCTTTTAATAAAGAACCAGACCAACGCATTGACACTTGGTGAATACATGAACTCCTCATACTATGGTCATCTCCGGGAGTGGTTCCAGCTATTGTCACTCCGTGGTTGCTGGGTCATAACACATAGTAGGTGACTACAACTTGCAAGATAGGATCAAAAACACACATATATTGGCGATAACATAATAGGTTCAGATCTGAAATCATGGCACTCGGGCCCTAGTGACAAGGATTAAATATGGCAAAGTAGTAGCAACATCAATCTCAGAACATAGTGGACACTAGGGATCAATCCCCGTCAAAACTAACTCGATTACATGATAGATCTCATCCAACTCATCTCCGTCCAGCAAGCCTACGATGAGATTACTCACGAACAATGAAGAGCATCATGTAATTGTCGATGGAGGAAGGTTGATGATGACGGTGGCGACGATTTCCCCTCTCCAGAGCCCCGAACGGACTCCAGATCTTCCCTCCAAATGAAGAACAGGAGGTGGCGGCGCCTCCGTTTTGTAAAATGCGAGGAATCCTTCTCTCTGATTTTTTTCCGAGTGAGATGGAATAAATAGAGCTGACTTTGGGAGCGGTGGTGCCACATGGCCCCCACAAGCCCTCACGGCGCGACCTAGGGGGGTGGCCGTGGCCCAAGGGCTTGTGGCCCACTGGCACGCCCCCTCCGGTGGATCTTTGCGCAGGTATTTTTATTTTATTCCAGAAAAATTCTCTGTAAATTTTCGGGACTTTCCGAGAACTTTCATTTCTGCACAAAAACAACACCATGGCAATTCTGCTGAAAAAAACGTTAGTCCGGGTTAGTTCCACTCAAATCATGCAAATTAGAGTCCAAAACAACGGCAAAAGAGTTCGGAAAAGTAGATACGACGGAGACGTATCACATACTTTAGAGTCTATGGCTAAGGCATAGGAGACGACCTTCATCCTTTCTCTTTCTTCTGCCGTGGTCGGGCTTTGAGTCTTTACTCAAATTCACACCTTACAACACAGCTAACAACTCCTTCTTTGCTGATCTATTTTGAACTCCTTCAAAAACTTGTCAAGGCATGTATTTCATTGAAAGTTCTATTAAGCGTTTTGATCTATCTCTATAGATCTTGATGCTCAACGTTCAAGTAGCTCTATCCAGGTTTTCCTTTGAAAAACTCCTTTCAAACAACCCTTTATGCTTCACAGAAATCTTCATTACTTCCGATCTACAATATATCAACCACATATACTTATCAGAAATTCTATAGTGCTCCCACTCACTTCTTTGGAAATACAAGTTTCTCACAAACCTTCTACAAACCAAAAAGCTTTGATCATCTCATCAAAGTGTATATTCCAACTCCGAGATGCTTGCACCAGTCCATCGAAGGATCGCTGGAGCTTGCATACTCTTTAGTATCCTTAGGATTGACAAAACCTTCTGGTTGTATCACATACAACCTTTCCTCAAGGAAACCATCGAGGAAACAATGTTTTGACATCCTATGTGCAATAATTTGATAAATAATGCATCAACTGCTAACATAATTCCAACAGACTTTTAGCATCGCGACGAGTGAGAGAGTCTCATCATAGTCAACTCTTTGAACTTGTCGGAAACATCTTTGCGATAAGTCGAGCTTTTCTTAATGGTGACTTTTCACCATTATCGTGTGTCTTCTCTTTTAAAGATCTATCTTTCCTTAACAGTCCTACGACCATCAAGTAGTCCTTCCAAAGTCTACACTTTGTCTTCATACATGGATCCTTTCTCGGATTTCATGGCCTCCAGCCATTTGTCGGAATCCGGGCCCACCATCGCTTCTCCATAGCTCGTAGGTTCATTGTTGTTCAACAATCTGACCTCCAAGACAGGGTTACCGTACCACTTTGTAGTAGTACGCGACCTTGTCGACCTACGAGGTTTGTAGTAAATTGATCCGAAGCTCAACGATCACCATCGTTAGTTTCCACTTCAATTGGTATAGGCGCCACATGAACAACCTCATAAAGTTCCACCACCCTCCCACTCAATTCTTTCGACAGAAACCTTTCCTCGAGAAAGGACCCGTTTCTAGAAACAAACACTTTGCTTCCGGATCTGAGATAGGAGATGTATCCAACTGTTTTGGATATCCTATGAAGATGCATTTATCCGCTTTGGATTTGAGCCTATCAGACTGAAACTTTTCCACATAAGCATCACAGCCCCAAACTTTCAAGAAACGATAGCTTAGGTTTCTCCAAACCATAGTCTATACTGTGTCATCTCAACGGAAATACGCGGTGCCCTATTTAAAGTGAATGCGGTTGTCTCTAATGCATAACCCATAAAAGATAGTGGTAATTCGATCAGAGACATCATAGTATGCACCATATCAAATAGGGCGTGGCTATGACGTTCGGACACACCATCACACTATGGTGTTCCAGGTGGCATGAATTGCAAAACAATTTCCACATTGTCTCAACTGTGTACCAAAACTCGCAACTCAGATATTCATCTCTATGATCATATCGTAGACAGTTTATCCTCTTGTCACGACGATCCTCACTCTGAAATAGCTTTGAACCTTTCAATATTTCAGGCTTGTGATTCATCAAGTAAATACTCCTGTATCTACTCAAGTCATCAGTGAAGTAACAACATAACGATATCCACTGCGTGCCTCAGCACTCATTGGACTGCACACATCAAAAATGTATTGCATCCAACAAGTTACTTTCTTGTTCCATGTGGTATGATTTTGCATGTCTCAAGTGATTCAAAATCAAGTGACTCCAAACAATCCATCTGCAAGGAGTTTCTTCATGCGTTTATACCAACATGTATGGTTTGCATGTCTCAAACATTTAAAAACTGAGTGAGTACAAACATCCATCAACATGGAGCTTCTTCATGAATTTTACACCAACATGACTCAAGCGGTAGTGCCACAAGTAAGTGATACTATCATTATTACTTTGTATCTTTTGGCACCAATATTATGAACATGTGTAACATCACGATCGAGATTCAATAAACTATTGAAGGTAATTATTCAAGCAAACAGAATAACTATTATTCTCTTTAAATGAATAATCGTATTGCAATAAACACGATCCAATCATGTTCATGCTCAACGCAAACACCAAATAACAATTATTTAGTTTTAACACCAATCCCGATGGTAGAGGGAGCGTGCGATGTTTGATCACATCAACCTTGGAAACACTTCCAACACTTATCGTCACCTCCCCTTTAGCTAGTCTCCGTTTATTCTGTAGCTTTCATTTCGTGTTACTAATCACTTTAGCAACCGAACCGGTATCCAATACCCTCGTGCTACTAGGAGTACTAGTAAAGTACACATCAATATCATGTATATCAAATATACTTTTGTCGACTTTGCCAACCTTCTTATCTACCAAGTATCTAGGGTAGCTCCGCCTCAGTGACCGTTCCCCTCATAACAGAACCACTTAGTCTCGGGTTTGGGTTCAATCTTGGGTTTCTTCACTAGAGCAGCAACTGGTTTGTCGTTTCATGAAGTATCCCTTCTAGCCCTTGCCCTTCTTGAAACTAGTGGTTTTACTAACCATCAACAATTGATGCTCCTTCTTGATTTCTACTTTCGCAGTGTCAAACAGAGCGAATTGCTCAAGGATCATCATATCTATCCTTGATATGTTATAGTTCATCACGAAGATCTAGCAGCTTAGTGGCAGTGACTTTGGAGAACCATCACTATCTTATCTGGAAGACTAAGTCCCACTTGATTCAAGCGATTGTTGTACTCAGACAATCTGAGAACATGCTCAACGATTTGGCTTTTCTCCTTTACTTTGTAGACAAAGAATCTTGTCAGAGGTCTGATACCTCTCAACAAGGGCACGAGTATGAAATCTCAATTTCATCTCTAAGAACATCTCTTATGTTCCGTGACGTTTCAAAATGTCTTCGATGCCTTGGTTCTAAGCCATTAAGTTGTACACACTAAACTATCACATAGCCATAAAAACGTGTATGTCAGATGTTCGCAACATCCACAAACGACGCTCGAGGTGCAGCACACCGAGTGGTGCATTAAGGACATAAGCCTTCCGCGCAGCAATGAGGACAATCCTCAGTTTTATGGACTCAGTCCGCAAAGTTGCTACTATCATCTTTCAACTAAATTTTCTCTAGGAACATATAAAAAACAGTAGAGCTATAGCGCAAGCTACATCATAATTCGCAAAGACCTTTTGACTATGTTCATGATAATTAGAGTTTAACTAATCAAATTACTTAATAAACTCCCACTCAAAAAGTATATCCCTCTAGTCATTTCAGTAGTACATGATCCAAATCCACTAACTGAAGTCCGATCATCACGTCAGTTGAGTATGGCTTCAGTGGTAAGTATCTCTATGCTAATCATATCAACTACACGAATCTTGCTCGACCTTTCGGTCTCTTGTGTTACGAGGCCATGTATGCACCCGTTGTATGTGAACGTTGAGTCTATCACACCCGATCATCACGTGGTGTCTCGAAACGACGAACTATCGCAACGGTGCATAGTCGGGGAGAACACAATTTAATCTTAAAATTTTAGTGAGAGATCACCTTATAATGTTACCGTCATTCTAAGCAAAATAAGGTGCGTAAAAGGATTAACATCACATGCAATTCATAAGTGACATGATATGGCCATCATCTTGTGCTTCTTAATCTCCATCACTAAAGCACCGGCTTGATCTTCTTGTCACCAGCGCCACACCGTGATCTCCATCAACGTGTCGCCATCGAGGTTGTCGTGCTATCTATGCTATTACTACTAAAGCTACGACCTAGCAATATAGTAAACACATCTGCAAACACAAACGTTAGTTTAAATACAACCCTATGGCTCCTGCCGGTTGCCGTAACATCAACGTGCAAGTCAATATTAACTGTTACAACATGATCATCTCATACATCCAATATATCACATCACGTCATTGGCCATATCATATCACAAGCATACCCTACAAAAACAAGTTAGACGTCCTCTAATTTGTTGTCGCATTTTTTTACGTGGTTGCTATGGGTATCTAGTATGATCGCATCTTACTTACGCAAAAAGCACAACGGAGATGTGTAAATTTCTATTTAAGCTCTCTCCAAGGACCGCCTCGGCCTAAACCAATTCAACTAAAGTTGAAGAAACAGTTACCCGCCAGTCATCTTTATGCAACAAGGTTCCATGTTAGTTGATGAAACCAGTCTCTTGTAAGCATACGAGTTATGTCGATCCGGGCCGCTTCAATCCAACAATACCGCCGAATTGAGAAAAGACTAAGGAGGGCGGCAAATCGAACATAACCGTCCACAAAACCTTTTGTGTTCTACTTGAGATAACATCTACGCATGAACCTAGCTCTAATACCAGTGTTGGGAAACGTTGCATGGGAAACAAAAATTTTCCTACGCACACGAAGACCTATCATGGTGATGTCCATCTACAAGAGGAGATTTGGATCTACGTACCCTTGTAGATCGCGCAGCAGGAAGCGTTAAGAAACGGGGTTGATGTAGTGGAACGTCTTCACGTCCCTCGAACCGCCCCACGAACCATCCCGCAATTCGTCCCACGATCCGTTCCGATCTAGTGCCGAACGGATGGCACCTCCGCGTTCAGCACACGTACAACTTGACGATGATCTCGGCCTTCTTGATCCAACAAGCAAAACAGAGAAGTAGATGAGTTATCCAAAAGCGTGACGGCGCTCCGGTGGTGGTGATGATCTACTCCTGCAGGGCTCCGCCCGAGCTCCGCAGAAATCTGATCTAGAGGTAGAACTATATGGTGTAGGGTTGAGTTGCACGTGGAAAAAGTTGTCTCAAATCATCCTTCAAACACCACTATATATAGGAGGGAGGGGGAGGAGGCTTGCCTTGAGGGCCAAGCCCTATAGGGTGCGCTGGCCAAGGAGGAGGTGGACTCCCACCCGAATTCGCTTTGGGGGAGGGAGTCCACTCCTTCCTTCCCACCTCCCCTTCTTTCCTTTTTCCTTTTGTTTTCTTTTGGTATTTCTTTATGTGGCGCCATGATCCCCTTGGGATGACACCAGCATCCCACTAGGGGCTTGTGGCCCCAACCTATGGCCTTGGGCTCACTCCCGGGTGGGTGGGCCCCTCCCAGTGAACTCCCGGAACCCATTCGTCACTTCCGGTACGCTGCCGGAATTACTCGCAACTTTCCGGTAACGAAATGAAACCATCCTATATATCAATCTTCGTTTCCGGAACATTCTGGAAACCCTCGTGATGTCCATGATCTCATCCGGGACTCCGAACAACATTCGGTAACCACACATATAACTCAACTATACTAAAACATCATCGAACCTTAAGTGTGTAGACCCTGCGGGTTCGAGAACTATGTAGACATGGCCCGAGACACTCCTCGGTCAATATCCAATAGCGGGACCTGGATGCCCACATTGGATCCTACATATTCTCCGAAGATCTTATCGGTTGAACCTCAGTGCCAAGGATTCATATAATCCCGTATGTCATTCAATTTGTCCTTCGGTATGTTACATGCCCGAGATTTGATCATTGGTATTTGCATACCTATTTTAATCTCGTGACCAACAAGTCTCTTTTACTTGTTTTGTAATACAAGATCCCGTGACTTACACTTAGTCACATGGCTTGCAAGGCCTGTGTGTGGTGTTGTATTACCGAGAGGGCCCTGAGATACCTCACCGTCACACGGAGTGAAAAATCCTAGTCTTGATCCATACTAACTCAACGGACACCTTTGGAGATACCTATGGAACACCTTTATAGTCACCCAGTTACGTTGTGACGTTTGATGAACACAAGGCATTCCTCCGGTGCCAGTGAGTTATATGATCTCATGGTCAAAGAAATAAATACCTGACACGCAGAAAACAATAGCAATAAAATGACATGATCAATATGCTATGTTCATAGTTTGGGTCTAGTCCATCACATGATTCTCCTAATGATGTGATCCAGTTATCAAGTGACAACACTTGCATATAGCCAGAAAACCTTGACCATCCTTGATCAACTCGCTAGCCAACTAGAGGCTTGCTAGGGACATTTTTTGTCTATGTGTCCACACATGTATCTTTGTTTTCATTCAGCACAATTATAGCATGGATAATAAACGATTATCACGAACAAAGAAATGTAATAATAACTAATTTATTATTGCCTCTAGGGCATATTTCCAACAATAGTTACCCAGTAACGTTGTGTCGTTTGATACGCACAAGGTATTCCTCCGGTGTTAGTGAGTTACATGATCTCATGGTCATAGGAATAAATGCTTGACACGCAGAAAACAATAGCAACAAAATGACACGATCACATGCTACGTTCATAGTTTGGGTCTAGTCCATCACATGATTCTCCTAATGATGTGATCTCATTATCAAGCGACAACACTTGTCTATGGTCAGGAAACCTTGACTATCTTTGATCAATGAGCTAGTCAACTAGAGGCTTACTAGGGACAATGTTTTGTCTATGAATCCACACATGTATTTGAGTTTCCAATCAATACAATTATAGCATGGATAATAAACGATTATCACGAACAAAGAAATATAATAATAACTAATTTATTATTGCCTCTAGGGCATATTTCCAACACTTAATACTTTGAGATGATTATGATGAGTTGATGGATATACTTCTCTCCCCTCGTTGGTTACCACAGGTGGAAGGTGGAGATGTAGTCAGCAGCAGATTTCCCTTATAGGGGGACTGTAAGGTTTACCGAACCAGGAGGCCTCCGAGCATCAACAAGTAGGTGTCCGCTGCTCTGCCGCTAGCAGAAGACGTGGACCTGCACACACAACAAATAACTTTCCTCCCAACGAGTACAGAGAGGTTGTCAATCTATTCGGCCTTGTAGTTGGCAAATGATCAAACCAAAAGCGGGAATAGTGATAGTGATTGCAACGGAAAAGTAAATCGAAGCAGTAAATGATGAAGGTTTAAGCAATGGTGGTAATATAGACCTGAGTCACATGATGTTCATTAGTGATGCCTCTCTCCCAAAAGAATTATAAACGCACCGCAATGCTAATCATGCTACTAGAAAGTTAGAGGCTCAACAGTAATGGATAGTACGCCATGACAAGTAGATCGTTTATTCATCAGCATCTACTTACTAATCAACCACCTTGAGATATCTATCCAGAACATCTCGCTGGTATTAAGTTGCGAGCCCCACCCAAAGTGTAAACTCAAAGCAACAGACAATTGCATTAACGAACTTTGCGTAAGGTAAACAATCCTTGCAACCGTGGTCACAAGCACCTTGTTTTCTCCCTGGTGGCAACAACACATCCCCCTAGTCTCATTTTTCTGTCACTCAAGCTAGACATCAAGGGGCATGAACCCATAATCATGCATAACGCCCCCTCTTGGAGTAACAATCTACTACTCGGCCAAAGCAATAAAAAGCAACGGAGAACATGCATGAATCACTAAAGTACATAATATAAAAGGATAATCAAATATATAACTCATCACAATCTGAATATGATCTCACGATTCATCGGATCCCAGCAAACCGAGCATGGCAACAGCAGGAAAATTACATAGATGCCTTGATCATGTAGGGCAGCTCACAAGGGCTAATCATTGAAGCACAAGATTAGCGAGAAGACATCATATAGCTACTGGTCATGCACTCATGGTCCAAGGAGGGCTACTCACAACACGTCTGGGAAGCGTCCATGGCGGTGGAGAAGCTCCCGGAGGTCAATCCTCCCTCCGGCAGGGTGCCGAGAAGAGGTCTTCTGACGTTCCCGATCTTAGAAGCGCCACGGCGGAGAAACGATGGAGAAATTCGCAATTCTGGATATCCTTCAAGGGTTTCCCATCGGAGAGGTAAGTATAGGCCGAAGGAGGGCACCAGAGGGCGTGGTCCCCACACAGGCGAGTTGTGGGCGCGACGAGGGGGTAGGCCGCGCAGGGAGGCTGCCTGGGCACACACTGGCTCCACTCTGGCCCACCTTTGGTGCTCTCGAAGTTTCCGTCACGCTTATTTTTATTTGTTTTTCTCGGGATTTTTGGGACTCGGTAAATTTGGGTAAAAGTCCCAGCAAAAAAGACATCAACAGACAGAAACTGGCACTGGGTGCACTAAGTTAGTAGGTTAGTCCAAATATGTGTAAAAAAGATATAAAAGTGTAGCAAAACATATAACAATGTCACCCAAAGGATCATGGAACAAACTGAAATTATAGATACGTTTGGGACGTATCAACATCCCCAAGCTTAATTCCTGCTCGTCCTCGAGTAGGTAAATAATAACAAGAATAATTTCTATGTTGAGATGCTAACACACATATAAGAACTTCAACGTAAAGCAAGTAAAATATGCAATTCAAGTCAAGAAATAACAAGAAAGAGTCTATATTTAGCATTGAATTTAGAAAAGTAAGAACATAAAGGTGCAAGAGCTCTCGTTGTCTACTGCTGGCTACGCCTATAGGGATTTCCTTGGAAAATATCCAAAGGATTCCCCCGCGGCCTTGGAGCCTTGCGTTGGTGTTCCCTTGAAGAGGAAAGGGTGATGTAGCACAGCGGGGGTAAGTATTTCCCTCAGTTTGAGAACCAAGGTATCAATCCAGTAGGAGGATCGCGTCAAGTAACAAGTACCTGCACAAACACAAAGAGCTTGCACCCAATGCTATGAAGGGGTTGTCAATCCCTTATAGATTGTTTGCAAAGTGAGAACTGAAAGCAAAAAGTAAACAAAGCAAAGTAAAAGTAAAAGCTGAGACGATAGTTGTGAGTAGACCCGGGGGCCGTAGTGTTCACTAGTGGCTTCTCTCATGAAAGCAAGTAGATGCTGGGTGAACGAATTACTGTCGAGCAATTGATAGAACCGCGCAAAGTCATGACGTTATTTATGGCAATGATCATACATATAGGCATCACGTCCAAAACAAGTACACCTATACTTTCTGCATCTACTACTATTACTCCACACGTCGACTGCTATCCAGCATGCATCTAGTGTATTGAGTTCATAAGAACAGAGTAACGCCTTAAGCAAGATGACATGATGTAGATGGACAATCTCAAATCTATGATGAAAGCTCATCTTGTTACCCTTGATGGCAACAACATGATGCGTACCTTGCTGCCCCTTCTGTCACTGGGAAAGGTCACCGCATGGTATGAACCCAAAACCAAGCACTTCTCCCATTGCAAGAATCATAGATCTAGTTGGCCAAAAAAAACCCAAGACTCGGAGAGACTTACGAGGATATCAAATCATGCATATAACAAGTCAGCAAAGACTCAAATATAATTCATAGATAATCTGATCACAAATCCACAATTCATCGGATCTCGACAAACACACCGCCAAATAGGATTACATCGGATAGATCTCCATGAAGATCATGGAGAACTTTGTATTGAAGATCCAAGAGAGAGAAGAAGCCATCTAGCTACTAACTACGAACCCGTAGGTCTGAAGTAGACTATTGACGAACCCGTTGATGTAGAAGCCCTCCAGCTCCAAAGTCCCCTCCAGCAGGGCACCGGGAAGGGTCTCCAGATGAGATCTCGCGGAAATGGAAGCTTGCGGCGGCAGAAAAGTGGTTTCGTGGACGCCCCTAATTTTTTTTGGAATTTTAGGGAATATATAGGCCAAAGAGCTAGGGCAGGGGAGCTCCAGGGAGGCCACAAGCCTGGTGGCCGCGGCCCCCCTGGCCGTGGCAACAGGGCTTGTGGGCTCCACCTGCCTTGGCCCTCAAGTCCCCCGATCTTCTTCCGTTCTGGAAAAATTCATTTCGGGGATTTTATTCCGTTTGGACTTCGTTTCAAAATCAGATCTGAAAAGAGTCAAAAACATAGAAAAAACAGGAACTGGCATATGGCACTGAATTAATAAGTTAGTCCCAAAAAAGATATAAAAGGTATATAAAACATCCAAAGTTGACAAAGATAACATCATGAAACCATCAAAAATTGTAGATACGTTTGAGATGTATCACTGTCCGTGACTCGAATGTCTCCAAAGGGTGTTTGCATGCAAGAAGTGGGAGATCACTAGTCAGGCACAAGTGAAAATGATCCTCTCCCTTTCGACTTTGAGCACTCATGCAATTTATGAGAGCAAGCAAGATATGTTGGCACTTAGGATGGCAAAGAGAATAATGATGGGGAAGGAAGACAAAAAAGGTGTGAAAGGCTCACATCAATGAGGACATCCATAGGCGAGAGAAAGCCAAATGATAGATATGATGTGAGGAGTAGAGATTGCCATGCAACAGATGCACATACGAGCTTAGGTAAGCTCTCTAATGGAACTAGTGGGTGTGCATCCAACTTGCTTGATCATGAAGACCTAGAGCTCATTTGAGGAGGCTCATCATTGGAATATACAGGCCTACAGTTGATGGATATACTTCTCGCCCCTCGTTGGTTACCCCAAGTGGAAGGTGGAGATGTAGTCAGCAGCAGATTTCCCTTACACGGGGACTGTTAGGTCTAACGAACCAGGAGGACTCCGAGGATCAACAGGTAGGTGTCCACTGCTCTGCCACTAGCAAGAGACGTGGACCTGCACACACAACAAATAACTTTGCTCCCAACAAGTACAAAGAGGTTTTCAATCTCTCCGGCCGTATAGTTTACAAAGGATCAAAACACAAGCGGTAATAGTGATAGTGATTGCAATGGAAAAGTAAATGAAAGCAGTAAATGACGGAGGTGTAAGCAATGGTGGTAATATGGACCTGAGTCACATGATGTTCATTAGTGATGTCTCTCTCCCAAAAGACGATAAACAACTATGCATGGGTAAACAAATTACAGCTGGGCAATTGACAGAATTATAAATGCACCACAATGCTAATCATGCTACTAGAGAGTTAGAGGCTCAAAAGTAATGGCTGTACGCCAAGACAACTAGATCATTTATTCATCAGCATTTTCTTATTAATCATCCACCTTGAGATATCTATCCAGAACATCTCGCTGGTATTAAGTTGCGAGCCCCACCCAAAGTGTAAACTAAAAGCAACAGACAAGTGCATTAACGAACTGTGCCTAAGGTAAACAATCATTGCAACCATGGTCACATGCACCGTTGTTTTCGCCCTGGTGGCAATAACAAATCCCCTAGTCTCATGTTTGTGTCACTCAAGCTAGACATCAGGGGGCACGACCCACAATCATGCATAACGCTCCCTCTTGGAGTTACAATCTACTACTCAGCCAAAGTAATAAAAAGCAACGGAGAACATGCATGAATCACTAAAGAACATAATATAAAAGGATAATCAAATATATAACTCATCACAATCTGAAGATGATCTCATAATCCATTGGATCTCAGCAAACCGAGCATAGCAACAACAAGAAAATTACATAGATGCCTTGATCATGTAGGGCAGCTCACAAGGGCTAATCATTGAAGCACAAGATTTGAGACGATACATCACATAGCTACTGGCCATGGACTCATGGTTCAAGGAGGACTACTCACGGCACGTCCGAGAAGCGTCCATGGCAGTGGAGAAGCTCCCGGAGGTCAATCCTCCATCCGGCAGGGTGCCGGGAAGAGGTCTTTTGAAGCTCCCGATCTCGGAAGCACTACGTCAGCGGAACGATGGAGAAATTCGCGATTCTGGATCTCCTTCAAGGGTTTCCTATCGAAGAGGTAAATATAGGCCGAAGGAGGGCACCAGAGGGCGTGGGCCCCACCCAGGCGACCTGTGGGCATGGCCTGGGGGTAGGCCGCGCAGGGAGGCCGCCTCGGCAGGCCCTGGCTCACGTCTAGCCCACCTTTGGTGCTCTCGAAGCTTCCGTCACGCTGATTTTTATATATTTTTCTCTGGATTTTTGGGACTCGGTAAATTTGGGTAAAAGTCCCTGCAAAATATAAATATGCAGACAGAAACTGGCACTGGGTGCACCGGGTAAGTAGCTTAGTCCAAATATGTGTAAAAAGATAAAAAAAAGTGTAGCAAAACATATAGCAATGTCACCCAAAAGATCATGGAACAGACATAAATTATAGATATGTTTGGGACGTATCGACATCCCCAAGCTTAATTCTTGCTCATCCTCGAGTAGGTAAATTATAAGACAAATAATTTCTGTGGTGACATGCTAACACACATATAAGAACTTCAAAGTAAAGCAAGTAATATATGGAATTCAAGTCAAGACAATAACAAGCAAGAGACTATATTTAGCATTGAATTTAGCAAAGTAAGAACATAAAGGTGCACGAGCTATCGCTGTCCGTGACACAAATGTCTCCAAATGGTGTTTGCGTGCAAGAAGTGGGAGATGGTGTTAGAGCATAAAAATATTTTTTTAATTGAGAACTCAATCTACTAAAACTTCACACTTGGTCTCCTTCGGAATCTTATTTTGACTCATCCCCAGACCACTAGTCAGGAACAAGTCAAAATGATCCTCTCCCTTTCGACTTTGAGCACTCGTGCAATGGATGAGCGCAAGAAAGATATGTTGGCACTTAGGATGGCAAAGAGAATAATGATGGGGAAGGATCTGCCCATGACCATTGCAAGGCGGCACGAAGAGCCAACTCATCCTCGTCGCCACCGGCAATGCGAAGGAATGTTGAAAGCACATTTGCTCCCTTGGTGGTTTTGGTAATTAATAACAACATATATCTCATTGGACTAATGTTTCCACTAAGCATATTTCAGGAAAAGTTCAATGCTTATATGTCAAAAGGATTGTGGTGAGACCCCAAGATGCAAGGAATAAGATTGGCAAAAATTCAAGCTACAAGACTCTATATTTTACTTTGTGAGAAATCACTTTGAGTCCATAGGAAAGGCAATACTATTAGAAGGGGGTGAGGTAATGTTGGTGAACAAAATGCTCCACATGCACAAGTGATAGTCACCAAAAACGCCCACAAGCTCTTCCCCAAATATTTTGTACAAAGCCAAACGTACAAAACCGCTGCCACCAATATTTTCCACTCGGCCCTACCGATTTTCAACCCTAGACAGAACCCTGCCAAAACCCACTTTTCGCTGCCACCATGTGCCCATTTTTGGTCTCACTCAGAACATGAACAACTCACTGGTATATCAAATTTCACGATTGGTACCATCGAGTTCTACAAATCGGTATCACCGAGTTTGATGATCAAGTTCACTGGTTAGCCATTATGCCACTTCGGTACCACCGATAATTATATATCGGTCTCACCGAGTTTCAAAAGTTTCCCTATTTTGAGCAAATAGGTACCACCAAGTTAATCACTTCGGTGTCACCGAGTTGGTTAGTAGTGTTGTAACGGTTGGGATTTTGGAGATGCCTATATATACCCCTCCACCACCACACACTCGCAAGAGAAGCACTCAGAACAGATCCCCACTTGCCATATCATATTTTCTCACAAAGACCCAACTACTCATGTTATGAGATCAAGATATTCCATTCCAGCCATATGAAACTTGATTTCTAGCCTCCCCAAGTTGCTTTCCACCCAATTAATCTTCTCCACCAAGGGAAAATCTATGAGAGAGTGATTGAGTGTTCATGAGACTATCATCTTTAAGCACAAGAGCAAGGAGTTCATCATCACTACCGCATCTATTATCTTTTGGAGGGTGGTGCCTATTAGATTGGTTAGGTGTCACTTGGGAGCCTCTTAATTTGTGTTGTTGAGTTGAACCAAGAAGTTTGTAAGGGAAAGAAGATCGCTTACTTCGTGAAGATCTACCCTGAGTATGGCTAGTCCTCCATGGACGTAGGCCATCATGGAATAAACAAGGTAGCTTCTTCGTGGAACCCTCCGTGGGTAGAGCCCTCCATGATCTCTCGCGACCGTTACCCTTCATGGGTTGAAGTCTCCATAAACATGGACGTACAATAGCACCACCTATCGAAACCACTGGAAAAATCTTCGTGTATCCAAATTACGTTTAATCTTCCTCCCTACCCTCTACTACATGTGTTTATCTTTACTTTCCGCTGTTATACTCTTAGACATGCATGTGTACGGTGTGCTTGACTTGCTATCGTTGCTAAAATCTGCCAACACTTTAAATTAGGAAAAGGCAGAACGTTTATTTGGTCAAGTAGTCTAATCACCCCCCTCTAGACATACTTTTGATCCTACAAGTGGTATCATAGCATTGGTCTCCATTGCGTTGGTTTCACAACCTAGGAGAGTATGGCGTCTAGAGAGGGAAACTATCACCGTAGAGGTCCATACTTCGATGGAACAAATTTGCTAGTTGGAAGCATAAAATGAAAATGCATATTCTTGGTCATAACGCCGTCGTTTGGGCTGTTGTTCGTGTTGGATTGCAAGGTGATTTCTTCGGTGATGGAAAGGAACCAGATTGTGAAGCGACCGCAGAATAATTGAAGATGTTCCAATACAACACTCAAGCATGCGACATTCTTTTCAACTTCCTATGCCCCGAAGAATTCAACAAAGTCAGCTTGAGAAAGCCAAGGAAATTTGGGACACTTCGGTTGATATGCATGAAGGTACCGAATCCCTAAGGAAATCTAAGTTGGATATGCTTCAAAGTCAACTTGACAAGTTCAAGATGAAGGATGGTGAAGGAGTCACAGAGATGTACTCTAGGCCATCTCTCATCACCAATGGGATTGGCGACTTAGGAAGTGATGAGATGACCGACAAATTCATTATCAAGAAGATACTTAAAGCCTTGGATGATAGGTACGATACCGTGTGCACATTGATACAAATGATGCCCAACTACAAAGTTCTCTAGCCCATGGAAGTCGTTGGAAGTATTGTTGCTCACGAGATCACACTCAAAGACAAAGAAGAGCTTCACAACAAGTCTAACGGTGCTTATAAAGCTACAAGTGATGCTCTTTCTACCTCAAGTCACAAGCTTGTTACCAATGAAGAGATAAGCCTCATGGTCAAGAAATTCAACAAGTTCTACAAGAATAGAGGCAAAGATAGAATCTCCAACTCAAAATATGAAGAGAAGCGTTCATCTAGTCGTGACCAAAACTGCTAGAATTGTGGGAAGCCGAGACACTACTCCAATGAGTGCACGGCTCCCTACAAACGAAAAGAAGAGTCACCTAGAAGATGAAGGTCAAGAGATGAATCACCTCGAAGAGAGAGAAGGAGTAGAGATGATCATTATGAACGAAGGCCCTTAAGGAGAAGTAGGGACTCAGAGAAGAAGGACAAGTACACCAAGAGCTACGCAAGAAGAAGACATCAAAATCACGTTGGTGAATGGGTTTCCGGCTTCGACTCCGACAACCACTCCGAGAGAAGCTATCACTCCAACTCCGACTATAGTCAAGATGAAGGTGTTGCCGAACTTGCACTTGTGACCTCTAGCTCCTAGGACATATTTGATTCAATGAAGGGAGTGGAAGTTGCTTCATGGCTAAAGTCCCCATGGTATCACACCCCGAGTATGTTGATTTCAATGGTGATGAGGATGATTTACTAGGAGATGATAACTTGATCTTTGATAAAACTAGCAATATTAGTCAAAATGAACTTGATAATATTCATGCTAGTCAAGCTAAGTCATGTGATGATGATAATATGGAAATATAACGACTAACCAAAGAACTAAACACTCTTAAGTTAGCTAATGAATCTACTCTTCAAGATCATAGAGAGCTTGTAAGGACTGATGAGAATCTACGCTTCGAGAAGCTCAATTTGGAGCAAGAACATGAGTTTCTTAAAGCTCTCAATGACGATCTTTTAAAGAAGACTTCATGTTATCCCAAACAGTTATTATTGTCTACATTCATTCCACAAGTTAAACCTAAGCAAGCTAGTAACCAAGCAAGAAAGGTTCTTCATCTAGTAGCAACAATAAAAATACTAAATCTAATGATGTTGCTTCTAGTAGCTCTATTGATTCCACTAATGATTCTCGTAGACAAGTTACACTTGAGCAACAAAACGATTAATTGAAAGGAATCATAGAGAAAGCAGTCTTCAAGAGTCTTGCCGGAAGTAAGCAATTTGAGAAAATTGTACGCAATCATGGAGGATACCGGAGGAACCATGGTATTGGCTACTTCAATGCCAATGGAGTTGAATGGGAAGAAGGGGAATACCTCAAGCCGAAGTTTGTACCTCGAAGGGAAAAGTATGAACATACTCTCCCCAAGGGAACATAACCTCAAGATCACCTTCCACCATAAGGACAAGAACTCAAGGGTGAGGAAAATATTCAAGATGACATTGACACATTTGAAGATGAGTCCCAAGCCGTTGTCACGTGGGTTCCCAAGGCTACTTCAAGCTCAACTTCAACAAGTAATTCTTCAACACCAAGGATCCCCATCAACTTGATGTGGGTCCCCAAGAAGAAGAATTAGATAAGTTATTGAGGGGTGACTCCGCCAATGAAATTCAATCACATTAATATTGGCAAGAACTAGTTACAATCAACATCGACATTATGCAATAGTTCAAGGAGTCACACATTCCCTCAAAGATAAGCAAGGGACAAGGTAATTAACGAATCCATGGACATCATTATGTATGCGTTGCACTCCATGTCCATAGATATCCTTGTATTTGTCTCTTGTGTGTGGGACTAACCCATGTAGGTTAGAAGAGTAAGAAACAACAAGGATGCTCCCAACTCATGGTGATCTTTGTCAACTTTGATGATCCACCAATACTTCACCTACCTGAAGTCTTCATCGACAAAACCCAAGGTTAGTTTATCCCTCCTAGGGGGGATGTCACATCGAGGTGGAGCTTTACTCTAAGACTTGAGTCAAAGCATCTCATAGCATGTGACAACATTAACAAGCTTTATGTAAAAATGGTAACCCCACTTGTGCTTAAACGATGAGTATGACCTATCATGAAGTATTTTTACTTGGCTCCAAAGTCAGCATACTCATATATAGATGACTACGTCATTGCGAAAGTGCTTGATAGATGCTAGAGTGTTTGTGCATGTTTGCCAAAATTTCATTTGACATCTTATTGTGGGAGCATGTTAGTCTGCATTTCTTTACTCATTCGAGGACATCTAATTTTTGCTATTGGTTTTTGATTTATATTTTTCCAATTGGGTGGACAAGAATGCCTAGGACCCTTCTCAAGCTATCTATGCTTTCTCATCTCAAGTTCTACTCATGCTACATCACAAAACTTGAACAAGCACTTATCGAACCCTATGTGTCGTGGTTTTGTCACGACAGATGTCCTCATCAAAGGACTCAGTGAAGGAGCCATCGCACCTTGGTGGCGACTCAAAGGGGGTGAGCGGAAGCGAGACTCAGATTTACCCAGGTTTGGCCCCTCGTGTGGAGGTAAAAGCCTATGTCCTGCTTTTGTATATTGATGGTGGATTCGATTACATGGAGGGCGTAACGCACCTGACCTAGCTCTCGATGATTTCTAACTTGATCTATTTGTCCCAGAAACTCGCCTTTATATATAGGTCGAGGCCCCAGGGTTTACAAAGTCCTGGCCATGTTACAAATCGTGGCCTTCCTTATCTCTAAGTCGCCGTGTACCTCAAGCCAAGGAAGACTCCTTGGCGGCTTATCTTCTTTATCCTTCTTGAACCGCCATCCAGCTCATGGGTCGTGGCGGCCTTCTTACAAGATCTCCCAACATGCCCGAGGCCCAAACCAAGGTTTATGTTAGTCATGTATGTATGAGTCGCCACTTTCCTCACCCGGCCCATTAGGGCGGGTCATACCGCAGGTAATATCCCCAATATTAGGCCCCAGTTTGACTTGAATTTATTCATGCCAAAAGATCTTCTCTCCTCTTGTTGGTGACTCATCTCACTCTCATTTTTCCTTTAATGAATGATAAGCCGCCAGCTCCCTCAATTTCTTAAGTCGCCAGGCCATTTGTTGACGATGTCACCTTCTCCAATATTCCAGGAGTTCTGATGACATCATCCCCAATAGATCTTTTTCCGTCCTTATCTTATCGTCCCGAAAATTTAGGCGCCATCATCTCCAAGTTTTAATGTGCCGCCTCAATTCACGCACCTGCCATTTGCTGTCTCACCTTGGGCCTTTAAATATCCACGAGGGAGTGGGAAATTAACGCCACCTACCCCCACTCCTTTCTTTCGGCCGCATCATCTTCTCCAGCCGCACCTCGACCATCTCTTCACTGCTGAAGCTCCGTCACAGGTCGTCGTCGTCCAGTAGCTTCCCGGGGCAGTCTAGGGTGCGACCACCGTCACAGGTCTTCTTCAATCTCCGCCTGGCATCTCCTTCTTTCTTCAGGTAAATCTCCTCCCCAATTAGGAGTAGATCCAAACCTTCGCACTTCTTAGGTCAGCGTCAGAACTCCATGAACACCACTTTCCCTCACTTTTTATCCCATCTTGATGCGGTATTGAAGACTCACATGCAAAATGATAGCACAGTAGTTCCTGTTGTGTTCCCTATCAGTACGTAGTTCACAGATCTACACGCCATTTTTCATAGTGTCGTTGGGCGTTCCATGGCGTTCGATCCTTTAGCCGTCGTTTATTTCCCCTTATTTGAAAAATGTCCGTAGATCCGTAAATTTTTGCTTGTCGTTAGAAACATGTTTGTCTTCCGATCAGGAATATTCCTAAGGAAAGCCCTTTTTAGAAACATAATGATACGTCTCAAATGTATCTATAATTTTGGATGGTTTCATGCTGTTATCTTGTCATCTTTGGATGTTTTATGTATCTTTTATATCTTTTTTGAGACTAACTTATTAATTCAATGACAAGTGCCAGTTCCTGTTTTTTCTATGTTTTTGGCTCTTTTCAGATCTGATTTTGCAACGGAGTCCAAACGGAATAAAATCCTTGAAATGATTTTTTTCCGAACGGAAGAAGATGAGGGGGCTTGTGGGCCAAGCCAGGAGGGCTACAGGGAGCCCACAAGCCCCCCATCCGCCACCAGGGGCGGCGGTGGGCAAGCTTGTGGGCTCCCTGGCGCCTCCCTGACCTAGATCGTTCGCCTATATATTCCCTAAAATACATAAAAAAATAAGGGGATCCTCAAAAATACTTTTCTGCCGCCGCAAGCTTCCGTTTCCGCGAGATCTCATGTGGAGACCCTTCACGGTGTCCTGCTGGAGGGGACTTTGGAGTTGGAGGGCTTCTACATCAAGATCATCGCCCTCCAATGACTCGTGAGTAGTTCACTTTAGACCTACGGGTCCGTGGTTAGTAGCTAGATGGCTTCTTCTCTCTCTTGGATCTTCAATACAAAGTTCTCCATGATCTTCATGGAGATCTATCTGATGTAATCCTCTTTGGCGGTGTGTTTGTCGAGATCCGATGAATTGTGGATTTGTGATCAGATTATCTATGATATATATTTGAGTCTTTGCTGATTTCTTATATGCATGATTTGATATCCTTGTAAGTCTCTCCGAGTCTTGGGTTTTGTTTCGCCAACTAGATCTATCATTCTTGCAATGGGAGAAGTGCTTGGTTTTGGGTTCTTACCGTGTGGTGACCTTTCCTAGTGACAGTAGGGGCAGCAAGGCACACATCGTGTAGTTGCCATCAAGGGTAACAAGGCGGGCTCTGTCGTAGATATGTCATTTTGCTTAAGGCGTTACTCTGTTCTTTTGGATTTAATACACTAGATGCATGCTGGATAGCGGTCGACGTGTGGAGTAATAGTAGTAGATGCAGAAAGTATCGGTCTACTTGTTTTGGACGTGATGCCTATAGATATAATCATTGCCATAGATGACGCCACGACTTTGCGCGATTCTATCAATTGCTCGACAGTAATTTGTTCACCCACCATCTACTTGCTTTCATGAGAGAAGCCACTAGTAAACACTACGACCCCCGAGTCTATTCACACCTATCGTTTCCACTTTCGCTTTTACTTTACTTTGTTACTTTGTTGCTTTCAGTTCTCACTTGGCGAACAATCTATAAGGGATTGACAACCCCTTCATAGCGTTGGGAGCAAGCTTTTTGTGTTTGTGCAGGTACTTGTGATACTCCTTCACTGGATCGATACCTTGGTTCTCAAACTGAGGGAAGTACTTACCACCGCTGCGCTACATCACCCTTTCCGTTTCGAGGGAACACCAACGCAAGGCTCCAAGGCTACGGGGGAAATCCTCTGGATATTTTCCTAGGAAGTCCCTTATGGCGTAGCCGTAGCAGAAGGATTCCTGGTGCCATCAACACGACTATTTCTGGCGCCATTGGAAAGTCTTTCGTTGCAGTAGCAGATGTATTTCTGGCGCCGTTACCGGGGAAGGAGAGATCTATCCAAGTAGATCTCACAAACTCATCTCTTGCATTTGCTTTTTTGCCAGTTGCCTCTCGTTTTCCTCTCCCCCACTTCACATTTGCCATTTTCATTTGCGTTTCTCCTTTTTCGTTTTCATTTGCCTTTTCCATTTGCCTTTCCTTTGCTTGTGTGCTATGTGCCTTCAATATGCTTGCATGTTCGCTTGCTGAAAATCTATTGATATGGATCCTCATCCACTAGCTAATCTCTTTAAGAGACCCACTTATGTGGAACGAATTGCTTGTGAGTTGAGTGCACTTGACTACCTTTATGGAGTTTTGCTTGAGATGCGTGAATCTCAAAATCGTGGGGAAGAAATTTACGAAGTGATTCACGAGGTCTCCTTGGATGAAAAGCATGATTGCAATGGTTTCACTATAAATTCTATTAGTGATAATCATGCTAAAATTATGCAAAACCCTAAGCTTGGGGATGCTAGTTTTGCTTTGTCCACTACTTGTTGCAATAATCATGATTGGGGTGATGATCTTTCTTATGATCTTGAAAATTTGTTCAAACCTCATGATGAATATGATATTTGCAACAATACTAAAAGTGGGATTGGAGAAGTCATGAGTTTATTTGATGATAATCCCACTATTTTCGAAGAGCGTCAACTTTGCATGCATGTGGATCATGAAAAGAATATCCTATGTGATAATTACATTGTTGAATTTGAATATGATCCCACATGTAATTATTATGAGAGATTAAAAGATTGTGGTAGAAACTTTCATGTTACCAAATTACCTCTCGTTGTGTGGAGATTGCTATTGTCTCTTTCTTCTTCCTTGCATATGGCAACTATTGGTTGTCTTGACAATCTGTTTTCCTATAAAATGCCTATGCATAGGAAGTATTTTAGACTTAGATGTGATTTTCACATGCTTTATGATGCTCCCGTTATGCTTCAATTCTTGTCTTTTGTGTGAGCATCATTCCATCACCTTTTGCCTAGCTAAGGGCGTTAAACAATAGCGCTTGTTGGGAGGCAACCCAACGAATCTATCCTTTTTCTTTCTGTTTTGTGTTTTCCACACTTTCATAATTCTGTTATGATTGTGTTTTTTGTGTTTCTTTTTGCGTTTGTGCCAAGCAAAACCGTTATGACTAGTCTTGGGGATGATTGTTTGGTCACGCTGGAAACGACAGAAACTTTCTGCTCACGAAAAGAATTTTCATTTTTGTTCTGTAAGAGCTTGTGAGTTGATTCTTTTTGCTGCTGATTGCTACGCAAATTTTTCATACTGTCGTAATTTTTCAGAATTTTGGATGTACCAGAGGTATATGAAATATACAGATTGCTACAGACTGGTCTGTTGTTAACAGATTCTGTTTTTGTTGTGTTGGTTGCTTATTTTGATGAAACTATGGATAGTATCGGGGGGTATTAGCCATGGAAGATTGAAAATAAAGTAACCCAAAATCAGCATAAGTAGAATTTAAGTTTGCTACAGTACCTAAGGAAGTGGTGGTTTGTTTTCTCAAACTAATGTTATCACGAGTTTCTGTTTAAGTTTCGTGTTGTGAAGTTTTCAAGTTTTGGGTGAAGTTCTTATGGACAAAGAGATAAAGAGTGGCAAGAGATCAAGCTTGGGGATGCCCAAGGCACCCCAAGAGATTCAAGGATGTCTTAAAAGCCTAAGCTTGGGGATGCCCCGGGAAGGCATCCCCTCTCTCATCTTCAATCCATCAGTAACGTTACTTGGGGCTATATTTTTATTCACCACATGTTATGTGTTTTTGCTTGGAGCGTCTTGTATCTTAGGAGTATTTTATTTTTTTGTTGTGTCACAATCATACTTGCTGCACACCTAGAGAGGGAGACATGCACTCACCGTGATTTTGTCGAGCTTCACTTATATCCTTTGTGAGACAATTCAGCTCACATGTGCTTCACTTATATCTTTTGAGCTAGATACTTTTTCTCTATGTGCTTCACTTATATCTTTTAGAGCACAGCGGTGCGTGGCTTTGTAGTTGATCTATGCTTTGAAAGTAGTCTCAAAAGGGGTAGTTATCAAAAGGGATACGAAAACTTCCACCTTCATGTGCATTGAATAGTTAGAGAAGTTTGATTCATCTCAATTAGTTTTGAGTTGTGGTTATGGTAATTTTGAGGTCATGCTAGTAAGGTGTTGTGGATCTAGAAATACTTGTGTTGAAGTTAGTGATTCCCGTAGCATGCACGTATGGTGAACCACTATGTGATGAAGTCTGAGCATGATTAGTCTTTTGATTGTCATCCTTTGCGTGGCGGTCGGGATCGCGCGATGGTTTATGCCTACCAACCCTTCCCCTAGGAGTATGCGTTGAATGCTTTGTTTCGATTACTAATAAAACTTTTGCAACAAGTATATGAGTTTTTCATGACTAATGTTGAGTCCATGGTTTAGATTCACTTTCACCTTCCACCATCACTATCTTCTTAGTGTCGTGCAACTTTCGCCAGTGCACAAAACCCACCATTAGCCTCCCTCAAAACAGCCACCATCTACTATGGCTTTTTCAAAGTCATTCCGAGATATATTGCCATGCAACTACCACTATGACATATGCCACCACGTCTACATTTCCATTGCATGATCATAAGATAGCTAGCATGATGTTTCCATTAATTTCTATGCCATGCTAGATCATTGTCACGGTACACTACCGAAGGCATTCCATATAGAGTCATCGTTGCTCTAAGTTTTGAGTTGAAAGTGTGATGATCATCATTAATGGAGAATTGTCCCATGTGAGGAAATAAAAGAGGCCAAAGATGCCCACCAAAATTAAAAAAAGAGGCCAAATAGCCCACCAAAAAAATAAAAAAAATGAGAGAAAAAGAGAGAAGGGACAATGCTACCACATGTCCACACTTGTGCATATTAAGCACCATGATCTTCATGATTGAGAGTCTCTCGTTTTGTCACCACCATATAGCTAGTGGGAAATTTTCATTATATAACTTGGCTTGTATATTCCAATGATAGGCTTCCTCAAAATTGCCTTAGGTCTTCGTGAGCAAGTAAGTTCGATGCACACTCACTAGTTTTCCTTAAGAGCTTTCACATACTCTTAGCTCAAGTGCAGAATTTGTATGGCAATCCCTACTCATTCACATTGATATCTATTGATGAGCATCTCCACAACTCATTGATATGCCTAGTTAATGTGACCATATTCTCCATATTTTGTCTTGTAACCTCCACACCACTTATAGTGCTAAAACCATGTCTCACGCTCATGTATTGCGTGAGAGTTGAAAAGGTTTGAGAAAGTAAAGGTGTGAAACAATTACTTGGCCAATACCGGGGTTGTGCATGATTTAAATTCGTTGTGCAATGATGATAGAGCATAGCTAGACTATATGCTTTTGTAGGGAAAACTTTCTTTTGGCCTTGTTATTTTGAAAGTTCATGATTACCTTGCTAGTTTGCTTGAATTATTATTGTTTCCACGTCAATAGCGAACTATTGTTTTGAATCTAATGTTTCTGAACATTCACGTCACATAAGAGGAGTTACAAAGGACATCTATGCTAGGTAGCATGAAAGCATCAAAAATTCATTCTTTATCAGTTCCCTTCTCGAGGACGAGCAGGAGTTAAGCTTGGGGATGCTTGATACGTCTCAAACGTATCTATAATTTTTGATGGTTTCATGCTGTTATATTGTCATCTTTGGATGTTTTATGTACCTTTTATATCTTTTTTGGGACTAACTTATTAATTCAGTGCCAAGTGCCAGTTCATGTTTTTTCTGTGTTTTTGGCTCTTTTCAGATCCGATTTTGGAACGTAGTCCAAATGGAATAAAATCCCCAAAATGATTTTTTCCTGAATGGAAGAAGATCAGGGGCCTTGTAGGCCAAGCCAGGAGGGCTACAGGGAGCCCACAAGCCCCCATCCGCCACCAGGGGGCGTCGGTGGGCAGGCTTGTGGCCTCCCTGGCGTCCCCCTGACCTAGATCCTTCGCCTATATATTCCCTAAAGTACAGCAAAAAATCAGGGGATCCTCGAAAATACTTTTCCGCCGCCGCAAGCTTCCGTTTCCGCGAGATCTCATCTGGAGAACCTTCACGGTGCCCTGTCGGAGGGGACTTTGGAGTTGGAGGGCTTCTACATCAACATCATCGCCCCTCCAATGACTCGTGAGTAGTTCACTTCAGATCTACGGGTCCGTGGTTAGTAGCTAGATGGCTTCTTCTCTGTCTTGGATCTTCAATACAAAGTTCTCCATGATCTTCATGGAGATCTATCCGATGTAATCCTCTTTGTCTGTGTGTTTGTCGAGATCCGATGAATTGTGGATTTGTGATCAGATTATCTATGATATATATTTGAGTCTTTGCCGATTTCTTATATGCATGATTTGATATCCTTGTAAGTCTCTCCGAGTCTTGGGTTTTGTTTGGCCAACTAGATCTATGATTCTTGCAACGGGAGAAGTGCTTGGTTCTGGGTTCTTACCGTGTGGTGACCTTTCCCAGTGACAGTAGGGGCAGCAAGGCACACATCGTGTAGTTTCCGTCAAGGGTAACAAGGTGGCCTCTGTCGTAGATATGGGATTGTCCATCTACATCATGTCATCTTGCTTAAGGCGTTACTCTGTTCTTTTGGACTTAATACACTAGATGCATGCTGGATAGCGGTCGACGTGTGGAGTAATAGTAGTAGATGCAGAAAGTATCGGTCTACTTGTTTTGGACGTGATGTCTATAGATATAATCATTGCCATAGATGAAGTCACGACTTTGCACGGTTATATCAATTGCTCGACAGTAATTTGTTCACCCACCGTCTACTTTGTTTCATGAGAGAAGCCACTAGTAAGCACTACGGCCCCCGGGTCTATTCACACCTATCGTTTCCACTTTCCCTTTTACTTTGCTTTGTTACATTGTTGCTTTCAGTTCTCACTTGGCGAACAATCTATAAGGGATTGACAACCCCTTCATAGCATTGGGAGAAAGCTTTTTGTGTTTGTGTAGGCACTTGTGATACTCCTTCACTGGATCGATACTTTGGTTCTCAAACTGAGGGAAATACTTACCACCGCTACGCTACGTCACCCTTTCCGCTTCGAGGGAACACCAACGCAAGGCTCCAAGGCCACGGGGGAAATCCTTTGCATATTTGCCTAAGAAGTCCCTTAAGGCGTAGCCGTAGCGGAAGGATTCCTGGTGTCGTCAACACGACTATTTCTGGCTCCATTGGAAGGTCTTTTGTTGTAGTAGCACATAACTCACCTCCTTTTGCCATGGCGAATTAGAATATCCCTATAGATACACCTATCATTTTGGTTGGCGAGTTGTAATACCCTTGTAGATACACCTTAGATTATTTAGGCGGCAAGTCGCCATTCCGCAGTTCCTAACAACCCACCCTGCTCTTTTTCCTTTTGTAGTTACGAGTACTATCTCGAAATGCAACTGGCTGCCAACAAAAGTTAATGATGCCTATCTTGACAATTTTGTAAAAACGGGTAATCTAGATCCCATGGAAGTTATTGGGTGGTGGACAAAATTCGGAGAAACAATTCCCCAACCCGCCGAAGGAGAGGTAGTCGTGTTTGCTGATCACTTGGAGCGAGGTTTCAAGCCGCCTGGCTCAAAGTTTTTTAGAGACGCCCTGCATTTCTTCCAACTTCATCCTCAAGACTTGGGACCAAATTCCATCAGTAATCTTTGCCAGTTTCAAGCTTATCTGCAAATCGGGCCCACCGTGCTATTGTTTCGGAAATTTTTCTATCTGAACCGCCAAATAGAGTTTGCCCATGGGCCTAGTTTAGAACTGGGGGTAGTCAACATCCAGCGGCGCCATGAATGCGGGTTTCCGGCTGTTAATTTGCCCAGTCATCCCAAAGGTTAGGCAAAGTCTTGGTTTTACTGCGGCGACACTTCTCCACCTAACGAGAACCCTCTGCCAGGCGTCAGGGAGGATCGCCTACCCATGGACTTTGAGCTGCCTGAGAAGTTGTCTGACGAGGAAGAAGCCACACTCGTTCCTATCTTTGGGAAACTAAGGGCCCTTACCACCAACGGTCTTAATGGCATCGACTTGATCCATTGTTGGGTAGAAGGGATGATTCTGCCCTTAAGTCGCGAGAATAGTTTGACGTGTGAGTATGATGGCGACTTGAACCATCCCCAATGCTATTTCAATGTGACGCTCTCACAAGAAGACATTGTCAATATCATACAGACGCTGTGTGGCGAGCCTATTGAAAATTGCTCCCAAATTGGGCTCAAACCTTTTTGCATCACCAACCTAGCTCTAGAGGTAAACAACCCCGCTCCAAAACATAATTCTTTCATATACTCATTCATATTTCTAGTCCTAAACCTTCCACCATATTTAATCAGAGGGGTTCAGCGTTCTGGACCCGGAGAACCAAAACTATCGTCAAGAAGGCAACCAAACCTCCCTCCAAGACGAAGAAGAAGAAGAAGAAGAGCAAAGGCAAAGCTGCAGCCAAAGAGTCATCTGTCGTTGGCGAGTCTCGTGCTGTTGAAGAGCTGTCAGAGGTAAAATTCCTCGTTTTTATTGCTTCATTCTGACTTGTACTTATTCTTTACCGCCTGTTGTTTATAGGATGATGACTATGAGAGCCAGGATGAAGATGTCGAGGTAATTTCTGTGTTTTCCGACTCAACTTCTTCCCTCCCCAAGCCAGCCAGGCGAATTTGTAAGAAAGTTCCCATGTCTCACCCTGATGCTCATCTGGACCCCAATTTCCTTTTGAAGAAGGCGAGTTACACATCTAAAGGCCATACTCGAAGCCATTCTGGAGACCTAGTGTCCGGCTTTCCTGAAAGAGTAGCTGGTCGAAAACGGCAAAGCGAGGTATATCTTTATGAGTATCTTTTCCTTCTTGTGTAAAATATTCCCGCAATTCATGCAGTCCTTGAATTCTTGTTAGGTCTCACCTCCTCCGTATGGCGACTCCGCAATGTCGACTCTCCCCCCGATGATTCATGTTCAGGGGTAAGTTTCTTTACTAACACATTATTTGAATCATCAATGTCCTTTGTTACAGCATGGGTACCTTTGTTTCTCAGAGCACAAGCACAGAAGAGAAAGACACGCGACTCATCTTCAGCCCCCAAAGTGGCTGAAATGGCTGGTAAAGGCGCCTCCGTCCCAGAGGCTTCACAAGATCCACCTGAACTCCAAGGCGAGGCCTTTGAGGATATTCCTGATATCCGGGTTGAGCCTCCAAGCCCTCCAAAGGAGGAAACTGAAAATGTTAACCCGCCCAATCCAGCTTAGACGCGTCAAGATCCAGATGCAGTCATTGTTACTGGTATTGGTTACTCTAAGCCTGCAACTGCGGTGTTAACCAGGCATACGCCAAAAGATGCCCAAACATCAGAGAAGGATATCACCAAGCTGAAGCTTCCCCATTATGAAAAATTGGAATTTGAAGAATTATACTCCAGTTTTGTGAGCCACTTGGAAGCTAGCCGAGAGATGGAGAAAAGCCTGACCAACTTGATGCGAGTGAAACATGAGGTATGACATTTTTATTTTTGTGAATATATCCTCCCATTAACCCTTGAAAAGGGCGGGTCATCCATGATAAATCGTACTTTTGCATTATTTCAGCAATGTGTAGCCCCCAAGGGCCGGGTCTTCTTTTGAAAGATGAGCCGGGTCTTGAATATAAAATTTCTTGAACCTCTAGCCCCCAAGGGCCGGGTCATCTTTTGAAAGATGAGCCGGGTCTTGAATATAAAATTTCTTCAACCTGTAGCCCCCAAGGGCCGGGTCAACTTTTGGAAGATGAACCGGGTCTTGAATATAAAATTTCTTCAACCTGTAGCCCCCAAGGGCCGAGTCATCTTTTGAAAGATGAGACGGGTCTTGAATATAAAATTTCTTCAACCTGTAGCCCCCAAGGGCCGGGTCATCTTTTGAAAGATGAACCGGGTCTTGAATATAAAATTTCTTCAACCTGTAGCTCCAAGGGCCGGGTCATCTTTTGAAAGATGAACCGAGTGTTGAATATAAAATTTCTTCAACCTGTAGCCCCCAAGGGCCGGGTCATCTTTTGAAAGATGAACCGGGTCTTGAATATAAAATTTCTTCAACCTATAGCCCCCAAGGGCCGGGTCATCTTTTGAAAGATGAGTCGGGTCTTGAATGAAGGTATGACTTGAAAAGAATCATACATCAGTCCCCAAGTGTCAGGGATGTTTCTTGCATTAGTTATGAAACTTGCTTCCCCGAATTTTATTTGCAGGAATCCTTATCTCGGGCCGACTCAACCTTGGCTGTTTTAAAAGAAAACTTAGCCGAAAAACAGGATGCTCGAGCTAAGTCGGAAGAGAAATATTGCCTGACCCTTTCTGACATGGAGAAGATGAAAGTTGAACACCAGAAGTTTGAAGAGAAAGCCCATGCTGAGCAGGCCACCATCTTGAAGCGGGCGGAACAAGCCGAAGAAAAGCTAAAACCCGCTCTTCAAAACTTGCCAGCTTAAAACATCATGTCTCCAACATGACCCAAGCTATTTTTGGTAAGGGTCAATCCCCTTCATCTGAAAAGAGCTGCAAAGCATATTGCAAATTTCTAATCATCTCATTTTGTCCTTCGTAGGTCCGCGAGCCGCCACCCTTGCGATTTGCGTTTGGATTTTGCCGCTTTCATTAATATGAATCGCCTTTCCCAATTGCTTTGTCATATCTTGACAAAAAATGTCCTTTGCCCTGTGTATCAGAGAAAAGAATAAGCCGACTGAGTGAGTCGCGGCGGGTTGTGAACAATAAGCCGGCTCAGTGAGTCGCAGCGGGTTATAGGGATTTTATGAAACCTTTGGGCGATGCCGCAAAGATAGCCATAAAGTACGTCGGCTCGATGAGTTACGACGGGATAGGACGAGTTTGCAAAACTCTAGTGCTACCCCAAGAATGCTTTTGCAACAGCGTTTAATTGTTTTAGACCGGCTGATCAGGCGCAAGTCAAGCTTCAGTGAAGAAGGTTTAGTGAACCCATGGTTTGTCTATTTTCCATATGTCAACTTCCCCCAGTACCTTTCATGTTTTACCAAGGCAAGTTCAGGGTCCAAAAAGTGGATTGACTCGCCAAGAGTACATGGGACCATAGGGCGAGTCGTCAAACACATAGTCCAGTATAACCATTGTAATGCGTTAGTTTTTCGCTAGCCAAGAGGGTAATCAAGCTGAACTTAGTGAGTTGAAGCCCCCAAGTGACCTATGATTAGGTAAAAGCCAGACATAGGATTGCAGAAGCGTATACGCTCTTACTGCAAAACAACTTGGGAGCTAGTAGCCCCCAAGTAAGCCGGCTTAATTCTCAAAACCATATAAGGTGCCCATGTTTGAACCGTGCAACGTGGCAAATTTGGTTCTCTTTGGCGTATCAACATCCAGGTTTGAAATAAGCGCAACGTGGCGACTTATGCTCTTTGATGTTGATAGCGTCCATGCTTGGACGACTTGTAGAACAATAAAGACTCATGCTTTCAAGAAGCTAAAACGGCAAAGGACCCCGAAGTTTGTGGGTGCCGGCTTTATTGCTTTATAAATAAAATAAAGGATTACAAATTAGAAATTGTAAACATAAGTACGGAGCCAGTGGCTCTAAGTATACTATGGCCGCAAGTGGGCGATGTTCCATGGGCGAGTTGTCTCAACCTCTGTCGTTGGCCGATCCAGGCGAAGATCCACCAAGTAATATGAACCGTTACGAAGATTCTTGCTGATGATAAATGGTCCTTCCCATGGAGGGGATAGCTTATGCATACCAGTATGATCTTGAATCCACCGGAGCACTAAGCCGCCCTCTTGAAAAGCTCGACTCTTAACTCGTCGGCTGTGATAGCGTCGCAAGTCTTGTTGATAGATCGCTGATTGCGACGTGGCCAAATCATGCTCCTCCTCCAAGGCGTACAACGAATCTTGACGTGCTAACTCATTGTCATGTTCCACATAGGGAGCAACTCGTGGTGAATCGTGTCCGATGTCACTTGGCAATACTGCCTCTGCCCCGTAGACCAGGAAAAAGGGAGTAAAACCCGTAGATCGATTTGAGGTGGTTCTGATGCTCCATAAAACTGAAGGCAGTTCGTCAACCCAACATCCCAGGGTACGTTCCAGAGGTACCATAAGCCCGGGCTTGATTCCTCACAGTATTTCTTGATTCGCCCTCTCTGCCTGCCCATTGGACTGAGGGTGCGCAACTGCAGAAACGTCAAGCCAGATGTGCTCCCTTGCGCAAAACTCTTGCATAGCACCTTTTGATAACTTAGTACCATTATCAGTAATGATACTATGAGTATACCCAAAGCGGAAAATCAACTTCTTCAGGAACTTGACGGCCGTGTCTGCATCACAGCTACTAACCGGCTCTGCTTCAACCCACTTGGTGAACTTGTCAACCGCCACCAATAGGTGAGTATTTCTATTGGAAGACATTTTGAAAGGACCAACCATGTCTAGCCCCCAGACCGCAAACGACCATGTGATTGGGATCATCCGTAATTCCTGAGCCGGCACATGCATGTGACACCCATTTTTTTGGCAACCATCACATCGGTGAACTATATCCTTGGCATCCGCATGAGCCGTCAAACAGTAAAACCCAAGCCTAAAGGCTTTGGATACCAGGGAGCGTGAACCGGCATGATGACCACAGTCGCCTGCATGAATCTCGTTAACAATCGGACATCCTTCCTCAGAAGAGACACACCTTTGAAATAGTCCGGAGGTGCTTCGCTTGTGCAACTCGCCATTATGTATGACCATGAACTTGCATCGACGGACGATCTGGCGGGCCAACAACTCATCAGTAGGTAACTCACCTCGTGCCAGATACGCCATGTAGGGGATTACCCAATCCGGGGTAGCACGGAGAGCCGCCACAAGTTGAGACTCATGATGAGGAACCGCCAAGTCTTCCTCTGTAGGCAGCCTTACTGATGGGTTATGTAATACATCCAAAAAGACATTACGAGGGACCGGCTTATGCTGTGAACCGAGGCGTGAAAGTGCATCCGCCGCCTCATTGAGCCGATAATCAATGTGATCCACTTGATAGCCATGAAAATGACCCGCCACGTCTGACACGGCTCGCCTATAAGCCGCCATTAAGGGATCTCTGGAATCCCACGTGCCAGAAACATGCTGTGCTACTAGATATGAGTCGCCCAGACATCTGACTCAGCTGAGATTCATCTCTTTGGCGAGTCGCAACCCATGGAGCAGAGCTTCATATTCCGCCACATTGTTCGTACATGGGAACATGAGTCGGAGGACATAACAAAACTTGTCACCTTGAGGCGAAGTCAACACCACGCCAGCCCCCGAGCCTTCCAACGTCCTAGACTCGTCAAAATGGATGGTCCAGTATGTATGATCAGGTATGTCTTCTGGAATCTGCAACTCGGTCCAATCGTTGATGAAATCTACTAGTGCTTGAGACTTAATGGCAGTACGAGGGGTATATCCCAGATGGTGAGGTCCTAACTCAATGGCCCACTGAGCAATTCGTCCAGTCGCTTCTCGATTCTGTTTGATATCACCGAGTGGAGCAAAACTAACCATCATGATAGGATAAGTAGTGTTTCAACTTCCGACTCGTCATAAAGACCCCAAAGACCAGCTTCTGCCAATGTGGGTAGCGCTGTTTGGAGAGGGTTAGGACTTCGCTGATAAAGTATACTCGTCGTTGAACCGGGTATTCCTTCCCAACCACTGCCACACTTACCTCTTTAGAATTGGCCGTGATATACAAGAGCATAGGCTCCTTGTCAGTTGGAGCAGCCCATACAGGCGGCTTAGCTAGTTGTTGCTTCAGGGCTTCGAAGCCTTCGTTGGCTTAATCCGTCCAAACAAAGCGATCAGTTTTCTTGAGCAACTGATAAAGAGGGATGGCTTTCTCCCCAAGGCGACTTATGAAATGGCTTAGAGCCGCGATGCGATCCGCCATGCGCTGAACTTGACTGATATTGGCCAGCTTGCCTAGCGAAGTGATCGCTTCAATTTTATCCGGGTTAGCTTCAATGCCTCGCTCTGACACCAGAAATCCCAATAACTTTCCTGCCGGAACACCAAAAACACACTTGGTAGGGTTAAGTCTCATCTGGTACATGCGCAAATTGTCAAAAGTCTCCCCGAGGTATTCCAAAAGTGATTCCTTCTTCTGGGACCTGACTACGATATCGTCAACGTAGGCGTGAAAATTGCGTCCGATCTGGGTATGCACGCAATTCTCGATGCAACGTTGATAAGTCGCCCCCGCGCTCTTGAGCCCGAACGGCATGGACACGTAACAAAAGGCTCCAAAGGGGGTTATGAAAGATGTTTTCTCCTGGTCCGCCACAACCATCTTTATCTGGTGGTATCCTGAGTAAGCATCCAAAAAACACAACCGCTTGCAACCCGCCATAGAGTCAATGATTTCATCAATGCGGGGAAGGGCGAAGGGATCCTTTAGGCAGGCCCTGTTGAGGTTGGTGTAGTCGATGCACATGCGGAAGGTGCCATTCTTCTTGAGCACCAAGACCGGGTTAGCCAAGCATTCAGGATGGAAAGCCTCAATGATGAACCCGGCGGCCAAAAGCCAGGCAACTTCCTTTCCAATTGCCTTACATCGTTCTTCATTAAACCGACGAAGATACTGCCGAACCGGCTTTACTTTAGGGTCAATATTAAGATGGTGCTCAGCAAATTCTCTCGGCACACCTGGCATGACTGAGGGTTTCCATGCGAAGATGTCCCGATTCTCATGGATGAATTCGATGAGCGCGCTTTCCTATTTGGGATCCAGACCCGTCCCAATGGTGAACTGCTTGGTTGAGTCATCAGGCGTGAAGTCTATCACCTTCGTGTCATCCGTTGGTTTAAACTTGAGGGGCGGCTCTGAGTCGATTGTGGGTCTCTTGAGCGGTGTCATATCTGTCGGGTCAACATTGGCTTGTTGAAACTTGAGGTCCTCGGCCGCGCAAGCCGACTAGGCATAAGCCGTTTCTCCTTCCTCGCATTCTTGGGCTATTTTCCTATCCCCATTGATAGTAGTAGTCCCCCTAGGGCCAGGAATTTTGAGATTGAGGTAAATGTAACATGGGCGGGCCATGAACCGAGCGTAAGCCGGTTTGCCGAACATCGCGTGGTAAGGGCTCTTGATATTGACCACCTCAAACATGAGGGACTCGCTCCTGTAATTAGAATCCGTGCCAAAAGCTACGTTAAGTTTGATTCGCCCAATAGGGTATGCCGACTTACCCGAAACAATACCGTGGAAAACCGTGGAAGATGGCATCAAGTCTTTTTCTGAGAAATTCATCCGCCGGAAGGTATCAAAATATAAGATGTTAATGCTGCTGCCACCATCCATAAGGACTTTGGAAAGGGTGTAACCTCCGACTTGGGGAGCCACGACCAAAGCCAAGTCGCCGGGATTATCAACTCAGGGCGGGTAATCTTCCCTACTCCAGGTAATGGGTTGTTCAGACGAATTGAGGTACCTAGGGAGCGCCAGCTCAACCATCCTAAAAGTTCTATGTTTCACCTTTTGGTCCCGTTTGCAAGTGCTGGTGGTGAACACGTGATATTGCCCGCTGTTCAACTGCTTACGATTATTCTGAAAACCGCCATTGTCATCCTGCTGCTGGGGATCACCTTGTGGGGGCGTTTGCTGAAATACGCCCTGCGTGTTGTACCACTATTGATTGTGAACCTGGTACTGCCCGGCATTAGACTGTGACCCGCCCTGCGGGCCTGGGTTAGGGAACCCAACGAAAGGGCTTCGGTGTGACCCGGGCGTGCCGAACTGTTCCTGTCGCCCGCCTTGGTCACCTCCTTGACCTTTCTTGAGCGCCTCAGCTCGAAACTCCTGTATCACATAGCAATCCTCCCAAGCGTGGGTAGACGGCCCTTTGGCGGTGCCGTGTTGTGGGCAGGGGCCTTTGAACATCTCGTGATAGTTGCGTGGTTTCTTCCCGCTGAAGCCCCTTTTCTTCTGGCATTAGTTCCCGTTGCCAGCATTTGTATTAGCGATGAAGTCTGTGACACCTTCCTGCTATCTCCTTTTACTTTGTCCCACGTGGTTGTGGTTACCCCGCCCCTCGAATTGGGAGTGGACTTTTGATGACTCGCCTCTCCTGGCCGTGCTAACCTTGTCGTCATCCTCCCCGGTATCTTTAGTGTCGTTTGACTCGGCGTACCTGGTCAGGGTGTCCGTCAACTCGCCCTTGTCCTGCACCTTACGCTTGAGTCTCCCAAGCTTCAGCACTAAAGGCTCGGTAATGACAAATTTTCTCCAGAATTAGCACTGCCTGAGCCGCCGAGATGCCATCTGATGAATGAATGACCTCTGCAACCCACCGCGTCCAATGATGGGCCGACTCATCTGGGCGTTGGACGCAGTGTTGTAGGTCAACAATGGTCATCGGGCGTTTGCAGGTTCCTCGGAAATTTTGATGAAACGTTCCTTCAACTCGGCCGATGTGTTGATGGAATTGGGCGACAGGTTTTTCAACCATGTGCGCACCGTTCCCTCGAGCATCATGGTGAAATACTTGGCGCAGACCGCCTCATTCACATTGAGCATATCCATTGCAAGCTCGTATCTCTCGATCCACGACCCTCTCTCGAGATTTGGTGTGTAATTGGGTACCTTTCTCGGTCCTTTGAAATCCTTTGGCATACGCTCGTTGCGGAGGGTGGGCGTTAGACAGGGCACCCCAACGTGCCTGCCGCCTGTATCGGTCAATGTGGGAGGAGGCTGGGGGTAAGCCGGATAGCCTTGACCCGCCGGAGCTATCATCTCCATCAAGCGGGCGGCTCGTGCCGCATCCACGAGATCTTGAGCTCGTGTATCACGCATCCCGGGCGGGTTGGTCTGCGGAAGACGCCATTGCTCACTGGTCACCGCAGGCAGGTCAGCATGGCGACTTCTGGTATGACTCGCCTGGGGCGTGGAGTGTAACCGGTCAACGCTATGTGAATATTGTGCATGTTGGACCACCGCCGTTTTCAGCATCTCGATGGCGTTTCTCGCCTCTATTTTAGCCAGGGAGTTTCCATAAATTGAGAGACTCCAGGTGGCGGCTTGCCGCCATCACGTTATCCATGGGATTCGAGAAGTGACCACGTGGTGTCTGGAAACGGGGCGCACGGGCCTCCGTTGGCTGAGGTGGCTGCGGGTTAGGCGGCGGGCAAGCCGTATCATCCCCTAGAGCGGCCTGCCATGGTCGATCGGGTCCCATCCCGGGGGTATGCGGGCTGTCGAAGAGGCGAGTTGGGTTTAAATCGGCCGGGAGGTGGCAATGATGTCTCCTCTGGTGGATCGCATCGGAGGCACACTATTGTTGCTCAAGACGCCAGCCTCTACTGTTCAATCGCTCTGTCTCCGCGGTGATCTGGGCCTGCCGTGTTGCCATTCTGGCGGATTCCGCTTCCACGTCCCGCTGAGTCTTGGCCATCTCCACCCACAGTTTCGCCAGTTCGGCGTTGATTGTTTCCTGGTTCTCTGCTGTCACACGGATCGCCATGAGTTTGGCTATCTCTGTTGCCAAGTCTGCCATGATCTGAGCCGGAGCTTTTGACGACCCGCCAGTCTCATTGTTGCCCCCCGAGTTTGGCTGAGGCGGTGCCGCCCCTGCCATGTAGATGGCGACTTGCTGATGAGGTCCCTCAAAGTCCTTAGAGTTTGCTGTCCGTGGTAACCCCCCGACATCTCCCTCGTAGAGAGGGTAGATTGAATATGTGTCGCCCATAGATGACTCGTCGTCCGAGTTGGCGGGGGTGATCTCCTGGACTACCGGATCATCCTGCGTAAAACCAACGAAAACGTGATGTCCCCTCACCTGATGTGCGGTGGGGTGGGCGTACCGGGCAGGCTCGAGGATGTCGGTGAAGGTGTCTAGCTCAGGTACGGGCGCCCCAAACTTGTCGATGAAGACGTGGATCTTGCCTAAGGGGACCCTGTAACCAAATCCGATTGAATCGGCTTCAGGCCCCCACTACGAGTTGTCGATGTAGTATTTTCCACAGCGGCTCTGCGTCATGATGCCGACCGCATGGCTTCCTGACACTGGAAGGACTCCCTTTGAGAACTCAACTCCACCGTGCGCTAGACCCATGGTGGGCGCCAACTGTCGTGGTTTTGTCACGGCAGATGTCCTCGTGAAAGGACTTAGTGGAGGAGCCACCGCACGTTGGTGGCGACTCAAAGGGGGTGAGGAAGCGAGACTCAGACTTACCCAGGTTCGGCCCCTCGTATGGAGGTAAAAGCCTACGTCCTACTTGTGAATATTGATGGTGGATTCGATTACAAGGAGGGCGTAACTCGCCTCACCTAGCTCTCGATGATTTCTAACTTGATCTATTTGTCCCAAAGACTCGCCTTTATATAGAGGTCGAGGCCCCAGGGTTTACAAAGTCTTGGCCACGTTACAAATCATGGCCTTCGTTATCTCTAAGCCATCGTGTACCTCAAGCCAAGGAAGACTCCTTGGCGTCTTATCTTCTTTGTCCTTCTTGAACCGCCATCCGGCTCATGGGCCGTGGCGGCCTTCTTACAAGATCTCCCAAGACGCCCCAGGCCCAAACCATGATTTATGTTGGTCACGTATGTATGAGTTGCCACTTTCCTGACCCGGCCCAGTAGGGCGGGTCATACCGCAGGTAATATCCCCAACACTATGTGTGAGGAGCAGTCGGAGTACCGTTTCGTCAAGGCTCACCTCCAAAACCTTCCTAAAGTGCAACTCGGTGTGACCAACCAAAAAATCTTGGTTCCACTGAATGCCTAAGGTTGATCTATTTTTGGATCTCGGTACCACCAATACCATAATCTCGGTCGTAGCGAGTTCCCTTGTCAACTGGCAGTAGAGGAACTCGGTGACACCTAAATTTCAGTATTGGTGACACCGACAATGAAGGGTACTTATACCAGCGGACCCGACGTTTTCAAATTCTATCATCAAATGCCCGTGTCTCCAACCCTAATCTGCCGCACCAGAACCCTTGGTCGTCGCCCTTCTTGTCCCTAGCGCCTTCGTCATTGGTATCCTCGCCGTCAACGGAAATCTACACCGCCGTCGTCGCTGTGGTCGGACCATTGCCAAGTTAGGGTATGGTTCCGATCTCCTCATACGTTTCCAAGTCTGATTCAAGCGCATTAGTAAGTTTTCGTCTATAATCCACAGTGTGCAACCTTCCTATCCAAGAAAAAACCTCCATAGGTTAGAAAACGAAGGAATTTTGGATCTGATCTCCCGCAACATGCATCTCGGTGACACCGAGTAGATAGAATCGGTTACACCGATTCAGTGTTTAGGGTTTTCGAGAACCACTTCGGTGAGACCGAGTATTTCTTTTCGGCTACACAGAAAGTCTACCTAGGTTTGTGTTGATGCAAGTTGTAAGTCTCGGTGACTCCGAAAACACCATGTCGGTGCTACCAGAATTCATTCTGCAGTAGTTCATACCCAAAGTTTCTAAGTTAATTTTTTGAAAAATCTTTGTGTTTTGTGATGCTCAACCCCTCTTCTCTTCAATACTCTATTCACATGGTCAGACACGTCAGGTTCATATGACAGCCATAACGCTTCAAGAGTGCTTAGCATTGATGCACATCTAGTCACTAGTCGTGAGGCCAGTTCATCTTCCTTAGATGAACAAGGCACCCCTAGATCTCATGGGTTGCCTAAGGATCCTACAATAGCAAGAAATAAGTTGAACTTAGATGAAGAAGATACTTATTTTGTGCCAGAAGAGATTCTTGCCAATAAGCAAGACAAAGCAGAAAAAGCTGCCAAGAAATCTGCTACCGAGGCCACTTGTGCTAAGAGAGCTTAAGCAAAGTATATACCAGTTCTCATGCTTTGAGAGCACGTGAGAGTGTTAGGGCAACCAAGACCATTGAGAAGAAGTCATTGCCCAAGCAAGCAGGTATGAAGATCACTCTTGAGAAGCCTACTCATTATCGTACGAGGAGACTTGCAAAGAGGGAGAGAAACACATCTGTCTGTGTGAGATGTGACAAGGAAGCCGGCTACTATGTTAAGGACTCCTGAGCAAAGTAAGGCCGAGGAAGAGGAAGAGCCACCTGCTGAGGCTCCTCCTAAGAAGAAGAAGAAGCTGCTTGCTGATGCCATGCTCAATCAGGCCCCATCTAGGACCAAGCTAGCTGCACCCAAGAAGCCCACTGCTCCTAAGACTAAGAGGACAACTAGAGACATCCCAGCTGCAGCCAAGAACAAGGGTGATGCTTCAAGAGCTGCTGCTGAAGAGGATGAGATGTCTGTTTTGATGAAGCTGGGCCCCACCTTCCAGAGCACAATACCAACCATCTAGTTGCCGAGGACATGAAGAAGAGGAAGGATTCAAGGCTGAGAGAATGGAGAGTTATTGATCCTTATTCCCACAGGTGGAGGACTACTGTAGACTACATGTTCTACAACAAGAAGCAGCAAGACTTGTATGAGACTATTCTGCTTGATAAGAGCCCAGCTGTCAGTGATATGAGGTATGTGGATTGGAAGTGCATCAAGGAGAACCGGGTTTACTTTCCATGTGTGCAGGATAACTTTCACTACATTGTCATTGTAGATTTTGTTGGGAGAGAGTTCACTGCATGGAACGATGAGATGATCATGCTATTCTACTCCACTTCTCATTTCTATGAAGATGGTAGGATTGTATGGATGACTGAAGGCACCAGGTATGAATCCACTGTTGAGGAGTGGGCTGCCATCTTAGGAGCCCCATAGGTTCAAGAAGGTGATTTGTATGTCTACTTTGATTCCAAGATGAACCACAACACCATGGTCAACATGTACAAGAAAGTTCCAGCTTCTCATGTGCATTCACATAATATTGGCTCCATCTACTTTCTTCAGGATGGTCTTCGCACTACCAACACCATCTTGACGCACACCTTGATGCCTAAGTCTGGAGATGACAAGATGATTAGAGGTTACTTCATCAACATGTTGCACCACATTGACCTTCACACCAGATTTAGAGTGATGGAATTGATCGTTGAGACTATGAAAAGAACTACTGCTGATGAGAAGAGATCTTGTAGATATGCCCCGTAGATTCAGATGCTTATCAACTCCAAGCTGGAGAAGCACGTGTGTGCACTTGATCAACCACATTTGCCACTCCTGCCAGAATTTGAGGATAATGTTGTGGTGATGGATACTATACATCCCACTTCATCTACTACACAGGCAAAGACTGAGGCAGCTAGAGCCACTAGTGCTCCACTGCCCAGGTCCACGAACAAGCAAATGGATCTTCTTCTTACCATCGTTCTGAGATTGCAAAAAGACATCGGACACATTTTGGAGAATCAGTAGAATCTTGAGAGGATTGTTGAGGACAAGTTCCATACGCTCAACTACAAGGTGGAGGGGCTGACCAAGACCATGGATGATCTCAAGAAAGAAGTGGATGCAGTTCTTATTCCCCACACTTCTTCAGATGATGAGGAGACCACTCGCCCTCTCAGGCCCGATACTCAGTTCCCTACTCAGGCCAGATCTGCTATAGTCCAGTACAAGACTTGACACCATATTCATCAGTTCCTCCTATAGATCCTTTAGTTCCATCAGCTCCTCCAGCATCTCTAGTGACTACACCGACTCCATCCGTGACGTCCACCGATGTCTTCGTTGAAGCCGTTCTCTCGTCTCCTACAGCAGCTACCGAGGAGATTTGCCCCCAAGAGACGTTTAGTTCTATACGTTTGAACTTTTTAGTAACTTGTTGCCAAAGGGGGAGAAGTTGTATAGATCATAGGGCTTCGAGAGAGGGAGAGTGTTGCTTTTTATCGCTCTTCAAAAACATTGATATCTTTTGGTTTACCTTCTGTGTTAAAATTGTTTGTTGTTTGATCATACACTTCTTGTGTGTTGCCACTATTTCCTATCTTTGAGATGTTTATATGATGATCATTCACTCTTGCTTTTCGAGTTGTGCTATGTAGTTCATTCATATCATTCTCGCACACCACCAAGATATATATGACATGGAAGAGTGCCCCATGAACCTAATCGATTGTGCATTTGCATTCAAACGCAAATTCAAAATAGTGCACAAATTTTGGGGGAACTCTTTCTTATCACATACTTCTCAAAGAAACGATTACATCCATTCATAATATAATATTTCAAAGCTTTGATCTATATGTTGTCATTAATTACAAAAAAAGGAGGAGATTGAAAGAACATGTGCTCCCTTAGTGGTTCTGGTAATTAATAACAACATATAGCTCATTGGACTAATCTTTCCACTAAGCATATTTCAGGAAAAGTTCAATGATGAGATGACAAAAGGATTGTGGAGAGACCCCAAGATTCCATGAATAAGATTGGCAAAGTTTCAAGCTACAAGACTCTACATTTTACTTTGTGAGAAATCACTTTGACTCTATAGGAAATCCAATACTATTAAAAGGGGGTGAGGTAATGTTCGTGAACAAAATACTCCACGTGCAAACGTGATAGTCACCAAACACACCCACAAGCTCTTCCACAAATATTCTGTCCAAAGCCAAACACGCAAAATCGATGCCACCAATATTTTCCACTCGGCCCTACCGATTTTCAATCCTAGACAGAACCCTGCCAAAACCCACTTTTTGGTGCCACCAAGTGCCCAGTTTCGGTCTCGCCGAGAACATGAGCAACTCACCGGTATATCAAATTTTAGGATCGGTACCACTGGGTTCTCCGAATTGTTATCATCGAGTTTGATTGTCGAGTTCACTAGTTAGCCGTTATGCCACTTCGGTATCACCGAGAATTATATATCGGTCTCACCGAGATTCGAAAGTTGCCACATTTTGAGCAAATCGGTACCACCGAGTTTATCACTTCGGTGTCGCCGAGTTGGTTAGTAATGTTGTAACGGTTGGGATTTTGGAGATGCCTATATATACCCCTCCACCACCACTCACTCAGAAGAGAAGCACTCAGAACAGATCCCCACTTGCCATATCATATTTTCTAAGAGAGAGCCACCTACTCATGTGTTGATATCAAGATATTCCATTCCAACCATATGGAACTTGATTTGTACCGTCCCCAAGTTACTTTCCACCCAATCATTATTCTCCATCAAAGCCAAATCTGTGAGAAAGTGATTGAGTGTTGAGGAGACTATCATCTTGAAGCACAAGAGCAAGGAGTTCATCATCAATAGTGCATCTATTACCTTTTGTTGGGTGGTGCCTCCTAGATTGGTTAGGTGTCGCTTGGGAGTCTCCTACTTCATGTTGTGGAGTTGAACCAAGAAGTTTGTAAGGGCAACGAGATCGCCTACTTCGTGAAGATCTACTCCGAGTAAAGCTAGTCCTCCATGGACGTAGGCCATCATGGAATAGACAAGGTTGCTTCTTCGTGGAATACTTTGTGGACTCTCACAACCTTTACCATCTGCGGGTTGAAGTCTCCATAGACATATACATACTACAGCACCGCCTACCGAAACCACGTGAAAAATCTTCGTATCTCCAAATTGCTTGATCTTCCTCCCTACCCTCTACTACATGTGCTTATATTTACTTTCCGCTGATATACTCTTAGACATGAATGTGAAGGGTGTGGTTGACTTGCTATCATTGCTAAAATCTGCCAACACTTAAAATTGGGAAAAGGTAGAACTTTTATTTCATCAAGTAGTCTAATCACCCCCCTCTAGACATACTTTCGATCCTACAAATGCGTCCGAGTCATTGCCACCAAAGTTGCTGGATTTGTTGCCAGTGCTGGACATGCTCACAAGAGATTGGGAATTGACGAAATTGGATAAAAGGAGAAGAATAGGCAGAGAAAAATGGAGTAAAGTGGGATTATGCTTCGATCCTGATTGCGTTTTTGCGGGGACGCAGTGGGCGACGTTGGGCTAAGTTGACATGGCAGGCACCTGAGGCGTGTTCGGCCGCCTCATATCTGCCTTACATTTGGGCTGGACATGAGGGATGTCAGACAACCGGGGCATTTAAGGCCGGTTTGAGGTGTCCGGATGGGTCGAGTTTTCTTGACCGGTCCGCCCGCTCGAATGTTTTAGATCGGTGCGAGGCGCTCGACTGTAGATGATCTTAGTAGTACTACTCGCTCTGTGTTGATGTCACCCTCTAAAAATAAACTCTGGTTTATTTCGCGCAATACTCAAACAAGACTCAATGGTCGCCAACAATAAGGTTTTTCACGTGTATCATTTCCACGTTGATTACCAACACATGTATTGATCGGTTAGTTAAGGGGTTAAGGGAATCTTCAACGATGACCCACAAATCACCTCTCGCATCCATATACACATAGGGGGGGGGGCTAGTACGCGGTTTCGGATGTGGGAGTCGACCATCCAAAACTAGCCACATATGTGTGTTTATGTTTCAAACGGATTTTAACATAAATGAACAAATTTAATGCAAACTCAAACAAACCGGACAATATTCATTGATGCTTGCATGATTTTTTTCATAACACTGGAGAAAATTCATTACATTTACACATATTTCAACTAAACCAGATTCTAAATCTAGACTAAAATGATCGCCACCGCTCGTTTCTCATCATAGGCTGGCCATGAGCCCCCAAAAATGAAGCCACGCTAATGTCTACTACACAACTTTATTCGTGTAGACGTTGTTGGGCCACAAAGTGAAATGTTTTGTAGGACAATAGAAAATTTCCATAAAGTGGACGACCGAAGGTTTATCAGTCCGTGGGAGGTGTAGGATAAAGATGGTGTCTCTCAAACATCCTTGCAATCAAATACAAGAAATATCTTATATCCCCAACACACCCAATACAATGGCAAATTGTATGGGTGCACTAGTTCAGCGAAGAAATGGTGATACTAGTGTAGTATGGATAGTAGATATATACTTTTATAACCTGAATAAATAAAAACACTGAGGTAACAAGTAATAAAATTAAGCATACACGGTATTGCAATACTTGGGAATGAGGACTAGGGTTCTTACTTTCACTAGTGCAATCTCTCAACAATACTAACATAATAGAATCATCCCTCAACGTGTGACAAAGGATCACTCCAACGTTCCTATTAGTGGAGAACATAAGAAGATATTGTTGCAGGTGATGAACCACCTCAAAGTTATTCTTTTTGGCCACTCCATTGAGATATTCTTATAAGTGTCACAAACAGCCCTTGAGTTTGTACGAGAATAACACCTATGATACATATCAATCAAGCCAAATGTCACCTATATACTACAATGTCACCTCAAGTATCCGTGGGTTAATTATTCGACATGCATCAAACAGTTCCATATTCATCATATTCAATCCACAGAAAGAACTTCAAAGAGTACCCCAAGATTTCTATTGGAGAAAGTAGGACAAGAACGTGTATTAATCCATGTCCATAGATTACCCCATTGTAACCACATGAATCTCCAACTTGAGTACCAAAACATATATCAAGTGAATCAATAGAACACCCTATTGTAACCACGGGTATCCACATGCAAGACATACATCAAGTGGTATCAAATACAATACTCAATACGACACAACAAAATCACAACGGAAAGATTCAATTCATAACATCAAGATAGCAAGGGACAAATACCATATAACCAAACTATATTAACAAAGCTCGTGATACATCAAGAACGTGACATGTCAAGAACACGGGAGAGAGAGAGAGAGAGAGAGATCAAACACATAGCTACTGGTACATACCCTCAGCCCCGAGGGTGAACTACTCCCTCTTTGACATGGTGGCCGCCGGGATGATGAAGATGGCCTTCGGTGATGATTGCCCCCTCTAGCAGGGTGCCGGAAAAGGCTCCGAATGGGATTTCTTCTACACAGAGAGTTGCAACGATGGAGCAGAAGTTCTAGGTTAACTTGTGGGTTTTTTGAGATTTATAGGATTTTTCTACATTGGAATCACGTTAAATGCAGCCACGAGGTGGTGCCAACTAAGAGGGCACACCCAGGGGGTGGTATCGTCCTGTTGTAGTGACACCAACAGATGTCCCTCCTCCGGTGGTTTTTTGCTCCAGTATTTCTTATTTTCTCTAGTAAAATGACCAAAAAGTTTTGGGAGATTCCGAGAGCTTTTATTTCTACAAAAAAAATCAACATCATGGTATTTCTGCTAAAATTATCGTCAGTCTGGGTTAGTTCCAATTAAATCATATAGAGTGCATCAAAACTGTATAAAAGTATTCTAAACATAGGCAAATATGGCATGAATACTTCATAATTTATCGATACGTTGGAGACATCACCTGCCTCCTCCCCAGACCTTTGCTCCGCTAACATGTCTTACCCATGTACAATTGCCCGCTCCTTGTACTATTGGGTGCCCTAGAGGTATATGCTTCATCGAGAGGGCTAAAATAACCTTCGTCTTCTATTTATTCGACAATGCCTCTCATCGGAGTGGCACCGGAGGGATATGTTCAGACGGATGGGAAGGGTGGGCTCCGCTTTCGTGAAGCACAAGTTTGGGCTGTTTTTTGGGCGAGCGACGATGGTGCCCTGGGAGCGGGCAAGACACCAGCTGTGGATGTCAGTAATGCATCGGTGGTGGCCTCCTTGGGACCCAAGTGACGGGCTTCCCATGTTCTACTTTTCCTCGATGTTTGCGGAGGCCGTAGACGTGTTGGTCGTCGCCTTGTCGATCTCCGTGAAGCTGGCTTCTTTCTCCGCTAGCAGGGTGCGGTTCCGCGTACGTTGAAAGCGAATAGCATCGACACACGCATAGGAGGAGCGGGCCTCATTCACGGCAGCAACTTGCCACTCCTGTGTGAGCGTACTTGGAGCAGCGAGTTGTTGTGGGACGCGCCGCCTTGGAGCCTCTCCTATGGTATAGACGACCCGGGGTGACGGGAGAGGTTGAACAGAGAGTTTCTTAGCTCGTATTCGTGTCACGACCCGGTCCTTGATAGGGCCGTGAATATCTGTGCTTACTGTGTCATTCCCTCGATCAATAGTTGACACGCATAGTTGACGACGAAACACCAAGAATACATCACATGTCATACTATTTACATCGAAGATCCAGTGCTTTACAATACAAACCTTCTTAGCTCATGGGCGGAGATAGTGTTATAGTCTTGCGGCGGAGATAGTGTTATAGTCTTGCGGTGTCCATCAACTCAAAGGCAAGAGTTGAGTATAGTGTCGTAACCTTACTTCGTACCTTCCCATCGATGTGTAACCCTCCAACATGATACGTTGCAGCCACAGGGGCAATACATTGGATATATTGGGAAGTTTTATCACGATTGGATCGTTGGAACATAAACATGCAAATTGGTGTGGTTGGGTTTTCCTTTGCGCAAAAATTAGTTTTCTTATCTTTGTAATAGTTGTCTACCCTAATAGTTGGATATATCGTATCACGCGGTAATCTTGGACATACCGTATCAGGCAATAGTCCAAAGTAAGCATTTGAATATGTGGGCGTCCACATCACACTTCCTCCCCAAGCCTTTCTCCAGAGACCCTGGTTCACTCCCAGTCCTCCGAAATTAGCTCCACAGTCCGCTTTGGTTCAACCTATTGATTTTATAAGAAGAGGTGAATGCGATCAAGCTGACAATTCTTCGATGAGTTGCTCAAAATTTGTTCGTAACCGGGGACATATTTAATCATGTTCAACTGTATACACTCTGCACAAGTTTGTGTACTTTACCCATGATTCTCGATCACACCCTCCTCCTACTAAACTTCACTTGTGAAGTAGCTAGGTAGATCAAGATGCGAATTTTGGGAAGTAGTAGCCCTCTCCGAAATGATACACTGATACGTCTCCAATGTATTGATAATTTATGAAGTATTCATACCATGATTGCCTATGATTACAATACTTTTATATGGTTTTGATGCACTTTATATTATTTATTTTGAACTAACCCAGACTAACGTTGTTTTCAGCATAATTACCATGGTGTTGTTTTTTGTGCAGAAAAAGGAAGTTCTCAGAATTCCCAATTTTTTATAATGTTTTTAGAGGAAATCAGCAATATTAGAGCGAAGAACCACCGAAGGGATCCACTTGTGGGCCACAAGCCAACAAGCACCCCAAGGTTGCACCCTGATGGCTTGTGGGGCCCACGTAGCTCCATTTAGCGTGATTCCAATGCTGAAAAATCTTATATATGCGAGAAACCCCAGAAATAAAGAGAAAACTGCTGCTCCGCTGCCGCAACTCTCTGTATCGACAAAAAACCAATGTGGAGACGTTCTAGTACCATCCCGGAGAGGGGAAATCATCTACGGCGGCCATCTTCATCATACCGGCAAAGGCCATGATCAGGAGGGGATAGTTCACCCTCGAGCTTGAGGGTTTGTACTAGTAGCTATGTGTCTAATCTCTATCTCTCTCTCGCGCGCGCGTTCTTGAGATGGGACAATCCCGATGTATCACGGGCTTTGTTAATATAGTCGGATCATATTGTGTTCCTCCCTTGCCATCTTGTTGTGATAAATTGAATCTTTACCTTTAAGATCTCGATATGTTGGATTGAACATTTTGGCATGAGAGCACTTGATGTATGTCTTGCATGCGGATACCCATAGTGGCATTAGGGTATTCAAATGATTCAGTTGATATATGTTATGGCATCAACTTGCGGATTCTGGTGACCTTGGGGATCTATGCATAGGGGTTGATTGCATGTTTTCATACCACGTTCTCCGATTGTAATCTTGGGGTGCTCCTTGAAGTTATTTGTGTTGGATGGAATATGATACATCTGAAGTTGTTTGATGCATGTAATATAATTTACCCACATATACTTGAGGTGACATTGGAGTATCTAGGTGACATTAGGGTTGATTGACATCTATCATGGGTGTTATTTTAGTACGAACTCTAGGGTTGTTTGTGACACTTATAGAAATAGCTCAAAAAATTGATCAAAAAGAATAACTTGGAGGTGGTTCTACTACATATGCCAATTTCATCTATTTTATATCCGCTACATAGGAACTTTGGAGTTATTCTTTGTTGCAAGTTGAAGGATGATCATATGATTCTACTATGTTAGCATGGTTGAGAGATTGCACTAGTGAAAGTATGAACCCTAGGCCTTATTTCCAAGCAGTTATACAATGTTTTTCTCGTTGTTTTACACTTGTTACATTGCTGTTTTTATATTTTCAGACTACAAAAACTTGTATCCACTATCCATACTACACTTGTATCACCATATCTTTGCCGAACTAGTGCACCTATACAATTTGCCATTGTATTGGGCGTGTTGGGGGCACAAGGGATTTCTCGTATTTGATTGCAGGATTGTTTGAGAGATACCATATTCATCCTACACCTCCCACGGATTGATAAGCCTTAGGTCATCCACTTGAGGGAAAATTGCTACTGTCCTACAAAACTCCGCGCTTGGAGGCCCAACATAGTCTACAAGAATAAAGTTGCGTAGTAGATGTCAAGCCGTTTTCTAGCGCTTTTGCCATACACGTGAGTGCTTGCAGGTACATCTTTAGAACTTCCAATTAAATCTTCTAGTTTCTTGTTTTTTACTAGTTTGGTTTCATAAAAGAAAACTACAAAAAATGGAGTTTAGGTTGCCTCGTTTGCTTTGTCTTTATAATTTCTTTCATGAAAATGATGGTTCAAAAAATTGTGCTCAATTGTAGAGGAAGAATTTATAAAAATGCTTAATGTGAATTCCTTTAATGATGATCATGATAGTAATATTTTTAGTATGAATTCTGTGTATATCCATGATGCTAATGATATGCAAATCCACAAGCTTGGGGATGCTATGTTTGTTAAAGATGATATTTTTAGTCCTCCATGTTTTGATGAGCAAATTTATTATGAGGAATGCATGCCTCCTATTTATGATGATAATTGTGATGACATGTATGCTATAAACAGGAATAATAACCATGAAACTTGTCATCATGATTTTCATTTTCATTTGGATTATGCCACTCAAATATCACATGATATTTATTTTGTTGAGTTTGCTCCCACTACTTTGAATGAGAAGAATTTTGCTTGTGTGGGTAGTAAGAAAAAAATTATGATTGTGCATCATTAAAAGGATAGGATTTTAATTATCCAAGTAGTCTATTCACCCCCTCTAGACACCTCTTCTGTCGATCTCTCATCGTTAAAGAATGACGAATGAAAAATAAGTGACTCAAGACAATTGCAACAAATATCAAAGGTCACTCGCACAGGTAGCACTCAAAAGTTACCTCATTTGATGGATGATGAACCGAGAACAGGGGCACCAGCCTGGTCCCCCTGGGATTGTCGTGGGCCGGAGTGACGGCCATGAGCTTGGCCTCCACTGCGTCCGTCTCGAGTTCCTCTGGTTTCGTCCGGGTAGGATAACTCAACCTTGCATACATCCACATTGGATGGGCCTTGGCTTGCAGCGGCTGGATCATTCATTGAAAGAATACTTCCAGCATGTCCAAGCCATTGACGCCCTTACACACTAATGCTACCAACGTGATCACGAGGATGTCCACCTCCACCTTATTCGCTTTGGATATTGTCAATGAGGGGACCGACCGAATGCACTCTAGCGAGTACGGCGGTAGGCCCGACTGACCCTCGCTGACTGGAATGTCGTGGCAATAGAACTATGAGTCCTGCCAGCACTTCACCGAGTCCGGGAAAGACATCTGCGGGAAGCTACCCTTTCCCCTCGGCTGAATTTCTAGACCCCCCACACACCTGCACTATATTGCCCCCCAACCGAGTGGACTTGTTCATAGTGATCACTCCACATGTAAAGAGATGCTTAAACAATCCCCAATGGGGATGGGAGTCGAGGAAGTTTTCACAAAGGGAGACGAAAGAGACTAGGTAGGAAATGACATTGGGAGGAAGATGATGGATTTGAGCACCATAGAAATCTAAGAATGGGTGAAAAAATGGGTGCACCGACAAAGAAAAACCTCGCTCGATGATTCACTTTTCCCCGCGCTGCGCTGGCTTGACCTCGCCCGCTTCAAGCACCCTCCATCTACCAACAGCGAGGAGCCCCTAGCTCTCCATCTCCCGCAATCAGTCGGCGGTGGTCCGCGGCCACAGCCAGTTGCCGTGGATGAACCCCGTTGGCGCTCTAGTGCTCGAAGACTACCCGCATGACCCGCGCGACCCCTTCTTCTTCGCTTTCTTGGCCTTCGTGATCACGCTCTTCATCATCTCCAGCAAATCAGGCGGCAAGTTAGAGGCGGAGAAGAGCGGGGAGAAGTCCGGTGGGGCGTCAGAGAAATTGACGATTGGGAAAATGAGATATGTTTCCCTCTCGCTACGCGTGCGAGCATTTTATACTTAGGATCGACTCATCTTTAGCTATCAATTAGCAAGGATGCCGAGATCCGTGAGATCTCCTATGCAGCATTTCTGGGATACATGGCGGTAATCGTGACGCTAGGATCGAGGCGCCTCACCCACTTGCCCATTACTACGACGCAACCGTCCCCGCGTGTGCGCGTGCGTCACCCAGTATTTCAAACTGGCAAAAATCTTGCCATGACTTGACCTGAACGGGCGCGCCTTCTGGTTCACCCACAGGTTCCAAATGAACTTGCATACGAGCCGTGGGAATGTCCGAGTGAGAGAGAATCCATCGACGTTGGACCGCGCGAGGCATTCGATCTGGTTAGATCAATCGGAATCATAAATCCCGAATCTGTCGTGGTTGTTGAGATCGAGTGGGAAACTCATCAGATTGGTTTCCCGAAGGCTCCGAGACGTCGACGACACTCCTGGACGTCATTCACTCGACCTCTCAAACCTCAACGGATTCGGGAGCTACTAATGAGGTTTCCTACAAGGGGTGGGGCCATAGACCTGACATCTTGGGCCCACGTGGGGGCCCTCATTATCATTGAAGTCCTTGGACTAGAGATGCATTCAGATGCATCTGAACGAATCACTTAGATTCACCAAGTCACTCGGACTACATTCCACCAGTCGGATCAACATCTGCAGTCGGTATAGATGAAGCTGAGACGACATGGAAGCCATGACGTACGAGGGACTTAAATTCACACGTAAAGTACTGTAAATAATGGTGTCACCCGTAATGCTCCTTGTTAAAGCACTTGTTTCATGTAACATTTGCGGTTACTAGAATTAGTGGCCCTTGTAATGATGCTCACTCGCTGGTGGCGCACTCTATATAAGCCATCCCCGGGCGCGAGAGAAATGGTTCCACACTCTCAGTAATCAGATACCCCCATATGAATACACTTAGCCTCCGTGGCTCGAGACGTAAGGTATTTACCACTCCCCGGTGGAGCCCGAACTCGTACGTCCGAGTGCTTCATCCGCTCCATAGCTATGCTCCGCCCCCTTTTATTTGTATCCCCCATAATACTTTCAGGTTTATCCCCTCGATAGTTGGTGCCCATCATGGGGCTATGCAAATTCCGGTGCAAGCGGAGATTCATCTTTCCAGTCATCATGATGACACTCGACGATGAGATCATCTTTGGTTCCCTGAGCTTCACCACCGACGACTTGTCGTGGCTGTAGGAAGCATTGTTCGACATTGATGTGTTGCCCACCCGCAGTGCGACTCATTTCAGTGTGCTTGGTGCACGGAGTTTTCATTCGTCACCCTTCGATGCCGTATGCATGGTTTGGCACCTCCACGCCCCACTGCAGTCCGTTGTAAGCGTTCCAGGCGCTCATGATTGCAGTGTTGGATTAAGCACGCCGTGGCATTTTAAGCCACGGCTGGACTTGTGTCCATGCTCAGTTCCGATGAGCCCACCTCAACCTTTTCCCTTCTTTGTGCAAGGATTCTACGTATGAGTCCGAATGCGAGAGCAGCGGAAATGCTAGAGAGATTTTGATGCCGAAATGACTAAGGGAGCACACCCTAGCGCCCGTGACAATGTCAACGCCGATGCCTACACCCCCAACCCCTTAGTCGGGAGCAGTCGGAAGAGATCAGTCGTAGGAACAATCATGTTCTGCTCACGCCCATCGTCGGGAATACCCCGGAGGAGATAGCCTTGGAGTCCATGCATTAAGCCACTTTGGTTGTGCGTGAGAGGCTCGAGCGACTTCAGAGGTCACTCGACAAACACGCAGCAAGGGAGCAACCTAGATCCAGTCGTAGTCGTCGTCCATTTTTTCGGACGATTGGTCGAATGACATCCGAGTGATCCGCACACCGATGTTGAACTTGGCCTCAACCACTCGGATCGCTGAATCAATTCAGTCGTTTGACTTGGTGGCTAGGGAAGGCATTTGGCAGATCCAGAGACTACAGAAGACCGCCTTACAACAAAATTATGCGGTGTCACAATCGCACCAACTCATTCACAGCAAGTCTGTCCGGGCGAATAATGTGCAGTCATCCCATAGTCCACTTCCACAAAGAAGAAACCAGCGATCTCCTCCTCTTCCGAGAGGCCACCACGGAGGGCACTAGCATGACGACTGCGACGCTGCACGCCCCCTCTAAGGGGGGGTTCCTATGGCCAATGACCTTACAACGCTGGCCGACCCCGTGTGGATGAGCACAAGAGGAGTCCTGTTTGGCGATGGGGTTATGAGGAAGACTCCCTAGAACCTTCGTAGCTCGATGCCACAGACATCATAACCTAGAATGTGGTCGACAGAAACAGGCATAATAGACACCGACTGAGCGGCTGGGATACCTCTGGTCTCGAGTTCTTTAGTGGGTATATCCGAGAAGCTGAGATTTTCTGAACTACAGGTTGGCCACAAGGATCGGGAAGTTTATCGGCGAATCAAAGCCAAATACCTGGCTTGAAGATTACCGAGTGGCCGACTAGATCCATGGCGGTGATGACTCGGTTGCGATGAAGCATCTTCCTCTCATGTTGGAGGGATCTGCGCGGGCTTGGTTGAATTAGTTGCCTGCTAGTTGGATATGTTGTTGGGAAGACTTGGCCTGAGTGTTCGTCAAGACATTCGAGGGCATATACAAACGCGGGGGTGGTTTGACGGAGTTGCAGCACCGCATCCAAAAACAACAGTGAGATGCTCCATGAGTACATTCAGCGCTGTAGCACGTTGCACAACACCGTGGAGAATGTGTCTGAGCATCAAGCCATCTGAGCCATCAAGGTGGGCACTATGTATCGAGAGCTCATCCTGAAGTTCGGCCAAGCTGGAGACCTCCCTTCAGTTGGGCCATGGATATCGCTAACAAGTATGCTAATGACGAGGAAAAAAACCTCCTGCGTAGCGGCCAAGCTCTAGACGGTGACGCCCCTCACCCGAGAGGCAACACTGGGAAAAAGCAAAAGCGGAAAGCCGAGGCCTCAAGCATGGTGGAAGTTGCTGCCATCCCAGGCAAGGCCAAGGCAAGCCCAAACAAACTAAGAAGGAAGAATCAGCGGCCAAGATGAAGGGTGAACCCAAGAGCGACTTATTAGATTAGCTGTGCCAGGTCCACACCAAGAGAGATAAGGATGGAAACCCCATCTACCCAAAGCACATCAGTCGAGATTTTTCCTGGCACAAGCAGGAGATGCGAGGAGAGCCCTCATGAGAAAGGACGAAGACATGGAATGAGAAGAGGCCTCCAAGTACCCTAACATTGAAGAAGTCCTCATGATCTTCGTCGACGTCGAAAGCCAGATCTGATTGCAGGTTGTTAATCGGGATGTCAACATGGTAGCTCCAGTTGTCACCAAGTACCTCAACTGGGCGAAGATGCCCGTTACGTTTGACCAGTCGGATCATCCAACCCACATACCCACCTACGGGAGGCCGGCGCTAGTTGTCGACCCTGCTATCAACGGAGTCCCACTACGCACGGTCTTGACAACGGAGGCAGCAGGCTCAACATATTCTACAGTGACACGCTCAAGGCGATGGACATCCCAATGTCCTGATTGAGCAAGAGCAACATGCATTTCCACGGGGTCATCCCACGGAACAAGGCGGAATCACTCGGCCAAATCACTTTTGATGTCATTTTCGGAGGCGAGAAGATTTTTCGGAAGGAGTGACTGGCCTTGAACGTGGTAGATTTTCATAGTGCCTATCATTCTATCCTTGGTAGGCCTGGCTATGCACGTTTCATTATCCGTCTATGTTACGTGTATGTTAAACTTACGATGCCAGGGCCAAAGGGTGTGATCATAGTGTCCGACGAGTGCCTCCAACAGGCCTCCAAAATCACAAATGAGCATGTGCTCATTGTGAAACTCGACGGGTATGAGAAGACGGTGGACACTGCATATTTTCTCAAGTGGAAGCCACCGGCTACTGAATCAGATTTTTAGTCGGCGAATGAGACCAAACAGGTCCACGTTCACTCGAACGATCCGAGTGCCGCCGCGACGAACATCTCGACATCACTCAGTGAGAAATAGGAAGTCAAGCTCATCCAGTTCCTCCATGAGAACTCAGTCATCTTTGCATGGAAGCCATCTGACATGTCAGGGATTCCTAGTGTTCTGGCTATGCACCGACTCCGAGCCGACCCTAAGGTCAAGCCAGTCAAGGAGCACTTGCATCGATCCTTTGAAGAAAAGCAAAAGGCAGTCGACGAGGAGATTGCTCGACTCCTAGCTACCGAGTTCATTCATGAGGTATACCGCCCCGAGTGGCTCGCGAATGTCGTCATGGTGCACAAGAAGAAGAACTCACTCCGCATGTGTATTGACTTCAAGCACCTCAATCGGGTCTGTCCGAAAGACCACTTTCCCTTACCTCGTATAAACGAGATAGTAGATTCTACTGCTGGATGTGAACGCATGTCGTTCCTGGATGTGTACTCTGGGTACCACAATATCCAAATGTATGGGCCTCACGAAATGAAAACAACCTTCATCACCCTATTTGGTTGTTTCTCATACATCACTATGCCATTCGGTCTAGAAAATGTTGGGGCTACTTTCAAGCGCATGATTTAGAAATGCTTACAAAAGCATATCAGCCGTAAATTCGGGTGTTTCAGGACCTCCTTTAGGATTTTTGGGATATTAGAGAATTTATAGGCCAAAGAGGGACGTCGGGAGATCCACCAGGGGTCCACCACATATCAGGGCGCCCCCCTCGGGTGTGCCCTGGTGTGTGCTGGTACCCTCGTGCAGCCTCCTACCTCCTTCCGAAGGTTCGAAGTCTTTATTTGGTACAGAAAAAATCACCAGAAAGATTCATGGCAATTGGACTTCGTTTGGTACAGTAAACTTGAAAAGTGAAAAACATGCTAAAAACACCAACTGGCACTAGGCACTGGGTCAATATGTTAGTGCTAAAAAATATTATAAATTGGTAAATAAATGCCCCAAAAGTATCCTATAATGATAACATATCAGCATGGAACAATCAAAAATATAGATACGTTGGAGACATATCAACGGACAAGCCATGAAAATATCATGATAGCTATCTTATGAGCATGCAAAGAAATATGACAATGAACGCTCAAGTCATGTATATGATGAAGATGGAAGTTGGATGGCAATATATCTTGGAATGGGTATGGAAATACCATGATAGGTAGGCATGGTAGCTTTTTTGAGGAAGATATAAGGTGGCTTTTGTTCAACAAAGCGTATATGTCGATAGATGTGGATGCACCGGCGGAGTTTACACCAATCCTCGAGGTGAGAAAGGGAAATGCACGGTATCGAAGAGGCTAGCAAATATGAGGTGGTGAGAGTGCGTACATCCATTGATTCACATTTATCACAAAGAACTCACATACTTATTGCAAGGTTTTATTGGCTCTCCTGAAGCAAAGAACTACTCAGATGCTTCTAGGGAGGAGGTTGGTAGGAGTTAGTCCTCACGTGCCCCCGATTATAACAACACAAAGGATTTCCACCAAGGATAAATTATGCTCCAATATGCATCGCATAACTAGAGACTATACATGCTCCGGGAACCACAAACCGTAACATCAATATTCTTACTAATCGACAATCATCCACTAGTGCACCCACATATTACTATCTTAATGTCGCAAAACTATTGCAGTGAATCAAACATATCATATTCAGTGATCTAAAAGTTTTATCTAAGATTTTATGACAAACCATATAAATGACCAATTCTTGTTGACTCTCCAAATAGGTATAAGTGAAGGATGACAGTTTAATTCTTTCTACAAAATACCATGCTCTAATAAATATAAGTTAAGAAAATTACAAATATACAAATAATGGTTTTCTATATGTAGAGAAACACGCATACAACTTCGAATGATATAAGTGAAGCACATGAAGCATTCTATAAATCCATACTTAAAAGATACAAGTGAAGTGCAAAGTGTTGGGGAACGTTGCATGGGCAACAAAAAATTTCCTACGCACACACAAGAGCTATCCATGGAAATGCATATCTACGGCAGGGGGAGTGTATCTACATACCCTTCTAGATCGCTAAGCGGAAGCGTATATAACGCGGTTAATGTAGTCGTACTCTTCACGATCCAATTGTGGTCCAAACCGATCCAACACCGAATGGGTGGCACCTCCGCATTCGGCACACGTGCGGCACAATGACGTATCGTCCTTCTTGACCAACAAGAAAAAGATGAGAAGTAGATGGATCACAACCAGCATGCCAGTTTGGTCGTGGTGCAGATTCCAGCAAGGCTTCACCAAGCACTACTAGAAAAGAGATTAGCGGAGGAACGGGGTAATGGGAGGGAGAGGGCTGCCTTCGGGGCATGGGATTGTTGTCTCCAGACCTTCCCCTCTCATCTACTATATATGGAAGGCAAGGGGTAGGGTTAGGTCGCATCCATTGGCCCCTTCTTCACGGAGGGCTGACGGCTAGGGTGGAGTCCTCCCTCCACAAGGAAGGGAGGAGTCCCCCTCCTCCAAGGTAGCTCTGGGTGCCGTGTCCGTTTGGGTCTCTTGCTCCCAAGCCCAATTCTCCTCAAGGGGCTCGTGCCCCTGGCCTAGGGTGGCTAGGGAGCCACCCATAGAGCCCATGTGGGCCCACAGGGCAGGTGGACCGCCCGATGGACCCCCGGAACCCTTTCCGCACCCCGGTACACTACCGGTAATGCACAACAATTGTTCGGTAGGCAAAATAGGATTCCCCATATATAAATTTTTACCTGTGGAACATCCCGGAACTCCTCGTGGCATCTGGGATCTCATCTGGGACTCCAAATAACATCAATAGAGCGTTAATCGTGCGGACCCTACGGGTTCGAGAATCATGTGGATATGACCAAGACACATCTACAGTCGATAACCAATAGCAGGACCTGGATGCCCATATTGGTTCCCACATATTCCGCGAAGATCATTATCAATCGAACCATGATATCAAGGATTCAGTCAATCTCGTATGCAGTTCCCTTTGTCCAGCGGTATGATACTTGCCGAAGATCCGATCGTTGGTATCTCCATACCTAGTTCAATATCGTTACCGACAAGTATCTTTACTCGTTCCATAATACAAGATCCCGTGAATAACTCCTTAGTCACATTGGTTGCAAGCTTCTTGTGATGTTGTATTACTGAGTGGGCCCATAGATACATCTCCGTCATACGGAGTGACAAATCCGAGTATCGATCCATGCCAACCCAACAAACAACCTTGGAGATACCTGCAGAGCATCTTTATGATCACCCACTTACATTGTGACGTTTGATACACAAAAGGAATTCCTCCGGTGTCAGGGAGTTGCATGATCTCATGGTCATAGGAACATATACTTGACATGAAGAAAGAAGTAGCAGTAAACTAATACGATCAAATGCTATGCTTAAGGTTGGGTCTTATCCATCACACCATTCTCCTAATAATGTGACCCTATTATAAAATGACAACTCATGTCTATGGTTATGAAACCTTATACATCTTTGATCAACCAGCTAGTCCAGTAGAGGCTTTAAGAGCATAATTTTCCCTAAGTAGTTTTGGTGGTTGATGACAATAACCATGCAGACTAAGCATGTGCATTGAGCTTTCACAGATTGTTAGGTGGTACGAGACAGTTGTTTCACCCCTCATGTGTTAAAAGAGAAGACGACATTTTCCTATTGATTTAGTGTTGGTGGACTTGAGTCATAGGAAAATTCATACTATCAAGAGGGGATTGACATTTCTAAAGGTTGGAAGAATGAATCACGTACACATTCACATATTCCCTTCTTTCCCAGCACAATGGAACTGCTCCCTACCCTAAGGACCCTAAGTACTAGCGCAAGCGGTAGTACCGCTCTAATGGGCAGTAGTACCGCTTCAGTGGCAGTGTCGCCCTGTAGTACCGGGCTAAGTACCACTTATGTTTAGCTCTATCTTGTCATCGCACCCTTCTATCTATTGTGAGAGGATGTACCGCTGGGAGCAGAGCGGTAGTACCGCCCTCCCCTTCCAGGCCTACTTGCTCTTATAATTTGCTCTCTGATGTCTTTGGCACTTGAGTGGATTTTGAGCGGTAGTTAAAAGCAAAAGTACCGCTCTGAATGTCACTACCGTACTTCCCTCCTCTTATCCACTAAGTTTGGGGGTCTGTCAGTTCTAAGCGGAAGTACCGCTTGTAGGAGTGGTAGTACCGCTCAGGTAGAACTACCGCCTCCCTAACTTTTGTCAACTGACTGCACCGCCCTGTGCTTCCTTGCAAGCGGAAGTACCACTCCCCCGAGCGTTGCTACCGCTTATGCACGACTTGTGGGCATAAAGTGCTTAGATTTTTAACCACAATATAAGTGGGTATTCTTCCTTAGGGAGGTCTCACCTCTTTTTCCCCAAAGATCCTTTGTTGCTCCAAAATCTCATTCTTGCCTGATCTCTTTCCCTAGCCATCGATTCTTGTTGATGCTCTAGGGTTTGCTAGAGAAGGCCTCGATCCACACTTCCACCAAGAGAAATTTCATTTCCCCCCACTAATATATTTGCACACGAACACGTCACCATGTACCCTCGACGCCGGGAGTGATGCACCGCAGCTCATGTCGAAGGAGACCCGTCCGGAAGCGCGGTACACAACCGTCCGGCGGGCGCTTTTGTAGACCCGAAACCCCACAGGAATGGGAGGGACCCCGTCAGGGCGTGCGAGGGCTATGGGTTGCCCTAGGTTGGCCTGACGACTCCTAGGGCCTAGTGGATCACTGCCCTCCGATGCGAAGAACGAACAAAGAACGAGGAACAAGAAGAACCAGTGAGAAGATAAAAGTAAAGGTGAAAAGTGGTAGATTGATTTGTTCGATTGTATGGTGTACCGATTGGCCATCACCTCCAATATATATATATGAGGCGTCTGGACTTCCCGTACAAGAAAAGGACTAAAAATCCCGTCCAAAACGTCAAAACCCCTAACCTAACTCGGATAGGAAACTTTAGCAATTTTCCGGACAAACTCGGAGCAACCAAGTGATTTTTCTCGGTCCCACCGAGTTAACGTGGCCAACTTTCTGTAATATTCTGCATCTCACTTGGAATTTCGGAGTGATCTTTCTTGTAATTACTGAATCAACTCAGTGTCACCGAGTCAAAAAACATGGTGGTTCCAAAATGACTCCGCAACTTCTGTTGTTGATCTTGTCTGGGCTCCACAGGTTACATACGACCTCTGATGGAGACGATCTTTCTATCAAAATCATCCGTTTTGAGGAGACGCACAACTTTCAAGTTGAAATATTTTACATCAAAGGCCATATTAATAGATTCTCATGTCGTTATTTAATCTGGTGTCAATATGAGCATCTCTGATCTTGTCATAAGTTTTGCATCGGAGCTCCGTTTTAGAACATTCTCATATCCATCTTGATCTTCTCGAAGAAAGCCATCCAATGGTGACTTCCAATCATAAATTTGAATTAATCTTGACATAGATTTAAGCAACTTTTACGATTGTGCCACTTTTGAGCGTCAACATAATCCCTTGCGAATCTTGTTACTCTTGGGTGTTTGAGCACCCTAGACGGAAGAGGTCACCTCGAAGCCATATTCCATTATTGTGAAGCTTCGTGGTGGTGTTGGGAGCCTCCAATTAAGTTGTGGAGATTCCTAAACCTTGTTTGTAAAGGTCTGGTTGCTTCCTTCAAGTGCACCACTAGTGGAATCACAACATCTTGCATTGTGTGAGGGCATGAGGAGAATACGGTGGCCTTAGTGGCATCTTGGGGAGCATTGTGCCTCCACACTGCTGCAATGAAGACGTACTTCCCCTCAAAGGGAACAAACTTCGGTAACACATCCTCGTCTCCATCGACTCCATTTGTGGTTACTTCTCACCTTTACTAGTGCAAGAATTATTTATATTGTATCATTTACTTGCTTGTGTTGTTATTGTTGTTAGCATCATATATGTTGCTCACCTATTTACATATCTAGACAAACTATTTGTTGCTAAGCCTAATTTGTTAATGAAAATTTAAAAACGGGTAGTTGCCTATTCACCCCCCTCTATTCAACCACATCAATCTTTTGAGAGGCTCACTAGGGAGACACTATTATCTATATTTCCACACATGTATGTGAGTTTCCGATCGATACAATTCTAGCATGAATAATAGGCATTATAATGAACATGGAAATCTGATAATAACTAATTTATTATTGCCTCTAGGGCATATTTCCAACACCTCCCACATGCACTAGAGTCAATAATCTAGTTCACATCGCCATGTGATCCACACCCAATGAGTTATGGGGTTTGATCATGTTTTGCTTGTGAGAGAGGTTTTAGTCAACGGGGATGCAACATTAAGATTCGTGTGTACTTTGCAAATCTGTATGTCACATTGTAGATGGTGCTACCACACATATAGCTGGCCATGGGAAACCCGGCCTGGTCGGCCCGACCCTGCCTGACCTTACCCACGGCCCGGGCTCCGTACTAGATTTTGAGCTCGATGGTCGGTCCGGGTCGGGACCGGGTCCGTCATATTCACGTTTTACCGAAGAGGCCCGACCCAAGGCACGAGGCCTGGTGGGCTTTATCAGCGATGGCTCGGTCTTGGGCCTAAAAACCCCTAACCTAACTCAGACACGAAACTTTAGCAATTTTCCGTACCAACTCGGAGCCACCAAGTGATTTTTCTCGGTCCCATCGAGTTAACGTGGCCAACTTTCTCTAATCTTATTCATCTCACTCCGAATTTCTGAGTGATCTTTCTCCTAAACGAAATGACTCTGCGTCTTCTGTTGTTGATCTTGTGTGGGCTCCACAGGTTGCATACTACCTACGATTGAGACGATCTTTATATAAAAATCGGCCGTTTCAACAAGACGCACAACTTTCATGTTGAAATATTTTCCATCAGAGGCCATACTAGTCGAGTTCCATGTCGTTCTTTAATCTGATGTCAATATGAGCATCTGTGATCTTGTCATAAGTTTTGCATCGGAGCTCCATTTTAGAACATCGTCATATCCATCTTGATCTTCTCGAAGAAAGCCATCCCATGGTGACTTCCAATCATAAGTTTGAATTAATCTTGACGTAGATTTAAGCAATTTTTATGATTGTGCCACTTTTGAGCGTCAACACATGCCCCCTGTTTTTCGGTGAAGCTTGTGTGCCGAAAAACAACTTGTTTGTAGTTTTCTCTAAGGTCGGTGTCGACACCCCATCGGCCATTTATTCTTCTCACGGCGATAATCATATACCGGCCATGTTTTATTCTAAGTGAGATTGCCGGTGCACTAAAGACTGGGGTCTCATGTACCCCAAACTTGTGCACGGGCGCCGACAACACCCTTGGCGGCAGTACATGAAGAAGGCTCACGAGGAAAGATAACCCAAGCTCACCAAGGCCACACCCCTCCAAGGGTGTGAAGAAGAAGCCCAAGCTACAAGGCCCGGACAAGGCCTCCTTGCCGGGAAGACACGCAAAGCCCCGGCAAGCCCTCCTTGCCGGAAACACACGCAAGGCCCCGGCAAGCCCTCCTTGCCGGGAAGACGTCGAAGGCCCTGGCAAGACCTCCTTGCCAGGAAGACGGGTTAGGCCACTGGCAAGGACGCCAGGCCGGCAAGCTCCCTTCGCCCGCCAGGTGTCCCTCCTGCCACAGTGCCACCCACTACCACCGCTCCAGCGCATCCCTCATGCGCCAGCACAAAGCCTAGGTGTCAAAACACCTAGGTACGTGTCGATGCCACCTTGATGCAGGTCAGGGGCCTGACAAGGCATTTACTGCCCCTGGCACTGCGGTAGATAGATAGTTGTGAACCCACTACAGAGCACTGTTGGTGACCCCTTTGCCTATAAAATGAGGCCCAAAGCTCAGTTCTAGTGGTTGGACCTTTTGTGGTTCTGGACTCTTTGATAACCAACCGAAAGGCAATTACTGTAGCAAGTGGCCCTACAGTAAGCACCTAATACAACACACAAAGCAGGAGTAGGGTTTTACGCGCTAAGCGGCCTGAACCTGGGTAAAAGACCTTGTCAGTGCTGACCGTTAGTTCGGCTCTTGGCACCGCCTCTCTCCCTCCGCCGAACGATCAAATGATCCCTCGAGGTTCTCCCAACCACGTCATTTTCCCAACATATTTGGTGCGCCAGGTAGGGGGCTGCTGAGAGTTTTTTCACGAATTTGAGCAAGCTCCACACAAGATCTTTGGAAGTTGAGCGCATCGCCGCGGTTCCCCAAAGCGGGACGCAGCGGTGGTCTCTCCACTTTGCTATGGCCTCCTGGCGCCTGCGCGGACGCGCTGCTCCACAAGCGTGGGCCGAGGAGGTGTGCACCCCAAGTCCGACGCCATCAGGCTGATGCGTCGCTCCAGGACAATATGTTGTTGTCGAGTGCGTGCCTCGGAGCTTCGGCGAGGCCTCCGACACATACTCTGGCGGACGCACCTCTGCGGAGTGATGCATAGCCGTCGAGGATGCGCCAACAGGTCCCGAAGCCCCGACGCGCACTCCAGCAAAAAATTCTTCCCCCCTGGGAGTGTCACATCGCCACTGGAGATGCGCTCGGGGGCTCCGCCAGCATAGTCTGGCAAAAGAGAGAAAGGAGTTACACCCCCCAAACCCCTCTCCTACGTGATAGTCAAAGACTATTGGCAAGAACCTTGCCGGTAGGGAGGTTGCTGGGAGAGGATAACATCCTGCTTGCCGGGATCTGAGGCCTCGGCAAAAGATCTAGATATCGCGGGAAGAAGTGCCGCGACACAACAGATAAGTGACGAAAATTCTAGATGACAGTTTAGAGTAGATAGATTGTTTCCTTTCTAGAGATCCCGATCTTTGTTTGAGAAACCTGCGCGCAGAAGGAACCTTGCCAGGATCAATGCACCTTGTTTCTGTTTCGAACTCGTTCAATGACCTGAATGACCACAGAGCGCCTTCACACCATTTTGAACTTGCTCAACAGACCAAGTGGCTACGCAGCGCCTTATTTCGCATCGACCCGCGCTCAATGATTTAACGGTTGCAGTGAGTGCGGCAAGGAGTCTTGCCGGTAACGACCCCTCCGACGAACTGCTAAGGATCCGTTCCTCAAAGCACTAGCGGCAGGACCAGTCATGCCGGCAAGCTTCCGGAAAACGCAAAGGGTGTATCATACAAAGAGGGGGATCAGACAAAAGGGAAAACAACATTTCATTCATTTGTTTGAGGCAAGCTCACACATATTACATGGATGATTTTTACTACCCTAACCTATGATTGTCTATTGGCGAGGGACAAGCCCGCCGGACAGGAGTTCTAGAAGACAAAAAGCGGGAAGGCCCCCGGCGCAACCCAGGCCGACTTCTTCTAGACCAGCACTGCGTGGAGGAGAACGGGGCCACAAGGGACGGCGGAGCTGGGAACAAGGCGATGCCAGCAACATGCGGGAGTGTCGGTTCTTCTGGCTCGTCGGTCCTAACTCGGGAGGAGGAAAGCCATAGACATACGGTGATGGTGGGACCGGCGGTCAGTCCGAGGTCAGGTCCTCGTACCCAGGCTTAGCCTGCCGAGGATCTAACTCGTACCCGTTGTCACTCCCGTCTATTCCGTCCTTGTGCCCTCGTGCGAGGAAGGGCTTTCAGTCCCGCTCGAGCTCTCTTCGCAGCAGCTGAGGCACACACTTGAGCTCCCGTTTATTGTGACGGACAACAGGTTGTCCGTCATCATCTTGAAGTTAAGAACGTGCCCATCCCAGAGATTATGGGCATGAGCTAAGCTCTTCCACCCAAGGCCAAGGAACAAGAGCCGATGCCCCAGTTGCTCGACAACCACCGGTACGACGCCATTGCCGCAACCATTCACCCGAAGCCACAACATCGGGAGATTCTCTTTGCTCACCACCTTGGTGAAGGCGATGGGGAGTTGAAGCCGGGTCCTGATGCGGCCTTGCAGTTTGACAAGGAACTCTAACAGAGTCCTTTCAACATGACTCCCCGCGGGAACAAGCCTGGGAGAAGACGAGGGTGCTGGAGTAGCATCCCGCCTTCCCAGGCCACAGCCTCCGCGGCGACCGCGAAACCTCACCCCTCCGCCACCTCGGGCGCTCGGGCCACCCTCCGTAGCTGCGGCCCCTGAAGTTGTGGAATGATCCGAACGGGATCCCCTCGCTGCCCTGGTGGCTGATGGTGGCCACCCTCGTCCCCTAGCCATGGTTAGGAGCGAGCGCCACCTGAAGCTAAGAAAGATACTGTAGAAACAAGCTGGGGTGCTGAGCGTTTCGGCAGTTGGATGGATGAGGAAACCCCCCTCGCAAACAACCTAATTTATAGGGTGAGGCGCGGGGGTTAGCCCTCCTTGCTCCAGGAACTGCTGCCCCTCTCACCCAATCACCCATGATCACAAGCAAACACGGGCCGCCCTGCTGCACCAATGCATGCGGGGGCGGGCCCTGCCACGACTGCAACATTTAAGGCCAGTGATACGTCTCCATCGTATCTACTTTTCCAAACTGTTTTGCCCTTGTTTTGGACTCTAATTTGCATGATTTTAACGGGACTAACCCGGACTGACGCTGTTTTCAGCAGAATTGCCATGATGTTGTTTTTGTGCAGAAATAAAAGTTCTCGGAATGACCTGGAAACTGACGAGGATATTTTGTGGAATATATAAAAAATACTGGCGCAAGAATTACCCGAAGGCACGGAGCCAGGGGCCCACGAGCCCAGGAGGCGCCCCCCCTAGGGCGCGCCTGGCAGGCTCGTGGGGCCCATGTAGCTCCACAGCCTCCAACTCCAACTCTATAAAGTCTCTCTCGCCCACAAAAATTTAGGAGAGACGATTTCATCGCGTTTCATGATAAGGAGCCACCGCTACCACATCTTCTTCCTCGGGAGGGCAGATCTGGAGTCTGTTCTGGGCTCCGGAGAGGGGAAATCGACACCGTCGTCATCATCAACCATCCTCCATCACCAATTCCATGATGCTCTCCATCGTTCGTGAGTAACCTCATCGTAGGCTTGCTGGACAGTGATGGGTTGGATGAGATCTATCATGTAATCGAGTTAGTTTTGATGAGGTTTGATCCCTACTATCCACTATGTTCTAAGATTGATGTTGCTACTACTTTGCTATGCTTAATGCTTGTCACTAGGGCCCGAGTGCCATGATCTCAGATCTGAACCTATTATGTTTTCATCAATATATGTGTGTTCTTGATCCTATCTTGCAAGTTGTAGTCACCTACTATGTGTTATCACCCGGCAACCCCGGAGTGACAATAGCCGGAACCACTCCTGGAGATGACCATAGTATGAGGAGTTCATGTATTCACTATGTGCTAATGCTTTGTTCCGGTTCTCTATTAAAAGGAGACCTTAATATCCCTTAGTTTCCATTAGGACCCCGCTGCCATGGGAGGGATGGACAAAAGTGTCAAACCCCTGGAACCCTAATTAAGTATAGCATTGTGCTCATATCTTCTTTGCATTGCATCCAAGAAAATTGCAACAAGATCAAAGCAAGTGGTGAAATAAAACTCAAAAACACTAGCCACTTCTCAAATTCAAAGAAATTCTAAACTTGTTCAAATCAATGAACCCAAAATGGCCTCAAGAAAAGTTCAACTTTTCTGATAATTCATGGAAGCAAATAAGCAGTGAAGAAAACTATTTTCATAACACATTTGGCATTTTATTTAAATGCAAAAAGCTACTGGATTCAAGTTTAAATTTGAATTCAAAAACTTTATGTTTTCAAAAATGTTAAAAACTTTAGGAATGGTTGGATATATTCCAACAAATATTCTGGTGTGTTCAAAATATTTTTTGTAAACTATTTTGGAGCTGAAATAAATAGCAAATCAAAAATAGTTAGCAAAACAGAAACAAAACAGAAAAAAGGGAAAAGGAGCTTACCTGTCGCTCACCTCAGCCGACGACCAGCTCCCCAGTCGTTTTCCTCCATGCCAGTAGGAGCAGCAGGTGGCCGCCGCGACGCCCGGCGCCTCCACACAGCTCCCTGCCTGCCTGGCCGCCGCTTCACGCTGGCACGCGCGGGGATAACCTCCCCGAGCACTGCCCTATCCATTCCCGTGATCCATTTCTCCCCTCTCCTCACGGTTCCTTCGATCCCCTCTGCCGCCATTGACAGGAGCTCGAGCTCGAGCTGCCCATGCCTCTAGCCACAGGATCTCCCTCCTGAGTGCTCCATTCGCTCCGCCTCGACGAGCTGGTCATCCCTGCAGAAGCAGAAGGTCCCCCGATCCCTGCAACGCCCACGGCACCGTCGTCTTCAAGCTTAGGCCGCGGGCGAGCTTCGATCGATTCGTCGCCCACAGCGCCTCCCCGAGCCGTCTAAGCCCTCCTCTGCACTCTCCGTGAGCCTAGCAAGCTTTCCCCCAAGCTTCCCCCTTTGATCTCTTCCTCTAGGCCTAGTTCCACCGGAGCCCGACGAGGACCGCCGCTGCAGCTCGTCGCCGGTAGCTCTCCGGTGAACGGTTGGTCCTTCTGAGGCCACCAGCAGCTTCAGGCCATCGTGTAGATACTTTAGAAGACCAGCACTAGGCGATTTGTGTTGGAAATATGCCCTAGAGTCAATAATAAATTAGTTATTATTATATTTCTTTGTTCATGATAATCGTTTATTATCCATGCTATAATTGTATTGATTGGAAACACAGTGCATGTGTGGATACATAGACAAAACACTGTCCCTAGTAAGCCTCTAGTTGACTAGCTCGTTGATCAAAGATGGTCAAGGTTTCCTTACCATAGGCAAGTGTTGTCACTTGATAACGGGATCACATCATTAGGAGAATCATGTGATGGACTAGACCCAAACTAATAGACGTAGCATGTTGATCGTGTCATTTTGTTGCTACTGTTTTCTGCGTGTCAAGTATTTGTTCCTATGACCATGAGATCATATAACTCACTGACACCGGAGGAATGCTTTGTGTGTATCAAACGTTGCAACGTAACTGGGTGACTATAAAGATGCTCTACAGGTATCTCCGAAGGTGTTCGTTGAGTTAGTATGGATCGAAACTGGGATTTGTCACTCCGTGTGACGGAGAGGTATCTCTGGGCCCACTCGGTAATACAACATCACACACAAGCCTTGCAAGCAATGTGACTTAGTGTAAGTTGCGGGATCTTGTATTACGGAACGAGTAAAGAGACTTGCCGATAAACGAGATTGAAATAGGTATGCGGATACTGACGATCGAATCTCGGCCAAGTAACATACCGAAGGACAAAGGGAATGACATACGGGATTATATGAATCCTTGGCACTGAGGTTCAAACGATAAGATCTTCGTAGAATATGTAGGATCCAATATGGGCATCAAGGTACCGCTATTGGATATTGACCGAGGAGTCTCTAGGGTCATGTCTACATAGTTCTCGAACCGGCAAGGTCTGCACACTTAAGGTTCGACGTTGTTTTATGCGTATTTGAGTTATATGGTTGGTTACCGAATGTTGTTTGGAGTCCCGGATGAGATCACGGACGTCACGAGGGTTTCCGAAATGGTGCGGAAAGAAGATTGATATATAGGATGACCTCATTTGATTACCGGAAGGTCTTCGGAGTTACTGGGAATTTACCGGGAATGACGAATGGGTTCCGGATGTTCACCGGGGGGGGGGGGGGCAGCCCACCCCTGGGAAGCCCATAGGCCTTGGGGGTGGCGCACCAGCCCTTGGTGGGCTGGTAGGACAGCCCAAGAAGGCCCTATGCACCATAGATAGAATATCAAAGAGAAAAGAAAAAAAGGAGGTGGGAAGGAAGAGAAGGACTCCACCTTCCAATCCTAGTTGGACTAGGATTGGAGGAGGACTCCTCCTCCCCTTGGTGGCGCAGCCCTTGGGGCTCCTTGAGCCTCAAGGCAAGCCTCCCCTCCCCTCCTCCTATATATATGGAGCTATTAGGGCTGATTTGAGACAACTTTTTCCACGGCAGCCCGACCACATACCTCCACGGTTTTTCCTCTAGATCGCGTTTCTGCGGAGCTCGGGCGGAGCCCTGCTGAGATTAGATCACCACCAACCTCCGGAGAGTCATCACGCTGCCGGAGAACTCATCTACCTCTCCGTCTCTCTTGCTGGATCAAGAAGGCCAAGATCATCGTCGAGCTGTACGCGTGCTGAACGCGGAGATGCCGTCCGTTCGGCACTAGATCGAAGCGGATCGTGGGACGGATCGCGGGACGGTTCGTGGGACGGTTCGCGGGGCGGATCAGGGGACGTGAGTACGTTCCACTACATCAACCGCGTTTCTTAACGCTTCTGCTGTGCGATCTACAAGGGTACGTAGATCAGAAATCCCCTCTCGTAGATGGACATCACCATGATAGGACTTCGTGCGCGTAGGAAATTTTTTGTTTCCGATGCGACGTTCTACAACAATTTGACCCTGTTTCCGATGACCTCGACGATGGCCGAGCTTTGGTCGCTGCTGAGCTCCTCGCCGGCGTCAATTCCGGCCACCCCAGCCCCTGGGGTTTGCCCCATCGTGCATGCGGTCGAGTGGCCGTTCTCCCTGGGGTATCCACCGTGCGCGCGGTCGTCGGAGACGAGTTTCCAATGCCCTTCGCCGTCTCTGGTATCACCGGAGGCTCACCGCCGGCAAGGACGACCTCGTCGCCGGTGGATCTTATCTGTCCTGAGCCACTGATGCGTGGGGCTAGCTTCTGGATGATTTTGGTTAACAAAACTAAATTTAATTAAACTAATAAGTCACTAACATGTGGGTCCACTTTCGTTAATTAGCTAATTAAGTTTAAAACTAATCTAAAACTGACCAGGTTTGACTTTCAACGGCCAGTTAGACCTGCTAATGTCATGCTGACGCAATAAGTGGATTTTCTGATTTAAAAGAATTCCAAAAAATGTCCAAAAGTTCTAAAAATCATAGAAATTAATCTGTTACTCCAATGAAAATAATTTATATATGATAAAGTATGAGAAAAATCCAAGGAATTTGAATATGTCATTTTTAAACATGTTTGAAAATGTTACTGGACCAAACATGTAAAATGATGAATAGGTTAAATTCAATAAATGCTTTGGAGTTGGAAATTGAAAATCATTTGAATTCCATTTCAAATGCTATGATCAAACATTGTCCAATCACAACCAACAACTTAACATATCATTCCATGCATGTTAAAAACAAGTTGATCTCAGCAGCAGGTCGAATCAATTCAAATGGTATTCAGGAATACCTCGTTTGAAGTGATATTTGAAACTGATTCAAATAAACTTCAAACTTAATAAATGATAGCTACATTAGCATACCACCATGCATCTTCATGCCATGCTCATGCATCATTTTGTTGCATATGATTGTTATTGATTGATGTCATTTCTTTCGGTAGGCTCCGCTCCTCCGGATTCCACCGAATATCCGACTGACGAATATTGTCCCTCCTCTGAGCAACAAGGCAAGAAACCATTTTGATAATCCCGATAAATCCCATGTTCTCGCTCCTGCACTTACTTATTGCATTAGGATAAAATACTTCAAATGCTTTTGCCACGTTAGTTGAACCCACTTCCTTTGCATGACCTGTCTTTGTCACAGTAAATAGCTGAACCTTGCAACCTAGCATAGCTGGTAGATGCTTGAGCCATGATGTGCCTTATCCTGCTATGCATGCTATGCTTAGAGTTGTGTATGGTCTGTCATCTGGGAGATGAACAGAATTGTGAGAATGTTTTCAGTAGGTAAAGGTTGTGTGTTGAACCTGATTTGGTAAAGGTACCGGTGAAAGGCTATGTAGGAGTACATGGCGGGTTGTTTCATTGGAACCGTCCTTAGGAACTGAGTTTCGTGTATGTAATCCAAGACGAGATACTACCACATGCTGGGCCCTGAAATATGACCCCGCTCGACTTATTAATCGCTTAGTACTCGGTCCAGGAGTTGCAAGTAGTTTCTGGTGTTTATAGTCATGCTGGAGGTCGTGCATAGCACTGACCTGAGAGGTGGGCTGTGATGTGGTAGGCAGTGGCACGGTGTACCAAGTGGCACCAGGATGGTGGGCTTGGGAACCATGCGCACATCATTTGGGGCCGTGTGGGAAACCTCGGCCGGACTTCCGTGCGGGTTACCCTCAGATAGGCGATAGACCTGGACTAAGTATTAGCATGGTTAACCGTCGTGGCTGACTCCCTCGCTGGGCTTCCGCTTGAAGGTTGCCGAGGTGCATGATGTGCACATGGCGATAAGTGGCGAGAGCGTGTGTGAAGAAGTACACCCCTTCTGGGTTATGATCTATTCGAATAGCCGCATCCGTGGATATGGACTACTTGGAGACATATGTTGTTCATAGATAACTTCAATGGATACTCGTAAAATTGTCAAGATAAGCGTGAGTGTCGTAGACGGCATTCCCGTATGGAGACGGAATGATTCCACGATGGAGTATTGTTGTGGTGTTAGTGGACTCGTGTGCGAGAAATCAAGTTGTCAAAATTATTTAAGAATGCAAGTTGTCTAGCCACGAGTCAAATGCTGGCTTTCCGCATGAAACCCCACAATTCCTTATTGATACATTGCATGAGTAGATAGTTATCCTAAAGTCTTGCTGAGTACCCCCGTACTCATGTTTGCTTAATAATTTGTTGCAGAGGTTGCTAATGACCCTAATGGAGGGTTCTTCCTAGACATCGACGACGAGGAGTAGCTGGTATCCTAGCTACGATCTGGCCCTAGGGTGGGTCTGTAGTATAGTCAGGCCATGTGCCTTCTAGTTTCATCTGTCTGTACTCAGACAGTTTATCTACTTCCTTTGGCTTGTAACTTGAATGACTGTTATGATGGGTCGTGAGACCCCTACTTTGTAATATTATGTGTGAGGCTCTTCCGAGCCTTTTAAATAAAGCTTGTATGTTTATGGTTATGTTGTGATGCCATCGATGTATCTATACATATCAGTATGCTATGCGTACGTGCGTCATACTTGATATGTATGGGGTTCAATTACCTAGCCGTAGGCTTTAGTAGCATTCCTTATAGGGACATGCCCCTTTGTGACCCAACGAGCCATGGTAGTTCGCTACTGCTCCGGACACATTGGTTGACCGGCATGTGTCCTTCTTAGCTGTTGTGTCTGTCCCCTTTGGGGAAATGTCACGCGATGTAATGGAGTCCCTGTAGCTTGCTACGACTCGTCTACATTCGGTGGTGACCGACACCTGCTTTGCTGGGTCATGTATGTCTGTCCCTGTGCGGAACTGCCGCTTTGGTTTATGACTAGACATGTCGATCCAGGTTCTTTGTCACAGGATTGCTAGCGACACAATTGCATACGCGAGTCAAAAGGCGCAAATGGTCCCGGCTAAGGTAAGGCTGCAGCCGTGGGGATAACCATGCGTGAGACCGCAAAGAGATGCGATGTGTTACAGGCTGGATTCCTATGACTTACGATCGGGGTCTCGACAGCGTTGGTATCAGAGCATGACTGACTGTAGGACTACTAAGCCAAACTGGTCGAAGTTGAGTCTGGAATTGCTTTAGTTATATATAAGGGAATTGTTTGTGGAAGGGAACGTAAGACTCTTGTTCTCTTCTAAGGTTATTCTATTCTTGTCATCCTCGTCTTTTCTGCGGGAATTAAGGACTAGGTTACTCATCTTCTTCTAGGCTCGTGTTTCCGATCGGTAGATTATAGGACTACGGGTTGAGATATATTTGGGTTTCTTTTATCCCTAGGAAAATTAAGTAAGTTTGATGATCACAGAATTGAACTTGATAGTTGAGTGGTTACGCTATTCTATTTTTGGGTTGTCTCAAAATTGTTTTTGAGCATTTACAGCCATTATGCTGCCCAATTTTGCATTCTGAGATCTAATGCTTTTGCATTACTCTCTATTTTCAGATGCGTGGCCATCCTTCTCGTCAGGTAGTTCGTCTGACCAGGTGCATTGATGTGCCGGGTCATACGGCCATTCTCGTCAGGGTGATGTCGGTGTGCGGTTACTGCTGGTACCCAGAGTACACAGTGGAGGAACAGTACCGAGACTTCAACCAGAGCCAGTATATCTGCAATGTTAGGGTATTTCCAGACTACCGTGGAGCTGAGGAGCCAATCCATTGGTCCTATGGATTGGGAGTCACTGTTGAAATGGCAGTACAAGATGCTGCCTATTCAATGCTGACCATTATGAGGGTGAGACATGCACTGCTGCAGAATTCAGAGTTTTGCTATGTTCCTGCCTCTCAGCCAGGTGAAGAGGGATACCTCAGTGGGGTCTATTTTTATTCCTCTATGGAGGATTCCCTATTGCAGTCCACTGCTGAGATGCTAGAGAATAGAGACAGGGATGCTCGTGCCCTCCGCATGGAGCTTTATGCTACACGTGCCCGTCTGTGGACGGCTTTGACGCAGCTGGCACCGGTAGTCCAGACACGGTACGGAGATATGGAGATGTTGAACCCTGTTAGAACCCATCTTCCGGCCCATGTTGACTGGCCAGCTATAGGAGGAGTCACCACTCTCCAGGGACCCCTACTACCACCAGTCACGGGACCAAGGCCACATCTGTGTCCTTACGGATCCCAGGGATCTCAGGCTTGAGTATTTCCTGATCCGCAGGTTGAGCTTCCAGACCATGGAGGCAATCTTTATGAGATGTTCTATGCGGATGCCTGAACCGTGAGAGGAAGGATAGTATGGTAGTAGTTGTACTTTCACAGTCCTATGTGACTTGTGAAGTATGCTTATGTCGTGAAATGAATTCCGAAGGGATAGATAAATAATGTATAGGAAGCTTGTAAGCCTCTGATGAGTAGTTTCATAACTTCAGTAGTTTGCTCTTTGGTTAAGGTTGTACTGAACTATGTAAGGGTGTGTATGAACCATGGTGTATATATAGCAGTTGCTTGTTACCATGTTGTTCGGATATTCATTTCCGCATTCCATGCGTTCAGTGCATTCTTAATCCATAGCTAGTATTGATGTTGATATTGGTCTAAGTTGTGAGTTTGTTTGTCAGGATGGTGTTCACCAGGTTGAACCGTGCCCCTGCTCATGAGCAAGGCGAGGGTAGTCAAGCGTCGCAGGAAGACCTGCCTCACCCGCCCTCTCTGGCGGAAGTTATGCTTGAGGCACAGAGAAACAAAAGGGAGACTAACCGACTGTTAGAGCGTATTAAGCAAAATACGGCTCGTCAGCCTAGGAATGTTGCAGTGTCCCTCAATGACTTTGTGAAGCTGAATCCTCCAAAGTTCCATCACTCCGTCGATACCCTCAACTCTGATGATTGGCTGTGCAGTATCTCACGTAAGATTCTCTCTGCAAATGTTTCTGAGGCCGACAAGGTGACCTTTGCGGCGTATTTTCTGGAAGGACCCGCCAATCTATGGTGGAAGAACTTTGAAGCTATGCGTCCTGCTGAACCAGCAGCCACATGGGAAGACTTTAATGCAGCCTTTCGTCTGCACCATATTCCAGAGGGCCTGATGGACAGAAAGAGAGAGGAGTTCTGTGCATTCACCCAGGGCAAGTTGACTGTGGATGCCTATAGCCGCGAGTTCGGCAACCTCGCCCGCTATGCAACAGAGGAGGTGTCTACTAATGCCAAGAAGCAAGCAAGATTCCGTAAGGGTCTGAGCCGTGAGCTTCGTCGTGATTTGCACCTCCACGAGTGTACAAGCTTCCAAGCCGTGGTTAACAAGGCGATCAATGCCGAGACTGGTCATACCGACTTCGAAGCCACAAAGAAGCTCTCCCGTGACTTTGGCTCGTCATCTGGTTCCGCGTTTCCAAAACGTAGGTTGTGGGTTCCAAACAGTTCTCTGCCGCCAAGATACACTCCGAGGCCATCCTATGTGGCGCCTCAGACGAATCAGTCCAACCCTCCAGCAAAAACTTATGGTGGTCCAGCTAGCAATGCTGCACCACGTGCCAACCAAGTGATCTGTTACAAGTGTGAAGAACCAGGGCACTATTCCCGTGAGTGTCCTCAGAATGTGGGTGCCAAGCAACCCGGAAAGTCCGTCGGGCAAGGCAAGTCGGGCAAAGCTTACTTTGTGAAACCAACTCCTGCACGTGGCCATGTGAACTATGTCTCAGCAGAAGAAGCTGGAGAGGATCCCGACGTCATACTCGGTACACTTCTTGTTAATCATCACCCAGCGTCTGTTCTTTTTGACACTGGGTCTTCTCATTCCTTCATTTCAGAAAGTTATGCACAGTTGCATAACATGTCTTTCTGTGATATGCCAATTCCTTTGGTTGTCCAAACTCCTAGTAGTAAGTGGCAAACCTCTAGGATAACCTATGACCAAACTCCTGGTAGTAAGTGGCAAACCTCTAGGATAACCTATGACAATGAAATTCTAGTAGACAGGCTAGTTTTTCTAGCCTCATTGATAGCCCTGAAATCTTCGGATATTAATATCATCTTGGGTATGGATTGGATGTCAGCTCACTATGCCAAGATTCATACTCATTCTAGAAATGTTCAGCTTACCCATCCCTCGGGAGAGATAGTCAATGTCTCTACTCGAGTTGCCAAATGCCAACTCTATTCCCTCAATGCCAACCCTCTTCCGAAACGTGAAGACATTCCGGTAGTCCGTGACTTCCCGGATGTTTTTCCAGAGGAACTGCCAGGAATTCCACCTAACAGAGATGTAGAGTTCATAATAGATCTAGTTCCGGGAAGTGTTCCAATAGCCAGAAGAGCATATAAGATGGCACCCCTGGAGCTAGCCGAACTTATGAAGCAACTAGATGAGGCCTTGAATAAAGGTTTCATTCATCCTAGCTCTTCTCCTTGGGCTTGCCCCGTCCTCTTCGTCAAGAAGAAGGATGGAACGGATCGGATGGTTGTAGATTATCGACCAGTTAATCCGGTCACCATAAAGAACAAGTATCCACTCCCCAGATCAATGACCTCTATGATCAGCTCGCTGGATCCTCAGTCTTCTCCAAAATGGATTTGAGGTTGGGATACCATCAAATCAAGATCAAGAACGAGGACATTCCAAAAATGGCTTTCGTTACTCGTTATGGCCAATACGAGTACACCGTCATGTCCTTCGGTTTAACCAATGCCCCAGCCACCTTCTCTCGTCTGATGAATTCAATCTTCATGGAGTATTTGGATAAACTCGTCGTGGTATACCTCGATGATATTCTCATCTACTCGAAGGATGAAGAAGAACATGCCGAGCATCTAAGGCTGGTATTGATGAAACTTCGAGAGCATCGCCTTTATGCAAGTTTTCAAAATATGAATTTTGGTTACCAGAAGTGACCTATCTAGGTCACGTAATCTCTGGTAAGGGTATTGTTGTCAATCCCGAGAGAGTTCAAGTTGTCCTTGATTGGAGTCAACCTGAATCGGTTAAGCAAGTTAGGAGTTTTCTTGGTCTAGCGAGCTATTGTTACTGCTTCGTCGAGAACTTCTCCAAGGTTGCAACGCCTCTAACTGAACTCCTCAAGAAAGATAAAAAGTTCGAGTGGACACCACAGTGTGAGCATAGTTTCCAGGAACTGAAAAGACGCCTGACTTCTGCACCTGTGTTGCTACCACCAGATTTTTCTAAGGACTTTGTTATCTATTGCGACGCCTCGCGACAAGGATTAGGTTGCATTCTCATGCAAGATCGTCATGTGATTGCATACGCATCTCGACAGTTGCGTCCACATGAGGATAATTATCCCACACATGATCTTGAGCTTGCAGCTGTCGTCCATGCACTTTAAACTTGGCGATATTACCTTCTTGGTAATCGTTGCGAAATATTCACTGATCACCAAAGTCTGAAATATATCTTCACCCAGCCGGATTTGAATCTCAGGCAAAGATGGTGGGTTGAGTTGATCTCGGATTACGACTTAGGGATAACTTACACCCCGGGGAAGGCCAATGTTATGGCTGATGCACTAAGTCGTAAATCTTATTGTAATATTTTGATGCTACAACAAGGTCAACCACATCTCTATGAGGAATTTCGGAAGTTAAATCTCCATATTGTTCCTCTAGGATTCCTTTCTACCCTGGTGGCGAAGCCTACCCTTAAGGATCAAATATAGCTGGCCAGAAGCATGATAAGGGTATATCACGGATCAAGGAGAATATTATTAGCGGAAACGCTAACGAATTCTCCATGAATGATCAAGGTGTTGTGTTCTTCCAGAATCGTCTAGTGGTTCCTAAGAATCCACATCTAAGGCAGTTGACCTTAAGGAAGCTCATGATTCTCCTCTCTCCATTCATCCCGGTAGTACTAAGATGTATCAGGACCTACGCCAGATGTTTTGGTGGACTAGGATGAAGAGAGAAATTGCTGAGTTCGTTGCTAACTGCGACGTTTATCATCGAGTTAAGGTAGAACATCAAAGGCCTGCTGGCACCCTTCAACCCTTAGCTATTCCTAAATGGAAATGCGATAAAGTCAGTATGGATTTCATTAACGTATTTCCCAAGACCAAGAAAGGAAATAATGTTATCTTTGTGGTTATTGACCGTCTCTCCAAAGTAGCTCATTTTCTTCCAGTTCGTCAGAGTATAACAGCTAGCCAGCTAGCAGAACTATATATCTCTCGAATAGTTTCTCTTCATGGTGTTCCCCTGGAGATTAACTCAGACCGTGGGAGTATCTTTACTTCTCGCTTCTGGGAAAGTTTTCAGAATGCTATGGGGATTCACTTATCTTTTAGCACTGCTTTCCATCCTCAATCAAGTGGTCATGTAGAAAGAGTGAATCAAATCCTAGAAGATATGCTCCGAGCTTGTGTTATATCGTTCGGTATGAATTGGGAGAACTGCCTTCCATTCGCCGAATTTTCTTATAACAATAGTTATCAGTCAAGCTTGGGCAAAGCCCCTTTTGAAGTTCTCTATGGACAAATATGTCGAACACCTCTTAATTGGTCAGAAACCAGAGAGAGGCAACACTTTGGCCCGGATATGATCCAGGATGCAGAAGAGCAGGTTCGCATCATTCGTGAAAAGATGAAAATAGCCCAGTCTCGTCAAAAGAGCCAATATGATTGACATCATAAGGCTATGACCTTTGAAGTTAACAAGAAGGCTTACCTTCGGGTTACAACTTTGAAGGGTACCCATCGATTCGGTATCAAGGGCAAGTTGGCTCCTCATTACATTGGTCCCTTTTGCATTCTTGCCAAACGAGCAGAAGTTGCCTACAAGTTGGAACTTCCTATGCATCTTTCCAAGGTTCATGATGTCTTCCACGTCTCGCAACTCACGCGTTGCCTTTCGGATCCTATCCGTGAAGTGGACCACGAAACGCTTGATCTCCAAGATAACCTTTCATACCGAGAATACCCTGTGCGTATTCTTGATCAAGCGGAGCATACCACTCGACGTCGAAACCTCAAGTTTCTTAAAGTTCAATGGTCAAGTCATTCTGAAAAGGAGGCAACATGGGAAAGAGAGGATCGTCTCCAACTTGAGTATCCCGCGTTATTCCCGACGACTTCTAAATCTCGGGACTAGATTCTTTTGAGTGGGTGTGAGTTGTCACATCCGTGGAACCCTAATTAAGTATAGCATTGTGCTCATATCTTCTTTGCATTGCATCCAAGAAAATTACAACAAGATCAAAGCAAGTGGTGAAGCAAAACTCAAAAACCCTAGCCACTTCTCAAATTCAAAGAAATTCTAAACTTGTTCAACTCAATGAACCCAAAATGGCCTCAAGAAAAGTTCAACTTTTCTGATAATTCATGGAAGCAAATAAGCAGTAAAGAAAACTATTTTCATAACACATTTGGCATTTTATTTAAATGCAAAAAGCTACTCGATTCAAGTTTAAATTTTAATTCAAACACTTTAAGTTTTCAAAAATGTTGAAAACTTCAGGAATGGTTGGATATATTCGAACAAATATTCTGGTGTGTTCAAAATATTTTTTGTAAACTATTTTGGAGCTGAAATAAATAGCAAATCAAAATAGTTAGCAAAACAGAAACAAAACAGAAAAAAGGGAAAAGGAGCTTACCTGTCGCTGATCTCAGCCCAGGCCCAGCTCCCCTGTCGTCTTCTTCCTCGCGAGTAGGAGCAAGAGGTGCCCGCCGTGACGCCCGGTGCCTCCACGCAGCTCCCTGCCTGCCTGGCCGCTGCTTCGCGCTGGCACGCGCGGGGATAACCTCCCCGAGCACTACCCTATCCATTCCCGTGATCCATTTCTCCCCTCTCCTCTCGGTTGCTTCAATCCCCTCTGCCGCCATTGACAGGAGCTCGAGCTCGAGCTGCCCGTGCCTCTAGCCACAGGATATCCCTCCCGAGTGCTCGATTCGCTCCGCCTCAACAAGCTGGTCATCCCTGCAGTAGCAGAAGGTCCCCCGAGCCCTTCAACGCCCAAGGCACCGTCATCTTCAAGCTTCGGCCGCCGGCGAGCTTCGATCGATTCGTCGCCCACAGCGCCTCCCCGAGCCGTCTAAGCCCTCCACTGCACTCCCCGTGAGCCTAGCAAGCTTTCCCCCAAGCTTCCCCCTTCGATCTCTTCCTCTAGGCCTAGTTCCATAGGAGCCCGATGAGGACCGCCGCTGCAGCTCGTCGCCGGTACCTCTCCGGTGAACGGTTGGTCCTTCTGAGGCCACCAGCAGCTTCAGGACGTCGCGTAGATGCTTTAGGAGCCCAGCCCCGCGTGATTTGACCCTGTTTCTAATGACCTCGACGATGGCCGAGCTTTGGTCGCTGTCGAGCTCGTCGTTGGCGTCGATTCCGGCCACCCCAGCCCCTGGGGTTTGCCCCGTCGTGCGCGCCGTCGAGTGGTCGTTCTCCCTGTGTTCTCCGCCCTGCGTTTGGTCGTCGGAGACGAGTTTCCGATGCCCTCCGCCGTCTCTGGTGTCGCCGGAGGCTCACCGCCGGCAAGGACGACCTCGCCGCCGGTGGATCTCAGCTGGCCTGAGCCACTGACGCGTGGGGCCAGCCTCTGGATGATTTTGGTTAAAATAAATAAATTTAATTAAACTAATAAGTCACTGACATGTGGGTCCACTTCTGTTAATTAGCTAATTAAATTTAGAACTAATCTAAAACTGACCAGAGTCACTGACCAGTGGGTCCCACTGGTCAGGTTTGACTTTCAACGGCCAGTTAGACCTGCTAATGCCATGCTGACGCAATAAGTGGATTTTCTGATTTAAAAGAATTCTAGAAAATGTCCAAAACTTCTAAAAATCATAGAAATTAATTTGTAAATCCAATGAAAATAATTTATATATGAAAAAGTATCACAAAAATCCAAGGAATTTGAATATGTCATTTTTAAACATGTTTGAAAATATTACTAGAACAAACATATAAAATGATGAATAGGTTAAATTTAATAAATGCTTTGGAGTTGGAAATTGGAAAACATTTGAATTCCATTTCAAATGCTATGATCAAACATTGTCCAATCACAACCAACAACTTAACATATCATTCCATGCATGTTAAAAACAAGTTGATCTGAGCATCAGGTCAAATCAATTAAAATGGTATTTGAGAATACCTCGTTTGAAGTGATATCTGAATCTGATTCAAATCAACTTCAAACTTAATAAATGATAGCTACATTAGCATACCACCATGCATCTTCATGCCATGCTCATGCATCATTTTGTTGTATATGATTGTTATTGATTGATGTCATTTCTTTCGATAGGCTCCGCTCCTCCGGATTCCACCGAATATCCGACTGACGGATATTGTCCCTCCTCTGAGCAACAAGGCAAGCAACCATTTTGATCATCCCGATAAATCCCATGTTCTCTCTCCTGCACTTACTTATTGCATTAGGATCAAATGCTTCAAATGCTTTTGCCACGTTAGTTGAACCCACTTCCTTTGCATGACCTGTCTTTGTCACAGTAAATAGCTGAACCTTGCAACCTAGCATACCTGGTAGATGCTTGAGCCATGATGTGCCTTATCCTGCTATGCATGCTATGCTTAGAGTTGTGTATGGTCTGTCATCTGGGAGATGAACAGAATTGTGAGAATGTGTTCAGTAGGTAAAGGTTGTGTGTTGAACCTGATTTGGTAAAGGTACCGGTGAAAGGCTATGTAGGAGTACATGGCGGGTTGTTTCATTGGAACCATCCTTAGGAACTGAGTTTCGTGTATGTAATCCAAGACGAGATACTACCACATGTTGGGCCCTGAAATATGACCCCGCTCGACTTATTAATTGCTTAGTACTCGGTCCAGGAGTTGCAAGTAGTTTCTGGTGTTTACAGTCATGCTGGAGGCCGTGCATAGCGCTGACCTGAGAGGTGGGTTGTGATGCGGTAGGCAGTGGCACGGTGTACCAAGTGGCACCCGGATGGTGGGCTTGGGAACCCTGCGCACATCGTTTGCGGCCGTGGCGGAAGCCTCGGCCAGACTTCCGTGCGGGTTACCCTCAGATAGGCGATAGACCTGGACTAAGTATAAGCGTGGTTAACGGTCGTGGCCGACTCCCTCGCTGGGCTTCCGCTTGAAGGTTGCCGAGGTGCATGATGTGCACATGGCGATAAGTGGTGAGAGCGTGTGTGAAGAAGTACACCCCTGCAGGTTTATGATCTATTCGAATAGCCGCGTCCGCGGATATGGACTACTTGGAGACATATGTTGTTCATAGATAACTTCAATGGCTACTCATAAAATTGTCAAGATAAGCGTGAGTGTCGTGGACGGCATTCCCGTATGGAGACGGAATGATTCCACGATGGCGTATTGATGTGGTGTTAGTGGACTCATGTGCGAGAAATCAAGTTGTCAAAATTATTTAAGAATGCAAGTTGTCTAGCCATGAGTCAAATGTTGGCTTTCCGCATGAAACCCCACAACTCCTTATTGATACATTGCATGAGTAGATAGTTATCCTAAAGTCTTGTTGAGTACCTCCGTACTCATGTTTGCTTAATAATTTGTTGCAGAGGTTGCTAATGACCCTAATGGAGGGTTCTTCCTAGACATCGACAACGACGAGTAACTGGTATCCCAGCTACGATTTGGCCCTAGGGTGGGTCTGTAGTATAGTCAGGCCATGTGCCTTCTAGTTTCATCTGTCTGTACTCAGACAGTTTATCTACTTCCGCTACAGTGTAATATTATGTGTGAGGCTCTTCCGAGCCTTTTAAATAAAGCTTGTATGTTTATGGTTATGTTGTGATGCCATCGATGTATTTATACATATCAGTATGCCATGCGTACGTGTGTCGTACTTGATATGTATGGGGTTCGATTACCTAGCCGTAGGCTTTAGTAGCATTCCTTACAGGGACATGCCCCTTTGTGATCCAACGAGCCATGGTAGTTCGCTACTGCTCCAGACACATTGGTTGACCGGCATGTGTCCTTCTTAGCTGATGTGTCTGTCCCCTTTGGGGAAATGTCACGCGATGTAATGGAGTCCCTGTAGCTTGCTACGACTCGTCTACATTCGCTGGTGACCGACACCTGCTTTGCTGGTTCATGTATGCCTGTCCCTGTGCGGAACTGCCGCTTTGGTTTATGACTAGACATGTCGATCCGGGTTCTCTGTCACTGGATTGCTGGCGAAACAATTGCATACGTGAGTCAAAAGGCGCAAACGGTCCCGGCTAAGGTAAGGCTGCAGCCGTGGGGATAACCGTGCATGAGACCGCAAAGAGATGCGATGTGTTACAGGCTGGATTCCTATGACTTAGGATCGGGGTCCCGACAAAAACATATAATGCAAGTTCTTTCCATAAGCACGTATGACTAAATACGGAATACATGCCTACATTACATTGACGAACTGGAGCTCGTTACATATCACCCTATGTTATAACTGTTACATGATGAATGCCAGCCGACATAATTATCCATCACCGATCCAATGCCTACGAGCTTTTCTTATACTAGTCCTTGCTTAGTTACTTTACCGCAACTTTTGTCACACTTGCTATACAAATTGCTAGTGCTACTGTTACCGCCGCTATCGTTACTACTACCATTTTGCTACTAAAACTCTACTGCAGATACTAAGTCTTTCAGGTGTGGTTGAATTGACAACTCAACTGCTAATGCTCTAGAATATTCTTTGGCTCCCCTTGTGTCGAATCAATAAATTTGTGTTGAATACTCTACCCTCGAAAACTATTGCGATCCCCTATACTTGTGGGTTATCAGCCACGATCGCCACTTGCCTGACTGTTACTGCGCATGCCTCACACGTGGCAGTAATGCTTCAGGAGGTGGGAAGGCCACTGTGTGCACGCCACTCCACCTCGCGCGCTCAATGTGCGACGTGGGGAAAGGCCACTTGCAACGGCTCCAAGTTGCCGAATACCCTGACACAAAAGCTCGTGCACCACTTTGGGCCTGGCCCAACGATGCCTCGCGCGCGTGTGTGGCCCAGGCCCGGGGGCTCCTGTTGGTGCACTAAATACTGGGGGTCTCCTGTGCTCCAGACTTTTGCACGGGCACCGGCAACACCCTTGGCGGCAGTACGCGAAGAAGGCTGACGAGGAAAGATAACCCAAGCTCACCAAGGCCACACCCCTGCAAGGGTGTGAAGAACAAGCCCAAGATAGAAGGCCCCGGCAAGCCCTCCTTGCCGGGAAGACACGCAAGGCCCCGACAAGCCCTCCTTGCCAGGAAGACACGCAAGGCCCCTGCAAGCCCTCCTTGCCGAGAAGACACGCAAGGCCCCGGCAAGCCCTCCTTGTCGGGAAGACGTCCAAGGCCCCGGCAAACCCTCCTTATTGGGAAGACGGGTCTGGTCACGTGAAAGGATGCCAGGCCGGCAAGCTCCCTTCACCTGCCAGGTGTCCCTCCTGCCACAGTGCCACCGACTACCACCGCTTCAGTGCATCCCTCATGCGCCAGCTCAAATCCCATGTGTCAAAACACCTGGGTACGTGTCTATGCCACCTTGATGCAGGTCAGGGGGCCTGACAAGGGATTTACTTCCCCTGACACTGCGGTAGATAGATAGCGGTGAACCCACTATAGAGCACTGTTGGTGACCCATTTTCCTATAAAAGGAGGCCCAAAGCTCAGTTCTAGTGGTTGGACCTTTTGGGGTTTTAGACTCTTTGCTCACTGCTACCTCTTGAGCTTCCATTGGTTTTTCCCTTGAACAAGAAAGGGTGATGCAACACAGTAGCAGTAAGTATTTCCCTTAGTTTGAGAACCAAGGTATCAATCCAGTAGGAGTATCAAGGCAAGTGTCCAAAGTACGTGCGCAAAAACAGCAAACTTGCACCCAACGCTACAAAGTGGTTGTCAATCCCTTCACGATTGATTGCAAGGTGAGATCTGAATGCGGGAAGTGCAACAAAGTAAAAGTGTAGGGCTGAAAATATGATGTGAAGTAGACCCGGGGGGCCATAGTGTTCACTAGAGGCTTCTCTCATGATAGCAAATATTACGGTGGGTGAACGAATTACTGTCGAGCAATTGATAGAACCACGCAAAGTCATGACGATATCTAAGGCAATGATCATACATATAGGCATCACGTCCGAGACAAGTAGACCGATACTTTCTGCATCTACTACTATTACTCCACACATCGACTGCTATCCAACATGCATCTAGTGTATTGAGTTCATAACAAACAGAGTAACGCCTTAAGCAAGATGACATGATGTAGAGGGATAGATTCATGCAATATGATATAAACCCCATCTTTTTACCCTTGATGGCAACAACACGATGCGTGCCTCGCTACCCCTTCTATCACTAGGTGAGGACACCGCACGGTATGAACCCAAAACCAAGCACTTCTCCCATTGCAAGAATTATAGATCAAGTTGGCCAAACGAAACCCATAACTCGAAGATAATTACAAGCATACGAAATCATGCATATAAGAGATCAGAGGAGACTCAAATAATATTCATAGATAATATGATCATAAATCCACAATTCATCTGATCTCGACAAACAAACCGCAAAAGAAAGTTACATCGGATAGATCTCCATGAAGATCATGGAGAACTTTGTATTGAAGATCCAAGAGAGAGAAGAAGCCATCTAGCTACTAGCTATGGGCCGCAAGGTCTATGGTGAACTACTCATGCATCATCGGAGAGGCAATGGTGTTGATGAAGAAGCCTTCCGTGTCTGAATCCCCCTCTGGCAGGGCACCAGAACGGTCCCCAGATGGAATCTTCCGGAGAGAGAAGCTTGCGGCGACAGAAAAGTATTTTCGTGGCTCTCTCCCGTGGTTTCAGATTTTTAGGGAATTTATAGGTGGAAGAGGTAGGGCAAAGGAGCCAGGGGGGCACAAGCCTGCTAGGCGCGCCCCCCAGGCCACGGCTAGGGGGCTTGTGGCCTCCCCCGGGAGCCTTTGCCTTGGTTCTCAAGTTCCCTGCGTATCTTCTGTTTTGGAAAAAATTTATTTTCGGAGGATTAATGCCGTTTGGACTCCGTTTATTATTCTCCTCTGAAAAAGGTCAAAAACACGGAAAAAACAAGAACTGGCACTTGGCACTGAGTTAATAAGTTAGTCCCAAAAAAGATATAAAATGCATACAAAACATCCATAGTTTGACAAGAGAATAGCATGGAACCATAAAAAATTATAGATACGTTGGAGACGTATCAAGCATCCCCAAGCTTAACTCCTACTCATCGTCGAGTAGGGAAGTGATAAAGACTGAATTTTTGATGTGACATGAATGTTCAGATCCTAAGATTCAAAACAATAGTTTTCTATTAACATGAAAACAATAATACTTCAAGCAAACTAGCAAGGTAATCATGAACTTTCGATATAACAAGTCCCAAGAAAGTTATCCCTACAAAATCATATAGTCTGGCTATGCTCCATCATCCCCACACAACGAATTTAAATCATGCACAACCCCGATATTGGCCAAGTAATTTTTTTCGCACTCTTACTTTCTCAAACTTTTTAAACTCTCACACAATACATGAGCGTGAGCCATGGCTATAGCACTATAGGTGGAATAGAGTGTGGTGGAGATTGTGAGGCAAAAATAAGGAGATAGTCACATCGACTCGGCGTATCAACGGGCTATGGAGATGCCCATCAATAGATATCAATGTGAATGAGTAGGGATTACCATGCAACGGATGTACTTACAGCTATAAGTGTGTGAAAGCTCAAAAGGAAAACTAGTGGGTGTGCACCCAACTTGCTTGCTCACGAAGACCTAGGGCAATTTTGAGGAAGCCCATCATTGGAATATACAAGCCAAGTTATATAATGAAGATTCCCACTAGTATAAGGAGGTGACAAAACAAGAGACTCTCAATCATGAAGAACATGGTGCTATTGTGAAGCACAAGTGTGGGAAAATATAGTAGCATTGTCCCTTCTCTCTTTTTCTCTCCCTTTTTTTGTTTTTGTTTGGGCTCTTCGGCCTCTTTTCATTTTTTTGGTGGGAATTTTTGGCCTCTTTGCATTTTTCCTCACATGGGACAATGCTTTAATAATGATGATCATCACAGTTTTATTTACTCACAACTCAACACTTAGAGCAATGATGACTCTATAGGAAATGCCTCCGACAGTGTACTGGGATGTGCAACGATCTAGCTTAGTGTATGACGTTGAAACATCTCGCTAGCTATCTTACGATCATGCAATGGCAACATGAAAGTGATGGCACATGTCATGAGACAGAACAGTGGGAGTTGCATGGCAATATATCTCGGAATGGCTATGAAAAGGCCATGATAGGTAGGTATGGTGGCTGTTTTGAGGAAGGTATATGGTGGGTTTGTGCACCGGCGAAAGTTGCGCGGCACTAGAGAAGCTAGCAATGGTGGAAGGTGAAAGTGCATCTATACTATGGACTGACATTAGTCATGAAGAACAAATATACTTATTGCGAAAGTTTTATTAGTAATCGAAACAAAGTGCTAAACGCATACTCCTAGGGGAAGGTTTGGTAGGTGTTAACCATCGTGTGATCCTGACTGCCACACAAAGGATGACAATCAATAAATTAATTATGCTCTGACTTCCTAACATAGCAGTTCACCATACGTGCATGCTACGGGAATCACTAACTTCAACACAAGTATTTCTAGATTCACAACACCCTACTAACATGACTCTAATATTACCAAACCCATGTCTCAAAACTAATTGAGAGGAATCAAACTTCTCTTTACTAATCAATGCACATGAATATGAAAGTTTTTACTATATCCTCTTTGGATGCCTATCTTCTTTAGGACTACTTTGATAGCACAAGCCAATTACCTAGCTACTCAAAGAGAGCACTCTCAAAAAGATATAACTGAAGATCGAGAGTTCTCATCTCTCCAAAATATAACACCGCCATGCTCTAAAAAGATCTAAGTGAAGCACTAGAGAATAGTTATCTAGCTCAAAAGATATAAGTGAAGCACATGCGAGCTAAATTGCCTAACTCAAAAGATATAACCGAAGCTCAATGAGTACTATAGCAAATTCACAATGAGTGCATGTCTCTCTCAAAAAGGTGTGCAGCAAGGATGATTGTGACACAACAAAAAGAAAAGTATCCAATAATACACGACGCTCCAAGCAAAACACATATCAAGTGGTGAATAAAAATATAGCTCCAAGTAACGTTACCGATGGATTGAAGACGAAAGAGGGGATGCCTTCCCGGGGCATTGATGACCCACTAGTATAGGGGATCAATCTTAGTCCTTTTGATAAGTAAGAGTGTCGACCCCAACGAGGAGTAGAAGGCTCTGGTAAACAGTTTTCAGCAAGGTAATAACTGCAAGCACTGAAAGTAGCGGTAACAAGTGAAGGTGTAGTGAGGTGAAACGTAGCAAGCGAAAAGTAACAAGTAACAAGTAGTAGCAACGGTGCAGCAAGTGGCCCAATCCCTTCTGCAGCAAGGGACAAGCCTGAACAAAGTCTTATAGGAGGAAAAACGCTCCCGAGGACACACGGCAATTTCTGTCATGCTAGTTTCATCATGTTCATATGATTCGCGTTCGTTACTTTGATAGTTTGATATGTGGGTGGACCGGCGCTTGGGTACTGCCCTTACATGGACAAGCATCCCACTTATGATTAACCCCTCTCGCAAGCATCCGCAACTACGAAAGAAGAATTAAGACAACGTCTAACCATAGCATTAAACTAGTGGATCCAAATCAGCCCCTTACGAAGCAACGCATAGACTGGGGTTTAAGCTTCTGTCACTCCAGCAACCCATCATCTACTTACTACGCCCCAATGCCTTCCTCTAGGCCCAAGTATGGTGAAGTGTTATCTAGTCCACGGTCACATGACACCACTAGAGGAAAACACAACATACAGCATATCAAAATACCGAACGAATATCAAATTCACATGACTATTATCAGCATGAATTATCCCATGTCCTCAGGAACAAAAGTAACTACCCACAAATAATAATCATAATCATGATCACAGGTGTAATGAATAGCATCTAGGATCTGAACATAAACTCTTCCACCAAGTAATCCAACTAGCATCAACTACAAAGAGTAATCAACACTACTAGTAACCTTACAAGTACCAATCGGAGTCGTGAGACGGAGATTGGTTACAAGAGATGAACTAGGGATTGGAGAGGAGATGGTGCTGATGAAGATGTTGATGAAGATGCCTCCCCTCCGACGAGAGGAGTGTTGGTGATGACGATGGCAACGATTTCCCCCTCCGGGAGGGAAGTTTCCCCGGCAGGATCGTCCTACCGGAGCTCTAGATTGGATCTGCTCAAGTTTCGCCTCGTGGCGGCGGCGAAACCACGAAAAAGCTCCCCATTGATTTTTTCTAGAATGAAACCCTTCATATAGCAAAAGAGGGGTGGCAGTGGGCCGTCAGGGAGCCCACAAGCTTGCCAGCCGCCACGAGGGGTTGTGGTGGCGCCTACCAGGCTTGTGGCGCCCTGGTAGCTCCCCTCTCGTTCCTCTTTTGCCCATTATTTTTATATAGTCCCAAAAAATTCCACGTAAATTTTCAGGGCATTTGGAGCTGTGCAGAATAGTGGACTAAGATTTGCTCCTTTTCCAATCCAGAATTCCAGCTACCTGAATTCTCCCTCTTCAAATAAACCTTGCAAAATAAGAGAGAAAAGGCATAAATATGGTACCACAAAGTAATATAACAGCCCATAAAGCAATAAATATCAACATGAAAGCATGATGCAAATTGGACGTATCAACTCCCCCAAGCTTAGAACTCGCTTGTCCTCAAGCGAAAACCAAGTTCCATAAACATGTCCACATGTTTAGGGACGAAGGTGTCGATAAAACATAATACGAACATGAGGGCATCATGATCACACATAGAACAACAATACATCATAAAGATTCTTATGGGAAAGTAACAATTCCTTCACGAAGCAAAGTATGAAGCAAAAACCTTACTGAGAAGTAACCAACAACAGTCCAAAGTCATTGAAGCAATTGCTATTTATCACAACATCAGAAAGAGTCAAATAAGAGCTTGTAAGGCAAACCCACATACTCATTCATCTCTTTTGTTTTCCACAATTGTTACAACTCACGTGGTACTCATCGTGTCAAAGTTTCAGCTGGACACAGAGGAAGATAGGGGCTTATAGTTTTGCCTCCTAACTATTTACCTCAAGGGTAAAGTCAACAACAATAAAGCATAAGTACTCAACTCCAAGTTGATATAAGAATATAGATGTTCCCCAAGCATGTGATGGTAGCCAAGACAAAGGCAAAAATAGGGAATTGGTGAAGATCACCATGACTCTTACAAGGGCAAAAAGTAAAGGTACAAGATAGGCCCTTCGCAGAGGGAAGCAGAGGTTGTCATGCGCTTTTGAGGTTTGAATGCGTGTCCTCTTAGTGCGGAGGAACGTCACTTTATATTGCCTCCTGTGATAAAGAACTTTATTATGCAGTCTGTCGCTTTTATGTCTTCCTCATCATAGGTTCGTACAAAGCTTATTTTACACACGCTAATAAATCATACATATTAGAGAGCAATTTTTATTGCTTGCACCGATGACAACTTACTTGAAGGATCTTATTCAATCCATAGGTAGGTATGGTGGACTCTCATGGAAAAACTGGGTTGAAGGTTTATGGATGCACAAATAGTATCTCTACTGGTGCGGGAATTTTGGCTAATATGAGGTGGAAGCAATCGTCACATGCTAAGGGATCTCTAAACATATGACATTGTTTGGAACCAAGCAAACACAATTCATTATGTTGTCTTCGTTGTCCAACATCTACTCCTAAGCATGTAATAGTTTGGTGAGTGCTCACAATTGTAAAAAGTGTCTAAGATGATATATGTATATGTGAACCTCTCTTTCCATATTACTTGTTATTAATTGCAACAATGACTGAGGTATATGTTGATTTATTCTCAACAAGTTTCAATCATCATACGTGTCATATGTGAAGTTATCACTTTCCATAAGATCGTCTCGTGATTTTTCATGCTATCGTTCTTTTCATACTTTTGATCACGACATAAAGCAAAGCCCTTGACTAAGATACTCTTTATTATATAGCTCGCAAGCTCGAATACATCGGGGGATAGACAAAAGAAAAAGACTGAAACTAAACACTAAAGACTTATTCCTCTAAGAGAAGAAATAAAAACTGAAAAGGAAAGAACTAAAACAAAGGTAAAAGAAAAGATATAAAGGTGATACGATACCAGGGCAACTCCCCCAAGCTTGGCAGAAGCCAAGGGGATTGCCCATACCAATGCTTAGTTGTCTTCCTTTGGTGGTGATGGTGGTGGAGTTGTTGAAGTAGTCTGATCCTCCGTCTTCCAAGGCATACGTGCTCCATCATGGCAGAATGAACGAGTCGCCGGAATCCTCAAATCTGTAGCCAACCATATTGATTTAAATCTGTACTCATACTCATAGTTTTGGTTCTGCAGGTCATAGATCTGGCCCTGAAGTTGATCAACCCTGTCATAGAGCCTGGAGAGGTGTTTCCCAATGTCAATGGCGACCATCTTGTGCTTGCTGGTGAACTCCGTGATCATCATGTGGTTGGCGTTGAGTCCACGCTCCACCATCCCTTGGCACTTGAAGACTTGTTGCTCCATTGCTTCGAGCCTCGTCTCCATGCTTCCGGTCTTCTTAGGCCCCTCAACATCACGGATGTGCAACATCCCCTCGCTCATCTTGATAGATTGAGGGTGTTTCAGCACTTCCGTGAGGTAGGGATTGATGACCTTCTCGAAGATCTTGTCCTTAGGAGCATTTGGGGAAGTCATGATGATCTTGATCTGCCACAGAAACAGGCTCGAAACAAAAACAGAGGAAAACTGCCTGATACGGAGATCAAAACCTTCGGGCGAATATATAATGTTTTTTTCTCGACCAGAAGGAGTGCTCCGCAAGGAAACAGAATCCGGGAGGCACACGAGGTGCCCACAAGCCCTCCATCCGCCACCAGGGGGTAGGTGGCGGTTTCCAAGCTTGTGGCCGCCTCGTGCGCTCTCCGGACTGCTTTTTATTTTTATAATTTTCCAAAAATTCCAAAACGGAGGAAATTTCCTATTGGAAAAGTTTCGGAATCCAATTACTTACCGAAACACATACCTCTTCATTTTCAAGGTCTGAAAGAGGCTGATAATCATCCCTTATGTACTCCTCTGGAGTTATGATATTGATCATATTGGTCTCAACATTTATTGGAGTACCAGAGATGTAATGCTTGATTCTTTGCCCATTTACCACTCTAGGAAAATTTCCTTCGGTGTTATTGATTTTGATGGCACCGGAACGGTATACTTCCTCGATAACATAGGGACCTCCCATTTAGAGAGAAGCTTGCCTGCGGAGAATCTTAAACGAGAATTGTATAGCACGACATAATCACCTACATTGAACTCTCTTTTCTGTATTCATTTATCGTGCCATCTCTTAACCTTTTCCTTGAACAACTTGGCATTCTCATATGCCTGGGCCCTCCATTCATCTAACGAGCTGATATCAAACAACCGCTTCTCACCGCAAGTTTGAAATCAAAGTTGAGCTCTTTGATTGCCCAATAAGCTTTGTGTTCCAGCTCAAGAGGTAAATGACAGGCCTTACCGTAAACCATTTTATACGGTGACATGCCCATGGGATTCTTATAAGCAGTCCTATAAGCCCATAGTGCATCCTCAAGTTTGCTAGACCAATTCTTTCGAGATCTATTGACGGTCTTTTGTAGGATCAATTTGATCTCCCTATTACTCAACTCCACTTGACCACTAGACTGAGGATGATAAGGAGATGCAACTCTATGGTTGACATCATACTTAGCGGGCATCTTGTGGAAAACACCATGAATGAAGTGTGAACCGCCATCAGTCATCAAATATCTAGGGACTCCAAATCTTGGGAAAATGACTTCTTTAAGCATCTTAATAGAGGTGTGGTGATCAGCATTTTTATTGGGGATAGCTTCTACCCACTTAGTGACGTAATCCACGACAACTAAGATGTGAGTGTACCCATTGGAACTCGCGAAGGGTCCCATATAATCAGAGCCCCACACATCAAATGGTCCAATGACAAGTGAATAGTTCATAGGCATTTCCTGACACTTACTGATGTTCCCTATTCTTTGGCATTCGTCACAAGACAAGACAACCTTACGTCCATCCTTGAAGAGAGTGCGCCAATAGAAACCTGATTGCAATACCTTATGAGAAGTTCTATCTCCAGCGTGGTGTCCTCCGTAGGCTTCAGAATGACACTTCTGCAAGATTTGTCCCTGTTCTTGTTCAGGCACACAACGTCTAATAACACCATCTACTCCTTCCTTATAATGGTGAGGATCATCCCAAAAGTAGTGTCTCAAATCAAAGAATAATTTCTTATTTTGCTGATAGGTGAAACTGGGTGGTATGTATTTGGCTACGATATAATTTGCATAATCGGCATACCACGGTGCACTATGTGAAGTGCGGATGACACTTAGTTGCTCATCAGGAAAGCTGTCATCAATAGGTCATGGGTCATCAAGGACATTCTCTAGCCCAGACAAGTTATCTGCTACAGGGTTATCAGCACCCTTTCAATCAACGACGTGCAAATCAAATTCCTGTAGCAGGAGAACCCATTTGATCAGCCTCGGCTTAGCGTCCTTCTTCTCTATAAGGTACTTAATAGCAGCATGATCGGAGTGAATAGTGACTTTAGAATCAACTATATAAGATCTGAACTTTTCACATGCAAACACGACTGCTAAAAATTCCTTTTCTGTAGTGGCATAGTTTCTTTGGGCACTGTCTAGAGTTTTACTAGAGTAGTGAATGACATTCAACTTCTTGTCAACTCTTTGTCCTAGAACAGCACCAACAGCATAATCACTAGCATCGCACATGATTTCAAAGGGCAAGTTCCAGTCAGGTGGTTGAACAATAGGTGCGGTTATCAAAGCCTTCTTAAGTATTTCAAAAGCTTCCTCACAATACTCATCAAAAACAAAAGGAACATCCTTCTGCAAGAGGTTGGTAAGAGGCCTAGAAATCTTAGAGAAGTCTTTAGTGAACCTTCTATAGAAACCATCATGACCTAGGAAACTTCGTATACCTCTGATATCTGTCGGGCAAGGCATTTTCTCAATTGCATCAACCTTAGCCTTATCAACTTCAATGCCTCTTTCAGAAATTTTGTGTCCTAAAACGATACCTTCATTTACCATAAAGTGGCACTTCTCCCAATTCGAGACGAGGTTGGTATCTTCGTATCTCTGTAAGACTCGATCAAGGTTGTCGAGGCAATCATCAAAGGAAGACCCGTAAACGGAGAAGTCATCCATGAAAACCTTCACAATCTTTTCACAAAAGTCAGAGAATACAACCATCATACAACTTTGAAAGGTGGCAGGTGCATTGCATAAGCCAAAAGGCATACGTCTATAAGCAAAGGTACCGAAGGGGCAGGTGAAAGTGGTTTTCTCCTGATCAGGTTGTGCAACAGGTATTTGCGAGAAACCTGAATAACCGTCTAGAAAGCAGAAGTGTGTGTGTTTTGATAGCCTTTCTAGCATTTGGTCGATAAACGACAAATGATAATGATCTTTCCAGGTTGCCTTGTTCAGTTTCCGGAAGTCTATCACCATCCTATAGCCAGTAATATTGTGGGATTATTTCATCCTTATCATTTGGAACGACGGTGATACCTCCCTTCTTAGGTACGCAATGTACTGGACTTACCCAATCACTATGAGCAACAGGATAAATGATTCCTACTTCTAGAAGCTTTAATATTTCATTTCTAACGACCTCTTTCATATTAGGATTTAATCCCCTTTGATGATCAGCAACTGGTTTAGAATCAGGATCGGTTTTAGTCTTGTGCTGACATAGAGTGGGACTAATACCCTTAAGATCATCAAGAGTATATCCAATAGCAACGCGGTGCTTCCTCAGAGTTTTTAGTAACTTCTTCTCTCCGTGCTCTAAGAGGAGAGCACTAATAATAACAGGATATATCTACTTCTCATCAAGATAGGCATACTTAAGAGTATCAGGCAACTGTTTAAGCTCGAACATAGGATCACCCTTTGGTGGGGGAGGATCCCCAAGCAGTTCAATAGGCAGATTATTCTTGAGAATAGGATATTGTTCTAAGACAATTTTATCTATCTCATCTCTTTCCTCTATATGCATATCATTTTCATGCTCAAGCAGATATTGCTCTAAAGGATCCATAGGAGGTACGGCAATAGAGGCAAGAGCAATGATTTCATCCCTACCAGACGACTCTTTTTCATAGGGTTGTCTTCCAAACTTTGAGAAGTTAAATTCATGAGACACACCCTCGAAACTAACAGTGACGGTCTGCTTAATGCAATCAATGTGAGCATTGACAGTGTTGAGAAAGGGTCTACCAAATATGACGGGATAAAAGCTATCTTGTGCAGTACCAAGGATGGGGAAAGCAGTAGGATACTTCGTCTTACGACACATGACTTCTACGTCTCTCACAATTCCCAGAGGGCAGATAGTGTCTCTATTAGCTAGCGTAATAGTGACATCAATATGTTCTAGCTCAGCAAGTGCAATCTCATCTTTGATTTCATCATATAAGGAACGGGGTATTGCACTAACACTAGCTCCCATGTCACATAAACCATGGTAACAGTGATCTCCTATCTTGACAGAAACAACGGGCAGGCCAACTACAGGTCCGTATTTGTCTTTCGCATGAGGTTTAGCAATTCTAGCAGAGTCCTCCCAGAATTTGATAACATGCCCGTCTACGACTTTGGTTAAGAGATCTTTGATAGTAGCAACACTAGGTTCAACTCTAATCTCCTTATGGGGTGCAAGTGGTCTAATGTAACCCCTACGTATCACAGTTGGAGCTTTAGAATAATCCTTTGTCCTAGCAGGGTATGGTGGTTTCTCAGTGTAGGCACAAGGAACAACAGGATCACTAAAAGCAATGACTTTCTCCTCAACTAGATTGGTTTTGACTATGTTGCTTTCTAGAGGAGGATGATACTTAAACCACTTATCTCTGGGAAGATCAACATGGGCAACAAAAGATTCACATAGAGAAGCTACTATCTCAGAGTCAAGTCCATACTTAGCGCTAAAATCTCTAGAAGTGTTTGTCTCAACAAAAGATTTAACGCAATCAAACTAGAAATTCATAACTGATTCCTTACCTTCCTCCAGCTCCCAATATTCAGAGTTACGTTTGATTCTTTCCAATAAATTCCACTTGTGGTCAATATCCTTCTTCATAAAAGAACCGGTACAAGAAGTGTCAAGCATGGTACGATCTTCATGAGAAAGTCGAGCATAAAAGTTTTGAGTGATGATTTCTCTCGAGAGCTCATGATTGGGGTATGAATATAGCATTGATGTAAGCCTCCCCCAAGCTTGAGCTATGATTTCCCTGTCACGAGGCCAAAAGTTATAAATAAAGTTCCGATCACGATGTACTAAATCCATAGGATAAAACTTTTGATGAAATTCCAATTTCAACCGATTGTAGTCCCATGATCCAGTATCATCACATAGCCTATACCATGTCAATGCCTTATCCTTCAAAGATAAAGGAAAGACTTTCTTCTTTATCTAATCCTCGGGCAAACCTGCAAGCTTAAATAGACCACAAACTTCATCTACATAGATCAGATGTAAGTCTGGATATGAAGATCCATCTCGTGTAAAAGGATTAGCCAGCAGTTTCTCAAGCATATCCGAAGGAATTTCATAAAAGATATTTTCAGTAGGTACCTCAGGTTGAGGAACAACTCCTCGTGCTTCCGTTCGTGGTGAAGATACCCCGAACAAACTCCTCAAAGGAACAGTTTCCATAGTGACAAGTGAAAAAAAAATTCAGCACAGTATATAAATGTTTCCTTACCAATTTCCACTTACCAAAGGCACTTCACTCCCCGGCAACGGCGCCAGAAAAGAGTCTTGATGACCTAAAAGTATATAGGATCAATTGTAGTCCTTTCGATAAGTAAGAGTGTTGAACCCAACGAGGAGCAGAAGGCTCTCGTAAACAGTTTTCAGCAAAGTAATAACTGCAAGCACTGAAAGTAGCGGTAACAAGTGAAGGTGTAGTGAGGTGAAACGTAGCAAGCGCAAAGTAACATGTAACAAGTAGTAGCAACGGTGCAGCAAGTGGCCCAATCCCTTTTGCAGCAAGGGACAAGCCTGAACAATGTCTTATAGGAGGAAAAACGCTCCCGAGGACACACGGGAATTTCTGTCATGCTAGTTTCATCATGTTCATATGATTCGCGTTCGTTACTTTGATAGTCTGATATGTGGGTGGACCGGCGCTTGGGTACTTCCCTTACTTGGACAAGCATCCCACTTATGACTAACCCCTCTCGCAAGCATCTGCAACTACGAAAGAAGAATTAAGACAACGTCTAACCATAGCATTAAACTAGTGGATCCAAATCGGCCCCTTACGAAACAACGCATAGACTGGGGTTTAAGCTTCTGTCACTCCAGCAACCCATCATCTACTTACTACTCCCCAATGCCTTCCTCTAGGCCCAAGTATGGTGAAGTGTTATGTAGTCGATGTTCACATAACACCACTAGAGGAAAACACAACATACAAGATATCAAAATACCGAACGAATATCAAATTCACATGACTATTATCAGCATGACTTATCCCATGTCCTCAGGAACAAAAGTAACTACTCACAAAGCATAATCATAATCATGATCAGAGGTGTAATGAATAGCATCAAGGATCTGAACATAAACTCTTCCACCAAGTATTCCAACTAGCATCAACTACAAAGAGTAATCAACACTACTAGTAACCTTACAAGTACCAATCGGAGTCGTGAGACGGAGATTGGTTACAAGAGATGAACTAGGGATTGGAGAGGAGATGGTGCTAATGAAGATGTTGATGAAGATGCCTCCCCTCCGACGAGACGAGTGTTGGTGATGATGATGGCGATGATTTCCCCCTCTGGGAGGGAAGTTTCCCCGGCCGGATCGTCCTGCCGGAGCTCTAGATTGGATCTGCTCAAGTTCCGCCTCGTGGCGGCGGCGAAACCATGAAAAAGCTCACCATTGATTTTTTCTGGAACGAAACCCTTCATATAGAAAAAGAGGGGGGGGGGCAGTGGGCCGTCAGGGAACCCACAAGCATGCCAGCCGCAACCAGGGGGGTGGTGGTGCCTACCAGGCTTGTGGCGCCCTGGTAGCTCCCCTCTGGTACTTCTTTCGCCCAGTATTTTTTACATAATCCCAAAAAGTTCCACGTAAATTTTCAGGGCATTTGGAGCTGTGCAGAATAGTGGACTAAGATTTGCTCCTTTTCGAGTCCATAATCCCAGCTGCCTGAATTCCCCCTCTTCAAATAAACCTTGCAAAATAAGAGAGAAAAGGCATAAATATGGTACCACAAAGTAATATAACAGCCCATAAAGCAATAAATATCAACATGAAAGCATGATGCAAAATGGACGTATCAGGCATCCCCAAGCTTAGGATTTTTGGTGTCCTTGAATTTGGCTTGGGATGTGTTGGGCATCCCCAAGCTTGAGCTGTTTCCACTCTTTATCCCATTGTCCATGAGAACATCACCCAAAACTCGAAAACTTCACAACACGAAATTTAAACAGAAACTCGTGATATCATTAGCATAAGAAAACAAACTACCACCTCTTTAGGTACTGTAGAAAACTTTATTTCTATTTATATTGTTGTTCTATTATTGTATTCTCACTTTTCCATGGCTAGTACCCCATGATACTATCCATAGTTTCATCAAATTAAGCAATCAACACCCCAAAAAAACAGAATCTGTCAAAAATAGACCAGTCTGTAGCAATCTGTATACTTCGTATACTTCTGGTATCTCAATTTTTTTGAACAATTATGACAATTTGGGAATTTGGCATATCGACCAGAAGCAAAAAGAATCAACTCAAAAGCTCTTTCTGGATAGGAATTAAAAATAATTTCGTGAGCGCATAGTTTCTGTCTTTTCCAGCAAGATCAAACAACCATCACCAAAACTAGTCATAAAGGTTTTACTTGGCACAAACACAAAAAGAAACAGAAAAAAATCATAACAAAATTATTACGGTGTGGACACAACAAAACAGAATGCAAAAAGCAAATATAAATTCATTGGGTTGCCTCCCAACAAGCGCTATTGTTTAACGCCCTTAGCTAGGCATAAGGCGACAGAATCACGTATCGTCGTCTTTGGTACTCAAACCATAAGTAGCCCTCATCATGGATTCATAAGGCAATCTTATTTTCTTTCTAGGAAAATGTTCCATGCCCTTCTTTAATGGAAATTGAAATCTAATATTCCCTTCCTTCATATCGATGACAACACCAATAGTCCTTAGGAAAGGTCTACCAAGAATGATAGGACATGTCGGATTGCAATCAATATCAAGCACAATGAAATCTACGGTTACATAGTTCCTATTTGCAATAATAAGAACATCACTGAGCCTTCCCATAGGTTTCTTAACAGTAGAATCTGCAAGATGCAAATTAAGAGAGCACTCATCAATCTCATTGAAGCCTAGAACATCACATAAAGACTTTGGAATAGCGGAAACAACAGCACCCAAATCTCACATAGCATTGCATTCATAGTTTTTGATCTTGATTTTGATAGTAGTTTCCCAATCATCATGAAGTTTTCTAGGAATAGAAACTTCCAATTCAAGTTTCTCTTCAAGATATTTCATCATAGCATCGACGATATGATCGGTAAAGGCCTTGTTTTGGCTATAAGGATGTGGAGAGTTTAGCATGAATTGCATCAAGGAAATAAATTCAATCAAAGAGAAACTATCATAATTGAATTCCTTGAAATCCAAAGTAGTAATTTCATTACTACTCAAAGTTTTGATATCCTCTACTCCACTTTCAATGCTTTTAGCATCAAGATAGATAGACCTTGAATCATTGGGGCGTTTCTCAACCAAAGTGGATTCATATCCAGCCCCATCATCGTTAGGTTTGACATTAAAAACATGGATTCAATGGGAGTCACACCAAACACTCTAAGATCTTCGTGATTCTCATCACGAGAACACGCCTTTTTAAGCCATTCATGTCTAGCACGAATTTGGGTGGTTCTTTCTTTACTCTCATTCATGGAAACACGCATACCTTTCAAAGTTTCATCCATATTGATCTTGGGAGGAGCACATCTCGATTTCAAAGCATCAATATCAAGAGACATTCTATCAACGGTCCTAGCCAAGTCATCAATTTTGAGCAGTTTTTCTTCTATGGATGCACTTAAAATCTTTTGCGAGTTGATAAACTCTTTAATATTACTCTCTAGACCAGAGGGTAATTTATTGTAATTTCCATGAGCATTCTTGTAGGAGTTGCCAAAGTTATTAGAGGGATTCCTAGGAAAAGGCCTAGGAATATAGTTACCTCTAAAAGAATTGTTGTTGCCAAAATTATTCCTACCAACAAAATTAACATCCAAGCTCTCATTGCTACTCAATCAAGGAAGACAAGGGCATATCATTTGGATCTAAAGGAACACCTTTACTAGCAAACAATTTCATTAACTCATCCATCTTAGCACTCAAAGAGTTAATTTCTTCTATATCATGCACTTTTTTACTAGTAGGTGACCTTTCAGTGTGCCATTGAGAATAGTTTGTCATGATATTGTCTAGGAGTTTGGTGGCTTCTCCTAATGTGATTTCCATGAAAGTTCCACCGGAGGTGGAATCAAGGATATTTCTAGAAGCAAAATTCAAACCAGCGTAGAAGATTTGTATAATCATCCAAAGACTCAAGCCATGAGCGGGAGAATTTCTAATCATAAATTTCATTCTCTCCCAAGATTGTGCAACATGTTCATGATCTAGTTGCTTAAAATTCATGATATCATTATGGAGAGAGATAATCTTAGCCGGTGGAAAATACTTGGATATATAAGCATCTTTACACTTGTTCCAAGAATCAATGCTATTTTTGGGTAAAGATGAAAACCAAGTTTTTGCTCGATCTCGCAATGAGAACAGAAATAGCTTCAATTTTATCACATCATTATACACATCTTTCTTCTTTTGCATATCGCATAACTCAGTGAAGGTATTAAGATGGGATGCGGCATCTTCACTAGGAAGGCCAGAAAATTGTTCTTTCATAACAAGATTCAGCAAAGCAGCATTGATTTCATATGATTCCGCACTAGTGGCGGGAGCAATCGGAGTACTAATAAAATCATTATTATTAGTAATTGAGAAGTTACAAAGTTTGTTGTTTTCTGTCATGGTGACTTCAGGAAGCAGACAAGCACACAAGCGAACAGAAAGAAAGAGAAAGAAAAGGGCGAACGAAAAAGGCAAATATTTTTTGTAAATTTTTGGTTTTCAGAAGTGGGGGAGAGGAAAATGTGAGGCAAAAAAAGTAAATGCAAGAGATGAGTTTGCGACAGTTACTTGGATAAGCTTCACTTAGAATAGTCCCCGGTGCCATAAATTGACACGTTGGAGGAAGACTATTCTTGACCTGATGCTCCCCAATAACGGCGCCAGAAATTCTTCTTGCTACCTCTTGAGCTTGCGTTTGTTTTTCCCTTGAAGAGGAAAGCGTGATGCATCCCAGTAACAGTAAGTATTTCCCTCAGTTTGAGAACCAAGGTATCAATCCAGTAGGAGTATCAAGGCAAGTCTCCAAAGTACCTGCGCAAAAATAGCAAACTTGCACCGAACGCTACAAAGGGGTTGTCAATCCCTTCATGATGGATTGCAAGATGAGATCTGAAGGCGGAAAGTGCAACAAAGTAAAAGTGTAGGGCTGAAAATATGACGTGAAGTAGACCCGGGGGCCATAGTGTTCACTAGAGGCTTCTCTCATGGTAGAAAATATTACGGTGGGTGAACGAATTACTGTCGAGCAATTGATAGAACCGCGCAAAGTCATGACGATATCTAAGGCAATGATCATACATATAGGCATCATGACAAGTAGACCGATACTTTCTGCATCTACTACTATTACTCCACACATCGACCGCTATCCAGCATGCACTACTAGGAAAAGGGCTATAGATGATATAGATACTAATGGCGCACCACACAAGCAGTGCGCCACTACTATATAATAGTGGCGCACCATGTGAGGTGTGCCATTAGTGTGATGGATACTAATGGCGCACCACACACTCGGTGCGCCACTACTATATTTTTTTATTTTTATTTTTTTGCAAAACTACTAATGGCGCACCAGCAGCTGGTGCGCCATTAGTAACCAGGGTTACTAATGGCGCATCTCTTAGTAGTGCGCCACTACTATAATTTTTTTGGGTTTTTTTTCGCAAACTACTAATGGCGCACCACAGCTAGTGCGCCATCAGTAACCAGTGTTACTAATGGCGCATCTGTTGGTGGTGCGCCACTACTTTTTTTTTGCAGAACTATTCATGGCGCACCAGAGGAGGTGCATATGTAGGTGGTGCGCCATTAGTAACCTGGGACCAGCTAGATATTTTGGACAGCCACCTACCACACTCACTTTCCCCACTTTCATTCTCTCCACCTCCTCCTCCAAGCTTGTCTCGGGTGCCTCCTCCTCCTCACCTCATTTTCATCATAGATTCACCCAAATGAAGTGGTTAAATTACCTTTTTTTTATAGGTAAGTAAGGGGAAAGCTTTTATGTTGTAGATTTACTTGTTTCTCCCTCCAACAACGTGAACATGCACTTTTTATGGCCTAGCTAGATCTACGTATGTTTGTGGTGTTGCATATGTTTGTGGTGTTGCATATATGTTTGTGTTTGCAGGTACCGGTATTTGAAATGCGATAGTTGCCAATATTTTCCCGGAATGTTGATTCATTTCCGTTTCGGCGAGAATTTGGCACTATGCATTCTTTTTTGTCCTATTTTTAGGAAAAGTCATGCCAAAAAAATTTTGGTTCTAAAATATCGTTTTGCTCTACCCCGCAGGCGACCATGGTCCGCACGATGACCGAAGGCATCGTGAATAGGTTTTTGAGCTCCGCGAAGGCCGAGATGCTTCAAAAGAACGAGACGGAGATAAGATATCCGTGTCGAAGATGCAAGCTGAAGAGCCTTATGGACCCGGATTTCGTAAAGGTGCGGGACCACCTACTCTTGCGTGGTTTCATGGATGGCTATCGGTGGCAAGGTGATGAAGATGAGTATGAAGTCGTCCATGGGGACCGGGAAAGAAATGAGGAAGGGCATGAGCAAGACAACCGCGACGAGGGCGGGCGAGAAGACGAAGAATCTCCAGGACACAGTCATCATGTAGAATATGCCGGACATGATGATGAGGAAGATGCCGGAGCAGACGAAGGGCATGATCACGAAGATGAAGATGCCGGAGCAGACGACGATGGACCGTCGATGGCCTGGGTGCAGGACCCTCGTATTCAAGAGCTGCTTCTCAAGAAGACGGATAACGCAAGAGCTTGAGATGTACTTCCCGCCCGCATTCTTCGACGTTATGGTGCATCTGCTGGTCCATATCGTGGAGGATATCATCCAACTCGGGCCGACGTTCCTGCACGACATGATGCCGTTCGAAAGGATGAATGGTGTCATCAAAGGATACGTTCGCAACATGTCACGTCCAGAGGGAAGCATAGCCAGGGGCTTTCTGACCGAAGAGTGCATCTCCTACTGCACGAATTATCTAGGCATCAAGAACTCCATTGGTCTGCCCGTCAACAGGCACCTCGGCAGGCTCGCTGGATGGGGTCACCGTGAGGGTCGCCGCGAAATGCATGTCGACTTCGAGGGTCGACTCGCCGACTTTGAAAGAGCAAACCTAGTCGCGCTACAACACATAGACGTGGTCGATCCTTGGGTCGTAGAGCACAAAACCTTTATTGAGAAGACGTACAATGACCGAGGCCAACAGAGGACGGACGGAGATATAATCAAAGAGCACAACTCATGTTTCACGTGTTGGTTCAAGCAGAAGCTTCTGTCGTACCCTTTACATGAGGATTCTTCCGCGGAAGAACAACTCATATTCGCCTTGTCACAGGGCGCCGAGCACAACCTGATGACATATGAGGCGTACGATATCAACGGCTACACATTCTACATCGAGGGAAAGGACATGAAGAGCGATGGTTATCAGAACTCCGGGGTAACGATGGAATCCTGCACCGGTAACGACAAGGACAGATACTACGGAAGGATCGAGGAGATCTGGGAGCTGAGCTACGCTGGAGAGATGGTCCCGATGTTCCGTGTCAGATGGGCCATGAGCGTCATAAAAGAAGACCGGTATTTCACCACCATGATTATACCCGAAGCCAAATCCAAGACCGCGGGCGCAAACTTCACCGCGAAAAATGAGCCATGGGTACTGCCTTCCCAAGTGGACCAATGCTTCTTCATTACCGACCCGCCAAAGCCCAGTCGTGTTGTTGTGAGGAGAGGAAAAAGGAAGATCATCGAAATGGATGGAGTAGCCAATGAGCAAGACTTCGACAAGTACCGCGGCCCGAAGATGGAACATGACGACGATGATGAAGTACCAGCATACACCACAAGAAGAAGCAGGACCACCCTACCTAAAGGACATCCGTTCAAGAGAACTCCATTTACGAAAAATAAGGGCAAGAAGATTGTGAACAAATAGCTAGCTAAGATCGATTGTATTTAAATTGTAGCCTTCATTTCTCGATTGTATTTTGAGATTTTCAAATTTGATGATATTTTTTCATATTCAATATGAAAAAATATTGAATATTCATGCGGACACTCGATCTCGATCCCCTCCATCTCGATCGCTATCACCCCTCGCAAGATCCCCCTCGCCGCCGAGCACCCCACGCACCCTCCTCCGCTCCACCGCCGCCGCCGTCGGCATACTTACCACTGGAACACCTATTCACAAGATTCAACTCCTATTCATAGGCATCTACTTGTTAGGATTACAAAGGTTGAAACCTGATAGCTAGGTATTTTTCATATGACTAAATATGTATTTTTTAAACATAATTAATCAAGTAAGCAAGTACAACATATAATTATGATAATTCGGTATAATTATTTTGGCAAGCTATATAAATAAAATGGCAACTCGGCAAAATACAAATGACATGTACTAGTATGTGATTTTTTTTAACAAGCTACATGAATTAAAGATGGACACAACTAAACACTGGACAACTAAGATGTAAAAATAGTTGACAATTAGTAGTGCCGTCCAAAAAAAAGGAAAAAAAAGATGGACACAACTAAACACTGGACAACTAGTAGTGAATTAAAGATGGACACAACTAAACACAGGACAACTAGTAGTGCCGTCCAAAAAAAGGAAAAAAAGAGGGGGGAAGAGGATTCGAACCCGCCACCTCCTGCTAGGAGGCAAAACCCACGCACCACTGCGCTACTACTTCGGAGGTTAACAACATAGAGAAGGCGCACCTCATATACATGCGCCATTACTATATAAAAAACATTCTAATGGCGCACCGCTCGGGGTGCGCCATTCCTAAGCCGGCTGCCCTCGCGCCCTCATCTCTTCTCTCGCGGCCTCCCCCCTACCCCCTTTCCACACCGCCCAGCAGCGCGCGCCGTCTCCCCGAACCCTAGCTCCGCCGCCGCGGAGGGCCACCACCTACCCGACCTCACCGTCTCGGCCGCCACCTCAAGTCCCCCTGCAAGACCCACGCCGTCCTCGTCCTCTCCACCGCCGGCGCCCCTTCCTCTGCCCCTGCAGCGCAACACCAGTAAATAGCCGATACTCCGCCGTCGCCGCCGTCCCGGACCTGCCCAAGCAGGTCCGCCCCCCTCCATCGCCAACCAGGCGCTCCTCATCCCGCTCGACACCGACCCACTGTGAGGCACACACATCCTGCTCGTAGGAGAGGCCGGTGCTCCACATCGCCTTCCGAATCACCTAACGATTTGGCATTTCCTTTCTGCTGTAAATAATACGTCCGACTATCAACGTTAATCCAGTGAACTGAAGATGAGTTCCATTTTGACAGCTCTTACGTCTTTGGAGAGGATGTGGGTTTCGGCGGCGTCTTCCGCTGCACGACAGGGCTAGCCGAACGATTCGGGAAACAGAGAGTATTCAATACGCCATTGTGTGAACAGGTGCATCTTTACTTGCCGTACCCGCTTAAGTATACGGCAACACTACAGCAAAATGTGAAAGAAAAAAAAAGTGTTTACAGTCTGCTATGCTTGACTACAGACATACATTTGAGTTCACTATGCTGAAGTTCGTATGGCTTAGGTGTAGTAGTGCAGTAAGTCCTTAATTCAGCATTACACGTGTTCTCGGAAAAATTATAAAACCAACACATAACTCTGGAAACAAAAACGATGGACCAGATCTGAATTTTGTACTATTCACAGTCTGATTTATCTTTCCTGATTTGTTTATGAAACTCTACACAAGAGTTGGAGTTGAAATTATGTGTCATGATGTATGTGTATTATCGTTCTGTCATTATTTGTTCTTGGATTATTTTTTCCTGACATTCAGACGTGTTTTGATGCACTTTGGTGCACTTGTATATGCCTTAAATGTGCTTGCGCATGCTATATGCCCTGTTCTGACCAGTGATCAGTTCTTCTCAAACAGGGTATTGCCAGATTTGCTATTGTCTTAGCAGCAATGGTGAGTCAAAGACAAAATTGAAGTTTTCTTGTAAAAATACATTTCAGGTTCCTTGGTTTACCAATAGTAATTTGTTAATAAGTTTTGTGCAAGTACCGCAGTTAGGAAACATACATCTTACTAGTAATTATGATTTATGTCGCTTGAATTTGTGGAGCCTAAAGATTCCTTTGGATGGGAGAATGGATATGTCATATGTAATTTATCATACATCATTAATTCCAGTCAAAATATTTACATGGAACAAAAGCCTTACAATCCACCTTTCACTGGAAAGTAAGGGAACCTTACAATCTTGCGTCACTGAGTAACCTTTTGCAAGTGAAGGAATCACTATTCACTTCTATCATCTTCGCAATGGAAGCCTCATATTATTTTCTTATCTTCAACATGCAGGACAATAGAGCTATTGCTGAAATCCAGTTTGCAGATTATATCTTTCCAGCATTTGATCAGGTATGTCTCTGATTCCATTCAAGATTATTTTACCTACAAGAGTTCTTTCCTGATGGACAGGAGACACTTTTAAATGGTTGCTATATAGACTGCATTATATTACTGTGTTATCTTAGTTGATGGAAGTACCTTGTCTACTTGTTGCCCGAGATTATTGGAGCTTCACTTTCTTAGTGGACTCTGGACTCTGCATTGTCACTGTCGCATTCAGTTATAAAACCATTTTATTTCTTGAACATTGTCAAGTTGACTCAATTTATATAAATTTGATCAATGTCTTGTTCCAACCTGTTCATACTACTTCTGATGCAGATTGTCAACGAAGCCGCTAAATTCAGATACCGAAGTGGAAATGAATTTAACTGTGGAGGTAACCATTTTTCCCTGCAGAAAAAATAACTGTTTCCCATTTTGAAAGGGATCGTTCCATGTCCCATGCTGATTTTCATGTTGTTTAATAGTGAAACATCGTGAAGTTGTCATCCCTTATTTTCTAGGTTTAACAATTCGATCTCCATATGAAGCTGTTGGACATGGTGGTCACTACCATTCAGTCACCAGAGGCTTTCTTCTGCCATGTTCTTGGCCTGAAGGTTAGTCTGTATATCTAACGCCCTCTGCCAATATTTGTAATCAGTTACAGTAAATAGTTAGGATACAAGTGGAAACCACATTGCCTAGTTGACTAAGATTTTTATTTGTAAAATCAGGTAGTATAACAATATCAAGCATCATTTTCTGGTACTCCTGTTTGACGCTCTACGACATTTCTGAAATTGTGTACAGAAATTTATGTTCTTGTTTCGCGAGTACTAAGAAAAATGCTATTTCAGGTTGTCATATCTCGGAGTCCACGTGAGGCCAAGGGACTTTTGCTGGCCAGCATTCGTGACCCAAACCCAGTCATCTTTTTCGAGCCAAAGGTAGAGCAAAAATTTGAAAGAAGTTTCTCAGTTGGTTAAGACTCGTATATATCCATCTGGTATATCCATCTGGTAGAATAAGCGCAAGAGAACAGCTGATGGACAATATTGAATTGATTATTTGGAATGCTCTTACAAGCAGCTTTCCTCTCTTAACAGTGGTTGTATCGTTTGTCTATTGAAGAAGTTCCTGAGGGGGACTATATGCTGCCTTTATCCCAGGCGGAAGTGCGTATATCTCCATCCCGCATATTGTTTTTGTGACGAGGGAACCCAAAAATATTTATGCAATATTTATACTTTAGGTGATCCGCAAAGGAAGTGATATAACACTTGTTGGTTGGGGAGCTCAACTTGTAGTGCTGGAACAAGCATGTGAAGATGGTTCAAAGGTCAGTTATTCATGCTAGTTCTTGTATGTCTCTGTGAATTGGTACTAACGTTTTGTTTGGCTAGTGCATAGAGATGCCGTCGTATGTCGTGTACAAGGGTAAGGTTCCGGGAGTCTACGACGACTGGGAGGAGTGTCGGAGTCAGGTTCACCGATTCGGCGGTAACAGTTACAAAGGGTACACCACAAGGGCAGAGGCGTAAGTTAGATACGCGCGCTATCTAGCGGGAGAGAGGAGGGAGCGTTGGAGGAACCGGATGAAGACCAGTTTCATTGCGATTATGCTCATCGTGATGACCGCAGCTCTCTTCTATGTGATGGTAGTTTAGATGGTCGATATCAACTTGTAATGTGAAGACAAACTCGCTACTCGCGGTCTCGAGACTTGTAATGTTCTAACTTTGTTCGATATTTTAAATTCAGAGACTAATATGATGAATTGTATTCGGAGACAAATCTTCTATTGTATTCGATAAATCTGTTGTTTATATGTTGTGCTATCTATATTCTGTGCAATAATATATTTTGTAATCTATGCAAATATCAGAAAAAATAAAATAAATACCTAATATTCATACTAGTGGCGCATCACTCACCATACTAGTGGCGCATCACTCACCATACTAGTGGCGCATCACTCAGCACACTAGTGCGCCATTAGTAAGCCAGAGCATATGGGTAAATATGGCCCTGGGAGGCATACTAATGGCGCACCATAAGCTATAGTAATGGCGCACCAGGATCTATACTAATGGCGCACCAGGATCTATACTAATGGCGCACCAGGATCTATACTAATAGCGCACCGGGATCTATACTAATGGCGCACTACTTAGTGCGCCATTAGTATACCAGATACTAATGGCGCACCGTGAGCAATACTAATGGCGCACTTCCTGGTGCGCCATTAGTATACCAGATACTAATGGCGCACTTGTGGTGCGCCATTAGTAAAAAAATCTAATGGCGTGATGCTAGTGGCGCACCTATAGTGCGCCATTAGTAGCCAAAATAGGTGTGCCATTAGCAAGCCTTTTCCTAGTAGTGATGCATCTAGTGTATTCAGTTCATAACAAACAGAGTAACACCTTAAGCAAGATGACATGATGTAGAGGGATAGATTCATGCAATATGATATAAACCCCATCTTTTTACCCTTGATGGCAACAACACGATGCGTGCCTCGATACCCCTTCTGTCACTAGGTGAGGACACCGCACGGTATGAACCCAAAACCAATCACTTCTCCCATTGCAAGAATTACAGATCAAGTTAGCCAAACGAAACCCATAACTCGAATAGAATTACAAGGATACGAAATCATGCATATAAGAGATCAGAGGAGACTCAAATAATATTCATAGATAATCTGATCAAAAATATACAATTCATCAGATCTTGACAAAAACACCGCAAAAGAAAGTTACATCGGATAGATCTCCATGAAGATCATGGAGAACTTTGTATTGAAGATCCAAGAGAGAGAAGGCGCCATCTAGCTACTAGCTATGGACCCGAAGGTCTGTGGTGAACTACTCATGCATCATCGGAGAGACAATGGTGTTGATGAAGAAGCCCTGCGTGTCCAAATTCCACTCCGGCAGGGCACCAGAACAGTCCCCGGATGGGATCTTGCGGAGACAGAAGCTTGCGGCGGCGGAAAAGTATTTTCGTGGCTCTCTCCCGTGGTTTGAGATTTTTAGGCAAGTTATAGGCGGAAGAGGTAGGGCAAAGGAACCACGGTGGGCCCACAAGACTACTAGGCGCGCCCCCCAAGCAGCGGCTAGGGGGCTTGTGGCCTCCCCCGGGAGCCTTTGCCTTGGTTCTCAAGTTCCCTGCGTATCTTGTGTTCCGGAAAAAATCTTTTCGGAGGTTTGATTCCGTTTGCACTCCGTTTGATATTCTCCTCTAAAAAAGGTGTAAAACAAGGAAAAAATAGGAACTCGCACTTGGCACTGAGTTAATAAGTTAGTCCCAAAAAGATATAAAATGCATACAGAACATCCAAAGTTTGATAAGATAATAGCATGGAACCATCAAAAATTATAGATACGTTGGAGACGTATCAATCACCAGCCGAAAGGCAATTACTGTAGCAAGTGACCCTATAGTAAGCACCCAATACAACAAACAAAGCTAGAGCAGGGTTTTACGTGCTAAGCGGCCCGAACCAGGGTAAAAGACCTTGCGGGTGTTGATCGTTAGTTCTGCTCTTGGCGCCGCCTCTCTCCCTCCGCCGAACGATCAAGGGATCCTTGGAGGTCCCCATAGGTGTCATTTTCCCGACAGCGATAATCATATATTGGCCATTTCTTACTTAAGCTTCATGACATACACTCGGGTGGTATTTTTCCAGATACTTGACATTGAGAGCTCGAGGTAGCATTGTCCCTTGAATTGATTCCACCAAATATGAGTTTCCGGGAACTACTCTTGCAATCTTAAAAAGACCTTCCCAGTTTCGAGACCACTTCCTCAATTTTCTATCTCTTGAACCAATCGGTAGGATCACTTTCCACACGAGATCACAAACTTGAAAATTTTCAATTTGACCATTTTATTATAACCTCTTGCCACTCTTAACTTGTCTCTCCCTATGGCCTTTGAAGAAGCCGAACGTTTATCGAAAACTTCATCAATATTGTCCATCATTAAGTTATAAAAGTCCACGCCGATAAATCATTTTGTTTGGCTATTCACAAAGCACTCAAATTAACTTCCACTGGTAAAACGGCTTCTTGACCATATACTAGCTCATAAGGTGTTACTTTTGTAGCACTGTGCTTTGATATTCGATGTGCCCACAAAGTCTCAGACAACAACTCATGCCATCTCCTTGGATTATACTCAATCTTCTTTTTTATGAGCTTTATTAATATTTTATTGCTAGACTCAGCTTGTCCATTAGCTTGGGCATAATATGGAGAGGAATTGAGCAACTTTATCTTATAAGATTCAGCGAATTCTCTAACTTGATGTGACACGAAAGATGAACCTTGATCCGTAGTCAATGTTTGCAGAATGCCGAATCTATGAATAATGTGCTCGGTTATGAATTCAATTACCTCTGTGTGTGTCATATTTTTGAGAGGTACCTCTTCAGACCATTTAGTGAAGTAATCGGTTGCCACCAATACGAACCGATGCCCCTTTGAAGAAGACAGATGAATTTCTCCAATGAAGTCTAAACCCCATCCTCTAAAGGGCCACAGTTTGACAATATGATGTAACATGGCAGCGGGAGCCAATTGAATATCACCAAACTTTTGACAAGCTTCACATCGTTTATAATACCTGAAGCAATTGTTCATCTTCGTCGGCCAATTAAACCCAGCACGTCGCAACAACCACTTCATCTTCGGAGCCGACTGATGAGTTTTACAAATACCTTCATGTACCTGCTGCCGCAACAAAAGTCCTTCCCTGGCGCGTAGGAATTCTTCTTGTTACTTCTCTGGTTTCCGTCGGTTTTTTCCTTGAAGAGGAAAGGGTGATGCAGCACAGGAGCAGTAAGTATTTCCCTCAGTTTGAGAACCAAGGTATCGATCCAGAAGGAGGGCCTCGTCAAGTCCAAAGTACCTGTGCAAACACAAACAAGCTTGCAACCAACGCTTAAAGGGGTTGTCAATCCCTTCCAGATTGTTTGCAAAGTGAGATCTGAAGGCGGAAAGTGCAACGAAGTAAAAAAGTGTAAGGCTGAAAATATGGTGTGGAGTAGACCCTGGGGGCCATAGTGTTCACTAGAGGCTTCTCTCATAATAGCAAATATCACGGTGGGTGAACAAATTACTGTCGAGGAAGTGATAGAACCGCGCAAAGTCATGACGATATCTAAGGCAATGATCTAGCATATAGGCAACATGTCCGAGACAAGTAGACCGATACTTTCTGCATCTACTACTATTACTCCACACATCGACCGCTATCCAGCATGCATCTAGTGTATTGAGTTCATGAATAACAGAGTAACGCTTTAAGCAAGATGACATGATGTAGAGGGATAATCTCAAACCAAAGATGAAAACCCCATCTTTCTACCCTTGATGGCAACAACACGATACGTGCCTCGCTACCCCTTCTGTCACTTGGTGAGGTCACTGCATGGTATGAACCCAAAACCAAGCACTTCTCCCATTGCAAGAATCATAGATCTAGTTGGCCAAACAAAACACACAACTCGAAGAGAATTACAAGGATATGAACTCATGCATAAGAGAGATCAGAAGAAACTCAAATAAGATTCATAGATAATCTGATCATAAATCCACAATTCATCGGATCTCGACAAACACACCGCAAAAGAAGATTACATCGGATAGATCTCCATGAAGATCATGGAGAACTTCGTATTGAAGATCCAAGAGAGAGAAGAAGCCATCTAGTTACTATCTATGGACCCGTAGGTCTATGGTGAACTACTCACACATCATCGGAGAGGTCATGGTGTTGATGAAGAAGCCCTCCATGTCCGAATCTCCCCTCCTGCAGGGCACCAGGACGTGCCCCAGATGGGATCTTGCGGAGACAGAAGCTTGCGGCGGCGGAAAAGTAAGTGCGGTCGTTTCTTGATTTTTTTGGGAATATTTGGGAATTTATAGGCGCAAGATCTAGGTCAGGGGACCTCCAGGGGGCCCACAAGCCTGGATGGCGCGACCCCCTGGCCGCGGGGTGGGGGCTTGTGGGGCCCCTGGGGCTCTTCTGGCTTGGCTCCCAAGTCCTCCGATCTTCTTCCGTTCCAGAAAAAATCTTTTCGGGAATTTTGTTCCATTTGGACTCCGTTTCAAAATCTCCTCTGAAAGTGGTCAAAAACATGGAAAAAACAGGAACTGACACTTGGAACTGAGTTAATAAGTTAGTCCCAGAAAATAAATAAAAGGCATGCAAAATATCCAAAGTTTGACAAGATAATAGCATGAAACCATCAAAAATTATAGATACGTTGGAGACGTATCAAGCATCCCCAAGCTTAACTCCTGCTCGTACTCGAGTAGGGAAGTGATAAAGAATGAATTTTTGATGTGGAATGCTACCTAGCATAGTTGTCCTTTGCAACTTCTTTCACGTGGCATGAACGTTTAGATCCGCAAGATTCAAAACAATAGTTTTATATTGACATGAAAACAATAATACTTCAAGAAAACTAGCAAAGTTATCATGTACTTTCAAAATAACAAGGCCAAATAAAGTTATCCCTACAAAATCATATAGTCTGGCTATGCTCCATCATCCGCACGCAACTAATGTAAATCATGCACAACCCCGGAATTGGTCAAGTAATTGTTTTCGCACTCTTACTTTCTCAAACTTTTAATAACTATCACGCAATACATGAGCGCGAGCCATGGATATAACACTATAGGTGGAATGGAGTGTGGTGGTGGTTGTGAGACAAAAAGGAGGAGATGGTCACACTGACTCGGCGTATCAATAGGCTATGAAGATGCCCATTGATAGATATCAATGTGAATGAGTAGGGATTGCCATACAAGAGATGCACTAGAGCTATAAGTATGTGAAAACTCAAGAGGAAAACTAGTGGGTGTGCATCCAACTTGCTTGCTCATGAAGACCTAGGGAAATTTTGAGGAAGACCATCATTGGAATATACAAGCCAAGTTATAAAACAAAGATTCCCACTAGCATATGGTGGTGACAAAGCAAGAAGCTCTCAGTCATGAAGAACATGGTGCTAACATGAAGCACAAGTGTGGAAAAAGATAGTAGCATTGTCCCTGCTCTCTTTTTCACTCATTTTTTTATTTGGGCTCTTAGGCCTCTTTTTTTTTTCTCTCCTTTTTGTTGTTTTTGGGCTGTTTGGACTCTTTTTTTTATTTCCTCACATGGGACAATGCTCTAATAACGATGATCATCACACTTTTTAGTTACTCAAAGCTCAAAGATCACAATGATGATGACTCCATAGGAGATGCCTCCGGCAGTGTACCGGGATGTGCAACGATCTAGTATGATCATGCAATGGCAATATGAGAGTGACGGCACAAGTCATGAGACGGAACGGTGGGAGTTGCATGGCAATATATCTCGGAATGGCTATGAAAATGCCATAGTAGGTAGGTATGGTGGCTGTTTTGAGGAAGGAATTTGGTGGGTTTGTGCACCGGCGAGAATTGCACGGCACTAGAGAGGCTAGCAATGGTGGAAGGTGAAAGTGCATCTATACCATGGGCTCACATTAGTCATGAAGAACTCATTTACTTATTGTGAAAGTTTTTATTAGTAATCGAAACAAAGTGCTAAACGCATACTCCGAGGGGAAGGGTTGGTGGGTGTTAACCATCGCGTGATCCCGACCTCAACACAAAGGATGACAATCAATAGATCAATTATGCTCCGACTTCCTAACATAGAGGTTCACCATACGTGCATGCTACGAGAATCACTAACTCCAACACAAGTATCTCTAGATTCACAACACCCTACTAACATAACTCTCAATATTACCGAATCCACGTCTCAAAACTAATTGAGAGGAATCAAAACTTCTCTTTCTATTCAATGCACATGAAGATGGAGGTTTTTGCATCCTCTTTGGGTACCTAGCACATTTGTGACTACTTTCATAGCATAAGCCAACTACCAAATCACGCACCGCCGTGCTCTAAAGATATAAGTGAAGCACTAGAGCAAAAGTATGTAGCTCAAAAGATATAAGTGAAGCACTAGAGAAAAAGTATCTAGCTCAAAAGATATAAGTGAAGCACTATGAGCATTCTACCAAAATCATGGTGAGTGCATGTCTCTCTCTCTCAAAAGGGTGTGTAGCAAGGATGATTGTGACATAACAAAAAGAAAAGAGTCCTAAGATACAAGATGCTCCAAGCAAAACACATATCAAGTGGTGAATAAAAATATAGCTCCAAGTAATGTTACCGATGGATTGAAGACGAAAGAGGGGATGCCTTCCCGAGGCATCCCCAAGCTTAGGCTTTTTTGGTGTCCTTGAATTTGTCTTGAGGTGCCTTGGGCATCCCCAAGATTGAGCTCTTTCCACTCCTTATCTCTTTGTCCATGAGAACGTCACACAAAACTTGAAAACTTCACAACACAAAACTTAAACAGAAACTTGTGATAACATTCGTACAAGAAAACAAACTACCACTTCTTTTTGTACTGTAGCAAACTTGAATTCCATCTATATTGATGATGGGATACTGTAATCTCACTTTTCCATGGTTAGTACCCCCCAATACTAACCATAGTTTCATCAAAACAAGCAAGCAACTCAACAAAAAACAGAATCTGTCAAAAACGGACCAGCCTGTAGCAATCTGTATACTTCGTATACTTCTGGTACCTCCAAAAATCTGAAAACTTACGACGGTTTGGGGAAAAAGCATATAAATAAGCAGAAAAAATAATAAACTCATAAACTCTTTCTGAATAAAAATGAAAAATCATCTCGTGAGCGAAAAGTTTCTGTCTTTTTCTAGCAGGATCGAACAACCATTACCAAGACTAGTCATAAAGGTTTTGCTTGGCTCAAACACAAAAAGAAACAAAAGAAACACAATCACAACAGAATTATGAAAGTGTGGACGCAACAAAACATAAATAAAAAGATAAATTCATTGGATTGCCTCCCAACAAGCGCTATTGTTTAATGCCCTTAGCTAGGCATAGTAGCGACAGAATCACGTATCATCGTCTTTGGTGCTCAAACCATAAGTAGCCCTCATCATGGATTCATAAGGCAATCTTATTTACTTTCTAGGAAAGTGTTCCATGCCCTTCCTTAAAGGAAATTTAAATCTAATATTCCCTTCCTTCATATCGATGATAGCACCGATAGTCCTTAGGAAAGGTCTACCAAGAATAATAGGGCATGTAGGATTGCAATCAATGTCAAGCACAATGAAATCCATGGGTACATAGTTCCTATTTGCAGTAATAAGAACATCATTGATCCTTCCCATGGGTTTCTTGATAGTTGAATCAGCAAGATGCAAATTAACAGAACACTCTTTAATCTCATTAAAACCCGGAATATCACATAAAGACTTTGGAATCGCAGAAACACTAGCACCCAAATCACACAAAGCATTGCACTCATAGTTTTTGATTTTGATTTTGATGGTAGGTTCCCACTCATCATGAAGCTTTCTAGGGATAGAGACTTCCAATTCAAGTTTCTCTTCAAGAGCTTTTATCATAGCTTCGACGATATGATCGGTAAAGGCTTTGTTTTGGCTATAAGTGTGTGGAGCGTTCAACATGGATTGCATGAAATAAATGCATTCAATCAAGGAGCAACTATCATAATTTAATTCCTTGAAATCCACGGTAGTAATTTCATTACTACTCAAAGTTTTAATGTCTTCTACTCCACTTTTAATGCTTTTAGCATAAAGATAGATGGACTCTGAATCCTTGGGGCACTTTTCAACCAAATTGGATTCCTATCCAGCCCCATAATTATTAGGTTTGACACAAGAAAACAAAGATTCAATGGGATTCACACCAAGCACTTTAAGATCTTCATGATTCTCATCACGAGAACACGCCTTTTTAAGCCATTCATGTCTAGCACGAATTTGGGCGGTTCTTTCTTGGCTCTCAATCATGGAAACACGCATAGCTTTCAAAGTTTCATCCATGTTGATTTTGGGAGGAGCACATCTAACTTCCAAAGCATCAACATCACAAGAAATCCTATCGACGCTCTTAGCCAAATCGTCAATTTTGAGTAGGTTTTCCTCTATGGACGCATTGAAAATCTTTTGAGAGTTGACGAAGTCTTTGATATTACTCTCTAGATCAGAGGGTAATCCATTCTAATTTCCATGGGTATTGTATTAGGAGTTTCCAAAGTTATTAGAGGAGTTACTAGGAAAAGGCCTAGGAACATAGTTTCCTCTAATAGCGTTGTTGTTGCCAAAGTTATTCCTACCAACAAAATTAACGTCCGAGCTAGCGTTGCTACTCTCAATCAAAGAAGACAAAGGCATATCATTAGGATCCAAAAGAGCACTTCTACTAGCAACCAAATTCATTAACTCATCCATCTTAGCACTCAACGAGTTAATTTCTTCTATAGCGTGTACCTTCTTACTAGTAGGTGACCTTTCAGTGTGCCACTGAGAGTAGTTCGTCATGATGTTGTCTAAGAGCTCTGTGGCTTCTCCTAACGTGATTTCCATGAACGTTGCACCTGAGGCGGAGTCCAAGATATTTCTAGAAGCGAAATTCAAGCCAACGTAAAAGATTTGAATAATCATCCAAAGACTCAAGCCATGAGCGGGACAATTTCTAATCATTAATTTCATTCTCTCCCAAGCTTGTGTAACATGTTCATGATCAAGTTGCTTGAAATTCATGATATCATTACGGAGAGAGATGATCTTAGCCGGCAGAAAATACTTGGATATATAAGCATCTTTGCACTTATCCCAAGAATCGATAATATTTTTGGGCAAAGAAGAAAACCAAGTTTTTGCGCGATCTCGCAACAAGAAAGGAAAAAGCTTAAATTTAATCACGTCATTATCCACATATTTTTTATTTTGCATATCGCAAAGCTCAATGAAGGTATTGAGATGGGATGCGGCATCTTCACTAGGAAAGCCAGATAATTTCTCTTTCATAACAAGATTTAGCAAAGCGGCATTGATTTCGTATGACTCCGCACTAGTGGCGGGAGCAATCGGAGTACTAATAAAATCATTACTATTAGTATTCGAGAAGTCACAAAGCTTGGTGTTTTAGTTCATAGTGACTTCAGCAAGCAAGCAAGCACACGAGCAAACAAAAAGTGGGCGAGAAAAAGGGCCAACGAAAAGGCGAACGAAAAAGGCAAATTGGTGAAGTGGGGGAGAGGAGAATGAGAGGCAACTGGCAAACAAAGTAAATGCAAGAGATGAGTTTGCGACACCTACTTGGATGGGTTCTTGACTTGATCTTCCTCCCCTACAACGGCGCCAGAAATTCTTCTGCTGCGGCAACAAAAGTCCTTCCCTCGCGTGTAGGAATTCTTCTTGATACTTCTCTTGTTTGCGTCAATTTTTCCCTTGAAGAGGAAAGGGCGATGCAGCACAGGAGCAGTAAGTATTTCTCTCAGTTTGAGAACCAAGGTTAGCGATCCAGAAGGATGGCCTCGTCAAGTCCAAAGTACCTGCGCAAACACAAACAAGCTTGCACCCAACGCTTCAAAGGGGTTGTCAATCCCTTCAAGATTGTTTGCAAAGTGAGATCTGAAGGCGGAAAGTGCAATGAAGTAAAAAAGTGTAAGGCTGAAAATATGGTGTGGAGTAGACCCTGGGGGCCATAGTGTTCACTAGAGGCTTCTCTCATAATAGCAAATATCATGGTGGGTGAACAAATTACTGTCAGGCAATATATAGAACCTCGCGAAGTCATGACGATATCTAAGGCAATGATCTAGCATATAGGCATCACGTCCGAGACAAGTAGACCGTTACTTTCTGCATCTACTACTATGACTCCACACATCGACCGCTATCCAGCATGCAACTAGTCTATTGAGTTCATGAAGAACAGAGTAACGCTTTAAGCAAGATGACATGATGTAGAGGGATAATCTCAAACCAATGATGAAAACCCCATATTTTTACCCTTGATGGCAACAACATGATACGTGCCTCGCTACCCCTTCTGTCACTAGGTGAGGTCACCGCACGGTATGAACCCAAAACCAAGCACTTCTTCCATTGCAAAAATCATAGATCTAGTTGGCCAAACAAAACTCACAACTCGAAGAGAATTACAAGGATATGAAATCATGCATAAGAGAAATCAGAAGAAACTCAAATAAGATTCATAGATAATCTGATCATAAATCCACAATTCATCGGACCTCGACAAACACACCGCAAAAGAAGATTACATCGGATAGATCTCCATGAAGATCATGGTGTACTTTGTATTGAAGATCCAAGAGAGAGAAGAAGCCATCTAGTTACTAGCTATGGACCCGTAGGTCTATGGTGAACTACTCATGCATCATCGGAGAGGTCATGATGTTGATGAGGAAGCCCTCCGTGTCTGAATCTACCATCCGGAAGGGCACCAGGACGTGCCCCAGATGGGATCTTGCGAAGACAGAAGCTTGCGGCGGCGGAAAACTAATTTCGATCGTCTCTTGATTTTTTTGGGAATATTTGGTAATTTATAGGCGCAAGATCTAGGTCAGGGGACCTCCAGGGGGCCCACAAGCCTGGATGGCACGGCCCCCCTGGCCGCGGGGTGTGGGCTTGTGGGGCCACTGGGCTCTTCTAGCTTGGCTCCCAAGTCCTCCGATCTTCTTTCGTTCCAGAAAAAATCTTTTTGGGGATTTTCTTCCGTTTGGACTCCGTTTCAAAATCTCCTCTGAAAGGGGTCAAAAACTTGGAAAAAACAGGAACTGGCACTTGACACTGAGTTAATAAGTTAGTCCCAGAAAATAAATAAAAGGCATGCAAAAAATCCAAAGTTTGACAAGATAATAGCATGAAACCATCAAAAATTATAGATACGTTGGAGACGTATCAGTACCTCTCCCGTAGCAATTCTAGATTGGTCTTAGTCCAAGCATTTCAAAAGAATATCATCAACTGTTCGGTGATAAAGGTCATCATCCCTCATCACATATTTGAAAGCCATACGCCGAACAACCCTTTCCACCCTTTCACTCGGATCACACAAGTAATCAATAATGGGCTTCCTCCAGTCTAGATTTTCACCTTTACTAGATTCTTTGTTAGTGGCCGAAGTTGTGTGTTCTGGTTCAACCTCTCTCATATTGGCAAAGATAGACATCGGCTTTTCAGAAATATGAAACATGCCATGACTAACATGATAGCCGGATGCTTTTTGTGCCAAATCATTCGCTCTCCAATTGTCATGTCTAGATATATGAGCAATGCTAAAACAATCCAAAACTGGAATTCTATCTAGACATTTATCCAGATAAATATTAAGTGATTCATCAAAATATTGAAAACTCTAGATATTTGTTGTACAACTAACAACAATTCACCAAAAGCGTCAACATGTGTACCACCTATAGCAAGCAACATTTCTAGGCCGAATAACAATGCTTCGTATTCGGCTTGATTATTTGTGCAAAAATATTCTAAGCAACATGAGGCTTCAAAAAAAGCACCATGAGGAGATATATGAACAATACCAACACCTTGGCTATTGCGACAAACTGAAAAAACATAATCTCCATGGTACTACTGAGACAACTTTATATCTACATTGTCCTTGTCATTAATCCGATGCTCCACAATGAAACTAACAACTATTTGTCCTTTCATGGATTTGAGAGATTCATAGGCCAAATCATATTCAATAAAAGAATAATCCCATTTGCCAATTCTACCATTAAGAATTGGTCTATGCAACATGTACTTAATGACATCGGTTTGACAAGCTACAATGCAAGCACTCGACACTAGGTAATGTCTCAGTTTCCAATAGGACTACAGACGATGCAAGTATATTACATCGACCACACTTAGATAGATTCTTAGGGCGATAGATAAATACGGGCCACAATCATAAGATACATGTCAACTCCATCCACCAAAATCATGTATAGCCAAAATAAAGAAATGAAATAACAAATAAAGTATTTTGGCTCTTTGGACTAGCAACAAACTTGTAGCTAATCAAATGTATTGTGATTGGGTAATACCCTTTCATGATATAAGAAATTGTATTCCATCCATTGATTATAATAAGCCGTTGTAGGGTAACCAATCAAGCATTAATGGCATAGTTGAAGAATATGGATGTTGTTTGAACCAAATATTTTGCACAAACCTTCGGCTAAGTTGTGCGGAGCTTTCACTTTTCTCCTTCTTCACCTTTGTTGCACTTTTTGCAATGGAAGCTTTCACATCATTATTTTGAATACTTCCTTTGGAAATGCATGCCATGTTCCTCTTTTCGTGTTCTTGTGCACTAAGCTTTTGCAATTTCTTCTTTTGCCAACATGATAAACCGAGTGGGCACCTCGGTTGTGATTCTATTTCAACCAATGGCAAATCTTTTTTGACCTTGGGTACCTTCAACTTCTTTTCTTCAGATTTGTCAGTTTGATTTGTAACAATTGATTGCTTCCCTTTTTTTTCTTTTGTAGCCAATTTTAATTATTTTAATTGGCTCTTTATCTTTTGAGGTCAGATCTAAAATAACACTCTTACAACCATCTCTTTTAAAGCGGTACACTTGCTTGACCACCTCTTTCTTCTTCCTTGTGCTCTCGACTGATTCTTTATAATCGAAATGGTCTTTGACATGTGATTTTTCAAATGTTGATCTTCTTGGAGCTGCATAATATTGGTGAGATGGTTTAACATAAGATGAAGAACGTGCCCTTGTATCATACTTGTCCCATGATAGATATGGATCGACATGAGCATGGGGAGGTATCCATGTCATTGGCATTGGAGTGACAAAATAAGGATATGAATATGTTGCATTGAAATTATCAATTTGCTAATACCGCTTCTTGGATTTGCGCCTAGGGGTTGATCTTGATGCTTTTGCATTAGTTCGTCGATAAGAAATTTTCTCTTCACTCATTTTTTTTTATTTATCTAATAGTTGTGTAAAAGTGACTTTGGATTTCTTGTCCTTGTGTTTATTGCGGCCTTTATCTCTTTTGGATTCATTTGCATCAATCTTTGGACTTTGTTGTTGCCCCCCACTCCTTGGTGTCTTCATTGTAGCTTCTATGCAATTTGTCCCCTCAAAATTTTGTTTATTCTAGTCTTCAACAACTTCTGTACTTGAAAGTTTGATCTCATTACCTAAAATTTTTACCTTCTCTTTAAACGAATCAACTTGAAGCATCCGATGCAAGAACTATTTGCCTTCAGTACCAATTGCAATAGACTGGCCATCTCATGGTGTTGCAACAAATTTCAATCATCCTCGTTCAATGGACGATTTAACTATTTGTCAAAACATGCTGCAATCCTCAAAACTATGCTTGAACGAAACATGCAACTTACAATACATTCGTCCTTGGATAAATTTCTCGACATTTTGATCAGGAATTCTAATATAATTATTTCTCAACAGCAAACGAAAGATTTGATTACACATGTTTGAATTGATGGTATACATTTTATCTTCTAGTCGGTCTTTTTGTGAGAATGGCTTTGGAAGTAAGCAAGAAAATGGTTCAGATTTGGCATCCCCCATTCGGCTATGAATTTTATTTTGCATACCTTTTCCGTTGATATTGCAAAACATATTATATTAGCATCGGTTTTCTCAACATATTTTAACATTGGCATTAAATTTCTGAAACAAAAATAGTTAAAATTTACATGACCCAACTGAGACCAAGTGCAAGCCAAGTAATAAATAAGCAAAGATACCCAATTATATATGAACTTCAGATAAAGCAATGGGGAAAGCCTTGGTCGTAACAATAAGTCACTATCGGTCTTTCTGAATGGCGCAATGGGTTGACCAATATGCTCTATAACAATTTCCTTGCTAACAAATAAATTTTCCTTCTTCATTGGTCTTTCAAAATTACTTATGATAATTTTTTAATAGATGCATCAACAATAAAATTGTGACCAAATCTGCAAACAAGTAACTTACTTGCTAGACATACCTCTTCCAATATGTTGGGAGTGCATGATGGAGGTATGACTTCAACAATATCTCGCTCTATCGTATGGCTCCCCAATGCCTTTTCATTATCTTTTTCTTGATTTCGTGCATCATTACTTTGAAAATCTTTGTCACCCGAACTTTGTTTGGCTACTTCTTCTTGTCCTTGAGGCTTGTCGATGGATATGGCACGGAACTCATAGGGAAGGAAGTAGGTTCCATTAACTTCAGAAAAATCAAGCTTGACAGTTTTGTTGTGCTTTCGATGCCCTTTCTCAATAATACTTGCCTCTTTGGATTTTATGGATTCGAAATATATACTACTTGGTTCGACTTTTTCAATCGAAGCACTTTCATGTTTCGAATCATTCTTATTTTCATTCATTCTACCAATTGGCAATGCTTATTTTCTTTGAGCCAATTCTATTTTTGTTTGCTTCTCACAGTGACCGACAAAATTGGCTTTAAGTTTCTTCTCAATTTCAACCCACACTGGATATGGTTCCCCCCCAAAGCATTTAGACTGTTTCGGCAATGACACATGGGTGATGCCGAAACATTGCAATTTTGTAGGGTGTGTGTAATTTTCAATGACACATGGGCGTATAGGATGGATTATATGCTACAACATTAGGTGATGGTACATGCACCCTTGTAGAATTTTTCACTTATTCGGCTGTGACCATGAAGGTGCAGCGCCGAATTATGAAGATCCACAGTTGTGTACGGTGCCAAAAAATTACTAACACGAGGTGTAGCATATGATGGTTGAGGGTAATTGGCCAAATAGATAGTAGCATGGCCAATTCTCCCGTCCATCGACATGTTTGGATCAACATATTGCAAGTTAGTTGTCGATGAACAAAATGGTGAAACACTTTGTTGTATGCTATTGGAAGTATCTACATGGGGTGTTTCAACTTGATTAACCGAGCTCATCATGTGGTTCATCGGCATACATATTTGTGGGGTTGCCGATCCATGAGAGTTGGAATACATATGTTGTATGTTACTAGAATTATATGAAGTTGAAGCATGGAGATTATTCTGAATAGGCTGTTGCACACAATTATATGCACGATGCATAAAATTAGGGCTAGCTGATACATTATGCTCATTAAACGATCCAGCAACAACATATGGATTGTTTGCATCTACATAAGTGAATTGGGTATTCATACTACCTTTGTAGATTGCAAACCCTAGATGACGATCTCTTCGTAGCAAGAACGGGTTGAAGACCGTTCAAAGCATTCTCCCCAGCGGAGTCGCCAAAAAGTGTGTTCGCACACGAACACGTCACCGTGTACCCTCGTCGCCACGGGTGATGCACCGCAGCTCACGACAAAGGAGACCCGCCCGGAAGCGCGGTATGCAAGCGGTCCGACGGGAGCTTCTGTAGACCCGAAACCCCAGAGGCCCGGGAGGGACCCCGTCAGGGCGTGCGGTGGCTATGGGTTGCCCTAGGTCGTCCTGATTGCCCCTAAGGCCTCGTGGATCGCTGCCCTCCGATGCGAAGAACGAACGAAGAACGAGGAAGAAGAAGAACAAGGGAGAAAATAAAAGTCAAGGTAAAAAGTGGTACACTGATTTGTTCGATTGTGTGTTGTTCCAATCGTCCATCACCTCCAATATATATATATATATACATATGAGGCAGCTGGACTTCTCGTACAAGAAAAGGACTAAAAATCCCATCCAAAACGTCAAAACCCCTAACCTAACTCGGACAGGAAACTTTAGCAATTTTTCGGACCAACTCGGAGCCACCAAGTGATTTTTCTCGGTCCTACCGAGTTAACGTGGCCAACTTTCTGTAATATTCTGCATCTCACTTGGAATTTCCGAGTGATCTTTCTCGGAATTACTGAGTCAACACAGTGTCACCGAGTCAAAAAACTCGGTGGATCCGAAATGACTCTGCAACTTTTGTTGTTGATCATGTTTGGGCTCCACAGGTTGCATACGACCTCTGATGGAGACGATCTTTGTATCAAAATCAACCGTTTTGAGGAGACGAACAACTTTCAAGTTGAAATATTTTACATCAGAGGCCATCTTAATATATTTGCATGTTGTTCTTTAATCTGGTGTCAATATGAGCATCTCTGATCTTGTCATAAGTTTTGCATCGGAGCTCCGTTTTAGAACATCTTCATATCCATCTTGATCTTCTCAAAGAAAGCCATCCAATGGTGACTTCCAATCATAAGTTTAAATTAATCTTGACATAGCTTTAAGCAACTTTTACGATTGTGCCACTTTTGAGCGTCAACACAATCCCTTGCGAATCTTGTTACTCTTGGGTGTTTGAGCACCCTAGACGGAAGAGGTCACCTCGAAGCCATATTCCATTATGGTGAAGCTTCGTCATGGTGTTGGGAGCCTCCAATTAAGTTGTGGAGATTTTCCAAAGCTTGTTTGTAAAGTTCTGGTTGCTTCCTTGAAGTGCACCACTAGTAGAATCACAACATCTCGCATTGTGTGAGGGCATCAGGAGAATACGGTGGCCTTAGTGGTATCTTGGGGAGCATTGTGCCTCCACACTGCTCCAATGGAAACGTACTTCCCCTCAAAGGGAACGAACTTCGGTAACACATCCTCGTCTCCATCGACTCCATTTGTGGTTACTTCTCACCTTTACTAGTGCAAGAATCATTTATACTAGTCGTCAACCCGTGTGGTTGCACGGGCTAGTAATATCAAAAGGAGCATGATGATTCTTTTAAATAAACATTCAATTTATGAAGTTTTATGCAAAGACCACCTGGAAAAGTGTGTGAAGTAGGAAAGTAATCTACACCTCAATATCTAGATCTATACCACTTAGGGCTAATTTCTAAACATGGAACATCAACGTTCAATGAAGTCAGAATACAATACATTAACTTATCATGACATACCCCACATCCATGGCCACATGTGATACAAAGAACTAACTATAAATGTGATCTGTGGGATAATTTTGTATAGACAGATGGTGCTCTGGGTTTATCATAGAGTTATATAGGTGTAGAACAATCTGAAGTATAGAAATACCATTAAGCAAATAGTGTTTTTCCTCCAAATGAAATTTTACCATACAAAAAATAGAACCAAAATAAAATGAACATATATACATCCATGGCAGAAATCATACTGCATGGCTAGACATAGTGTAACCGAAAGAAAATATATGACAAAACCGGTCGTATGATAACAACAAAATCACAATACAATACAAAACAATACTGTGTCATATCTATATTTTAAAGAATGCTTGTAACATTTAATAGAGTAATAACAAAATCAGATAGAAAAGGGCATGTTACACTTGAATAAATTTAATGAAATAATTAGTTCTAAGAAAAGACAACCGGAAAAAATGTGTGAATAAGGCCAACAATCGAACCCAGATGATAGAATAGTGCCACTTAGCGCTAGTTTCTAAACCTCATACAACAACAATTACATAAAGGCATCAGCTTCTTAATCACTTAGTATAGCAAGCTTAATAAAATGAATCACTTGTGTAGTGTTTAAACAGCTGGCAACAAAAATCTAGCTAATTTGTCTATTCAAAATGAGAAACATATGATTCATACCATTGTGCTAGAGGGACATATCTAACGACACTGAGGTTGAAATACACGAATTTGTTTTGTTAGATCCCCACATGTATGGCCACGACTAAGACAAAGAACTAACTATAAGTCGATGTAGTGACCAAACAACGTGAGTGTTTCTATCTCCATGTTCATGTATTCTTTAAGAAAAAACAACAAAAATGTGATAGAAATACAACATACGTTCTCATGAAAATTAGCTAAGGATGCACATATTTTTTTCATTAGTACAGAAGAGACTCTCGTATGTACATATCACAATGAACACCTTGTGCCTTTAATAACACATAGATGATATAACTGTGTGCTGAACTGCTGATATAATGGAGAAAAACAGACCATGGCTTAAAATATATTGTCGTACCAAAGGTTAGATTTATCATCTTGTAATAATAATATTTTTCTAGTCCAAATGGCAATTCCAATTTTCACGAGGAAACAAAATATAATTTCAAAGTTCAATTGCTCCTTGTTCTAAGCTAGGACTCCACTTATTATATCTTATACCTTCTTTGCAATAGTTTCTGGATCACATACAGTCTTGAATCTGCACATGCTAAAACAAAAATGTTCCATGAACCATCATACTTGCCAAATTGTATCAAGCAGAAAGGGGAAAAAAATCCTATAAATTTCACTGGGGAAAACAACGAGACGACAACATAAATCCCCACATTTTTACAGGGGAAAATATGATCAATGTTAACATTTAGGGAGGAACTTGTTTCACACCTGCGATAACCTTTATTCATGCTCCATTACTGTCGGTGTTGTAATGCCCCAGATGTAACCCTTGCTATTTTCGAAACCTTTCCTATTTTGGAACCATGTTTCAATGTTATAAGAGTTATCATTTCATGTGGCTTTGTATTGTGTCTCCATCTTGCATCATGGCATTCATTTCCATGCATGATATTCCATTGTGATGTTGTTTTTTGCTTGATCCATTAAGAGTGATAGGTGGTTGTGTTGATGATTTCAAACTAGGTTGCTTTAAAACAAGGTTTCAAAACCCCCTTCTCCATTATATTTAAACTCATGAATTAACCTTGATTAAACTTGTTTTAAATTATTTGATCATTTGTTGTTTTATCTTATGTATGAAGGGGTGTTGTCTTGGGGTTTCAAAACTTAAGACATATAGGGATTTTATCAACAAAACAACATAGGAAATTCTGTTTTGAATATAATTTAATTACTCCAAAATTCTGGTTTTCATTTTTGTTAAATAGGGCATATTTCCTTATGCCCTATGTATTTTTTTCCAACCCCTGTGTGGCTGTGTGCATTCTTGTTTGAGGGTTGTTATTTTAAAATGAGAAACCTTTTTCTTCTGTGTTATCAGGTGCCAGGTGGGCTAGCTCCCTCCTTCTCCCCGGCCCATCTCCTCCTTTTCCCCGCGCATGTCCATCTCTGTCACATCCCTGACACCTTAAGCAAGTTAGTCTTGTGCTCATGTCTTCTTTGCATTGCATCTAAGAATTTTCCAACAAGAACAAAAAAAGTGGTAAAGGAAAAACTCAAAACCCTAGCGACTACTTTAAATAAAGGAAATCTCAAACTAGTTAAAATCAATGAATCCAAAATGCCCTCAAGAAAAGTTCAAACTTTCTGATAAATCATGAAAGTAAATGAGAAATGAAGAAAACATTTTTCTTGACACTATAAGCATTTTAAATAAGTGCAAAAAACTACTGGTTTCAAGTTTTAAATTTGAAATCAGAAACTTTAAACTTTCAAAAATGTTGAAAACTTTATGAATGGTTGGAAATATTCCAACAAATATTCTAGGGTGCTTAACATAGTTTTTATAATTTTTTTGGGAACTGAAATAAATAGTAAATCAATGTCAGAAATTAAAACAGAAATAAAACAGAAAGAAAATGGGAAAGAAGTTTCCTCTCGCCTAGCCGGCCCGGCCCAGCTGGCCCTGTCGTCTTCCTCCTCGCCAGTAGGAGCAGGAAGTGGCCGCCGCGTCGCCGCGCGCCTCCACGCAGCTCCCTGGCTGCCTGGCCGCCGTTTTGCGCTGGCAAGCACGGGGATAAGCTCCCCGTGGCCGACCCTATCCATTCCCAGCGCCAGATCCCCCCCTCCTCTCGGATCTCTCCTCCCTCCTTCTGCCGCCATTGGAGCCCGAGCAAAGCTCAAGCTGCCCATGCCCCTAGCCATAGGATCCTCTTGCTGAGCACGCCGTTAGCTCCGCCTCGTCGATCTGGTCCTCCCTGCAGAAGCCGAAGCCCCCCCGAGCCCTGCAACGCCCACGGCACCGTCGTCTTCAACCTTCGGCCGCCGGCGAGCTCTGCTCGATTCGTCGCCCTCAGCCCGTCCCCGAGCAAACTAACGCCACCACTGCACTCCCCGTGAGCATGCGGTCATTTCCCCTAAGCTCTCCCCGTCGATCCCCTCCTCTAGGCTTAGTTCCATCGGAGCCCGACGAGGACCGCCGCTGCAGCTCGTCGCCGGCAGCCCTCCGGTGACGGGTTGGTCACTCAGAGGCTACCAACAGCCTCAGGACATCATGTAGATGCGTTTAGTGCCCAGCCCCGCGCGTTTTGCCCCTGTATTCGATGGCTTCGACGATGGTCGAACTTGGTCGCCGCCAAGCTCGTCGCCGGCATTGATCCCGGCCACCCCAGCCCCTGGGGCTTGTCCCATCGTGCCCGCCATCGAGTGGCCGTTCCTCCCATGGTCTCAGCCGTGCGTTTGGCCCTCAGTGCGTCATTTCCGAACCCCCCCCCCCACGTTTTGGTGCTCGCCGGAGGCTCCCCGCCGGCGAGGACGACCTCGCCGCCGGTGGATCTCGGCTGGTCTGAGCCACTGACTGGTGGGGCCAGCCTCTGGATAGTTTAGAAATAATAAAAATAAATCAGATAAATTAATAAGACACTGACATGTGGGTCCAGTGAGTTTTATTAACTAAATAAGATTAATACTAATCTCAAATTGACCAGAGACACTGACCAGTGGGTCCCACTGGTCAGGTTTGACTTTCAACGGCCAGATGGACCTGCTGATGTCATGCTGATGCAGTAAAAGTATTTTCCAGTATAAAAATACTTCCAGAAATGTTTAAAACTTCAAAATTTCATAGAAATTAATCTGTAACTCCAATGAAAATAATTTATATATGAAAAAGTATCAGAAAAATTCAAGGAATCTGAATATGCTATTTTCAACCATGTTTGAAAAAGTTACAGAACCCAAACATGTAGATTAATGAATAAGTCAATTCTTATAAATATTTCATAAATGGAATTTGGAAAATATTCAAATTTCATTATGAATGATATGATAAAACAATGTTCTAATAACAAACCAGTACCTTAACATGACATCTCATGCATGCTAACATCAAGTTGATCTGAGCATCAGGTCGAATCAATTAAATCGGTATCTGAGAATACCTCGTTCGAAGTGATATTTGAATTTGATTCAAATCAACTTGAAACCTAATACATGTTGACTATATTAGTTTATCACCTTGCATTCTCATGCCATGCTCATGCATCATCTTGTTTGCATATGATTGTTATTGATTGTTGCCATTCATTTCGGTAGGCTCCGCTCCCCCGGATTCCACCGAATATCCGTCTGACGGATATTGTCCCTCCTCTGAGCAACAAGGCAAGCAACCATTTTGATCATCCCGATATATCCCATGTTCTTGCTCCTGCACTTATTTATTGCATTAGGATCAAATGCTTCAAATGCTTTTGCCACGTTAGTTGAACCCACTTCCTTTGCATGACCTAACCTTGTCACAGTAAATAGCCGAACCTTGCAACCTAGCATACCTGATAGTTGCTTGAGCTATTTTGTGCCTTATCCTGCTATGCATGCTATGCTTAGAGTTGTGTATGGTCAGTCATCTGGGAGATGAACAGAATTATGAGAATGTGTTCGGTAAGCAAAGGTCGTGTGTTGAACCTGATTTGGTAAAGGTACCGGTGAAAGGCTGTGTAGGAGTACATGGCAGGTTGTTTCATTGGAACCGTCCTTAGGAACTGAGTTTCGTGTATTTAATCCAAGGCTAGATACTACCACATGCTGGGCCCTGAAATATGACCCCGCTCGGCCTATTAATCGCTTAGTACTCGGTCCAGGAGTTGCAAGTAGTTTCTGGTGTTTATAGTAATGCTGGAGGCCGTGCATGGTGCTGACCTGAGAGGTGGGCCGTGATGCGGTAGGCAGTGGCACGGTGTACCAAGTGGCACCCGGATGGTGGGCTTGGGAACCCTACGCACATCGTTTGAGGCCGTGGCGGAAACCTCAGCCGGACTTCCGTACGGGTTACTCTCAGATAGGCGATAAACCTGGTTAACGGTCGTGGCCGACTCCCTCGCTAGGCTTCCGCTTGAAGGTTGCCGAGGTGCATGACGTGCACATGGCGATAAGTGGCGAGAGCGTGTGTGACGAAGTACACCCCTGCAGGGGTATGATCTATTCGAATAGCCGCGTCCGCGGATATGGACTACTTGGAGACATATGTTGTTCATAGATAACTTCAATGGCTACTCATAAAGTTGTCAAGATAAGCGTGAGTGTCGTGGACGGAAATTCCGTATGGAGACGGAATGATTCCACGATAGTGTATTGTTGTGGTGTTAGTGGACTCATGTGCGAGAAATCAAGTTGTCAAAATTATTTAAAAATGCAAGTTGTTTAGCCACGAGTCAGATGCTGGCTTTCCGCATGAAACCCCACAATACTCTTTGATACCTTGCATGAGTAGTTCGATATCCTAAAGTCTTCCTGAGTACCTTCGTACTCATGTTTGCTTAATAAATGTTGCAGAAGTTGCTAATGACCCTAACGGAGGGTTCTTCGTAGACATCGACGACGACGAGTAGCTGGTGTCCCAGCTACGATCTGGCCCTAGGTTGGGTCTGTAGTATAGTCAGGCCATGTGCCTTCTAGTTGCCATGTCTGTACTCAGACAGTTTAAACTCTTCCGCTGGCTTGTAACTGAATGACTGCTATTATGGGTCGTGAGACCCTTAATGTGTAATATTATGTGTGTGGCTCTTCCGAGCCTCTTAAATAAAGCTTGTATGTTTATGGTTATGTTGTGATGCCATCGATGTATCTATACATATCGGTATGCCATGCGTACGTGTGTCGTACTTGATATGTATGGGGTTCGATTACCTAGTCGTCAACTTTAGTAGCACTCCTTACAAGGAAATGCCCCTTTGTGATCCAACGAGCCTTGGTAGTTCGCTACTGCTCCGGACACATTGGTTGACCGGCATGTGTCCTTCTTAGCTGTTGTGTCTGTCCCCTTTGGCGAAATGTCACGCGATGTAATGGAGTCCTGGTAGCTTGCTACGACTCATCTACACTCGTTGGTGACCGACACCTGCTTTGTTGGGTCATGTATGCCTGTCCTTGTGCGGTACTGCCACTTTGGTTTGTTACTAGACTTGTCGATCCGGGTTCTGTGACATTGGAATGCTAGCGACACTATTGCATACGTGAGTCAAAAGACGCAAACGGTCCCGTCTAAGGTAAGGCTGCAGCCGTGGAGTTAACCGTGCGTGAGACCGCAAAGAGATGCGATGTGTTACACGCTGGATTCCTATGACTCAGGATCGGGGTCCCGACAATCTCTCCTTTCTTCTCCCTGACGTCGTTCCCTTTTTCTCCCATCAAACACAGGCGAGTGCACGAGAGAGGTTCGGCGCATCGACGACGTGAGTACACGGACGTCGGGGGGCTATTTAACCTCGACATCCGTGCCCCTCCTCCTAGGGTTCCGCGTCTCCCCTCCTCGCTGATACGTCTCCAATGTATCTATAATTTTTTATGGTTTCATGCTATTATCTTGTCAAACTTTGGATGTTATGCATGCCTTTTATATATTTTTTGGGACTAACTTATTAACTCAGTGCCAAGTGCCAGTTCGTGTTTTTTCCATGTTTTTGACCCCTTTCAGAGGAGATTTTGAAACGAATTCCAAACGGAAGAAGATCGGGAAGCTTGAGAGCCAAGGCAGGGGAGCCCTAGGGGCCCCACAAGCCCTCACCCCACGGCCAGGGGGGAGGCCGCGGCCCACAGGCTTGTGGGCCCCCTGGACGCCCTCTGCCCTAGGGGTTGCGCCTATATATTCCCTAAAAATTCCAAAAAAATTAGGAGATCATTGAAATCACTTTTCCGCCGCCGCAAGCTTCTGTCTCCGCAAGATCCCATCTGGGGCACGTTCTGGTGCCCTGCCGAAGGGGGGATTCGGACACGGAGGGCTTCTTCATCAACATCATGACCTCTCCGATAATGCGTGAGTAATTCACCATAGACCTACGGGTCCATAGCTAGTAACTAGATGGCTTCTTCTCTCTCTTGGATCTTCAATACAAAGTTCTCCATGATCTTCATGGAGATCTATCCGATGTAATCTTCTTTTGCGGTGTGATTGTCGAGATCCGATGAATTGTGGATTTATGATCTGATTATCTATGAATCTTATTTGAGTTTCTTCTGATCTCTCTTATGCATGATTTCATATCCTTGTAATTCTCTTCGAGTTGTGGGTTTTGTTTGGACAACTAGATCTATGATTCTTGCAATGGGAGAAGTGCTTGTTTTTGGGTTCACACCATGCGGTGACCTCACCCAATGACAGAAGGGGTAGCAAGGCACGCATCGTGTTGTTGCCATCAAGGGTAAAAAGATGGGGTTTTCATCATTGGTTTGAGATTATCCCTCTACATCGTGTCATCTTGCTTAAGGCGTTACTCTGTTCGTCATGAACTCAATACACTAGATGCATGCTGGATAGAGGTCGATGTGTGGAGTAATAGTAGTAGATGCAGAAAGTATCGGTCTACTTGTCTCGTACGTGATGCCTATATGTATGATCATTGCCTTAGATATCGTCATGACTTTCCACGGTTCTATCAATTGCTCGACAGTAATTTTTTCACCCACCGTGATATTTGCTATTTTGAGAGAAGCCTCTAGTGAACACTATGGCCCCTTGGTCTACTCCACACCATATTTTCAGCCTTATACTTTTTACTTCATTGCACTTTCCGCCTTCAGATCTCACTTTGCAAACAATCTTGAAGGGATTGACAACCCCTTTGAAGCGTTGGGTGCAAGCTTGTTTGTGTTTGCGCAGATACTCTGGACTTCACCAGACCCTCCTTCTGGATTGATACCTTGGTTCTCAAACTGAGGCAAATACTTACTGCTCCTGTACTGCATCACCCTTTACTCTTCAAGGGAAAAACCGGCGCGAACAAGAGAAGTAGCAAGAAGAATTCCTAGCGCCAAGGAAGGACTTTTGTTACCATAGCAGATGGATTTCTGGCGCCGTTGCCGGGGAGGAGGATCAAGTCAAGAACTCATCCAAGTAGGTGTCGCAAACTCATCTCTTGCATTTACTTTGTTTTCCAGTTGCCTCTCGTTTTCCTCTCCCCCACTTCACCAATTTGCCTTTTTTTCGTTTGCCTTTTTCATTCGCCCTTTTCTCTCGCTTGCTTTCTGTTCGCTTGTGTGCCATGTGCCTTCAATATGCTTGCATCTTCGCTTGCTGAGAATCTAGTGATATGGATCCTCATCCACTTGCTAATCTCTTTAAGAGATCCAGTTATGTTGATCGAATTGCTAGTGAGTTGAGTGCACTTGACTATCTTTATGGAGTTTTGCTTGAGATGCGTGAATCTGAAAATTGTGAGGAAAAAATTTATGAAGTGATTCACGAGGGCTCCTTGGATGAAAAGCATGATTGCAATGGTTTCACTATAAATTCTATTAGTGACAATCATGCTAAGAATATGCAAATCCCTAAGCTTGGGGATGCTAGTTTTTCTATGTCCACTACTTGTTGCAATGATCATGAGCGGGGCGATGATTTTTCTTATGATCTTGAAAATTTGTTTAAGCCTCTTGATGAATATGATATTTGCAATATTATTGAAAGTGGGTTTGGAGAAGTCATGACTTTAGTTGATGATAATCCCACTATTTTTGAAGAGTGTCAACTCTGCATGCATGTGGATCATGAAAAGAGTATCCTATGTGATAGTTACATTGTTGAATTCGGATATGATCCCACATGTAATTATTATGAGAGAGGAAAATATGGTGGTAGAAACTTTCATATCACTAAATCACCTCTCGTTATGTTGAGATTGCTATTGTCTCTTTGTTCTTCCTTGCATATGGTAACTATTGGTTGTCTTGACAATCTGTTTTCCTATAAAATTCCTATGCATAGGAAGTATGTTAGACTTAGATGTGATTTTCACATGCTTTATGATGCTCTCGTTGTGCTTCAATTCTTGTCTTTTGTGTGAGCATCATTGAATTATCAATGCCTAGCTAAGGGCGTTAAACAATAGCGGTTGTTGGGAGGCAACCCAATGAATTTATTTATTTTTCTTTCTGTTTTGTTGCGTCCACACCATAACAATTCTGTTGTGATTGTGTTTTTTGTGTTTCCTTTTGTGTTTGAGCCGAGCAAAACCTTTATGACTAGTCTTGGTAATGGTTGTTTGATCCTGCTGGGAAAAGACAGAAACTTTTCGCTTACGAGATGATTTTTCATTTTTATTCAGAAAGAGATTTTGAGTTGATTCTTTTTGCTCCTGGTTGATATGCTTTTTGCCCGGGCCATCGTAATCTTTCAGATTTTTTGAGGGACCACAAGTATACGAAGTATACAGATTGCTACAAACTCGTCTGTTTTTTACAGATTCTGTTTTTGTTGAGTTGGTTGCTTCTTTTGATGAAACTATGGTTAGTATCGGGGGGTACTAGCCATGGAAAAGTGAGAATACAGTAGCCCAACACCAATATAGATGGAATTCAAGTTTGCTACAGTACCAAAATAAGTGGTAGTTTGTTTTCTTATGCTAATGTTATCACTAGTTTCTGTTTAAGTTTTGTGTTGTGAAGTTTTCAAATTTTGGGTGATGTTCTCATGGACAAAGAGATAAGGAGTGGAAAGTGGTCAAGCTTCAGGATGCCCAAGGCATCCCAAGACAAATTCAAGGACACCAAAAAGCCTAAGCTTGGGGATGCCCCGGGAAGGCATCCCCTCTTTCGTCTTCAATCCATCAGTAACATTACTTGGAGCTATATTTTTATTCACCACATGATATGTGTTTTGCTTGGAGCGTATTGTATCTTAGCAGTCTTTTCTTTTTGTTGTGTCACAATCATGCTTGCTGCACACCTTTTTTGAGAAATAGAGACATGCACTCATCGTGATTTTGCTAGAATGCTCATAGTGCTTCACTTATATCTTTTGAGCGAGATACTTTTGCTCTAGTGCTTCACTTATATCTTTTAGAGCACGACAGTGCGTGATTTGGTAGTTGGCTTATGCTATGAAAGTAGTCCCAAATGTGATAGGTACCCAAAGAGGATGCAAAAACCTCCATCTTCATGTGCATTGAGTAGAAAGAGAAGTTTTGATTCGTCTCAATTCGTTTTGAGACGTGGATTTGGTAATATTAAGAGCTATGTTAGAAGGGTGTTGTGAATCTAGAAATACTTGTGTTGAAGTTAGTGATTCCCGTAGCATGCACGTATGGTGAACCGCTATGTTAGGAAGTCGGAGCATAATTGATCTATTGATTGTCATCCTTTGTGTTGAGGTCGGGATCGCGCGATGGTTAACACCTACCCACCCTTCCCCTAGGAGTATGCGTTTAGCACTTTGTTTCGATTACTAATAAAAACTTCCGCAACAAGTATGTGAGTTCTTCATGACTAATGTGAGTCCATGGTATAGATGCACTTTCACCTTCCACCATTGCTAGCCTCTCTAGTGCCGCGCAATTCTCCTCCGTGCACAAACCCACCAAATTCCTTCCTCAAAACAGCCACCATACCTACCTACTATGGCATTTTCATAGCCATTCCGAGATATATTGCCATGCAACTCCCATTGTTCCGTCTCATGACTTGTGCCGTCATTCTCATATTGCCATTGCATGATCGTAAGATACACTACAGGAATCAGCTATTTTGATGATAGGTATAATCTTTGTCGTCAGCAAATCGTCGCGGCAGACGTCAAACGGGAAGTTTGCCGTCATGGGCAGATGGCAAAGTGCTACTATCGCCAAAAATCATGTAAAGTAGACGGCAAAAAAAACCACACAGCAAAAAATAGTTTTGCCGTCAACTATATGGGTAGATGACGGCAAAGGCATGATTTTACCTGTCTACTTATGCTATGGATGACGGCAAACAAAGATGTCCACGTTCCTGTTAACTGACCCAAACGGCAGGCAGTTTTGCCGTCTTGGATTAGCAAGAGAAGACGGCAAAAATTAGTCTTTGCCGTCACGTACGTCATTATGAAGACGGCAAAGACTAAAAACACAGGTTGCCTACCTCCCTCCCTCTCGCGACTGGTGGTTCCCTCCGTCTGGTGCAAATATCTAGGGTTCACAGCCGCCGTCGCCGGTGCCCTCCCCGGCCACCGCCGCCGGTGCCCTCCCCGGCCGCCCTCGTTCGTCTACGCGACATGGCGGGAGGGTAGGCCACCTCCGGTCGGGCCTCCCTCCACCACACCTCTAGTCGGTCCTCCTGCCAGTGCCCTCCCCGGCTGACGCCGCCGGTGCCCTCCCCGGCCGCCGTCGTCCGTCTGCGCGACATGGCGGGAGGGTAGGCCGCCCTCCCTGCGTGTCTCCGGTTGCCACCAAGTGGGAGTGTAGGTCGAACCACTGGTCGGGCCTCCATCCAGCACCGCCAGTGCCCTCCCCGGCTGACGCCTCCGATAGGCCTCCCTCCACCACACCTCCCAGCCGCCGCCGTCGGACCTCTAATTCCTGTAGTGTGTATGGAATTGCTTTGTTGATATTGCTATAGCTAATGCCTGTAGTGTGTATGGCATTGCTTTGTTGATATTTACTCTAATGCAGCCAGTGAGTGTATTAGTTCAGGTACTTTCTTGTGTTAAGTAATACATACTAGATACTACTCCCTTCGTTAACATATATAAGATGTTCTAACTTTTTTTCTGAATCGGATGTATATAGACACATTTTAGTGTGTTTATTCACTCATTTCAGTCCGTATATAGTCCATATTGAAATATCCAAAACATCTTGTATTTGTGAATGGAGAAAGTATCATTTATCTGAGTTCTTCTTCTTATCCTAAATTTCTCAAATCCTTTTTCTCAGTATCGTTGGATTGCGTATACGGCCATTTCCATCGGATGTTGTTTTGTTGTCGCGTTCTTGATTGGAACATGAAAACCTTATTTGGACATCTAGATTACAAAGTTATAGTCCCATGTTCTTTTGAAAATGTTCTTAACTTTCAGTATGTTTTCCTTTTCTTTTATTGTCAGTTCGTTTCTAACTTTGAATTCTGTAGGTTAAATCAATTATGTAGGTTTATCAGTTCAGTCTTACATGCGGTGTTACACATTACATGTATCCCTTAATTGGTTTTTACTATCCTATTCTGTGTTGTAACTATCTTATGATTATGTTTGTTTCAATTTATGTAAGAGAACATTAAAATATACTAAGTAAGAACTACTAGAATTAAAAAATAATTTGATATACAGCAGAATCACTGAGTAAAAGAAATAACTTCAAAGGAGTGATAGAATAGTAGATAGATATCCTTCAGGAGAAGCCTAGATAATCAACATACCTTTTTTTGCACGAAAAAACAGTTTTCTGCGTGTTCTATTAATAAAGGAGGAAATAATTTAATAATCTCCTTGGTTCTACCTTGAAATAACATAAGATAACTCTATACTTATTTGGTTGCGTATGAAATCGATGGAGGATAACACGTTCTCTATCAGTAGCAGGTTGTGTATTGTTGTTGTATTGCCATCGTAGTGTTGCGATTTTGGTGATAGTCTAGTTTCTGATTATTTCACTTATAATTTTAAGACTTTTTAGGCGCATACTATTTTAATTCTCATAATATATCATCGTGTTCTTCTACATTCCCATAGGGACCTGTTCCTGAAAAGCCCAATTAAAAGCAAGCCAAGGTCCTGGTGTTCCATTGAATATGTTGAATTTGAACATTTATAAATGGTGTACTAAATGTAAACTTATTTCTTATGCAGGATAGGACTTGAATTTTGTATTGATTGCCAATAGACTGCCAAACATAGTGATGTCTCTGAACAATTTAAGGGGCTTCGCCTTAGCCACGTCATCGAGTGCTTTTATTGGATCTAGCTTTGTGATCAAGAAGATTGGCCTGAAGAAAGCTGGGGACGTTGGGGTAAGAGCAGGTTGTGCCTCTCTCCTATATCTATTTCAATGTTTTTTATCGCAGACAAGGTGAAAGATAAAGTTTTAATATTTGTACTGCGTTAATCCATTAATAATTAATCTATGCTTTTTACCCTCATGATTTATAGGTTCTGGAGGCTACTCATACTTATATAAACCATTATGGTGGATAGGAATGGTAACTAGTAAGTATCACTTACACTGAGTTGTTTCTTTATGTGGTGGCGTTACAGCAAAGGCACTCAGTAGAGATACTAACCCAATTTTCTTTTCTTTGTGGGGCAACACCCCACAAAAAAACTGAGTTTTGTTGCCACACAAATATCTTCGAATAGATGTATATTTTGGTAGTTTTTACGTCGGGCATTAGATGTCAGGTGAGGATAGTGTCCGTGCTTGTACCATTGATGAGAAGAAGGATGGTCACCTCCTTACAATACTAGAACACAGGAGCCTAGTTTGACTATAGTTTTATTTGGAATGAACAACATTTTCTAATGATATGATGGAGGCTTGAAGTCATGTTTATCGCTCTCTATTATTTCTTGCAGTGATTCTGGATGAGGTGGCCAATTTTGCAGCATATATTTTTGCTCCAACAATACTTGTTATTCCTCTTGGAGCATTGAGCATCATATTTAGGTTTTCCACATGCCATCCTTCCTAAGCCATAATTCTGGTGAACTGATAATAGAATGTTTCCTTAATTCTCTTTCGTTCGTGCAGCGCAGTGCTAGCACACTTCATTTTGAATGAGAGGTTGCATATGTTTGGCGTGGTTGGTTGTGCATTGTGTGTTGTTGGTTCAGTTGATATAGTGTTGCATGCCCCAATGGAAAGAAAGATTGATTCAGTTAGCGAAATATGGCAACTCGCAACTGAACCAGGTATCTCTTTTCAAGTCCTTAAATAGTTCTTGCTGCCATTTCTCATAGTTTTCCCTTTGAACGAATGTTCATTGTGACCATGTGTCCCTAATAATATACTTTGCTTTATAACCAATTTACCATCAGTGGTTGTTTGAAATGCATTGTTCGGTAAACAGTAGATGCAGTAATATTTTCTAATTCTCACCAGAGTTTTCCAGTTAGTTTCATATTTTTCCCAAGTAGGGCTCAGAAATATCTTGGCTACATTATTCGACAAAAAATATATCCTTCTGTTAGCCGCTCCTTTTGTGCTTGTTCCCTTATAGTGTTTGCTATTGTTCATTCTTTTAATGGATGACAGTGCTGCAGTGCTACTGATTTGGCTTTAAAAACATAAAATGCTAGAGACAGGAATCAGTTCCAAAGCTAACAGTTCAATTTATTTGCTTGTTTTGTGGACAAGACATGTTGTGTCATTCTACTAGAGTTAATACCATATATGTTTATATGCACTATATCTGTGTGATACTTCCATAAAAACTATATGGTGTTACACCACCAAGAAAGTATCTGAGGGAAGTTGTTTCCCTTTGTGCAACATTCTTTATGTTTGTGGTTATGTTTTATATCCCAATTTTTCAATAAAATATTTATGTTATCAAATCCATAACATCATACCAGGACATGAGTTGTTCAAATTGATTTATAATGCCCTGATGAAGTACTATATTTGGAACAGGTTATCAGTGTTAAGTCAGTGGCCAATGCTTTAAAGCTCTCATTTAATGGAGTGAACCAATTTGTCTACATCCAAACTTGTGATTATATGCTGTTTAGTGCAGCTGAATTATTTAAACAAGGTAAGCTTTCTCGTCATATTCGATCAACTCAAGTATACTGCCATACATATGAATTGATGGTTCTACGCATCTTTGAGATCTGCTATGGTTAGTGCCTCCATATCTCATTTACAAGTAGAGACCACTTGAGATCTTCATGATTTAGAGACCACTTGAAGCTATGTATTTAACCCATTTGAACCCATAGAATGACATAGCAGAATTGTTAATATGCTCTAATTGTTAATATCATGTCATTGTTTTTGGCGGGGTAGGGAACACTGATTTTACTTTTCCATCGCTACCATATGCTTAGGTAGCAGGCACGATTGGAACAACTAAATCTAAATCTGAAGTCCTGAACCTGCAAAAAGAAATTCAGAATAAATCAGTGCTAGAACATGAACCTGATGTAGATGCGAAAAATAATATTAATGTGATAGGCTGAGCGCTGGAGATCCATATCGCCACTCCCCTCTTCTAGGTTGAAAATTGGGAGAGACACAGATCTGTTTTCATATGGAGAGTTTGAGAAAGAGATGAGAGTTTGAGAGAGGGAGAGAGAGAGAGGGAGGGAGAGAAACCTGAGAGATACATAGAGGCATACATGCCAAAATTACTTGCTCCAATTCAAGAGAAACGTGGATCTCTTTCTGAAAAGAATATGAGGACAAACATGGATCGAGGGAGGGAGATTGAGGGAGAGAATATGATTGCTTCAGGTCGTTTTTTTAACTGGGAAAGAAAGAAATGCTGGAGATATATATTTGAAGGCATCTCTTTTAATTTTTTCGCAACTTGTATTAGTTAATCTGAACCGTAATAACTTGGTCCCATCATTAGATGTACGGCTCGTTTCTGAACCGTAATCTGAACCGTACAACTTTGATAATAGTTAATCTGAACCGTACAGCTCATTTTCCCCCAACTTGTATTACTTAATCTAAACCGTAATCTGAACCGTATAGCTTTGATAATATGATATATGCTTCACATGTTGTTGAACTAAAATAGATGTATTAATCCAGCAACATCAGACATAGGCGTCATATGTAGCAAATAATAGGTATATGATGTTAGTTGGTGATTGAAATTGATGTAAAGAAGAATAGTGGTATCCTATGTTATGGCTTTTCCATTTTTATATTTAAGTTAGACAGATAGCAGACAATAACTAGTCTTTTGACGAAATCGTTTTCCCTTGGTTCTACAAGTCTGTAGTATTTCTATAGGCATAACTAGACTGTCAGACTTGGACCAATCTGATGAGTCTCGAAATATACTATGGCTATAACTCTCAGACATGATAATCCGGTCCTTATACTTTACGTCGTATCTTTGGTAGTGGCTCCAACGGGGATTTCATCAGGCATCTAGCTAGTGAAAAAAAATCAGAACTCTTTGTGTGAATCTATAACTATTGACTGGCGACAAATTTCATTTAGGTACAAACGATTTAGCGCACCTTATTTTCTTGTTATGGACATGAAAACCTTTATTTATTGTGTTCCAAAATCTGACATATGTGCATGACTTCATTTTACAGGTTGTCGTAGGGATGTTCTTTGGACTATGATATTGACATGAAGACATTTATCGTAATGCCAAATATTATGACATGGATGTGATATGGATTATGCTATATATACATGGATGTCCTATGGATTATGCTATATATCCATGGATGTGCTATATGTTGAACGGATTATGGATGTGTTATATGTTGTATGGATTAAGGATGTTATATATATGATGTATGGATTAATGATGTTATATATACGATGTATGGATTATGGATGTGTTATATGTATGGATTATGGATGTTATATATATGTTCTATGGATTATGTTATATTTATATATATGTTGTATGGATTTTGTTATATATTTATATATATGCTGTATGGATTATGGATGTGTTATGTTATATATGTATATATATGCTCTATGGATTATGTTATATATATTTATGTTGTATGGATTATGTTATGTATATATGCCGTATGGATTATGTTATATATATATATATACACTGTATATTTATGCTCTTTGCTGTCATGTTCATGACGACAAATAAATGTGGCACCCCCAACATGTGGTTTGCCGTCTTGTCTAACTTCACAAGACGACAAAAGTTTGGCATATTTTGCTGTCATGTACAGGTTCCGCAGACGGCAAAAAATGTGGCATATTTTGCTGTCATGTATAGGTTAGGAAGACGGCAAAAAATGCCATATTTTGCTGTCATGTATAGGTTAGGAAGACGGCAAAAAAGGCTAACGTCGTCCGTTAGCTAGGCCGTTCTGTCTTCTGACCATTTTTTTGCCGTCTATCAAAGTAGCTGATGGCAACATAATTCCACTGACGGCAAACATATTGCCGTCTGCTATCCCGGTCGCTGACGGCAAACATATTGCCGTCTGCTGTCCCGGTCGCTGACGACAAAGACGCCCTTTGCGGGCACATTGTCTGACGACATTATTTGCCTTCATGGGCTGACAGCAAAATTTTTGCCGACCGTAATTCGCTCTTTGCCGTCTGTAGCGTCCTGACGGCAAAATGCTCGATTCCTGTAGTGATAGCTAGCGAGATGTTTCAACATCATACGCCATGCTAGATCGTTGCACATCCCGGTACACTGCCAAAGGCATTTCCTATGGAGTTATCATCATTGTGAGCTTTGAGGTGTGAGTAAATAAAAGTGTGATGATCATCATTATTAGAGCATTGTCCCATGTGAGGAAATAAAAAAAAGAGCCCAAAGAGCCCAACAAAAGTAGAAAAGAAAAGAAAAGAAAAAAGAGAGACCTAAGAGCCCAAATGAAAAAAAGAGAAAAAGAGAGAAGGGACAATGCTATTATCTTTTTCCACACTTGTGCTTCATAATAGCACCATGTTCTTCATGATTGAGAGCTTCTTGCTTTGTCACTACCATATGCTAGTGGAAATCTTCATTATATAACTTGGCTTGTATATTCCAATGATGGGCTTCCTCAAAATTGCCCTAGGTCTTCGTGAGCAAGCAAGTAGAATGCAGACCCACTAGTTTTCCTTTTGAGCTTTCACATACTTATAGCCCTAGTGCATCTCTTGTATGACAATCCCTACTCATTCACATTGATATCTATTAATGGGCATCTCCATAGCCTTTTGATACGCCGAGTCAATGTGACCATCTCCTACTTTTTGTCTCACAACCACCACGCCACACTCTATTCCACTTATAGTGCTATATCAATGGCTAGCGCTCATGTATTGCATGATAGTTATAAAAAGTTTGAGAAAGTAAGAGTGCAAAAAAATTACTTGGCCAATATCGGGGTTGTGCATGATTTACATTAGTTGTGTGAGGATGACGGAGCATAGCCAGACTATATGATTTTGTAGGGATAACTTTCCTTGGCCGAGTTATTTTGAAAGTTCATGATTACCTTGCTAGTTTGCTTGAAGCATTATTGTTTTCATGTCAATAGCAAACTATTGTTTTGAATCTTACGGATCTGAACATTCATGTCACGTGAAAGAAGTTGCAAATGACAACTATGCAACGTAGCATTCCACATAAAAATTCATTCTTTATCACTTCCCTACTCGAGGACGAGCAGGAGTTAAGCTTGGGGATGCTTCATACGTCTCCAACGTATCTATAATTTTTGATGGTTTCATGCTATTATCTTGTCAAACTTTGGATGTTATGCATGCCTTTTATATATTTTTTGGGACTAACTTATTAACTCAGTGCCAAGTGCCAGTTCTTGTTTTTTCCATGTTTTTGACCCCTTTCACAGGAGATTTTGAAACGGAGTCCAAACGGAAGAAAATCCACGAAAAGATTTTTCCGTAACGGAAAAAGATCGGGAAGCTTGTGAGCCAAGGCAGGGACGCCCCAGGGGCCCCATAAGCCCTCACCCTGCGGCCAGGGGGAGGCCGCGGCCCATAGGCTTGTGGGCCCCCTGGATGCCCTCTGCCCTAGGGTTTGCGCCTATATATTCCCTAAAAATCCGAAAAAAATCAGGAGATCACCGAAATCACTTTTCCGCCCCCACAAGCTTCTGTCTCCGGAAGATCCCATGTGGGGCACGTTCTGGTGCCCTGCCGGAGGGGGATTCGGACACGGAGGGCTTCTTCATCAACACCATGACTTCTCCGATGATGCGTGAGTAATTCACCATAGACCTACGGGTCCATAGCTAGTAACTAGATGGCTTCTTCTCTCTCTTGGATCTTCAATACAAAGTTCTCCATGATCTTCATGGAGATCTATCCGATGTAATCTTCTTCTGCGGTGTGATTGTCGAGATCTGATGAATTGTGGATTTATGATCTGATTATCTATGAATCTTATTTGATTTTCTTCTGATCTCTCTTATGCATGATTTCATATCCTTGTAATTCTCTACGAGTTGTGGGTTTTGTTTGGCCAACTAGATCTATGATTCTTGCAATGGGAGAAGTGCTTGGTTTTGGGTTCATACCGTGCGGTGACCTCACCCAGTGACAGAAGGGGTAGCGAGGCACGCATCGTGTTGTTGCCATGAAGGGTAAAAATATGGAGTTTTCATCATTGGTTTGATATTATCCCTCTACATCATCTCATCTTGCTTAAGGAGTTACTCTCTTCGTCATGAACTCAATACACTAGATTCATGCTGGATAGCGGTCGATGTGTGGAGTAATAGTAGTAGATGCAGAAAGTATCGGTCTACTTGTCTCAGACGTGATGCCTGTATGTATGATCATTGCCTTACATATCGTCATGACTTTGCGCGGTTCTATCAATTGCTCGACAGTAATTTGTTCACCCACCGTGATATTTGCTATTTTGAGAGAAGCCTCTAGTGAATACTATGGCCCCCGGGTCTACTCCACACCATATTTTCAGCCTTACACTTTTTACTTCTTTGCACTTTTCGCCTTCAGATCTCACTTTGCAAACAATCTTGAAGGGAGGGAAATACTTACTACTCCTGTGTTGGGTGCAAGCTTGTTTGGGTGCAACATATTGACAACCCCTTTGAAGCGTTGGGTGCAAGCTTGTTTGTGTTTGCGTAGGTACTCTGGACTTGATGAGACCCTCCTTATGGATTGATACCTTGATTCTCAAACTGAGGGAAATACTTACTACTCCTGTACTGCATCAGCCTTTCCTCTTCAAGGGAAAAACCGACGCGAACAAGAGAAGTAGCAAGAGGAATTCCTAGCGCCAAAGAAGGACTTTTGTTGCTGTAGCACTCGCCGCCGCCACCTCTTCCTTCTCCCCCTTCGTTTCACCTCTGCAAGGTAGGTTCAGAGGACGGATTCAGAGTGTCTGCCCGTCGACCCCGCTGTTCCCTCGTCGCTGGTAGCCCCTCCGGGAAGGCCAAGGGGGTAGGGAGGATGCTGGATCCTCCCTCGACCCGTTCCCGCTGCTAGGAAGCTCGATCCCCTCCTCTGCCCTCTTCTCCACGTCTGCCTCGTCGGAGACAGAGCGAAGCAGTGGTCGTCGCCAGTCGCCCCGCCTCTTCTTCCTCTTCCTCGGCATAGAGCGTGTCTCCGAGTTCCTCTGGGTGAGCATCGTCTCCTCCTCTTCTTCCCCGCGCTTAGGTTCCCCTCTCTGAGCCCGTAGGTCACCGACGTCGAGCTCCTCTTGTTCCGCCACAGCCGCCCCATCGCGTCGTCGTCGCGGGCCTTCTCCTATGGATTTTGGCACGGGAATGGGTTCCCCCAGCCTCCCGCGTCCTGCATCGTAGTAGTCGTAGGTGGTAGATCGCCGGAGTGCCGCCGTTGTGCCTCCCCTGTTCTGGCCGCCGCTGGCCTGCAGTAGGAGCAGAGGGGGATGCTCAAAAGAGCAACTCCCCCTCCCTGTCAAGTGTATGTCTGTAGCCCGACTGGTTGCTCGTGTGGGCTCGTACGCCTCAGGTATCGGGTTCGAATCCTCCTGGCGCCCCCTCTTTTTGTTGTTTCAATTTAATTCAGTGTGTAGTATCGTCAGAGCTAGCTTACTTGTTCTGTTGCTCCTACTAGTGCAGTAACAGGATGCTAGCTGGGTTGTGCTACCAGGGAGGTACTGCGTTCGATTCCAGGGCCTCCCCATTTTATTTTTGCTTCCCCTTGTTTTTTCCCTTTTCCTTTTCTTGTGCAGCAAGTAATGCTTTGTCCTTTTTTTAGCAAAACCACTGCATGTTTGTTTCTTTTAGTGCCTAGAGTTCATGCATGAGTGTGTGTGTATGTGTGTGAGAGAGTGCTTGTGCTCATGAGTGTGTGTATGTATGTGGGAGTGTGTATGTCCAATGAGTGAGTGTATGTATATGTGAGTGTGTGTGTGTGCATGTGTGTGCACATATGCACATGTGCAAGGGGGCCTAACCTTCATGTTGCACATACTTTTGTAGAGTGTGTGTATGAGCACATGTATGTGTGTGTGTCTGCTCATGCATGTGTGTGTGTGGGCATGGGTACACATATGCACTTGTGCATGAGGGCTAACCCTTCATGCTTGCCACATTGGTGTGGTGTGGTTGTGTGTGTGCATGTGTAGGTGTAGATGTTGCTACTTGTGCTATGTTTACATTTGATATTGTTCCTATATGTCATATTCGATTCTAGGTGTGTTTTTCGAGCTAGCTTTCTGCCTGGATGTTACATGCAAGTACCCATGTATTATATATGATTTTGGGGTAGAATCATCCCAGGAATCCATTGATGCAATCAGATTTCACTTTAGAGCAACTTCATAAAACTGTTATTTTCTGTCATGATGCCATGTTTAGTGCTTTGTATTAGGTGGTGCCTTGACGCTATGAGGATGAATCCTTGATGAAGTAGTAGTGGGTGAACCCCTCTACAGCATGGGGTCTTTGTTTTGTTCATAGGAATCTGTATGCACCTATTGTGCCTTGTCAAAGTTGACACTTTGCTGAAACTCACAGATTTGTGAAAATATCTGATTTTCACTAAGTCTGGGAATCTGATGTAATTTTCTTCCCTCTTGTCTTGGTTGCAATAGCTCCTATGTTGGGAATCAGCCCATGCAAAAAACTAAAGTTTGTGAGATTTTATGTTTGTCGAGCTCCCTATTAAATTTCATGCTTATTAACTTCCTCTAGATATCATTTTGGAGGCTGCCAAAATGGTTCAGAGCATAAGCAGCTGGTGAAAATTTGTGATTTTCACTAAGTCCCAGAATCTGTGATATTTTGTCCAAGTTTGTGTCCATAGATCTGTTCAGGGGTGAATCCTTTGTATTAACTTCTTGCACAGGGTTGTAAAGCTTTTGAATGGCTTTCGCCTCATATCTTCTTTGGCTCATTTGGCTGGCTCTAGCTACTTTAAATGTTGTAGACAAACTGCTATTATACTGTTAGAAACAGGTTGCATGTTTTTCTTGATTTGAAGCTTGTGTGGGCATTGTTGATGGTGTGGTGTGTTTCCATGCACCACTCCACTTATATTTTGTTGCTTGAGCATGTGGCAACCTAGTAACACCAGAGGAGTGCCATTGGAGTGTGTTTGTGGCTGATTTGAACCGTAGGTCTCCATAACTTGTTTCGTAGTTTTCGGTTGATCCGTAGCTCCATTCTCTATGTTCTTTATATGTTTTTGCATCGTTTTATCATGATGCACATGTTCCTGCCATATTCATGCATGTCAAGATAACTTAAAATGAGGTTCTGTCCCAAATTCGATTAACTCAACTAATGCATACGAAAGTGACTAGAATAGTGATGCACGCTTCCTTCTTCACACCTGCATCATATTGCTTCTTGCATCATGTTGTGTAGGTTTTCATTGGCTGGTATCTTATCTTGGCTAGCATCGGGATCGGAGAGCGAGTACGTGGATTCTGGAGAGTACTTGCAGGAAGATCAAGAGCAGTTCCAAGCTGAAGACATCACAGGCAAGATGACCATGACCTTGATATTGTATCTAGCTTTGTTATGCTTAGAATCACGTTTCCTTCGATACATGCTCGCTGCCTACCACTTGATATAAATTCCACCTGTCATTGCCATGAAACCCAAACACCTCCCTCTCCTAGCAAAAGTTGTTTGGCTAAGTAGGCTTTCTCAACCTCCAATGAATAGCTTTGCTAGTTGCAATTGCCAGCTGTCTCATGTGATAACATGAGTATTTTGATATCATTATGTTTAAACTACTATTTAATTAATGCACCTATATACTTGGTAAATGATGGAAGGCCTAGCCTTTTGCCAGGTGATTTGTTCCGTTGTTGTCGCCTTAGTTTCGGTTACCGCTGTTTGATTCCATAACTGATCGCTCCTAACACGTTCGGGGTTGTTATGGGGACCCCCTTGATAAATCGTGTAGTGTTAAGGCTTGTCCGGTAGGACCCAACATTGGTTTTAATCTGCTAATCACCTAATAATAATTTGCATAGGGACTAGCAACCCCGAGGAATTAATCAACAACCCGGGCCAGTGCTCCTCGAGGAAACTTGAGGTTTGGCTCCCGTAGCTAGTTCCATCCGTCGTGTACTGAGACTGAGTTACGCGGCTCTTATCGGGGTCGTCGACACGTCGGGAGGTCCTGATAGAGTTGTCTTACCTTAGCAATATATCTTGCGTATAGGAATCCCGGTGAAACTTTGGGTCTCCTAAAATATGAGGTTTTCCTCTAAGGAATCCGACGAGATCATGAGTTTCGTGATAGAGGATTACTTTGCGGCCCGTGATAGTTTGTGATGGACTAGTTGGAGTACCCCTACAGGGTTTAATCTTTCGGAAAGCCGTGCCCACGGTTATGTAGAAAATATGGATAATTTGTTAACATCCGGTTCTAGACAACTTAAAGTAACTCTAATAAAACTGCCAACTGTGTGCGTAACCGTGACTATCTCCTTCAAAGACCACTCTTCGATCGGGAACACGGTGGGTTATGTTTGACGTAAGTATGTGTACAGGATCACTTAGTGATCATCTAGTCTTCGATCAATCGCGTAGAACACCATGTAAATTACTCTGTTCATCGTAAGTTAGCCACCATATATGCTTAGGTTGCTGCAAACCCATACACTAAACCTTCCTCACCTAATAACTTGACTAGATTCAGTACCAAGGTCATTATATTGCTGAGTCCCCGTGGCTCACAGATTACTACAAACCCCAACCGGTACAGGTACGCCCGACGCGGGAGATCCTGATGAGAACCAGCTGAAGTGGGAGTTCGATGAGGACTCTGGCCATCTGTATGTGAACTATCCGGAAGACTGAGGCCATGGTCGTGATCGTGGGCTAGCATACGGGATGTGTTAGATCCGTAGCTCGACTTGCTGCTATTCTGAATAATGTGTGTCTATAAGTTATGATATATTCTTAACAGATGGAAAGTGTATGCCCTACTTGTTAATCTTTAATTATGTATTGTGATGATTATCCCGTTTGCGAAACCCGTAGATGCGCCCCTTTCCCCTTTTGAGGCCTCGCCCCCAAATAAGGAAAGGGCCGCATCTTAGTCGTTACAAGTTGGTAATCAGAGCCTTACGACCATAGGAGCATTTGTGTGATCGAACTTGGCCGAGTCGAGTCTAGTAAAATGTTTTGAGTCTTAGTTATATCGGAGAGTAGGTTTCTTTTTTCTCCTCTTCTATGCTCTGGTGAGGTTCTCGACTTAGGAAATCTTAATTCTACTACTCTTCTCGCTCAATTTTTTTAGGATCACGTGGGTATTTTCAAATCTATATGATATCGATGTGACGGAGTTCTGTCTTGGTGCCTCCTGTATGACTTTATTTCTTCCGGGGAGTTGAGCTCCAGGGGATTCTTCTGCACATCGCCATCATTCAGATTTCTTAGTATCTCAGGATGGAGTATGTTCGTAATTGCTTCAATACTAGTTGTGACGAGAGGAGTCCGGCTTCCCCAGTACTGGTGCAGAGAGTTCCAGATGTATCGCCACACTTTGTATCATTGTGATTATGAGGATCTGTAGTAGATGAAGGTCCGAGATTCTGGTTATTTGTTGACGGATGTGATACACTGGACGTGTTAGTATAGGAGTTGTGTGACATATTACTCCTTGTATCCGTATACCAGATTACATGACCAGATATTTCGGAAATTCACATGTGGGATATCAAGTAGTGACTTATGGGACAATCTTCCTACAAATGCATGATGTGAGGTTGGGATTCGACATTCAGTGGGTACGTTTGTTCACGGTCATCTTATAGTGGTTCTCGTTGTGTCTTAAAGAGTCCTTGTAGCTTGCTACGACTCGGGGATGCTTCGTAAGTCGTGTGCACTGCCTTGCACAGGATGGGTACTGTAAATTCGAGCCTGTGCAATCATATCCACGAGGATATCGGATGGAATTTCTATCATACGTTTGTTCCGAGCAGTTCTAGCTCATACTTGGTTTGCAAGTGGTCTTTAATCAGATTTTGTCGACAGTCACTTTGAGGAAGCATTCTTACTATTTTGTTCGAGTGCAATTGCTAATATTCTTGTTCAGATATTCCTGCCTTTTGATTCAGCTTTACCTTCAATGTTATTCGCTGGTCTATTGTGTTGTCCGTCTAAAGGATGGCTCCACCAACTCGTCAGAATCCAGGTCGTGACGGTGCTGATGTTCCGCCACCACCTCCTCCGCCTCCTCCTCTGCCGTCGCCTCCTCCTGCAGAGGCTTGGCAAGCGGTGATGGCTGCAAGAAATGCTAACACACAGATGTTAACCCAGCTGTTGCAAGAGAGGACAAATCAGCATCAGGCCAATTTCAACCATGGTGGTAATCAGTTTGCATCTCTGAGTCAATTCCTGGCAAACCAGCCGAAGACCTTCACGACTCGTGATCAGCCGTTTGACTCTAAGGACTGGATTCGGGACATGAACAAGCACTTTGAGTGCAACAATGTCCGTCCAGAGGACTTCGTCAAGTTTGCAACATTTCAGCTCAAGGGGCAGGCAGAAGTTTGGTGGCAGCAGTTGAAGGACTCCAAGGGTGGCAGATTGATCAGTTGGGATGAGTTCTGCTGAGGTTATATGTTCCACTATATCCCGTCTAGCTTTGTGGAAGAGGTGGGTGAGAAGTTCAGACGCTTGAAGCAAGGTGGGTCCTCTGTGTACAAGTACTACATCGAGTTCCATGAGCTGGCTTGATATGCCTTGCAGGACATTCCAGATCAGAAGAGAAAGATCTATCAGTTAAGAGGTGGTCTCACAAAGGACTTGCAGCTGGCCCTCGCCTTGCACGGTACCGATGAATTTGATAAGTTCTATAATTTGGCTCCCAGGGCTGAGGCAGCTTTGCTCAGGGTGGAGAATTCGAAGAAGCGTTTTAGAGAGTCCAGTTCGTCGACCTCAACTCAGGTGGTTTCAAAGCGGCAGAAATACTGGGTGTCTCCTACTCCTCCTCGGCAGACTCAGCAGTTCAAGCAATCCGGTGGTCGTGGTTTTTCCCACCCACCCAACCTAGCTTTCCAGCAGAGGTTTCAGCAGCAGAAGCAAGGGAATCCTCAGGTGCAGTTCCGTTAGTCGGCAGATGTTTCTTGTCACAAGTGTGGGCAGAAGGGTCACTATGCCAACAAGTGCACCTCTCAGCGGCGTCTTCCGCCTCCTCCTCCACGGAAGCCTCCAAGCAATGCTGTAGTGAAGTTCAACCTCAGGTCTGCGAGATTCAATATGGTGAATGCAGTTGAAGCAGAGAACTCCCCAGACGTGATTATGGGTAATCTCCTCGTTAATGATATTCCTAGGTTTTATTTGATTTGGGTGCATCGCATACTTTCATGTCATATCCCTTTGCATCTCGCAATAAATTTGCGACTGAGTTTTTACCAAAGTTAGTGCAAGTTGTGTCTCCGGGAATGCGGATGAGCTCTCAGATGTTTGTTCCAGAGGTCACTGTCAAGATGGGTGATTATGCCTTTCTGGCTTCTCCTATTGTCCTTGGCAACTCTAATATTGATTTGATCATTGGTATGGATTGGTTGGCTATGAACAAGGCGTCTATTGATTGTGAAGCTAAGGAAGTGAAGCTAACTCATTCTTTGGAGGATGTGATTATCTTTGCAGCGCGTGATGACACGGTCCGTCTGTTTTCCTTGAATGAGAAGGGTGAGATCTCTCCAATTTCGCAAGTCCGAGTGGTCTGCGAATATGAAGATGTTTTTCCGGAAGAACTGCCAGGAATGCCTCCTCAACAAGCAGTTGAGTTCGTAATTGAGCTTGAAACTCGTACTGAGGCTGTGTGCAAACGACCGTACAAACTAAGTCCAGAAGAGCTGAAGGAGCTGAAGAAACAACTGGATGAGCAAGAGCGTCTGGGTCTGATCAGACCAAGCTCATCTCCTTGGGGCTGTGGAGTTCTTTTCGTCAAGAAGAAGGATGGTACAGACCGACTCTGTGTCGATTACCGTCCATTGAATAAGAAGATGATTAGAAACAAGTATCCACTTCCTACCATCAATGAGTTGTTTGAGCAATTGAAAGGGTCTAAGATCTTCTCGAAGCTTGATCTCAGGATGGGTTATCATCAGATTCGCATTCGTGAAGAGGACATTACAAAGACTGCTTTCAGAACAAGCTTTGGCTCATATGAGTATATTGTGATGTCTTTCGGTCTGGCCAATGCTCCACGGACCTTCTGTCGGATGATGAATTATATCTTCTCCCCATTCAAGAATGAATTGTCTTATTGTATCTTGATGATATTCTGGTTTTTTCGGAAACTGAGGAAGAGCATGAAGAACATCTCAGTCTTGTGCTTGATAAGCTAAGAGAGCATAAGTTCTATGCTAAGTTTTCCAAATGTGAGCTCTGGTTGAAAGAAGTTGTCTACCTTGGGCACATCATCTCTGCCGAGGGCATCAAAGTTGATCCGTCGAAGGTGCAGGCCATTGTTGAGTGGGAACCTGTGCAAAATGTGAAGCAGCTTCGATGCTTTCTCGGGCTTCCAAGCTGTTGTAGAAGATTCATTGAGAATTTCTCCAAGATTGCCAAGCCTCTGTCAATTCTTCTTCGGAAGGGTGTGAAGTATGTCTAGTCTCCACACACTCAAAGAGAAGCTCACTTCTACTCTAGTCTTGGTACCTCCTCATGACTCCAAACCTTATCAAGTGTTCTGCGATGCCTCTCTTCAAGGTCTTGGTGCAATGTTGATGCAAGACAATAAAGTGGTAGCTTATACCTCGAGGCAGTTGAAGCCAAGTGAGAAGAATTATCCCACTCATGATCTTGAGTTGGCGGCAGTGGTACATTCTCTGATGACTTGGAGACACATCTTGTTGGAGAGAAAGGTTGAAGTGTTCACCGATCACAAGAGTCTCAAGTACATCTTCACCCAGCCTAACCTCAATCTTCGGCAAACTCGTTGGGAGGAAATGCTCCAAGATTTTAATCCGAGCGTTGAGTATACTCCAGGCAAAGCTAATGTCGTGGCAATTGCTTTGTGCAGGAAGGCTTACTGCAACAGTCTCATTCTGAAGCCTCTCCAGCCTGATCTTTGTGAATCTTTTAGAAAGCTCAACCTTCAGTTAGTACCTCAGGGATTTCTTTCTAATCTTCAGATTTCTCCTACCTTGGAAGACCAGGTCCGACAAGCTCAACTTCTTGATGCAATGGTGAACAAAGTTAAGATTGGCTTGGCAAAGGGAGTTCCTAAATATAAGTGCTTCAGTGTTGATGCCAGAGATACATTATTTTTTGAGGATCGTCTTGTCGTTTCGAAAGGGGATCTCAGAAAGGTTATCAGGGAAGAAGCTCATAAGTCTCTTCTCTCGATACATCCAGGAAGTTCCAAGATGTATCAGGATTTGAAACAGACCTTCTGGTGGACTCGCATGAAGCGTGAAATTTCTCAGTTCATAAATGAATGTGATGTATGTCGAGGAATGAAAGCAGAGCGTCAACGTCCAGCAGGTCTTTTGCATCCATTGCCCATTCCTGAGTCGAAGTTCGACCATATTGAGATGGATTTCGTCACCGGGTTTCCGAAGTCCAAGAAGGATAACGATGCCATCTTCGTCACCATCGACAAGTTGAGCAAAGTAGCTCATTTCCTTCCAGTCAAGGAGTCTATCTCGGCAGCTCAGCTTGCAGACTTGTACACTTCGAGGATACTCTCATTGCACGGTGTCCCAATGCTGATTTCTTCGGATTGCAGAAGCATCTTTACTTCCAAGTTCTCGGACTCATTTCAGTCCGCGATGGGTACTAAGATTCGATTCAGCACAACCTTTCATCCTCAAACTAGTGGGAAAGTTGAGAGAGTGAATCAGGTCCTAGAGGATATGCTAAGAGCCTGCACCATTTCCTTTGGCATGAAGTGGGAAGACTGCCTATCTTTTGCTGAGTTTTCACATAACAACAGCTATCACGCAAGTTCAGGCAAAGCTCCGTTTGAGATTCTCTATGGTAGGAAGTGTTGTACCCCGCTCAACTGGTCAGAGACTGGCGAGCATCAGATTCTTGGGAATGACTTGATTGAAGAAGCAGAAGAAATGTGTCGTGTCATTCAGGATAATCTCAAAGCAGCGCAGTTCCGTTAGAAGAGCTACTATGATAGCAAGCATCGTGACATGCCTTATGAGCTCGATGACTTCATCTATCTTAAAATGTCTCCTATGAAGGGCACTCAACGTTTTGGCATCAAAGGCAAGCTTGCTCCTCGTTTTGTTGGGCCTTTCAGAATTTTTGGCAAGAGAGGCGACCTTGCATATCAACTAGAGCTCCCTTCAAACTTCGCAAATGTGCATGACGTGTTCCATGTCTCTTAGCTCCAGAGATGCTTCAAGACTCGCGAGCGCACAGTTGATCTTTAGGATATCGACCTTCAATCCGACCTCTCCTATCGTGAGCATCCAGTTGCAGTTCTTGAGATGACTGAGCGCAAGACCCGCAATAAGTCAATCAAGTTTCTCAAGGTGCAGTAGTCACATCATTCCGATAAAGAGGCCACTTGGGAGCACGAGTATCACCTCCGTTCTGAATTTCCAGAGTTCTTTCAGTCCTAGATCTCGGGTCGAGATCTTCTTGTAGTGTGGGAGAGTTTGTAATGCCCCAGATGTAACCCTTGCTATTTTGGGAACCTTTCCTATTTTGGAACCATGTTTCAATGCTATAAGAGTTATCATTTCATGTGGCTTTGTATTGTGTCTCCATCTTGCATCATCGCATTCATTTGCATGCATGACATTCCATTGTGATGTTGTTGTTTCTTGATCCATTAAGAGTACTAGGTGGTTTTGTTGATGATTTTAAACTAGGTTGCTTACAAACAAGGTTTCAAAAACCCCTTCTCCATTATATTTGAACTCATGAATTAACCTTGTTTAAACCTGTTTTAAAAATGTTGATCATTTGTTGTTTTATCTTGTTTATGAAGGGGTGTTATCTTGGGGTTTCAAAACTTAAGACATATAGGGATTTTATCAACAAAACAACATAGGAAATTCTTTTTTGAATATAATTTAATTACTACAAAATTCTGGTTTTCATTTTTGGTAAATAGGGCATAATTTCCTTACGCCCTATGTATTTATTTTTCCAACCCCTGTGTGGCTGTGTGCATTTTTGTTTGAGGGTTGTTATTTTAAAATGAGAAACCTTTTTCTTCTCCGTTATCACGCGCCAGGTGGGCTGGCTCCCTCCTTCTCCCTGGCCCATCTCCTCCTTTTCCCCGCGCAAGACCATCTCCCTCTCCTTTCTTCTCCATGACGCTGTTCCCTGTTTCTCCCGTCAGACAGAGGCGAGTGCGCGAGAGAGGATCGGCGCATCGATGCCGTGAGTACACGACGTCGAGGGGCTATTTAACCTCGTCATCCGTGCTCGTCCTCCTAGGGTTCTGCGTCTCCCCTCCTCGCCGCCGTCACCTCTTCCATCTCCCCATTCGTTTCCCCTCTGGAAGGTAGGTTCAGAGGGCGGATTCAGAGTGTCAGCCTGTTGACCCCGCCGTTCCCTCATCGCCGGTAGCCCGTCCGGGAAGGCCAAGGGGGTAGGGAAGATGTTGGATCCTCTCTCACCCATTCCCTCCTCTAGGGAGCCGGATCCCCTCCGCTGCGGTCTTCTCCATGTCGGCCTCGTCAGATACGGAGCGGAGCAGTGGTCGTCGCCGGTCGCCCCGCCTCTTCTTACTCTTCCTCGGAGTCGAGCGCGTCTCCGAGTTCCTCTAGGTGAGCGTCGTCTCCCCCTCTTCTTCCCCGCGCTTAGGTTCCCCTCTCTGAGCCCGTAGGTCACTGGCGTCGAGCTCCTCTTGTTCTGGCGCAGCCGCCCCATCGCGCCACCGTCGCGGGCCTTGTCCTGTGGAGTTTGGCATGGGAATGGGTTCCCCCAACCTCCCGTGTCCCACACCGTAGTAGTCATAGGTGGTAGATCGCCGGAGTGCCGCCGTTGCTCCTCCCCTGTTCCGACCGCCGTTGCGACTCCCCTGTTCCGGCCACCGCTGGCCTGTAGTAGGAGCAGAGGGGGATGCTCAAAAGAGCAACTCCCCCTCCTTTTCAAGTGTCTGTCTGTAGCCCGACTAGTTGCGCGTGTGAGCTCGTACGCCTCACGTATCTGTTCGACTCCTCCTGGCACCCCCCCCTTTTTGTTGTTTCGATTTAATTCAGTGTGTAGTATCGTTAGAGCTAGCTTACCTGTTCTGTTGCTCCTACTAGTGCAGTAACAGGGTGCTAGCAGGGTGGTAGCCGGTGGGTTGTGCTACCAGGGAGGTACTGGGTTAAATTCCAGGGCCTCCCCATTTTATTTTTGCTTCCCCTTGTTTATTTTTTTCCCTTCTCCTTTTCTTGTGTAGCAAGTAATGCTTTGTCCTTTTTAGCAAAACCACAACATGGTTGTTTCTTTTAATGCCTAGAGTTCATGCATGAGTGTGTGTGTATGTGTGTGAGAGAGTGCTTGTGCTCATGAGTGTGTGTATGTATGTGGGAATGTGTATGTCCACATGAGTGGGTGTATGTATATGTGAGTGTGTGTGTGCATGTGGGTGCACATATGCACATGAGCAAGGGGGCCTAACCCTCATGTTGCACATACTTTTGTAGAGTGTGTGTGTGAGCACATGTATGTGTGTGTATGTGCTCATGCATGTGTGTGTGGGCATGGGTGCACATATGCACTTGTGCATGAGGGCTAATCGCTCATGCTTGCCACATTGGAGTGCTATGGTTCTGTGTGTGCATATGTAGTTGTAGATGTTGCTACTTGTGCTATATTTACATGTGATATTGTTCCTATATGTCGTATTGGATTCTAGGTGTCTTTTTCGAGCTAGCTTTGTGTCTGGATGTTACATGCAAGTACCCATGTATTATATATGATTTTGGGGTAGCATCATCCCAGGAATCCATTGGTGTAATCAGATTTCACTTTAGAGCAATTTCATAAAACTATTATTTTCTGTCATGATGCCATGTTTAGTGTTGTGTATTAGGTGGTGCGTTGACCCTATGAGGATGAATCCTTGATGTAGTAGTAGTGGGTGAACCCCTCTACAGCATGGGGTCTTTGTTTTGTTCATAGGAATCTGTATGCACTTATTGTGCCTTGTCAAAGTTGACACTTGGCTGAAACTGACAAATTTGTGAATCATACCATGCAACAAACTAAAGTTTGTGAGATTTTATGTTTTCTAGCTCCCTGTTAAATTTCATGCTTATTTACTTCCTGTAGGTATCATTTTGGAGGCTGCCAAAATACTTCAGAGCATAAGCAGCTGGTGAAAATCTGTGATTTTCACTAAGTCCCAGAATCTCTGATATTTTGTCCAAGTTTATGTCAATAGATCTGTTCAGGGGTGACTCCTTTGTATTAACTTCTTGCACAGGGTTGTAGATCTTTTGAATGGCTTTTGCCTCATATCTTGTTTGGCTCATTTGGATGGCTATAGCTACTTTAAATGTTGTAGGCAAACTACTATGATACTGTTAAAAACAGATTGCATGTTTTTGTTGATTTGAAGCTTGTGTGGGCATTGTTGATGGTGTGGTGTGTTTCCATGCACCACGCCACTTATATTTTGTTGCTTGATCATGTGGAAACCTGGTAACACCAGAGGAGTGCCATTGGAGTTTGTTTGTGGCTGATTTGAACCGTAGGTCTCCATAACTTGTTTCGTAGTTTCCGGTTGATCCGTAGCTCCGTTCTTTATGTTCTTTATATGTTTTGCATCGTTTTCTCGTGATACACATGTTCATGCCATATTCATGCATGTCAAGATAACTTAAAATGAGGTTCTATCCACAATTCAATTAACTCAACTAATGCATATGAAAGTGACTAGAATAGTGATGCATGCTTCCTTCTTCACACATGCATCATATTGCTTGTTGCATCATGTTGTGTTGGTGTTCATTGCATGTTATCTTATCTTGGGTAGCATCGGGATCGGAGAGCGAGTATGTGGATTCTGGAGAGTGCGTGCAGGAAGATCAAGAGCAGTTCCAAGCTGAAGACAACACAGGCAAGATGACCGTGACCTTGATACCATATCTAGCTTTGTTATGCTTAGAATCACGTTTCCTTCGATACATGCTCGCTGCCTACCACTTGATATAAATTCCACCTGTCATTTCCATGAAACCCAAACAGCTCCCTCTCCTAGCAAAAGTTGTTTGGCTAAGTAGGCTTGCTCAACCTTTAATGAATAGCTTTGCTAGTTGTAGGTGCCAGCTGTCTCATGTGATAACATGAGTATTTTGATATCATTATGTTTGAACTGCTATTTAATTAATGCACCTATATACTTGGTAAATGACGGAAGGCCTAGCGTTTTGTCGGGTGATTTTTTCCGTTGTTGCCGCCTTAGTTTCGATTACCGGTGTTAGATTCCATAACTCATCGCTCCTAACACGTTCGGGGTTGTTATGGGGACCCTCTTCATAAATCGTGTAGTGTTAAGGCTTGTCCGGCAGGACCCAACTTTGGTTTTAATCTGCTAATCACCTAATAATAATTTGCATAGGGAATAGCTACCCCGAGGAATTAATCAACAACCAAGGCCAGTGCTCCTCATGAGTGTTGGTCCAAACTGGACTGCCTACGGGGCCTCCGTGAGGAAATTTGAGGTTTGGCTCCCGTAGCTAGTTCCATCCGTCGTGTCCTGAGGCTGAGATACGCGGCTCTTATCGGGGTTGACGACACATCGGGAGGTCCTGCTAGAGTTGTCTTACCTTAGCGATATATCTTGCGTATAGGAATCCCGGTGAAACTTTGGATGTCCTCAAAGTTGAGGTTTTCCTTTAAGGAATCCGACAAGATCACGACTTTCGTGATAGAGGATTACTTTGCGGCCCGTGACAGTTTGCGATGGACTAGATGGAGCACCCCTGCAGGGTTTAATCTTCCGGAAATCCATGCCCGCGGTTATGTGGGAAATATGGATAATTTGTTAACATCCGGTTATAGACAACTTAAAGTAACTCTCCTTCGAAGACCACTCTTCGATCGGGAACATGGTGGGGTCATGTTTGACGTAAGTAGGTGTACACGATCACTTAGTGAACATCTAGGCTTCGATCGATCACGTAGACCACCATCTAAATTACTCTGTTCATGGTAAGTTAGCCACCATATATGCTTAGGTTGCTGCAAACCCATACACTAAACCTTCCTCACCTAATAACTTGACTAGATTCAGTACCAAGGTCATTAGATTGCTGAGTCCCCGTGGCTCACAGATTATTACAAACCCCAACAGGTACAAGTACGACCGACGCGGGAGATCCTGATGACAACCAGCTGAAGTGGGAGTTTGATGAGGACTCTGGACATCTGTATGTGAACTATCCGGAAGACTGAGGCCATGGTCGTGATCGTGGGCTAGCATACGGGATGTGTTAGATTATCTGTTTTTCTGTTTAAGCCTGTAGCTGGACTTGCCGCTACTCTGAATAATGTGTGTCTGTAAGTTATGATATATTATTAATAGATGGCAAGTGTATGCCCTACTTGTTAATCTTTAATTATGTATTGTGATGATTATCCCATTTGCGAAACGCGTAGATGCGCCCCTTTCCCCTTTTGAGGCCTCGCCCCCAAATAAGGGAAGGTCCGCATCTTAGTCGTTACAGGTGTTTACTCACAACATAAGCCATTGGTAGGCTAAAGATGGTGGGAGCCGAAGTGGCACTGAGGATGGTACAAGCCTGGAACGCACGATGTACCCAGGTTCAGGGCTCTCCGTAGAGATAACACCCCTAAACCTGATGTATCAATGAGGCTACAATGTGCTCCTTGAGCTGTTCCATGGAGGAGGAAGAAGGAGCAGCCAGCTAGCATCTACCTCTCCTGTGTGGCGTGTGTTTATGAAGTTGACCAACCCTCTGCATGGAGGGGAGCCGAGGGGTTTTATAGACGAACCCACTGACCTACAATAAGGAAAAAAGTATAGAAGTGGGACCCGACTGGTAGCCTCGTCGGCTGGCCAGGGGGCCCACGGGGGTCTTGTCTTGTCGCTGGAGGGGCCCGCCGGCTGCGAGGTCCCGTCTGGGTGTGGGACCCGCTGGCTAGCCAGTAAGGTTCTCGTGTAAGGTTGACGGAGGACATGTGTGGTACGCTCGGTGTCGTCCAGCGAGATTCGTCATGGGCCGTCAATACGGCCGTCTCCATTGTTCCCACACCGAGTGGAGTAATGGAGTGGGAGTTTGACGGGCCGACACTATGCAGGATGACGGATCAGAGAAGGAGGAGGTCAGCGGCATGGCCCCCGACGTTGTACCTTCCGTGCACCCCGATCTAGTACCTTGGCTGACGCGCAGCAACCTTTAACCGTAGGGTCTCGTCATGACCTACGACCTGATGTGAATTGAGCTCCCTAGCCGGCTAGTCGCTTAACTAGCCGGCCTAGGTACGACCGCCTCGCCTGTAGCCGATAGGCTTGGCCTAGACGACGAGAGGGAGGTAACCCTCTCGCCTCTAGCCGGCAGGGGCTTCCTGGCCGGCCACAGGGTTGGCCGTCTCGCCCCTAGTCGGCAGGTGCTTCCTAGCCGGCCAGGGGGACTTGGGCTTTTTAGAATGTTTCATTATGCTCCTTCATCGTAGAAGGCAAAGTAGTAGGTTCGATGAGCCTACCCCGGGGTTATCCCCCTGACAGTAGTCCCCGAAGCAGGGGAGGCCCTCCGCCTTGGAGCGGGTGGCCTCGCCGGCTTGAGTTTTTTGTTGTTGAATTCTTGTCGCCGCCTGCGGCAGGAGACGCCGGCTCGGAAGCCGGTTGGCTTCCAAGCGACGCCTCGGCTTTGTCGTATGTTGCACAAATTACGCCACGTGCCAGGGCCCAGCCTGACGTGATGATGGATTATTCAGATGATGGGATTGGGCCAGAGCCCTGGGCCCCGCCATGACGCCCCCTCGGTCCCCGCGCAGAGGATCCTTTGCGGATTTACTCCACAACGGTTGGGTTTCGGGAGTCGTAATATCCCCGTAATAATCAGGGATGGTGGGTCATGTGCACACCAAATCCCCTTCCCACGATCCATCGTGCGGTTTAAATGGGGTGTGGGGGTACCGAGGAGGCCATTCGCCCCCTTCTCGCCCCGCACTTGCGCTCCCTCCTTCCCTGAGCCCATAGAAAGAGACGGGCTTCTCCTTCGTCTTCGTCTTTGCCGTCGCGCCGACCACCGCCGCCAACCTCTTTCGAGATCTCGTTGCCCGCTATCAATTCTAGCGGCTCCTCCAAGAAGGGCCAGCACAACGGTGCGTGGCTTGGCAGCGACATCTGCGCCGACCATATCGATGCGCTCCGTCATTGCCGTATGCTGCCTCCGGCCTCCCTCATGGCCGTGCGTATTCCCGGAGCCAAAACTGCCTCGACACCGAAGGAGGGAGAAGTAGTCGTGTTTGATGAACACTTCTACAGAGGCTTCGGGCTCCTGGCGAGTAACCTCTTTGCCAACTTTCTTACTTTCTTCGGCTTGCAGCTGCACCATCTGGCGCCGAACGCCATTCTTCACCTCGCTTCCTTCATCGTCCTATGCGAGGGCTTTCTGGGGATCGAGCCCCACCTCGACCTTTGGCAGAGCCTCTGCTTCTTCAAGCAACAGTCCATAAAAATGGACAAGGCCGAGGAGGAGAAGCTCACGGGCCCTCGCCCGATGACCCCGTGCGACACAACACTGGTTCATCATGGGACGAAGTGCGGCTTCCCCCAGATGCCGCTCTAGGACTCCATCAAGTAGTGGCAAAGGGGATTCTTCTACGTGAAGAATGCCAGCCCCTCCCACGATGCCATCAACATGCCCCCCTTCGCCATCGAGCCTCCGACGGTGAAGCAGAACTGGCAGGCCAAATACCCGAAGTCGATTGCCGAGGTAGCGCGGATAGGTGCCTACCTCGAAAGCCTGAAGACTCGCGGCCTCCTAGGCCATGACCTGCTCACCACCATGACGACCCTTCGGATCCTGCCTCTGCAGCACTACAAGAAATAAGGTCAATTTTGACTCCCTTTATTGGTCATTGATTCGTCATTGTTTTCGTTTATTGACCTTTTTTGACCAAATTTACAAGGTCAACAGTTGGTTGTCAAGAATGAACAAACTTGACCTTTCTAAAATTTTGGTCATAGATCTCTATTGACCAAAATTTTGGTTTGGTCATTACCTATTTGTGTGAGCCACGTAGGATCTGACGTGGCTGTGCTGACATGGCATTGCTAGTGACCAAATGAAATCATCATAAATTTCACAGCCCAATTCAATAATCTAGTCTACATGGGCATCCACCAATACTATTTTATTATTTTATTATTACCAAAAGCATGTATATCTCAGGATAGACCCATTAAAAAACAAGTACACAAGATTAAAATATTGCAAATTAGTTGTATATATTACATTTCAGTAACACATCACATGAATTACAATACATCATCCATCGACTCCTCTACACATAAAGGTCCAAGGCCCAACAAGTGCACAACAAAATAGTTCTACAAGTGCAGGTGCACAGTAAAAGGGCCTAATAAGTGCATAATCATACATCAACATAGTTCGACAAAGATTGGAGAGAACATTGTAAGTGCGAAGGCAGTTTGGTGGAACGGGGAGATTGCTCATCACAAATCCATCCTCAAGAATATATCCCTTAGCAGCAATCTGCCTTCTTCTTTTTTCTGAGATCTTCTCCATTATTTTCTGAACCTAGGAAACAGAAGAACAAAATGTTAATACCTCTAGCACCTATTAATTCTTGAAGTATTCTTTAATTTGTCTTGTCATAACCATTTCTAATGCAAAGCAGAGCAACTAAGTTCTAATGCAAACCAGAAACTAACACCAGCCACTAATGGTTCTTATTATCATTATTTTTTTTAAACTCGCTGTGGGGGTTCCCCTTACAGTTTTCCTTTAAAAAAACTAATGGTATTAATTTAAACTTGAACTTTGGGTGGAGTTTTGTACTGTTTGTTGGTTTGCGTAATGTGGTGGAATTTAGCCATAACAAATGCCTAGGCTACTGAACAGTGTGTGTTAAATAAAGCATGGCATCTGCTTCCTTTGGAGATAATTGATATTGTAGTTGCTACATGCATTCTAACTATGCACGTGTTGCTTTTGAATTGGATCATACATCTTTCTGGGAAGATCCAAGTTATGCTAGTGTCACCTCCAAATTTCAGCTCATCATCTTCTGTGACTACTCTAGTGTTTAAGCTGAACTACTTGCACTTGCTTTGTATTTAACTGCTCTATGCTATATCTGCTAGCAACTTTTCCAAAGAAGTTATTTCTCACCATCACCATTTCAGTTATTTATGTATCTATTAATTGACTCGGTACCTTAGGATTCTTTTGGGAAATTAGAGTGAGCTACATATGAAAGTGCATATTGTGCAGACCAACCTAACCCTACTAAAGTAGACTTGAACAGTTTGATCTTCCTCATCAGTTATCACTTAATTACCTGACAATATGAACATGAGGTGAAGCTGCTCTCCTTTTCTGCATTTTTTTGTTTCTGTTGCAAAGTAGAGAACTTCCATGTTAATTCAGCCAGCCATGAGAAGACGAGTTTTGTCAGAAAAAAAAATGAAGATGCAACATGCACACATATCGGCAATGTCTCTGAGTCAGAATCTTAGATCAAAGATTGCAGAACCTAACATGGATATGCATGCAAAAAATTTAGGTGGGAAGAAATTACAACAAGCTCTTTGACAGCTCAGTAGATAGGTAGCATCAAGCTTGGAACATCTAAAAAGTAGTAGAAATAAAAACAAGAGGAAAAATGAACAAGGGCGGTCTACAAAAAAGTAAATGCAAACTAATAGTGTAAATGGATGATCCCTTCCATTTCTACTGTAGAAAAAAAGGGCCGACATTTCTTCAGAGTTAGGCCTTTTTTAACAGACGATGATCCCTTCTATTGGGTTTGCTGAAGCAAACGTTTGGTTCAGGGTTCTGAAATGCAATGGAAGCGACCCTTTTATCTGTATGTATGTGTTCCAACAGTGTTGTTGTTGTTGTTAGATCATTATTGTATTTAAGTCATGCTTGTGTATGTCATCACACATAAACAACGGCGTTCTAGCTTAGGCTCTGCTTCTTCTGTTCAACTATTTGGGAGCATACCCAGATTTAGCTTTCCCTTGTTTATGATTTAAACTATTAGTTTGCGTTTACTTTTTGGTAGCCTGCCATTGTTCATTTTTCCTTTTGTTTTTATTTCTACTACTTTTTAGATGTTCCAAGCTTGATGAACAGGAGATACCTATCAGTTGAGGTAAATGCTCACACAGAAGTGATTTTACCAAGAATACCTCTGACAATGTATAACACTCAAGTGAGTAGTCAGCTAACTTTTGTTGAATATCCCTTAACCAATGTAGCCATCATCGGTAACTAAGTAGTTATGTTCCATTAAACTGAACTTTAGCTGAATGTCGTTCAGTTTGTTTTTATCTAGTTTCAGGAACTTGAAAAATTATATCTAGTTCGGTTCTGAACTTGTCACACATGCACTCAACTGTTTATGCAGGATTATCAAACATTGAACTAGCTAGCCGACCAAAAAACACAGTGATACTTGCATTTTTTTTCTCTTTGCGTAGATCAATTGATGGGCTAACACAAGCAAACTACTAGTGGGTTGATTCGGTAGCAGGTAAAAGTAACAGAGAGAAAGTGGCAAGTGAGTCACCTTCGCACTCGGCGAGGTCGGTGCCGCCGCAGGAGTCGCAGGAGCCGAGCCGCAGCGGCAGACCCAGCGCCCGGTTCCGGGCCAGCTGGTCCGGGTGCAACACTGGAAGCTGAGGTGTTTAGACCTCACCTCAGCTTTCCAATGCCTGAATTACTTCCTGGATATAGATCATCAGAGTCATACGAGATGATATATTCAGTGTGTGCCCCATGTCTGAATCGTCGAGCAGCCAGTAAAAATTTCCCTTTATCTGTTAGGGCTATCAAAACGGTACAAGTACAATTAGAAGAGCATAAGAATCTGCATTCTGATATGTGATATATCTATCTAGGCATACTACATGAAACAGAGACCCACAAGTTAAACAAAAACACCGAGGGTCTGGTGGCAGAACAAAATCAATGTACGACACTGCAGAACTAATTAGTTTTCAGCAGTCCTACCACACCTAAAACCTCAGCGAGAAGTATCACAACATGACAAGTAGCGAGGAAGAAGATTGGATATATGGGACACAGTGGTGGAGCTTGAAAGAAATCTCTGGAGGGGCGAAGCTGTGAAAAAAATCAAATACAAAATCATATGAACACAGCAAGTTAGATATTTGTGGACTAACTCACAAATTTTTGGATCAGGGTAGCACTAGTGGTCGATAGATCTAGTACCTTGTCATTGAACCTGAATTCTAATCATCAGTTTTGGTTGCATTATTATGTTCAGTACAAAATCAAGAACATTTTCTATTCAGTATCGCTCGCTCAATAGTTTTCCTCTTAAGCATCACTGGCTCCCTCTCACTGTATCACTGGCTCAATAGTTTGTCCCTTAAGCAGTCCTTAAACATGAGTGGCTCCCTCTCACTGTAAAAAACATTTTCTAGTCAGTAAAAAATGCAATTGTATAAATTATGACGAGATGACCTAATTAGGCAACGTACATGAGCAAAATCAAGATCCAGCTAGCAGCCTAGCAGTGTTGACATAGTTAGCTAGCTAGCTTGCTAGGAAGCCCAGAGTGAAGAGATTAACTAGCAGACTAGGCAACCTACAGATGCAAAATCAAGATCAAGCGAGGGCAGCAGCTCACCAGTGTTGTCTGCAGCAGAGGCCAAAGAGGAGGAGTGGGTAGAACAGCGGCTAGCCCTAGTCGGCCACCCGACATCGGCCACGCTGGCTAGCCACAGCGGCCGGTCTGCCGGATGCCGGTGCGCCATCCCCTACTCAGGCTTCAGCGGTCGGCGGCATGTCAAAGGGGATTAGGGGAAATCGATTTGGTCGCTGGTGGGCGGTGGCTGGATTCGTTCGTCTCCAGGCAACGAAGATTAGTAGTATTCGTCTGGTGGAATCGCCGTCGCCGGAGATGAGGTGGCGGCCGAAACCCTAGCTATCCACGGGGAACAATGGAGGGTAGGAGCGCGGATTCTGGACGAAGGGGAAGGACGCGTGGAGCTTGGGGAGCTCGAGGGAGTGCTTCCCGTTGTCGGAGCTCACCGGAATAGGCCGGCGTGGGTGGTGGCGGCGGCGAGGGAGACGGGATCGTGGAGAGAGAGGAGCCAGGTTACAAGACAGAGAGGAGGGGATGAACCTGGAGTTAGGTGGGCTCTCTCTCCCTCGTGGGCTCATTTTTTTTTTCTCCTTTTCTCTATGGATGGATGGACGGATGTGGGGGTGGAGAGCTAGATGGATAGATGGATGGATATGCACCATGTCATCGATCCGCGGAACAAATGTTTCCACCAATAGGAATCAAGCTCATGCAATTGTGTTCTTCTTTTTATTTTTCTTCTAATTTTTTCTACCCTCTTGACCGACGAAGGAGGGAAAGTACTGACTGCATCCACATCGGTGAAGGATCCGGCGGCCTCTGGCCTCGTCTCCATCGAAGAAGCACTGAGGTGAAGGCCATCGAAACCCTAGCCACAATGTTTCCACGAATGAGAAGTAACCTATTGTGTGGCTGTTTCCACCCTCAAGTGAAGACGTCGGTGCCGTTCATGGAGGGGGTCACACTCCGGAGCCACGTGGCGGGCGTCTAAAGCTATTTTTGCCATTTAAAGAGTTTTCTGCTGAATCAGAAGGAAATCAGATGGAATCAGAAGGAAATTGGTCAAACAATTTTGCACAAGGGTGCATCTTGGAATGGCAAACAATGTTGCTAAAGGGAGTTTTCATTTTCTTTGGACGTAAAATTCATTTTCCATTTTTGGCCTTGTCGACACCTATACAAGACACATAGACGAAATTGTTGAGTTTTCTGCCCAGTCACCTCTATTTAAGCCTAGGACCTTCTTAATTTTGTCATGGAGGACCTGCAATGAGGGCATAAATAGAGCTACACATGCCAGTAACCATTTTGGGCAATGAGATTATGACCTTCTTGATAGAGATGGTCAAAATGTTATACAGTTTGGACCTTCTTAGACACCTCATGACCTTTTTTAGATTTTAGTCATAGATCTATGACCAATAAAACCGCCGTCAATATTTTTTGTCGTAAATGAGCTTATTTCTTGTAGTGAGAGACGGCCTCATCTGATTTGTCAGATGAGCGGCCGGCGCGATCCCTGCCGGCTCTCCACCAAAAACTTCCATGCTGGTGCGGTGTCTAAGAACGTGAACCAGATCTCCTCCGCCAACATGGATGAAAGTGGAGATTGGGAATGGGGGCTGGTCCCTTATGACGGAGCCCATCCTCCCCCAGTGGTAAGCATCTGACCAGGTCTTGCTTTTCTTGTCTTTGAAATTGTTGTTTCCTCTATTAAGTCGGATGCAAACTCTATTGCTTCAGCTTTTTGAGAACCTGCAAGGGCTCAACCCGCCAGCCACCGACGTGGAGACGTCAGACCTCTCGAAAATTGAGGACGAGGGGATGATTGAGCCGCGGGACGCCGTCTCGGAGGAAGTGCTGGAGTCAGAAGGCTCCGAGTCGTCTGGTGAGCACCTAAGGCCTCCCCTTGTTGACTGGACGGACGATGATGAGACGCCGCCTTCTTCATATGATGCAGCCTTCAGGAGGTGGAGGAAGTCACCAGCCCTCCCCTGACACGAGGCCGCCGCCACGCTGGCGAGACGGACGTGCCTGGCGAGGTGGCCAGGAACAAGGGCAAGGGTGCCACAACCTCCAAGCAGGCCCCCAAACGTGTCGCGAGAGGACCTCCAGCCGGAGGCCGAGCATGCGGCGCCAAGAAGCGTCGCGCCAGCACCAGCAGAAAGCAGGTGCCCGTCGTGGCGGGGTAAGAGTCCTTTATACCTCTTTTTGTTTTGTCGTGCGGGGATAGGTTCCTCAAATAATGCTTGGTAGGAAGGCAAAAGACGTGGAGGAAGAAACTGCCTCCGCTGCCAAGCGAGCCGGCTGGGCAGTTGCTCACGCTGCCCACAAGGCGCTGGAGGACGAATCCGCCCTTCGCTGGGAAGCGGCGGCGAAGAAGCTGGTCGCGGGACAACCCCAGCCCAGCCAGGCTGAGAAGCCCAAGGAGAAGCCCAAGGAGAAGAGTTCGATGGCTAGGCATGACCCCTCCAAGCGAAAGCGCGTGGAGGAGCCAGCTAGCAAGGGGGTTCCGAGACGTGCCCAGGAAGCCGAGGCGGCCAAGTCTCCCGTGCCGGCCGCCTCCACACCTGCGGAACTCGAGGTGGTCCCCGACACGCCGGAGGATGGCGTAGGCGGCGCGCCGGAGGTAAACCTGGAGGTGCCGGAGGTGACCATGGATGCGCCGGAGGCGGCTGATTCACCCCAGCTGCCGAGACGACGCCGACCAGAACGTCCACGGAGCCGGCCGCCAACCAACCACCTAGAGACGGCACCCTCGTTGTGGCCAACCGCGGCCCAACCGGTCAAGGAGCCGGCTCCATCGCCGGGAGACGGTCCAAGAAGACTTGGCGTGTGGCCAATGCAGAGCGCATAACGCTGCCCCCAAGGACCGTGCTCTGCTGTGTCCCGGAACTGGTGGCGTTGTTTACCAGTAGACGGGACAAGGTAAAGCAGGCGGCCCGGGTGGCCCACAGCGATCTGGAGCGCTTGGAAGAACGCGCCAAGGTGAGTCCTTCATCTTTTGTGTCTGCATTGCCTTGGGTTTTGGCTTTTTTATTTCTGCTCTTAAATCAATGGGGGCGCGCCAGCGCACCAACTGGGTGTAGCCCCCGAGAATCGGGCCGGCAAAGCATTGGTCGGGCCGAATCTCCTTGTGCTACGCTTTGTCTTTGCTTTTTTAGTGGAGGCACGCTAGCGCACCCACTGGGTGTAGCCCCCGAGAATTGGGCCTGCTATGAATTAGCCGGGCCGAATCTTACTTCTTGCTTTCTTTGCTTTGCTATTAGGAGCTTCATGACGCCCAAGTGCACGCGTACAATGTGTCGTGGGCCCAGACCCAGGCGGCTGATGGCCAAGTCACTGATCTTCAGGGCCGGCTGGGCGCTGCCGTCTCAGAACGAGACGCCTTGCGCGAGGCGGACCAGCGGCTCCAGCAGCAGCTGAGTCTTCTCCAGACAGAGAAGAAGGATCGCGAGGCGGCCCTCCAGGCCGAGCTGGGGCACCTGCGCGCCACCCTTTAGGAGAAGGACACCTTCTGCGCTGCTGACACGGAGCGTCTCAAGACGGCTCATCTCGATGAGATGAAGCTCAAGGACGCCGCCCTGAAGGAGAAGGAGGAGGCCCTGATCCAAAAGCAAGCGCAGCTGGCCAAGGCGATGGAGACAGCCGCGGCCCGCCCAGAAGAGCTCTCCCGCGCAGCTCAAGCAAGCACGGTGCGGGAGCGCGAGGCCTTGGAGGAGGCCCGCGAGACCGACATCCATTTCAACGGTAAGCCTTTCTTTTATTTTGTCTTGATCTTTTCTTCTTTATTGATCTCCCCTTTTATTCTTCTTCGCACCCCTTTCCCTGCCCCAGGAATCTTCCCTGAGTCACGGGAAGCGGCTGAAACGGCTATGGAGTCCAGCCGTGAGGTGCATCGCGCTGCTGGTGAGGAGGTAGATGCCGACGCCGGCTAGACTGTGGAGGAGATTGTCGCAGGCATCAGAGCCCGCCTGCTTGTCCTGGCCGACTCCATGGAGCGACTCCAGAGTGTCTGCTCGTCGATGATAAAGGCTCTATGGCCCAAGGCCGTGGAGCTGGCGTCAATGAGTCGGTTGTCCCGCTGGCTTGCAGCTAGTGATGATCGCCTCAACGCCTGGCGCGCTTCAGCCGCGTGTGCTGGTGCCTACATGGTGCTGCGCTTGGCCAAGTCCTAGTATGGTAACCTGGACTTGAGCAAGCTCGTCGCATAGCTCGATGGCTCGGAGGGGGAGCTGCATGCCATGGAGGACCAGCTGCGGATGAGGGCCAGCGACATTGACTCTTATGCCGCCTGGGATGAGCTCAACTTAGAGCGCGACAAAGATGGAAACGTAATCCCTTAGGATTTGTTCCATCTTCAGCCGTATGACGCCGATGGCAGCTCTGACGAGGCGGCCCATGAGGGGGAAGCTGCCGACTCCAGCAGCGAGGCTTATGCCGACTTGGTCGCGAGGGACGGAGCCGAAAGCTCTCGTGGTGGAGACGGCGTATCCGCCTCGGGAGTAGCCGGCGATGGTCAAGCCACCGCTTCAGGAGCTGCAGTCGGGGCAACAGACGAAGCCGCCGCCCCTTTGCTGGTCCCTTTGTTTTTTCATTGTCTCTGCAATGTATTGTCAGTCCAATAGTTCCACCCACTGGGGGTGTTTATTGTAATGATGTTCGGCTATGCGCCTTTTGAATGCTTTTGAATGTATGTATTCTGCATTAATTTCGTAAACACCTATGCTTGCTACCTTGTATTTTTGTCTTTTGATTCTTGTTTGACTTCTTTTTCTCCAACTCCCTTATTCCCTCTAACATCCACCTCGCCAGTCCGACAGTCGGGAGCCGGTGTGTGACTGGGACGAGGCTTCTGCCTTTGAGAATATTGGACTTAGATTTTTTGAAGCCATCAAGACTTAAAGACTCGAACACAAGCCAGCAGAGGCCGGCTAGAATAATAAGATCGAAAGATGATCAAACCAACCTGAGCCGGCAAACCTTTTTGTAGTTGAACTTTTCATGCAACCAACCTTCCCTGCCACCACCTTGCTAGCCAGACAGCCGGGAGCCGGTCTGTAGCTGTTTCGAGATGGTAAGGGTTCCACCCGGCGTACACTATATGCTCAACTTCAACTAAGGAAATCGTTCAGGCCGGCTAGCGAGCCCCCGAGTCCGTGGACCCGGACCAAGGGACTCACAAACGAGTGAAGACTTTGGTTATGAATCCAAAAGAGGCGTGTCTCAAGCCTCGGCTTGAAACACCCATTGCATTCATTTGGAAATCCCAAAGAGGGAGGAAGATACATACGTACATGCTCTTTTCATTTTTATTACTTTCTTTCTAGCAATAGAACGGGCGAAGCAACGCCGCTTTCCATGGACGCTCCGTCTCCTGGCCGGAGTCGTCTCTCTTGCGCTTCCTTGGCTTCTGGGCATCGATCAGGTAGTATGCATTGTTATGCAGTGCCCGACTGATGATGAAGGGCCCCTCCCATGGGGATGAGAGCTTGTGTTGGCCGGCTGTTCGCTGGATTCTTCTGAGCACCAAGTCCCCCTCCCTGAAGGAGAGAGGCTTGATCTTCTTGTTGTGGTAGTACCTCAGCTTCTGTTGATAGATGGTCGTCCGGCTCAAGGCTATACCTCGTGCCTCCTTGAGCAGATCGACGTCGTCTTCTCTTGCCTCCTTTGCTTCTTTATCTGTGTATAGGGTGACCCGAGGTGAGTCGAACTCGACATCCGTGGGGATGATTGCCTCGGACACATATACCAGAAAGAATGGTGTGAAGCCGGTTGATCGGTTCGGCGTGGTGCGGAGGCTCCACAACATTGCCACCAACCTTGGCTTGATGCTTGTAACACCCTGTGTTTAGCTTTCCTGACTAATTAACTTATTTGAAAAATTAGGACCAATTAATTTTTTTGTGAATGCTTGTGATGCTTGAAGTGACTATTGTTTGCCTGCTTGCTTGTATGCATGTGGTTGCTCCCCAGTAATTCTTGCTATTCTCGAACTCACCTCCTTAGACCATGTTCTCATGCCTAATGATCATGCCATGTGTTTAGGACCAGTATCTAGTTTTACCAAATATTATTTCCACCAAAAAGCATTTCTTTGAATCAAACTTTCAAACCCCTGAGATGAGATTTGTACTACAAGTCCTCCAATTAGGGAATTTATTTGGCACCAATTATTTTATTTAAAACCTCTTATCAAAATGTCCTCCAAAAACCACAATCTTATTATTTTAAAAGTTATTTCATTATATTATTAAAATGCCTTTCTGTGAGGCCAGAAATGGTTTCTTATGAAGGAAAGTTATTTTGATGCTTTCAAAATATTTAAGAAAATTTAGGGAAACTTAGTGGATATATTTATTCCATATATATGAGTTTCAACACATGGTCACGTTCAAAATATTGGGCAAACCCCTCCAAAACCCTTCCTACCTATTTGAAGCTTTTGAAATATTTCTATAAGAAATATTCTCAATAACTTCCAGTAAAATTCCAGCATGTCACCTATGATATGTTTGATGATCCTGCCAACTTTCATCTCAATCCAAGTTGAATTGACTCCCCTAATTATTCTAAAACCCTATCTGTCCAGATTCAAATTTGAGCAACTCTACATTGTGAAGTGTCTCCAATTGTGCTCAAATTTGGTGGACATGTTCTAATACTCCAACAATGCATCCACACCAAGTGGTGCATCAAGGAGAATAGAATGACTTGTCCTAAGACCCTTAAAACCCCCTCTGTTGATTTCTGACTTTGGGAAACTTTACATTACAATGTTTCTCCATTTGACCCCAAACTTTTTGGGCATTGTTTTATGCTCAAATAATGCCCCCACACCAAATATTGGATTTGTGGCAATTGATTTGAATAGCTTTGTAAGAAGAAAGCCATTTCTACCCATTTCGTGGGTTTTCAAGGTCTACATTGGAAAACTTCTCCAGCAAATCCCAAATTTGGTGTGCAAGCATATTCTCATCTATTATTTGATCATGTTAAGTTTCATAGCCATTGGAATCAATCTGGTAGCCTAACCACAGATCAAACACCTTGTGTGCACTCACTAAATTGGCTTCTTTGACCCCTTCCACTTTTACCCTTGAGCTCAACTTTCTACCAAAGCCTCACATAGTTACATTTTACCTCCAGTAACATTCCCATGCCCACTGGTCAAATAAGAGACCCCATGTAAATATCTCTCATTTTACCCTTGGAATCACTATTTTTACCCCTCTTGCCCCACTTATGTTTAAGCCGAAGCTCCCATCCCTTCCCAGAGGGTACCTAACATCCCAGGGCAGTGTTTCAAGCCAAGAGATGGCATGCTCATGTGGAAAAAATGAGCAGCACATCCTCAAGTTGAATTGTGGCTGAAATATAGCTTTGTACAACAAGTTCAAGCTACACTTCCTTGTTTGGGCTGAAACCTTACAGGAATGTAGTCCTTCCATGCTAAGGCTGCTAGACATGCTCTTTTCCCATTACCTCTCTTGTTAGTGCCGTCCTTAGTAGCCCTAAGTTTGCTGCTGCAAACTTAACATCAGTCAAAGCCTATTCAAACCAGCTCCGCTTGGGGCCAAACCTCACCAGTGCCTTGTGGCCTGCATGCCTTGCATGTTTGACACCTTGGCCTGGGCAAAGGGTGACCCAGGACACCAAGTGTGGTGGTGACCACCTCCCTGGAGTGCAGAAATGGTGCTCTGCACTTTGTGTCCTTCCTCCAGACCACTTGTAGCCGAACCAGCATGTCTCAGTATGTCTCAGAGCCTCATGTTGACCGTTCAAACCATTTCCCCGCACTAGCTAGCTTCCAAGGCTCCTCTAGGACATGTGGCACCCATGCCCATGAGTGCGCCAGGAGCTCCCGAGCTCTCTTTTCTTTCCCCCTCTCTTATCTCTTCTACCCAAGCCTCTCTGGCTCCCTGCAGCTTCTCCCCTCTCTCAAAGGCCCCTGTGTCCCAGCAGTTGGAGCTCCTCGAGCTCAAATTTCTTGCAATGGCCGCTGTGTCACCCTTCGGCCTCCCTAAAAATCCTCTCAACCCCAGGGTTCTCCTTCCTTCGGACTGTCGTCACCTTCACCTCGTCTCCCCGATGCTTTCCCTCGCTGCAGTTCCTGCGCCAGGCCTAGCGCGTTCCGCCAGGGGGGGAGCCGACGGCCATTCTCGCCGCCAGTGAAGCCCACGCCGCGGCGGCTCTCCTCGACGGGCGAGCGGCACCGGGATGGGCGCGGTGCTCCGCCCTGAGCCCCGGTGGGCAGCCCTCCTGTAGCGGTGGGCTGGAGGCACCAACAACCACCGCCAGGCCTCTCTGCCTCCCCTCGTCGGGAGCTTGAAGAAGGCCTGTCGCCAAGGCCCGACTGTCGGCCAGCCATCTCCAGCAGGGCACTGACGGGTGGGTCCAGGCTTGGGCAAGTGGAGACAGCTCCGACGAGAACCGCTTCCGTAAGGTGGAAGCGCATCCGGCCTAATATGCCTTCAGCGTAGCCTTTTCCTTGCAGACCGAGCAGATGGGCCGACCCGGTGGCTATCTGTCGCGGTGAGCGGGATATAGTCTCCCTGGTAGATCTCCTTTTAGATTCTTTCTTTTTCTGTGAAACTTCAAAAATCCATCATAAATTCATTTTAGCTCCCATTCTAATGATTCAAATTTCTAGAGGTTCCTAAAATCAAGCTCTATCCACATATGTGCTTTGCACATTTTCCCATGAAGATTTTCTGTAGTGTTGTTATTCAAATCCAAATCTGGATATAAAAGTCCCACCTTTGAAAATTCCTATAGGTTCCAAATCAACTCCAAATGGAGTGATTCCAAATTCCAGAGACTCCTAGACTATTGTTCTAAATTCCTAACTTTCTTCAATATTTTTTCTTACCATATTTCTGCTACTATAAATAAATAGCTCCCTTTTTCTATTTATCCAGTATTATAAAATCTCTAGAATATTCATATAAACTCCAAATCCAGTGAAACAACTTCCTAAATATTTATAAATTCATGCTCTGTTTATTGACTATCTCCACTCATTTTAAGAGAATGATTTCTGTAGGCTTCTTCAATAATCACCTATTCCTCTTTTCATCCATTCAAAAATCCTTGATGATCCAAACCTCCTAAGGCAATCATCAGGTATTTTTCTTAAGACCACAGAGGTCAAAGAAAAATATAACTTCTATTTTTGTAGCACTTTTATTTCTGCCTACTGTGTGGCTTACCATGGTTGTTTCCGACGATAGTTGACGGGTAGACGGAGTACTCCGAGTGGAGCGGAAGACCTCAAACACCCGAGGACTTCTGTGAGCAAGGCAAGCAGCCCTTTGACCATGATTGAGCATATGTTACTTTGCATGAATAGAATAGCAAGTATTTTTGTTGCATATGATTATAAGTGTCGGTAATCATTTGATATGATTTTACCGATGGCTCCCCCGGAGCACATGCATTGAGCTTGATCCTACCCCTTGAGGGTCATGCTAATATCATGTTGACGAGTAAAGATATAAGTAATATTATCATGATCATGTTGAATTAGGTGCCCCGTCGGGTGCCACTAATGCCCGAGGGTGATGATGAATTAGGTGGTCACTCTTGGTGAAGTGATGCACCCGGTATTGGTGTGAGTATGGTTTCGGAAATGGGATTATATTTATGATGTGTCGATCGTCGAAACCTTACCAGTACGACCACGTTACCCCTTATGGGACAGGGCTATGTTAATTACTATGGTCACTGCTAGCAAAGAGCCACATTACTAGTGGCGGGAGTGATGTGTGGTCACTCTCGTGATGGGGTCGTGCCAGGTAGGACGACTATACCATTTTTATGAGTTCCAGTCACAACGTTGGTCCCCGCATGGTTTTCCGAGAGTTGGTGCTCGTAAGACGTACAACATGTGGGCTGGGTACCAATCGAGTGGACCTCTTTGTCTAGTATCGTCAGGGGAAAGGCATTGATCGGATACTTACCTCGGGTATGTTATATACCGCGAGTCGTGGATGACATGGAAGTTTCCAGGATCTCGTGGGTCCAGCGTACTACCTTTGCAGAGTGTAAAACTATTCGATTAGTCGTGTCCACGGTCAAGGACAATTGGGTAATCCTGCTTAAACTACGTCCATCTATTTCCGCAGAAACCAAGTGTGTGTGTGTGAGATTAAAAAGGTGTTGTTATGAAATTAATGATATGACCAAGTTTGGTGACTTGGCACATTGGGTGAACCAGGATGGTTCAACCCTTGACAGATATACTGATATCTGTAACCTGTTCTTCAAAAGTAATTCTTTAACTTGATGCATATTCATGATCATTCCACCAAGATGAGTTACACTGAAAATGCATGCTATTGTTATCCTTCACTTTCATTGTTCATATCATGGGCTGTTTGCGAGTACAATCAAAAGTACTCATTGGCTTGCCACTGGTTATTTCATTGACTAGGTATGAAAGAACAGGATATGGTGAAGATTAACTCGGTGACGTTCTTGCGAGCTAGGACGCTTCCCTGTCAGAATGCCTGTAGGATTAAGGTTGATGGCATGGGTTCACACTTTCAACCAATAATTCCACTATTGGTCCAGTTTGGAGTGTTGGCCTTTAAGGCCCTACATATGTAAGACTCACCAAGGTGGCCATTTACTCTATCAGACGGTATGTGTGGATGTAAGACTCTTTTATTTGGTATCTGTGTTCGGTGAGCATTGATCTGTGGGATCACTGAGCACGGCAATCTCGACTTGTAAGTCGGGGTCCCCACAGTGCCAGCCAGGATCAGGTCGTTGGCCCTCTCCACATGGTCGTTGGATTGCGGGTGCGCCACCGACACCATGTCGAGCCGGACGCCTTCCTTGGAGCAGTAGAGTGCCAAATCACCCTTGGCAAAGTTGGTGGCGTTTTCGGTGATGATGTTGTGGGGGACGCCATAGCGAACATCGATGTCCTTGATGAACCTGACGGTCGTGGGGCCGTCAAGCTTCTTGATGAGCCTAGCCTCGATCCACTTGGTGAAGTTGTCGATGGCTACCAAGAGATGCGTCATGCCGCCTCGAGCGTTCTTGAATGCCCCACCATATCCAACCCCCAGACAGCAAACTGCCATGATAGGGGGATGGGTTTGAGGGATGAAGGCGGCATGTGGCTCTGCGTGCCAAAGCATTGGCAGCCTTCGCATTGGTTGACCATGTCCACGACCTCCTCGAGGGCCGTGGGCCAATAGAATCCGTGGAGGAACACCTTGGCCGCCAGGGTTCTAGAGGCGGCATGACGGCCACACTCACCCTGGTGTATGTTTGTGAGGATCTCCTGCCCCTTTTCTGATTCGACGCAGCGTTGGAACACGCCAGTCACGCTATGCCAAACCAGCTCGCGATTGATGATGGCGTAGGCTGCTAATCCGCGCTGAATCTGCCTTGCCCCCGCCTCATCTTGAGGAAGCTCGCCGCGAAGAAGGAAGGCCAAGATGGGTTGAGCCCACGACGGAGCTGACACAAGGGTTGGCTCCATCTCAACCTGAGTATCAGGGGCTTCCGCAGCCCCCGAGCTTGATGAAGCAGTCACAGGATCGAGACTCTCTGTCTGTGATGCCGTCGTGGCACCCGGCTCGCCGTGTACCTCCATGACGTATACCCACTAGGTGTTGAGACGACGGGATTCGAGGCTTGGTGAAGCCTGATTTGTTGTTGTAAACGGCAGAGCAGTCGTAGTCGGCGAAGTAGTTGTCGCCGACACAACAATTGGAGTCAGCAGAGCCAGTGTAGCATGCACAATAGTTGTAGCCGGCCCAGCTGGCCTAGCCAATGGCGCTGGTACTGAGGGATCTGCTAGCACAAAAATTGACGCCGACTCCGGAGATGGCTTGATGGATGGCTTGTGCAGTTGTTCAAGGGAGACGTCAGCTGGAATAGCCTGTCTTGTAGGGCCGATCTTGGCCAATGTATCATTCGCCTCGTTGTCCGCCTTGGGGACATGATGAAACTCACAGCCCTCGAAAGGGTCGCGGAGCTGCTGTATGAGGAAGAGATAGCTCGCCATGTTGGCGTCCCTGGTGTCCCATTCGCCAGAGACTTGCTGCACCACGAGATCCGAGTCGCCGAAGCAAAGGAGCCGCCGGATGCCATTCTCCTTGGCAAGCTAGAGGCCATGAGCGAGCGCTTCGTACTCGACGACATTGTTGGAGGCGGCGAAGTGTAACTGGAGAGCATACTTGAGCTGGTCGCCTTTCGGAGATGTCAAGACAATGTTGGCTCCCAGAACAGTTCACATCTTCGAGTCATCGAAGTGCATCCGCCAATGAGGGGAGTGTGGAGGCGGCGGCTCAAACTGGGTTTCGGCCAATCGACAAGGAAGTCCGTCACCACCTGAGATGTGATGGCAGTGCGCGGCTCGAAACGGATGTCGTGATCGGCCAATATGGACCACTCGCAATCCGGCCAGTTGCATCACGGTTGCCCATGATTTCTGAAAGCGGAGCAGTGCTCACCACAGTGATGGCATGCTCTTGGAAGTATTGCTTCAACTTCTTTGCGGCAAGGTAAATACCATAACACATTTTCTGGTATTGGGGGTAGTTTTGCTTGGAGGTGGACAAGACCTCGTTGAGGTAATAGATAGGGCGTTGCACTTACAGTACCTTGCCCTCCTCCTTGCGCTCTCCTACCAACACTACACTAACCACACGAGTGGTCGCTGCAATGTATATAAGAATGGGTTCCCTTTCAGCCGGTGCTGCCAAGATTGACAGGCTTGAGATGACCCACTTGAGGTTGCGGAAGGTTCGTCTGAATGGTCGCTCCACTTGAACTTGGTTGTTTTCTTCATGAGTTGGTAGAGTGGAAATGCCTTCTCGCCGAGCCGGCTGACGAACCGGCTAAGGGACGCCACGCAGACGGCGAACTTCTGGACGTCGAGGATTTGAGCCGGCTTCACCATCCGCTCGATGGTGCCGATCTTCTCAGGGTTCGCTTTGATGCCACGGGCGGACACGAAGAACCCCAAGAGCTTTTCGCCTGGAACCGAAAGACGCATTTCTCTAGGTTGAGCCAAATCTTGTACTCGCGCAGGTTGGCGAAGGCTCCGACAAGTCGTCAAGGAGATTGAAGTGCTGCTTGGTCTTGACGACGATGTCATCCACATAGACGTGGATGTTTCTCCCAATCTGCGGCAGGAGGCACTGCTGCATGCAGCGTTGGAATTTCGCACCAGAGTTCTTCAGAACGAATGTCATGCAGGTGTAGCAGTAGGCCCCGAAGGGCGTGATGAAGGAGGTCTTCAGGCGATTAGCTGGATCCAGCTTGATTTGATGGTAGCCTGAATATGTGTCCAGAAATGATAGTAGTTCGCAGCTGGCTGTGGAGTCGATCACTTGATCTATCCTGGGCAAGGCAAAACGGTCTTTCGGGCATGCATTATTCAGGCTCGTGTAGTCGATACACATTCGCCATGTGTTGTTCTTCTTCAGAACCAGGACTGGATCGGCCAACCAGTCCGAGTGGAAAACCTCCATGATGAAACAGGCTGCGAGCAGCCGGGCAATCTCTTCTCCAATTGTGCGCCGCTTCCCCTCGGCGAAGCGGCATAAAGGTTGTTTCACCGGCTTTGCATCCGGTCGCACGTGAAGTTTGTGCTCGACGTACTTCCTCGGAACCCCTGGCATGTATTTTGGAGACCATGCAAGATGTCCCGATTCTCACGGAGGAAGTCAAGGAGCTCGCCTTCCTATTTGGGGCTGAGGTTAGCCCCGATAGTGACACACTGCTTGGGGTTCGCAGGGTCGAGTGGCACCTACTTGGTTTCTTTGGCCGTCTTGAAGGAGCTTTCACCGACCGACTGGGATGGTGGAGTAGGGATCGCCGGCTACTCGGTAGCCTAATCCATGAGACGGTCGATCTGCCTTTTCTCCTCAGCAATCACCATGGCGTCGGCCAGACGGCTGTTGTCCTATGCACACTCAAGCGACTGCTTGTAGTCGCCAGCGATGGTGATGATGGCCTTTGGACCTGGCATCTTCATCTTGAGGTAGGCATAGCGGGGGATGGCCATGAATTTGGCCAGAGACGGCCTGCCCAACAATGCGTGATACGGGCTGCTGAGATCCACCACCTCGAACCATATGGACTCTCCGCGGAAGTGAGCCTTGTCACCGAAAAGGACGTCCAGCTGGATTTTGCCGATTGGTGAGCAGAACTATCCCGGCACAATGCCGTGAAAGAAAGTAATGGTCGGCTGGAGGTCCTTCTCCTTGAGCCCAAGCTTAGGCAAGGGGTCGAGGTAGAGGATGTTAATGCTGCTGCGGCCGTCGACCAACACCCAGGTGAACCGGCAGGTGAGCCTCTGGGAGGTGAAAGTGGGGTCGAGGACGAGCGCGTATGAGCCAGGATTTGGCATCACCACAGGATGGTCAACCCGGGTCCACGTAATTGGCTTTTCTGACCAATGCATGTATTGGGGAACCGGGGGGACTGTGGCGTTCACCTCATGCTAGCGCTGGCGCTGGCTGTGCTTGTCGTCACCTTCGCTGGTGAAGATAATGAATGCTACGTCTTGATGGGGGTAGTCGTCATGGAGACGGCCGTCGTTGTGAGGTGGCGGCAGCAGAGCCGGAGTTGGACCAGGAGCCAGAGCATGAGGTGCTACAGCTGCACCTGGGGGAGCCGGTAGGCCCTCTCCTTGCGACAGTCGCCGTGCAAAGCTGCATTGTCGAAGGGTATGGGTAGCGGGCTTCGCCCCGGTGTGCATCTTGCAGGGCGCATCAAGCATTTGCTCGAAGATGAGCTTGGGCTGCCTGTCATTCTTGCCGGTCCGCCTCCGATGAGAACCGGCTTAAGTAGCCGGCGCATCTCCCTCCACATTGGCCACCAGCTTGTTGTTGGAGCGCGAATCAAGTTGATCCGCCTTGCGCTTGTTGTTGTTCTGGCCGCCTCGATTGTCGCTAGCTGGCTTGGGAGTAGTCGGCGTGGGGACAACTTTGTCCGAGGCAGTCACCTTGACCAGCATCGCGGAGTCGGCCGTGGCGTACTTGTCCACCTTGGCCATGAGCACCACCAAAGAGGTGAGCTTGGAGCACACATGAGCTTGTGCTTGAGCAGGATGCCGTCTCGGCACACACTGATGAAGTACTGGATGGCCTGTACCTCATGCACTCCCTCCAGGAGTTGCGCGGCTCAGTCCAACGCGTGACGTAGTCGCAAAGGGGTTCGTCGGGCCTGTGGACGCACATGGCCAGCTCGCGAGGCCGGCCAGGGTGCTTGTAGGTGCCAGTGAAGTTGCGGACGAACGTCTCCACGAAGTCAACCCAAGAGTTGACGCTGCCGGCCGGAAGGCTGTTAAGCCATGTTCTGCTGAGCCGGCCAGTGGGAGTGGCATGTAGCAAACGGCTATGCGCTTGTTACCCCGGGAAATGCTGACTGCAGTGGTGTAGTCGATCAGCCAGTCCTCTGGCTTGGCAATGCCGTTGTACTTGGGGTGTCCCGAGGGAGAGTGAAGCCTCGGGGAAACGGCTCCCCTCGGATCCGGGGGCCGAAGCATGCCGGACCGATGGGGTCGTCCTCTTCCAGGAGAGCTGACTGCGCCAGGGCATTGAGGCGCTTGTGATTATCGTTGTCGGTGTGTGGGACGCGAGGGCCGATCTGAGCCATGATCGGAAGGGTGTCTTGTGAGCCAGTGGAATGGGCCCTCCCCGGACGAGGAACCTCGTTCACTGAATCACTCTCATCATCTCCGCGATGCCGGCTTGAAGTCGGCTCGCTCTGGCGCAGAGAGCGCCTGTCTTGGGTGCCCTCGCCCTTCCGACCAGAAGTGCGATGCGAGTTAGATCCCTCGGCTTGATGACGACCGCTGGGGTTACGGCGTGCTCCAAGGCTGGGTCCTGGAGACTCCGACTGTGACTGACCAGGGTCAAGCAGCGTCAAGGAGATCCTTGACCTGCTTCTCCTGAAGGGCGCGCTCCTCGCCCTCCAAGTTAGGCATTTCTGCCATGGCCGCCTGCGCAGCCCGTAAGTTGGCCGCATGAGTCTCGTAGATGGGCATCTTGCCGCATAGGATCTCAGCAATGACCCAGCCGCGGCCGCGGACCTCGCCAAGCCGGCTAGGACCCTAGGAAACCGGAGTGAGGCCATAAACGGAGTTGTGCTTGCGCTGCATGGCCTCCATCCGGCGTTTAGCCGCTGTGATGGAAATGCCCTCCTCCAAGATGTGCCTGCAAGCCTCCTCCAGCGAGGTCCGCGCGTCTGTGGGGTTTGTGGAGGTGGCAATGGGTGTCTTCAAGCCGGCAATGGCGGCATGAAGCGTGTCGGCAGATAGAGCATCAGGATCAGCACCGTCAGCCGATGCCTTGCCGTGATCTATGCTGGTGCCGGCACAAATGACCATCACCTCCACGATGTTGGAGACAACGGCGACGTGATACGGGGTGAAGCACCCCGCAGATGATGGTGGACCGTCGAAGACGAGTACATCGCTTGGGTACACATCAAATGCAGGCGTCTCCACAAGGGAGAGACCACTGAAGCTGGCGCACAACGCCTCGATGTCGAAGTCCTCACCAGGGTAGCGAGGGCCATCATTGAGGCGCAAGTCGCTGAAGAGAACACTGAGGTTCTCAATAGCAGCGATGACGAAGCTGGGGAGTGACTCGTCGTCAGACTCCCCATCAGAATCCGCATGACGGACTGAGACGTCATTCAACATCGACGAAGCCTCCTCAAGAGCAGGCTCCACGTGCACGCTGATTGGTCTGGACGCGATGCATCCGGTAGTGTAAGCACAGGGCCCTGCCCAGCGCGTAAATCCGGAAGATGCCACGGACGGCCCCACGGTGGGCGCCAAATGTCGGTGTTTACTCACAACATAAGCCATGGGTACGCTAGAGATGGTTTGAACCGAAGTGGCACCAGAGGGCGCTGGGAACGAGGATGGTACAAGCATGGAATGCACAATGTACCCAGGTTCAGGGCTCTCCGTAGAGATAACGCCCCTAATCCTGCCGGAATGTATGATGTATCAATGAGGCTACAATGTGCTCCTTGAGTTGTTCTATGGACGAGGAAGAAGGAGCAGCCGGCTCGCGTCTACCTCTCCTGTGTGGCGTGTCTGTATGAAGTTGACCGACCCTCTGCATGGAGGGGAGCCGGGTGGTTTTTATAGACGAACCCACCGACCTACAATAAGGATAAAAGTACATAAGTGGGACCCGGTTGGCAGCCTCGCGGGCTGGCCAGGGGGGCCACGGGGGTCTTGTCTTGTCGCTGGAGGGGTCCTCCGGCTGCGAGGTCCCGTGTGGTTGTGGGACCCTCCAGCCAGCCAGTAAGGTTCTCACGTAAGGTTGACGCAGTACACGTGTGGTATGCTCGGCGTCATCCAGCGAGATTCGTCATGGGCCATCAGTACGGCCGTCTCCACTATTCCCACGCCGAGTGTAGTAATGGAGTGGGAGTTTGACGGGCCGACACCGTGCAGGATGATGGATCAGAGCCGGAGGAGGTCAGCGGCATGGCCGCCGATGCTGTACCTGTCATGCACCCCGATCCAGTACCTTGGTGACGCACGGCCACCTTTAGCCGTAGGGTCTCTTCATTACCTAGGGCCTGATGTGACTTGAGCTCCCTAGCCGGCTAGTCGCTTACCTAGCCGGCCTGGGTACAACCGCCTTGCCTCTAGCCGGCAGGCTTGACCTAGACGGACAGAGGGAGGTAACTGTCTCGCCTCTAGAAGGCAGGGGCTTCCTCGCCGGCTAGAGGGTTGGCCGTCTAGCCCCCAGCAGGCAGGTGCTTCCTAGTCGGCCAGGGGGACTTGGGCAAAGGAGTAGGCTCGATGAACCTACCCCGGGTTATCCCCCTGAGAATTACCTTTGGCAGCCGACACCTTTTCCCTCAAGTTGCAAATAATATAAGAACATGAAAGATCAAGAAACTGAATTTCAGTCATGAGGAACATCCTGAAAATTATATTGTAAATATTCTTCCTAGTGTGGTAGACTATGGTAGATTTGTCTTAAGCTTAAACGGTTGCCTAGTTTACTTTGAAACTAATAATCGACAAGGCTGTCAACGATCTGCGGCAGCAGGAGCTATAATCAAACATAAACTAATCGCATTAGTGGAGTCAATCAAATGTAAACATAAACTAACTGTCAAGGCTGAGATCAATTAGAGTTGTGTGTATGATTCTGGATTAGACCATAGAGCACATGAATAATCTGCCAAGCCATGTTGAAGACATGTCACCATACATGTCATAGATAACTCCATGCCATAAGGCTTCTGACCATGTTTATCTCATGGGGGATTAGAGCATAGCTAGAGCACATAAATCGTCTGTCAAGCCATGTAGAAGACTTGCCACAATATGTGTGCTAGATAACTCCAAGCCTTCAGGCTTCTGCCAACGTTTATCTCACCTGGGAGAGGCCATGCATCCCACCTTCTGTTTGATGGGGATGGATAACTAACAATGACATACGTACTTATAGCCAATGACGCTGGCGTGTAGTACTGGAGTACTGGATCAATCTCCAGCCATGTACATGTAGACATACACAATCCTGCTCGAATTATCGAGGGAGTCGTTCGTCGTTGATGCTCTTGTCCATCACGGCAACATGAAAGCGAACGACGCCAAAGTTGAGGACTGGATTGATCTCCCTCCTTGTACATGTAGTGTGTAGTCGTGTACAATCCTTCTCCTGTTCGCACCTGCCGCATGGAAGAGTGAGGAGGATCCACGAGGAGAAGAACGTCAATAGCCATTGTTGGATCTCCACCTTGCGCCGGCACAGGACGAACCAACGGGAGGCACGCTCGACAATATGAGATCTGTTTCGTGTTGTTTTTTTAACAAAAATCTGCTTCATTTAATTTTAATAAAGGAAAATAAATAGAGAGGGAGTCGTGCCTAATAGCTAGTGCAAATCTTGTCATACGTGGGTTGTCCACCTTATTCCCAGGGTGTGTGGCCTTATAGATAAAATCATGGGTTAATCCAATGAAAAAAAATTCAAAGGCTACATTGAAGGATGTACACCATAATAATTCGATCCCACTAGATGAACGGCTCGTAAAATCTAATTAATGTGTAAATTTCTTGGGAGTCTAGAATTAGTATAAGTATAGATTGTATCATTTACTTGCTTTTGTTGTTATGGTTGTTAGCATCATATAGGTTGCTCACCTACTTTCATATCTAGACATACTATTTGTTTCTAAGCCTAATTTGTTAATGAAGATTTAAAAACTGGTAGTTGCCTATGCACCCCCCCTCTATTCACCCATATCGATCATTTGAGATGCTCACTAGGCACACACTGTTATCTATGTGTCCACACATGTATGTGAGTTTCTGATCAATACAATTCTAGCATGGGTAAAAGACATTATCATGAACAAGGAAATATGATAATAACTAATTTATTATTGCCTCTAGGGCATATTTCCAACACCTCTCACATGCACTAGAGTCAATAATCTAGTTCACATCGCTATGTGATCCAAACCCAATGAGTTATGGGGTTTGATCATGTTTTGCTTGTGAGAGAGGTTTTAGTCAAGGGGTTGCAACATTAAGATCCGTGTGTACTTCGCAAATCTATAGGTCACACTGTAGACGATGCTACCACTCCTATAGCTGGCCATGGGAAACCCGACCTGGTCGGTCCAACCCTGCCCGACCTTGCCCACGGACCAGGCTCCGAACTATATTTTGAGCTCGGTGGCCGGTCCGGGCCGGGACTGGGCCCTTCATATTAAAGTTTTACCGAAGAGGTCCGACCCAAGGCCCGAGGCCCGGTGGGCTTTATCAGCGATGGGTCGGTCTTGGGCCTAAAACCAGGCCTAACGGCGAGGCCGGGCCGGGTTCGGGCCTAGGTTTTTTTTGGCTCGGGCTTTGTTAGGCCTGGCCCGACCCAATGGATGGACAAGTATAACCACGCCCCACTTAGAGCTATTCTAAATGACTACTCCACTATATGTATCCGGTTTTCTACTCAGAGTCATCCGGATCGATGTCAAAGCTTGCATCAACGTAACCATTTACCTCGAACTCTTTATCACCTCCATAAACAAGAAACATTTCCTTAGTTCTTTATTTACTAAGGATAATGTTGACCGTTGTCTAGTGATCCACTCCTGTATCACTCTTGTACCCCCTCTCCAAACTCATGGCAAGGCACACACCAGGTGCGGTACGCAACAGGGCATACACTACAGAGCCTATAGCTAAGGCATAGGAGATGACCTTCGTCCTTTCTCTTTCTTCTGTCCTGGTCGAGCTATGAGTCTTACTCAACTTCACACCTTAAAATACAGGAAAGAACTCCTTCTTGGACTGATCCATTTTGAACTCCTTCAAAATCTTTTCAAGGTATGTGCTCTGTGAAAGCTTGCCGAGCGTCTTGATCTATCTCTATAGATCTTGATGCCCGATATTTAAGCAGCTTCATCCAAGCCTTCCTTTGAAAAACTCCTTTCAAACAACCCTTGATGCTTTCCAGAAATTCTACATCATTTCCGATAAACAATATGCCATCCACATATACTTATCAGAAATTCTATAGTGCTCCCACTCAGTTTCCTATAAATGCAAGTTTCTTATAAACTTTGTATCAACCCAAAATCTTTGATCACCTCATCAAAGCATATATTCCAACTCCGAGATGCTTGATCTAGTCCATAGAAGGACCATTGGAGCTTGCATATCTTTTAGCAACCATAGGGTCGATAAAACCTTCTGGTTGTATCACATACAACCTTTCTTTAAAGAAACCATTAAGGAAACATTGTTTTGACATCCATCTGCCATATTGCATAATCAAAAAATGCAGCAGTTGCTAACATAATCTCAAGAGACTTTAGCATCGCTACATGTGAGAAAATTTCATTGTAGTCAACTCCTTGAACTTGTCAGAAACCTCTTTGCGACAAGTCAAGCTTTATAAATGGTGACATTACCATCAATGTATGTCTTCTTCTTAAAGATTTGTGTGTACTTAATGGCCTTACGATCATATGGTAAGTCCTCCAAATTCCACACTTTGTTCTCATACATGGATCCTATCTCGGAATTCACGGGCTCTAGCAATTTGTCGGAATCCGGGCCCGCCATCGCTTCTTCATAGCTCATAGGTTCACTCTTGTCTAACAACATGACCTTCAAGACAGGATTGTTGTACCACTCACGGCAGTATCTGTGCTTGTCAACCTACGAGGTTTGGTAGTAACTTGCTCTAAAGTTTCATGATCACCATCATTAGCTTCTCATTCAATTGGTGTACGCATTACAGGAACACCTTTCTGTGATGTGCTACTTTCCAATTCAAGTGAAGGTTCGATAACCTTATCAAGTTCTACCTTCCTCCCACTCACCTCTTTTGAGAGAACCTCTTTCTCTGGAAACGATACATTCCTGGCAACAAAGTCCTTCCCTTCGGATTTGTGATAGAAGGTATACCCGATTATTGCTTTCGGGTATCTTATGAAGATGCATTTTTACGCTTTGGGTTCGAGGTTATCACACATAAGTATCGTATCCCCAAACTCAAATAAATGACAGCTTAGGTTTCTGACCAAACCATAATTCATACGGTGTCAAAACGGATTTAGACGATGACCTATTTAACGTGAATGTATTTGTCTCTAATGCACAACCCCAAAACGATAGTGGCAGATCAGTATGAGACATCATAGACCACAACATATCTAATAGAGTACAATTACGATGCTCGGACACACCGTTACACTATGGTGTTCCGGGTGGTGTGAGTTGTGAAACAATTCCGCATTGTCTTAAATGCATACCAAAATCATAACTTAAATATTATCCACCACAATCAAATCATACAAACTTTATCTTCTTGTTACAATGATTCTGAACTTCACTCTAAAATTTCTTGAACTTTTCAAACGTTTCAAACTTCTATTTCATTAAGTAAATATCCCAATATCCACTCAAGTCATTCGTGAAGGTAAGAAAATAACGAAATCCATCGTATGCTTCAATACTCATTGGACCGCATACATCAGCATGTACTATTTCCAACAAGTCACTTGCCCGCTCCATCATATTGGAAAACGGGGTCTTAGTCATCTTGCCCATGGGGCAATGCCGCATGTCTCAAGCGATTCAAAATCGAGTGAGTCCAAAGATCCATCAGCATGGAGTTTCGTCATGCGCTTTACAACATTATGACTTTATAGGCAATGCCACAATTATGTGGTACTATCATAATTAACTTTACATCCTTTGCCATTAATATTCTGAACATGTATATCACTACAATCGAGATTCAGTAAACCATTCACATTAGGTGCGTGACCATAGAAGGTATTATTCATATAAATAGAACAATCATTACTCTCTGACTTCAATGAATAACCGTATTGCAATAAACACGATCTATTCATGTTAATGCTCAACGCAGACACCAAATAATATTTTTATTTAGGTTCAACACTCATCCCGAAGGTAGAGGGAGCGTGCGATAGTGATCACATCAACCTTGGAAACACTTCCAACACACACCGTCACCTCACCGTTATCTAGTATTTTTAATTCCATAGCTTTTATTTCGAGTTACCAATATGAGCAACTGAACCAATATCTAATGCCGAGGTGCTACTAGGAGTACTAGTAAGGTACACATCAATAACACGTATATCAAATATACTTTTGTTGATGTTGCCAGCCTTCTTATCTACCAAGTATTTGGGGTAGTTCCGCTACTCGTGACCATTCCCCTTATAATAGAAGCACTTAGTCTTGGGCTTGCCATTCTCAAAGTTTCCCTTCTTACCCTTGCCTTCTTAAAAGTAGTGCTTTTACTAACCATCAACACTTGATGCTCCTTCTTGATTTCTACCTTCGTGGAGTAAAACATCGTGAATAGCTCAAGGATCATCTTCTCCATCCCTTGCATGTTATAATTCATCACAAAGCTCTAATACCTTGGTGGTAGTTCCTTGGAGAAATCTATGAGTCACAATCTTACTTGGAAGATTAACTCCCACTTGATTCAAGCAATTGTAGCACCCACACATTCTGAGAACATGCTCACCGATTTAGCTATTATCCGCAACTTGCAAGGCAAAGAACTTGGCGGAGGTCTCATACCTCTCAACACGAGCATCAACTTGAAATTCCAATTTCAGCTCTTGGAACATCTCATATGCTCTGTGATGTTCAAAACATCTTTGGAGCCTCAATTCTAAGCCGTAATCCATGACACACTGAACTATGAAGTAGTCATTGGAACGTGTGTGTCATATGTTCACAACATCCACAGAAGATGTCGGATGGGGTGGCTCACTAAGCAGTGCATCAAGGACATAAGCCTTCTGTGTAGCAATGAGGACAGTCCTCACATCACGGACCCAGTCCGCATAATTTCTACCATCATCTTTCAACTTACTTTTCTCTAGGAATGTATCAAAATACAAGGGAGCTACAACGCGAGCTAGTGATCTACAACATAATTTGCAAATAAATTTTGACTATGTTCATGATAATTAGTTCACCTAATCAAATTAGTAATGAACTCCCACTCAAACCAACATCCCTGACATTGTCTAAGTGTGACACGATACATATCAACCAACCCAAGTCCGATCATCACGTGAGATGAGGTGCCTTCAATGGTGAACATCTCCATGTTGATCATATCTACTATATGACTCATGTTCAACCTTTCGGTCTCCTATGTTCCGAGGACATGTCTGTACATAATAGGCTCGTCAAGTATACACCCGTTGTATGCGAATGTAGAGTCTATCAAACACGATCATCATGAGGTGCTTCGAAACGACGGACCTTCGCAACGGTGCGTACTTGGGGAGAACAAAGTTTTATCTTGAAATTTTAGTGAGGTGTCATCTTATAATGCTAGAGACGTCCAAAGAAAAATAAGATGCACAAAAGGATAAACATCGCATGCAAATCATAAAAGTGACATGATACGGCCATCATCATCTTGTGCTTTTGGTCTCCATCTCCAAAGCAATGACATTTTCTCCATCAACACCCACATGACACCATGATCTCCACCATCGTGTCGTCACCTGGTTTTTGTGCCAACTATTTCTTCTACAACTAATGCTAACTCATAGCGATAAAGTAAAGCAAAAAATGGCAAAAATAAATTAAAGACAACCCTATGGCTCCTGCCAGTTGTCGTAATCATCGAAATGCAAGTAATAATAATCTATACAAAACATGATCATCTTATACATCACGTATATCACATCATGTCTTTGGCCATATCACATCAGAACATGCCCTACAAAAACAAGTTAGACGTCCACTACTTTGTTGTTGTACGTTTTACGTGGCTGCTATAGCCAACTAGTAAGAACCGTTCTTACCTACACAAAGCCACAATGTTGATATTCAAGTTTCTATTTAACCTTACACAAGGACCCCCTCTATCTAATCCGATTCAACTAAAGTGGGAGAGACACACACCGCCAGCCATCTTTATGCAACAAGTTGCATGTCAGTCGATGGAACCGGTCTCTCGTACGTGGATGAGTAAGGTTGGTCCAGGACGCTTCATCTCACAATATCACCGAAATATGACGAAGGAAGTAAGCAATCTGAACATCAATGCCCACAAACTCTTTTGGGTTCTACTCATGCATATCATCTAGGCATAGACCTAGCTCATGGTGCCGCTGTTTGTGAACGTGGCATGCGAAACAAAAAATTTCCTACACACATGCAAGATCTATCCATGGATATGCATAGCAACGAGAGGGGGAGTGTATTTATAGACCCTTGTAGATTGCTAAACGGAAGCGTAAATAATGCGGTTGATGTACTCGTACTCTTCACGAACCAATCATAGTCGAAATTGATCCAGCACACGTGCGGCTCGATGACGTATCCTCCTTCTTGATCCAGCATGCAAGGGAGGAGAAGTAGATGGAATCACAACCAGCATGCCAGCGTGGTGGTGCACATTCCTGCAGGGCTTCGCCAAGCACTACTAAAAACTGATTTGCGGAGGAACGGGGTAACGGGAGGGATAGGGCTGACACCGAGGCGTGGGATTGTTGTCTCCAACCCTCCCCCTCTCCTCTAATACATATAGGAGGCAAGGGGCAGGGTTAGGTCGTAACCCTTGGCCCTTCCTCCAAGGAGGGTCAGTGGCTAGGGTGCAGTCCTCCCTCCACAAGGAAGGGAGGAGTCCCCCTCCTCCAAGGCACCTCCGAGGCGCCATGTCCCTTTGGGACTCTTGCGCCCAAGCCCAATTCGCCTCTAGGGGATGCTTCCCCTATACTAGGGTGGCTAGGGCACCACCCCTATAGCCGAGGTGGGACCTCGGAACCCTTTTGGCACCCCGATACACTATTCGTAATGCCCAAAACTATTATCATAGGAAATAGGACTTCCCATATATAAATCTTTACCTCCGGACCATTTCGGAACTTTCCGCGACGTACGAGATCTCAACCAAGACTATGAACAACATACGGTCACCAACGTACATATCGCAATACTACTCTAGCATCAATCGAGCGTTAAGCGTGCGGACCCTACGGGTTCGAGAATCGTGTGGACATGACCGAGATACCTGTTTGGTCAATAATCAATAATCTTGTGGACTCAATCTGTTATGCAGTTCCCTTTGTCTAGCTGTATGTTACTTGTTCGAAATCCAATCGTCTGTATCTCCCTACCTAGCTCAATATCATTACTGGCAAGTCTCTTTAAACGTTCTGTAATATAAGATCCCGTGACTAACTCCTTAGTCACATTGCTTGCAAGATTCTTGTGATGTCGTACCATCGGGTGGGCCCAGAGATACCTCTCCGTCATAGGAAGTGACAAATCCGACTCTCGATCCATGCCAACCCAACAGACACCCTCGGAGATACCTGTAGAGCATCTTTATTATCACCCAGTTATGTTGTGACGTTTTGAACGTCACAGAGCATATGAGATGTTCCAAGAGCTAAAACTGAGATTTCAGGCTCGCACCCAGGTTGAAATGTATGAGACTTCCAACAAGATTCTTTTCCTGCAAGATAAAGGAGAATAGCTCTGTGGGTGAGCATGTGTTGAGACTGTCAAGGTGCTATAATCACTTGAATCAAATGGGACTTGCTCTTTGAGATAAGATAGTGATTAACATAGTTCTCCAAGTCACTACCACCAAGCTACTAAGAGATTCATGATGAACTATAACATGCCAGGGATGGAGAAGATGATCCCTGAGCTATTCACGATGTTTGACATCGTGAAGGTAAAAACCAAGCAGGAGCATCAAGTATTGATGGTTAGTAAAACCACTAGTTTCAAGAAGGGCAAGGGCAAGGAGGGAAACTTCAAGAATGGCAAACCAGTTGCCGCTCTAGTGAAGAAACCCAAGGTTGAATCCAAAACCAAGACTAAGTGCTTCTATAATAAGGGGAGCGGTCAGTAAAGCGGAACTACCCTAGATACTTGGCAGATAAGAAGGCTGGCAACATCAACAAAAGTATATTTGATATACATGTTATTGATGTGTACCTTGCTAGTACTTCTAGTAGCACCTGGGTATTAGATACCGGTTCAGTTTCTAATGTTAGTAACTCGAAATAAAAGCTATGGAATAAATGGAGACTAGCTATGGGCGAGGTGCGATGTGTGTTTGATGTTTTTCCAAGGTTGATGTGATCACCATCGCACTCTCCCTCTACATTCGGGATTAGTGTTGAACCTAAATAAATGTTATTTGGTGTTTGCGTTGAGCATGAACATGATTAGATCATGTTTATTGCAATACGATTATTGATCTAAGTTATTAGAGAATAATGGTTATTTTGTTTACATGAATAATACCTTCAATGGTCATGCACCCAATGTGAATGGTTTATTGAATCTCGATCGTAGTGATACACATGTTCATAACATTGATGCCAAAAGATGCAAAGTTAATAATAGTACAACATACTTGTGGCACTGCCGGCAAGGTCATATTGGTGTAAAGCACAGGAAGAAACTCCTTCCACATGGATCTTTTGACTCACTCGATTTCGAATCAGTTGAGACATGCACACCTTGCCTCTTGAGCAAGATGACTAAGACCCCGTTTTCCGATATGATGGAGCAGGCAAGTGACTTATTGGAAATGAAACATGTTGATGTATGGGGTCCAATGAGTCTTGAAGCGTGCAATGGATATTGCTATTTTGTTGCCTTCACTGACAATTTGAGTAGATATGGGGATATTTACTTAATCAAAAACAAGTCTAAAATGTTTGGAAATTTCAAGCAATTTCAGAGCGAAGTTGAACATCATCATGACACGAAGATAAAATGTGTGCGATATGATCATGCACGTGAATATCTGAGTTACAAGTTTGGCATGCAACTGAAGACAATGTGGAAATTGTTTCACAACTCGCGCCTCCTGGAGCACCATAGTGTGATGTTGTGTCCGAATGCCATAGTCGTGCCCTATAGTATCACTACTGGAAATCAGTATTTTGCCATCAGCCTAGTCTTTGCCGTCTGCTAGCTGATGGCAAAGATTGTCTTTGCCGTCACCTTTAGCAAAATAGACGGCAAAGCACAGGCTGATGGCATACGGTCTTTTTGCCATCTTTCACCTCTTTGTCGTCTGCTAGCGGACGGCAAATAGTCCAGAGGCAGACGGCAAAGATGTAGATAGTCCCACCTGACCGTGGGTGGCTAGGTCAAACAGGAGTCAGACCTTTGCCGTCTGCTAGCGGATGGCAAAGAGTCCGGAGGCAGACGGCAAAGAGTCTAGACTCTTTGCCGTCCGCTGGCAGACGGCAAAGCGCTAACTCCGTTAACGGCTCCTTCCCCCCCCCCCCCCACCCCGCCCCTCTCTCTCTGTAACGGCTCATCCCCGCGCGCCCCTCGCTCTCTCTCCCCACCCCGTGCGCTCCTCTCTCTGTAACGGCCGCCAGGACCACCGTCGTGCCGCCGCCCCCGTCGCGTCGCCGCCCCTGCCGCCGCCCCTGTCGCGCCCCACTGCCGCCCCTGTCGGCCCTGTCGCCCCCTCCACCGCCCCTCTCTCTCTCTCCACACCTCGCCCCCGCTACCGCTGCCGCTGCCCCACCACCGTCGCGCCGCCGCACCTGGCGCCCCCGGCGCCGCCCCGCCACCCCTGCCACCCCGGCCCCTCCACAGCCGTCCCTCTCGGTGAGCCCCCACACCCCCACCCCCACCCCCCCTCCCGCATTATTTTTTACTAGTTTTATTATTTTTTAGTAGTTTTAGTAGTTGTTATTGTTAGTAGTTTTAGTGGTAGATTTAGTTAGGTTAGTAGTTTTAGTTAGGTTAGTAGATTTAGTTAGGTTAGTAGTTTTAGTTAGGTTAGTAGATTTAGCTAGGAGGAGAAGAGGAGAAGAGGAGGAGGAGGAGGACAAGAAGAGGAGAAGAGGAAGAGGAGTAGGAGGAGGAGGAGGAGGAGAAGAAAAAGAAGAAGAAGAGGAGAAAAAAAAATAAGAAGGAGAAGAAGAAGAAGAGAAGAAAAAAATAAGAAGGAGAAGAAGTAAAGAAGAAGAGAAGAAGAAGAGAAGAAGAAGAAGAGAAGAAGAAGAAGAGAAGAAGAGAATAAGAAAAAAATAAGAAGGAGAAGAAGAGAAAAAAGAAGAAGAAGTTGATTTTTTATTGTTTGGTATTTAGTGGTAGCTAGATTCTTTTTTAGTTACTTAGTGGTAGATTTTGTTTTTGTTATAGTGGTAGATTCTGTTTTTGTTATTTTTTTGCTATTTAGTGCTATCTAGGTTTAGCGATAGGTTTAGTTAGCTTGGTAGTTAGGTTAGTTAGTTAGTTAGCTTACTAGAAAGAATACGAAGAAGAAGAAGAGGAGGAGGAGGAGAAGAGGAGAAGAGGAGGAGGAGGAGAAGAAGAAGAAGAAGAAGAATAGGAGGAGGAGAAGACAAAAAGAAGATCACATGTTTGGTATTTAGTTTTTTGGAAATAATTAGTAGTTTTAGTGGTAGATTCTGTTAGTTAATTAGTAGATTTAGTGGTAGATTCTGTTAGTTTATTCGCCCATCATTATTGCTTAGGTTCAAGACTACTTCAAAGAAGATCACATGTTCTTTTGTTGAAATCAAGTCTGTCAAAATAATGTATCGTCTATATTTATTGGTACCAGAGCAAAACAGGACAACTTAAATAATATTGCCATCCTCAAATGTAGAAAATATTGAAAAGTTTTATATAAACTGAAAAGTAGTATAGGTAACCTGGAAAGTCCTCTGCACCAAAAGGGCAACTTCTGGACCTGCGAACTTTGCGTGGTAGGTGCATGTCCATGCAACAGGGTAATTTCCCCAACAATGACATAATTAGTCCATTTAGCTCCAAAATACCATAATAAGCTCAAAATGGCATAAGAACCTTGGTTAGCTCATTAACATTATATACTTAGCTTGTTTTCCTCTAAAAGGGGATAATTAGCCCATTTAGCTCAAAAAAGACATAATTAGGTAATTTAGCTCCAACAAGAGGAGAAGAGGAGAAGAAATAGGCAAAATGAAAAGAAAGAAGAAGAAGAAGAAGAAGAAGAGAAGAAGGAGAAGGAGGAGGAGGAGGAGGAGGAGGAGAAGGCCAAGGACATTCTATCCTTCTCCTCCTCCTCCTTCTCCTCCTCCTCCTCCTTCTTCTTGATTTCTTCTTCTTCTCCTCCTCCTCCTCTTTCTTCTCCTCTTTCATATTATCCTTGCTTTAATTAACCCAACAATGACATAATTAGCCCATTTAGCTCCAAAATACCATAATAAGCTCAAAATGGCACAAGAACCTTGGTTAGCTCATGAATATTATATACTTAGCTTGTTTTCCTCTAAAATGACATAATTGGAACATTTAGCTCAAAAAAGACATAATTAGGTAATTTAGCTCCAACAAGAGGAGAAGAGGAGAAGAAATAGGAAAAATGAAAAGATAGAAGAAGAAGAAGAAGAGAAGAAGAAGAAGAGAAGAAGGAGAAGGGGAGGAGGAGGAGGAGGAGAAGGCCAAGGACCTTCTAGTCCTTCTCCTCCTCCTCCTTCTCCTCCTCCTCCTTCTCCTCCTCCTCCTCCTTCTTGATTTCTTCTTCTTCTCCTCCTCCTCCTCTTTCTTATCCTCTTTCATATTATCCTTGCTTTAATTAACCCAACACTGACATACTTAGCCCATTTAGCTCCAAAATAGCATAATAAGCTCAAAATGGCATAAGAACCTTGGTTAGATCATGAATATTATATTCTTAGCTTGTTTTCCTCTAAAATGACATAATTAGCCCATTTAGCTCAAAAAGAAGGAGAAGGAAGAAGAAGAAGAAGAAGAAGAAGAGAAGGAGAAGGAGAAGAAGAAGGAGGAGGAGGAGAAGAAGAGAAGAAGAAGGAGAAGGAGGAGAAGAAGGAGAAGGAGCCCTCCTTATTCTTCTCTCCTTCTTCTCCTCCTTATTCTCCTGCTTCTTCTCTTCTTTTTCTTCTTCTCCTCCTCCTTCTCCTTCTCCTTCCCCTTCCCCTCCTCCTCCTCCTCCTCCTCCTCCTCCTTCTTGTTTTTCTTCTCCTTGTTCTCTTCTTGCTTCTTCTCTTTCTTCTTCAATTTAGCTTATTTGTCATATATATGTTGTTCTTCTTCTTCTTCTGACTTTCTTATTGCCATTTTGCATGTTGGATGTACTACATGCATGGAAGTTGGCGTTGGAGTGCTTTAGTTTCTGTTTTTATTTGAGTTGATGAACAATGTGGAACTATATGTATATGTATATATGGATGAACAATATATGTGCAACTATATGTATGTATATATGGATGAAACTTTGTATGTGTTGGTTCTTTTGATATATGGGATGTACGTTGATGAACAAATGGCATTGATGAGCTTTATATGTATATCATATATGTGTTGTGACCTATTTATGATATATGTGCTATGAATTATATGTATATGTGCTGTGAAATAGAATAAATAAATAAAAATGTGACAATATAGGCTCTTTGCCGTCTGCCAGCTGATGGCAAAGGCCTTTGCTGTCAGCTGACCGACGGCAAAGGTGACACGTGGCGCCTAGCTGTGCAACCTGGGCAGTAGCAGCTGGCCATATAGTCTCTTTGCCGTCTGCTTCCTAGGGGGCAGACGGCAAAGAAGAGGGCACAGAGGAGGGGGGAGGAGGAGGCAGACGTCAAAGAGTGGAAAGAGGGGGGAGGGGAGGACACGGCAGACGGCAAAGATTGTCGGGGAGGCAGACAACAAAGATGGAGGAGGAGGGGAGGGGAGGAGAAGGAAGACGGCAAAGATGGGCGGGGAGGCAGACGGCAAAGATGGAGGAGGAGGCAGACGGCAAAGGCTCCGTTAACCCCTAACGGAGGTAACGCCTGTCGGCTGCCGTCTCAAGTGCTTTGCCGACTTCTCCTAAAGAAAGCTGACGGCAAAGAGCTTTGCCGTCCGCTTTGGGGGGGCAGCAAAGAAGGTCCTATGTCGTCGTAGGCTGACGCAGAAATTTTACTGGCCGTGACAATCTTTGCCGTCTGTGGTATTGTCTTTGCCGTCCGGGATACTGTCTTTGCCGTCTGTGATGGCAGACGACAAAGAAGGTGATTCCTGTAGTGTATATGGTGCGTACTATGATGTCTCTTACCGACTTGCCACTATCATTTTGGGGTTATCCATTAGAGACAACTACATTCACTTTAATAGGGCACCATATAAATCCGTTGAGATGACACCGTATGAATTATGGTTTGGAAGAAACCTAAGCTGCGATTTCTTAAAGTTTGGGGTTGCGACGCTTATGTGGAAATGTTTCAACCTGATAAGTGTTGGGGAACGTTGAACGGTAAACAGAAAAAATCCTACACTCACCAAGATCGACCTAGGATATGAACATGTAGGATAGGAGAGATTTGATCCACATATCCTTGTAGATCGCTAAGCGGGAAGCATTAAGAAACACGGTTAATGTAGTTGAATGTCTTTGCGATCCAAATCACAAGCCGTCCCGCGATCCAATCATGATCTAGTGTCGAAAGAATGAGACCTGTGCGTTCAGCACACATACACCTCGATGACGTGTCTGCCTTGTTGATCCAGCAACCGAGTGCTGAGAGATAGAGCAGTTCTCCAGCGGCAAGACGGCGTGGTGGCGGTGGTGGTGGAGCTGTTTCGATAGGGCTTCGCAGAGAACTACCAAAACCGATCTAGAGGAGAACTAGACCTAGAGGGAGAGAGAGGCAACACATGGCTTTTTAGGTGCGGCTTGCCTCTCTCCCCTCCACTATATATAGGGGGGAAGGGAGGAGGGATGGCGCTCTAGGGTTTCCCCTAGGGTTGGCTGGCGGCCAAGGGGAGGTGTCCACCTCCCACAAGGGAGGTGGGGCACCTAGGCATGAGTCCCTCCCCTCTAGGACTCCTCTCATCTACCACCGATGGTACATGGGCTCCTAGTTGGTCAGCTATCTAGCCCTCCAGGGGCAAGTGCGCCACCTCCTAGGCCCATGTGGCCCTACGGGATGGGTGGGCCCCTCCGGTGGAACCCTGGAAACCTTTCGGCACTCGTGGTACAATACCTAAAACGCCGGATGTTGGGGAACATTGCACGGGAAACAAAAAAATTCTATGCACATGAAGACCTATCATGGTGACGATCATCTACGAGAGGGAGATTGGATCCACATACCCTTGTAGATTGCTAAGCGGCAAGCGTTAAGAAACACGGTTGATGTAGTGGAACATCTTCGCGATCCAAATCACCGCCTTCCCATGATCTGTCCCGATCTAGCACCGAACGGACGGAACCTCCGCGTTCGACACACGTACAGCTCGATGACGATCTCCGCCTTCTTGATCCAGCAAGAGTGACGAAGAGGTAGCTGAATTATCCGGCAGCACGACGGCGTGGCGGTGATGATGGTGGAGCTACTCTGACAGGGCTTCGCCATGCCGTACCGATCTAGCTACGATGTGTCACGAAGTAGTGGAGGGAGAGAGGTTTGCACAAAGGATTGAGGCGCAAAACCCCTCTCAAACCTCCACAATATATTGGAGGAACAAGAGGGAGGTTGCCTTGCTTCCTACTGCAAGTAGGAGGGCTCGGCCGAGCCAAGGAGGAAGGTCTCCTCCTCCAATTCGGATTGGTGGAGGAGTCCATTCCTTCTTGTCCAACTCCTCTCCCTCTTTTCTTTTCTTTCCTTTATTTTTGCTTCAACCGAAATAGCCCTATAAGGCTGGACTCACTAGCCCACTAAGGGATGGTGTGCCACCCATGGTCCTATTAGGTCCTCTCTCGGGTGGGTGGCTCCTCCCGGTAAAACCCCCTAACCCATTCGTCACTCTCGGTACTTTACGTGTAATACCCGAAATCTTTACGAAAGCCAAATGCAACAATCCTATATATCAATCTTCATTTTCAGACCATTCCGGAGACACTCAGCCGGGACTTCTGGGATCTCAGCCGGGACTCCGGACAACATTTTGTTACCAACTTCAATAATTCAACTATACCGAAAGTGTCACTGAACCTTAAGTGTGCAGACCGTGCGGGTTCGAGAACTATGTAGACATGACTCAGGTACTCTCCGGCCAATATCCAATAGCGTGACCTGGACTTCCATATTGGATCCTACATATTATACGAAGATCTTATCGGTTGAACCTCTATGTCAAGGATTCACACAATCCCGTATATCATTCCCTTTGTCCTTCGGTATGCTACTTTCCCGAGATTCGATCGTCGTTATCGCCATACCTATTTCAATCTCGTTACCAGCAAGTGACTTTACTCGTTCCATAATAAAAGATCCCGTGGCTAACTCTTTAGTCACATTGCTTGCAAGGCTTGTTTGTGATGTTGTATTACCGAGTGGGCCCCGAGATACCTCTCTGTCACACGGAGTGAAAAATCCCAGTCTTGATCCATGCTAACTCAACCGACACCTTCGGAGATACTTGTAGAGCACCTTTATAGTCACCCAGTAATGTTGCGACGTTTGATACACACAAGGCATTCCTCTAGTGTAAGTGAGTTACATGATCTCATGGTCATAGGAATGTATACTTGACATCCAAAAAACAATAGCAACAAAATGACACAATGATATGCTACGTTTATAGTTTGGGTCTTGTCCATCACATCATTCTCCAAATGACGTGATCCCCTCATCAAGTGACAACACTTCTCTATGGCTAGGAAACCTTATCCATCCTTGACCAACTGGCTAGTTAACTAGAGACTCACTAGGGACATTGTTTTTTCTATATATCCACACATGCCTTTATGTTTCCATTCAATACAATTATAGCATGGATAATAAACGATTATCTTGAAACAGGAAATATAATAATAACTATTTTATTATTGCATTTAGGGTATATTTCAAATAGTCTCCCACTTGCACTAGAGTCAATAAGCTAGCCTCACATCTCTATGTGATTTACAATGTAATGAATCTAACACCCATATAGTTCTGCTGTTGATCATGCTTTGCTCGTGGAAGAGGTTTAGTCAGCGGATCTGCAACATTCAGATCCGTGTGCGCTTTGCAAATATTTATGTCCTCCTCCTTGATGTAATCGCGGATGGCATTGAAGCATCGCTTTGTGTGTCTGGTCCTGTTGTGAAACCTTGGTTCCTTGGATAGAGCAATGGCACCAGTGTTGTCACAGAATAGATTGATAGGATCCAGTGCACTTGGCACTACTCCAACATCTGACATGAACTGCTTCATCCAGACACCCTCCTTAGCTGCCTCTCACGTAGCTATGTACTCGCTTCACATGTAGAATCAGCTACGACGCTTTGCTTGGAACTGCACCAGTTTACCACACCCCCGTTAAGAATAAATACGTATTCGGTTTGAGATTTAGAGTCATCTGGATCAGTGTCAAAGCTTGCATCGATGTAACCCTTACGACGAGCTCTTCGTCACCTCCATAAACGAGAAACATATCCTCAGACCTTTTCAGGTACTTTAGAATATTCTTGACCATCGCCCAGTGTTCCACTCCTGGATCACTTTCGAACCTGCATGCCATACTTATGGCCAGGCTGACATCCATTCTCATGCACAGTATTGCATACATGATAGACCCTATGGCTGAAGCATAAGGGACGACACTCATCTTTTCTCTATCTTCTGCAGTAACAGGACATTGAGTCTTACTCAACTTTATACCTTGTAACACATGCAAGAACCACTTCTTGGATTCTTACATTTTGAACTTGTTCAAAACTTTATCAAGGTATGTGCTTTGTGAAAGAGATATTAGTAGCTTTGACCTATATCTATAGATCTTTATGCCCAATATGTAAGCAGCTTCTCCTAGGTCCCTCATTGTAAAACTTTTATTCAAGTAATCCTTTACGGTTTCAAAAACTCCACATTGTTTCCAATCAGCAATATGTCATGCACATATAATATTAGAAACGCTATAGAGCTCCCACTCACTTTCTTGTAAATACAAGCTTCTCCAAAAACTTGTATAAACCCAAACGCCTTGATCACCTCATCAATGCGCTGATTCCAACTCCGATATGCTTGCACTAGTCCATAAATGGATCGCTGGAGCTTGCACACCTTGCCAGCACTCTCTGGATCGACAAAACCTTCGGGTTGCATCATATACAACTCTTCCTTGAGAAACCCGTTAAGGAACGTTGTTTCGACATCCATCTGCCAGATTACATAATCGAAAAATACAGCTATTTCTAACATCATTCAGACGGACTTAAGCATCGCTACATGTGAGAATGTCCCATTGTAGTCAACTCCTTGAACTTCTGAAAAACCCTTTGCCACAAGTCGATCTTTATAAACGGTCACATTGCCATTTCCGTCCGTCTTCTCCTTAAAGATCCATTTGTTCTGAACAGCCTTGCGACCTTCAGTTAATACTTCCAAAGTCCATAATTTTTTTTTCATACATAGATCCTATCTCGGATTTCATGGCTTCTAACCATCTGTTGGAATCTGGGCCCACCATAGCTTCTCCAAAATTCGCACACTCATTGTTGTCCAACAACATGATTGACAAGACGGGATTCCTATACCACTCAGCAGCAATACGTGCTCTTGTCGACCTGTGAGGTCCGACGGTAACTTGATCTGAAGCTTCATGATCATCATCATTAGCTTCCTCTTCAACTGGTGTTGCCTCGATAGAAATTTTTCTATCCTGCACCACCACCTTGTTGAAGCAGAGGTTCCGCAACCTCATCAAGTTCTATCTTCCTCCCACTCAATTCTCTCGAGAGAAACTCTTTCTCAAGGGAAGCTCCGTTCTTAGCAACAAACACTTTGCCCTCGGATCTGAGATAGAAGCTATACCCAACTGTCTCTTTTGGGTAACCTGTGAAGACGCACTTTTCCACTTTGGGTTCCATCTTTTCAGGTTGATGCTTTTTGACATAAGCATCACATCCCCAAACTTTAAGAAACAACAACTTTGTCTTCTTGCCATACCATAGCTCATATGGTGTCGTCTCAACGGATTTTGATGGTGCCCTATTTAAAGTGAATGCAGTTGTCTCCAATGCATAGCCCCAAAATGATAATGGCAAATCGGTAAGAGACATCATAGAACGCACCATATCTAATAAAGTACGGTTACGATGTTCGGACACACATTACGCTGTGGTGTTCCAGGCGGTGTCAACTGTGAAACAATTCCACATTGTCTTAAGTGAGCACCAAACTCGTAACTCAGATATTCACCTCCTCGATTAGATCGTAGGAACTTGATCTTCTTGCTATGATAATTTTCAACTTCACTCTAAAATAGTTTGAACTTCTAAAACGTTTCAGACTTGTGCTTCATCAAGTAGATATAGCCATACCTACTCAAATCGTCAGTGAAGGTGAGAAAATAATGATATCCTCCGCGCGCCTCTATGCTCATTGGTCCGCACACATCAGTCTTGTCATAGCCCTAGAATAAGTGTTGCAATCATTTGCATCATCCCCATGCATCATGTTAATTTCTTTTTAATTTGGAATTAGGATGATCAAATCCTAGCACTAAATAAAAGTCCAATAGTTCAACAAAAATTATTTTTGTTGAACCCAAATGGTTTTCAAAAATGTTCACCCTCTCTAATAAATGTTGGCAACAACATACCAGGGGTGATCCACTTTTTATCAACCTTTTTGGAATTTTAAATAAACCAGCAAAGTTGCATAAAACGACAAATACCAGAATATAATTATTTTTAGTCGTTCAAAAATGCTGAAACATTTTGAGGAGGTTTGCAATATTCAAACTACACTCTAGGAAATGTATTGGTATTTTTGGAGCTAGGTTTGAGCCGTGAAAAATAACAAAACAAATGTCAGAACTGAATAAAAAGAAAGAAAAACTCTTACCTGGCGCCACCTTGCAGGCCCAGCCCACTAGGGCACCCTTGTCTTCTACCTCTTGCGAGACAGCAGAGGAGAAGCAGGGGACGACGTCGTGGCCTCGTGCCACGCCACCTGCCTGCGTGGCTGCTCCTCCTCGTCGAGCTGGCGAGGGGAGACACTCCAGGGAAGCCATCCCCATCTTCCCCCTCTTTACTACCTCTCTTTCCCCTCCTTCTCCTTTGTCGCCATTGACGCCGTAGCGAGCTCACCATCGACAACGCCCCTCCGGCCACAGAAGCGCCCCTCTAAGCAGCCCATCCTCTCCGCCACGACGTGCCGCACCTTCTAGTCAACGGAATCAAGCCGAAGCCCCATGCATCGCCCTCGTCATCGCCAATTCCATCGCTGGTCACCGGAGCTTGTCGCTGTCAATTTGCCACGAGCAGAGCTTCCTCTCTGTCGTCGTTGCGTGAAATGGATTCGCGGTGAGCTGCGGTCCATTTCCCCTCTCTTTTCCCTTACTCTCCTGCACCGTAGCCGCAGCCCCCGCCGAGACTGGGCTGCCGCCGCGTGGCTCGTCGCCGGCACCTCCTCCGGCCGCCCCACCTCCCCTGCTTACCCCTGGAAGAACGGACGCTTCGCCAGCAACATGTAGCCGCAAGCCGCGTGCCAAACGAACCCCTGTAGCGCGTTTTAGGCTGTCTCCGGCAAACCCACTGCCGCGGCTATGGTCGCCGGCGACCACCCTCCGGTGGGGGTCGACGTGGACGTTATTAGGGCCTAATTAGCCCCCCTCAGCCACTGCCAGTGGGCCCTGGGGGTGTGACAAAGCCCATTAGGGGCTGGTCAGCGCGGGATTAACCCATGGGTCGCTGACCAATGGCCCCCACAGGTTAGTTTGACCCGGCCCACGCATGTTTGACTTGATGACGTCACCATGACGCAATAAATGATTATTTGATATAAAAGTAAATCTAGAAAATATCCTAAACTTCTAAAAATTATAGAAAATAAAATATAACTCCAAATTAAATAAATAATATATGAAAAATGATCAGAAAAATTCAAGGAATCCAACGGTGCTATTTTCATGCATGTTAGAACAACTTTTGTCCTCTGTTTTGGACAAATCAAATAAATGCCATTTAAATAATCATATATGGGGTTTAAATTTGAACCTTTGGTTCAAACTAACTTCTTTTAATCCTTATGGCAGATCCATTAGCTCATTCTTTAGCATTTTACCATGTCATGATCATGCATCATAGTGTTGCATTTCTGTGAAGTAAATATTGTTCTTTTTCTGTTTGCCGGTGCTATCCCCTCTCGGTAGACGATGGTTCCGACGATGTGATCGTTCACATTGATGAAGACTCATTGCTATCTTCAGACGTGTCAGGCAAGCAAACCCCCCTTGAACATCCTGATACAATCCCATTCTCTCGCTCCTACTCTCTTTTACTACATTAGGACAATAGTGATTCAATTATTATTAGTTCTCGGTAGTTAAACCCATTCCTCTGCATGACCTGTTTTTGCCACACTAAATAGTTGAAAACACTTAGCATGAGTAGCAACTGCTTGAGCCTTGTTGTGCTTACTCATCCATGCTTGCTTACTATGCCCGCTATGCTTAGAGTCGTGTAGGGTCTGATCCATCTGGACGATGAATCGAAATGTGTGTGTTCATGTCCTATTATGTGAGAGAAAAGTGTGTGAATCTAATTTTGTAAAGGTAGCAATGAGAGGCCATGTAGGAGTACATGGTGGGTTGTCTCATTGGGACTGTCCTTAAGAACTGAGTTCTGTGTATGTTATCGAAGAGAAGATACTACCACACATTGGGATACTTAATTGACCCTCTCGGCTTATTAATCACCTAGATCTCTGTCCAGGAGTTGCAACTAGTCTCTGGTGTTTGTAGCAAAAGTGTTGGCGGCCGTGTTTAGCTCTGCCCGACGGGGTAGGCTTCAGTGCGGTAGATACACAGTGGCACGGTGTACCAAGTGGCACCCGGATGGTGGGCTTGGGAACCCTGCACACACATTGTTTTGGGCCGTAGAGGAAACTTCGGCCGAACTTCCTTGCGGGTTCCGTCTCAAATAGGCGATAAATCAGGACTAGGGCCTTGTGTGGTTAACGGTCGTGGCCGACACCCACGCCAGTGCTTCCCTTGAAGGTTGCCGATATGCATGACGTGTGCTGCGGCAACAAAAGTCCTTCCCTAGCGCTTAGGAATTCTTCTTGTTACTTCTCTGGTTTGCGTCGGTTTTTCCCTTAAAGAGGAAAGGGTGATGCAGCACAGGAGTAGTAAGTATTTCCCTCAGTTTGAGAAGCAAGGTATCGATCCAGAAGGAGGGCCTCGTCAAGTGCAAAGTACCTGCGCAAACACAAACAAGCTTGCACCCAACGCTTCAAAGGGGTTGTCAATCCCTTCAAGATTGTTTGCAAAGTGAGATCTGAAGGCAGAAAGTGCAACGAAGTAAAAAGTGTAAGGCTGAAAATATGGTGTGGAGTAGACCCTGGGGACCATAGTGTTCACTAGAGGCTTCTCTCATAAAAGAAAATATCACGGTGGGTGAACAAATTACTGTCGAGCAATTGATAGAACCGCGCAAAGTCATGACTATATCTAAGGTAATGATCATACATATAGGCATCATATCCGAGACAAGTAGACCGATACTTTCTGCATCTACTACTATTACTCCACACATCGACCGCTATCCAACATGCATCTAGTGTATTGAGTTCATGACGAACAAAGTAACGCCTTAAGCAAGATGACATGATGTAGAGGGATAATCTCAAACCAATGATGAAAACCCCATCTTTTTACCCTTGATGGCAACAACATGATGCGTGCCTTGCTACCCCTTGTGTCATTGGGTGAGGTCACCGCATGGTATGAACCCAAAACCATGCACTTCTCCCATTGCAAGAATCATAGATCTAGTTGGCCAGACAAAACTCACAACTTGAAGAGAATTACAAGGATATGAAATCATGCATAAGAGAGATCAAAAGAAACTCAAATAAGATTCATAGACAATCTGATCATAAATCCACAATTCATCGGATCTCGACAAACACACCGCAAAATAAGATTACATCGGATAGATCTCGATGAAGATCATGGAGAACTTTGTATTGAAGATCCATATAGTTACTAGCTATGGACCCGTAGGTCTATGGTAAACTACTCACGCATCATCGGAGAGGTCATGGTGTTGATGAAGAAGCCCTCCGTGTCCGAATCTCCCCTCCGACAGGGCACCAGGACGTGCCCCAAATGGGATCTTGCGGAGACAGAAGCTTGCGGCGGCGGAAAAGTACTTTCGATGATCTCCTAATTTTTTGGGATTTTTAGGGAATTTATAGGCGCAACCCCTAGGTCAGGGGACGCTCAGGGGGCCCACAAGCCTGGATGGCGTGGCCTCCCCCCTGCCTGCGGGGTGGGGGCTTGTGGGGCAACAGGGGCTCCCCTGCCTTGGCTCCCAAGCTCCCCGATATTCTTCCGTTCCAGAAAAAATCTTTTCGGGGATTTTCTTCCGTTTGGACTCTGTTTCAAAATCTCCTCTGAAAGGGGTCAAAAACATGGAAAAAACAGGAACTGGCACTTGGCACTGAGTTAATAAGTTAGTCCCAAAAAGTATATATAAGGCATGCAAAGCATCCAAAGTTTGACAATATAATAGCATGAAACCATCAAAAATTATTGATACGTTGGAGACGTATCAACGTGCATATGGTGATAAGTGGTGAGAGCGTGTGTGAAGAAGTATACCCCTGCAGGGTAAATTAATATGTTCGAATAGCCGCGTCCTCGGATATGGACTACATGGAAACATTACGTGGTACATAGACAACTTGGAATGGATACTCTAAAATATGCAAGATAAGTGTGAGTACTATGGATGGCCTTCTCGTAGGGAGACGAGAGTGGATCCATAGTGGTGTATTGATTGGTGAATCTGTGGACTCGTGTGCGCTATCCCACCTCAAATAAAGTACTTGTAGTCGTAGTACAGGTAGCCAAGAGTCAAAGTTGGCTTGCTGCAATTAAACCCCACGACCCCTTCATTGATACTGATGCATATGTAGTTAGTTCTGACGTAAGTCTTGCTGAGTACCTTTGTACTCATGTTTGCTTAATTTATTTTTTTGCAGAGGAAATTTTAGTTTCATTATTAGCTCTACACGATGTGATCGACGTTGAACGGAATAGCTTGGGAATCCCAGACAGAGGTCTGGTTCCTTTGGTAGGGTTGTTGTAGCCTTTCCGGCTCCTCCAGCCACTTTTAGTAGATGTTTGTACCCACACATGTTATGCTTCCGCTTGTTCTTGTATGACCTGAGTGTAGGGTCATGTGACCCCTGTTTGTAATATCATAATATATTGACTCTTATAAGTCTTTAATAAATGCTTGAGTCATAGGGTTATGTTGTGATGCCGTGTTGTATCTACACATACCGTGCATATTGTGTGTATGTTTGAAATGCATTGGTATGTGTGGGATTCGACACCTAGTTGTGTGCCTTTAGTAGTAGTCTTTACAGGGAAATGCCTCTTTGTGCTTCCACCGAGCCTTGGTAGCTTGCTACTGCCCCGGACACATTGATTGACCGGCATGTATCCTTCTTTGTTGTTGTATCTGTCCCTTCGGGGAAATGTCACGCGGTGTAATGGAGTCCCTGTAGCTTGCTATGACTCGTCTACGCACGTTGTTGACCGACACCTGCTTTGTTGGGTTATGTATGCTTGTCCCTGTATGGATATGCCACTTGGGTTTATAACTAGTCATGTCGACCCGTGTTCTCTGTCATTCGAATGCTGGCGACATATACATAGACGTGAGCCAAAAGACGCAAACGGCCCCGGGCCAGGTAAGGTGGGTGCCATGGACTTAACCGTGTGTCAGGCCGCAAAATGATGTGTTGTGTTACACGCTGGGTTCTAATGACTTAGGATCGGGGTCCCGACAACTTTGGTATCATAGCTTGACTGCCTGTAGGATAACCAAGCCAAACTGGTCGATGTTGAGTCTAGCAACTCTTTAGTTATATAAGGGAATTGTTTGGAAGGGAACGTAAGGCTCTTTTTACTCCTTTCCTTGCGTCGTTCCTATTCTGAGTCACCCTTTTTCTTTGTTCTACGGGGTTTAAGAATTAGGCTTTCTCATCTATTCATTACGATGACGAGTTACTATGTTGGAGACTTATATGAAATTTGTTGTCTTCTTGGATCAGTGTCTCCATAAGAATTCAATTGCTATGATGTTAGTTTTCTTGCAGGTTGCCTCATATTTCATGCCCGTGCAACCGTTATTCTATCCGAGTTTTCCAAAGTTTCTAAATAATCTGATGCAATTGCAAATTCCATCCTCCTATTCCGATGTCTTTTTGGCCAAAGAAAGCACACCAATTATTATGTTGAGGTACTTCATTACCTCGACGTATTGTTGAAGTATTAGGAAACCATGTTACCTCCGAAAACCACCCAATAGTCTAGATGTGTTTTGGTTTCCAGTGTGATAATTCTGGCCATCATTTTTGAAAACTTCCTGTGATGTTACTCAGCTAGTAGGTATTCTATTTCTGGGTTCTTGAAGCCAAGGATCATTGTGCTCACTTCTGTGGATAGTGTTGCTAGTTCCTTTAGAATGATTAGTAACCTTGTTGTAGTTTCCAAGGTTCGTCATATATCATTCTTCCAACACCATGGACCATTTCTGGCAGAAGTTCTTCATGAACTAAAGATCACGACAAGAGTGCTCATGATGAGTTCTCTACTCCATATTGTGACTCTGCCAACTCCACCCTTCTGCATGGGTTATCTGGAAGAATTATGTTGAACTCGTCCGACAAGCTAATCTATGCGTCTACAACTCAAAAAAATCATGTTCTCTCGAGTTGCCCCTCTTCAATTGTATTATGTCCTTCACCTATCAGAGGATAGTCAAGAGTAGTTGTGCATTCGTGTCATTGATGCCTATTATTCTCGTGGTCTATCGAGCCATTCTATTTCAGAATGACTGGGAGAAGCAAACTCCAGTTCCTCATCCATTCCTTTGATTGGGTCGAAGTAGTTGTATTCCGCAGATCAAAATGTCAATCCAGCTATTGTTTTGTTCTATCTTGGAGCATTACCTCCTTTTTGTCAAGAATGTCGTGAGAATTGCACCATCTCTTACGAACTCTTGATGTAGTAATACTTCTCGAAATCATTATTCATACCTCGGTTTCCGTGTTGGTTGTTACCGAAATATCGACAAGTGAACCATGATGTGTGCAATAAATACCATTTCTTTGTAGTTAATGGACAAATATTTCACTCTTATGGTGATGGTGATTGAACCGTCATCCTAAGATTGGCCATGCTACCTAGTCCATGTTCATAGTGCACTTTTCGATCAATGGGTTAAGATTGTGTCAATCCTTCGCTCTTTGATCATATCATCTTGCCCTGAAAATCAGGATTGTTCCTCAGCTTAATAACATATCGGTGGTTCCTGATTTTCCAATTATCTTCTCGGAAGTATTACCAGTTTGTTTACTGACTGTTATGATAGAGCTCGTGATCAAGTTGGTTTTCTTATAAGCCACCCCTTCTCCAAGAATCCGTGTTGGATACACTTGAAACTAGTTGGTTAAGCTAAATAACAACTTGGAGAGTTGAAAGATAAAAGCTTTGCCTAACTTAGTTCATTTCAAAGGGATATCTTTTTGGTGTGTGTGTGAGTGTTGAAGTAAGATGATATTTCATTGCTTGATTCGTGTGATCAATTCTTGTAAATATTATCTTGTCCAATTTTTTATTTGAGTATGGGCTATTGTCAAATCAAACTCAGAACCAAAGATTTTCGTAACGGTGTCTTACTCGTGGATTTCCTTGAGCATACACCATTATATTCTTTGATCTGATCAATGCTATCATCTTGCTCACATAGTTGTGGAAATCCATTTATATGGATATTTCAAAGAATTGTTGTTGAGTCCATCGACAACATCTTCATTTGTTCCATGATTTATGTTGGACATTAAGCCACTGTTGGAAACTTTTTTAGGCATTACCTTTATGTCTCGTACATGAAGTTTATGTTAGGTGTAAGAATTGACTTCCTCTAATTCGCGTGCATTTGATGCAAGTTGCCGTCGTGAATTTGAGAAAAGTTATTTTGTTTTCTCTAGAATCATCCCAAGTCAATCATGCACGTGCGAAGTATTCTATGGTTTGAGAGATCAGGTACCTCCATTCCATATGTATCTCCTCGCACCCCAAGCCACTGATTGATTTGTTCAAGGAAAATAAGTTAAGTGCTATTCCCAAAGGGCCCAGACGGACTTGCACATGGGTTCGTTATCCGCAATGATGGTTCCCGCCCAGAACTCGGTAGTATTTTGTTGTAAGACTTTTCATGTGGTCATCATTGTCTTGTACAGTGTGTTCACGTGGGTCTTGCAATCTAGCTCATGGAGTTGTCTTCCGTAGTTCATTTTTCTAAGAATTTCGCAACCTTATCTCGTCGATTTGTGTTGCAAACCTTCTCTTTCAGACATGCCAAGTTTGAAACATCCTATTACCAAGTAGATCTAAATCTCACGCAGATATGATGGTTGTAACGCTTCCCAAGGATTATAATATTGGTCCCTCTATAACCCGGTAAAGTGATGTCATGGCTAACGCACCTAGCCGGTAGACTTAATGTTATAATATCTTTTACGAGCAACCTTAGCCATCTCCCCATGAGGACTTTGTATGACTTATTTTGGAAATTGTTACTCATGGACCCTTTGAACCCCGAAGTCCGACCTTCGCTTGATGTTCTAGATACCAAGACGTTGAGTTACCCTATTACATCAAGGAGAACATTAGAAGCAGAGTGCTAAATGTCTCTCGGTCGATCATCCAAATTTCATTCCCTTGGCATAGCTAAGGTGAAATCTGAGAAAGTGTTGTCTTCCTTTGCATTTGCATCCTCCACCATTATTCATCATGGTAGTATGATGTGTCACCAAGATCTTGGCACGGATATTGGTAAAACTTTGATGAATATGGAAATGCTCAAGTTCTTGAGAGCACGCTTAGACACGGGGTTATATCCTCGGTATCAATTGGAATGTGTCTTCCATTTGCCAGTTGTTTTATAACTCCAGCTTCTTTTCCAAGCTGAGTGTGCCATTTCTTAGAACTCCTTCAAACGATCATTTGTGAATTGCATTACTCTGCTAAGAAGAGTTTAAATGATCTTTGAATCAGAAGTAATTCTTTTTTCCACTTAAGGGAATAACTCTACGAGTCACCCTCCTAAGGTGTCCCGTTATGATATGAAGGGCAACTTAATTCCCGCTACTTTGAAACCTTTCTACCAACTATTTTAAGCATGGAATTGTTGCCTACCAATTGAACCTCGATCACATGCCACATTTCCTCATTCCTGTTATGTGTTTTGTCTCTCAGCTCAAGGCACGTTCCTACGTCTCATTCTATGAGTTGATCATGAGTTGATCTTGTAGAATCTTCTTGTTCTTTTGTCGTCGTATTAGATGAAGACTTCAAAGACAAAGATGTCAAGACGAGCATGATGAAATGAATCAACATCTCTGAGAAGGGCAATTGAATCGTGAATATTGTGATAGCTAGTGTCCCCTCTTTCCTCTTACCCTACGCTTGAATCTGAGGACGAGATTCTTGTTTAGTGGGGGTGAGTTGTCACAACCCTAGAATAATTGTTGCAATCATTTGCATCATGTTATTTTATATTTAATTTGAAATGAGGATGATCAAACCCTAGCACTAAATAAAACTCAAATAGTTCAACAAAAATTATTTTCAATGAAGCCAAATGGTTTTCAAAAATGTTCACCCTCTCTAATAAATGTTGGCAACAACATAGGAGAGGTGATCCACTTTTTATCGACCTTTTTGGAAATTTAAATAAACCAGCAAAGTTGCATAAAATGACAAATACTAAATTATAATTTTTTTTGGTCTTTCAAAAATGATGAAACATTTTGAGGAGGTTTGCAATATTCAAACTACACTCTAGAAAATGTATTGGTATTTTTGGAGCTAGGTTTGAGCCGTGGAAAAATAACAAAACAAATGTGAGAACTAAATAAAAAAATAAAGGAAAACTCTTACCTCGCGCCACCTTGCAGGCCCAGCCCACTAGGGCACCCTTGTCTTCTACCTCTTGCCAGAAGGCAGAGGAGAAGCAGGGGACGGCACCATGGCCTCGCGCCACACCACCTACCTGTCTGGCCGCTCCTCCTCGTCGAGCTGGTGAGTGGATACACTCCAGGGAAGCCATCCCCATCTTCCCCCTCTTTCCTCACTCTCTTTCCCCCTCCTTCTCCTCTGTCGCCATTGACGTCGTAGCGAGCTCAACGTCGACAACGCACCTCCGACCACAAAAAGCGCCCCCCCTGAGCTGCCCATCCTCTCCACCATGACGTGTCGCACCTTCCAGTCAACGGAATCGAGCCGAAGCCCAGTGCATCGCCCTCATCGTCGCCAATTCCATCGCCAGTCACCGGAGCTCGTCGCCGTTGATTTTCCGCGAGCAGAGCCTCCCCTCCATCGCCGCTTCCTGAAATGGATTCGCGGTGAGCTGCAGTCCATTTCCCCTCTCTTTTCCCTTTGTCTCCCGCACCGTAGCCGCAATCCCCACCGAGGTCGAGCCGCCGTCGTGCGCATCACTGTCGGCGCCTCCTCCGGCTGCCCTAGCTCCCATGCTTACCCCTGGAAGAACGGCCTCTTTGCCAGCAACGTGTAGCCACAATCCGCGTGCCAAACGAACCTGTGTAGCTCGTTTTAGGCCGTCTGTGGCGATCCCTCCGCCGCGGCTATGGTTGCCGGCGACTACCCTCCGGTGGGGGTCGACGTGGACGTCATTAGGGCCTAATTAGCCCCCCCTCAGCCACTGCCAGTGGGCCCTGGGGGTGGGTCAAACCCAATTAGGGGCTGGTCAGCGCGGGATTAAACCGTGGGTCACTCACCAGTGGCCCCAACTGGTCAGTTTGACCTGGCTGAGGCACGCTTGACTTGATGACGTCACCATGATGCAATAAATGATTATTTGACATAAAAGTAAATCAAGAAAATATCCTAAACTTCTAAAAATTATAGAAAATAAAATTGAACTCCAAATTAAATAAATAATATATGAAAAATGATCAGAAAACTCAAGGAATCCAATGGTGCTATTTTCATGCATGTTAGGACAACTTTTATTCTTTGTTTTGGGCAAATAAACTAAATGCCATTGAAATAATCATATATGGAGTTTGAATTTGAACCTTTGGTTCAAACTAACTTCATTTAATCCTTATGCTAGAAGCATTAGCTCTATCTTTAGCATTTTACCATGCCATGATCATGCATCATAGTGTTGCATTTCTGTGAAGTAAAATTGTTTTTTTTTTGTGTTTGCCTGTGTTGTCCCCTCTCGGTAGACGATGGTTCCGACGATGTGATCGTTGACATTGATGAAGACTCATTGCTATCTTCGCACGTGTCAGGCAAGCAAACCCCCCTTGAACATCCCGATACAATCCCATTCTCTCCTTCTTGCTCTCTTTTACTGCATTAGGACAAGAACGATTCAACTGTTATTTGTTCTCGGTAGTTAAACCCATTCCTCTGCATTACCTGTTTTTGCCACAGTAAATAGTTGAAACCACTTAGCATGAGTAGCAACGCCTTGAGCCTTGTTGTGCTTACTCATACATGCTTGCTTACTATGCCCGCTGTGCTTAGAGTCGTGTAGAGTCTGATCTATCTGGACGATGAATTGGAATGGATGTGTTCATGTCCTACAATGGGAGAGTAAAGTGTGTGAATATGATTTGGTAAAGGTAGCGATGAGAGGCCATGTAGGAGTACATGGTGGGTTGTCTCATTGGGACCGTCCTCAAGAACGGTGTACCAAGTGGCACCCGGATGGAGAGCTTGGGAACCCTGCGCACATCATTTGGGGTCATAGAGGAAACTTTGGCCGGACTTCCTTGCGGGTTCAGTCTCAAATAGGCGATAAACCTGGACTAGGGTCTTGTGTGGTTAACGGTCGTCGCCGACACCCACGCCAGTGCTTCCTCTTGAAGGTTGCCGAGATGCATGACGTCCATATGATGATAAGTGGTGAGAGCGTGTGTGAAGAAGTATACCCGTGCAGGGTGAATTAATTTGTTCGAATAGCCGCGTCATCGGGTATGGACTACTTGGAAACATTACATGGTACATAGACAACTTGGACTAGATACTCTAAAATATGCAAGATAAGTGTGAGTACTATGGATGGACTTCTCATAGGGATACTAGAGTGGATCCATAGTGGTGTATTGATTGGTGAATATGTGGACTCGTGTGCGCTATCCCACCTCAAAGAAAGTACTTGTACTCATAGTACAGGTTAGCCAAGAGTCAAAGCTGGCTTGCTGCAATTAAACTCCACAATCCCTTCATTGATACTGATGCATATGTAGTTAGTTCTAACATAAGTCTTGCTGAGTACCTTTGTACTCACGTTTGCTTAATTTATGTTTTTGCAGAGGAAATATTAGTTTCACTATTGGTTCTACACGATGCGATCGATGTTGACCAGAATAGCTTGGGAATCCCAGATAGAGGTCTGGTCCTTTGGTAGGGTTGTTGTAGCTTTTCAGGTTCCTCCATCCATTTTTAGTAGATGTTTGTACCCAAACATGTTATGCTTCCGGTTGATGCTTGTATGACTTGAGTGTACGGTCATGTGACCCCTGTTTGTAATATCATACTATATTGACTCTTATAAGTCTTTAATAAATGCTTGAGTCATAGGCTTATGTTGTGATGCCATGTTGTATCTAAACATATCAAGCATATTGTGTGTATGTTTGAAATGCATTGGTATGCGTGGGATTCGACACCTAGTTTTGTGCCTTTAGTAGTACTCTTTACAGGGAAATTCCTCTTTGTGCTTGCACCGAGCCTTGGTAGCTTGCTACTGCTCGGGACACATTGATTGACCGACATGTATCCTTTTTTGTTGTTGTGTCTCTCCCTTTGGGGAAATGTCACGCGGTGTAATGGAGTCCCTGTAGCTTTCTACGACTCGTCTACACACGTTGTTGAGCGACACATGCTTTGTTGGGTTATGTATGCCTGTCCCTGTACGGATGTGCCACTTGGGTTTATAACTAGTCATGCCGACCCGGGTTCTGTGTCGTTTGAATGCTGGCTACATATACACATACGTGAGCCAAAACACGCAAACGGTCCCAGCCCAGGTAAGGTGGCTACCGTTGAGTTAACCGTGTGTGAGGCCGCAAAGTGATGTGTTGTGTTACACGCTGGATTCTTATGACTTAGGATCGGAGTCCTGACAAGTATGTATGATCTCCAACAAGTCACTTGCACGCTCCATTGTTCCAGAGAACGGAGTCTTAGTCATCTTGCCCGTGAGACATGGTTCACATGTGTCAAGTGATTCAAAATCAAGTGACTCCAAAATTCCATCAGCATGGAGTTTCTTCATGCGCTTAACACCAATATGACATAAGCGGTAGTGCCACAAGAAAGTGGCACTATCATTGTTACCTCTACATCTTTTGGTCTCAATGTTATGGATATGAGTGTCATCACAATCGAGATTGAATATGAACAAACCCCTCACATTGGGTGGATGACCATAAAAAATATTACTCATATAAATAGAACAAACATTATTCTGTCACATAAATGAGTAACCGTCTCACAATAACCCAGATCTAGATATAACGTTCATGCTCAACGCACGCACTAAATAACAATTATTTAAGTTCATCACTAATCCCGATGGTAACTGAAGTGAGACCGTGCCGACGGTGATCGCATCAACCTTGGAACCATTTCCCATGCGCATCTTTACTTCATCCTTCGCTAGCCTTAGTTTATTCTGCAGTTCCTGTTTCGAGTTGCAAATGTGAGCAACAGAATCGGTATCAAATACCCATGCACTACTACGAGAGCTGGTGAGGTACACATCAATAACATTTTTATCATATATACCTTGTTTGACATTGGACGCCTTCTTATCGGCTAAATACTTGGGGAAGTTGCGCTTGCAATGACCAGTCCCCTTGCAATAATAGCACTCAGTTTCCGGCTTAGGTCCAGCCTTGGGTTTCTTCGTTGGAGGGGCAACAGCCTTGCCACTCTTCTTGGAGTTACCCTTCTTGCCTTTGCCGTTTTTCTTGAAACTAGTGGTCTTGTTGACCATCAACACTTGATGTTCTTTCTAGATTTTTGACTCAGCGACTTTCAGCATCGCAAGTAACTCGCGGGGTGACTTCTTCATCCCTTGCATGTTATAGTTCAACAGAAGCTCTTATAGCTAGGTGGTAGTGACTCAAGAATTCTGTCAGTGATAGCTTCTTGCGGGAGTTCAATCCCCAGCTTAGCTAGTGTGACACCCCGGTAGTTAAGCTACAGTAACCACCCCATGATGATGCTAGGTCATCATGTTTTACTGAGCTAGGTTGTCACCTAATAAGAATCAAAGCAGTTTTAATATTTAGTTTAAAGACAAACGAATTAAATATTCAGATGTAGAGAAATAAAAATGTTTGAGTTGTAGCAAATAATAATGGTTAATATATTTTCTAAACTAGCGTGGAGAAAAATATGTATATAAAGAAATAAGAATAAGGGTAAAATAAAACTGAAAATGAAATACAAATAAAGAAAAAAGAAACAAGAGAAAAAAAGACCAAACCCCCCACCCCTAGCCCAAGTGGGCCTAGTGGCCCAGCCGGCCAGGCCTCCAAGCGCCGCAGGGGAACCCTAGGGATCTCGCTCCCTCCCCTCGCTCCCTGGCCGCCGCCGCCAACTCACCCTCCTGCTCGTCTCGATCCCCACGTCCCGCCCCACCTTTCCCCACCGACCGAGAGGAACCCACCCTCACCTCTGGGTCTCCTCTCTCTCGCACCTACCCCACGACAGCCTCCCACCCCCACGACACCCCAACCCCCGCACCAGACCCTCCTCCTCGCGAGGAACCCCCTCCCCCTCGTCGGTCTCCCCCACGAGACCGACCGAGCCAGGCCCCCATCTCCCAGTGAACCCCTCCCCTCCAGTGAACCCCTCCCACCTCTCGCCTCGCTCCCCCTGGCGAGAGCCCCACCGCTCCTCGGCCTGGCCCTCCCCGTCGCCCACCTCGCCCCGCGAGCCCCTCCACTGGCCTCCCAGAACCGGCGGTCTCGCCTCCCCTTCCCCACCCGACCGGCCACCACCCGATGCCCCCTCTCCAACCCGAAGCCCCCCTCCTCACCTCACCAACTCCGGCGAGCCAACCCGCCGGCCGGCCTCACCTCGGCCCCCCCCCCCCCGTCCTTCAGCGTCGGCCCCCCTCCGGGAGGGCCTCTTCCTCACCGATCGACCTCGCCGGATCCGTCATCGCCGTCACCACCGGCATCACCACCACCGCGCCACCACCGGCACCGCATCGTCTTCCTCCTCTCCGTCACCTCCGCCTTCCCGCGAACTCCGGCTTCACCGGGCCGTCTCATCAACGTTGGTGAGCCCCTCCTCGGGATCCTTCCACCATCGTGTTCCCCTCACCGTCCCGGTTTCGTTCCGGCAAACGGGACTCCGATCCATCAACGGTAGTGACCGGTAGGAAGATTTGAAGATGTTGTTCTTCTATGTTGAGTTAGAGCAGAGAGTTCTTCTCTGTAACTGTGTTAACACAGAGAGAGAGTTCTTCTCTGCAAACTCCCCTTGATCATTCCTATATCGCCTATGTCTTTCTTCCTACTGCTTGCATTAGTATTTTGCTACTGTTGTAGTTAGCTCCTATATCTGATGCATAGCCTATTTTTGATGAACTGCTACTTTCAGTCCTGTGCTTTAAATCTGCTTAGTATAGGTGGAGCAGTCATCCCCTCTTACCCCATAGTTCAGTTGCCCCGCTTGTTTTCAAATCTCGATCTCTGATCGACGAGCCAGACCCGACACAACACATACACCCCCTTCGTTGTACGATGCTACAAAGATACTATCGGGTACCGAGGGTGACACCTCGCTAAGTACTCCTGATGATATCTGTGTAGTATAGCTAGTCGGTCGTGGTTATCGAGGGTGATTCCTCTTTCACCATTCCCGATGACGCCTCTGTCATGCAACCCCTCAAGTGTGGGACCCCCGAGGGTGATTCCTCTAAGCCCACCTTGACGGGTACATCGTTCGGAATCCAACGAGACTGATACCTCGGATTCCCCCCGATGTTACAACCACACAGTTACTCGACCATGTTACTGGGATCTTTGGTGATTAGTTGTAAGACGGTGGATTTCTGTGAGACTGTGTTGTTGGCCTAATTAAAATGTTAATGGATTTGGGTATTTGATCTGGGTTGGTCGGAGACCTTTTCGCACTAACCGGCTACGTGGGAAGAATTATGGGTACTCGGCGTCGCCGTATCAGCCGAAGCTTTTCAGATGCCAGCAATGTAGCGGCGCGCGCCCGAGTGGTCCCGAGATGCATCGCTCTTGTGATTAAGGGATGCTAGGACTGACGTTGGCCGCCCACGCCACGTGCAGGAGCGCGAAGGGGAAATGGGCCCACGAACTCTTTGTGCTTAGGACTTATACCGGCGGGCTGGCCTCTGTGATTAGTCTTAGGTGGGGCTGTGACGTGTCGATATTCCGAGGCCGGGCAGGACTCAGAAAAGTATGTCCGGCCAGAGTGTTATCGAGCGTGGCGGGACATGTGGTGCACCCCTACAGGGATGAAAATTAACTATTCGGATAGCCGTGTCCACGGTTACAAGACGACTTGGAGTTGTGCCCTGATCTTATACAACTACAATTGTTACTTAACTGGAATTAGTTGCCTCGGGATTGCTTCCTCGCAAGGAGTCGAGGGAGGATCTCTAGGCGTGACCTCACTTTAATATTGCTGCAACCATATGACTATTAATGTTTTACCCCCTGTTCTACTCTCGTCTATTGCTGCAAGACCCTGAAGATGCTAGTCTTCGATAGGACTAGGCCTTCTCTCTCTATTCTCGCTTTGCTGCAGTCAGTCCACATATAAAACCCCTTCTTTGATACTGGTGCATATTTAGCATAGTTTTGATGTACGTCTTGCGAGTACTTTGGATGAGTACTCACTGCTGCTTTGCTCCCCCCTTGTCCCCTTGATCCGTTTGTTGCGACCAGATGATGGAGCCCAAGAGAAGGAGGTCCCCGCCGACGACGTCTGCTACCCCGATGGTGCCTACTACAACGTGGAGGCCGCTGATGATCAGGAGTAGTTAGGAGGTTCCCAGGCAGGAGGCCTCGCCTCGTTCGATCGTTGTATCTTTTGTGCTAGCCTTCTCTAAGGCACCCCATGTTTTATGTCTATACTAAGATATTTGTTGCTTCCGCTGACTCATGTGTTTATCGAGCTTCCGTATTCTAGCCCTCGAGGCCCCTGGCTTGTAATATGAAGCTGATGTTATTTTATTTGTGTCTAGAGTTGTGTTGTGATATCTTCCCGTTAGTCCTTGGGTTTGATCGTACGCATTTGCGTGTATGATTAGCGTACAATTAAACCGAGGGCATCACAAGTTGGTATCAGAGCCGACTGCATGTAGGTAGCCCCCTTTCCAACTCCTTGGCCGAAGTTGGGTTTAGTGTTTGAAAAACTTTACTAACAGTGATGTTGTGGCTTACGGGCCCACATCTCAATTGGGTGGTATTAGTATCTTTTACTCCTTTCCTATACTCTGGGATTCTACTCTCTCTTCTATTTCGGGACAAAGATTTTGCTAACTCTAACATTAGGTTCTCGTAAATACTTCCTCCCGGAGGGCCCCGTATTCCAGACGATGGCTTTATCCCTCGGAAGAACTGCAGTTACTCTTCGATGTTCTCTTGAGCTGTTCTGCTCATTGCTTCTGCAATTTTCCCTTCCTTCGTCAACCACTATAGATGACTACATACAAATGTCGTTCACACTTTCTTCTCCAATTGCTCTTGTTTTACGAGATGCAACGGATTATCTTATCAAGGATTCGTCCATCATCAGTTCTCATGGGATTCGAGAGTTCTTCGAATTACTATTCGATCTTCCGAAATCCTCCCTGGCCTATTGTTCATGAGCTTTCTCACATGCTTCCATTATGGATAAATCCATATGTCTAGCCGCATTCATTAAATTCCTTTGTAAATTTCTTGTGATCTTATTGATTCCACCTTTGTGTGAATGCACACAATCATCTGTTGATACTCGTAAATTGTCCTTTCCGACTCAGACGTCCTTCCAGACCGAGCTGGTTCCCAACAAATCAATTTTTGGTTGGTTGTCCATCTAAGTCCATTCAACCTACTTGTATTTGATCAGAGCATCTGATTATGATACGCCAACCTGGAAATCATAATTCCTTTGGTGATTAAGTATTAGTGTTTTTCAGATGTTCTGTAAACAAATGCATTGCATCCTGTCTCCCTCTGATTGAGTACTGATACCCACATCAGGTCCTTTGTGTATTGTCACACTCATCATGGGTTATTATCCAACGACATCTCTTGCTTTTGAAAATTCTTGTGATTGCTTTCTCTGATACATGATGCCATTGGTAAATTGTGTCTTCTCCCTTTGATAAGTTGTACCATACAATTTGTCAGCCATGCCCTTCAAGCATGTGTTATTTACTCTTGAAGTTTGTGGTATATGTTCCTAAGATGCCCCGATGGGTTGAACCTATGCCTTCCTAACTCAATATGACCCGAAGAGTTTTCACGAGTCTTACTCTTCTAGTGTTATGCCGAATATTCTTTCAAAGCTACAACCTGATCAAAGGCGAGGAATAAATGGCAGGTGATGCATTGATGAAGTGGGAGTCGACCTTGAACTTTGTGTTCATGACCATGGAAACGATGTTGATCCTATCATAGAAACTTCTCATATCAATAATCATTCAATTTGTGGTTTAAATCTGGTATTGGTGATCTTGTCCTTTGCAATCATGGTTCCGACCATGTTGTCCTACCTTGATTTCATTCTCAGACGAGTTCAAGTACTTGTCTTCTTCAGATCAACACGCCGGTCCAAACCTTAAAGTTGATCTACCTCCGAGTATTATTCCTTGTAGCTCGAGGATATCGCGGAGCTATGGAACTTCTTGTGAGCTCCTCATCAACTATGATATTTTCCTTAATTCCAGTTGCCTCGTGTTTGAGTTGTTGGACACGCGAGTACATCGATAACTGAATCGAGTACGCATTACGATTCAACAATTTTTAGTAATCTTCCTTGTTTACGAGTTTGTACTCGATCCTGTCATTCCAAGCTGTTAAGCTACATCATCATCGTCATGTTGGAGCTCGACCATGCTATCTATACCCTTCATCCCTGGAACACAATTCCAACTGTGCGTTAAGCTTGCATCGAGCCTTCCACATCATGTTGGTTGTCTTGAAAGGCAATCTCAATTCTAAGCTAGCAGTCTTATATGTGTTTCCGACAACCTCTTGCTTCATCATTCCCTTGCTTTATGTCGTTGCTAAACGATTACATCTTCCTGAAGTTTCTCGACAAAAGTGTCGTGATCATCATCAACATTCTGAGTTCTTGCAGGGTATCAATCGAATGCATGTTGACAAATACCATCCTTGCCCCTCGATGATTGTATTATCATCGGCATCATTGTTTACCTTCCCTCCAACACAAACGTGTTCATGTTTTGTGTTGTCCCTTAAGTCCCTTGCTATTCAGCTTACGTTATCTTCTACCTTGGAGTATTAGTATCTTTGCTGTCAAGAATGTGGTGAGCATCGTTGCACCTCTTAAGAATTCTTGATATAGTGATACTTCTCGACGTCACCATTCATTTCTTGGTCCCGTGTTGTTTCAAACCGGAATACCAACAAGTGAACTCAGATGTGTGATTCCAATACTTCTGGCAACCCTGTTGCCTTGAGGTTAACAACTGATTGTTTCATTCTTAGTGTGTTGGGTGTTGACTCATCATTTTAGCATTTGTCGTGATGCTCACTCTGTAATTCCGAGTGCACCCTTTTACCAATGTTTAATTGTTGTTGTTCCCTCGAACATACGACATTATACCATTTGATTTGACAAATGCTATCTCTTTGATATTATAATTTTGGCTATCAAAATTTTGAGGAATTGTTGTTGAACCCATCAGCCACACCCTCAACTTCTCAATGTTCCACGATGAAGCTCTTGAAAGCATTACCCTTGTGCCTATCTCATGAAGAATATGTGGATAGTAGAAGTGTATTTTCCCAAAGTTCACGTGCACTCTTTCCGCCGTGAATATGTGAAAGTTTTGTTTCGCTTCCTCTTGGGAAATACCAAATCATTCACGCATGTGCGAAGCGTTATATGTTTTGAAGATTTGTTATCTACACTTCATATAATTTCTCTTAGCACGCGAAGCCACTGACTGATTTGATCAAGGGAAAAAGAAGTTCCTTCATAAGAGCTAATCCAGACTTACACATGCAGCCTTGTTATCCTCGATGATGGTTTCCAAACAAGAACTCGGTTGCTTTTTGACGTAAGAATTCTATGTGGGCAGGAATGTCTTGACATTGTGTTCATATGTCTTAAAGTCGAACTCCTGATTCAAGGATTGCTTGTGCAGCTCGTATCATGAGAATCTTGCATCTTCATTTTTCTTCTCAGGCATTTTGAGTCTGAGGTGTCCCGGCACCAATCATATTTGAATCTCGGACACATATCCCAATAATTATAACTTTGGTCATTAGGAAAACCGGTACAAAGATGCCTTGTTTGGCACACCGGGCTGCAGGACCTATTGTTATAAATCCTTCCATATGTAAGGTTCACCATTTTACCATGAGGAAATTGTATGACTTAGCTTTGCAAGTTGTTCCTCCTGGTTCCTCTTTGTATAACCATAAGTCCAACCTCTATCTGATGACCATGTCGATGCTACCCCGAAGCACGAATGTGGTACTTTAGATTTCAACACGAACATTGGAAGCCCAATGCTAAATTGTTCCTGATAAATTATCCAAACCGTATGGTATGGGTAAACATCATGATTCTTCTTGTCTCTTTATCAAGATGGTTAGGTACTGGATGACCTATCATGCATACCATACCCTATGATTTCTTCGGGGATGGTATACTCTAATGCTTGTGTGTGTGAACACATTTTTCCTTCCCATTGGTCTGTTTGACCTTTCTTGTGGCATAACTTATGTAAGCAGTGTTGATTCCCTGCTTAGGTAAAATTCTCGGTATACGACTCTTGTCAGTAAGACCCTGTTACTATTGTGGATAACATTTCGTTAGCCGCCGGCGGACGAGAACTTTGCCTATTGGCCCGCCTCGTTTCAACGAGCGGGAAGATGGTTCTATTCGTCCCCCGCCCTTGGTACCGATGTTGTTCCAACATAACTGGTAGGTTATCCTCTGCCATGTCTTGCTACCAAGGTCGTATAATATGTCACCTCTCTACCTACTCCCGGCCCACATGGTGGACCCCTAACCCAAAGTCCCACAGGATTGAAACCTGACTCTCCTGTACATCTTTGACTCCAAAGTATCCTTTACACTTGGCTTCGTATGAAATTCTCGAGCCATCGTCCAATTGAATGATCACTCTTCGGTCTGGATATTATCCAACATGCCGAACATCAAGTCCGCATTATTCTTGAGAATCTGAAGGCTGCTCAGTCTCGTCAGAAGAGTCAGTACGACCGGCATCATCAAGATACGGTCTACCAACTTGGCGAAAAGGCTTATCTTCGTGTCACACCAATGAGAGGCGCACACCGTTTTGTAACCAAGGGCAAGTTAGCTCCTCGCTATATTGGTCCTTTCACTATTCTCGAAAGGCGTGGGAGAGTAGCTTATCAATTGGAACTGCTGGCGAACTTTTCTTAGGTTCACGATGTCTTCCATGTTTCTCAGCTCCGTCGCTGCTTCAAGGACACTATTCGAGTAGTGGATCCTGATATGCTTGAGCTACAACAAGACCTCTCTTATAAAGAGCATCCGGTCCGCATTCTTGACAAAGCTGAACGTTAGACTCGTCGCAAAAGTCACCAAGTTCCTCAAAGTGAAATGATCAAATCATTCTGAAGATGAGGCCACTTGGGAACGCGAGGATCATCTTCGTGATGAATACCCCGAGCTCTTTCCTTCTACCTCTTAATTCTCGGGACGAGAGTTCTTGTTAGTAGGGGAGAGTTGTGACACCCCAGTAATTAAGCTACAGTAACCACACCATAATGATGCTAGGTCATCATGTTTTACTGAGCTAGGTTGTCACCTAATAAGAATCAAAGCAGTTTTAATATTTAGTTTAAAGACAAACAAATTAAATTTTCAGATGTAGAGAAATAAAAATGTTTGAGTTGTAGCAAATAATAATGGTTAATATATTTTCTAAACTAGCGTGCAGAAAAATATGTATATAAAGAAATAAGCATAAGGGTAAAATAAAACTGAAAATGAAATACAAATAAAGAAAAAGAAACAAGAGAAAAAAAGAACAAACCCCCCCACCCCTCGCCCAACTGGGCCTAGTGGCCTAGCCGGCCAGGCCTCCAAGCGCCGCAGGGGAACCCTAGCTATCTAGCTCCCTCCCCTCGCTCCCTGGCCGCCGCCAGCTCACCCTCCCGCTCGTCTCGATCCCCACGTCCCGCCCCACCTTTCCCCACCGACCGAGAGGAACCCACCCTCACCTCTTGGTCTCCTCTCTCCCGCACCTACCCCACGACAGCCTCCCACCCCCACGACACCCCAACCCCCGCACCAAACCGTCCTCCTCGCGAGGAACCCCCTCCCCCTCGCCGGTCTCCCCCAGGAGACCAACCGAGCCAGGCCCCCATCTCCCAGTGAACCCCTCCCCTCCAGCGAACCCCTCCTACCTCTTGCCTCGCTCCCCCTGGCGAGAGCCCCGCCGCTCCTCGGCCTGGCCCTCCCCGTCGCCCACCTCGCCCCGCGAGCCCCTCCACTTGGCTCCCAGAACCGACGGTCTCGCCTCCCCTTCCCCACCCGACCGGCCACCACCCGAGGCCCCCTCTCCAACCCGAAGCCCCCCTCCTCACCTCACCAACTCCGGCGAGCCAACCCGCCGGCGGGCCTCACCTCGCCCCCCCTCCTTCAATGCCGCCCCCCCCTCCGGGAGGGCCTCTTCGTCACCGACCGACCTCGCCGGCTCCGTCACCGCCGTCACCACTGGCATCACCACCACTGCGCCACCACCGACACCGCATCTTCTTCCTCCTCTCCGTCACCTCCGCCTTCCCGCAAACTCCGGCTTCACCGGGCCGTCTCATCAACGTTGGTGAGCCCCTCCTCGGGCTGCTCCCACCATCGCGCTCCCCTCACCGTCTCGGTTTCGTTTCGGCAAACGGGACTCCGATCAGTCGACGGTAGTGACCGGTAGGAAGATTTGAAGATGTTGTTCTTCTATGTTGAGTTAGAGCGGAGAGTTCTTCTGTGTAACTCTGTTAACAAAGAGAGAGATGGGAGTGTTGAGAGTTAAAATAAAATAAAATAAAAGATGTATTAGATGTCGTATGTATGTATGTATGTATGTATGTATGTATGAGATGCGATGTATGTATTTGCGTATATAGGTATTTGGAGGAATACGATAATTGCATGATTATGTATTTGTGAAAAATATGAGTATATGGCCTAAAGTCACTTACCGGTGGGGCCAATGCACCCGTTGTCTATGACAGGGAGGCCCCACGCGATAATTAAAAAAATGAAATAAAAATTAAATTATAAAAATAAAAATATATCTTTATTAAATGAATATATATATATATTATTTAATTAATTAGTTAATTAATTAAAAGGTTAATTAAGTAATTAGATAAATTAAAGTATGCCATGTGGGTCCCTCATTTAATTAAATGGATTAATTAATATTTAATCTTAATTAAAAGTTGAGTCTATGACGTTTGGGACCCACTGGTCAGTTGACTAGTCAACTGCTGATGTCAGCATGACATCGCGATGATGTCATAATAGGATTTTATTAAAATAATTAAATCTGTTTTTAATTCTTAAATAATTAATAGAACTTTGAAAATTAATATAAAATAATCCGTAAGTCAGATCAAAATATTTTCAACATGAAAGTTGATCAGCAGAACGAGACGAACCCGGATACACGGTCCATTCGTCTATCACACGTCCCTAGCATAGCAAACATGGAATATTTCCATCGTTTCCAGTATGACCGGTAGTAGCCCGAGACCCGGAAAATATCGTCAGATATTCTCCCGACCCGTTTATGACGGATGTTGCTGCGTTAGCTCATGTCTAGCCTGCATCTGGGCATGTCATGCTTTGTGTTGCACCGTTGCTATTATTTATTGTTTCTTCCCCCTCTTCTTACCGGTAGACCCCGAGACTGACGCTGCTCCCGGGTACATCTACGACCCTGCCGATCAGTGAAGTAGTGAGTAGTCATCCTTATGTGCTTGCCAAGCGTTCAAAACATCTTGGTCTGCCGTAGCGGGTGGTGCATTTCCTAGCGTTGTATCAAGCACATATTGCTTTTGGCCTGCTTGGAGGATATGCCTCAGATTGCGAGCCGAGTCAACAAAGTTGCTTCCATCATCTTTCATCTTAGCTTACTCTAGGAACGTATTAAAATTCACGGTTGCTACTGTGCAAGCCATTGATCTACAACATAAAATTTAGCAAAGATTACTTAGACTATGTTACAAACAACTGAGTTTAGCTAATCATGTTATAATAAACTCCCACTCAAATAGACATCCCTCTAGTCATTCGAGTGTCGCATGATCCAAATTCACTAACTCAAGTCCGATCATCACGTGAGTTGAGTATAGTTTCAGTGGTGAACATATCCATGTTGATCATATCAACATATGATTCATGCTCGACCTTTCGGTCTCTTGTGTTCCGAGGCCATGTCAGTAAATGCTAGGGTCGTCAAGTTTAACCCAAGTGTTCCGCACGTGCAACTGTTGTGCACCCGTTGTATGTGAACGTTGAGTATATCACACCCGATCATCACGTGGTGTCTCAAAACGACGAACTGTCGCAATGGTGCACAGTTGGGGGGAACACAATTTTATCTTTAAATTTTAGTGAGAGATCACCTTATAATGCTACCTCGTTCAAGCAAAATAAGGTGCATAGAAGGATTAACATCACATGCAAATCATAAGTGACATGATATGACCATGATCTTGTGGTTCTTGATCTCCATCACCAAAGCACCGACATGATCTCCATCATCACCGACGTCGCACCATGATCTCCATCATCATGATATCGATCATTGTGCCACCATCGAGGTTGTCGTTCTATCTATGCTATTACTAGTAAATCTACTGCCTAGAAATATAGTAAACACATCTGCAAGCATAAATGTTAGTTTAAAGACAACCTTATGGCTCCTGCCGGTTGCCGTAGCATCGACGTGCAAGTCAATATTTAACTATTACAACATGATCATCTCATACATCCAATATATCATATGATGTCATTGGCCATATCACATCACCTGCATACCCTGCAAAAATACTTAGACGTCCTCTAATTTGTTGTTGCATGTCTTACGTCGCTACTATGGGGATCTAGTATGATCACATCTTACTTACGCAAAGCCACAATAGTGATATGCAAATTGCTATTTAACCTTCTCCAAGGACCGCCTTGGTCAAATCCGATTCAACTAAAGTTGAAGAAACAGACACCCGTCAGTCATCTTTATGCAACAAGTTGCATGTCTGTCGATGACACCGGTCTCTCGTAAGCGTACGAGTAAGGTTGGTCCGGGCCACTTCAATCCAACAATACCATCGAATCAAGAAAATACTAAGGAGGGCAGCAAATTGAACATCAACGCCCACAATCTCTTTTTTTTCTCTTCGACATTTCAACTACGCATAATCTTGCTCATGATGGCACTGTTGGGGAACGTTGCATGGGAAACAAAAAAATTCTTACGCACACGAAGACCTATCATGGTGATGATCATCTATGAGAGGGATATCGGATCCACATACCCTTGTAGATCGCTAAGCGGGAAGCATTAAGAAACGCGGTTGATGTAGTGGAACGTCATCGCGATCTAAATCGCCGTCGTCCCACGATCCGTCCCGATCTAGCACCGAACGGATGGCACTTCCGTGTTCAGCACACGTACAGGTCGATGACGATCTCCGCCTTCTTTATCCAGCAAGAGAGATGAAGAGGTAGCTGAATTCTCTGGCAGCACGACGGCGTGGCGGTGATGCTGGTGGAGCTACTCCGACAGGGCTTCGCCGTGCCGTACCGATCTAGCTATGATGTGTCACGAAGTAGTCGAGGGAGAGAGATTTGCACAAAGGCTTGAGGTGCAAAAACACTCACAAACCTCCATTATATATAGGAGGAACAAGAGGGAGGTTGCCTTGCCTCCTACTCCAAGTAGGAGGGCTCGGTCGAGCCAAGGAGGAAGGTCTCCTCCTCCGATTCGGTTTGGTGGAGGAGTCCTTTCCTTCTTGTCCACCTCCTCTCCTTTTTTTCTTTTATTTCCTTTATGTTTGCTTCAGCCGAAATATCCCTATTGGGATGGCCTCACCAGCCCACATAGGTCTGGTGCGCCACCCATGGGCCTATTAGGTCCTCTCCCGGGTGGGTGGCCCCTCTCGGTGAAAATCCCGAACCCATTCCTCACTCCCGGTACTTTACAGGTAATGCCCGAAATCTTTCCGGAAGCCAAATGCAACAATCATATATATCAATCTTCATTTCCGGACCATTCCGGAGACACTCGTGATGTCGGGGATCTCATCCGGGACTCTGAACAACATTCAGTTCCCAACATCAATAATTCAACTATACTAAAAACGTCACATATTCTACGGGTTCGAGAACTATGTAGACATGACCGAGACACTCCGGCCAATATCTAATAGCCAGACCTGGACTTCCATATGGCATCCTACATATTCTACGAAGATCTTATCGGTTGAACCTCGATGTCAATGATTCACACAATCCCATATATCATTCCCTTTGTCCTTCGGTATGTTACTTGCCCGAGATTCGATCGTCGGTATCGCCATACCTATTTCAATCTCGTTACCGGCAAGTCTTTTTACTCGTTCCGTAATACAATAACTGGTGGCTAACTCTTTAGTAACATTGCTTGCAAGCCTTGTTTGTGATGTTGTATTACCGAGTGGGTCCAGAGAGACCTCTCTGTCACACGGAGTGACAAATCCCAGTCTTGATCCATGCTAACTCAATGGACACCTTCGGAGATACCTGTATACACGTTGCGACATTTGATACACACAAGGCATTCCTTCGGTGTCAGTGAGTTACATGATCTCATGGTCATAGGAATGTATACTTGACATGCAAAAAAAGCAACAAAATGACACGATCATATGCTATATTTATAGTTTGGGTCTTGTCCATCACATCATTCTCCTAATGATGTGATCACGTCATCAAAAGAAAACACTTGTCTATGGCTAGGAAACCTTAACCATCCTTGACCAACAAGCTAGTCAACTAGAGACTCACTAGGGACATTGTTTTGTCTATATATGCACACATGCATTTATTTTCCATTCAATACAATTATAGCCTGGATAATAAACGATTATCTTGAAACAGGAAATATAATAATAACAATTTTATTATTACCTCTAGGGCATATTTCCAACAGTCTCCCACTTGCACTAGAGTCAATAATCTAGCCTCACATCTCTATGTGATTTACAATGCAATGAATCTAACACCCATACAGTTCTCGTGTTGATCATGCTTTGCTCGTGGAAGAGGTTTAGTCAGTGGATCTGCAACATTCAGATCTGTGTGCACTTTCCAAATATTTATGTCCTCCTCCTTGATGTAATCGTGGATGGCGTTGAAGCTCGCTATATGTGTCTGGTCCTCTTGTGAAACCTTGGTTCCTTGGCTAGAGCAATGGCACCAGAGTTGTCACAGAACAAATTGATTGGATCTAGCGCACTTGGCACTACTCAAAGATCTGACATGAACTGCTTCATCCAGACACCCTCCTTAGTTGCCTCTGAGGCAGCTATGTACTCCGCTTCGCATGTAGAATCAGCTACGACCCTTTGCTTGGAATTGCACCAGCTTACCGCACCCCCGTTAAGAATAAATATGTATCCAATTTGAGACTTAGAGTCATCCGAATCAGTGTCAAAGCTTGCATCGACGTAACCCTTTACGATGAGCTCTTTGTCACCTCCATAAATGAGAAACATTTCCTTAGTCCTTTTCACGTACTTCAGAATATTCTTGGCCGCCACCCAGTATTCCACTCCTGGATCACTTTGGAACATGCCTGCCATACTTATGGCCACGCTGACATCTGGTCTTGTGCACAACATTGCATATATGGTACACCCCATGGCTAAAGCATAGGGGACGACACTCATCTTTTCTCTATCTTCGGTAGTAATAGGACATTGAGTCCTACTCAACTTTATACCTTGTAACACGGGCAAGAACCCCTTCTTGGATTGTTCCATTTTGAACTTCTAGAAAACTTTATCAAGGTATGTGCTTTGCAAAAGAGCTATTAGGCGCCTTGACCTATCTCTATAGATCTTTATGCCCAATATGTAAGGAGCTTCTCCTAGGTCCTTCATTGAAAACTTTTATTCAAGTAATCCTTTACGCTTTCCAAAATCTCCACATTGTTTCCAATCAACAATATGTCATCCACATATAATATTAGAAACACTATAGAGCCCCCACTCACTTTCTTGTAAATACAAGCTTCTCCAAAAACTTGTATAAACCCAAACGCCTTGATCACCTCATCAAAGCGATGATTCCAACTCCAAGATGCTTGCACAAGTCCATAAATGGATCGCTGGAGCTTGCACACCCTGTCAGCATTCTATGGATCGACAAAACCTTCGGGTTGCATCATATACAACTCTTCCTTAAGAAACACGTTACGGAACGCCGTTTTGGCATCCATCTGCGAGATTTCATACTCAAAAGATGCAGCTATTGCTAACATGATTCAGACGGACTTAAGCATTGCTATGGGTGAGAATGTCTCATCGTAGTCAACTCCTTGAACTTGTGAAAAACCATTTGCCACAAGTCGGGCTTTATAAACGGTCACATTGCCGTCTGCGTCTGTCTTCTTCTTAAAGACAAATTTGTTCTGAATAGCCTTGCGACCTTCAGGTAATACTTCCAAAGTCCATACTTTGTTTTCATACATAGATCCTATATCGGATTTCATGGCTTCGAACCATCTATTGGAATCTGGGACCACCATAGCTTCTCCATAATTCGTAGGCTCATTGTTGTCCAACAACATGATTGACAAGACAGGATTTCCGTACCACTCAGGAGCAGTACGTGCTCTTGTCGACCTGCGAGGTCCGACAGTAACTTGCTCTGAAGCTTCATGATCATCATCATTAGCTTCCTCTTCAACTGGTGTTGCCTCGATAGAAATTTCTTTCTGTCCTACACCACCATCTTATTGAAGGAGAGGTTCCGCAACCTCGTCAAGTTCTATCTTCCTCCCACTCAATTCTTTCGAGAGAAACACTTTCTCAAGAAAATCTTTGTTCTTAGCGACAAACACTTTGCCCTCGGATCTGAGATAGAAGGTATACCCAACTGTCTCTTTTGGGTAACCTATGAAGACACACTTTTCTACTTTGGGTTCCAGCATTTCAGGTTGAAGCTTTTTGACATAAGCATCACATCCCCAAACTTTAAGAAACGACAACTTTGGCTTCTTGCCATACCTTAGATCATATGGTGTCGTCTCAATGGATTTTGATGGTGCCCTATTTAAAGTGAATGTAGTTATCTTCAATGCATAGCCCCGAAATGATAATGGCCAATCGGTAAGAGACATCATAGAACACACCATATCTAATAAAGTACGATTACGACGTTCAGACACACAATTACGCTGTGGTATTCAGGCGGTGTTAGCTGTGAAACAATTCCACATTGTCTTAAGTGAGCACCAAACTCGTAACACAGATATTAACCTCCTCGACCAGATCTTAGGAACTTGATCTTCTTGCTACGATGATTTTCAACTTCACTCTGAAATTGTTTGAACTTTTCAAAAATTTCAGACTTGTGCTTCATCAAGTAGATATAGCCATACCTACTCAAATAGTTAGTGAAGGTGAGAAAATAACGATATCCGCCGCGCGCCTCTATGCTCATTGGTCCGCACACATCAGTATGTACGATCTCTAACAAGTCACTTGCACGCTCCATTGTTCCAGAAAATGGAGTCTTAGTCATCTTGCCCATGAGACATGGTTCGCATGTCATTAGTTTGGGTATTGTCCATCACATCATTCTCCTAATGATGTGATCTCGTTATCAAATGACAACTCATGTCTATGACCAGGAAACCTCGATCATGTTTGATCAACGAGCTAGTCCATTAGAGGCTCGCTAGGGATGAAGTGTTTTCTATGTACCCACACGTGTATTTGAGTTTCTAATGAATACAATTATAACATCGATGATAAACGATTCTCATGAACAAGGAAATATAATAATAACTATTTTATTATTACCTCTAGGGCTTATTTCCAACAGTCTCCTGATACGTCTCCATCGTATCTACTTTTCCAAACTCCTTTGCCCTTGTTTTGGACTCTAATTTGCATGATTTGAATGGAACTAACCTGGACTGACGCTGTTTTCAGCAGAATTGCCTTGGTGATATTTTTGTGGAGAAATCAAAGTTTTCCAAACGTCCTGAAAATTTACGGGGAGCAGTTTTGGAAAATATCAAAAATATTTGCGCCAGGTTCCACCTCAGGGGGTGGGCCAGTGGGCCACAAGCCCTAGCTCCGCTACCACCCCCTGGTGGCGGTGGGCAGGCTTGTGGGGCCCACACGGCTCTGCCACCCCCAATCTCAGGTCTATAAGATCCCTTTCGTCCCAGAAAAAATAAAAAGAGAAGTTTTCGTCGCGTTTGCGATACGGAGGCGCCGCCACCACCCGTTCTTCATATGGAGAGCAGATCTGGAGTCCATCTTGGGCTCCGGAGAGGGAAAATCGTCGCCATCGTCATCATCAACCTTCTTCCCTCTCCAATTCCATGAAGCTCTTCGTCATTCGTGAGTAGTCTATTCGTATGCCCGCTGGGCGGTGATGAGTAGCATGAGATCTATCATGTAATCGAGTTAGTTTCGATGGGGATTGATCCCTAGTATCCACTATGTTCTGAGATTGATGTTGCTACTACTTTGCCATGCTTAATGCTAGTCACTAGGGCCCGAGTGCCATGATTTCAGATCTGAAATTATTATGTTGTCACCAATATATGTGTGTTTTATATCCGATCTTGCAAGTTGTAGTTACCTACTATGTGTTATAATCCGGCAACCCCGGAGTGACAATAACCGGAACCACTCCCGATGATGACCATAGATTGAGGAGTTCATGTGTTCACCAAGTGCTAATCCGTTGGTTCGGTTCTTTATTAAAAGGAGAACCTTAATATCCCGTAGTTTCCTTTTGGACCCCACTGCCACGGGAGGGATGGACAATAGATGTCATGCAAGTTCTTTTCCCTAAGCACGTATGACGACACACGGAATGCATGCCTACATCACATTGACGAACGGGAGCTAGCCACATATCTCTCCATGTTATAGCTGTTGCATGATGAATATCATCCAAACAAATCACCGATCCATTGCCTACGAGTTTGTCCTACTGCTGCTGTTACTTGTCTTGCTCTGCTGCTACTACTGTTGCTACTGTTGTTACTTGTTTTTCTCTGCTGCTGCTACTACTGTTGCTACTTCTGTTACTTGTCTTGCTCTGCTGCTCCTGCTACTACTGTTGCTACTGCTGTTACTTGTTTTGCTGTGCAGCTGCTACTATTGTTGCTTGCTACTGTTGCTACTTGCTACTACTATCGCTATTGCTTTTGCTTGCCGCTGCTATTGCTCGTTACACTGTCGTTACTCGCTATTTTGCTGTTACTACTGTGCTTGCAGATGCTAATCTTTTAGGTGTGGTTGAATCTGACAAATTCAGCTGCTAATACTCGAGAGTATCCTCTCACCTCCTGTCTAGTAAACCAACAAATTGGGTCGAATACTCTACCCTCGAAAACTGCTGCGAACCCACGCGCTGGTGGGCCATCAACAACATTCTTCTTGTTTCGTTGCCGGGGAGTTCTAGCAGCATTCTTCTGGTGCCGTAGCAGGGGAAGGATTGTTGTTTTCAGCATTCGTCTAGCCATCGCGAGAGATTGCAATCAGCATTTTTTTGGCGCCGTTGCCGGGGAGGTTTTGCTATATTCTGTGAGTCACTTGGGATTTATATCTGCTGATCACTATGAAGAATCTGAAGGACCGAAGACCAAAGTGTTTCCCTCAACTACGAGGGGAGGTAAGGAATTGCCATCTAGCTCTACACTTGATTCACCTTCAGTTATGACTAAGTTTGCGACATCACCTCCTGCTAGACATCTTGATATGTCGCCTGTGCTTTATGATGCTCGTGATACTACTGCTACAGATTCTATGCTTGATACTATGCCTGATGATACTATGCTTGATACTATGCCTGATACTGCTAGAGATGCTATGCTTGATACTGCTTTGCCTGATGATGCTAGAGATGCTATTTTGCCTGATGATGCTATGCTTGAAACTGCTAGAGATACTCCTTTGCCTGATATTCCACTAGGAGTGTTCCTTGATGCTCATATTGCTAGAGTTACTGCCAATTCTCGTGATGCTTCTGAAACTGCCGATACTATTGAGATAGAACTTGCTTTTGCTCCTGCTAGATCTAGCTCTCCTAGATATGAATTGCCTGATATACCTGAGGGTTACGTTATGGAGGGAGAGATAGCTGAGGATTTTCTTGCGTGTAAGGATGCCTATGACACCGAGAAATTACTTCTCAAGTGGAAGGAAAAATCTCGGGAAGCTAGAATGAAAAATGACCAGAAGTTTGCCACTTCGCCTATCTTTGTCACCGATAAGGATTATGAATTCTCTATCGTCCCTGAGATAATCTCTCTAGTCGAATCTGATCCTTTCACGGTTATAAGTCTCAGATGGTCATAGCCCATCTTGCCAAACTATCCGAAATAGCCAACCTTTTCACTAATGAGGAGAAGATCCGCCACTACTATATCCTTAAGCTGTTTCCTTTCTCTCTAAAGGATGACAATAAAGTTTGGTTCACCTCTCTTGCTCCTGGATGTGTGCGTAGTCCCCAGGAGATGGTCTATTACTTTTGTGTGAAATATTTCCCTGCCCATAACAAGCAAGCTGCCTTGCAGGAAATATACAACTTTGCTCAACTCCAAGAAGAGAGTCTTCCACAAGCTTGGGGGAGGCTCGTCCAGCTACAGAATGCTTTGCCTGATCACCCTCTTAAGAAGAACGAGATACTTGATATCCTCTATAACGGACTTACCGATGCCTCTAGAGACCACATAGATAGTTCTGCCGGTTGTGTTTTTAGGGAACGAACTGTAGAACAAGCTTAGACCCTACTGAATAACCTCTTGATCAACGATAATGCTTGGACTATTCCCGAACCACCTCCTAAGCCAACTCCTAAGAAAAGAGGTATTCTATCCTCAGTCCCGAAGATACGTAAGAAGCCAAGAAATCTATGCAAGAGAAAGTCATTAGATCTAAAGATGTCAAAAATCTACCCCCTATCAAAGTGATCCATGGTCTCGATAACCCGATACAGGTAGTGGAAGTGAATTCTCTGCGTAGATTTGATGAGAGTGATATTCCTTTTGATAAACCTGCTAGCCTATGCTTTGATGAATTTGACAACTCTGTTGCCAAACAACAGAGTTTCAATGATTATGTTAGCAGACATTTGGAACAAAGTACTCGTATGCTTAGCCATTTAAGTGCTTGTGTAGACAGAAATGTCAATGATCTGAAGCTTCTGAGTAAACATGCCTCTATGATTGCTACTTAGGTAGAACAAATACTTAAAGCTCAGAATGACCTGCTCAATGAATTAAATGACAACTCTGTCAGAATCATTACTAGAGGAAGCAAAATGACTCAGGAACCTTTGTAGCCTGAAGGTCATCCTAAGAGAATTGATCAAGATTCTCAAGGAATCAATGCTGATACACCTAGTCATCCTAAGGAGAAGAAGAAGGATGATAGAAACCTGCACGCCAGTTCACCAAATACTGCCACACCTGAAGAACCTAATGATATTTTTGCATCTGATGCAGAAACACAATCAGGTGATGAACATGAACCTGGTGACAATGTGGACAGCGATGTTCATAATAATGCTCAACCTGGCCATGACGAGGATGTGGAGATTGAACCTACGATTAATCCTGATAATCCACAACCTAAGAGATACGACAAGAATGACTTCACTGCTAGGAAGCATGGTAAATAAAGGGAGCCATGGGTTCAGAGACCTATGCCCTTCACTCCTAAGGCATCCAAGAAAAAGGATGATGAGGATTTTGAGCGCTTCGTTGAGATGATAAGACCCGTCTTTCTGCAGATGCGGTTAACTGATATGCTAAATATGTCTCCGTATGCCAAGTACATGAAAGATATCGTGACTAATAAATGGAAGATACTAGATCTTGAGATCTCCACCATGCTTGCCAATTATACTTTCAAAGGTGGAACTCCTAAGAAACTTGGTGATCCCAGAGTGCCCATTATACCTTGATCTATTAAAGGAAACTATGTAAGAACTGCCTTATGTTACCTTGGAGCCGGTGTTAGTGTTATGATACTCTCTCTTTATCGTAGACTTGAGTTGGATAAGTTGACACCCACTGAAATTTCTCTGCAAATGGCCAACAAATCAACTGCTTTCCCTATCGGCATTTGCGAGGATGTGCCTGTTGTGGTTGCTAACACCACTATCTTAATAGACTTTGTTATCTTGGATATTCCTGAGGACGATGCCATGGCTATCATCCTCGGAAGACCCTTTTAAACACTGCAGGGTCTGTTATAGATTGCAACAAAGGAAATGTCACTTTCCATGTCAACGGTAATGAGCACACAGTGCACTTTTCGAAGAAACGATATCCAGTACATTGCATCAATGTTATCGAAAAGACTTCATCGATTCTCATTGGGAGCTTTGAATGCCATATTCCTCGTGTCAAGATGAAGTATGATTTGCTTGTTGGGGAGATACATATCCCCATTGAGGTGACTTAGTGGCTATTCAAAAATTCTCCGTTCTCTCTTGCGATTCGATAAGGTTTTGTCAAAAGGACTTGATCAATCCCATTGACGGATTTCTTTCTATGACCATGAAACGGATGAATCAAAGAGTCACATACCTCTGTTTTGAGCTTTCATTTTCTTTTGCTTAGAAGAAAAATGATAGAATTAGTTTATCTTTTCATGTTTCCTGTTTTAGCGTCCCGGAGAAAAATACCTCGAAAATAAAAGTTCTCCGATGGTCCTGAAAATTTAGTATGATTTTTTCTGGAATTTTTGAAAATTTCTGGGCCTGAGAGCTGGCCTGGGGGCCTGACCAGTGGGCCACAAGCCCTGCCACCACCACCTACCCCCTGGTGGCGGGGTGCAAGCTTGTGGGGCCCACAGGCACCCCCTCCACTCATTCCAGCTCCCAGCCTCTTCTTCCACCTCCAGAAAAAATTGTTTCGCAGCTCAAACCCGTGTTCTTGCTTATTTGGTTGTGATTTTCGATCTCCTTGCTCAAAGCACCATTCTCCGAACCGTTTTGGAGAAATTACTCCTTGGTAAGTGACTCCTCCATTGGTCCAATTAGTTTTTGCTCTAGTGCTTTATCCTTCGCGTATTCTTGCTACCTTGGTGACCCTGTTCTTAAGCTAGAAATGTTGATTTTAGCTGGTCCCAAGTAAGTTTTAGCGTGTGATACGACCTTTAGGCACTAGTAGGAGTAGTTGCTACAAGTTGGGTTAATCTCCATTCACTTTTCTTTCGAAGTCTCTAAAAATTTCAGAATTTTTCAGATCTAGAAAAGGGAAAAGATGAGGAGGTTCTTGAGAGGCTCTTCAAGCCGTAACCCCAAGGAGGATGAGAAGAATCATCCCAAGTACATAGTCCCTCGAGTCACAGAACTTCAAGCGTGCGAGTGGCCAAGTGATGAATTTTTACGCTCCGCCGGACTTTATGAAGACTTTTATTACTTGGTGGAGAACGGAGGTCTTACTGCGTTCGTTGAAGATAAGTGCCCACAATACCTCCTCCTCACCAGTATTTTCGTTCAAAGCTTCAACTTTTATCCGAGGAAGAGTCCTCCCATGGTTGAGTTCATGATTTACGATGTCCCCCAGTGCATGACCCTACAGGACTTTTGCAATGTATGCAAATTACCTTATGTTGGGGATATCCGTGACCCTCGTCCACGGGACTTGGAGGATTTCATTGGTTCTATTGTTGTTGGAGAGGAGAGAGGAGTGTCTCGCGCTAGAATTGCTAGCATACATTTTCCTGTGCTTCGGTACATCTCACTATTTGTGGGAAAATGTTTGATTGGCCGTGGGGAGGCTGGATTACATAGTTCTCTAGACCTTGCGGTTTTGCGCGAAGGCCTTTATAACGATAAGACTTATAGCCTGGGCGCTATAGTAGCTCAACGGTTGAACCTGAACCGTTCTAAAGGTGTTGTCTATGGAGGTATCTATGCTACCCGTCTTGCCAGACACTTTGAGATACCCATTAGACTGTGAGAGGAAGGAGAGATGCTTCTCCCTGAGAGATATCTGGATTATGACAGCATGGCTCGCCATGATTTTCTGGATAGAGATGCTAGTAGAAGGATGATTTATAACCTGCTGTTTAGTCAGGGTACTCGAGAGACTATTACTTTGAGTGCTCCTTCTTTGTTTGATCTTCATGCAAGGAGGTACACTATTATGCTCGTGGACATCTACGCATTTTGGGGCCTGGCCCAACCACAGGCGCCCGTGCCCGAGCGGCCAGTCGAGTACCAGACGCCAGTTTATCAATGGGAGCCAGAGGAGCTCACACAGCAGTGGCATCCACAGTCTGCTCCAGAGTATCCTGGAGCTGGTTATTTCCCATCATGGGAGTAGACCAAGCTAGGCCAAAAGCCTAAGCTTGGGGAGTACGTGTTCTCACCGACTTTACATTCATGCTTATGCTTTCACTTTGTTAGCCGGTGTTTACACTTTGGCACTGTATTATCCATGCTAGTTTCTTTTCGTTTTCTTGTTTTCTTGTATTGTGTCCTTCTGAGAAAACCCAAAAAGATTTTTCTTTCTTCTTTTGCTTGTTGGGAGCTTTCCCGTGTAAATAGTTTTATTTTTCTTTGTGTCAAGGTAGAAGATATTGGTTACAATGTTTAGTGGTTCTTACATGCTTACCTGTTTAGCTTTCAAAGAGCCATATTATTTTGTCTTCTCCTTTGTGTTTGCCTGCAGATTCAGCTTAGTCCAATGCGCTTATTATTGTTCACATTCTTCGATCATGCAAATGAAAGGCCACAATGATGATATATGATGAAGTGACTGAGACTGAAAAGCTGGTATGAACTCTATCTATTTTGTTTTTCTGAATATGACTATCTTGTTGACCCAGATTTAGCTTTGTTGTGAGAGAACCATGTTTGCAATGACAACTTAGAGATCATTGTTTGTGATGCCATGCTTATTTAGCTGAGAGCTTATAATGGTATGTCTTGAATGCCAACATAGATTTTGAGATGACTATGATGTAGTATGATAGGATGGTATTCTCCTTTGAATGTTTCAAGTGGCTTGACTCTGCGCATGTTCATGCATGTAGTTGAAACTTAGCCTCTATGATGTTCATGTTCATGGTGATTCATATCAAGTTCATGCTTGAATTTAATGTTAGTCAAACTCATTGCATCTTGATGACTGTTGTCGCTCTCTAGTTGGTCGCTTCCCAGTCTTTTGCTAGCCTTCACGTGTACTAAGCGGAATACTGCTTGTGCATCCACTTCCATAAACCCAAAAGTTTTTCCATGAGAGTCCACCATGCCTACCTATTTGTGGTATCTACCTGCCATTCCAAGTAAATTTGCATGTGCCATTCTCTAAACGTTCAAGAAATAATATGTTTTGCATGCCCGAACCGCTCATGTGGTGACAGAGGGCTATTGGTATCTTCCATGCTAGGAGTGTTATCCTCGACATGTGTTTATTCACAGTCATTCACGAGAAACGGGCCGGTAATTGGAATGCCTAGTTCCACGCTTAAATCGAAAACTTAACTGTAAAACAAGACTCCCTCCTGTTGAGTCATCCTCCTCTTATTTAAGCACCAATTAGAGCAGCACCTCTGTCATTTTTATGCTTTGCTTTTGATTGATATTGAGTATGACTATGACTAGATCTTCGTTGCTATGAATTACAATGTTTAGTCAGCCCTTGATCTTTCAAAGTGCTCTGCATTTATGTTTTGCGGTCTCAGAAAGAGCTAGCGAGATACCACCTATTCATATTGCTTCATGCTTGTTTTGATTGAAGTGTTGGTATTTGAAACTCATTGCTATTTGCTCGTTAGCTGATTATGCCATTGATACTAGTTTACCGTGAGACCTTTGTGTCATTTGCTTATGTGGTTAACTTGTGATCTTGCTGAAATTCTGGTTATGAGTTAGACATAGTTGCAACAACAAGATCAAACAGAGTTTGTCAAAGTTTTTCTTTCTCTCTCAGTTTGTCAACTGAGTTGCTTGAGGACAAGCAAGGTTTAAGCTTGGGGGAGTTGATACGTCTCCATCGTATCTACTTTTCCAAACTCTTTTGCCCTTGTTTTGGACTCTAATTTGCATGATTTGAATGGAACTAACGTGGACTAACGCTGTTTTCAGCAGAACTGCCTCGGTGTTATTTTTGTGCAGAAATCAAAGTTCTCCAAACGTCCTGAAAATTTACAGGGAGCAGTTTTGGAAAATATCAAAAATATCTACGCCAAGTTCCACCTCAGGGGGTGGGCCAGTGGGCCACAAGCCCTGGCTCCGCCACCACCACCCTGGTGGCGGTGGGCAGGCTTGTGGGGGCCCGCACGGCTCTGCTGCCCCCAATCTTAGGTTTATAAGATCCCTTTCATCCCAGAAAAAATAAAAAGAGAAGTTTTCGTCGCGTTTGCGATACGGAGACGCCGCCACCACCTGTTCTTCATCTGGAGGGAAGATCTGGAGTCCGTCTTGGGCTCCGAAGATGGGAAATCGTCGCCATCATCATCATCAACCTTCATCCCTTTCCAATTCCATGAAGCTCTTCGTCGTTCGTGAGTAATCTATTCGTAGGCTCGCTGGGCGGTGATGAGTAGGATGAGATCTATCATTTAATCGAGTTAGTTTTGATGGGGATTGATCCCTAGTATCCACTATGTTCTGAGATTGATGTTGCTACTACTATGCCATGCTTAATGCTTGTCACTAGGGCCCGAGTGCCATGATTTCAGATCTGAAATTATTATGTTGTCACCAATATATGTGTGTTTTATATCCGATCTTGCAAGTTGTAGTTACCTACTATGTGTTATGATCCGGCAACCCCGGAGTGACAATAACCGGAACCACTCCCGATGATGACCATAGTTTGAGGAGTTCATGTGTTCACCAAGTGCTAATGCGTTGGTCCGGTTCTTTATTAAAAGGAGAACCTTAATATCCCATAGTTTCCTTTTGGACCCCGCTGCCACGGGAGGGATGGACAATAGATGTCATGCAAGTTCTTTTCCCTAAGCACGTATGACGACACACAGAATGCATGCCTACAACACATTGACGAACGGGAGCTAGCCACATATCTCTCCGTGTTATAGTTGTTGCATGATGAATATCATCCAAACAAATCACCGATCCATTGCCTACGAGTTTGTCCTACTGCTGTTGTTTCTTGTCTTGCTCTGCTGCTACTACTGTTGCTACTGCTGTTACTTGTCTTGCTCTGCTGCTGCTACTGTTTCTACTGCTGTTAATTGTCTTGCTCTGCTGCTGCTGCTACTACTGTTGCTACTGTTGTTACTTGTTTTTCTCTGTTGCTGCTACTATTGTTGCTTGCTACTGTTGCTACTTGCTACTGCTATCACTACTGCTTTTCCTTTCCGCTCCTATTGCTCGTTACACTCCGTTACTCTCTACTTTGCTGTTACTACTGTGCTTGCAGATGCTAATCTTTCAGGTGTGGTTGAATCTGACAAATTCAGCTGCTAATACTCGAGAGTATCCTCTCACCTCCTGTATGGTGAACCAACAAATTGGGTCGAATACTCTACCCTCAAAAACTGCTCCGAACCCACGCGCTGGTGGGCCATCAACAACATTCTTCTAGTTTCGTTGCCGGGGAGTGCTAGCAGCATTCTTCTGGTGCCGTTGCAGGGGAAGGATTGTTGTCATCAGCATTCGTCTAGCCATCGCCAGAGATCGCAATCATCTCCCACTTGCACTACATAGCTATGTGATTTATATTGTAATGAATCTAACACCCATATAGTCTTGGTGTTGATCATGTTTTGCCCGTGGAAGAGGCATAGTCAACGGTTCTGCGACATTAAGATCCATATGTACTTTGCGAATATTCATGCCCTCCTCCTTGATGTGATCGCGGATGTAATTGAAGCGTTGCTTTATATGTGTGGTCCTCATGTAAAACTTTGTTTCTTGGTGAGAGCAATGGCACAAGTGTTGTCACAGAACAGAGTCATTGGGTCAAGTTCACTGAGCACAACTCCAAGATCCGTCATGAACTACTTCATCTAGACAACTTCCTTCGCCCCCTTTAAGGCAGCTATGTACTCCGCTTCACACGTAGAATAAGCTACCACACTTCGCTTGGAACTGCACCAGCTTATAGCTCCCCCATTGAGGGTATATACGTGTCCAGTTTGAGACTTAGAGTCATCCGGATCAGTTTCAAAGTTTACATCTACTTAACCCTTTACGACGAGCTCTTGATCACCTCCATAAACGAGAAACATTTCCTTAGTCCCTTTCAGGTACTTCAGGATATCCTTAATCATCGTCTAGTGGTCCATTCCTGGATCTCTTTGAAACCTTCCGACCATAATTATGGCAAGGCTGACATTTGGTCTTGTGCAAAACATTGCATACATGATAGAGCCTATGGTAGAAGCATAGAGGATAACACTTATCTTTTCTCTATCCTCTGAAGTCGCTCGGCATTGACTCTTACTCAACTTCACAACTTGAAATACAGGCAAGAACCCTTTCTTGGACCGATCCAGTTTGAACTTCTTCAAAACATTGCCAAGGTATGTGCTCTATGAAAGTCATATTAAGCGTATCAATCTATCTCTATAGATCTTGATGCCTAATATGAAAGCATCTTCTCCTAGGACCTTCATTGCAAAACTCGTATTCAAATATTCCTTCATGCTTTCCAAAAACTCTATATTGTTTCCAATCAATAATATGTCATCCACATATAATAGTAGAAACGCTATAGATCTCCCATTCACTTTCTTATAAATACAAGCTTCTCAGTAAACTTATATAAACCTGAACGCTCTAATCACCTCATCAAAGTGGAAATTCCAACTCTGAGATGCTTGCACCAGTCCATAAATGTATCGCTGGAGTTTGCAAACTTTGTCAGCATTTTCTGTATGGACATAACCTTCTGGTTGTATCATATACAACTCTTCCTTAAGGAAACCGTCAAGGAACGTTGTTTTGACATCCATCTGCCAAATTTCATAATCGAAAAATGCACCTATTGCTAAGATAATTCTGATGGACTTAAGCATTGCTATGGGTGAGAAGGTCTCGTCGTAGTCAACTCCTTGAACTTGTGAAAAACATTTTGCCACAAGTCGAGCTTTATAGACGGTGACATTACCGACTGCGTCCGTCTTCTTCTTAAAGATCCATTCATTCTGAATGATCTTTCGCCCTTGACGTGATACTTTCAAATTCCATACTTTGTTTTCATACATGGGTCCCATCTCGAATTTCATGGCCTCTAACCATTTGTCGGAATCCAGGCCCACCATCGCTTCTCCATAACTCGTAGGTTCATCGATGTCAAACAACATGACTTCCAAGATAGGGTTGACGTACCATTCAGGAGTAGTACGTGCCCTTGTCAACCTATGAGGTTTGATAGTAACTTTATCTAAAGCTTCATGATCACCATCATCTGCTTCTCCAACCGACGTAGGCTCCACAAGAACATCTTTTTGCGCTGTGCTGCTCTCTAGTTGAAGCAAAGGTTCAACAACCTCATCAAGTTCAGTATTCCTCCCACTCAATTCTTTCGAGAGAAACTCTTTCTTGAGAAATGGCCTATTCTTAGAGAGAAACACTTGGCCTTCAAATCTGAGATAGAAGGTATACCCAATCGTCTCTTCTGGGTATCCTATGAAGACGCATTTCTCCACTTTGGGTTCCAGCTTTTCTAGCTGAAGCTTTTTAACATAAGCATCGCATCCCCATACTTTAATAAATGACAACTTTGGTTTCTTGCCAAACCACGGTTCATACAGCGTCGTCTCAACGCATTTAGATGGTGCCTTATTTAAAGTGAATGCAGATGTGTGTAACGCATAACCCCAAAACAATAGTGGTAAATCGACAATAGACATCATAGAATGTACCATATCCAATAAGGTTTGATTACGATGTTCGGACACACCATTACGTTGTGGTGTTCCAGATGGCGTCAATAGTGAAACAATTCCACATTCTCTTAAGTGATTGCCAAATTAATAACTTAGATATTCTCCTCTTCGATCAGATCGTAGGAATTTAATCTTCTTGTTACGATGATCCTCAACCTCACTCTGAAATTGCTTGAAATTTTCAAACATTTCAGACTTGAGTTTCATTAAGTAAATATACCCATATCTACTTAAGTCATCACTGAAGGTGAAAAATTAATGATATCCACCGCGTGTCTCAATGCTCATCGGACCGCACACATCAGTATGTATGATTTCTAACAAGTCACTTGCCCGCTCCATAGTTCCGGAGAATGGGGTTTTAGTCATCTTGCCCATGAGGAATGGTTCACATGTGTCAAGTGATTCAAAATCAAGTGACTCCAAAAGTCCATCGGCATGGAGCTTCTTCATGCGTTTTACACCAATATGACCCAAGCGGCAATGCCACAAGAAAGTGGTACTATCATTATACTTTCTACATCTTTTGGCATCAATATTATGAACATGTGTATCATCACTGTCAAGATTCAATAAGAATAAACCCCTCACATTGGGTGAATTACCATAAAATATATTACCCATATAAATAGAACAACCATTATTCTCTAATTTAAATGAGTAACCATGTCGTATTAAAAAAGATCCAGATATAATGTTCATGCTCAACACGGGCACTAAATAACAATTATTCAGGTTCATCACTAATCTCGATGGTAATCGAAGAGTGAGGGTGCTGATGGCGATCACATCAACCTTGGAACCATTTCCCATGCACATCATCACTTCGTTCTTTGCCAGCCTTCGTTTATTCCGTAGTTCTGCTTTGAGTTGCAAATGTGAGCAATCGAACCAGTATCAAATACCCAAGCACTACAACGAGAGTTGGTAAGGTACACATCAATAACATGTATATCACATATACCTTGTTTGGTGTCGGACACCTTATTGTCGGCCAAATACTTGGGGCAGTTCCGCTTCTAGTGGCCAGTTCCCTACGAATGAAAGCACTCAATTTTTGGCTTGGGTCTAGCCTTGGGTTTCTTCATGGGAGGAGTAACTACTTTCCCACTCTTCTTGGAGTTACCCTTCTTGCCCTTGCCATTCTTCTTGAAACTAGTGGTTTTATTGACCATCAACACCTGATACAGCTTCTAGATTTGTGACTCGGCAATTTTCAGCATCGCAAATAGCTCGACGACTGATTTGTTCTTCCCTTGCATGTTACAGTTCAACACAAAGCTTTTGTAGCTAGGTGGTAGTGATTGCATAACTCTGTCAGTGATCACCTCTAGTGGGAGAGTAACTCCCAACTCAACCAGACGGTTGAAATACCGAGACATTCCGAGTACATGCTCACTGAGAGACCCGTTCTCCTCCATCTTGCAAGCACATAACTTGTCGGAGGTCTCATACCTCTCGATCCTCGCATTCTTCTCAAAAATAAACTTCAACTCCTGGAACATCTCATATGCTCAATGACGTTCAAAACGTCTTTGAAGTCCCAGTTCTAAGCCATAAAACATAACAGACTAAACTATTGAGTAGTCATCAGAACACGCATGCCACGCGTTTGCAACGTGTGTAGACGAAACTGGAGGGAGTGGCGCACCGAGTGGTGCATCAAGTACATAAGCCCTTTGGGAAGCCGTGAGGATAATCCTCAGATTACGGGCCCAGTCTAAAAAATTACTTCCATCATCTTTCAGCTTGGCTTTCTCTAGGAACACAGTGAAATTCAGGGGTGCTACTGCGCGAGTTATTGATCTACAACATAAATTTGCGAAGATTACTCAGACTATTGTTCAAGATAATGAGTTTAGTTTAATCATATTACTCAAAACTCCCACTCAAATTGACATCCCTCCTGTCATCCGAGTGCCACATGATCAAAGTTCACCAACCCAAGTCTGATCATCATGTGAGATGAGGTGGCTTCAATGGTGAACATCTCTATGTTGATCATATCTAATATATGACTCATGTTCGACCTTTCGTTCTCTTGTGTTACGACGCCATGTCTGTACATGCTAGCCCCGTCAAGTTTAACCCGAGTGTTCCACATGTGCAAAACTGGTTTGCACCCGTTGTATGTGAATGTAGAGTCTATCACACTGGATCATCACGTGGTGCTTCAAAACGATGAACTTTCACAATGATGCACAATGATGACCCACAAGTGTAGGGGATGTATTGTAGTCCTTTCGATAACTAACAGTCAAACCCAACGAGGAGCAAAAGGAAATGAAAACTGGATTTCAGTAAGGTATTCTCTGCAAGCACTGAAATTATCGGTAACAGATAGTTTTGTGATAAGGTGATTTGTAATGGGTAACAAGTAACGAGTGTAACTAAGGTGCAGTAAGGTATCCCAATCCATTTTGTAGCAAAGTACAAGCCTGGACAAACTCTTATATAAAGAAAAGCGCTCCCGAGGACACATGGGAATTTCTGTCAAGCTAGTTTTCATCATGCTGATATGATCCGCGTTCGTTACTTTGATAATTTGATACGTGGATGGACCGGCACTTGCGTGCTGCCCTTACTTGGACAAACCGCCCACTTATGATTAACCTCTCTAGCAAGCATCCGCAACTACGAAATTGGAATTAAGATAAATCTAACCATAGCATTAAATATATGGATCCAAATCAACCCGTTACGAAGCAACACATAAACTAGGGTTTAAGCTTCTGTCACTCTAGCAACCCATCATCTACTTATTACTTCCCAATGCCTTCCTCTAGGCCCAAATAATGGTGATGTGTCATGTAGTCGACGTTGACATGAACCCACTAGAGGAGAGACAACATATAACTTATCAAAATATCAAACGAATACCAAATTCACATGATTACTTATAACAGGACATATCCCATGTCCTCAGGAACAAACATAACTACTCACAAAGCATATTAATATTCATGATCAGAGGAGTATCAATAATCATTAAGCATCTGAACAGATGGTCTTCCACCAAATAAACCAACTAGCATCAACTACAAGGAGTAATTAACAATACTAGCAACCCACAGGTACCAATCTGAGGTTTTGAGATGAAGATCGGAAACAAGAGATGAACTAGGCTTTGGAGAGGAGATGGTGTTGATGAATATGTTGATGGAGATTGACCCCCTCTCGATGAGTGGATCATTGGTGATGATGATGGCTTTGATTTCCCCCTCTAGGAGGGAAGTTTCATAGGCGGAATCGCTCCGCCAGAGCACTAGATTGGTTCTGTCGAAGTTCTGCCTTGATACGGCGGTGTCGCGTCCTGAAAGGTCTCATATGATTTTTTCCATGTCAAAACCCTTCATATAGGAGAAGATGGGCACCACAGGCCTGCCAGGGGGCCCACAAACCTGCAGGGCACAGACAGGGGGGTAGGTTGCGTCCCCTGGGCTTGTGGCCACCTGGTGGGTCTCCTCCGGTATTTCTTTCGCCCATTATATTTTACGAATTCGAAAACTGTTGTCCGTAAATTTTTAGGAATTTTGGAGCTGTGTAGAATAGGTCTCTCAGATTTGCTCCTTTTCAAGCCCAAAATTCCAGCTGCCGGCATTCTCCCTCTTCATGTAAATCTTGTAAAATAAGAGAGAAAAGGCGTAAGTATTGCACCATAACGTGTAATAAAAACCCATAATGCAATGAATATTGACATAAAATCATGATGCAAAATGGACGTATCAACTCCCCCAAGCTTAGACCTCGCTTGTCCACAAGCGAAAGTCGAGATCAATAAATATGCCCACATGTTTAGAGATAGAGGTGTCGATAAAAGAAAATACGGACATGAGGGCATCATGATTATCTTTAGATAATCAATACACATTGATATAGAGTATCTTATACTTAAGTAACAATTCATTCACAGGTAAAGTATGAATCTGGAACTCTATTGAGAACTAACAAACTATTATTTCACGCATTGAAGCAATTCCAATTTATCACAACGTAGGAAAGAGTCAATATAAGAGATTGTAAAGCAAATCCACATACTCAATCATCTTATAGCCTTTCGTAATTGCTAACACTCACACGATACCTATGAGGTCAAGGCTTCAATCGGATACACAAAAAAGATAGGAGCTTTTAGTTTTGTCTCCCAACTATTTACCTCAAGGGTAATATCAACAATAATAACTCATGATCACCCACATCGGAGTGGATATATTTGTCTAGATCATTCCCGAACACATGACGCTTGAAAAAAGATAAAGGTGAAATAAAGGAAATGCTGAATATCACCACGACTCTTGCATAAAGGTAAGTACTAAAAAGTAAAAGTAACAGATAGGCCCTTCGCAGAGGGAAGCAGAGGTTGTCATGCGCTTCTATAGTTGGATGCACAATCTCTTAATGCAAAATAATGTCACTTTATATTGCCCCTTGTGATAAAAAACTTTATTATGCAGTCCGTCGCTTTATGTCTTCTATATCACAAGTTCATATAAAGTTTATTTTCCTCGCACTAATTAACTACACATAAGTAAAGCTACTAAGAGTAGGATGGCGGGACTTTGTAAACCCTAGGGCCTCGACCTGTATATAAAGGCGAGTCCCAGGGAAAGGTCTGGCGGGTTAGAGAGAATCGAGAGCTAGGTCAGGCGAGTTACGCCTTCCTTGTAATCAAAACCACCATTAATCCACACAAACCAGGACGTAGGCTTTTACCTCTTCACGAGGGGCCGAACCTGGGTAAATCTGAGTCTCGCTTCCGCTCACCCCCTTTGAGTCGCCACCAAGGTGCGATGGCTCCATCTCTCTGTCCTTTCACGAGGACATCTGCCGTTACAAAACCACGACAGTTGGCACCCACCATGGGGCCAGCGCACGGTGGAGTTGAGTTGTCAAAGGGATCCCTATCAGGGTTAGAAAGCTATGCGGTCGGCATCATGACTAAGAGATGCCGCGGGAAGTACTACATCGACAACTCGCTATGGGAATCGGAGGCCGATTCAGTCGAATCTGGCTACTGAGTCCCCTTCGGCAAGATCAACATCTTCATCGGCATGATCGGCACGCCTGTTCCTGAGCCAGACACCTCCACCAACATCGTCGAGCCGGCCAGGTGCGTCCTCCCTGTTACACGGCAGAACAAGAGTCGCCAGGTTTTCGTCGGTTTTACGCAGGGAGGCGACGCACAAGACGAAGTGGCGGGCCAGGAGATCACCCCCGTCAATTTCGATGGCGAGTCAGCCATGGGCGAGACAGGGTTGATCCACCCTCTTGAGGAAGGACAACTTGGGGGGCTGTCGTTGGCAATGGATCCCGAAGTCCTCGAGAGGTCTCGCCGGCAAATCGCCATCTACATGGCAGGGTCAGCCCAGCCTCATTAGAATCCAACTGGCAACAACGACACCGGGGGAACATCCAAGCCCCCAGCGCAAACCATGACGGAACTAGCGGCGAAGATAGCCAGCCTCATGGAAACCATGATTACATTTGAAAATCAGGAGTCGGTCAATGCCGAGCTAACCAAACTGCATGAGGCGTTGGCCAAGGCACAGCACGACATGGAAGCAGAAGCCGCCAGGATCGAGACGCAGCGAGCTGCGGTTGCTGCAGAGACGGAGCGGTTAAACACCGAAGGTTGGCGGCTCGAGATACAGCAGCGCGCGTCTGACACCGTCCATCAATGGAGGCATAATGGGTGCGTCCCGGCCAACTTACACCCAACTCGCCTTTTTGACACTCCGCGCACCCCAGGGGCGGGTCCTGATCGGCATTTACAAACTGCCCCGAGGGAAGTAACGGTTCCACCGCCCAATCCGCCGCCAGCCCAGCCAATGGACGCCCATGCGACTCAATTCCAGACGCCATGGGGTCACTTCTCAAATCCTGTCGACAATGTGCTGGCAGCGACCCGCCACCTGGAGTCCCTTCCGATTTACGAAAACACCCCGGCCGAGATAGAAGCTAGAAATTCCATCGAGATGCTGAAGACGGCCGTGGTTCAGCATGCGCAGTATTCCCATAGCCTTGATCAGCTCCACTCCATGCCTCAGGCGAGTCACACCAGAAGTCGCCACGAGGACTTCCCCGTAGTAACCAGCGGGCCGCGGCGGCTCCTCCAACACGATCCGCTCGGGATGCCCGACACACGAGCCCAGGATATTGTGGATGCAGCGCGAGCTGCGCGACACATGGAGCCAACGACCGTGGCGGGTCAGGCCTACCCGGCTTACATACCGTCTCCACCCGCACCCCTGGACGACGGGGGCAAACACAGTGGAGTATCATGCCTCACGCCGGCTTTGTGCAACGAGCGCATGCCAAAGGACTTCAAAGGGCCTAGGAAGGTTCCCAACTACTCGTCGGACCTCGAGCTTGGGTCATGGATCGAGAGCTATGAACTCACACTGGATATTCTTGATGTAAACGAGGCCGTCTGTGCTAAATACTTCACTATGATGCTCGAAGGGACGGCATGCACTTGGCTGAAAAACCTGCCGCCCAACTCCATCAACACTTGGGCAGAGCTGAAGGATCGCTTCATCAAGAACTTCAGAGGGACCTGCAAGCACCCAATGACCATCGTCGACTTACAACACTGCATCCAGCGGCTGGATGAATCGGCCCACCATTGGGCCCGGCGGGTTGCGGAAGTTATCCATTCATCGGAATGCATTTCGGCGGCTCAGGCGGTGTTGATCCTGGAGAAAAAATGCCATTACGAGCCTCTGGTACTGAAGATAGGGAGACTTAAGCGAAAGGTACAGGACATGGGCAAGCTAGTGGACGCCCTTACCAGGTACGCTGAGTCAGATGACACCAAGGATCCTGGAGAGGGCGACGATAAAATTGGTGCCGCCTGCAAGGGCGAGTTACAAAAGGGCCAATCCCAGTTTCAGAACCGGGGCAATAACCACCATGGAGGGCATAGCAAGAAGCGACAACAGGAGGGTCCTACGGAATTCGTTGTTAATACTAATACCGGCAACGCAAACCCGCGTCAGAAGAAGCGGGGCTTTAGTGGGAAGAAACCGCGTAACTACCATGAAATGCTTAAAGGCCCGTGCCCGCAGCACGCCACGGCTGAAGGATCGGCGACTCACTCGTGGGAGGATTGCTACGTGATGCAAGAGTTTCAGGCCGAAGCGCTCAAAAGAAATCAAGGCGGCCAGCAGGGCCAGAGGCACGAGCAACCCGATGCATCCGGGACACGAGAGGTCACGTTCAGAGGTTTCCCCAACCAAGGACCACAGGGCGGATCGAAGCACAATGCCGGTTAATACCAAGTTCATAACCAGCAGTACCACCCACCGGGAATGTTCCAACATCCCCCCACCCCCCCCCCCCCCCCGCACAAGGAGACCCCCAGCGGCAGGAGGATCGGGGCGGGTTCCAAAATAACCCCAAACAGTTGAACAGTGGGCAGTACCACGTGTTCACCACCAACACCTGTAAACAGGATCACAAGGTGAAGCATAGAACTTTCGTAGCTGAGCTAGCGCTCCCTCGGTACCTTCACTGGTCAGAACAACCCATAACATGGAGCCGGGAAGACCATCCACCCCGAGTCGACAACCCTGGCGACTTAGCCCTGGTCGTGGCTCCCCAAGTCGGGGGATACACCCTCTCCAAGGTCCTGATGGACGGGGGCAGCAGCATCAACATCCTATATTTCGACACTTTCCGGCGGATTAACCTCCTAGAGAAGGACCTGATGCCGTCATCCACGATCTTCCACGGCATTCTCCCTGGTAAGTCGGCGTACCGGATTGGGCGGGTTCAGATCAATGTGGCTTTTAGCACAGAGTCGAACTACATGAGCGAGTCCCTCTTGTCGAGGTAGTCAAGATCAAGAGCCCCTATCATGCGCTGTTTGGACGGCCAGCTTACGCCAAGTTCATGGCTCGCCCATGCTATGTTTATCTCAAGCTCAATATGCCCGAACCCAAGGGTCCCATCACTGTCCAGAGCGACAGGAAGATAGCCCAAGAGTGTGAAGAAGGAGATGCGGCTTATGTCGAGTCGGCTTGCGCGACCGAGGAGCTCAAGTTTCACAAATCCCATGTCGACCCGGCAGAGATGACGCCGCTCAAGAGGCCGACTATCGATTCTCAGCCACCCCTCAAGTTCAAACCAGTGAACGACACCAAGGTTATCGATTTTACACCGGGCAACTCCACCAAGCAGTTCACTATTGGGGCTGGTCTCGACCCCAAGTAGGAAAGCGCTCTCATCGAATTCATCCGTGAGAATCGGGACATCTTTGCATGGAAACCTTGTGACATGCCGGGTGTACCGAGAGAATTCCTTGAGCACCATCTTAATACTGATCCTAAAGTTAAGCCAGTGCGGCAGTACCTTCGCAGGTTTAATGAAGAGCGTCGTAAGGCGATTGGACAAGAAGTAGCCCGGCTCGTTGCCGCTGGGTTCATCATCAAGGTTTTTCACCCAGAATGGCTGGCTAACCCTGTCCTGGTGCTCAAGAAGAACGGCACTTTCCGCATGTGCATTGATTACACTAACCTTAACAGAGCCTGCCCGAAGGATCCGTTCGCCCTTCCACGCATTAATCAAATTATTGATTCGACGGCGGGTTGCGAACGTCTGTGTTTCTTGGACGCTTATTCGGGATACCACCAGATAAAGATGGCGGTGGCGGATCAGGAGAAGACATCCTTCATAACCCTGTTCGGAGCTTTCTGCTACGTGTCCATGCCGTTTGGGCTCAAGAGCGCGGGGGCGACTTACCAGCGTTGCATCCAAAACTGCTTACACAGCCAGATAGGTCGTAACGTCCATGCTTACGTGGACGACATCGTGGTCAGATCTCACCGCAAGGAGTCGCTCTTAGAGGATCTCAAAGAAACCTTCGACAACCTGCGTGTTTACTAGATGAGGCTTAACCCCACCAAGTGTGTTTTTGGTGTCCCTGCGGGGAAGTTATTGGGGTTCTTGGTATCAGAACATGGCATCGAGGCCAACCCGGAGAATATTGAGGCAATTACTTCACTTGGGAAACCAGCCAAGATTAAGCAAGTACAACATATGGCGGGTCGAATCGCGGCCTTGAGTCATTTCATAAGTCGCCTTGGGGAGAAGGCCATCCCTCTCTACCAGCTTCTCAAGAAAACCGATCGTTTCGTATGGCCAGACGAGGCCAATGAAGCCTTCGAAGCCTTGAAGCGGCAATTAGCTAACCTGCCAGTGCTGGCGGCTCCGGCAGACAAGGAACCTGTGCTCATGTACATTGCGGCCAATTCCAAAGCAGTGAGTGTGGCAGTAGTTGTCGAGCGAAAGGAAGAAGGAAAATAATACCCCGTCCAGCGACCGGTGTATTTCATCAGCGAGGTCCTCACCCTCTCCAAACAACGCTACCCACATTGGCAAAAGTTGGTTTTTGGAGTATTCATGGCGAGTCGAAAGTTGAAACATTACTTCTAGGAACACCCGATCACGGTCGTCAGCTCCGCCCCCCTCGGCGACATCATCCAGAACAGAGAGGCTACTGGACGGATTGCCAAATGGGCCATCGAGCTTGGACCCCATCAGGTGCCATATACGCCTCGGACAGCTATCAAATCTGAAGCACTTGAGGACTTCATCAATGATTGTACCGAGTTACAAATCCCTGAGGAAAGACCATACCTTACATATTGGACCATCTATTTCGATGGGTCCAGGCAGTTGGAAGGCTCGGGGGCTGGCGTGGTGATAACTTCGCCTCAAGGGGACAAGTTTTGCTATGTCCTCCGGCTCATGTTCCCATGTACCAATAATGCGGCAGAATATGAAGCTTTGCTCCATGGTTTACGGCTCACCAAGGAGATGAACGTCACACGGGTGAGATGTTTGGGTGATTCAGATTTGGTGGTGCAGCAGGTTTCTGGCACCTGAGATTCACGAGACCCTCTGATGGCAGCTTATAGACGAGTTGTGTCAGATGTGGCGGGTCATTTCAATGGCTATCAAGTGGATCACATCGACCGACGGCTTAACGAAGCAGCGGACGCTCTTTCCCGCCTTGGTTCGCAACGTAAGCCGGTTCCTCCCAATGTCTTTTTGGTTATATTACATAACCCTTCAGTAAAACTGCCTTTGGAGGAAGATCTAGCGGTACGAGACCCCGAATCTCAACTCATGACGGCTCTTCATGCTACTCCAGACTGGGAGATTCCCTACATGCGTATCTAACCAGAGGCGAGTTACCTACCGACGAGTTGCTAGCTCGCCAAATTGTCCGTCGGTGCAAATCCATGGTCATACACAATGGCGAGTTACACAGACGAAGTACCTCAGGGGTATTTCAAAGATGCGTTTCTTCTAAAGAAGGATGTATGATTCTCAATGAGATTTATGCGGGCGACTGTGGTCATCATGCTGGATCCCGATCCTTGGTTTCTAAAGCCTTGAGACATGGGTTTTATTGGTTGACGGCTCACGCAGACGCAGAGAAGATCGTTCGCCGATGTGATGGCTGCCAAAAGTTTGGACGCTAGATGCATGTACCGGCTCAGGAATTGCGGATGATACCAATCACTTGGCCGTTTGAAGTGTGGGGGCTCGATATGGTCGGTCCCTTCAAAATGTCTTCCGACAAAAAGACTCATCTGTTGGTGGCGGTTGACAAATTTACCAAATGGGTGGAGGCAGAACCTGTTAGCAGTTGTGACGCTGATACGATCGTCAAATTCTTGAAGAAGCTAATTTTCAGGTTCGGATATCCACATAGTATCATTACTGACAATGGTACTAACCTATCCAAAGGCGCAATGCAAGAGTTTTGTTCATGAGAGCATATCTGGCTTGATGATTCCGTGGTTGCACATCCCCAGTCCAATGGACAGGCAGAGAGGGCAAATCAGGAAATATTGCGGGGGATTTAGCCTCGGCTCATGGTACCATTGGAACGCACACCGGGATGTTGGGTCGAGGAGTTGCCATCAGTACTATGGAGTATCAGGAGGACTCCAAACCGCTCCACGGGTGTTACTCCTTTCTTTCAGGTATATGGGGCACAAGCGGTGTTACCAGGTGAAATCAAGCATGATTCCCCATGAGTCGCCCCCTACGTGGAGCAGGATAACGAGTTGGCACGACAAGACACGCTGGAAGCTTTGGAGGAGGAACGTGATTTGGCCGCGTCACGGTCGACGATTTACCAACAGGACTTGCGACATTACCATAGTCGCCGGGTCAAGAGCCGAGCTTCCCAAGAAGGCGACTTAGTGCTTCGTTTGATTCAAGGTCATACTGGTATGCACAAGTTATCACCGCCATGGGAAGGACCGTTTGTCGTCAGCAAGAATCTTCGAAACGGCTCATACTATTGGGTGGATCTTCGCCCAGATCGGCCAACTACGGAGGTTGAGATAACTTGCCCCTTGAACATAGCCCATCTGCGGACTTACTACACTTAGAGACATGAGCTCCCTCTTTTTCTTTATCAGTTTTTAGCAAAATTGTAATCTATGAATTATGAAAGCAATAAAGTCGGCACCCATGCATTTCGGGGTCCTTTGCCGTTTCAGCTTTTGAAGGCATGAGTCTTTATTGTCCTATTTGTCGCCCAAACATGGACGCTATCGAAGTCAAAGAGCGTAAGTCGCCATGCTGCACTTGCTTCAAAATTGGGCTTTGATAAACCACCAAAGAGGACCAATGTTGCCAAGTTGCACGGTCCAAACATAGGCGCCTTATATGGTTTTGAGAATTAAACCGGCTTACTTGGGGGCTACTGGTCCCCAAGTCGTTTTGCAGTAAGAGCGTATACGCTTTTGTAGTCCTATGTCTGGTTTCTTCCTCAACCATAGGTCACTTGGGGGCTTCCACTCATTGAGTTCAGCCTGAATACCCTCTTGTCTAGCGAAAAATTACCGCATTACAAATGGTTATACTGGACTATGTGTTGAACAAGTCGCCACATGGACCTATGTACTCGAGGCGAGTCAATCTGCTATTTGGACCCTGAACTCGCCTTGGTTAAAACATAAAAGGTACTGGCCAGATTCACACATGGAAAATAGAGAAACCATTGGTTTATTGAACCTGCTTCACAGAAGCTTGACTCGCGCCTGATCAGCCAGTCTAAAACAACAAAGCTTTTTTGTAAAAGCTTCCTAAGGGTAACACTAGAGTTTTGCAAACTCATCTTATCCTATCGAAACTCCTTGAGTCGATAAATCTTTTACTCTGAGCCGGCTTTGATTATAACTCGCCCCGGCTCATATTTCTCTCCATAACCCGGGGGCTAATTTATTTCTCGCCATATCCCGGGGGCTAATTTATGGCTTGCCATGATCCAGGGGGCTGGTTTATTCCTGGCCATGCCTTTACTGACTCGACTGCTGATTTTCTTAACATAGCAGGAAAAAATTGGAGGCATTCCTTGGTTTACCAAAAGTTGCAGGCGAGTCATGCATAAGATTCAAGGACTACAAGTGGTTCCATCCAAGAACAATACGGCATGTTACACACATACTAGCAAGACTATTACATGGCTCGCATGGCCAGAATGGGTATCGTCCCCCGAAAAAGGAAGGATCCATGGCCGAGTCAGGCCGCCGCCGAGTCGCCTTGTCTTGAGCTCTCCCCGCCTTCAATCCGTAAGTCGCCCAACTTCTAGTTACACTTGGACAAGGCAATAAACTCGTCTTCATCGTCAAGGAAGAAAGATAGGTCCAAGACAAGATCAAATGGATTCTTGGGACGACTAGGAACCAGGCTAGCAGTTTCATATACAGGAGGCATCACCTTCTTTTTGTTCTCGTCATAGGCGGATTCGTACTTGTTCAGTTCCAAACTGGCTGCTAGTTGAGTCGCCGCGTAGCGAGATTCTACGATTGTTCGGTGATAGTCCACCTCGGTGAATTCTGACCCGTCATCTTTCAGCTCGGGGTAGCCGGTGACTATTTCTTAGGTTTTGAGCTCCGGGGCGTAAGCTAAGCACCGACTTAGGGTGTTCAACACTCCCTTTCGGGCGGTTGATCTTTTTAACTCCTCTATTTGAGGAGGCGGCGTAGATAAGAAGCCAAGCATATGCTTGATGGTCATTACTGGTCCCTTGTTGGCCATCACTGCCTTGATCGATAGCACGCCTCTGGTGTATAGCTGCTCAGCAAAGGTGTACATGGCTCTCAACTTAAGCAGACAGTCGTCCGGAAGGTTGATAGCTCGTGCGCCTGCAAAGGGGAAATCAGTATTTGATAGTTTTTTCTCCCAGATTGGTTAGTCAAACGAGTTCAAAGATAAAGCTTACCAAACATGGCGACTGTCATATTCGACACATACTTTTTTAAGCCGGTCAGCTCTTGTTGGGCGGCTTCCAATTTCTCCTCTACCTGCTCAGCACGCTTCAAGATGGCGGCTTGATCGGCCTTGGCTTTCTTCACAAAAAAATTCTGGTCGGCCTTCATTTTTCTAGATCAGCCTGCAGCAAGCGGAATTTCGTCTCCAACTGGGAGTAAGCATCCTGTTGTCCAGCCAGGTTTTTCTTTAAATCGGCTACCGCTGACTCAGTCTGTGCCATAGACTCCTGGACATCATATTTGGGGAGACAAGTCTCATAATTTTTGCAAGCAATACTCCTGACACTTGGGGGCTAATGTATGATTTTTTATCAAAAGTCATACCATATGCAAGACCCGGCTTATCTTGCAAAAGATGACCCGGCCCTTGGACGCTACAGGTTGAAGTTTTTCTAATACAAGACCCGGCTCATCTTCTAAAAGATGACCCAACCCTTGGGGGCTACAGGTTGAAGTTTTTCTAATACAAGACCCGGCTCATCTTCCAAAAGATGACCCGGCCCTTGGGGGCTACAGGTTGAAGTTTTTCTAAACAAGACCCGGCTCATCTTCCAAAAGATGACTCGGCCCTTGGGGGCTACAGGTTGAAGTTTTTCTAATACAAGACCCAGCTCATCTTCCAAAAGATGACCCGGCCCTTGGGGGCTATAGGTTGAAGTTTTTCTAATACAAGACCCGGCTGATCTTCCAAAAGATGACCCCGGCCCTTGGGGGTTACAGGTTGAAGTTTTTCTAATACAAGAACCGGCTCATCTTCCAAAAGATGAGCCAGTCCTTGGAAGGCTGATGGGTACAGGAAAATACATCAACATACCTCGTGTTTGGTCCTCATATGGCGAAGCAAGCTTTTGTTCAGTTCAAAATCCCTGTCCAGATGACTTGTGAAGTCGGAGCAAAGCTGGTCAAATTCCAGCTTCTCGTATTGGGGGAGTTTGAGGGGTTCTGCATCATCATCAGGGGAAAGGTGACTCGCCTTCGAAGTATGTTTGGAAAGGACGGCAGTTGGGGGAGTGGAGTAGCCAACGCCAGTAACCACGACGTCTGGATCGTCAGTCGCCTTGAGGTGGCTTGGCGGGTCACTCTGACCAGCGGTCTCCATCAAAATGACGGGCGAGTCATCCCGGGCATCGGGAATATCGCCCGCATGAATGTCACAAGCCGCTGTTTGCTCCTCTTCAGCCTCAGGAACAGAAGTGCCCATGCCTAAGGCATCAGATGTTCGGTGAGCAGAAGGAGAGTCGCCGGTTTTTCTTCTCTTTGCTTGTGCCCTCCGACAAAAGCACCAAGGTTAAAAACACATGTCACTGTTTAGAACAATTGGGTTAACAAAGAAGACTTACCCTTGGACACGAATCATCGGCGGGAGAGCAGACATGGCCGAGTTGCCAGATGTGGGAGGAGAAGTCTGACAGAACAAAGACTTGAAATTCACAAAGTGGCGAGTCATATTTCACACAGCAAAAGATATAATAGAACAAGAATGTACCTCGCTGGTGCGTTTCCGACCGATTGTCTTCTCGGGCAGTCCAGTGATCAAGTCGCCAGAGCGACTATGGGTCTTGCGTGAGGGGGTAAATCTTGCTTTCTTCAAAAGGAAATCAGGGTCCATATAAGCATGAGGGTGAGACATGGGCAATTTTCTGCAGATCCGCCTGGCTGGTCTAGGGGAAGGAGAAGGTGAGTCAAAAGAAATGGAAATTACCTCGACTGCATTATTCTTGCTCTCATCATCGTCGCCCTACACATAAGGATGTATGGTGTAAACTTAAGTCAGAACACATAGATAAGGAGCAAGAGAAAAAACCTTACTTCTCAATGTGCCTCGTCTGCGTGTGAGTCGCCAACAAAAGATGAATCCTTTGTGGTGGTTTTCTTTTTGCTCACCGTCTTTTTCTTCTTGGTTGGCACCTTGGTGGACTTCGGGGCGATAGTTTTGGGGCCCCTCCGCCAAAACACATCGGTTTTCTGATGGATGGAGGCAAATCTTAAGCCACGAAAGTTGTTAAGCATAGACAAGACAAAGGGCGGCTCGGATTCTTACTGGTGGCACCGGGTTGGCGTGGCAGAAGGCTTTAAGACCAATCTTGGCGCATTCTTCTAGAGACTCGTCAGTCAGTTTCTTAATGACTCCGACGATTTCACTCTGTGAGAGGTGGCAGTGACTGACACGTTGTGGATGGTCTACTGTGCCGTCGTAATCATGCATCATCCCGTCGTGGCGACAAGTCGATCCCGATGAGCCCGTTGTTGTTCAGGAATTTCAAATCGGAGAAGAGTGGGATAAACTCCGACTCTTCTTCTTCTGTGAGCTTGTCAGGAAATTTGAAGTCCATAGGCAGGCGGTCTGCTCTGAAGCCCAGGAGAGGATTCTCGCCTGGTGGAGAAGTGTCTCGGCAGTAGAACCATGACTCGGCCCAGCCTTTGGGATGGCTGGGCAAAAGAACTGTCGGGAATCCATGTTCACAGCGTCTCTGGATGTTAACTCCTCCAAGCTCGTGGTTGGGACCATTGGGGAACTCGGTCTGGCGGTTTAGATGGAAGAAGTTCCAGAATAAGGGGATCATGGGTTTTCTCTGCAAATATACTTCACACAAGACCTGGAACTGGCATAAGTTGCTGATGGAGTTGGGTCCCACATCTTGAGGATGGAGGTTGAGGAAATGCAGGACGTCCCGGAAAAACTTTGACCCAAGCGGCTTAAACCCATGCTCAAGGTAATCGGTTAAGATCACTACTTCTCCTAGAGCGGGGTTGGGAGTCAACAAGCCTGGGGCGGTTCTCCAACAAATGGTTTCCTTACTGTCGAGGAGACCCGCCTTAACAAATTTTTCAAGTGTGGCATCGTTGACTTTGGTTGGCAACCAATCACACCTCGTAATGGCCATGACTACAAAAAAATGGAGTACGAGGCGACTTAGTAACAGACTAGGAGATGTTCTAACCCGCCGGTATGGGCCTATGGTGTTCGTACAAGAATTGGTAACCCGCCAAAAATTGATGTACGTCATGGCCCGCTATTTGGGCGATCTACGGGTGTATCTTCAAAAATTATTCTAACCCACGCTTCAGACTGGAAGAGAAGGCATCGTGGCTACAGTAGTGAAACTAAGTCGCTATGCAGACTGAAGCTAAATGGCGACTCTTAGAAGTGTTCTTTTCCTTAGAGATATTCTCAACAGGTGAATAAACATATTTCTACAGACAGACGGTAAATTATGGATCTACGGATGGATTAAAATAGAAAGATATCGCCTGGAGTAATGGTGATGAACTACGCATGTAATGCAACTACAGTGTTGGTCAGCAGTATATGGGTTTAAACTAGCAGGAGGACATGATTAAATGGCCGAAGCCTGTTACTACTTAAAGCCAATCACTGGAGCGGGGAATGGATCTAAAGCAGTTCGAGGTGTTCCTCGCATTATGAAGCTAGCTCCCAAAAAGGCTACGGTCATGGCATTCTTGGCCTAACCCTAAGTGGGGAAAGATGTGTACCTGTAAACAGGAGATCGCCGTCGGGGACGAATGCACGGAGCTTCGTGTTCCTTGGCGCCCGGAGAGTCGCGGTCGGTGGAGAAAACTCTAGGAGCCGGAGACGACGTCGGGGCGCTGGAGCTTGGAGACGACGCCGGGGTGTTGGCGCTCGGAGACGAAATGCGCAGGGAAGATGAAGACGAGATGGAGGTTGGTGACGGGGTGTCTTTCCCCCCATTTCTCTTGTTATTTAAAGGGCAGGAACGGAAAACGAGGCTTTCGAGGCGGAGATCGAGGCGACAAGTCAGAGATCGCGATGATGGTGTCTAGATTTTCGGGATAAGCAATTATGGGCAAAAGATTCGTTGACGGTTACAGTGTTTGGAGCCCTGGAACCAAGGGGATGAGGTGACGCCATTTAATACTATATGGCGACTCAGGTTAAGTGCCACAGATGGCGGCTCAACGTTCGCCGAAGGCCGGAAATGAGGAGAGCCGCCCCAAGTTGATGGGAGTTTATTGACACGAATGAATTCACGACAATCTGGGGCATAATGTTGGGGATTTTACCTGTAGGCAACCCGCCCTTAATGGGTCGGGTCATCAAAGGGGCGACTCACCATTAGTTATGCGTTCTATGGCCCAGGAGCTGTAGGGCGGTTCAGAAGGATCGTGCGGATGATGGAACATCAAGGAAGCTCCTGGTCGTGGCGAACACGGCGACTTAGAGATAAGGAAAGCTACTAAGAGTAGGATGGCAGGACTTTGTAAACCCTAGGGCCTCGACCTGTATATAAAGGCGAGTCCCAGGGAAAGGTCTGGTGGGTTAGAGAGAATCGAGAGCTAGGTCAGGCGAGTTGCGCCCTCCTTGTAATCAAAACCACCATTAATCCACACAAAGCAGGACGTAGGCTTTTACCTCTTCACAAGGGGCCGAACCTGGGTAAATCTGAGTCTCGCTTTCGCTCACCCCCTTTGAGTCGCCATCAGGGTGCGATGGCTCCATCTCTAAGTTCTTTCACGAGGATATCTGCCGTGACAAAACCACGACAGGGCCCACTCGATAATACAGCATCACAAGAAGCTTGCGAGCAACGTGACTGAGGAGTTAGTCACGGGATCTTGTCTTATGGAATGAGTAAAGAGACTTGTCGGTAACGAGATTGAACTAGGTATGGAGACACCAACGATCGAATCTCAGGCAAGTAACATAACGATGGACAGAGGGAACTGCATAAGGAAATCATTGAATGCTTGGCATCATGGTTCGACCGATAAAGATCTTCGTAGAATATGTAGAAGCCAATATGGGCATCCAGGTCCCGCTATTGGTTATTAACCGTAGAGGTGTCTCGGTCATGTGTGCGTAGTCCTAGAACCAAAAAGGTCTGCACACTTAACCTTCGATGATGATATAGTGTTGATGAGTTATATATGTTTGTGAAAAGTTGTTGGAAATCCTAGATGAGATCCCAAACGCCACGAGGAGCTCCGAAATTGTCCGGAGGTAAATATTTATATATGGGAAGTCATATTTTGGCTACTCGAAAAGTTTCCGGTTTTTCTGATATTGTACTGGGAAGCTTCTAGAAGGTTCCGGAAACTTCCAGAGGAGTTCGGAAGTCCACCAAGGGTTCCATCAGGGAAGGAGGCGTGCTAGGATTCCACCTCCTCCCACCTTGGCTACGCCCTAGGGCTTGAAGGGGTTGTTCCCCACGCCCATCGACCTATATATACAGGGGAGGAGGCTGTTGGGGAATGTCGCATGGGAAACAAAAAATATCCTACGCAATACCTATCCATGGTGATGATCATCTACCAGAGGGGAGAATCAATCTACATACCCTTGTAGATCGCTAAGCGGAAGCGTATATAACGCGATTGATGTAGTGGAACATCTTCGCAATCCAAATCGCAGCCCGTCCCGCGATCTCATCACGATCCGTCCCACGATCCCATCACGATCTATCACGATCTAGTGCCAAACGGATGACACCTCCGCGGTCAGCACACGTACAGCTCGATGACGATCTCCGCCTTCTTGATCCAGCAAGAGGGGTGAATAGGTAGATGAGTTCTCCAGCACGACGGCATGGTGGTGGTGGTGGTGGAGCTATTCCAGCAGGGCTTCGCCTAAGCACCGCTGAAACTAGACTAGAGGAGAAATAGATCTAGAGAGAGAGGGCAGCATGTGGCTGTTTTTCCGTGTCTCAAAAACCCTCAATATCTCTAGTATATATAGGAGGAAGAGAGGGGAGGAGGCACCCTCAAACCCTCAAGGTTTGGAGGAAATTGGAGGTGGAGGAGTCCTACACCAATCCTGCTAGGAGTAGGATTCCTCCTTTGCACTTGGAAACCCTTTCCACCTTTTACACCTTTGGGTTTTTTGCCTCTCAAACCTCATGGGCCTTAGTGGGAGCTTTTTTAAGCCCACTAGGGTCTAGTTTGTATCCTCCCACAACCCATAAGGCCCCTAGGGGCGTGACACCCCTCCCGGTGGTCCCCGGTACCCTCCCGGCACTCCCGGTACACTACCGATGAGCCCTGAAACTTTTCCGGTGACCAAAACAGGACTTCCTATATATCAATCTTTACATCCACACCATTCCGGAGCTCCTCGTGACGTCCTGGATCTCATCTGGGACTCCGAAAAACCTTCGGTCACCAACACATATAATTAAACTATACCAAAACGTCACTGAACCTTAAGTGTGTTGACCCTGCGGGTTCGAGAACTATGCAGAGATGACCTGAGACACTCTCCGGTCGATAACCAATAATGGGACCTAGATATCCTATTGGCTCCTACATATTCTATGAAGATCTCTATCGGTTGAACCTCTATGTCAAGGATTCACTTAATCCTGTATGTTGTTCCCTTTGTCCTTCGGTATGTTACTTGCCCGAGATTCGGCCGTCGTTATCTCCATACCTAGTTCAATCTCGTTACCAGCACGTCTCTTTAATCGTTCCGTAATACAAGATCCCGTAACTAACTCCTTAGTCACATTGCTTGCAAGGCTTGTTGTGATGTTGTATTATCGAGTGGGCCCCGAGATACCTCTGTGTCACACGGAGTGACAAATCCCGGTCTTGATCCACGCCAACCCAACAGACACCTTCGGAGATACCTGTAGAGAAACTTTATAGTCACCCAGTTACGTTGCTATGTTTGATACACACAAGGTATTCCTCCGGTGTCCGGGAATTGCATGATCTCATGGTCATAGGAACAGATACATTGACATGCAGAAAACAGTAGAAATAAACTGACACGATCATATGCTACGTTTATAGTTTGGGCCTTGTCCATCACATCATTCTCCTAATGATGTGGTCCTGTGATCAAGTGACAACACTTGTCTATGGCTAGGAAACCTTAACCATCTTTGATCAACGATCTAGTCAACTAGAGGCTTACTAGGGACAATGTTTTGTCTATGTATCCACACATGTATTTGAGTTTCCAATCAATACAATTATAGCATGGATAATAAACGATTATCATGAACAAGGAAATATAATAATAACCAATTTATTATTGACTCTAGGGCATATTTCCAACAGTCTGCCACTTGCACTAGAGTCAATAATTTAGTTCACATCACTATGTGATTTTGATAAATCTAACACCCTTACAGTTCTGGGGTTTGATCATGTCTTGCTTGTGTGTGACGACCTTGATTTAATCATACCCTAATCATACACGCAAATGTGTACGCTCAAACTCAAGGACTCACGTGAAGATATTACAACACAACTCTAGACACAAATAGAACATACAAGCTTCATAATACACGGCAGGGGCCTCGAGGGCTAGAATACAGAAGCTCGAAAAACACACGAGTCAGCGGAGGCAACAAATATCTCAGTACAGACATTAAACATGGGGTGCCTTAGAGAAGGCTAGCACAAAAGATACAACCATTGAACGAGGCAAGGCCTCCTGCCTGGGAGCCTCCTAACTACTCTTCGTCTTCAGCGGCCTCCACGTGGTAGTAGGCACCGTCGGGGTAGCAGATTTCCTTGGAAGGATACTCCATCTCTTGGGCGCCATCATCTGGTCGCAGCAACGGATCAAGGGGACAAAGGGGGAGCAAAGCAACGGTGAGTACTCATCCGAAGTACTCGCAAGGCTGACATCTGAACTATGCTAAATATGCATCAGTATCAAAGGAGGGGTTTATATATGGACTGACTGCAACAATGCAAGGAAGAGAGGGAAAGCCTAGTCCTATCGAAGACTAGCATCTTCAGGGGTCTTGCAGTAATAGAGGAGAGTAGAACAAGATAACACAATTAATAGTCATATTGTTGCAGCAATATTAATAAGAGGTCACGCCCACAGATTCTCCCTCGACTCCGTGTGAGGAAGTAATCCCGGAGCAACTATTCCAGTTAAGTAACAGTTGTAGTTGTATAAGATCAGGGCACAACTCCAAGTAATCTTGTAACCGTGGACACGGCTATCCGAAGAGTTAAGTTCTTCCCTGCAGGGGTGCAAACATATTCCCCGTCACGCTCGATAACACTCCGGCCGGACTCATTTTTCTGGGTCATGCCCAGCCTCGGAATATCGACACGTCACAGCCCCACCTAGACTCAACAGAGAGGCCAGACTGTCGGTCTAAATCCTAAGCACAAAGGGGTCATGGGCCCACTTGCCCTCTACGCTCCTGCTATTCGTCATAGACGGATCGAAAAATATCAAATGATATTTCCCGGGTCTCTGGCTACTACCGGTCAGATGAAAACGATGGAATAGTTTCACGTTTGCTATGCTAGGGACGCATGACAAACGAACGGATAGTGTATCCTGGTTCGTCTCGTTCTGCTCATCAACTTTCATGTTGAAAATATGTTCATCTGAGCTACGGTTTAGTTTATATTAATTTCAAAGATTTAAATAATTTCTAGGATTTAATTAATTATTTTAAATGCAACATTATCCAGAATTGTGAATGAGGAAGTCATCATGACATCAGCATGATGTCAGCAGGTCAACTGTGGCTGACATAGTCAAACCTAACATGTGGGGTCACTCGGACCCACATGTCATTCTGTCTTTAGATTAAGTAATTAAGAGAATTATTAACTAGTCTAATTAATCCTTAATTACCTAATTAATTAATTAATTAATACAACTAATTTTTTATTTACTTTATTATTACTATTTTATTAATAAAACATATTTTTTTCTTAACAGTTTTTGAGGGGGGTCCCTGGGCCCCCTGAGTCATAGAGAGTGGGGGTGGCTAGCGTGTGTCTGGAATGGCCAAGACCATGGGATGGCCGGTAGGAGAAACATGCCCCAACGAGGGGCTCAGGCGAGCCGGCACCGGCGGTCAGGGGATGGCCGGCGGTGGGCAGGGTTGAACCGGGGGCAGCATGGCGTAGGGCGACGGCACGCACGACAGGGTGCGCGGGGGTGGCATAGTGAGGGGAGGGGGCGCGGGAGTTCTTATACCCCATGGTGGATGGGCCAGCTGGGGCTGGGCTGGCTTGGGTCAGCCCAGCAGTGGTTGAGGGTTTTTTTGTTTAATTTTATTATCTTCTTATTTAATAGTTTATGGTTTAATTATTTAGAGGCTTTAAAATACTTTCAAAAATGCCTGATTCAACTTTATAAATTATTAGGGCATATTTGTAACTCATCTGACATTTTAATTTTTGCATTCAAAAACTTTCCTCGTTTGACTTACTTTTAAATTCTGAATTTGACTCGGTTTCGAACTAACACGAGATTAACGATTGTAATCACGATGACGTGGCATCATTAGCGTGGGATCACTGTAGCTTAATTACATACAACACTGTAGCAAAAGCGGAGGATGTCACAACTCTCCCCTACTAATAAGAATTCTCGTCACGAGAATTAAGAGGTAGAAGGAAAGAGCTCGGGGTATTCATCATGAAGATGATCCTCGCGTTCCCAAGTGGCTTCATCTTCAGAATGATTTGACCACTTCACTTTGAGGAACTTGGTGACTTCGCGACGAGTCTGACGTTCAACTTGGTCGAGAATGCGTACCGGATGCTCTTTATAAGAGATGTCTTGTTGCAACTCAAGCATATCATGATCCACTGCTCAAATAGGGTCCTTGAAGCAGCGGCGGAGCTGAGACACATGGAAGACATCGTGAACCTGAGAAAGGTTCGACGTCAGTTTCAATTGATAAGCCACTTTTCCACGCCGCTCGAGAAAAGTGAAAGGACCAATATAGTGAGGAGCTAACTTGCCCTTGATCCAAAAATGGTGTGTGCCTCTCATTGGTGTGACACGAAGATAAGCCTTTTCGACAGGTTGATAGACCATATCTTGATCATGATGGTCATACTGACTCTTCTGACGAGACTGAGCAGCCTTCAGACTCTCATGAATAATGCAAACTTGATCTTCGGGATGTTGGATAATATTCGGACCGAAGAGTGATCGTTCTCCAATTTCTGACCAATTCAGAGGAGTTCGACACCTTTGTCCATACCATACTTTCCGAAAGAAATGACACAAGCTCGAAGCATGTCCTCGAGAATTTGGTTGACTCGTTCAACTTGTCCGTGTGATTGAGGATGAAATGCGGTGCTGAAAGACAGATGAGTCCCCATAGCCTTTTGAAAACTTTCCCAGAATTTTGAAGTGAACAAGTTGCCACGGTCCGAGCTGATTACTAATGGAATACCGTGAACTGAAACAATTCTTGACATATAAAGATCTGCTAGTTGACTAGCATTAATTGTTTCTTTGATGGCCAAAAAATGTGCAACCTTGGATAGTCGGTCAATGACGACAAGAATAGCATCATTACCTTTCTGAGATTTTGGAAAACCAGTGATAAAGTCCATTTCAACATGGTCCCATTTCCACTCAGGAATAGAGATAGGTTGCAAAGCACCAGCAGGCTTTTGATGTTCTGCTTTGATACGCCGGCAAATATCACATTCTGCCACATAGCATACAATGGCTTGCTTCACGTTGGGCCACCAGAATCTCTGACAGATGTCTTGGTACATCTTGGTACTACCCGGGTGAATCGACAACGGTGTATCGTGAGCTACTTTCATCACTGCTCCGGACATTCGGTGATTTTCCCTCTTAGTTGGTACGAATAAGTGACCCTTGAAGTACAAGGCGCCATCATCAGCAATAGTGAAATAAGAGGGTTTTCCATTCGCAAGATAGCTTTTAATCATGTCGACATCATCGTCAAAGGATTGCATACTATTGATGCAGAATACAAGATCTGGTTCAACAACCAGGTTACTGAGGGAACCCTGATTAACAACACGAAGGTTCATCTTTTGATACTCTTCACGAGGGGGAACAACGTAACCATGAGGAACAATATGTAGGTTCAGCTTGCGGAATTCCTCTTGCAGGCGATCGTGAACCTTATGGACCTGGACGTGGTTGCAGTATGACTTACGACTCAAGGCATCAGCCATTATGTTAGCCTTGCCAGGGGTATATGATATACTACAGTCAAAATCTGTTATACGCTCCATCCATCTTTCTTGACGTAGATTCAGCTCCGGCTGAGTGAACAGATACTTCAGACTTTGATGGTCGGTGTAGATTTCACAGGATTAACGACAAGGTATTGTCGCCATTCTTTTAGTGCATGAATAACTGCGGCAAGTTCGAGATCATGAACTAGATAGTTCTCTTCATGAGCACGCAGCTGACGTGAGGCATAAGAAATCACTTTGCGATCCTACATAAGGATACAACCTATCCCTTGACGAGAAGCGTCGCAATATATGACGAAATTCCTTTTCGTATCCGGAGGAGCAAGTACCGGAGCGGATGTCAGTTTGTCCTTGAGTGCGTGGAAACTTTCCTGACATTTATCAGTCCACTCATACTTAACACCTTTGTGAAGCAGATTGGTTAAGGGCTTTGCAATCTTGGAGAAGTTCTCGACGAATCGACGACAATAGCTGGCGAGTCCGAGAAAACTTCGGACTTGCTTGACATTCTTCGGGGGAGTCCAGTCAAGAATAGCTTGAATTCGTTCGGGGTTGACTGCAATACCATCCTTGGAAATCATATGACCAAGGTATGTCACTTCGTCCAGCCAGAATTCACATTTGGAATACTTCGCATAAAGTTTATGCTCCCGAAGCTTATATAGTACAAGACGAAGGTGTTCGCCATGTTATTCTTTATTCTTTGAAAATACCAGAATATCATGCAGATATACCACGAGGAATTTTTCGAGGTAGTCCATGAATATATAATTCGTCAATCGAGAGAAGGTTGCCAGGGCATTGGTTAAGCCGAACGACATGACGGTGTACTCGTATGATCCATAACGAGTAACAAAGGCGGTCTTTGGAATGTCCTGTTTGCGAACACGGATCAGGTGGTATCCCAACCTCAAGTCGAGCTTAGAGAAGACTGTGGAACCAGCAAGTTGATCATACAGATCATTTATCTCAGGAAGAGGATATTTGTTTTGAATAGTGTCCTGGTTGATAGGACGATAGTCTTGAACCAAACGATTTGTCCCATCCTTCTTCTTAACAAAGAGAGAAGGTGCCCCCCAAGCAGAGGAACTCGGACGAATAAAACCAAGACGAAGCGAGTTGTCAATTTTTGCTTAAGTTCAAGAAGTTCGTGTGGTGGCATTTTATAAGGACGCTTGGAGATAGGAGTGGTATCAGGTACCAAGTCAATGACAAACTCGACAGCTCGAATAGGGGGAATCCCCGGAAGTTCTTCTTGAAAGACATCTTGGAATTCTCGGACAACTGGAATGGTTTCTCTCCCTTCAAGAGGCGACGCATTTAATGTATTCAAGGCATATAGACGTGCCTCCGCATCTCGGTCGAGATGAGCATGATAGCTTATTAATTCATCTGAAGGGTGTAGGAGGTGGACGGTCTTGGTGGCACAAATGATTGAAGCCGTATGAGCTTTCAACCAGTCCATTCCTAGTATGAGATAAATGTTGGACGACTTTAGTAGGATGGGGTTGGCAAGGAATTCTAATCCTTCAATTTCAACCGGAACATGGGGGCAAACCACACAGGTTCGGCATTCGCCCCCGGGGGTGTTAACCACTATCGGGATGTTCATCTCTTCGCTCCTAATGTCATGCATGTATGCAAAATTTTCCAACATAAAGGAATGGGATGCTCCTGTATCAAACAATACAGAAGCACGAACTGAGTTAATGAGAAGGGTACCCATCACAGTAGCAAGCTGGTCCTGAGCTTGACCCATCTCAATGTTGTTGGCCTGACCACGAACATAAGCATGCTTAGCATTGTTGTTGTGGTTCTAGTTGTTGCCACTGCCAGTTGAAGGAAGTGCCAGCTGATTCGCATTCTGCCTGCAGTCTCGAGCACGGTGACCTGGACGGCCACAATTGAAGCACAACCCATCCTCAAGAAGGAAGGAGAAACTCGAGGCAGTGGAGCTCGAAGCCTCGCCTGCCTAGGTGGTGGAGGAGGCAGGCGAGGTGCAACATAGGACGACCTCGGAGCAGGAGCAGGTACATAGTACATGTTGTTGGGAATCCAGATCTTCCGCTTCTGTGTACATGAGCCCGAAGATGAGCCCATGTCACGGTTGCGCTTGCTGCTATCCTTGTATTCTTGCAGACCAGTCTCAACCTGAATAGCCTTGTTCACCAGGCTGGCAAAATCAGCATAGTCCTGAACAAGGAGTGCCATCTTGATATCAGGGTGGAGGCTCTCACAGAATTTCTCCTGTCTGTGTGCATCAACTGCAATGTCTTCTTCAGCATAGCGAGATAAGTCCGGAAATTCCCGCTGATAAGAATCCACGGTTTTGCTGCCCTGGACAAGGTTGGGGAACTCACGCTTCTTCCGGTCCATGATTCCCTGAGGAATGTAGCAAGTACGGAAGGCAGCCTCGAACTCCGTTCAAGTGATGACTATTCCAACGGGCAGAGAGCGCCGGTGACTATCCCACCATTGAGCAGTGGGACCCTTCAGGAAGTAGGCGACAAAGTTGACATAGGTCGTTAGGGGCACATTGGCAGACTCCAACTCATAAGCAATGTCATGGAGCCAGTCATCAGCATCAAGAGGCTGAGTTGAGCTGCGATAGATCGCAGCGTTGAGGCGACAGAACTCTTGCAGTGTCACGCCTTGTTGCTGGTTCATGTTCGACCTTTGGAACTGATCCCTGAGCCCTTGCATAAACTGGCGGTTCAGCTCAAACTATTGGATCATTCCCGCCATATATTGAGGAGCCGGGGGTGGTGCGTCGTTGGCGGGGCCACGGGGTCGGCCAGCTGGTCTAACCATCCTGCTAAATATTTAACATGGGTAGCTTAGCTTAATGTAATTGCAAAGGCATCGTAGGCATTCAGGAAGTAATCAAGCATGACGAAAGGGAAATGCGATAGATACTTCATAGTAGTTGAGTTCGACATACAGACCCATACATAAGTTCAATTGCAGACCATCGATTACAAATTCGAAATTTGGCGATAACCAGGACGCATTAGACGATGACCTGGACTCACTAGGCGGCACGCAGGCACGTGGTGGAAGAGTACCACAACCAAACATAGCGATAAGGCTACATCAATGTCGGAGAAAACGATCAAATCCAGGTAGCTGTCGGTGATAGAAGGTAGGAACAGGACCCTGCGTTCCGTGGTGACTCTGATGAGGGTACCGCATCCAATCGGGGAGCAGAGGTCCAAGTGCAGCGGTACTACCCCAACATCAGTCCACTCAAGACATGGTCGTAGTTCTGTCCTGCTCGGCTCGAGGATGTGCGTAGGGTGGACCCTCGGGTGGACTGTTGGTTGCAGCTCCGTCTACGCGTCATAAAGATAGGCACGCGTAGCGTACAGCTCCTCTGTCACAGCTCGAAAAGCACGATCCAGTGCCTTAGTGTACTGCACCAGAACCCGATCATCGTAGCGACGTGTCACGTAGGGGTCGCAGACAACGACGTAGGATCGGTTGCTGCGCTCCCGAACGCGAGCAGTGTAGGCGGTGAGATCAGACCCAGTCTCATCCCCAGCTAGGGGAAGGAGAAGGTGAGTCAGAAGAAATGGAAATTACCTCGACTGCATCATTCTTGCTCGCATCATCGTTGCCCTACACATAAGGATGTATGGTGTAAATTTAAGTCGGAACACATAGATAAGGAGCAAGGGAAAAACCTTACCTCTCAATGTGCCTCGTCTGCGTGTGAGTCGCCAACAAAAGATGAATCCTTTGTGGCGGTTTTCTCTTTTCTCACCGTCTTTTTCTTCTTGGTTGGCACCTTGGTGGACTTCGGGGCGATAGTTTTGGGGCCCCTCCGCCAAAACACATCGGTTTTCTGATGGATGGAGGCAAATCTTAAGCCACGAAAGTTGTTAAGCATAGACAAGACAAAGGGCGGCTCGATTCTTACTGGTGGCACCGGGTTGGCGTGGCAGAAGGCTTTAAGACCAATCTTGGCGCATTCTTCCAGAGACTCGTCAGTCAGTTTCTTAATGACTCCGACGATTTCGCTCTCTGAGAGGTGGCGGCGACTGACGCGCTGTGGATGGTCTACTATGTCGTCCTAATCATGCATCATCCCGTCGCGGCGACTCAAGGGAAGGATGTTCCATTCTATCCAGCAGCGAACCAAGTTGATCCCGATAAGCCCGTTGTTGTTCAGGAATTTCAAATCGGAGAAGAGTGGGATAAACTCCGACTCTTCTTCTTCTGTGAGCTTGTCAGGAAATTTGAAGTCCATAGGCAGGCGGTCTGCTCTGAAGGCCGGGAGAGGATTCTTGCCTGGTGGAGAAGTGTCTCGGCAGTAGAACCATGACTCGGCCCAGCCTTTGGGATGGCTGGGCAAAAGAACTGTCGGGAATCCATGTTCACGGTGTCTCTGGATGTTAACTCCTCCAAGCTCGTGGTTGGGGCCGTTGGGGAACTCGGTCTGGCGGTTTAGATGGAAGAAGTTCCAGAATAAGGGGATCATGGGTTCTCTGTGCAAATTTACTTCACAGAAGACCTGGAACTGGCATAAGTTGCTGATGGAGTTGGGTCCCAGATCTTGAGGATGGAGATTGAGGAAATGCAGGACGTCCCAGAAAAACTTTGACCCAGTCGGCTTAAACCCACGCTCAAGGTAATCGGTTAAGATCACTACTTCTCCTGGAGCGGGGTTTGCGGTCAACTCGCCCGGGGCGGTTCTCCAACAAATGGTTTCCTTACTGTCGAGGAGACCCGCCTTAGCGAATTTTTCAAGTGTGGCATCGTCGACTTTGGTTGGCAACCAATCACACCTCATAATGGCCATGACTACAAAAAAAATGGAGTACGAGGCGACTTAGTAACAGACTAGGAGATGTTCTAACCTGCTGGTATGGGCCTATGGTGTTCGTAGAAGAATTGGTAACCCGCCAAAAATTGATGTACATCATGGCCTGCTATTTGGGCGATCTATGGGTGTATCTTCAAAAATTATTCTAACCCACCCTTCAGACTGGAAGAGAAGGCATCGTGGCTACAGTAGTGAAACTAAGTCGCTATGCAGACTGAAGCTAAATGGCGACTCTTAGAAGTGTTCTTTTCCTTAGAAATATTCTCAACAGGTGAATAAACATATTTCTACAAACAGACGGTAAATTATAGATCTACGGACGGATTAAAATAGAAAGATATCGCCTGGAGTAATGGTGATGAACTACGCATGTAACGCAACTACAGTGTTGGTCAGCAGTATATGGGTTTAAACTAGCAGGAGGACATGATTAAATGGACGAAGCCTGTCACTACTTAAAGCCAATCACTCGAGCGTGGAATGGATCTAAAGCAGTTCGAGGTGTTCCTCGCATTATGAAGCTAGCTCGCAAAGAGGCTACGGTCATGGCGTTCTTGGCCTAACCCTAAGTGGGGGAAGATGTGTACCTGTAAACAGGAGATCGCCGTCGGGGACGAATGCTCGGAGCTTCGTGTTCCTTGGCGCCCGGAGAGTCGCGGTCGGTGGAGAAAACTCCAGGAGCCGGAGACGACGTCGGGGCGCTGGAGCTTGGAGACGATGCCGGGGTGTTGGCGCTTAGAGACGAAATGCGCAGGGAAGACGAAGACGAGATGGAGGTTGGTGACGTGGTGTCTTTCCCCCCATTTCTCTTGTTATTTAAAGGGCAGGAACGGAAAACGAGGCTGTCGAGGCGGAGATCGAAGCGACAAGTCAGAGATCGCGATGATGGTGTCTAGAGTTTCGGGACAAGCAATTATGGGCAAAAGATCCGTTGACGGTTATAGTGTTTGGAGCCCTGGAACCAAGGGGATGAGGTGACGCCATTTAATACTATATGGCGACTCGGGTTAAGTACCACAGATGGTAGCTCAACGTTCGCCGAAGGCCGGAAATGAGGAGAGTCGCCCCAAGTTGATGGGAGTTTATTGACACGAATGAATTCACAATAATCTGGGGCATAATGTTGGGGATGTTACGTGTAGGTAACCCGCCCTTAATGGGTCGGGTCACCAAAGGGGCGACTCACCATTAGTTATGCGTTCTATAGCCCAAGAGCTGTAGGGCGGTTCAGGACGATCGTGCGGATGATGGAACGTCAAGGAAGCTCCTGGTCGTGGGGAACACGGCGACTTAGAGATAAGGAAAGCTACTAAGAGTATCATGGCAGGACTTTGTAAACCCTAGGGCCTCGACCTGTATATAAAGGCGAGTCCCAGGGAAAGGTATGGCGGGTTAGAGAGAATCGAGAGCTAGGTCAGGCGAGTTACGCCCTCCTTGTAATCGAAACCACCATTAATCCACACAAAGCAGGACGTAGGCTTTTACCTCTTCACATGGGGCCGAACCTGGGTAAATCTGAGTCTCGCTTTCGCTCACCCCCTTTGAGTCGCCATCAAGGTGTGATGGCTCCATCTCTAAGTTCTTTCACGAGGACATCTGCCGTGACAAAACCACGACAAGGCCCACTCGGTAATACAACATCACAAGAAGCTTGCAAGCAACGTGACTAAGGGGTTAGTCACGGGATCTTGTCTTATGGAATGAATAAAGAGACTTGTTGGTAACGAGATTGAACTAGGTATGGAGATACCAACGATCGAATCTCAGGCAAGTAACATACCGATGGACAAAGGGAACTGCACAAGGAAATCATTGAATGCTTGGCATCATGGTTCGACCGATAAAGATCTTCGTAGAATATGTAGAAGCCAATATGGGCATCCAGGTCCCGCTATTGGTTATTGACCGTAGAGGTGTCTCGGTCATGTGTGCATAGTCCTAGAACCCAAAAGGTATGCACACTTAACCTTCGATGATGATATAGTGTTGATCAGTTATATATGTTGGTGCAAAGTTGTTGGAAATCCCGGATGAGATCCTAAACGCCACGAGGAGCTCCGAAATTGTCCGGAGGTAAAGATTTATATATGGGAAGTCAAATTTTGGCTACCGGAAAAGTTTCCGGTTTTTCTGATATTGTACCGGGAAGCTTCTAGAAGGTTCCAGAAACTTCCGGAGGAATTCGGAAGTCCACCAAGGGTTCCATGAGGGAAGGAGGCGTGCTAGAATTCCACCTCCTCCCACCTTGGCTATGTCCTAGGGCTTGAAGGGGCTGTTCCCCACGCCCATCGACCTATATATACACGGGCGGAGGCTGTTGGGGAATGTCGCATGGGAAACAAAAAATTTCCTACGCAATACCTATCCATGGTGATAATCATCTACCAGAGGGGAGAGTCAATCTACATACCCTTGTAGATCGCTAAGCGGAAGCGTATATAACGCGATTGATGTAGTGGAACATCTTCGCGATCCAAATCGCAGCTCGTCCCGCGATCTCATCACGATCCGTCCCACGATCCCATCACGATCTATCACGATCTAGTGCCAAACGGACGACACCTCCGCGGTCAGCACACGTATAGCTCGATGACGATCTCCGCCTTCTTGATCCAGCAAGAGGGGTGAATAGTTAGATGAGTTCTCCAGCACGACGGCATGGTGGTGGTGGTGGTGGAGCTATTCCAGCAGGGCTTCGCCTAAGCACGGCTGAAACTAGACTAGAGGAGAAATAGATCTAGAGAGAGAGGGCAGCACGTGGCTGTTTTTCTGTGTCTCAGAAACCCTCAATATCTCTAGTATATATAGGAGGAACGGAAGGGAGGAGGCACCCTCAAACCCTCAAGGTTTGGACGAAATTGGAGGTGGAGGAGTCCTACTCCAATCCTACTAGGAGTAGGATTCCTCCTTTGCACTTGGAAACCCTTTCCACCTTTTACACCTTTGGGTTTTTTGCCTCTCAAACCTCATGGGCCTTAGTGGGAGCTTTTTTAAGCCCACTAGGGTCTAGTTTGTATCCTCCCACAACCCATAAGGCCCCTAGGGGCGTGACACCCCTCCCGATGGTCCCCGGTACCCTCCCGGCACTCCCGGTACACTACCGATGAGCCCTGAAACTTTTCTGGTGACCAAAACAGGACTTCCTATATATCAATCTTTACATACACACCATTCCGGAGCTCCTCGTGACGTCTTGGATCTCATCTGGGACTCCGAAAAACCTTCGGTCACCAACACATATAATTAAACTATACCAAAACGTCACTAAACCTTAAGTGTGCTGATCCTGCGGGTTCGAGAACTATGCAGACATGACCTGAGACACTCTCCAGTCAATAACCAATAATGGGACCTAGATATCCTATTGGCTCCAACACATTCTATGAAGATCACTATCGGTTGAACCACTATGTCAAGGATTCACTTAATCCCGTATGTTGTTCCCTTTGTCCTTCGGTATGTTACTTGCCCGAGATTCGACCGTCGGTATCTCCATACCTAGTTCAATCTCGTTACCAGCACGTCTCTTTAATCGTTCCATAATACAAGATCCCGTAACTAATTCCTTAGTCACATTGCTTGCAAGGCTTGTTGTGATGATGTATTATCGAGTGGGCCCCGAGATACCTCTCCCTCACACGGAGTGACAAATCCTGGTCTTGATCCACGCCAACCCAACAGACACCTTCGGAGATACATGTAGAGAAACTTTATAGTCACCCACTTACGTTGCGATGTTTGATACACACAAGGTATTCCTCCGGTGTCCGGGAATTGCATGATCTCATGGTCATAGGAACAGATACATTGACATGCAGAAAACAGTAGAAATAAACTGACACGATCATATGCTACATTTATAGTTTGGGCCTTGTCCATCACATCATTCTCCTAATGATATGATCCTATTATCGAGTGACAACACTTGTCTATGGCTAGGAAACCTTAACCATCTTTGATCAACGATCTAGTCAACTAGAGGCTTACTAGGGACAATGTTTTGTCTATGTATCCACACATGTATTTGAGTTTCCAATCAATACAATTATAGCATGGATAATAAACGATTATCATGAACAAGGAAATATAATAATAACCAATTTATTATTGACTCTAGGGCATATTTCCAACAGTCTGCCACTTGCACTAGAGTCAATAATTTAGTTCACATCACTATGTGATTTTGATAAATCTAACACCCTTACAGTTCTGGGGTTTGATCATGTCTTGCTTGTGTGTGACGACCTTGATTTAATCATACGCTAATCATACACGCAAATGTGTACGCTCAAACTCAAGGACTCACGTGAAGATATTACAACACAACTCTAGACACAAATAGAACATACAAGCTTCATAATACACGGCAGGGGCCTCGAGGGCTAGAATACAGAAGCTCGAAAAACACACGAGTCAGCGGAGGCAACAAATATCTCAGTACAGACATTAAACATGGGGTGCCTTAGAGAAGGCTAGCACAAAAGATACAACCATTGAACGAGGCAAGGCCTCCTGCCTGGGAGCCTCCTAACTACTCTTCGTCTTCAGCGGCCTCCACGTGGTAGTAGGCACCGTCGGGGTAGCAGATTTCCTTGGAAGGATACTCCATCTCTTGGGCGCCATCATCTGGTCGCAGCAACGGATCAAGGGGACAAAGGGGGAGCAAAGCAACGGTGAGTACTCATCCGAAGTACTCGCAAGGCTGACATCTGAACTATGCTAAATATGCATCAGTATCAAAGGAGGGGTTTATATATGGACTGACTGCAACAATGCGAGGAAGAGAGGGAAAGCCTAGTCCTATCGAAGACTAGCATCTTCAGGGGTCTTGCAGTAATAGAGGAGAGTAGAACAAGATAACACAATTAATAGTCATATTGTTGCAGCAATATTGATAAGAGGTCACGCCCACAGATTCTCCCTCGACTCCGTGTGAGGAAGTAATTCCGGAGCAACTATTCCAGTTAAGTAACTGTTGTAGTTGTATAAGATCAGGGCACAACTCCAAGTCATCTTGTAACCGTGGACACGGCTATCCGAAGAGTTAAGTTCTTCCCTGCAGGGGTGCAAACATATTCCCCGTCACGCTCGATAACACTCCGGCCGGACACATTTTTCTGGGTCATGCCCAGCCTCGGAATATCGACACGTCGCAGCCCCACCTAGACTCAACAGAGAGGCCAGACTACCGGTCTAAATCCTAAGCACAAAGGGGTCATGGGCCCACTTTCCCTCTACGCTCCTGCACGATGCATGGGCGTCCGAGGTCAATCCTAACACCCCTTATAAAAGTGTGATGCATATCCGGACCACTCGGTCGCGCGCCGCTCCATTGCTGACGTCTGAACAGCTTCGGCTGATACCACAACGTCAACTACCTATAATTCTTCCCACACACACGGTTAGTGCCTTCTGACCAACCCAGATCAAATACCCAAATCCATTATCATTTTAATTAAGTCATGAACACATCCACACGGGAATCCACCCGCCTAACATCTATTCATCACAGATCCCAATATCATGGTCAAGTACCTGTGTGATTGTAGCATGAGGGGGAATCTGAGGTATCACCCTCGTTAGATTCCGAACGATGTATCCGTCAAGGTGGACTTAGAGGAATCACCCTCGAGGGTCTCACACTTGAGGGGTTGCATGACAGAGTCATCGTCGGGAGTGGTGAAAGGTGGAATCACCCTCGAAAACCATGACCGACTAGCTGTACTACAAAGATATCATCCTGACTACTTAGCGAGGTGTCACCCTCGGTACCCGATAGTAGCTCTGTAGTGCCGCTCAACTAAGGGGTGTGTAAGTGTTGTGTCGGTTCTGGCTCGTCGATTAGGGATCGAGACTTGATGACAAAGCGGGGCAACTGGACTAAGGGGTTAGAGGGGATGACTGCTCCACCTATACTAAACAGTTTTAAGGTGGAGTACTGAAAGTAGGAGTTCATCAAAATTAGGCTATGGATCAGATATAGGAGCTAACTACAACAGTAGCCAAATTCTAATGCAAGCACGAGGGAGAAAGAAATGGGCGATATAGGAATGATCAAGGGGGGTTTGCTTGCCTTGTTTCTCTGCGGCAAAGGCTAGTCGTCAGGAGGGTAGATGTACCCGGCACCAGCGTTAGTCTCAGGGTCTACCGATAAGAAGAGGGGGAAGAAACAATAAATATAAACACAGATGCAAACTAAGCATGACATGGCAATATGCTGGTCTAGGCATGAGCTAAGAGCAACTCTAGCAGACCCCGCATCCCGCCCTGACCCAGAAAATAACTGCCAAAATGCGGGTCGGGGCAGAAAAACCTGCCCAATCATACCCCGCATCCCAATATTTGCGGGCACGGCAAAATCTCGGCCCCAACCCGCGTATTCGCGGGTTTCCCCCTTGTCGTTGCAGTGCCCTGCATATAAGCGGAAGCGGTTGTTGGGAGGGACATATCAGCCCACGCGGGGTCTGAAAAAGCATATTCCACGAATATGCTTTTTTACGGGTCCATTATGCAGGGTCTGCATCTGCGGCTGTGCGCACCGGCCCGCGAAGACATTTTTTCGTGAACTGCAAACATGTTTTGCGGGCCGGACGGATGCGGGGTCTCCTAGAGTTTCTCTAACGCAGTGCTATTCGTCATAGACGGGTCAGGAAAATATCAGATGATATTTCTCGGGTCTCTGGCTACTACCGGTTAGATGAAAACGATGGATAAGTTCCATATTTGCTATGCTAGGGATGCGTAACAGACAAACGGATAACGTACCGTGGTTCGTCTCGTTCTGCTGATCAACTTTCATGTTGAAAACATTTTCATCTGAGCTACGGTTTATTTTATATTAATTTCGAATATTTAATGAATTTCTGGGATTTAATTAATTATTATTTTTGACCGGCTACTGTAGGGAAACACCCCACGGTCTTTTCTCTATATTAAAGCAATAGTAAATATGTACAAAGGAGGAGAAGAATGTACAATAGAAGTAGGGGGTGGGGGTGTGGGGGGATACAAACCTCAAGGAGGTAAAAATGCTATCCATCTAAGGAGATCATCCCTAAAACTAGGTTTGATCCTATGTGCTAGTAGTGACATATCTTGGATAAAACCAGCCCTCCATTTTTTGAACCTTGGTTGCTGATGATGAAAGACCTTTGCATTTCTGACAGTCCATATATTCCAACAAGCAGTGAAGACCACTTCAGTGAAGAAAGGGTGGTGAAAATCTCTTCTTGCAGCTAAAGACGTACTCCACATAGAATTCCCCTGCCATGAGATCTACAGGTAATTCCAAATCCTGGTACTGAAGAGACAGTTGAAAAACAAGTGGTCTCTGTCCTCCTTGATCCTCGCATGGTAGAGAACACAAAGATTTGAGTCAGATACCTTCCAGTGGCGCCTCTCAAGCATGTCTTGAGTGTTGAGTCTATCCATCATCATCAGCCACGCAAACATCTTGATTTTCATGGTACATTAGCTTTTCCAGATCCAGGTAAGCAAGGGGTTTGGCGTGATAGGTTGGTGTATATGGACATAATACTTCTTAGCAGTGTATGGTTTAGAGTCTTTACTCCAGAGCCAGATATCATCAGCATTCTGGTTTATATGAATATTCTAAAGCATAGAGTTTACACAATCCAGCTCTTTGTATGCTTGTTCATAGAGAAGTAAGTGGAACATGGATAGCATATTGTTGCCATGAAAAGCATGGAAAACTTCCTCAGCAGTGCAAAAAGAATCCAGAACAAAAGAGAACAGTCTCTGGAACCTAGCAGCCAGTGGTCTGACAGAATCTCCAGTCAACCAGGAATTAGACTAAAACAAGAATGTATCACCTCTATTTGGTTTGACATAAGTCACAGCTCTGAACATATCCAGACGTTTGTAGATGTCCTTCCACCAAAAGGAACCACAAAGTGAAGTACCTTGGGGAACTGTGTTATGATAGTAAGTGTTCCAAATCAGAGTGACCCAGGGAATATCAGCTTTATTCAACAACTTGTCTGCATGTTTGAGGAGGAGGGCCTCATTTTGGATAGAAAGATTCATAATCCCCAATCCACCCTTCATCTTAGGTCTGCATACAAGGTCCCATGCAGCAAGAGAGGGGGCATGATCTTGACCATTCTTTCTCCATAAACATTGCCTTTGGATTCTTTCTAATTGCTTAAGGATCCCTGGAGGAATATCTAAACTGCAGAGAAAGAAGATAGGAACAAATGACACAGCTGAGCTTAGATACTGCAAACGGCCCCCTGGGTCAGGAAGGAAGAACTGGCACTGAGTCTTCTTTCCATATTATCCACTAATGGCATTAGATCAATTATCGTAGGTCTAGTTCTTCCCACAGGTAAACCAAGATAGGTGAATGGCAAGGAACCCACCTTGCAACCAATACCATGTGCCAATCTTTTCAGCTGATCTTGATCTATGTTGATGAGAAGCAGAGCAGACTTGTGATAGTTCACCTGGAGGCCAGTGGATTGGGAGAACAGAAGTAGCATACTTTTGAACTCAAGCAGTTGAGATTCATCTGCAGGTAGAATTATGAGAGTATCATCAGCATACTGTACTATGGGGAAGTCTTTGTCATGACAAGGAATTGGCAATTGAATGAGACCATCCTCTAATAGCCTGTTGACCAAAGTTTGCAAGAAATCAGCAGCAATTGCAAAAAGAAGAGGAGACATAGGGTCGCCCTGTCTGACCCCTTTCCTGCACATGAATTTTCTGGCAGGAACTCCATTGAGAAGAACAGAGGAGGAGCCAGAAGTGAGCAGCTGTTGCACCCATAGGATCCATCTATCATTAAACCCCTTATGTCTGAGAATCTGAAAGAAGAACTCATGTTCCATAGAGTCAAAAGCTTTTTCAAAATCCAGCTTTAGGATGACAATAGGTTTCTTGGACTGGTGACATTGGTGCAAGTACTCTTGTGTCCAGCCCACACAATCCTGGATGGTTCTTGATTTAATAAAGCCATACTGATTTTTGTGTATACATTTCATAACTTTTAGTTGCAGTCTATTGGCCACCATTTTAGATAGAAACTTAAGTCACATTCCTGTGAGAGAGATAGGCCTAAAGTCACCAACCTACTCAGGGGAGTTCTTCTTGGGAATTAGAGTTATATATGATGAGTTCATGTTTTCAAGTTCGGCAATGCCACCATGGAAATCAGCTGCAAGTTGATAAAATTCATGGCAAATAATAGACCAGCATTTCTTGAAAAAAAAGCCTATTGAAACCATCAGGACCAGGGGCCTTATCAGTGGGCATTTCCTTCACTGTCTGATCCATTTCAGCCTTGGTAAACGGTTATGTGAGCACATCCAGCCCATCCACCTTCTGAATTAGGGACTGTAAATCAAAAGCCATATTAATACGTTGGGAGGAGCCCATCCTATCCTTGAAAGCAGTCCAGAAACAGCTAGCAATTTGTTCATGGTCAAAGATAACATTGCCATCATTCAGCTTAAGAGATGAAATGGAACTTTTCCTATATCTTTCAGTTGCCATGGCATGGAAAAATTTAGTATTCTCTTCTCCCACTTTGATTAAACGAATTGTGGATCTTTTTTTCCAGTAAAGGAACTGTAGATGCAAGAGATGATCCAAATGCAACTTGACAATCATCCTGAATTTAACTTCAGGCCTATACAGGGGTCTTAACTCTTCAAGATCATCAAGACAGAGAACAACCTGGTTGCACCTATAAATGAGAAGCTTTAGCTTGGAGAGGTTAGTTTGCCATTTCTTTAGAGCTCGCCTAAGGTGTTTGAACTTATCCATGATGATGGCAGTAATATGACCTTTCCTGGATGGAATCTGCCAAGAGTCCCTGACACAATCCATGAAGCCATCCATCTCAACCCAATAGTTTTCAAAACGAAAGAGATTGCATTTTGGGATGGAAGTGTTGACAGTGACTACACAGGGGACATGATCAGATACAGTTTTAGCCAAAGGAAGGACTTGTGTCAGAGGATATGATGAGATCCAAGAAGCAGATGTAAAAAACCAATCCAGTTGCTCTAGCAGGGGTGAATCCTGCATATTAGACCAGGTGAAAGATCTGCCTTTAATAGGCAACTCCAGTAGCCCAAGGTGGCCAATGATCTCATTGAAAATAAACATGTCATTTACATCAGCCCGAGGAAGGTTTCTATTTGAAGGAGATCTAATAAAGTTAAAGTCCCCAAGGAGTAACCAATTGTCGTCGGCAGGGATGTTGAAATTATATAGCCAGCTGACAAAGAGATCTCGAGCCTCACCCTGACAAGGTCCATATACATTGACCAGGGTCCAAGTTTCTGGAGAGTGATTGGAAGTAAAGGAGATGACAAGGCCAAAAGGCTGACACTCAATTAAGGTTCTAGTAAGAACGGAGGAGTTCCACAACGTAATCAGACCCCCAGTAGCACCACGGGATGGCGAATATGCAAACTGATCAAATCTTTTAGGACAAAAACTTCTTTCTGATCTAAAATCAATCTGTTGCATTTTTGTTTCCTCTAAGCATACTACAGCGGCCAAACTTTCATATATTTTGTTGCGAACAGCTCTCTTTCGGTGATCAGAATTGAGGCCACGCACATTCCAGCTGAGGACACGCCAACTTTGCGTAGATCTACTATCCATAATAACTAATAGATATAGCACATGTGGAGTTACATAATAACTCACACAACCAAGGTTCAGAACACTGTAACAAAAGATAAGCAGTAGTCTGACAGACTGCAAAACCAGCGAAACATGGTGATAACAACATAGTTTTAAACATCAAAAGATGGGGTCTTTGATTCAGCAGGATCCTCCATAAGACGATCCACCGAGAGCTTCTCCGTAGCAATCCCAAGCTTCTGGCCAGCTGCTTGCAGAACAGGGATTGGTGTTGCTGGTGGAGCCTGTTCTCCCTCCTGATTGTCCATAGGCTTGGCCTTGGGCTTCATCTTGTTGGAAACGTGCATTGGAAGTTCGTGTAACACTGGTTTGAAGCCATCGCGCTTGATCGAGCCTCTCCTGCAGCAACGAACCGAGGAGTCGACAATCGGGGTGGCCAGCTTGCAAGAAACTTTCTTCCTGATAGCAGGTGAAGTAAAACCGACCTCCCGTGATTTTGGAAGATACTCATCGTGTGATACCTCAGTAGTAGCAGCAGTGATGGACCCGATGGGCACCAAGCTTGATCCTGCATACTCAACATCAAAAGCATACGACCACAACCGCTTGGGGATCATGATCGGCAGCACAGGCGGTGTCTGAACATGATGAGGGACATGCATAGTACATGTCGCGCCCATAAGAGATTCAAAAGACTTGGCCCAACATAGCACAGGTGGCAGTGATGGACCGAAGAAAACCCTTGTTCCGCCAACCACCAGGTTTGATTGTTGCATCACCGGACGATTGTATGGAACAATCGCCAAGGGGTTGAACAGAGGCGCCTCCTTAGCATGATGTGCTTCTACTTGCTCTTCGCCAGCGACCACTTCAGCTACTTCAGCAGCAACAACATTAGGAGGTGCAGCTTCAGCAACAGCCTCGTCAGCCGCAGGTTGGACAATGGGCATGTGCACAACAACCTCATCAGCAGCAGCCGGCTGAGGGTCAAGAATCACAACTCCTGAACAGAATTAGAAGAAGTTGGTTGATCAATCACCATGGATTCCTGATCTTGAACAGGTGCATCAGGTTGTGGCTCTGGTTCTGCTGCTTCTGGTTTCCAACCCCATCCTCCACTGACTGGGTCTTGTGGCTCTGGCTCTAGGGGAGGTTGTGGGACCGCGTTCCATCCCAAAGCTGGGCATGGTGGCAGTGCAAAAAGCAGATTGTCATTGATCAGTTGACCAGGAAGAGGGTGCGGGTTGCCATTAAGGGGCATGGGATCCTTGTCATTAGGCATCTGCTCACCAAAATTTGCACCCAAGATGTAAACTGGCGCTGACCACGAGACCTTGGCCCCTCCCCATGCAGCATATTCAGAGAAAGTGACACTCCATGGAAAAAGATTGTCTTGAGGGAAAGAAGCAAAAACAATGGAACGAACCAAATATGGGTCATCGCTGACCCAATGATGGAACTCTCCAAAAGTATTAACAGCATCCCGAAGATCATTAGTATTTCAGAAATCTAGAGGAACTCCAAGTAGCATCAGGCATCCATGGCGGAAACCTGTTTGTCCCCTAAAACCTTCACCATCATTATGACACATGAAACGAACAAAGGTGTCGTTCCCTAGTGCTTGAGGAACCATCTGAACTGTAGCAAAACTCTCCGCGGCATCCCTAAGCTCGAACAGACCAACCCCCTCAATCCACGGCTGAGCCGAGCGAACATGAAAACCCCTATTGAGAAGTAGGGCGGTGACTTCCTGCCGTACCTGGGCCACCAACTCTGCAGGAAGGGCGGGCATTACTTCCGCGATGATGAACTGTTCATGCCTGCGATTGATGGGGTTGGTAGGCATGATGAAGGTCCTTGGGAGGCGATCAGGGCCACCATCGATGATGTTGTGACCCTGCAGAAGGAAGCGTTGGGGATCAAGCTCAAAGTTGACCATAGCAGTCGAACAAGTGGGAGGCGGCGGCATCGATGGCAGCGTCTCAAAGGGAGTCCGGGGAGACGGTGGGCTTGACAAGACCGGGAGGAAGAACTGCTCGGTAGGCTTTGCGGTTTCCCCAAGAATAGCAGAGGTTCCCGAGATGTCTGCAACAGGGGAGGTGGTGGGGCTCTTGCGTTTCCAAGTAAGACAATTATCTCGCATAAAGGAAGTGCAGTCAGAATTGGCAAGGCCCGCATTGCCGCAGGCAGGGCAAATCAACGTGGCGGTGTAGTTGGAAGCGAGGTGCCCTTGAGACAAACAAACCGTGCAGGAAAGAATCTCTTTAACCATGCCATTAATCAATTCATCAAAGAGCTGGTGGTCCTCCTGCGAAGATGGAATATCAGGCTGATGACAATAATCCGGCCCGGTAGGAGGTGTCATTGCCGAAGACTCATTAATGGTTTCGGAGAGTGACCCACTGTTTGGGTAATCCAATGAAAGAGATTCAAACTGATTTGAAACCCCGCCGAGCGCGAAGGGATTAGCTGAGACTGCGCCATCCGAGGAGGAGATCCCATTAATTTTGCCACCTCCCATTAGGGCACCGGATGATCCGGGATGACAGACATGCTGATGAAATGAACCAAAAGTGATATGCGGCGTGGCCGTCGTCCACTAGAGCTCGGCCGGAGGTGAAGCACTAATAATAACACATTCCTGTGGAGGGATCGAATAACCCGCCTTGGACAGAGTAATAAGTTCATCTTGAGAAACAGGGCACCGATAACCTTTGCAAACACCATATTGCTGCAATGCTGCAAAAGTTAATTTTTTGCGAGCAGAAGATCCCAACTTAAGAGAGGACTTAAGAGGTCTGGAATGCATCGCCAATAGACCTAGGGTTGCTCTTCGTTTGGTCGGGCTAACAATGATCCATTCAGGATCTCATTATTTCTTCCATAATTTGAATTCCCGCCGCCAATTAGGGCCACCATACCCCCAAAGATGAAAGAAACATTTAAAACTTGAGCATTTGTACGAGCGTAAATCCAGAATGTAAAAGGCAACTTGCTGGCAAGAGACCTTGAAGGAGAAAACCGAGTCTGCAACTTGGGAAACCCTAAGTTCAATGGTGGAACCTCCAATAGCAGATTCAAGTGCAGCAGCACCAGATTCTTCAGAGAGTCAGAAAGCATGATGGCCAAAAGAGACAACCATTGTGAAAGAGCGGCGATGTTTCAAGGGATGCACCGAGAAGCCAAAGATGCGATACACTTCATCCCCGAAGGCCAACCCAGGAGAAAAATCCAGATCCAACGTGGAACCAGCCATGCAAGCCATGCAGAACCACGTAAAGGTGGGGTATTAAGGTTCACCTGAGAAGATGAGCGGAGCACAAAGGTCAAACTCCGGCTAGAGGTCCAGATCGCCATGGGGTCGCCGAGGTGGGAGGTGGGAGGAGGTGGGAGTCTCCATACTTGGTTTTTATCTTGCCAACTTTTAATTAATTATTTTAAATGCGACATTATCCATAATAGTGAATGATGATGTCATCATGACATCACCATGATGTCAGCATGTCAACTCTGGCTGACAAAGTCAAACCTAACAAGTGGGGTCAATTGGACCCACATGTCATTCTTTGTTTAGATTAAATAATTAACAGACTTATTAACTAGTATAATTAATCCTTAATTACCTATTTAATTAATTAACTAATTAATTAATTAATATAACTAATTATTTATTTACTTTATTGTTATTATTATTTTATTAATAAAACATATATATTTATTTATTTCATTTTATTTTTTATTTCTTAACAGTTTTAGAGGGGGGGGTCCGTGGGCCCCCTCTGTCATAGAGAGTGGGGTGTGGTTAGCCTGTGGCTAGAATGGCCAAGACCAGGGAGACAGGCCCCAGCGAGGGGCTCGGGCAAGCTGGCATCGGCGGTCAGGGGCTCGCCGACGACGGGGCTCGCCGCAGCCAGCGGTGGGCAGGGTTGAGCCGAGGGGCAGCATGGCGCGAAGCAACGACAAGCACGGCAGGGGGCGCGGGGATGGCGCGGTGAGGGGAGGGACCGATGGAGGGGGAAAATAAGAGGAGGAGGGGCTCACAGCTCTTGTAGGGGAGGGCAGTGGGTGTGGGGAGGAGCGACGTCAGGTGATGTGGGGAGGTCGACGGGGTGGACCGGCGAGGAGGAGCCCGAGGTATTGCAAGGACTCGGGACGGCGGTGGCTGTCTCGCTGGGGGAGAAGTGCAGGGGTGCCGGGGCTAGAGGAGACGAGGAGCTCGGCGATGGGGGCTCGGGCCGATCGATGGTGGCCGGCGAGGGGAGCGCCGGCGAGCGCTGGGGAGAGGCCGGCTCTCGCGAGGGAGATGAGGGAAGGGAGAGCAGGGCCTGGCTGGCGAAGGGGGTTGACGAGGGGAGGAACCAGGGGCGGTTCCCCTCGTGGGATGGTGGAATGTGGTGGCGGGGTGAGGAGTGGGGGTGAGGGTGGTTTGGCTACGGTTCCAGGGGGTTCACCCCCTCGTGGATGGGCCGGCTGGGGCTGGGCTGGCTGGGGCCGGCCCGGCAAGGGTTGAGGGATTTTTTTTGTTTAATTTTAGTATCTTCTTATTTAATAGTTTCTATTTTAATTATTTAGAGGCTTTAAATAACTTTCAAAAATGTCCGATTCAACTTTATAAATTATTAGGGAATATTTGTAACTCATCCGACATTTTTATTTTTGCATTCGAAAACTTTCCTCATTTGACTTATTTTTAAATTTTGAATTTGACTCGGTTTCGAACTAACACGAGATTAACAATATTAATCATGGTGACGTGGCATCATTGGCGTGGGATCACTATAGCTTAATTGCACACAACACTGTAGCAAAAGCTGAGGATGTCACATTGTGAGAGAGGTTTTAGTCAACGGGTCTAAACCTTTCAGATCTGAGTGTGCTTTACAAATCTCTATGTCATCCTGTAGGTGCTCCTACCAACGTGCCATTTTGGAACTATTCCAAATGACTGCTCCACTATAGGAAACCGGTTTACTACTCAAAGTCATCTGAATTAGTGTCCAAGCTTCCATCACCGTAACTCTTTACGACGAACTCCTTAATCACCTCCATAATCGAGAAAAATTCCTTAGTCCACTAGTTACTAAGGATAACTTTTGACCGCTGTTCAGTGACTCAATCATGGATCACTCTTTGTACACCTTGACAGCCTCATGGCAAGGCACACATCAGGTGTGGTACACATCATGGCATACTTTAGAGCCTACTGCTAAGGCATAGAGGATTACCTTCGTCCTTTCCCTTTCTTCTCCCGTGGTCAGGTTTTGAGTCTTACTCAAATTTGCACCTTACAACACAGCCAAGAACCCCTTCTTTGCCAATATATTTTGAACTCTTTCAAGAACTTTTCAAGGCATGCATTTCATTGAAAGTTTTATCAAGCATATTGATCTATCTCTATAGATCTTGATGCTCAATGTTCAAGTAGCGTAATCTAGGTTTTCCTTTGAAAAACACTTTTCAAACAACCCTATATGCTTTCCAGAAATTCTACATCATTTCCGAACAACAATATGTCAACCACATATACTCATGAAAAATTCTATAGTGCTCCCACTCACTTTTTGGAAATACAAGTTTCTCATAAATCTTTATAAAACCAAAAGCTTTGATCACTCATCAAAGTACTTATTCCAACTCCAAGATGCTTGCTCCAATCCATAGAAGGATCGCTGGAGCTTGCATACTTGTTAGCATCCTTAGGATCGACAAAGCCTTCTAGTTGTATCACATACAACCTTTCCTCAAGGAAACCGTCGAGGAAACAATGTTTTGGCATCCTATCTGCAAGATTTCATAAATAATGCAGCAACTGCTAACATAATTCCAACAGATATGTAACATCACTACGAGTGAGAAAGTCTCATCATAGTCAACTCTTTGAACTTGTCGGAAACATCATTGCGACAAATCGGGCTTTCTTAATGGTGAGTTTTCACCATCATTGTTTGTCTTCCTTATAAAGATCCATCTGTACTTAATAGTCTTGCGACCATCAAGTAATTCTTCCAAAGTCTACACTTTGTTTTCATACATGGGTCCTCTCTCGGATTTCATGGCCTCCAACCATTTTTCGGAATCCGGGCCCACCAATGCTTCTCCATAGTTCGTAGGTTCATTGTTGTCCAACAACATGACCCCCAAGACAAGGTTACCGCGTACCACTCTGGAGGAGTACGTGACCTTGTCGACCTACGAGTTGTGTAGTAACTAGATCTGAAGCTTTATGATCACTATCATTAGCTTCCACTTCAATTGGTATAGGCGCCACAAGAACAACTTCTTGCGCCCTGCTACACTCTTTGTTGAAGTGACGGTTCAATAACCTCATCTAGTTTCCACCATCCTCCCACTCAATTCTTTCGAGAGAAACTTTTCCTCGAGAAAGGTCCCGTTTCTAGAAACAAACATTTTTCTTCCGGATCTGAGATAGGAGATATACCCAACTGTTTTGGGTGTCCTATGAAGATGCATTTATCCGCTTTGGGTTCGAGCATATCACGCTGAAACTTTTTCACATAAGCGTCGCAGCCCCAAACTTTTAAGAAACGGCAGCTCAGGTTTCTCCAAACCATAGTTCATACAATGTCATCTCAACGTTATGTGGTGCCCTATTTAAAGTTAATGTTGTTGTCTCTAATGCACAACCCATAAACGATAGTGATAATTCGATAAGAGACATCATAGTATGCAACATATCAAATAGGGCGCGACTATGATGTTCAGACACACCATCACACTATGGTGTTCTAGGTGGCATGAGATGTGAAACAATTTTCACATTGTCTTAAGTGTGTACCAAACTCACAACTCAGATATTCATCTCTATGATCATATCATAGATATTTATCCTCTTGTCACGACGATCTTCAACTTCACTCTAAAATAACTTGAACCTTGCATTAATTCAGACGTGTGTTCCATCAAGCAAATACACTAGTATCTACTCAAATCATTTGTGAAGTAAGAACATAACGATATCCACTACATGCCTCAGCACTCATAGGACTGCACATGTCAAAATGTATTACTTCCAACAAGTTACATTCTCGTTCCATCTCACTCGAAAAACGAGGCCTTCAGTCATTTTTCCCATGTGGTTTGATTTGCATGCCTCAAGTGATTTAAAATCAATTGAGTCCAAACGATCCATCTGTACGGAGTTTCTTCATGCATTTATACCAATAGGCATGGTTTGCATGTCTCAAACGTTTCAAAAATGAGTGAGTACAAAGATCCATCGGCATGGAGCTTCTTCATGCATTTTATACCAATATAACTCAAACGGCAGTGCCACAAGTAAGTGGTACTATCATTAATACTTTGTATCTTTTGGCATCAATATTATGAACATGTGTATCACTACGATCGAGATTCAATAAACCATTGAAGGTATTTATTTAAGAAAATAGAATAACCATTATTCTCTTTAAATGAATAATTGTATTGCAATAAACACGATCTAATCATGTTCATGCTCAACGCAAAAATCAAATAACAATTATGTAGGTTTAACACTAATCCCGATGGTAGAGGGAGCGTGCGATGTTTGATCACATCAACCATGGAAACACTTCCAACACATATGTTTCCTCGCCTTTAGCTAGTCTCCGTTTATTCCGTAGCTTTTATTTCGAGTTACTAGCACTTAGCAACTGAACCGGTATCTAATACCCTCGTGCTACTAGGAGTACTAGTAAAGTACACATCAATATCATGTATATCCAATATACTTCTGTCGACTTTGCCAGCCTTCTCATCTACCAAGTATCTAGGGTGGATCCTCTTCAGTTACTGCTCCCCTCATTACAGAAGCACTTAGTCTCGGGTTTGGATTCAATCTTGGGTCTCTTCACTAGAGCAACAACTGGTTTGCCGTTCCATGAAGTATCCCTTCTTTCCCTTGGCCTTCTTGAAACTAGTGGTTTTACTAACCATCAACAATTGATGCTCATTTTTTGATTTCTACTTTCGTGGTGTGAAATATTGCGAATAGCTCAAGGATCATGATATCTATCCTTGATATGTTATAGTTCATCACGAAGCTCTAGTAGGTTGGTGGCAGTGACTTTGGAGAACCATCACTATCTCATCTGGAAGATTAACTCCCACTCGATTCAAGCGATTGTAGCACTCAGACAATCTGAGCACATGCTCAACGATTGAGCTTTTCTCCTTTACTTTGCAGACAAAGAATCTTGTCAGAGGTCTCATACCTCTCAACAAGGGCACGAGCATGAAATCCCAATTTCATCTCTTGGAACATCTCATATGTTCCGTGACGTTCAAAACATCTTCTGTACCTCAATTCTAAGCCATTAAGTATTACACACTGAACTATCACGTAGTCATCAAAAACGTGTATGTCAGATGTTCGCAACATCCACAGACGATGCTCGAGATTCAGCACACCGAGCGGTGCAATAAGTACGTAAGCCATCTGTGCAGCAATGAGGACAATCCTCAGTTTATGGACCCGGACCGCATAACTGCTACCATCATCTTTCAACTAAATTTTCTCTAGCAACATATCTAAAAACACTAGAGCTACAGCGCAAGCTACAACATAATTTGCAAAGACCTTTTGATTATATTCATGATAATGAGTTCAATTAATCATATTACTAATAACTCCCATTCAAATAGACATCCCACTAGTCATTCCAGTGGCGCATGATCCAAATCCACTAACTCAAGTCCGATCATCACGTGACTTGAGTTTAGCTTCAATCGTGAACACATCCATGTTTAGCATATCAACTATATGATTCATGCTTGACCTTTAGGTCTCTTGTGTTCCGAGGCCATGTGTGTACATGCTAGGCTCGTCAAGTTTAACCCAAGTGTTCCGCGTGTGCAACTGTTTTGCACCCATTGTATGTGAACGTTGAGTCTATCACACCCGATCATCACATGGTGTCTCGAAACAATGAACTATCGCAATGGTGCACAGTTGGGGAGAACACGATTTTATATTGAAATTTTAGTGAGGGACCACCTTATAATGCTACCGTTGTTGTAAGCAAAATAAGGTGCATAAAAGGATTAACATCACAAGAAAATATGATCTCCATCGTATGGCCATGAACTTGTGCTTCTTGATCTCCATCACCAAAGCAGCAACATGATCTCCATCGTCACCGACACCGCACCATGATCTCCATCATCGTGCCGCCATCGAGGTTTTCGCGCTATCTATGCTATTACTACTAAAGCTACTACCTAGCAATATAGTAAACGCATCTACAAGCACAAACGTTAGTTTAAAGACAACCCTATGGCTCCTGCCGGTTGACGTAGCATCGATGTGCAAGTCGATATTTAACTACTACAACATGATCATCTCATACATCCAATATATCATATCATGTCTTTGGCCATATCGCATCACATGCATACCCTGCAAAAACAAGTTAGACGTCCTCTAATTTGTTGTTGCATGTTTTACGTGGCTGCTATGGGTATCTAGTATGATCGCGTCTTACTTACGCAAAGCCACAATGGTGATATGCAAATTGTTATTTAACCTTCTCCAAGGACCGCCTCGGTCAAATCCGATTCAACTAAAGTTGAAGAAACAGATGCCCACCAGACATCATTATGCAACAAGTTGCATGTCAGTCGAGGAAACCGGTCTCTCGTAAGTGTACGAGTAAGGTTGGTTCGGGCCGCTTCAATCCAACAATACCACCGAATCAAGAAAAGACTAAGGATAGCAGCAAATTGAACATCAATGCCCACAAAATCTTTTGTGTTCTACTCGAAATTTGATCTACGCATGAACCTAGCTCATGATGCCAATGATGGGGAACGTTGCATGGGAAACAAAAAAATTCCTACGCACCTGCAATACCTATCCATGGTGATGATCATCTACGACAGGGGAGAGTGAATCTACATACCCTTGTATATCGCTAAGAGAAAGTGTATATAACACGGTTGATGTAGTGGAACATCTTGGCGATCTAAATCGCAGCCCGTCCCGCGATCTCATCACGATCCGTCCCGCGATCCCATCACGATCCATCCCGATCTAGTGCCGAACGGACGACACCTCCGCGGTCAGCACACGTACAGCTCGATGACGATCTCCGCCTTCTTGATCCAGAAAGAGGAGCGAAGAGGTAGATGAGTTCTCCGGCATGGCGGCATGGTGGTGGTGGTAGTGGAGCTATTCCAGCAGGGCTTCGCCTAAGCACCGCTAAAAATAGACTAGACGAGAAACAGATCTAGAGAGAGAGGTCAGCACGTGGCTATTTTTTGTTTCTCAAAAACCATCAATACCTCTAGTATATATAGGAGGGAGGGAGGGGAGGAGGAAGGGAGGGGAGGGGAGGAGGCAGCCCTCAAGGTTTGGACGAAATTGGAGGTGGAGCAGTCCTACTCCAATCCTACTAGGAGTAGGATTCCTCATTTTCACCTTTTCCACCTTTGGGTTTTTTGCCTCTCAAACCTCATGGGACTTAGTGGGAGCTTATTTCAGCCCACTAGGGGCTGATTTGTATCCTCCTACAGCCCATAAGGCCCATCCGGGCGTGACACCTCTCCCGATGGTCCCCGGTACCCTCCCAGCACTCCCCGTACACTACCGATGAGCCCAAAACTTTTCCGGTCACCAAAACAGGACTTCCTATATATCAATCTTTACATCTGGACCATTCTAGAGCTCCTCGTGACGTCCTAGATCTCATCCGGGACTCCGAACAACCTTCGGTCACCAACACATATAATTCAACTATACCGAAACATCACCGAACCTTAAGTCTGCAGACCCTACGGGTTCGATAACTATGCAGACATGACCTGAGACACTCTCCGGTCAATAACCAATAGCGGGACCTGGATGTCCATATTGGCTCCTACATATTCTACGAAGATCTCTATCGGTTGAACCTCTATATCAAGGATTCAGTTAATCCCGTATGTTGTTCCCTTTGTCCTTCGGTATGTTACTTGCCTGAGATTCGATCGTCGGTATCTCCATACCTAGTTCAATCTCATTACCAGGAAGTCTCTTTACTCGTTCCGTAATACAAGATCTTGTAACTAACTCCTTAGTCACATTGCTTGCAAGTCTTGTTGTGATGTTGTATTATCGAGTGGGCCCCGATATACCTCTCTGTCACACGGAGTGACAAATCCCAGTCTTGATCCACGCCAACCCAACAGACACCTTCGGAGATGCCTGTAGAGCACCTTTATAGTCACCCATTTACGTTGCGATGTTTAATAAACACAAGGTATTCCTACGGTGTCCGGGAGTTGCATGATCTCATGGTCATAGGAACAGATACATTGACATGCAGAAAACAGTAGCAATAAACTGACAGGGTCATATGCTATGTTTATAGTTTGGGTCTTGTCCATCACATCATTCTCCTAATGATGTGATCCCATTATCAAGTGACAAAACTTGTCTATGGCTAGGAAACCTTAACCATCTTTGATCAACGAGCTAGTCAACTAGAGGATTACTAGGGACAGTGTTTTGTCTATGTATCCACACATGTATTTGAGTTTCCAATCAATACAATTATAGCATGGATAATAAATGATTATCACGAACAAGGAAATATAATAATAACCAATTTATTATTGCCTCTAGGGAATATTTCCAACAGAGGCTCCCCAAGAGCACACACGAAGCCCTAGGCGCCCCTCTCTCTCCCTAGATCGTTTTCTCCTCCGTTCATGATTTCGGCAGTGCTAGGCGGAGCCCTGCCGGTATAACACCACAACCTCCACCACCACGTCGTCGTGTTGCCGAAGAACTAATCTACCACTCCATCCTTTCTCGCTAGATCGAGGAGGCGAAGACATCATTGAGTTGTATGTGTGCTGAACGCAGAGGTGCCGTCTATTCGGTGCTAGACGGGACGGATATCGAGTGGATCTGAAGAGTATGAAAACATCAACCGCATTTCTTAATGCTTCCCGCATAGCAATCTACAAGGGTATGTGGATGCACTCCCCCTCCCGTAGCTATACATCTCCATGGATAGATCTTGCGTGTGCATAGGAATTTTTTTGTTTCCCATGCAACGTTCCCCAACAAATTGGATATAACATGATAGATACTTATCATATGCAATGAGGGACAGGCGTACGCTAACACACTTTCCGTACTTGGATCATATGAAGTTATGATTGGACCTCTAGCTAGCATCCGTAACTACTAGAAATGCTCTTTACAACCATACCCAATCATAGTATTAAACATCAAGTACTCTTTACTCCCATACGCAAACAACTCCCTTACTCAGGTTTCTATTTCAGTCACTCACCAACCCACTATAAAAAGAATCATGAACATATTGCAGATCCTCCAGCATGAATCCTTCACATGTGTGGGTCATGGAAGGCACCTTTGTACAACACCATATCAACATATAGCTCATATCAATAAAATCATACCACAATTAACCCGTAGGACAAAAAATATCTACTCAAACATCATAGGATAGCCCCACATCATTGGGTAATAATATATAGCATTAAGCGCCATGTTTAAGTAGAGATTACTGCAGGGAGAATAGGGTTTACACCGCTACATAGGGGGGAGAGTTGGTGGTGACAGTGGTGAAGTTGTTGGTGTAGATCGTCATCACGATGGTTTCCCTAGCTGCGCTACGGCGACACATTGGGAGAGGGAGGAGACCCCCCCTCCTTATTCTTCTTCCTTTGTCTCCCCCATATATGGGAGGAGAACTTCCCCTCTAGTCGATGGTCGCCATGGCTCCCGGAGGGACGGAGCCCCTCTGAGATTGGATCTATCTCTATGTATCTCTTCTGTTTTCTGCACCATCACCATTTCTTAAATATCCAGAGATCTGTAACTTTGATCCGGCTGAAAAATTGAGAGGATTTTTATCGCGAAGTAGGCCTTCAACCTTTCACGGGGAACCACAAGCCATCAGGGCGTGGCTAACCCCCCTGACCACACCTTGTTGGCTTATGCCTCCCTCGGGCACCTTGTTGCGTTGATTCTTCTTACCAAAATTCACATATATTCCAGAAAAATCTTCATCCATTTAATCGCATTTGGACTTTTTTGGTATGGAATTTATGCGAAAGAGAGAACACACAAAAAACAGAAACACTGGGCACTCGATAAGTAAGTTAGTCCCAAAAATAATATAAAATTTTGCCAAAAGTATATGAAAGTTGTAGAATATTGGCATGAAACAATCAAAAATTATAGTATGATAGAGATGTATCACCAATCTTAGGCTCTTTTCACTCCTTATTCCTTCATCCATTGTGGTCTCACCCAAAACTTGAAAACTTCAATCACACAAAACTTAACAAAACCTTCATGAGATCTATTAGTATAAGAAAGCGAATCACCACTCTAAGTACTGTTGCAAACCCATTAATATTTTATTATTGCATTATACCTACTATATTCCAACTTTACTATGTCTTATACACCCCGATACAATCCATAGATTTATCAAAATAAGCACACAATGCAAGAAAAATAGGATGTGTCCGAAACAGAATAGTTTGTAGTAAGCTGAACTTTGACCATACTTATGTAACTCTAAAAATTCTGCAATCTTAGGAAAATGTAGGAAATCTCTATATCAATCTTGTGTAATAAATTCGGAATTATTCGTCACTCAAGTGATTTTTAACAATTCTTCTATTGGACATAAAAGTTTGTGTTTTCCAACAAGATCAAATCAACCATCACCCAAGCCATCCTAAAGGCATTACTTGGCACAAACATTAAAAACATAAAAAGCACAATCATAACAAAGCATAATTGTTTAATTATTGGAAAACAGAAAAGAAACAAAAATTTAAAGGATAATTATTGGGTTGCCTCCCAACAAGCACTATTATTTTACGCCCCTAGCTAGGAATAATGCATAGATTCAAGTATTGTCTTCTTTAGTTTTTTCTCCATAGGTTTCCCTCATGATTAAATCATATGGTGACTTAATTCCAGTTCTAGCGCAGTGTTCCATACCAGATATTAATGGAAACTAAAATTTAGTATTCCCTTCTTTCATATCAATCATGGCACCTATAGTTCATAAAAACGGTCGACCAAGTATTATGGGACAAGACGGATTACAATCAATATCAAGAACAATAAAATCTACACGCACATAGTTCCTATTTGCAAGAATAAGAACATCATTAATTCTTCCCAAAGGATTTTTAATATTAGAATCCTCCAAGTGCAAATTAAGAACATATTTCCAACTTGGTAAAACCTAGTAGATCACATAGAGATTTCAGAATTGTGGAAACACTAGCACCCAAATCACATAAAGTATTACACTCATAATTTTTTATCTTAATTTTAATGGTGGATTCAAATTCATCATATAATCTTCTAGGAATTGAAATCTCTAGTCCTAGCTTTTCTTCTAAACTTTCATCATCTCTTCTACAATATGTTTAGTAAAAGCTTTATTTTGTTCATATGCATTAGGTGAATTTAGCATGGGTTGCAACAAAGAAATACACTCAATCAAATAACAACTATCATAATTAAAATCTTTGTAATCCAAAAGAGTGGGCACATCACTAGCTAAAGTTTATACCTCTTCAAATCCACTTTTACAATTTTTCCAACAATATTTTCACGCTCCGAATCATGAGGACGCCTTCTAACTAAAGCTATCTCTTCTTTAGTCCTCTTATCATCAATTTAAATATTTCTAAACAAGGAATCAATAGAAGAAACACCTCATTTGAACATGTTTATATTTACTATCGTCTAAAGATTCCAGCTTATTGCCATTTGATTTACTAGTGTAGCTTGTGCATCGGAGTTTTTTCCTAGCATTTTTTTAGTATTAGCAAACTAAGATTGAAGATTAGAAACCTCCCAACCGACATGATCTAGTTGTTTTGCGATAGCATCAAGTAAATAGAATGTTCCCCAAGTTCTTCGGTAATTTTTTTGTTGTGCTCAAATTGGGTAGTCATATAAGCCCTAGTGATTTTCTCGATTTCTACCAATATATTGGGATAAGAAATACCATGACAATCCTCTTTAAACATTGTGACTACGTGAACAAGATCGCAAGCAAACAAAATATTAAACAAGAAAAGGGCAAACAAAAAATATTTTTGTATTTTTGCAAAAAAACGTTTTAAAAGTGGGGGAGATGAAAACGAGAGGCAAATGGAAAATGGAGTAATTGCAAGGAGATGAGAGTTTATGCATAGGTGCGTGATAGATGTTGATGATATCTCCTCGGCAACGGCGCCAAAAATTGGCAAGTTGGCGGGAGACTATCTTGACTTGATCCTCCTCAACAATGGCGCTAGAAATTCTTCCTGATTCCTTGTATCTGCGTTGGTATTTCCTCGAAGAGGAGGCAATGATAAAGCACATCAAAGGTAAATCTTTCCCTCAGTTATGAAACCAAGGTTATCAATCCAGTAGGAGAACCAAGCAACACTATGTAAACAACACCTTCACACAAACAACAAAAACTTGCAACCTAACGTGTAAGAGGGGTTATCAATCCCTCCACAGTATCAAGATAGATTAAATTGTGTAGGTTTCGGTAAATAGATCTAGCAAAAACACAAAATAAAACAAATAAATATAAATTTTAGTAAGGTATTTTCGGTTTAATATGATAGGAAAATAGACCCGAGGGTCATAATTTTTGCTAGATGCTTCTATCAAGAAAATAGCATACGGTGGGTAAACAAATTACTGTTGGGCAATTGATAGAAAAGTGAATAATCATGACGATATACAAGGCAATGATCATGTATATAGGCATCATGTCCAAGATTAGTAGAACGACTCCTGGCTGCATCTACTACTATTACTCGACACATCGAAAGTTATCCATCATGCATCTAGTGTATTAAGTTCATGGAAAAATGGAGTAACGCAATAAGAACGATGACATGATGTAGACAAGATAAACTCATGTATGAATAAACCACATCTTGTTACCCTTAATAGCTAAGATACATGTGTGTCATGTCTCTTTCTGTCATTGAGATTGAGCACCGCAAGATCAAACCCATCAGAAAGCACCTCTTCTCATGGAAAGAAAACTCAATCTAGTTGGCCAAACCCAAACAAAATTTTGGAGAAGAAATATGAGGCTATAGCAAGCATGTATATAAGAGTTCAACAAAGACTCACATAATATTCATGGATAGAACTGATCATAAGCTCACAATTCATTGGATCCCAACAAACACACCGCAAAAAAGAGTTACATCAAATAGATCTCCAAGAACATCGAGGAGAACATTGTATTGAAGATCAAAAAGAGAGAAGAAGTCATCTAGCTACTATTCATGGACCCGCAGGTCTATGGTAAACTACTCACGCATCATCAGAGGGACAACAAGGATGATGTAGAACCCCTCCTGATTGTTGCCCCCTCCGGCAAAGTGCCGGAAAAGGCCTCTAGATTGGATGTGGTGGTTCTTGAACTTGCGACAGCGGAAACTGTATTTCCTTGACTCCCCTAGGGTTTTGGGATTTTAGAGTATTTGTATAGGTGGAGGTAGGTCAGGAAGCTTCTCGTGCGCTCCACTACAAACTAGGGCGCGTTTGGGGCCTCTAGCGCGCCCTGGTGGCTAATGGGACCCGCGGGCCTCCTCCCTTGTGCTCCTTTGGCTCCCTCGGTGTTTTCTGGGCAGTAAAAAACCCCCAAAAAGTTTCATAGCATTTGGACTCCGTTTGGTATTGATATTCTGCAAGGAATAAACAATCAAAAAACATTAACTCGCACTAGGCACTATGTAAATAGGTTAGTCCCAAAAATGATATAAAGTTGTTAGTAAATGTATATAAAACGTCCAAGTTTGATAATATAACACTATGGAACATTCAAATATTATAGATACGTTGGAGACATATGAACTGGCTAACGGAGCTTCGGACATATGAACTCGCTAGTTGGCTAGCGGGGATTTAGCCTGGCTAGTTGGCTAACTATGTTTTCTCCTTTTCTTTCATTTTCTCGTTTTCTGATTTTCCTTTTACTTTTATGTTTTATTTCTAAATTCCTATATGTTTTGAATTTAAATTTTCTTTCGAAAGAGTATAATTTCTAAATCCTAAATGGAATATCTGTGAATTGATGCACATTTCTCTTGGGCTTTTTGGGCAAACAATTCCTCCTCTTATATATTCTTTGTATATGAATTTAGTTTCAAAACCATATTTGTTTCAAATTCGTTTTAGAAAATTGGCAGGGGTCTAGGTCATTAACTGGACTTGTGAAACTTATCTTCTTGCCAAAATAAATGCAACCCCCTTTTAAATAATTTCCCTTTGGATTCGTATTGACTTTAGAATGAGTTCCACTCAAATCCTTTTTACGGGAAAAATTATTTGGCTTGAATATTCTTGGTAATTATTAAGACTAGTCTTATAAATAATTAATATTTCAAAATGGTTTCGTTTCAACTAATAGCTAGCTAGGTCTCCACTAGTTGCATTGGTGTTTCAACCCTTTTGATCAAACAATCCACAAGTTTTAACTAACAATCAATCAATCAATGGGTTGTTGGGGGGATTTAATTTCCTATGAAATTTTTAACATACCAGATTTGGGGAAAATCTTGGATGTCATAGTCCGGCAGGCTTGGCGGGCAATCCAACCGGATTTATGCTTGAGAACTCCTCTTCCTACTTGGTGGATGCCATTAAGTGTTTCGAGAAAATACTTGAAGCAGGAGATATGGAGCAGAGATTTGGTGCGATTTTGGACCAACGTCTGGCATTATTTAAATAACAGGCGAAGGCGACGAGCAAACCAGCGTTGTGTTTAATGTCTGCTGGTTAGCGAATTGACGTGTCGCCTGACTATGTTTCTCAGCATACGTACGAATTTAATGGAGGAAGACATGTAGTGTGGAGTTGTTTGAATGCAGTAAAGATGCATGTTCAGCCGGACATGCAACGGGTGGCGTTCTATGGATGGGCGTGTCACGTAAATGCCGACAATCAGAGGTTGCGTGTACTCTGGCTCGACATCAATGTAGAGCAGCTGCTCTACAATGAAATGAATGCGGGCAGCTACCGAAGGGCAAGAATGCACACGGGCGAGAAAGGAGGGTTTTGGTTGGGCCATGGTTGGCAGAGGCCGACGTGGCAGCTATCCACACGCCCGCACCCCCTCTCACACACACTGTCTCCGGTATATGGGGAAAACACGTCCGGATCGGCCTGCGGACCGATGCAGGTCCGCGCTGGAGGATAAAATTTGTCTGGAGCATGCGGGACGGTAGTTGCGATGATTAAATGGTCGGCAATGGAGATACCCTAATAGACCATCTTCTTACTAAGTGTAAGACGTTTTTAAACTACCAAAACGACTTACATTACAAAACAGAGGCGGTAGCTACTGCAGAGTGGCATGATCGGAAATCAAGCGTAAATAAGAACGAGATTTACCAACCTATAAACATACCCCTTTTTACATAGGATCGCAAAGCATACTGTTAAGACTGTAAAGAAATAGTGTAATGATCTCACTTGATTGATGTCGATGATGTACAAATATATATCCTTGGAAGGTACGTGTTGCATATGCGTGACATTTACAAGCGAAGGTTTGAAAGGATGCGTCTGTTACATTAGGACGCGACCCATCGGGAGAGAAAACCGCATGTTGGTTTGTTAAGTGGGATTTCAATTAATTAAACAAACTAATTAATCCTAACACCCCCTAAGCTCTGCTTCAATTATTCTTGTAAATATAATCATCAACATATTGGTCATCATCGTCATGATTAGTCTCCTCCAAAAACCGTGTAGGAAAAATATGAGATATCTACAATATGCCATTAAAAACTCCTTTCAAAATCGAACTAGGAAAATAAGGTTAAATCGACATATCATAATGCATGTATTACTATTGGCTCATTAAAAACCTTCCATAAGAAATCATTCAAGAAAAACTTATGAAGGAAAAGACACAATATCAAGGATCCGAGGATCACAAACAGATTATTATTCACGGATACACTTCCCCTCAACTTTGCAAGTCCCGAAGTCGCTTCATACCAATTCCTTTGATATACTTCTCAAATGAAGAACTTGGCAATTATTTTTTTAAAAAATTAGCAAGATTATCACATGACTTCCTTTGTAAAATATTTATCTCTCCAGTTTCCTATAACTGATGGGGATAAAATAGCTTACGAGAAATATGCTTTGTAATATTACTTTTTATATAACTTGTTTGCATCTGTGCAATACATGCAGTATTATCTTCATAGATAATGGTGCGTGATTCCAATGATCCAATCCCACTTAAACTTTCAATAAAGTTTATCATTCTGCGAAACCATACACATTTGTGTGATGCTTCAAACAAAGCAATAATTTCATAATGATTCGTGGATGTAGCCACCAGAGTTTGTTTTGTCGATTTCCAGGAAAAGGTCGTACCTCCACTCAAGAAGACAAAACCTGTCCGTGATCTGGCATTATGGGGATCCGATAGGTATCCAACATCGCAATATCCCACCATGGTCTTATCTTGATTTTTCTCATAGAACAAACCAAGATCTTTGGTGCCTTGAAGATATCTGAAAATGTTCTTCACACCAACCCAATGTCTCTTAGTTGGTGATGCATTGAATCTAGCCAATAAATTTACTGCAAATGATATATTAGGCCTGGTGCAGTCTACTAGATACATTAGTGCTCCTATAGTAGTGAGGTAAGGAAACTCATGTCCTAATACCTCTTCATCATCATCCTTAGTTCTAAGTGGGTCTTTATCTCTATCAAGAGATCTAACAACCATTGGTGTTTTCGATGGATATGCTTTATCCATATTAAATTTCTCAAGAATCTTTTGGATATAAGCACACTGATGAATGAGTATTCACGGAGGAAGATCTTCAAGTTGTAAGCCCAAACAAAATTTAGTCTTACCCAGATCTTTCATCTCAAACTCTGTCTTAAGATGATTACCTGCCTCATGTATTTCTTGTGTAGTCCTAATGATATTTAGATCATCCACATACAAGGAAATAGTACAAAATCCATCTTTAGATTTCTTGATAGGCACACATGGGCAATCACTATTATTTGAGTAACCCTTCTGAAGAAGGAATACACTCAGTCGTTTATACCATATTCTTCCCGACTGCTTCAAGCCATACAATGACTTCTGAAGCTTTACGCAATACATGTTACGACTAGCCTTCGGATTTGCAAGCATCATTCCCTCAGGAACTTTCATATAAATATCAGTCCAGTGACCCATATAAATATGCAGTCACAACATCCATTAGTTGGGTAGACAAATTCATTTTCACTACGAGTGATTTTAAATATTGGAACATTGTTCCACTCATAATAGGAGAATATGTTTCATCATAATTGATGTCGGGTCTCTGCGTGAACCCATGTGCTACAAGTCTCGCTTTGTATCTCACCACCTCAATGTTTTTGTTCCTCTTACGAACAAAAACCCATTTTGCTCCCCTCGGGAACACATGCTCAGGAGTGGGTATTAATGCAGTAAATACCCCTCTTTTGACGAGCGAGCGCAATTCATCCTTAATTGTTGCCTTCCATTTGGACCATTCTGAGCGGTTCATGCACTCTGCCATGGACTTAGGTTCTCGATCCAACTCAAGGCCTTCTGCAATTTTAGAGGAGAAATAAATGTCGACAACTGTAGTCTATTTGTTGGATGATTCTCTTGAATCAATATAGTTAATGGATATATCATCAATACCTTTTGATCCTTCGTGATTTCCCTCAACAATTGAATCAAGGTCGTCCGATGTCTCACCACCAAAATTTGTGTGCACACTTGTATTGGGTTCTAGATTTCCAACATCCTTCATGTGTCCCTCAACCCTAGGTTGAATATCAACATCTCGTTGACTTGCATTTACTATTTGAGGATTCCTCATTCCCCTTGGACGCTTCTGTGAAGCCTTGTCAATGTGTCGAGATTCCTCCCCTCTTAGGTGGCTGAGTAGATCTATGGGTCACATCTACTCTCTCGCGCCCATTCATAGTGGGAACATTTGATTTTGTGACACCTTTACAATCAGTAAATGCGTCTGGCAGATTATTTGCAATATTTTGCAAATTTATAATCTTCTGGACCTCCAGTTCAGACTTATTCGTACGTGGATCTAAGGACTGGATGCCTTCCACATCCCAATCGATTTCACGACATTCTTTGTGGTTATTCTCTCCCCCTAATGCCAGAAAATTATCCTCAATAAAATTGCAATCAGCGTATCAGGTTGTAAACAAATCCCGTGTCAGGGGTTCCATGTAATTAGTGATAGACGAAGAATTGTACCCCACATAGATCCTCGTTCGTCTATGAGGGCCCATTGATGCACGCTACGGTGGTGAGATCGACACATATACAACGCAACTGAACTGCCGTGGATGGGAAATACTTGGCTGGTTTCCACGTATTAACTTCGATGGGGAGACCGTATGATATGCAGTCGGTCTAATTTGTATCAATTCTGCAGCATGTAAAACTGCATGACCGCAACATGAAGCTGGAAGATTACTATTTTGTAGGAGCGGTCTTGCTATCAACTTGATCCTCTTGATACATGATTCCTCAAGACCATTCTGGGTATGTACATAACGTATTGAGTGCTCCATAGAAATACCCAAAGCTAGACAGTAATTATTAAATGCTCGTGAACTAAATTCCGCAGCATTATCCATTCTGATGTATTCTATCCTATGCTTAGGATGATTTGCTCTCAATTTAACGAGCTGAGCAATTAGCCTTGCAAAGCATGGTTCCTTGTTGACAAAAGACACACATTTGACCATCTCGTTGATGCATCTATTAGGACCATGAAATACCTGAATGGTCGAGATAACGGTTGTATTGGACCACAAATATCTCCTTGAATACGTTCAAGGAAACCAAGTGGTCATCCTTTATTTTCACATAAGTTGGTCTTGTGATCAATTTCTCAGTTGCACATGATGTGCATACAAAATCAGATGATTTTGGGAACTTTCTATCCGTTATGTTGTGTTCAACAGAACCATCAATAATTCTTCTCGCCATCCCAATACCAGGATGACCCAGGCGACCATGCCAAATGTTGAACTTATTAAGATTCTGAAAAACTATCTTGTACGCCATATGCATCTCTCGTTTAATCTATATATAATACAACCTAAAAGATAGAGAAGGCAAATTCTCAAGGATTTCCTTTCGAAACCCCTTTTGCTGAGTTATGAGTAGGCATTCACACCCACTCTCTTTACCAGTTTCCACATGGAAACAATTTTTACGGATATCCTTAAAACTCAGCAAGGTACGAGTAGAATCGGGATATAATAGAGCATTCGATATTATTAATTTAGTACCCATAGAAAGTGTAATTGTAGCTTGGCTAGAACCAACCATTACAGTGTCTCTACCAGCAATTGTCGTGACACTTCCATTACTCTTCTTGAGTGTGTGAAAAATACTTCATCTCCCTAAGTATCATGTTAGTAGATCCACTATCTACTAAACACATTTCCTCCTCCATTGTATTAGTTGGTTCCAAATCTTTCTCCGACGACTTCTTGTGTGGTATGTCTCTCTCGCGGAAGAGGCGTGTGTTATCACGTTAAAGAAACAGTGTAATGATCTCATTTGATTGATGTCGATGATGTACAAATATATATCCTTGAAAGGGATATGTCGCACACATGCGACGTTTACAAATCGACGGTTTGAAATGATGTGTCCGTTACATTAGGACGCGACCCACTGAGAACAAAAACCGCATGTCAGTTTGTTAAGCAGGGATTTTTATTAATTAAACTAACTAATTAATCCTAACAAAGACAAACTCAACTCAACGCAGTCCCTGGACTACGGGCGACGGCCAACACATCGTGTCGAGACGAGACAAAAACACAATCATTCGATGCGAGAGGCGCACACATTCGTCACGGTTTCCTTTTTTCTTCTTGCGAACAGCACTGCCACTCACCATGGTCAAACGCACACACGAAGAATGAATGAGGACTGCATGTGCATTCCGCTGCATTCAAAAAGAAAAAGAAATGCATGTGCGTCCCAAACATGCATTAGTACTCCACTCGAGTGGGCAGTAGCGACGTCTCATTCTCGTATACTAGTGGTAGGGGCGCACCCTGGGCGCGCCTCTTGAGCGTATCTGGACGTACTTATCTAGCTTCATTAGTTGTGAACGTGTTTGTATGATGCAGGAAGCGTATATAAGTAAAATACGGTGAATAGAAAAGTGCAGTGCAGAGAAAGCTACTACAGTAGCAATAAGGGAACACGGGCACAACTCTGACGCACACATCCATTTACTCATGCTAAGCTTCTCGGTGGCGCCGGTGTTGGTGTGTGGAGCAGCGTCTCCCCTCACAGAGGACAGCATCGCAAACATATCGTGCCTTCCCCGCAGACGTAAGGAGAAACCAATCAAAATGCATACCAAGAGTATTCCATTGAAGATAGGGATCAAGGCTTGCAAGAATGTTGTTATCTGCAAGAGCAATCACCATGATTAAACTAAGTAAGATGCCAACAGGGAAAGAGCGATCGAGAGTGTGTAGCATTCATGCATTCATGCACTATATATATATAACTTACTATCCTGCAAATTAATATCAAACCAGTTGGAAAATAATGGAAAATAAACAACAATAGAACATGCACGATAGTGAAACCATCATACTACAATATGAAACACGAATTCAGGTTAACTATCGATGCAAGAAAATATGAGAGCTGCAGTCTTGGGTCTTTTTTCCATAATACTACAATATGAGGTACGTATTCCAAGCAGAGCACTCACGCATCCAACATGTTTGTGGAAATGCCGCCCCAACAAACAACTGAAAAAACCCAAATTCCTCGATCAAGTGCACTCCAACAGACCGAACTTGGCGAAGGAGCACATGGGAGGCACAGAAGCAAGCAGTACGTCGAACTTGTGGAAGCAGCTGGGGGAGTCGAGCACACCCACGGGTCCCGACCGCTTGGAGAAGTAGCCGTGGTTGGGGTCGTACAACGCCAACCTCACGAAATCACGCACCTGCGAGGAGAAGCTCCCCCTGTCAGAGCAGCAGCCTACAGGGAGATCTTGGAGTGATCGGTGAGGCCTCGACGCTTACCAGAACGGGCTTGTCGCCGGCGATGATCCCCGATGAGAACAGCGCCGCCGGGGCCCATCGCGCCGCGCGTGGCCGTCGCTTCACGGAGCGCAGGAGCGGGAGCACGGAGATCCTGACCAGGAGCACGACCCTCCTTCACGTGGCAGCCGACGCTAAGGCGCCGATAGCGAATCGCCTCCCGGAGGATGATCAGTGAGACAAAGACCCACGGGCAGAGGTCCCTGCCGCTGCTGCACACGAGGTCGAGGTTAGAGGCGGCGACGTCATTTGCTAGGGGTGGAGAACCTCTCTCCCGTCGCGACCCCCCTTCCGCTACCGTCCCGTCGCGACCCCCCTTCCGCTACCGTACTCGGGGAAGAAAAGGAGAAGTGAAGGGCTAGAGATAGGCTAGGAGAGAGGAACGAGGGGAGAAGGCGTGAGAGAAGGGGCGGAGGTGGCGGCGGGCGGCAACGGACGTGGGAGAGCGATGCTGATGCGGAGGCGATGGAGGTTGTGTGCGGGAACGGATGAGGCGATGGGCCCTGTTTGGATACTCTAACTCGGTTAGAGATTAAAATTAGATTCTAACTTTAGACTAATCCTGAACTAAGAGTCTGTTCGGGATCTTTTCCATTCAAAACTTCGCTCCACGTCCTAGAGGAAAGGAGGAGCCCGGTTTTACCAACTTCCTAAAATTACGCTGGCGCTCCCTCCGCTCCGGGAGCCGCATTTGGGAGCAGAGAGGATCCGAACAGGTCCTAACTCTAATCAAGGAGGTGTTTGGATGGAAGGTTAGATTGCCAATAAATGCATTTTTTCCAATCATTTGGCTCCTTTATCTAGGATTTTGTGTGATGGAGGAAGAGAGAAAAGTAACTTTTTCTGGGCCCCACCTAACTCTAACCCAAAAAAGCACCTCTTGGGTGGGTTAGATTTTTTGGATGGGTTAGATGCATCTAACCAACTCTAACTCACCCTGTTTGGATTTTTGAGGGTTAGATGAGTTCAATCTAACCAACTCTAACTCTAACCCTAGAATCCAAACAGTGTGGATGTGGGGCGAATGAAAAACAAAGGCCTAGGGAAGGGAGGATCCATCGCTAGACTTTTTTTTTAACTTCGATACAGTAAAATCGGGTACGAAAACGCCCAAAGGACTATCCAGACGCCATCCCCACACACGCGCGGAAGCGCCCGGCCTCTCCCTCAACAGTATTCCTTGCCAAGGTGGCATACGTGAGAGACTGTCCTTCCTGCGTAGCTTCTTGTTGTTGATAATGGGCTAAATTTTGTGTTTTGACTCTTTTAACAAGGTTTATTCGTATTTAATTTCAGTTTGCAAAAAAATGGAATCTGATTTTTTGTTACTACTGGATCTCTTAACAGTAGAGTATAACAACCTACCGTCGGGTTTCTTGATGGTAAGAAAATTGCCTACCATTGTAGGGGCTGACGATAGCATCTGTAACTTTAGTGTGAATGGTTCCGACGGTAGATACGTACATGCATTGAATATCTAACTTGGAATTTTTTTGTCGTAGGACATGCAACCCTATCGCCAGGGCCATCGACGATAGGTTATTATACCCTATCATCATGAATCCGATTGTAGAGAAAATGTTAGATCATGAAATTTTTATACACTAGAATCATATCTGAATAAACTTATCAAAAGGGTGAGAACACGGAATTTTGCCTCTGTTGGTTTGGTTTCTTGACTTGGATGCGCGCCGCGCGGCGGCGTCCGGCTCGGTGCATGCGTTGAGCCGGAGGCAGCGCACGTCCGCACACACATGTGTTTTGTGCTATGCGTTGCGGACTCGGTCGGTGCGTGCAACTTGCCACTTGCCACGTCTCTACCTCTACTGCTGTGCTCATAGCCTGCACGCTTCTATGGAGGCCCCCATCCTTGTCCCCCTCGTGAATTCAGCCTGTTCAAAAAAGAAGGAGATATAAACTGTGGCACTGGCTGCACCATCAACTACGCGTAGTACTCCTGCCAAGAAAAATTAAATATAGGCATAATACCGACCAAGTGTTTAATACTTTAATTTGGTTGCGCTGGTGGAGAAGTGGAGTAGCACTAGCGGATCTGGGCTAATGAATCAGGATGTATCAATAGTAAAACTGTTAATTAAAATAATATTATTAACCTTTTTCCTATGAAATAAAGCTATTGTAAAATTCTAAGGTGAGCCGTGACTCATCCAGTCTACTCTTTACCTCCGTAACTGAGTACTAGTGCTAATAGTTTAGTGCAGGAAAACATCCAAACCTAAGGTTGCTTCTGGTGGAGAGTAACATATAGTAATATCATGCATATGTTACTATTGTATGATACTACCTTCATAGTGTATAGTAACACAAACTAGTATCATAGATGATCTCATTTATTCACATGCATGACACATAGTAGCATAACATTTAACATGTTACGGTATCTACCTATGTTACTCTAATCCTCTCTCTTTCTTCTTTAATTAGTTGTCACATCACCATGTTTGCTAGTCCCAAGACTATGTTATTAGCTATGATACCCCCATTATGGCCAGCCTAAAAAAGACACTTGATCCCCTTTCAATTTTATTTTTGAATAGACAAGTGCGCCCAAGGCCTCATTAACTCGACCTGAATGGATATAGTTTGCATGGAGAATAGCAATCCCCGAGGATTTACATCTCTTAAACCCCGAATCAAGGGGCATTGCCTCCAAAGATGATCACGATCGTTGCAACTGAACCTAGTGTTAAAACTAGCTACGGTATAACAAAAATAATAATCCTAAAGACGATGTTAAAACCCTCATCCTCTGCATCATCGTGATGCAAACAACCTTTTTGAAGTACACAAGGTGGCGAGACCAAATACATCAACAACGTGAGTACATAACTTAAACAACTATGATAAACCATTACACGATATAAAATTGACAGCTATGACTAAGTCGACTTTTTCAAGCAATGCCTTCGAGAAGGGATACACGCCCGCACGACATCTGCGTCACGTCCGGCTAAAGACGGCCATACAAATAATTTTCATCATGATTGCTTAGTCCAAAAAGCGATAGCCAGCAAATCAACGAGTAGACAATATCTTCATGAAGGTAATGACAAAGGTTTGTAATTGCTCAACCTCATAAATAAAGGCCAAAAAGAGTGTTTTCACCTCGGAATTAACACGGTGCTCGAGTCACCTTCTTGATGATCTTCACATATATGTTTGAGCTAGTACTCCACGCCAGGTCAAATGACGCTAGTGTATAGATGGGATGTCATCCCACGTTTGGTCACCGCTCGGGCCATCGAAGCTGGCCGCCGGTAGTCCACACCGACACGAACCCACTTGCAACCAGGACCAAAACCTCGAGACTATTGCTCCGATCTCCTCCTTGTGCACCAGCTTGACAATGTTAGAAGACGACGAGGAGGCACTATTGTGCCCATGACCTGGACGATGTTGCCTCTATCACGAGACGACATACGCTCGTCCTTGGCACACCGACAACCATCACGCACACGTCGGAGAGCCACAATCCAACGCTTGCCACCTACAATCATGAATGCATTTGTAGGACCGAAATGGGCATCTAGCGGGAGGATGGGGTGAATAGACACTAACAAGACCCAGTTAGCATTTTTAATGTTTCTTAACTTCTAAGCAGATTTTGGTACAACCTAGGTACCACTAAGAATGCCCTACACATGCATATCTAGAGTACGGGTGGCGGTAAATAACAATCATGCATGTGTAGGAATTGAAGGAGTGGAGTTTGAGAGATTCAAAAAGAAGGGCTGACACAGAAGTTTTGTGACACATGGTTCTGATAGGTGGTACTATCGTACATCCACGTTGATGGAGGCTTCAATATCAAGGATCAATGATCTCAAGGATAATTGTTGCAAGATTCCATGGAGAAATCGAGTCCATGAAGGGCTTCACCCATAAAGGGTCCATGATGAATCAACCTTGCATATCCCACTAGGGCTTGCGCCCACGAAGGACTTGTTGGAAATATGCCCTAGAGGCAATAATAAAGTGGTTATTATTATATTTCCTAGTTCATGATAATTGTCTATTATTCATGCTATAATTGTATTAACCGGAAACCGTAATACATGTGTGAATATATAGATCACATTGTGTCCCTAGTGAGCCTCTAGTTGGCTAGCTCGTTGATCAATAGATGATCATGGTTTCCTGATCATGGACATTGGATGTCATTGATAACGGGATCGCATCATTAGGAGAATGATGTGATGGACAAGACCCAATCCTAAGCATAGCACTAGATCGTATTGTTCGTCTGCTAAAGCTTTTCTAATGTTAAGTATCATTTCCTTAGACCATGAGATTGTGCAACTCCCGGATACCGTAGGAATGCTTTGGGTGTATCAAACGTCATAGCGTAACTGGGTGATTATAAAGGTGCACTACAGGTATCTCCGAAAGTGTCTGTTGGGTTGGCATGAATCGAGACTAAGATTTGTCACTCCGTGTGACGGAGAGGTATCTTTCGGCCCACTCGGTAATGCATTATCATACTGAGCTCAATGTGACTAAATAGTTAGTCATGGCATGATGTTATACGCAACAAGTAAAGAGACTTGTGGGAAACGAGATTGATCAAGGTATAGGGATACCGATGATCGAATCTCAGGCAAGTGTCATACTGGTAGACAAACGAAATTGCACACGGGATTGATTGAACCCTCGATATCGTGGTTCATCCGATGAGATTATCGTGGAACATGCGGGAACCAACATGGATATCCAGACCCCGCTGTTGGTTATTGATCGGAGAGGTGTCTCGGTCATGTATGCATGGTTCCCGAACCCGTAGGGTCTACACACTTAAGGTTAGATGATGCTGAGGTTGTAATGGGAATAGTATGTGGTTACTGAAGGTTGTTCAGAGTCCCGGATGAGATCCCGGACGTCACGAGGAGTTATGGAATGGTCTGGAGGGAAATATTCATACATAGGAAGTGGAGATTTGATCGTCGGAAGTGTTTTGGGAATCACCGTTAATGTACCAGGACCACTGGAAGAATTCCGGGGGTCCACCGGGAAGGGACACCGACCCCGAAAGGCTACATGGGCCAAGAGTGGATGGGAGCCAGCCCCTAGGTTGGTTGGTGCGCCACCACCAAGGTCCTAAGGCGCACAAGGGGCTAAGGGGGGCCAAACCCTAGGCATGGGAGGCTATCTTGGGCGCCAAACCCACCCTAGGGCGCCACCCCTCTCCCATCTAGGGCTGCGCACCACCTAGGGGAAACCCTAGGGGTGGCGCACCCTCCTCCCTCTCCTCCTACATAAACCCAAGGGGTTTGGGGCTGCAAACACACAATTCCACCTCTCTAAGGCACAACCCTACCTCTCCCTCTCTTCCTCCTACGCGGTGCTTGGTGAAGCCGTGCCAGAGAACTACATAGCTCCACCGTCACCACGCCGTCGTGCTTCCGGAGCTCTCCCTCAACCTTTTCTATCTCCTTTCTGGATCAAGGCGTATGAGACGTCACTTGCCTGCACGTGTGTTGAACGCGGAGGCGCCGTTGTTCGGTGCTTAGATCGGAATCTTCCGCGATCTGAATCGCTGCGTGTATGAATCCATCAACCGCGTTCTAGTAATGCTTCTGCTTAGCGATCTTCAAAGGTATGAAGATGCTCTACCCCCTTGCTCATTACTGGTTTCTCCTAGATAAATCCTTGTGTGTCCTAGGAATTTTTTGAATTACTACTATGTTCCCCAACAGGACTACCCTCACTCTGGATAGATCTCCACGAAGTACGGGACCTCATTGCCCTTACAAACTTATTGCTTTTTTCCACATGATTTGGAGACTCCCAAGCACACCTAACAAATCTAGGAGGCACCCTCTCCAAAAGGTAATAGATGCGGTTGTTGATAATGAACTCCTTACTCTTGTGTTTTAAAATATAATCTCCCAAACACTCAAAGACTCTCTCACGTATTTTGGATTGGGGTAGGAGAGGGTTTGGGTGATATCCATGAGCTGACTACAAATCAAATATTTCTATGGTTGGGGTGGAATCCCTTTGATCTCAACATAAGGACGGGGAGCCCTCTCTCAGAAATATGGGTATCGAATGTATATGGTTTGCTTTGATTGCTCTCTAAGAGTTTGGTGGAATTGATAGGGTATATATAGTGAAACCATAAATTCCACCGTTACACACCTTTATGAATTGTTCGGTGAGACTGGGTGAAAACATTCAGTGCGACTGACTAGTACCAAATGTTTGAACTTTACGATATTTGGTGAAATTGGATGAAAACGGTTGGTGGCTCTAAGATGTGATGAACGAAGCACTTTACACACTTGGGTGTCATCGACTGAAACCGTTCAGAAATTCCAAATGAATTTCAGTAAGCAACAAAGAGTTGGCAAGTGCTCCTCGGTGGGACCGAAGGGTCGACTCGGTGATACCGAAATTATGGGGTTTATGCAATGGCTATGTCATGAATGGCCCGGTGACTCCGGGTGTATATGTTTCGGTGAGTCCAGATGAATTTAGGGTATGTGACATAGTGAAATGTGGAAATTCGAATGGGGCTTTTGGAGCTTGATCTCTGATGACCCACAAGTATTGGGGATCGTGGTAGTCTTCGAGGATAGATTTCACCCAAATTTATTAATTCGAGACAAGGGGAGCCAAATAATATTTATAAGTCTTGACAGTTGACTTGTCAATGCAACCACACCTTAGAAATCACTTCCTTGTAGTAATTTATTAGTAGCACAGTAATATGATAGCAGTGGTAGAAAAATAACAATAGTAGTAGCAGATTAGTAGTAGGCAGAGTGGTAGCAACTTGAGTAAAGGTAATCTTATTGAAGTGTAGGGACGAGGTTGGTGTTAAGGTGTGTGAGGAGGAAATTAATGGAGTTAGATGGTACATTCATACGAGATCACGTCTTTTTGGAAGCTAACTTGGTCTCCTCGTGCATGATGATACCGCTGTCGAGGGAGAGGTTCATCTTGTGCATGTTACCCTGGACGCCCTTGTGCTAGCGCAAGTTCTTGGAGTTGTGGCCGCACACCATGGTTGCCAACACAAATGCCGATGGGCTACAACTACAATTTTGTGACATTGGGTGTTATCTCCTTTGGGGGCATCAAGCAAATCCAAGGCGAGCTTCTGGAGCATGACCCGATGCTTTCCTGTATCAAGCTACTACCGCCACGGTCGTGGGAGTGGTGGAGAGCGCAAACGAGTGGCTCATCTATGAAAAATGGATGGGGATTTTTGCTATCATGGAAAGAAAAATAAAAAGGTAAAATATCCCATGTCATTGCCAATTTTCCGATGCATAAGCTTCAATGTTGTGATTTCTATGGATATGATACACTTCTATACAATGCGGAGCAATATCAGAATTGGCCAATGGAGGTGAAAGACAAATCATTAGTTTTTGGGAGGGGGTACTAAAAAACAATCTAAGCCCTCGCCCTAATATTCCAACCTGATCCAAGGGGTGGGGAAACCTCTCTCCCCCACCTCCTTAACCTCTACGTAGTCCTACATATGCTTGTATTAACTTCAGATCTGTTATTTGTACAAAAAATCTGAAAGCATGCTTTTGATTTCCTAATGCCCTAGATCCAGACTAGGAAATCATGTTGTTGTAGCCTTTGCAAGTCTAAGATTATCGGTTAGGACAATTGGTTCTTGTATATTGATACGTCTCCATCGTATCTACTTTTCCAAACTCTTTTGCCCTTGTTTTGGACTCTAATTTGCATGATTTGAATGGAACTAACTCGGACTGACGCTATTTTCAGCAAAATTGCCATGGTGTTGTTTTTGTGCAGAAATGAAAGTTCTCGGAACGTCCTGAAAATTTACGGAGAATATTTCTGGAAAATACGAAAAATACCTGCGCAAAGATCCACCGGAGGGGATGGGCCAGTGGGACACAAGCCCTGTAGCCGCGGCCTCCCCCCTGGCCGCGGCTACCTAGCTTGTGGGGCCCACGTGGCTCTGCCACCCCCAATTCCGGCGCTATTTATTCCCTTTCATCCCGGAAAAAATCAGGAGAGAAGATATCATAGCGTTTCACGATCCAGAGGCGCCGCCACATCCCGTTCTTGCCCTAGAGGGCAGATCTGGAGTCCGTTTTGGGCTCCGGATCAAGGAGATCGTCGCCATCGTCATCATCAACCTTCTTCCCTCTCCTATTCCATGAAGCTCTTCATCGTTCGTGAGTAATCTATTCGTAGGCTCACTGGGCAGTGATGAGTAGGATGAGATCTATCATGTAATCGAGTTAGTTTTGACGGGGATTGATCCCTAGTATCCACTATGTTTTGAGATTGATGTTGCTACTACTTTGCCATGCTTAATGCTTTTCACTAGGGCCCGAGTGCCATGAATTCAGATCTGAAATTATTATGTTGTCACAAATATATGTGTGTTTTAGATCCGATCTTGCAAGTTGTAGTTACCTACTATGTGTTATGATCCGGCAACCCCGGAGTAACAATAACCGGAACCATTCCTGGTGATGACCATAGTTTGAGGAGTTCATGTGTTCACCAAGTGCTAATGCGTTCGTCCGGTTCTTTATTAAAAGGAGAACCTTAATATCCCGTAGTATCCATTTGGACCCCGCTACCACGGGAGGGATGGACAATAGATGTCATGCAAGTTCTTTTCCCTAAGCACGTATGACTACACACGGAATACATGCCTACATCACATTGAAGAACGGGAGCTAGCGACATATCTCTCTGTGTTATAACTGTTGTATTATGAATGTCATCCAACAAATCACCGATCCATTGCCTACGATTTCGTCCCACTGCTGTTGTTACTTGCTTTGCTCTGCTGTTGTTACTACTGTTGCTGCTACTGTTACTTGCTTTGTCCTGCTGCTGCTGCCACTACTGCTGCCACTACTGTTACTTGTTGTTGCTGTTACTTGCTACTGTTGCTACTTGCTACTGTTGTCACTATTGTTGTTCCTTGCCACTGCTATTACTCGTTACACTGCTGCTACGTGCTACAATACTTTTCTGATGCCATTGATACTTCAGTTAGGAATAATCTGCCGTCAACATATTCTTTCCTAGCACCGTTGCTATCATACTACCTTTGCTACTTATATCCTGCTTGCAGATACTTATCTTTCACGTGTGGTTGAGCCGACAACTCAACTGCTAATACTGGAGAATATCCTTTCACTCCCATCGTGTCGAACCAACAAATTTGGGTTGAATACTCTACCCTCGAAAACTGCCGCGATCCCACACGCTGGTGGGCTATTGTAAGACAATTGCTAATTGTTGAGCAACTGGACAACTCTTTTCTAGTGCCGTTGCCAGGGTAGGGAAGCAACATTTTTCTGGCGCCGTTGCCAGGGAAGGGAGCAGCATTTTTCTGGCGCTGTTGCCGGGGAGGATAGCTATATTCTCTGAGTCACTTGGGATTTATATCTGCTGATCACTATGAAGAATCTGAAAGATCCAAGAACCAAAGTCTTGCCCTCAACTACGAGGGGAGGTAAGGAACTGCCATCTAGCTCTGCACTTGGTTCACCTTCAGTTATGAGTAAGTTTGCACCACCACCTACTGCTAGAGATGCTATGCCTGATACTACTAGAGATGCTATGCCTGATACTGTTAGAGATGCTATGCTTGATACTGCTAGAGATGATATGCCTGATACTGCTAGAGATGCTATTCCTGATACTGCTATCCATGATGCTATGCTTGATACTGCCTTGCCTGATGATGCTAGAGATGCTACTATGCTTGATGATGCTATGCTTGATACTTCTTTGCCTGATGATGCTAGAGATGCTATTTTGCCTGATGATGCTATGCTTGATACTGCTAGAGATACTAATTTGCCTGATATGCCACTAGGGGTATTCCTTGATGCTCATATTGCTAGAGTTACTGCCAATGCTCGCGATGCTTCTGAAACTGCTGATACTATTGAGATAGAACCTGGTTTTGCTCCTGCTAGATCTAGCTCTCCTAGATATGAATTGCCTGATATACATGAGGGTTATGTTATGGAGGGAGAGCTAGCTGAGGGTTTTCTTGCGTGTAAGGATGCCTATGGCGCTGAGAAATTACTTCTCAAGTGGAAGGAAAAATCTCTGAAAGCTAGGATGAAATACGACCCGAAGTTTGCCACTTCACCTATCTTTATCACCGATGAGGTTTATGAATTCTCTGTCGACCGTGAGATAATATCTCTAGTCGAATCTGATCCTTTCCATAGTTATGAGTCTGAGATGGTCGTAGCGCATCTTACCAAACTACACGATATAGCCACCCTTTTCACTGGTGAGGAGAAGATCTGCTATTACTACATCCTTAAGCTATTTCGTTTCTCTCTAAAGGATGACGCTAAAGCCTGGTTCACTTCTCTTGCTCCTGGATGTGTGAGTAGTCTCCAGGATATGGTCTATTACTCATGTGAGGAATATTTCCCTTCCCATAAGAAGCAAGCTGCCTTGCAGGAAATATACAACTTTGCTCAACTCAAAGAAGAGAGTCTCCCACAAGCTTGGGGGAGGCTCATTCAGCTACAGATTGCTTTGCCTGATCACCCTCTTAAGAAGAACGAGATACTTGATATCTTCTATAACGGACTTACCGATGCTTCTAGAGACCACCTAGCTAGTTGTGCCGGTTGTGTTTTTAGGGAACGAACTGTAGAACAAGCTGAGATCCTACTGAATAACATCTTGATCAATGATAATGCTTGGACTATTCCCGAACCACCTCCTAAGCCAACTCCTTAGAAAAGAGGTATTCTATTCCTCAGTCCTGAAGATATGCAAGAAGCCAAGAAATCTATGCGAGAGAAAGGCATTAAATCTGAAGATTTCAAAAATCTACCGCCTATCGAAGAGATCCATGGTCTCGATAACCCGATACAAGTACTAGAGGTGAATTCTCTGCGTAGATTCAATGAGAGTGATATTCCTTTTGACAAACCTGCTAGCCTATGCTTTGATGAATCTGACAACTTTGTTGCCAATCAACATAATTTCAATGATTATGTTAGCAGACAATTGGAGCAAAGTACTCGTATGCTTAGTCATTTAAGTGCTTGTGTAGACAGAAATGTCAATGATATGAAGCTTGTGAGTAAACATGCCTCTATGATTACTACTCAGGTAGAACAAGTACTTAAAGCTCAAAATGACCTGCTCAATGAATTAAATGACAACTCTGTCAGAGTCATTACTAGAGGAGGCAAAATGACTCACGAACCTTTGTATCCTGAAGGCCATCCTAAGAGAATTGATCAAGATTCTCAAGGAATTAATGCTGATACACCGAGTCATCCTAAGAAGAAGAAGAAGGATGATAGAAACATACATGTCAGTTCACCAAATACTATCACACCTCAAGAACTAAATGATATTTCTGCGTCTAATGCAGAAACACAATCTGGTGATGAACATGAACCTGGTGACAATATGGACAGTGATGTTCGTAATAATGCTCAACCTAGCAATGATAAGGATGTGGAGATTGAACCTACGGTTAATCCTGATAACCCACAACCTAAGAGATACGATAAGAATGACTTGACTGCTAGGAAGCATGGTAAAGAAAGGTAGCCATGGGTTCAGAGACCTATGCCCTTTCCTCCTAAGACATCCAAGAAAAAGGATGATGAGGATTTTGAGCGCTTTATTGAAATGTTGAGACCCGTCTTTCTGCAGATGCGGTTAATTGATATGCTCAAAATGTCTCCATATGCCAAGTACATGAAAGTTATCTTGACTAATAAATGGAAGATACCAGATCTTGAGATCTCCACCATGCTTGCCAATTACACTTTCAAAGGTGGAACTCCTAAGAAACTTGGTGATCCCGGAGTGCCAGTATACCTTGCTCCATTAAAGGAAACTACGTAAGAACTGCCTTATGTGACCTTGGAGCCAGTGTTAGTGTTATGCCTCTCTCTCTTTATCGTAGACTTGAACTGGATAAGTTGACAACCACTAAAATTTCTCTGCAAATGGCCGACAAATGTACTGCTTTCCCTGACGGCATTTGCGAGGATGTGCCTGTTGTGGTTGCTAACACTACTATCTTAACAGACTTTGTTATCTTGGATATTCCCGAGGATGATGCCATGGCGATCATTCTTGGAAGACCGTTCTTAAACACCGCAAGGGCTGTTATAGATTGCAGCAAAGGCAATGTCACCTTCCATGTCAACGGTAATGAGCATATAGTGCACTTTCCGAAGAAATGATATCAAGTACATTGCATGAATGCTATCGAAAAAACTTCATCAATTCTTATTGGGAGCTTTGAATGCCCTATTCCTCGTGTAAAGATGAAGTATGATTTGCTTGTTGGGGAGATTCATATCCCCATTGAGGTGACTTAGCGGCTACTCGACAATTCTCCATTTCCTTTTGCGTTTTGAAAAAGTTTTGTCATGAGGATTTGATCAACCCCATTGACGGATTTCTTTCAATGACCATGAAATGGATGAATCAAGGAGTCACATACCTCTATTTTAAGCTTTCACTTTCTGTTGCTTAGAAGAAAAATGATAGATTTAGTTTAGTTTTCCCTGTTTTCTATTTTAGCGTCTGGGAGAAAAGTACCCCGAACATAAAAGTTCTCTGATGGTCCTGAAAATCAAATATGATTTTTTCTGGATTTTTTGAAAAATACTGGGACTGAGAGCTGGCCTGCGGGCCACACCAGTGGGCCACAAGCCCTGTAGCCGCGGCCTTCCCCATGGCCGCGGCTACCAATCTTGTGTGGCCCATAGGGACCCCCTCCACTCATTCCAGCTCCCATCCTCTTCTTCTACCTCCAGAAAAAATCGTTTCGCAGCTCAAACCCGTGTTCTTGCTCATTTGGCTGTGATTTTCGATCTCCTTGCTCAAAGCACCTTTCTCCGAACCGTTTTGGGGAAATTACTCCTTGGTAAGTGACTCCTCCATTGGTCCAGTTAGTTTCTACTCTAGTGCTTTATCCTTTGCGTATTCTTGCTACCTTGGTGACCCTGTTCTTGAGCTTGAAATGTTGATTTTAGCTGATCCCAAGTAGTTTTAGCGCGTGATACGGTCTCTAGGCACTAGTAGGAGTAGTTGCTACAAGGTGTGGTTGGTCTTTATTCACTTTTCTCTTGAACTTCAAAAATTTCAGCAAAAAGAAATTATGCTCAGGAGGAAGTTTCATGGTGGTTCCTCAAGTAAGAAGGGTCCCCGTCTTTCTATTCGGGAGCCCGATCCTTATGAACTAAGGGACGCACCGGTACAACCATGTGAATGGCCTTCCAATGAGTTCATGATCGAAGCAGGCTTCAAGGATGAGTTTGATACACTTGTCAACAATGCCGGGTTAGAAGAATTCCTCTCAAATAAATGTGAACAGTATGCTATGCTCACTGCCTCTTTCGTGCGTAGATTTAAATTTTCAGTTAGCCGTGACTCATCCATACTGTTTGATCTGTATGATAAATCCTACAGCATGGATTTGGAGGATTTCAATAGGATTAGCAAGGTACCTGATGGGGGTAGTCTTAATGATCCTGCTAAGTCTTCGGTTAGAGATTTTGTCTCTAGTACAACTGTTGGAGAAACTAGAGACATCACGCAAGCTACCATAGGAAGCATTCATTTCCCTACCTTGCACTACTTTGCCCTCTTCATAGGTAGATGCATTGACGACAAGGTTGAACATTGTCACCTATGCGCATCCGACCTTAGTATCCTTAAGACCGCAGTAACAGGTGACAAGAGCTTCAACATGGGAGCTATAATAGCAAGGAGGCTGAATAATAATGCCATTGATGGGGATTTCTTTGGTGGGATTTATGCTACACGCTTAGCAAATTTTCTTGGAGTACCCATCCTTTCAGGAGATCCCCCTCTCCGTACAGCCTACCTTGATCGTGTCGCTCTGACACGCTATCAGTTTCTCAAGAGAGATAAGGAATCCCTCGTTTACCGGTTAGTATTTAACCGACAACGTGATTTTCATATTACGCTTCCTGCTCCTACCTTCTTTGACTTTCAGGTTAAACGAAGATATTACATAACCATTGGAGAAGCAGAGGAGTATGAGAGGGAGGCTGAGACTTCTCGTCTCTGCGAAGCAGCTATTCATGCAGTGGCTGCAACACTCCCGTATAACCCTGATTATGATTTTGGGTTTCGCCAGGACCGTCCTTGGGAGTAGACCAAGTTAGGCCAAAAGCCTAAGCTTGGGGGAGTACGTGTTTGCACCAACTTTACATTCATGCTTATGCTTTCACTTTGTTAGTCGGTGTTTACACTTTGCCACTGTATTATCCATGCTAGTTTATTTTCGTTTTCTTGTTTTCTTGTTCTGTGTCCTTTTGAGAAAACCCAAAAAGATTTTCCTTTCTTCTTTTGCTTGTTGGGAGCTTTCCCGTGTAAATAGTTTTCTTTTTGAGTCGAGGTAGAAGACCATGGTTACAATGTTTAGTGGCTCTCGCATGCATACCTGTTCATTTGTTAAAGAGCCATATTACTTTGTCTTCTCCTTTGTGTTTGCCTGCAGATTCAACTTAGTCCAATGCACGAGCACTCTTATTATTGTTCACATCGTTCGATCGTGCAAGTGAAAGGCAATAATGATGAAGTGACTGAGACTGGAAAATCTGGTATGAACTCTATCTATTTTGTTTTGGTAAATATGACTAGCTTTTCGTCCCAGATTCAGCTTTGTTGAGAGAGAACCATGTTTGCAATGACAACATAGAGATCATAGTTTCTGATGCCATGCTTAATTAGCTAGGAGCTTATAATGGTTTTTCTTGAATGCCAACATAGATTTTGAGATGATTATGATGTAGTATGATAGGATGGTATTCTCCTTTGAATGATTCAAGTGGCTTGACTTGGTGCATGTTCATGCATGTAGTTGAAACAAAATCAACATAGCCTCTATGATGTTTGTGTTCATGGTGATTTATATCTTGCTCATGCTTGCACTCAATGTTAGTCAAACTCATTGCATCTTGATGACTGTTGTCGCTCTCTAGTTGGTCGCTTCCCAGTCTTTTGCTAGCCTTCACTTGTACTAAGCGGAATACTGCTTGTGCATTCACTTCCATAAACCCAAAACTTTTTCCATGAGAGTCCAGCATACCTACCTATTTGCGGTATCTACCTGCCGTTCCAAGTAAATTTGCATGTGCCTTTCTCTAAACCTTCAAGAAATAATTTGTTTTGCATGCCCGAAGCGCTCATGTGGTGACAGGAGGCTATTGGTATCTTCCATGTTAGGCGTGTTATCCTCGACATGTGTTTATTCACTGTCATTCACGAGAAAGGGGGCGGTAATTGGAATGCCTATTTCCACGCTTAAATCAAAAACATAACTGTAAAACAAGACTCCCCCTGGATTGATGTTAGTATGGACGGTACCCGAGGATTCGGCTAGCCGTGGAGTGTGATTGATTGGTGGTGGGGGAGTTAAAACTTTACTTTTCTGTTTGGGAACGGCCTATAGCATGAATAGCATGGAAGATATTGAGAACTCTTGGTCATTGTGTGGACAATGAAAGCAGGCCACCCAAAATTATTATCTCTGTTTTCAAATCTTGAGCTCTGGCACCTCTGCAAATCAATGCTTCCCTGTGCGAAGGGCTTGTCTATTTATGCTTTGCTTTTGAGCTCTGTCATCCTCTTCTTATAAGCACCAATTAGAGTGCAGCTCTGTCATTTTTATGCTTTGCTTTTGATTGATATTGAGTCTGACTATGTCTGGATCTTCGTTGCTATGAATTACAATGTTTAGTCAGCCCTTGATCTTTGAAAGTGCTCTGCATTTATGTTTTTCGGTCTTAGAAAGAGCTAGCGAGATACCACCTATTCATATTGCTTCATGCTTGTTTTGATTGAATTGTTGGTATCTGAAACTCATTATTATTTGCTCGCTAGCTGATTATGCCATTGACATTAGTTTAGCGTGAGACCTATGTGTCACTTGCTTATGTGGTTAACTTGTATCTTGCTGAAATTCTGCTTATGAGTTAGACATAGTTGCAACAACAAGATCAAACCGAGTTTGTCAAAGTTTTTCTTTCTCTTTCAGTTTGTCAACTGAGTTGCTTGAGGACAAGCAAGGTTTTAAGCTTGGGGGAGTTGATACGTCTCCATCGTATCTACTTTTCCAAACTCTTTTGCCCTTGTTTTGGACTCTAAATTGCATGATTTGAATGGAACTAACCCGGACTGACGCTTTTTTCAGCAAAATTACCATGGTGTTGTTTTTGTGCAGAAATGTAAGTTCTCGTAACGTCTTGAAAATTTACGGAGAATATTTCTGGAAAATATGAAAAATACTTGCGCAAAGATCCCCCTGGCCGCGGCTACCAAGCTTGTGGGGCCCACATGGCTCTGCTGCCCCCAATTCCAGCGCTATTTATTCCCTTTCGTCCCGGAAAAAATCAGGAGAGAAGATTTCATCGCGTTTCACGATCCAGAGGCGCCGCCACATCCCGTTCTTGCCCTGGAGGGCATATCTGGAGTCCGTTTTGGGCTCCATATCAAGGTGATCGTCGCCATCGTCATCATCAACCTTCTTCCCTCTCCAATTCCACGAAGCTCTTCATCGTTCATGAGTAATCTATTCGTAGGCTCGCTGGGCGGTGATGAGTAGGATGAGTTCTATCATGTAATCGAGTTAGTTTTGACGGGGATTGATCCCTAGTATCCACTATGTTCTGAGATTGATGTTGCTACTACTTTGCCATGCTTAATGCTTTTCACTAGGGCCCGAGTGCCATGAATTCGGATCTGAAATTATTATGTTGTCACCAATATATGTGTGTTTTAGATCCGATCTTGCAAGTTGTAGTTACCTACGATGTGTTATGATCCGGCAACCCCGGAGTGACAATAACCGGAACCACTACCGGTGATGACCATAGTGTGAGGAGTTCATGTGTTCACCAAGTGCTAATGTGTTGGTCCGGTTCTTTATTAAAAGGAGAACCTTAATATCCCGTAGTATCTATTTGGACCCCGCTGCCACGGGAGGGATGGACAATAGATGTCATGCAAGTTCTTTTCCCTAAGCACGTATGACTACACACGGAATGCATGCCTACATCACATTGACGAACGGGAGCTTGCCACATATCTGTCTGTGTTATAACTGTTGCATGATGAATGTCATCCAACAAATCACCGATCCATTGCCTACGGGTTTGTCCCACTTCTGCTGTTACTTGCTTTGCTCTGCTGCTGTTACTTGCTTTGCTCTGCTGCTGTTACTACTGTTGCTGCTACTGTTACTTGCTGCTACTGTTACTTTCTTTGTCCTGCTGCTGCTGCCACTACTGTTACTTGTTGTTGCTGTTACTTGCTACTGCTGTCACTATTGTTGTTCCTTGCCACTTTTGTTACTCGTTACACTGCTGCTACCTGCTACAATACTTTTCTGGCGCCATTGATACTTCAGTTAGGAATAATCTGCCTCAACAGATTCTTTCCTAGCACCGTTGCTATGATACTACTGTTGCTGCTTATATCCTGCTTGCAGATACTAATCTTTCAGGTGCGGTTGAGCCGACAACTCAACTACTAATACTGGAGAATATCCTTTCACTCCCATCGTGTCGAACCAACAAATTTGGGTTGAATACACTACCCTCGAAAACTGCCGCGATCCCACATGCTGGTGGGCCATTGCAAGACAATTGCTAATTGTTGAGCAACTCGACAGCTCTTTTCTGGCGCCTTTGCCAGGGAAGGGAAGCATATATGCAACTTCAATAAACAATAGTTGCAAGTTTATTTCATATATCACCGAGGTTACTTGCATGGCGACTCCTGCAATTTTGGCTTGGAACTTCATATCACCATTCTTCTCCCACGTAAAATCTCCTATTACTGTTTTGATCTCCGTAATCTACGAGTGAGGTCCTATTATTGTCATGGTCCAAAATTTTGTTTTTATGTTCGTACCTACAGTTGTCAAGTGTATTTTCCAAAATGACCTTGCCACTTTCATGCATTTTTGACATAATATTGTTGTCGGATCCACCTCTAAAGTCATTTTGTTTGAGACTTATGGGGTTGCAAAGGAAACATATACACGACAACCTTCTTTTCTTTGATTTTTTTGTCATTTGCGGACTTCCATAGGCACCACCTGAATGTGAAAATGTTGCTTAGAGTAGCCATGAACGATTACAATTGGTCTTATTTAAATTAATTTTAATCTAAAATCAATGTTCTGAACTAGAAGGTTAGTTTCTAATGTGTCGAGTTTAGCAAACCAAGTTACGGCAAAAGGGTCACTAAGAAGAATATGTACTCACACTCTTCTAAATTTCATGTAGTACATAATTTACCTATATGTTTGAAGTACTTGCTTGCTCTTTTACATGCTCGACGTGCTCTCCTAGTTAGCCTCTAACCAAATGTTTGTATTATGGGAGCTATGTCATTTGTATTGCAAACCTATTTCAAGAAAGTTTTTGTGTTGGTGGAGAGAGATCTAGGTTGTGGTTCCCCTCCCCGTGGATACCTACAAGCAAAGTCTACATGCACTTTTTGAAGTGATTTTTCAAGTTGGTGTTAGTTTCTATCACAAAATATCCTCAACACTAGCATACATAATGGGCGTATGATTCACAAAATCCATACTGAAAGGAAAATCGTGAGTATTTGTGAGGTTTTAGGGATACTAAAAAATCCAATCAAATCTCTCCCCTAATTTTTTTGTATAACTTGATCCAAGGTTTTGGGGGGCTGCCCCTACACATCTACATAGCCCCGACTCCGCTTGTATCAGATTTGAATTTGTTATTGCATAGACATGTGAAAACATGCTCCTAATTTCCCAATGGCCTTGCTTCAGCCTAGCACATGGTGATACTGCAAACCTTGCAAGCGTAAGATTGTCTATTACGATATGTGTTCCTTGCATAAGCAACTTCTCTAGAACAATAGCTACAAGTTTTAGTCCATATGCATTTTCTTGTATCATCGAGATGATTATTTCGACAATTGCTGCAATTTTGCCTTAGAATTTGAGTATCACATGGTATCACCTGCATAAAAGCCCAGATTGCAATTTTTATCTTCCTAGTTTGCTAGTGTGGTCATATTCTTGTCATACCGCAAAATTTTGTTTTATATTGGTAGCATGAAGGTATCAACCGTATTCCCCTGAATGAGCTCACACTTTTCTATAAGTGTGTATGTTCAATATGCACTCATGAGTTAACATCATTGTTCTATTTCATACGTCGAAAGTTATGCTATTTGAAGTTTGCAGTGAAAACATGTACAAGCGAGAGTTCTTCTCTCTTAAAAATTGTAATTTGTGGAGTTCCAAAGTAATCACATAAAGGTGAAAATGTTTGTTATAGTAGCACCTCGATGATTAGAGTTGATAAGGTGTAAGATAATTCTAATATACTAAGGTTCAACAAACCAAGTTGCTTCGGCAAAGGCAAGTAAAAGACAAATATGTTGCTCATACTCTTGTACATTACATTTAGAGGCATGTAAAGTGCAGAAAGACTTTGGAGTACCTGCCCACTCTTTTAGTCTCTAAGTAAGTTTTGTATTTTGGGAGCTATGTAACTTGCTTTCCAAACTCATTTGAATAAAGTTTGTGTGTTGGTGGAGAGAGATCTAGATTATGGTTCTCCTTCCCCATTGCCTTACCTGCAAGGAAAGTCTATATGCACTTTACCTGCAAGCAAAGTCTATATGCACTTTTGTAAGTAAAATTTTCCTATTTGTGTTAGTTTCCAACACAAAAGATCCTGACCACTTCAGTGGAAATTGGGGTCTGATTCATAATATTTCTTGTGTCATGGTGAAACATAGTGTGTAAGAGAAAGAAAAATATCTTGGAGTGTTCTTTCGTGTGGTTTGGAAGGGTGACACATCGAGCAAGGACATCACATTTGGAGTGCTAAGATATTCTCGTAGTCATCTTTTCTAAAGAGGGTTTAGGATTTATTGTTTTATAGCATCTACATTGAATGAATAAATGTAGTTGCACAAGTTCACAAGAGTAACAAAGGAATGCTCACTAACATGAATAAATAAATAAATAAATACTACACATTGTAGTACAAATACCCAATATTGGAACAAGAATCTACTGCCACACTAGGTCGGTTCCTGTCGTGGTTTTGTCACGGCAGATGTACTCGTGAAATGACTTAGTGATGAGGCCATCACAGCTATGTGGCGACTCAAAGGGGTTGATCAGAAAACGGGAAGCGAGTTTACCCAGGTTCGGCCCCTGAGGGTGAGGTAAAAGCCTACGTCTTGCTTTGTGTATATTGATGTGGGAATCGGTTACAAGGTTGCGGATTCGCCTGACCTAGATCTCGATTGATGTTTTATGACCCACAAGTATAGGGGATCAATCGTAGTCCTTTAGATAAGTAAGAGTGTCAACCCAATGAGGAGCAGAAGGATCTGACAAGTGGTTTTCAGCAAGGTAAAATCTGCACGCACTGAAATTATCGGTAACAAGTGATTGTGTGGTGAGATGATTCGTAGCAAGCAACAAGTAACAAAAGTAGCAACGGCGCAGCAAAGTGGCCCAATCCCTTTTGTAACAAGGGACAAGCCTGGACAAAGTCTTATAGGAGGAAAAACGCTCCCGAGGACACACGGTAATTTCTGTCATGCTAGTTTTCATCATGTTCATATGATTCGCGTTCGTTACTTTGATAGTTTGATATGTGGGTGGACCGGCTCTTGGGTACTGCCCTTACTTGGACAAGCATCCCACTCATGATTAACCCCTCTCGCAAGCATCCGCAACTACAAAATATGAATTAAGACAGAGTCTAACCATAACATTAAACTAGTGGATCCAAATCAGCCCCTTACGAAGCAACGCACAAACTACGATTTAAGCTTCTGTCACTCTAGAAACCCATCATCTACTTACTACTTCCCAATTCCTTCCTCTAGGCCCAAATAATGGTGAAGTGTTATGTAGTCGACGTTCACATAACACCACTAGAGGAAAAACAACATACAACATATCAAGTTATCGAACGAATACCAAATTCACATGACTACTATTAGCACGACTTATCCCATGTCCTCACAAACAAAAGTAACTACTCACAAAGCATAATCATATTCATGATCAGAGAGGTAATGAGTATCATCAAGTATCTGAACATAAACTCTTCCACCAAAGAATCCAACTAGAATCAACTACAAAGAGTAATCAACACTACTAGCAACCTTACAAGTACCAATCGGAGTCGCGAGACGGAGATTGGTTACAAGTGATGAACTAGGGTTTGGAGATGAGATGGTGCTGATGAAGATGTCGATGGTGACGAGTCCCCTCCGATGAGAGGAGTGTTGGTGATGACGATGGCGATGATTTCCCCCTCCGGGAGGGAAGTTTCCCCGGCAGGATTGTCTTGCGGGAGCTCTAGATTGGTTCTGCTCAAGTTCCGCCTCGTGGCGGCTGCGAATCCACGAAAAAGCTCCTCCCTGATTTTTTTCCAGACGAAGCCCTTCGTATAGAAGAAGAGGGGGGGCAAGTGGGCCAGCAGGTTGCCCACAAGCCCTCATGGCGCGGCCTGGGCTTGGCCGCGCCGTGCAGGCTTGTGGCCAACCCTTGGCGCCCCTCTGGCGCTTCTTCGGCCCAGTATTTTTTTATGAATCCGGAAAAAAATCCTCTATGATTTTTACGGCGTTTGGAGTTGCGTAGAATAGGTATCTCAAACTTGCTCCACTTTCAGGCCAGAATCCCAGTTGTCGGCATTCTCCCTCTTCATGTAAACCTTGTAAAATAAGAGAGAAAAGGCATAAGAATAGTACCATGAAGTGAAATAACAGCCCAAGAAGCGATAAATATCAACCTGAAAACATGATGCAAAATGGACGTAACAACTCCCCCAAGCTTAGACCTCGCTTGTCCTCAAGCGAAAGCCTAGCTCGACAAATATGTCCACATGTTTATGGAGAGAGGTGTCGACAAAACAAGATACGAACATGCATGCATCATGATCAAGATCAGAACAGCAATACCAACATATAATCTCTCATGCTAAAGTGATAATTCCTTCATAAAGTAAAGCATGGATCAAGAACCTTACTGAGAAGTAACAACCGATAGACTTTAGTCATTGAAGCAATTGCAATTTATCACAACATCAACAAGAGTCAAATAAGAGCTTGTAAAGCAAATCCACATACTCAATCATTCTTTCGTTCTCTACAATTGCTACAACTCATGTGGTACTCATGAGATCAAAGTTTCGGCTGGACACAGAGAAAGATAGGGCCTTACAATTTTGCCTCCCAACTGTTTACCTCGAGGGTAATATCAACAATAATAATTCATGAATACTTACCTCCAAGTTGACGTATGAATATAGATCTTTACCAAGCATATGACGTTAGCCAAGATAAAGGCGAGATAGGGAATTGGTGAAGATCACCACGACTCTTTCAAGGGCAAAAAGTAAAGGTACAAGTTAGGCCCTTCAGAGAGGGAAGCAAAGGTTGTCATGCGCTTTTGAGGTTTGGATGCGTGTCCTCTTAGTGCGGAGGTTTATATTGCCTCCTGTGATAAAGAACTTTATTATGCAGTCTGTCGCTTTTATGTCTTCCTCATCACAGGTTCATATAAAGCTTATTTTCCACACACTAATAGATCATACATATTAGAGAGAAATTTATATTACTTGCACCGATGACAACTTACTTGAAGGATCTTATTCAATCCATAGGTAGGTATGGTGGACACTCATGGCAATACTGTGTTGATGGTTTATGGATGCACAAGTAGTATCTCTACTTAGTGCAAGAGGTTTGGCTAATATGAGGTGGAAGCAATCGTCACATGCTAAGGGATCTCTAATCATATAACATTGTTCGGAACCAAGCAAACACAATTCATTATGTTGTCTTCCTTGTCCAACATCTACTTCTAGGCGTGCAATTGTTTAGTGAGTGTTCACAATCATAGGTGGTGTCAGATGTGATATATTTATATGTGAACCTCTCCTTCTTTATCACTTCCTATTAATTGCAACAATGACCAAGGTCTACATTTTCCTACCCACAACAAGTTTCAATCCTCCTTCTTTTTATATGTGAAGCCATCACTTCCCATAAGATCATTACATGATCTTTCATGCTTTGGTTCTATTCTCACTCTTTTGATCATGGCAAGAGGCAAAGCCCTTCAACTAAGACACTCTTTATTATATGGCTCATGAGCACGAATACATCGGGGGTGACACAAACCAAAACTCAAGACTAAAACACTAAGACTTTTAATCTACTAGAGAAAGAGAAAACTAAAAAGTAAAACTAAAACAAAGGTAAAGTCAAAAGATGTGATGGTGATACGATACCGGGGCAACTCCCCCAAGCTTGGCACAAGCCAAGGGGATTGCCCATACCAATGCTAAGTCGTCTTCCTTTGGTGGTGATGGTGGAATTGTTGCAACAAGAGTTTGATCCTCCGTCTTCCAAGGCATAGGTGCTCCATCATGGAAAGATGAACGAGTCTCCGGAATCCTCAAATCTGCAGCCAACTGTATTGATGTAAATCTATACTCATACTCACAGTTTTGGTTCTGCAGGTCATAGATCTGGGACTGGAGTTGATCAATCCTGTCATAGAGCCTGGAGAGGTGCTTCCCAATGTCATTGGCATCAATCCTGTGCTTGTTGGTGAACTCCGTGATCATCATGTGGTTGGCGTTGAGTCCACGCTCCATCATCCCTTGGCACTTGAAGACTTGTTGCTCCATTGCTTCGAGCCTCGTCTCCACGCTTCCGGTTTTCTTGGGTCCCTCAACATCACGGATGTGCAACATCCCCTCATGCATCTCGATAGATTGAGGGTGTTGCAGCACTCCCGTGAGGTAGGCATTGATGACCTTCTCGAGGATCTTGTCCTTCGGAGCCTTTGGGGCAGTCATGGCAATCTAGATCTACAACATAAATAGGCTCGAAACAAAAAATAGAGGAAATCTGCGTGATGCAGGGGTCAGACCAAACGTAAGTATATATAATGATTTTTTTCAAACCAGAAGGAGTACCCCGCATGAAAACGGAGTCCGGGAGGCGCACGAGGTGGCCACAAGCCCTCACAGCGCGACTAGGGGGTGGGCCCGCGCCATGCAGGCTTGTTGCCTCCTCGCTCACTTTCCGGACTACTTCCAGTTTTTATATTTTTTCAAATATTCCCAAACGGAGAAAATTTCCTACTGGAAAAGTATTGGACTCTGTTTTCTTAACGAATCACATACCTCTTCGTTTTCGGAGTCTGAAACACGCTGATAAATATCCCTTAGGTATTCGGTATTGATAATATTGCTTTCAACATTTATGGGAGTACCTGAGATATAATGCTTGATTCTCTGCCCATTTACAACTCTCGGACAATTACCTTCCATGTTGTTGATCTTGATAGCACCGGAACGATATACTTCCTCAACAACATATGGACCTTCCCATTTAGAGAGAAGCTTGCCTCCAAAGAATCTTAAACGAGAGTTATATAGCAAGACATAATCACCTACATTGAACTCACGCTTTTGTATCCTCTTATCATGCCACCTCTTAACCTTTTCTTTGAACAACTTGGCATTCTCATATGCTTGAGTTCTCCATTCATCAAGCGAGCTAATATCAAATAACCTCTTCTCACCAGCAAGTTTGAAATCAAAGTTGAGCTCTTTGATTGCCCAATAAGCTTTATGCTCTAGCTCAAGAGGTAAATGACATGCTTTACCGTACACCATTTTGTACGGAGACATGCCCATGGGATTCTTATAGGCAGTTCTATAAGCCCACAGTGCATCATCGAGCTGCTTAGACCAATTCTTTCTAGCCATGTTGACAGTCTTTTGCAGAATTAGTTTAATCTCTCTATTACTTAGCTCCAATTCACTAGTGGACTGAGGGTGACAGGGAGACGCAATTCTATGGTTGACATTGTACTTAGCAAGCGTTTTACGGAAAGCACCATGAATGAAGTGTCAACCACCATCGGTCATTAGATATCTAGGGACTCCAAATCTAGGGAAGATAACTTCTTTGAGCATCCTGATAGAGGTGTTGTGATCAGCACTACTAGTGGGGATAGCTTCTACCCACTTAGTGGCGTAATGAACAACAACTAGGATATGAGTATACCCGTTGGATTTTGGAAAAGGTCCCATATAATCAAAGCCCCAGAAATCAAATGGTTCAATGACAAGTGAATAGTTCATAGGCATTTCCTGACGTTTGCTAATATTACCTATTCTTTGACCTTTGTCACAAGACAAGACAAACTTATGGGCACCCTTGAAGAGAGTGGGCCAATAGAAACCTGATTGCAATACCTTGTGTGCGGTTCTATCTCCCGCATGGTGTCCTCCGTAGGCTTCAGAGTGACACTTCTGTGGGATCTGTCCATGTTCATGTTCAGGTACACAACGTCTAATAACACCGTCTACTCCTTCCTTATAAAGGTGAGGATCATCCCAAAAGTAATGTCTCAAGTCAAAGAAGAATTTCTTCTTTTGCTGGTACGTGAAACTAGGTGGTATGTATTTCGCAACGATATAGTTTGCATAATCAGCATACCACGGTGCACTACGTGAAGCATTGATGACATTCAATTGCTCATTGGGAAAGCTATCATCAATAGGTTGTGGGTCATCAAGAATGTTCTCCAACCTAGACAAGTTATCTCCTACTGGGTTATCAGCACCCTTTCTGTCGACAGCGTGCAAATCAAATTCTTGTAGCAAGAGAACCCATCTGATAAGTCTAGGTTTAGCGTCTTTCTTCTCCATGAGGTACTTAATAGCAACATGATCAGTGTGAATAGTGACTTTGGAATCAACTATGTAAGACCTGAACTTTTCACATGCAAACACGACTGCTAAAAACTCCTTCTCCGTAGTAGCACAGTTTCTCTGGGCACTGTCTAGAGTTTTACTAGCATAGTGAATAACATTCAACTTCTTATCGACTCTTTGCCCTAGAACAGCACCAACAGCATAATCGCTAGCATCACACATGATCTCAAAAGGTAGGTTCCAATCAGGTGGTTGAACAATAGGTGCAGTTATCAAAGCCCTCTTAAGTATTTCGAAGGCTTCCTCACAATCATCGTCAAAAACAAAAGGAATATCCTTTTGCAAGATATTGGTAAGAGGCCTAGAAATCTTAGAGAAGTCTTTAATGAACCTTCTATAGAAACCAACATGACCAAGGAAAATTCTTATACCTTAGATATCTGTGGGGTATGGCCTTTTCTCGATTGCATCAACCTTAGCCTTATCGACTTCAATACCTCTTTCAGAAATTTTATGTCCTAAGACGATGCCTTCATTAACCATAAAGTGGCACTTCTCCCAATTCAAGACAAGATTGGTGTCTTTACATCTCTGCAAGACTCGATCAAGGTTGCTGAGGCAATCATCAAAGGAAGACCCGTAAACGGAGAAGTCATCCATGAAAACCTCGACAATCTTTTCACAAAAGTCAGAGAATATAGCCATCATACATCTTTGCAAGGTGGCAGGTGCATTACATAGGCCAAAAGGCATACGTCTATAAGCAAAGGTACCGAAAGGGCAGGTGAAAGTGGTTTTCTCCTTATCAGATTGTGGAACTGGTATTTGGGAGAAACCAGAATAACCGTCTAGAAAGCAGAAGTGTGTCTGTTTAGACAGTCTTTCTAGCATTTGGTCGATAAAAGGCAGAGTGTAATGATCTTTCCTAGTGGCTTTATTCAATTTCCTAAAATCGATCACCATCCTATAGCCAGTAATAATCCTGTGTGGGACCAATTCACCCTTATCATTAGGGATAACGGTAATGCCTCCCTTCTTAGGGACGCAATGCACCAGACTCACCCAATCGCTATGAGCAACATGATAGATAATACCTGCTTCCAGGAGCTTTAGTATTTCTTTTCTTACTACTTCTTTCATCTTAGGATTCAATCTCCTTTGATGATCAACAACGGGTTTGAAATCAGGATCAGTTTTAATCTTGTGCTGGCATAGAGTGGGACTAATGCCCTTAATATCATCGAGAGTATATCCAATAGCAGCACGATGCTTCCTCACAGTTTTTAGTAACTTCTTTTCTTCATGCTCTGAGAGGCTAGCACTAATAATAACATGATATATCTCTTTTTCATCAAGATAGGCATACTTAAGAGTATTAGGCAACTGTTTAAGCTCGAACACAGGATCTCCCTTTGGTGGGGTTGGATCCCCAAGCAGTTCAACAAGCAAGTTATTCTTAAGGATAGGATATTGTTCTAAGACAACTCTATTTATCTCATCCCTTTCATCCATATGCATATCATTTTCATGCTCAAGAAAGTATTGCTCTAAGGGATCAGTATGAGGTACGGCAATAGAGGCTAAGGTAAAAGTTTCATCCCTACTAGGAAACTCCTTTTCATGAGGTTGTCTACCAAACTTGGAGAAATTGAACTCGTGTGACACACCTTCAAAGCCAACAGTGACAGTTTGCTTCTCACAGTTAATATGAGCATTGACGGTATTGAGAAAAGGTCTACCGAATATGATGGGACATAAGATATCTTATGCGGTAGCAAGAACGAGGAACTCAGCAGGATACTTCGTTTTACCACACAAGACTTCAACATCCCTAACAATTCCCACGGGGCAGATAGTATCTCTACTGGCAAGATGAATAGTGACATCAATAGGCTCTATCTCAACAGGTGCAATCTCATCTTTGATTTCATCATATAAGGACTGAGGTATTGCACTAAGACTAGCACCCACGTCACATAAACCATGATAACAATGATCTCCAATCTTAACAGAAACCACAGGCATGCCAACAACAGGCCTATGTTTGTCTCTAACGTGAGGTTTAGCAATTCTAGCAGCATCTTCACGGAAGTGAATATTATGTCCCTCAACATCGTCAGACAGAAGATCTTTGATAATAGCAATGCTAGCTTGAACTCTAATTTGCTCAGGGGTTGTAGGTGTTCTAATAGAGCCTCTATGTATCACAGTTGAAGCTTTAGAATGATCCTTTATCCTAACAGGGAAAGGTGGTTTGTCAATGTAAGCACTGGGAACCACAGGATCATTATAGGAAATGACTTTCTCTTCAACTTGAGTGGGTTTAACTACATTGACTTATAAAGGAGGATGATATTTAAACCAGTTCTCTTTGGGGAGATCAATATGAGCAGCAACTGATTCACACAATGAAACTACTATCTGAGAGTCAAGTCCATACTTAGGGCTAAAGTCACAAAAAGTATTTGTCTCAACAAAGGATTTAACGCAATCAAACGTGAAATTCATACCTGACTCCTTACCTTCTTCAAGCTCCCAATCTTCAGAGTTGCGTTTAATGCTCTCCAATAAATTCCATTTGAAGTCAGTATCTCTCTTCATAAAACAACCGGTACAAGAAGTGTCAAGCATGGTGCGATCATCATGAGAAAGCCGAGCATAGAAGTTCTGAATGATAATTTCTCTCGAGAGCTCATGATTGGGGCATGAATATAACATTGATTTAAGCCTCCCCCAAGATTGAGCGATGCTTTCTCTGTCACGAGGCCAAAAATTATAAATATAATTCCGATCACGATGTACTAAATGCATAGGATAAAACTTTTGATGAAATTCCAATTTCAACCGATTGTAGTCCCATGGTCGAGTATCATCACATAGCCTATACCATGTCAATGCCTTATCCTTCAAAGATAAAGGAAAGACCTTCTTCTTGACCTCATCCTCGGGCACACCAGCAAGCTTAAATAAACCACAAACTTCATCTACATAGATCACATGCAAGTCTGGATGTGATGTTCCATCTCCTGTAAAAGGATTAGCCAGCAGTTTCTCAAGCATACCCGAAGGAAATTCAAAGCAAATATTTTCAGTAGGTGCAGAAGGTTGAGGAGCAACTCTTTGAGCTTCCGTTCGAGGTGAAGATACCCCGAACAAGACCCTCAAAGGACTAGTATCCATTGTGACAAGTGACAATAAATTTCAGCACACTATATGAATGTTTCCTTACCAAGTTCCACTTACCAAAGGCGCTTCACTCCTCGGCAACGGTGCCAGAAAAGAGTCTTGATGACCCATAAGTATAGGGGATCAATCGTAGTCCTTTCGATAAGTAAGAGTGTCGAACCCAACGAGGAGCAGAAGGATCTGACAAGTGGTTTTCAGCAAAGTAAAATCTGCAGGCACTGAAATTATCGGTAACAAGTGATTGTGTGGTGAGATGATTCGTAGCAAGCAACAAGTAAAAAAAGTAGCAACGGTGAAGCAAAGTGGCCCAATCCCTTTTCTGGCAAGGGAAAAGCCTGGACAAAGTCTTATAGGAGGAAAAACGCTCCCGAGGACACAAGGGAATTTCTGTCATGCTAGTTTTCATCATGTTCATATGATTCACGTTCGTTACTTTGATAGTTTGATATGTGGGTGGACCGGCGCTTGGGTACTGCCCTTACTTGTACAAGCATCCCACTCATGATTAACCCCTCTCGCAAGCATCCGCAACTACGAAAGAAGAATTAAGACAAAGTCTAACCATAGCATTAAACTAGTGGATCCAAATCAGCCCCTTACGAAGCAACGCATAAACTAGGGTTTAAGCTTCTGTCACTCTAGCAACCCATCATCGACTTACTACTTCTCAATGCCTTCCTCTAGGCCCAAATAATGGTGAAGTGTTATGTAGTCGACATTCACATAACACCATTAGAGGAAAAACAACATACAACATATCAAATTACCGAACGAATACCAAATTCACATGACTACTATTAGTATGACTTATCCCATGTCCTCAGGAACAAAAGTAACTACTCACAAAGCATAACCATATTCATGATCAGAGAGGTAATGAGTAGCATCAAGGATCTGAACTTAAACTCTTCCACCAAATAATCCAACTAGCATCAACTACAAAGAGTAATCAACACTACTAGCAACCTTACAAGTACCAATCGGAGTCGCGAGATGGAGATTGGTTACAAGTGATGAACTAGGGTTTGGAGATGAGATGGTGCTGATGAAGATGTTGATGGTGACGAGTCCCCTCTCATGAGAGGAGTGTTGGTGATGACGATGGCGATGATTTCCCCCTCCGGGAGGGAAGTTTCCCCAGCACGATCGTCCTACCGGAGCTCTAGATTGGTTCTGCTCAAGTTCCGCCTCGTGGCGGCGGCGAATCCACGAAAAAGCTCCTCCCTGATTTTTTTTTCAGACGGAACCCTTCATATAGGAGAAGAGGGGGGCAAGTGGGCCAGCAGGTTGCCCACAAGCCCTCATGGCGCGGCCTGGGGGGGTGGCCGCGCCGTGCAAGCTTGTGGCCAACCCGTGGCGCCCCTCTGGCGCTTCTTTGGCCCAGTATTTTTATAAATCCGGAAAAAAATCCTCGTTGATTTTTACGGTGTTTGGAGTTGCGCAGAATAGGTATCTCAAACTTGCTCCACTTTTAGGCCAGAATTCCAGTTGCCGGCATTCTCCCTCTTCATGTAAACCTTGTAAAATAAGAGAGAAAAGGCATAAGAATTGTACCGTGAAGTGAAATAACAGCTCAAGAAGCGATAAATATCAACATGAAAACATGATGCAAAATGGGCGTATCAATGTTCACTTAGCCCTATCTGCCCTAGAGACTGGCCTTTATATACAGGTCGAGGCTCTAGGTCTTACAAGAGTCCAACCCTTATTACAATTCGATGAGTCGGTTTATCTCTAACTCGCCTTGTTTCCCACGCAAGGAATCTCCTAGTGTCTCTTCCCTTACATGGACTGCAAGTCGCCTTTGTTAAATCTTGGGCCAACCATCCCATCTGGCGCCTTCTGCTTCTTTAATAACGACCATCTCATTCATGGGAATAGAGCCGCATTATCCTAACCCGGCCCACAGGGCGGGTCTTACCACGGGGTAATATCCCCAACATTAGGCCCCAGATTGACTTGAATTTATTCACGTCAATAAATCTCTTATCAAACCTTGGTAGCTCACTTAACTCGCCATCTCACTTTCAATGGAAAAATTGCCGACTTATAAACTTTCTTGAAGTTTCCGCCACGTGGAATGATGATGTCACTTACTCTGTAATTCCAGGAATCTTCATGACGTCACCCAACGGCTCCTTTCAATTTTATCGTGCAACCCGAAAATTGAGGCACTATCAACTCCGGATTTACACCGCCTCCTTGTTTCCCGCGATTTCCATTTCATTTCCCCCCTTCGGTACTTAAATACTGACGGGGAATCTTTTCACTTGTTACCCTAGCTCATCTTCTTCCTCCTCGAGCTGCTCAACTCTTTGTGTGTCGCCGCTGCTTCTTCCTCGGCAATCCCCTCTGAGACACGGATTCCTTCTGCACCCAGCTCTGCTCTTTGCTCCTCCAATCGATGCCGTTAGGTACGCCTTCATCTCCCCGTACAGATTTACTCCAACCGCGTGTCGTAGTTCGTCGGAGTTCCTCTAGGGTTCGTTGCACCTCCATTAATAGTGCTAGTTGGTGTACTCCCTTAAAAGCAGCGAAACCCCCTTGAAAACTAGTGGAAACGAATGCGGGATGAATCTAGCAAGAAACTTTACTATCTGCATGTAAATCCGTCACCCTTTAGTTGCTGTCGCCAATGTTCTTTGCTGTTTTTATTTCAGCCTTTTACTTTTCTTTTCCGTACTGCTTGTAGATCCAGACTATTCCGTAGTTTTGGTAAAAACTGTTCTTCCAACATTTAGCAAAATTTGATCGCCCGTGGTCCTTCTCAACCTTGCGGCGACTTACTATGTCGTCAGTTTAGTCTCTTCCATGACCCTCCATTGTCATGCACCTTCCCATTCTTAGGTGACTTAGAACGTTGCAATGTCCCCTCTTGCTAGTCATCTTAGAGTAACCCACCGTTTATATCTATGCAGCTGTCCTTTTTCGGCTCAGGACACTATGTCAAAACCATCGAAGTGTGACTGGTTACCCTCTGGTATTGACGAAGCTGCCCTACAATGCTTTGTGACAATGGGAATCTTGCTTCCTAAAGAGGTGATTGGATGGAGGGCTCCTCCAAAGAAGCTTGTCCTCAACCCGTCGAAGGGGAAGTGGTAGTATTTGGAGACCACCTAGAACGAGGCTTCTCGCCCCCGGCTCAAAGTTCCTTCGAGACGCCCTCAACTTCTTCAAGCTCCACCCCCAAGATCTGGGTCCCAATTCAATCAGTAACCTGTGCTGATTCTAGGTTTATTATGAGGCATATTTGGAAATAAAACCCACCATCTCTGCGTTTATAGAATTTTTATATTTAAATAGCCAAACAGAATGTGTTGATGGTCCTACCTTGGAGCTCGGCGGAGTTACCATCCAAAGGCGCCGCGAAACTTGCTTCCCTGAAGATGTGTCTGAGGTAAGTTCTTGGTTCACCCGTTAAGGCATCCTAGATCTGTTCTAACAGTGTACTTTAACTTCCAGGGAGAAGACGGGGAAAGTGATGCTGAAGAGGCTGAGGTAATTTCCATTTCTTCTGATTCAAGTATTCCTTGGAAACACCACAGAGGCGGGTCTGTAGGAATGTTCCTATGAGTCACCCAGATACTCACCTGGATCCTAACTTCCTTCTGAAAAAGGCCTTATATACTCCAAAACGCCACACCCGTAGCTCTTCGGGTGATCTTTTGGCGGGTTTACCTGAAAAAGGCTGCAAACGTCGAACTGAGGTACTTTCTCATTTTCTGTCAAGCTTTATTGACTACCTTTGCCTTCATTATTTAAACCTTGTAACTATAACAGGTGTCTCCTCCTTCATCTGGCGACTCGGTATCTTCTAAACTGCCACCTCTTATCCGCCTCCCAGGGTATGACATCAATTGTTGTATGCATTTTTCCTCATGATGTTCGATTAAACGTGTCTTAGCCTTCCATATTTGTAGAGCTCAAGCTAAGAAACAAAAAACGGGCGGCTCAACTCTAAACGTTGACAGGCCTGGAATGGAAGAAGTAGATGTTCCTGTTCCAGATATTCCAGAAGAAGATATTGGGGCTTATGTTGACCCTCTTGAAGGTGCCACCACAGATAACATCCCTGATGTCCAAGCTACTCCATCCAGAACTGATAATAAGGTGGTGAAGCCAAGTCACAAGGCGAAAATCAAGCCGCCAAGCCCCCTAAAATCAACCAAAGGCGTTTTCCTGAAGATGATGTTGTCACTATCATTGGGACGGGTCATACAACCACTGTCTGCAATGTGTTGGCAAAGCACACTGGCGGGGACGTATCCACCAAGATGGCGTCGGGAAAATCTGTGATTGACCTTCCAAACATTGGGAAGCTAAACTTCAAAGAACTCCACTCAGGATATCTAAACCGCCTCGTGTCAAGCCGAGACTTTGAAGCCGGCTTAGTAAATATGATGAAGAGAAGATATGAGGTATGTTCGGCACAAACTGTCTTATATATCCTCCTTTAGCCCCTAAGGGCCGGCTCATCTTCTTGAAGATGAGCCAGGTCTTGTTTAATAACCATTGAAAAGCTTCAACCTGTAGCCCCCCAAGGGCCGGGTCATCTTCTTGAAGATGAGCCGGGTCTTGTTTAATAATCATTGAAAAGCTTCAACCTGTAGCCCCCAAGGGCCGGGTCATCTGCTTGAAGATAAGCCGAGTCTTGTTTAATAATCATTAAAAAGCTTCAACCTGTAGCCCCCAAGGGCCGGGTCATCTTCTTGAAGATGAGTCGGGTCTTGCTTAACAGAACTAAAAAAACTTATCTTTTCTGTGAGAAAAACAAATACATTAGCCCCCAAGTGTCAAGTGGATTGCTGGCAATATGCTTGAGACTTGTCCGTCCACCTTTCAATGCAACCCATATAATATTTAGGTCACTTATCTTTCCTATCTGATTTTGTAGGAGACGATTAGGCAAACTGATGGATCCTTAAATGAGATGCAAAAAAGCTTGGGGCGCCAACAAGACGCCAGGGCCATTCTAGAAGATAAACTCTGGGCCACAACGGAAGAACTTGGACAGGTCAGAACTGAATATCTGAAGTATAAGGAGTCAACCGCGACAGAACAAGCCACCCTTGAACAACGAGCAGAGAAAGCCGAGGGTCAACTTGCACAAGCCACAAAAGATTTATCTGGCCTGCGTCAACATATGTGGAAGATGACCAACGCTATTTTTGGTAAGTCCTTCATAAAACCTGTTATTATGGTGACAAAGGGCATGAGATGCTCGGTGACTTATATATCATGTGTTACTTTATAGGTCCTCGATCCGCCAACCTCCAAGACGACTCAGTATTGAAGCTGAAGGCCATATACACTCTGACGGAGCAACTGTATGCTAACGGCTTGTTGACCGTCAAGGCTGTCTGGGGAGATAAAGATCGAGTGAAATACAACAAAGACATGCTGAGGCGACTCTCAACGATCCCTCAACATGTAGCTGAAATAAGGAAATCATCAGCGTGCAAGGGAGTAATGGCGGCCATGAGCCGGGTGCTAGCTTATGCGGCAGTACTCAAGCCGGATGAAATAGCTGGTGGCTTCCCAGAATACAAGGATGACGGTTCAGACGTCACAGAAGAAGACTACGTGAAATGTGTAAAGGACATCCACCCTGCGGCAAGCCCCCTTGCTGAAAGCCTGGATCTTCTGAAATATCAAGCGGCTTATGACGACGAAGGGAGACGCATGGCGATTCCCAGCTTCGCGCCTTTGGACTTAGCACCTCAGCGCCGTAAGCCTCTTTTCGCCCCTGACACTGATCTGTTAACCATCTTAACGGATGAAGCTGAATTCCAAGCCTTAATCAATTGTACGTGGGATGTGGACAACTTCCAGATCCAAGACCCCGAAACCTCATCACAGGATGACCTAGCGGCGGCTTAGAAGTGGTGACTCTGCGAAGCTTCAGACAGTAGAAGAAACTGAACCCGGCAGAATCTTGCCGCCGGGTTGTAACATAGAAAATCTCTGGCCTTAAAGAGCCATGTAATCGTTATCTCAGAACATGCCCAACAACTGCTTGTCTATGCACAATATGTTTGAATTTTCTTGATATTACCTTTGTAAGAGAAGTCACCTTGATTGGGCGGGTTGAATATGAGTTGTACTCCCGCTTTGACCACCACCTTTTTAGATGAGTTTAGTCTTTGCTATTTTGGATCTTCTGCTTGGCAGTATAATCATCATATAAGGTGTAAAATGAGCCGGCTCTTTGAGCTACGCGGGTTGACAGGCTTGCAAGGCTCTAATCATACCCAAAGAGGTTTTTGCAAAAACCGTTATGTGTTTAGACTGGCTGATCAGGATCAAGTCAAGCTTCAGTGAAGCAGGTTCAGTGAACCCATGGTTTGTCTATTTTCCATATGCCGGATCTAGCAAGTACCTCAATGTTTTAACCTTGGGAGTTCAGGGTCCAATACTCGCCAAGAGTACACGGGTCTTATGGGCAAGTCGCTTCAAACATACAGTCCAGTATAACCATCCAGTAATGCGTTAATTTTTCGTTGGCGAAGAGGGTATTAAGGCGGGCTCAATGAGTCACAAGCCTCCAGATGACCTATGATCAAGGAAAAACAGGCATAGGATAGCAGAAGACAATGCTATTACTGCTAAATGACTTGGTAACCAATAGCCCCCAAGTAAGCCGGTTTTTATTGTTCATGATCATACATAGGCGCCTATGTTTGAACCATGCATCATGGCACTTGATCCTCTTTGGATTTACCGGTACCTATGTTCGAGTGGCCGTATCAAGGTGGCTTACTCTCTTTGATACAAGCAGTGTCCATGTTTGAATAGCCTCCCCAACAGCGGCTTATCTTCTTGGGCGACTTAATGTTTGATCAATAAAGACTCATGCTCATATATGGACTGAAACGGCAAAGACCCCGAATTTCATGGGCACCGGCTTTATTGATATAAAGTAAAGGGTACACAAGGATTGAAAATATGTACATAGATAAGGAGCTAATGGCTCTAAGTATAGTTGGGTCGCAGGTCAGCAATTTTCCAGGGGCGAGTTGTCTCTTCCTCCGTGGTTGGTTTGTCGGGTCGTAGATCAATTAGGTAGTACGAGCCGTTGCGGAGATTCTTGCTGACGACGAAAGGCCCCTCCCAAGGGGGGGGAAGCTTGTGCATACCCGTGTGATCTTGGATCAACCGAAGCACCAATTCGCCCTCCTGGAAGACCTGGCTTTTACCACATCGACTATGCTAACGACACAAGTCTTGCTGGTAAATCCCCGATCGTGCAATAGACAAATCAAGCTTCTCTTCTAGGGCGTCCAAAGAATCCTGACGCACCTGCTCATTATCAGCTTCAACATATGCGGCGACTCTGGGAGAATCGTGCTTCATATCGCTTGGAAGAACCGCCTCTGCCCCATAGACAAGGAAAAGGGGAGTGTACCCTGTTGACCTATTAGGCGTCTTCATGATACTCCACAACAGTGAGGGGAGCTCCTGAACCCAACAACCCGGAGTGCGCTGCAAAGGAACCATGAGCCGGGGTTTGATCCCTCGTAGTATCTCCTGGTTAGCCCGCTCAGCCTGACCATTAGATTGTGGCTGAGCTACTGCAGACACATCAAACCGGATGTGCTCTCGCTGACAAAAATATTTCATTGCTCCCTTAGATAAATTAGTACCATTGTCAGTGATGATGCTACGAGGATAGCCAAAACGAAAGATCAGCTTCCTGAGGAACTTGACTATCGTTTCTGCTTCACAGTTACCAACTGGTTCCGCTTCAACCCACTTTGTAAATTTTTCAACTGCAACCCGAAGATGTGTCTTCTTGTCCGAAGATGTTTTAAAAGGGCCAACCATGTCAAGCCCCCAAACTGCAAAAGGACACGTAATGGAAATCATGCACAATTCCTGAGCCGACACGTGTGCCTGACGTCCCAATTTTTGACATCCGTCGTATCGACATACTATGTCTTCACCATCAGCATGAGCCGTCAACCAGTAAAATCCGTGACGAAAAGCCTTTGACACCAGAGATCGTGACCCGTCATGATGTCCACAATCGCCCGCATGTATCGCATTGAGAATCTCTCTCCCCTCTTCGGGTGAGACACAATGCTGGAAGATCCCACAAGTGCTTTGTTTGTGCAACTCGCCTTTGTGTATAACCATGGATTTGCATCGTCGCACGATCTGTCTGGCGAAAACCTCATCAGATGGCAACTCGCCTCTAGCCAGATAAGCCATGTAAGGTATCGTCTGATGACGAGATGATGTATATACTTCTCGCACCTTGTTGGTTACCCCAAGTGGAAGGTTGAGATGTAGCCAGCAGCAAGTTTTCCCTCACACGAAGACAGTAAGGTTTATCAAACCAGGAGGAATCCTAGGATCAACATGTAGTTGTCTGCCATCCAGGCTAGCAGAAGACGTGGACCACACAACAAATTACTTTTCTCCCAACGAGTACAGAGAGGTTGTCAATCTCTCTGGCATTGTAGTTTGCAAAGGATCAAAACACAAGCGGGAAAAGTAATAGTGATTGCAACGGAAAAGTAAATGAAAACAGTAAATGGTGGAGGTGTAAACAATGGTGGTGATATGGACCGAAGTCACATGATGTTCACTAGTGATGTCTCTCTCCCAAAAGACGATAAACAACTATGCTTGGGTAAACAAATTACGGTTGGGTAATTGATAGAATTATGAACGCACCGCAATGCTAATTATGCTACTTGATAGTTAGAGGTTCAATAGTAATGGACAGTACGCCAAGACAAGTAGACCGTTTATTCGTCAACATCTACTTACTAATCATCCACCTTGAGATATCTATCCAGACCAACTCGCCGGTATTAAGTTGCGAGCCCCACCCAAAGTGTAAAATCAAAGCAACGGACAACTCCATTAATGAACTATGCGTAAGGTAAACAATCCTTGCAACCGTGGTCACAAGCACCGTTGTTTTCTCCCTGGTGGCAACAGCACATCCCCTAGTCTCATGCTTTTGTCACTCAAGCTAGACATCCAGGGGCATGAACCCACAAGCATGCATAACGCTCCCTGTTGGAGTTACAATCTACTACTCGGCCAAAGAAATAAATAGCAACGGAGATCATGCATGAATCACTAAGGAACATAATATAAAAGGATAATCAAATATATAACTCATAACAATATGAACATAATCTCATAATCCATGGGATCCCAACAAACGGAGCATAGCAATAGCAAGAGAATTACATAGATGCCTGATGACCCACAAGTGTAGGGGATCTATCTAGTCCTTTCGATAAGTAAGAGTGTCGAACCCAACGAGAAGCAAAATGATCTGACAAGTGGTTTTCAGCAAGGTATTCTCTGCAAGCACTGAAATTATCAGTAATAGATAGTTGTGATAAGAAGATTCGTAGCAAGTAGTGTTGCGGCAACAGACAAGAGTGCCAGAGATTGACAAGTTGACGGAGGTTGGGCTTGCTTTGGTTTTTCCCTTAAAGAGGAAAGGGTGGTGCAGCACAGGAGCAGTAAATATTTCCCTCAGTTTGAGAACCAAGGTATCAATCCAGTAGGAGAATCTCGTCAAGTCGAGAGTACCTAGGCAAACACAAACGAGCTTGCACCCAACGCTATAAAGGGGTTGTCGATCCCTTAAAGATTGATTGCAAAGTGAGATCTGAAGGCGGAAAGTGCAACGAAGTAAAAGAGTAAGGATGAAAATATGGTGTGGAGTAGACCCGGGGGCCATAGTGTTCACTAGAGGCTTCTCTCAAAATAGCAAATATTACGGTGGGTGGACAAATTACTGTCGAGCAATTGATAGAACCGCACAAAGTCATGACGATATCTAAGGCAATGATCATACATATAGGCATCACATCCGAGACAAGTAGACCGATACTTTCTGCATCTACTAATATTACTCCACACATCGAGTGCTATCCAGCATGCATCTAGTGTATTGAGTTCATGACGAACAGAGTAACGCCTTAAGCAAGATGACATGATGTAGAGGGATAATCTCAAACCAATGATGAAAACCCCATCTTTTTACCCTTGATGGCAACAACACGATGCATGCCTCGCTACCCCTTCTGTCACTGGGTGAGGTCACCGAATGGTATGAACCCAAAACCAAGCACTTCTCCCATTGCAAGAATCATAGATCTAGTTGGCCAAACAAAACCCACAACTCGAAGAGAATTACAAGGATATGAAATCATGCATATAAGAGATCAGAAGAAACTCAAATTAGGTTCATAGATAATATGATCATAAATCCACAATTCATCGGATCTCGACAAACACACCGCAAAAGAAGATTACATCCGATAGATCTCCACGAAGAACATGGAGAACTTTGTATTGAAGATCCAAGAGAGAGAAGAAGCCATCTAGCTACTAGCTATGGACCCGTAGGTCTATGGTGAACTACTCACGCATCATCGGAGAGGTCATGGTGTTGATGAAGAAGCCCTCCGTATCCGAATCCCCCCTCCGGCAGGGCACCAGAACGTGCCCCAGATGGGATCTTGCGGAGACAGAAGCTTGCGGCGGCGGAAAAGTACTTTCGATGATCTCCTGATTTTTTCTAGAATTTTTGGGAATATATAGGCGAAAGACCTAGGGCAGGGGATGCCCAGGGAGCCCACAAGCCTGGGAGGCACGGGCTCCCCTGGTCGCGGCTAGGGGGATGGTGGGGTCCCTGGAGACCCCCTGCCTTGGTTCTCAAGCTTCCCGATCTTCTTCTGTTTCGGAAAAATATTTTTGGAAGTTTCGTTCCGTTTGGACTCCGTCTAAAATCCTCCTCTCAAAAGGGTCAAAAACACGGAAAAAACACGAACTGGCACTTGACACCGAGTTAATAAGGTAGTCCCAAAAAAGATATAAAAGGCATACAAAACATCCAAAGTTTGACAAGATAATAGCATGAAACCATAAAAATTTATAGATACATTGGAGACGTATCAAGCATCCCCAAGCTTAACTCCTACTCGTCCTCGAGTAGGGAAGTCATAAAGAATGAATTTTTGATGTGGAATGCTACCTAGCATAGTTGTCCTTTGTAAATTCTTTCATGTGACATGAATGTTCAGATCCGTAAGATTCAAAACAATAGTTTGCTATTGACATGAAAACAATAATACTTCAAGCAAACTAGAAAGGTAATCATGAACTTTCAAAATAACAAGGCCAAAGAAAGTTATCCCTACAAAATCATATAGTCTGGCTATGCTCCATCATCCTCACACAACTATTATCAATCATGCACAACCCCGGTATTGGCCAAGTAATTGTTTTCGCACTCTTACTTTCTCAAACCTTTTACAACTATCACACAATACATGAGCGTGAGCCATGGATAGCACTAGGTGGAATAGAGTGTGGTGGTGGTTGTGAGAGAAAAAAGGAGGAGATGGTCACTTTGACTCGGCGTATTAAAGGGCTATAGAGATGCCCATTAATAGATATCAATGTGAATGAGTAGGGATTGCCATACAAAGGATGCACTAGAGCTATAAGTATGTGAAAGCTCAAAAGGAGAACTAGTGGGTGTGCATCCAACTTGCTTGCTCACGAAGACCTAGGGCAATTTTGAGGAAGCCCATCATTGGAATATACAAGCCAAGTTATATAATAAAGATTCCCACTAGTATATGGTGGTGACAAAACGAGAGGCTCTCAATCATGAAGACCATGGTGTTATTATGAAGCACAAGTGTGGAAAAAGATAGTAGCATTGTCCCTTCTCTCTTTTTCTCTCTTCTCTTTTTTTTATTTGGGCACTTGGGCCTCTCTTTTTTTCCTTTTTTTTATTTGGGCTCTTTGGCCTCTTTTTTTTTCTCACATGTTATAATGCTCTAATAATGATGATCATCACACTTTTATTTACTCACAGCTCAAAGCTTAGAACGATGATGATTCTATAGGAAATGCCTCGGGTAGTGTACCGGGATGTGCAACGATCTAGCTTGGCGTACGATGTTGAAACATCTCGCTAGATATCTTACGATCATGCAATGGCAATATGAGAGTGATGGCACAAGTCATGAGACGGAACGGTGGGAGTTGCATGGCAATATATATCGGAATGGCTATGAAAATGCCATAGTAGGTAGGTATGGTGGTTGTTTTGAGGAAGGCATATGGTGGGTTTGTGTACCGGCGAAAGTTGCGCGGCACTAGCGAGGCTAGAAATGGTGGAAGGTGAAAGTGCATCTATACCATGGACTCACATTAGTCATGAAGAACTCACATACTTGTTGCGGAAGTTTTTATTAGTAATCGGAACAAAGTGCTAAACGCATACTCCTAGGGGAAGGGTTGGTAGGTGTTAACCATCGCGCGATCCCGACCGCAACACAAAGGATGACAATCAATAGATTAATTATGCTCCGACTTCCTAACATAGCAGTTCACCATACGTGCATGTTACGGGAATCACTAACTTGAACACAAGTATTTCTAGATTCACAACACCCTACTAACATAACTCTTAATATTACCAAATCCACGTCTCAAAACTAATTGAGAGGAATCAAGACTTCTCTTTCTATTCAATGCACATGAAGATGGAGGTTTTTGTATCCTCTTTGGGTACCTATCACCTTTGGGACTACTTTCATAGCATAAGCCAACTACCAAGTCACGCACCGCTGTGCTCTAAAGGATCTAAGTGAAGCACATAGAGCAAAATTATGTAGCTCAAAAGATATAAGTGAAGCACGATGAGCATTCTAGCAAAATCACGATGAGTGCATGTCTCTCTCTAAAGGTGTCCAGGAAGGATGATTGTCACACAAAAAAAGGAAAAGACTCCTACGATACAAGACGCTCCAAGCAAAACAGATATCATGTGGTGAATAAAAATATAGCTCCAAGTAATGTTACCGATGGATTGAAGACGAAAGAGGGGATGCCTTCTCGGGGCATCCCCAAGCTTAGGCTTTTTGGTGTCCTTGAATTTGGCTTGGGATGCCTTGGGCATCCCCAAGCTTGAGCTCTTTCCACTCCTTATCTCTTTGTCCATGAGAACATCACCCAAAACTTGAAAACTTCACAACACAAAACTTAAACAGAAACTCGTGATATCATTAGCATAAGAAAACAAACTACCACCTCTTTAGGTACTGTAGCAATCTTGAATTCTATTTATATTGGTGTTGGGCTACTGTATTCTCACTTTTCCATGGCTAGTACCCCCGATACTATCCATAGTTTCATCAGAACAAGCAACCAACTCAACAAAACCAGAATCTGTGAAAAACAGAACAGTCTGTAGCAATCTGCATACTTCGTATACTTCTGGTACCTCAAAAATTCTGAAAAATTACGAATGCCTGTGAAAAAGGCATATCAACCAGCAGCAAAAATAATAAAACTCAAAAGATCTCTCTTAATAAAACTGAAAAATCATCTCGTGAGCGAAAGTTTTCTGTCTTTTTCAAGCAGGATCAAACAACCATCACCGAGACTAGTCATAAAGGTTTTGCTTGGCTCAAACACAAAAAGAAACACAAAAGACACAATCATAACAGAATTATGATGGTGTGGACACAACAAAACAGAAAGAAAAAGATAAATTCATTGGGTTGCCTCCCAACAAGCGCTACTGTTTAAAGCCCTTAGCTAGGCATAAAGCGATAGAATCACGTATCGTCATCTTTGGTGCTCAAACCATAAGTAGCCGTCATCATGGATTCATAAGGCAATCTTATTTTCTTTCTAGGAAAGTTCTCCATGCCCTTCTTTAAAGGAAATCAAATCTAATATTCCCTTCCTTCATATCGATGATAGCACCGATGGTCCTTAGGAAAGGTCTACCAAGAATAATAGGACATGTAGGATTGCAATCAATGTCAAGCACAATGAAATCCACGGGTACATAGTTCCTATTTGCAATAATACGAACATCATTGATCCTTCCCATGGGTTTCTTGATAGTAGAATCCGCAAGATGCAAATTAAGAGAACACTCTTCAATCTCATTAAAACCCAGAACATCACATAAAGACTTTGGAATCCCGGAAACACTAGCACCCAAATAACACAAAGCATTGCATTCATAGTTTTTGATTTTGATTTTGATAGTAGGTTCCCACTCATTATGAAGCTTTCTAGGGAGAGAGAATTCCAATTCAAGTTTCTCTTCAATATATTTTATCATAGCTTCGACGATATGATCGGTAAAGGCCTTGTTTTGGCTATAAGCATGTGGAGAGTTTAACATGGATTGCATCAAGGAAATGCATTCAATCAAGGAGAAACTATCATAATTGAATTCCTTGAAATCCAAAGTAGTAATTTCATTACTACTCAAAGTTTTAATATCTTCTACTCCACTTTCAATGCTTTTAGCAACAAGATAGATGGACTCTGAATCATTGGGGCGTTTTTCAACCAAAGTGGATTCATATCCAGCCCCATAATCATTAAGTTTGACACAAGAAAACAAAGATTCAATGGGAGTCACACCAAGCACTCTAAGATCTTCGTGATTCTCATCACAAATTTCAGGCTTAGCAGCTATTTTATGGACTCAAGTAGCTTGTTTATCAGAAATCTGGCCTACCAATTTTTCAAGACGAGCAAACTGAGAATCTAGTGCACGGAATTCTTTGGCCATATCATCAACTTCTTTACTCATAAAAGCCAGAAAAGAATTTTGCTCCTTCAGTTGTCTACGAAAATGACTATTGTATTCAAACTGTGTAGACATGAAGCCTTTAACACTAGTTTCAATCCCTTCCAACCTTGCATAGTGAGCATCAAAATCCCTTGGTTGGGGCATGCACGTCTTAGCACGCACACAAGCGGCCAAAAAGCAAGCGAGAGAAAAAGGCAAACAAAAAAGGCAAACGGAGAAAAGGGCAAATATTTTTTTGTAATTTTTTGTTTTTTTCAGAAGTGGGGGAGGGGAAAACGAGAGGCAAAAAAGTAAATGCAAGAGATGAGTTTGCGACACTTAGTTGGATGAGTTCTTGACTTGATCCTCCCCGGCAACGGCGCTAGAAATTCTTCAGCTGCGGCAATAGACAACAGTGCCAGAGATTGACACGTTGACGAAGGCTGGGCTTGCGTTGTTTTTTTCCTTTGAAGAGGAAACGGTGGTGCAGCACACGAGCAGTAAGTATTTCCCTCAGTTTGAGAACCAAGGTATCAATCCAGTAGGAGAATCTCGTCAAGTCCAGAGTACCTGCGCAAACACAAACGAGCTTGCACCCAACGCTATAAAGGGGTTGTCAATCCCTTCAAGATTGATTGCAAAGTGATATCCGAAGGCCGAAAGTGCAACGAAGTGAAAGAGTAAGGCTGAAAATATGGTGTGGAGTAGACCCGGGGGCCATAGTGTTCACTAGAGGCTTCTCTCAAAATAGCAAATATTACGGTGGGTGAACAAATTACTGTCGAGCAATTGATATAACTGCGCAAAGTCATGATAATATCTAAGGCAATGATCATACATATAGGCATCACGTCTGAGACAAGTAGACCGATATTTTCTGCATCTACTACTATTACTCCACATATCGACCGCTATCCAGCATGCATCTAGTGTATTGAGTTCATGACGAACAAAGTAACGCCTTAAGAAAGATGACATGATGTAGAGGGATAATCTCAAACCAATGATGAAACCCCCATCTTTTTACCCTTGATGGCAAGAACACGATGCGTGCCTCGCTACCCCTTCTGTCAGTGGGTGAGGTCACCGCACGGTATGAACCCAAAACCAAGCAGTTCTCCCATTGCAAGAATCATAGATCTAGTTGGCCAAACAAAACCCGCAACTCGAAAAGAATTACAAGGATATGAAATCATGCATATAAGAGATCAGAAGAGACTCAAATAAGATTCATAGATAATATGATCATAAATCCACAATTCATCGAATCTCGACAAACACACTGCAAAAGAAGATTACATCGGATAGATCTCCATGAAGATCATGGAGAACTTTGTATTGAAGATCCAAGAGAGAGAAGAAGCCATCTAGCTAGTAGCTATGGACCCGTAGGTCTATGGTGAAATACTCACGCATCATCGGAGAGGTCATGGTGTTAATGAAGAAGCCCTCCGTATCCGAATCCCCCCTCCGGCAGGGCACTGGAACGTGCCCCAGATGGGATCTTGCGGAGACAGAAGCTTGCGGCGGCGGAAAAGTACTTTCGATGATCTCCTGATTTTTTCTGGAATTTTTGGGAATATATAGGTGAAAGACCTAGGGCAGGGGAGGCCCTGGGAGCCCACAAGCCTGGGAAGCGCGGGCCCCCTGGCCGCGGCTAGGGGTCTTGTGGGGTCCCTGGAGACCCCCTGCCTTGGTTCTCAAGCTTCCCGATCTTCTTCTGTTTCGGAAAAAATCTTTTTGAAAGTTTCGTTCCGTTTGGACTCCGTTTAAAATCCTCCACTGAAAAGGGTCAAAAACATGGAAAAAACAGGAACTGGCACTTGGCACTGAGTTAATAAGTTAGTCCCAAAAAAGATATAATAGGCATACAAAACATCCAAAGTTTGACAAGATAATAGCATGAAACCATCAAAAATTATAGATACATTGGAGATGTATCAAGTAGGAAGTAACAAAAGTGCAGCAAGATGGCCCAATCCCTTTTGTAGCAAGGGACAAGCCTGGACAAACTGTTATAGGAGGTAAAGCGCTCCCGAGGACACATGGAAATTTCTGTCAAGCTAGTTTTCATCATGTTCATATGATTCACGTTCGCTACTTTGATAGTTTGATATGTGGGTGGACCGGTGCTTGGGTGCTGCCCTTACTTGGACAAACATCCCACTTATGATTAACCCCTCTCGCAAGCATCTGCAACTACGAAAGAAGAATTAATACAAAGTCTAACCATAGCATTAAACTAGTGGATCCAAATCAGCCCCTTACGAAGCAACGCATAAACTAGGGTTTAAGCTTTTGTCACTCTAGCAACCCATCATCTACTTACTACTTCCCAATGCCTTCCTCTAGGCCCAAATAATGGTGAAGTGTTACGTAGTCAACGTTCACATAACACCACTAGAGGAAAAACAACATGCAATGCATCAAATTATCGAACTAATACCAAATTCACATGGCTACTTATAGCATGACTTATCCCATGTCCTCGGGAACAAAAGTAACTACTCACAAAGCATAATTATGTACACGACCAGACAGATATTGAATAGCATCAAGGATCTGAACATATAATCTTCCACCGCGTAATACAACTAGCATCAACTACAAAGAGTAATTAACACTACTAGCAACCTTACAAGTACCAATCGGAGTCACGAGATGGAGATTGGTTATAAGAGATGAACTAGGGTTTGGAGATGAGATGGTGCTGGTGAAGATGTTGATGGTGATGAGTCCCCTCCGATGAGAGGAGTGTTGGTGATGACGATGGCGACGATTCCCCCCTCCGGGAGGGAAGTTTCCCCGGCAGGACGACCCTGCCGGAGCTCTAGATTGGTTCTGCTCAAGTTCCGCCTCGTGGCGGCGGCGATTCCTCCCGAAAGCCTCCTCTTGATTTGTTCTGGAACAAAACCCTTCTTGTAGCAAAAAGGGGGGCCAGAGGGCCACCAGGGAGCCCACAAGCCCCCTAGGCGTGGCCAGGGGGACGCGCCTAGCAGGCTTGTGGCCTCCTACCGGTTCCCCTCTGGTACTTATTCGGCCCAGTATTTTTTATAAATTCCAAAATAAATCCTCGTTGATTTTCACGGATTTTGGAGTTGCGCAGAATAGGTATCTCAAACTTGCTCCTTTTCAGGCCAGAATTCCAACTGCCGTCATTCTCCCTCTTCATGTAAACCTTGCAAAATAAGAGAGAAAAGGCATAAGAATTGTACCGTGAAGTGTAATAACAGCCGATAAAGCGATAAATATTAACATGAAAGCATGATGCAAAATGGACGTATCAACTCCCTCAAGCTTATACCTCGCTTGTCCTCAAGCGAAAGCCGAGATCAATAAATATGCCCACATATTTAGAGAGAGAGGTGTCGACAAAACAAGATACAAACATGCAGGCATCATGATCATAGTCAGAACAGCAATACCATCATAGGAACTCTTATGCTAAAGTGATAATTCCTTCACAAGGTAAAGTATGGATCAAGAGCCTTACCGAGGATTAACAACCGATAGCCTTTAGTCATTAAAGCAATTGCCATTTATCATAACATCATAAAGAGTCAAGTAAGAGCTTGTAAAGCAGATCCACATACTCAATCATCCTTTTGTCTTCTACAATTGCTACAACTCACATGGTACTCATGAGATCAAAGTTTTAGTCGGACACAGAGAAAGATAGGGGCTTATAGTTTCGCCTCCCAACCATTTACCTCAAGGGTAATGACAATAGTAATAGTTCATGAATACTTACTTCCAAGTTGACATATGAATATAGATCTTTCCCAAGCATATGACGTTAGCCACGAAAAAGGCGAAATAACGAATTGGTGTAGATCACCATGACTCTTTCAAGGGAAAAAAGTAAAGGTACAAGATAGGCCCTTCGCAGAGGGAAGCAGAGGTTGTCATGCGCTTTTGAGGTTTGGACGTGTGTCCTCTTAGTGTGAAGGAACGTCACTTTATATTGCCTCCTGTGATAAAGAACATTATTATGCAGTCTGTCGCTTTTATGTCTTCCTCATCACAGGTTCGTACAAACTTATTTTCCACATACTAATAGATCATACATATTTAGGGAGCAATTTTTATTGCTTGCACCAAGGACAACTTACTTGAGGGATCTTATTCAATCCATAGGTAGGTATGGTGGACTCTCATGGCAAAACTGGGTTGAAGGTTTATGGATGCACAAGTAGTATGTCTACTTGGTGCGGGAGTTTTGGCTAATATGAGGTGGAAGCAATCGTCACATGCTAAGGGATCTCTAGTCATATAATCATTGTTCGGAACCAAGCAAGCATAATCCATTATGTTATGTTCCTTGTCCAACATCTACTTCTAAGCATGTAATACTTTAGTGAGTGTTCACAATCATGGAAGGTGTCAAAGATGATATATTTATATGTGAACCTCTCCTTCTTTGTCACTTCCTATTAATTGCAACAATGACCAAGGTCTACGTTTGTCTACCCTCAACAAGTTTCAATCAACATTCTTTTTATATGTGAAGCCATCACTTCCCATAAGATCATTACATGATCTCTCATGCTTTTGTTCTTTTTTCATTCTCTTGATCATGGCATGAGGCAAAGACCTTAACTAAGACACTCTTTATTATAAGGCTCACCAGCTCGAATACATAGGGGGTGACTGATACGTCTTCAACGTATCTATAATTTTTGATGGTTCCATGCTATGATCTTGTCAAACTTTGGATGTTTTGTATGCCTTTTATATCCTTTCTGGGACTAACTTATTAACTCAGTGCCAAGTGCCAGTTCCTGTTTTTCTGTGTTTTTTGACCCTTTTCAGAGGAGGATTTTAAACGGTGTCCAAACGGAATAAAACTTCCGAAAAGATTTTTTTCCGGAACAGAAGATACACGCCAGACTTGAGAACCAAGGCAGGGGCCAGCAGGGGACCCCACAAGCCCCCTAGGCGCGGCCAGGGGGGCCGCGCCTAGTAGGGTTGTGGGCCCCCTGTGGCTCGTCTGCCCTACCTCTTCCGCCTATAAATTCAGAAAAATGCCAAAACTTCGGAAGATATCCACGAAAATACTTTTCCGCCGCCGCAAGCTTCTGTCTCCGCAAGATCCCATCTGGGGCACATTCTGGTGCCCTGACGGAGGAGGCATTTGGATACGGAGGGCTTCTTCATCAACACCATGACCTCTCTGATGATGCGTGAGTAGTTCACCATAGACCTTCGGGTCCATAGCTAGTAGCTAGATGACTTCTTCTCTTTCTTGGATCTTCAATACGAAGTTCTACATGATCTTCATGGAGATCTATCCGATGTAATCTTCTTTTGAGGTGTGTTTGTCGAGATCCGATGAATTGTGTATTTATGACCAGATTATCTATGAATCTTATTTGAGTTTCTTCTGATCTCTCTTGTGCATGATTTCATATCCTTGTAATTCTCTTCGAGTTGTGGGTTTTGTTTGGCCAACTTGATCTATGATTCTTGCAATGGGAGAAGTTCTTGGTTTTGGGTTCATACCGAGCGGTGACCTCACCGAGTGGCAGAAGGGGTAGCGAGGCACGCATCGTGTTGTTGCCATCAAGGGTAAAAAGATGGGGTTTTCATCATTGGTTTGAGTTTATCCCTCTACATCATGTCATCTTGCTTAAAGTGTTACTCTATTCATCATGAACTCAATACACTAGATGCATGCTGGATAGCGGTCGATGTGTGGAGTAATAGTAGTACATGCAGAAAGTATCGGTCTACTTGTCTCGAACGTGATGCCTATATGTATGATCATTGCCTTAGATATCGTCATGACTTTGCGCGGTTCTATCAATTGCTCGACAGTAATTTGTTCACCCACCATATTATTTGCTATTTTGAGAGAAGCCTCTAGTGAACACTATGGCCCCCGGGTCTACTTCACACCATATTTTCAGCCTTACAATTTTACTTCGTTTTACTTTCCACCTTCAGATCTCACTTTGCAATCAATCTTAAAGGGATTGACAACCCCTTTATAGAATTGGGTGCAAGCTCTTTTGTGTTTGCGCAGGTACTCTGGACTTGACGTGACTCTCCTACTGGATTGATACCTTGGTTCTCAAACTGAGGGAAATACTTACTGCTCCTGTGTTGCATCGCCCTTTCCTCTTCAAGGGAAAACCAACGCAAGCTCAAGAGACGACAGAAGGATTTCTGTCACCGTAGCAGAAGAATTTCTGGCGCCGTTGCCGGAGAGGATCAAGTGAAGAACTCATCCAAGTAAGTTTCGCAAACTCATCTCTTGCATTTACTTTTTTGCCTCTCGTTTTCCTCTCCCCCACTTCCGAAAAACAAAAAATAAATTTTTTTGTCTTTTTTCGTTTGCCTTTCCTTTCCTTGTGTGCTATGTGCCTTCAATATGCTTGCATCTTCGCTTGCTTAAAATCTATTGATATGGATCCTCACCCACTTGCTAATCTCTTTAAGAGATCCAATTATGTTGAACCAATTGCTAGTGAGTTGAGTGCACTTGACTATCTTTATGAAGTTTTTCTTGAGATGTGTGAATCTGAAAATTGTGATGAAGAAATTTGTGAGTTGATTCACGAGGACTCCTTGAATGAAAAGCATGATTGCAATGATTTCACTATGAATTCTATTAGTGTCAATCATGCTAAAAATATGCAAAACCCTAAGCTTGGAGATGCTAATTTGCTACGTCCTCTACTTGTTGCAATGATCATGATTGGGGTGATGATTTTTCTTATGATCTTGAAAATTTGTTTAAACCTCATGATGAATATGATATTTGCAATATTTTTGAAAGTGGGTTTGGAGAAGTCATGACTTTAGTTGATGATAATCCCACTATTTTTCAAGAACGTCAACTTTGCATGCATGTGGATCATGAAAAGAATATCCTTTGTGATAGCTATATTGTTGAATTTGAATATGATCCCACATGTAATTATTATGAGAGAGGAAAATATTGTGGTATAAACTTTCATGTTACTAAATTACCTCTCGTTATGTTGAGATTGACATTGTCTCTTTCTTCTTCCTTGCATATGGTAACTATTGGTTGTTTTGAAAATTTGTTTTCCTATAAAATGCCTATGCATAGGAAGTATGTTAGACTTAGATGTGATTTTCACATGCTTTATGATGCTCTCGTTGTGCTTCAATTCTTGTCTTTTGTGTGAGCATCATTGAATTATCAATGCCTAGCTAAGGGCGTTAAACAATAGCGCTTGTTGGGAGGCAACCCAATGGATTTATCTTTGCTTTTTTTCTTTCAATTTTGTTGTGTCCACACCATCATAATTCTTTTATGATTGTGTTTTTTTTATTTCTTTTTGTGTTTGAGCCAAGTAAAACCTTTATGACTAGTTTTGGTGATGGTTGTTTGATCCTGCTGGAAAAAGACAGAAACTTTTCTCTCACAAAATTATTTTTCATTTTTATTCTGAAAGAGTTGATTCTTTTTGCTGCTGGTTGATATGCCTTTTTCCGAGGCTGTCGTAATGTTTCAGAATCTTTGAGCTAACAGAAGTATACGAAGTATACAGATTGCTAAAGACTGGTCTGTTTTTGACAGATTCTGTTTTTGTTGAGTTGGTTGCTTGTTTTGATGAAACTATGGATAGTATCGGGGGGTACTAGCCATGGAAAAGTGAGAATACAGTAATCTAACACCAATATAAATAGAAATCAAGATTTCTACAGTACCTAAAGAGGCGGTAGTTTGTTTTCTTGCGCTAATGATATCACGAGTTTCTGTTTAATTTTGTGTTGTGAAGTTTTCAAGTTTTGGGTGATGTTCTCATGGACAAAGTGATAAAGAGTGGAAAGAGCTCAAGCTTTGGGATGCCCAAGGCATCCCAAGCCAAATTCAAGGACACCAAAAAGCCTAAGCTTGGGGATTCCCCGGGAAGTCATCCCCTCTTTCATCTTCAATCCATCGGTAACATTACTTGGAGCTATATTTTTATTCACCACATGATATGTGTTTTGCTTGGAGAGTCTTGTATCGTAGGAGTCTTTTATTTTAGTTGTGTCACAATCATCCTTGCTGCACACCTTTTGAGAGAGACATGCACTCATCGTGAGTTTGCTAGAATGCTCATCATGCTTCACGTATATCTTTTGAGATAGATAATTTTTCTCTATGTGCTTCACATAGATCTTTTAGAGCACGGCGGTGCGTGACTTCATAGTTGGTTTGTGCTATGAAAGTAGTCCCAAAGGTGATAGGTACCCAAAGAGGATACAAAAACTTCCATCTTCATGTGCATTGAGTAGAAAGAGAAGTTTGATTCCTCTCAATTAGTTTTGAGACATGGATTTGGTAATATTAAGAGTTATGTTATTAGGGTGTTGTGGATCTAGAAATACTTGTGTTCAAGTTAGTGATTCCCGTAACATGCACGTATGGTGAACTGCTATGTTAGGAAGTCGGAGCATAATTAATCTATTGATTGTCATCCTTTGTGTTGCGGTCGGGATCGCGCGATGGTTAACACCTACCAACCCTTCCCCTAGGAGTATGCGTTTAGCACTTTGTTCCGATTACTAATAAAAACTTCCGCAACAAGTATGTGAGTTCTTCATGACTAATGTGAGTCCATGGTATAGATGCACTTTCACCTTCCACCATTGCTAGCCTCTCTAGTACCGCGCAGTTTTCGCCGGTGCACAAACTCACCATATGCCTTCCTCAAAACAGCCACCATACCTAGCTACTATGGCATTTCATATCCATTCCGAGATATATTGCCATGCAACTCCCAACATTTTGTCTCATGACTTGTGCCGTCACTCCCATATTTCCTTTGCATGATCGTATCCCGGTACACCGCCGAAGGCATTTCCTATATAGTCATCATCGTTCTAAGCTTTGAGCTGTGAGTAAATAAAAGTGTGATGATCATCATTATTAGAGCATTGTCCCATGTGAGGAAAAAAGAGAGGCCAAAGTTGCCCACACACAAAAAAAAAGAGAGAGATATGGAAAGAGCCCAAAGAGCCCAAACAAAAAAAAGGAGAGAAGGGACAATGCTACTATCTTTTTCCACACTTGTGCTTCATAATAGCACCATGTTCTTTATGATTGAGAGCTTCTCGTTTTGTCACCACCATATACTAGTGGGAATCTTTATTTTATAACTGGGCTTGTATATTCCAATGATGGGCTTCCTCAAAATTGCCCTATGTCTTCGTGAGCAAGCAAGTTGCATGCACACCCACTAGTTCTCCTTTTGAGCTTTCACATACTTATAGCTCTAGTGCATCCTTTGTATGGCAATCCCTACTCATTCACATTGATATCTATTAATGGGCATCTCCATAGCCCTTTGATACGCCAAGTCAATGTGACCATCTCCTCCTTTTTTTCTCACAACCACCACCACACTCTATTCCACCATAGCGCTACATCCATGGCTCACACTCATGTATTGCGTGAGAGTTGAAAAAGGTTTGAGAAAGTAAGAGTGTGAAAACAATTACTTGGCCAATGCCGGGGTTGTGCATGATTTAAGTTAGTTGTGTGAGGATGATGGAGCATAGCCAGACTATATGATTTTGTAGGGATAACTTTCTTTGGCCTTGATATTTCGAAAGTTCATGATTACCTTGCTTGTTTGCTTGAAGTATTATTGTTTTCATGTCAATAGCAAACTATTGTTTTGAATCTTACGGATCTGAACATTCATGTCACATGAAAGAAGTTACAAAGGACAACTATGCTAGGTAGCATTCCACATCGAAAATTCAGTCTATATCACTTCCCTACTCGAGGATGAGTAGGAGTTAAGCTTGGGGATGCTTGATACGTCTCCAACGTATCTATAATTTTTGATGGTTCCATGCTATTATCTTGTGAAACTTTGGATGTTTTGTATGCCTTTTATATATTTTCTGGGACTAACTTATTAACTCAGTGCCAAGTGCCAGTTCCTGTTTGCTCCGTGTTTTTGACCCTTTTCAGAGGAGGATTTTAAATGGTGTCCAAACGGAATAAAACTTCGGAAAATATTTTTTCCGGAACAGAAGATACGCGCCAGACTTGAGAACCAAGGCAGGGGCCAGCAGGGGACCCCACAAGCCCCCTAGGCGCGGCCAGGGGGGCCCGCGCCTAGCAGGCTCGTGGGCCCCCTGTGGCTCGTCTGCCCTACCTCTTCCGCCTATAAATTCACAAAAATTCCAAAACTGCGGAAGAGATCCATGAAAATACTTTTCCGCCTCCGCAAGCTTTTGTCTCCGCAAGATCCCATCTTGGGCGCGTTCTGCTGCCATGCCGGAGGGGGGGGATTCGTGTACGGAGGGCTTCTTTATCAAAACCATGACCTCTCCGATGATGCGTGAGTAGTTCACCATAGACCTTCGGGTCCATAGCTAGTAGCTAGATGGCTTCTTCTCTCTCTTGGATCTTCAATACAAAGTTCTACATGATCTTCATGGAGATCTATCCGATGTAATCTTCTTTTGCGGTGTGTTTGTCGAGATCCGATGAATTGTGGATTTATGATCAGATTATTTGAGTTTCTTCTGATCTCTCTTATGCATGATTTCATATCCTTGTAATTCTCTTCGAGTTGTGGGTTTTGTTTGGCCAACTTGATCTATGATTCTTGCAATGGGAGACGTGCTTGGTCTTGGGTTCATACCGTGCGGTGACCTCACCCAGTGACAGAAGGGGTAATGAGGCACGCATCATGTTGTTGCCATCAAGGGTAAAAGGATGGGTTTTCACCATTGGTTTGAGTTTATCCCTCTACATCATGTCATCTTGCTTAAAGCGTTACTCTGTTCGTCATGAACTCAATACACTAGATGCATGCTGGACAGCGGTCGATGTGTGGAGTAATAGTAGTAGATGCAGAAGTATCGGTCTACTTGTCTCGGATGTGATGCCTATATGTATGATCATTGCCTTAGATATCGTCATGACTTTGCGCGGTTCTATCAATTGCTCGACAGTAATTTGTTGACCCACCGTATTATTTTCTATTTTGAGAGAAGCCTCTAGTGAACACTATGGCCCCCGGGTCTACTTCACACCATATTTTCAGCCTTACAATTTTACTTTGTTGCACTTTCCGCCTTCAGATCTCACTTTGCAAACAATCTTGAAGGGATTGACAACCCCTTTATAGCGGTGGGTGCAAGCTCTTTTGTGTTTGCGCAGGTACTCTGGACTTGACGCGATTCTCCTACTGGCTTGATACCTTGGTTCTCAAACTGAGGGAAATACTTACTGCTCCTGTACTTCATCGCCCTTTCCTCTTCAAGGGAAAAACCTACGCAAGCTCAAGAGATGATAGAAGGATTTCTGTCACCGTAGCAGTGACACAAAGCAAAACTCAAGCCTAAGCAGTGACACCGTAGCAGTGAAGATCTGCGATTTGTTTCTCCAGAAAAGTAATTTCACGGGTGAGAAAAGTATTGAGAACACGAGTTGTTTCACAAAACCTTAAGAGTTCAATAAAGGATGGAGACAGTAGGTGGAGGTAGGGTTGAAGGAAATCCACTTCTTCAACTTCTTCCTTGTTGAACATAGATTGCCTTTCGTCCCACGCCTGATTCTCGCCCTTAGTTTTGCCCTTGGCTTCCATGACTTCTACTATTTTCAGATCAGTATCTACTTCTTCATAGACTTGAGGGAAATTTTTCTCCGTGATAGATTCCTGAGACGACATCTTGCCCTAAACCTGCGGCAGAAAACAGGCTCAAAACGAAAACAGAGGAAATTTGCGTTATACGAGGGCCAGACCTTACGAGAGAGTATAGAATGATTTTTTCCGACCAGAAGGAATAGTACGCAAGAAAGCAGGGTCCGGGAGGCACACGAGGTGGCCACAAGCCCCCAGGCACGGCCAGGGGGGTGGCCCGCGCCTGGCAGGCTTGTCGCCTCCTCGTGCGCTTTCCGTACTGCTTTAAATTTTTCTATTTTTCGAAAATTCCTACTGGAAAAGTTTTGGAGTCTGTTTACTTACCGAATCACATACCTCTTCATTTTCGAAGTCTGAAACAGGCTCATAAATATACCTTAGGGATTCCTCCGGAGTTATGGTATTGATAATATTGCATTCAACATTTATGGGAGTACCTAAGATATAATGCTTGATCTTGATGGCACCAGAACGATATACTTCCTCAACAATGTAAGGACCTTCCCATTTAGAGAGAATCTTGCGTGCAAAAAATCTTAAACGAGAATTATATAGCAAGACATAATCACCTACATTGAACGCACGCTTTTGTATCCTTTTATCATGCCACCTCTTAACCTTTTATTTGAACAATTTGGCATTTTCATATGCTTGAGCTCTCCATTCATCAAGTGAGCTAATATCAAATAACCTCTTCTCACCAGCAAGTTTGAAATCAAAGTTGAGCTCTTTGATTGACCAATAAGCTTATGCTCTAGCTCAAGAGGTAAATGACATGCTTTACCGTATACCATTTTGTACGGAGACATGCCCATGGGATTCTTATAGGCAGTTATATAAGCCCACAATGCATCATCGATCTTCTTAGACCAATTCTTTCTAGACCTATTGACAGCCTTTTGCAGAATTAGTTTAATCTCTCTATTGCTTAGCTCTACTTGACCACTGGACTGAGGGTGATAGGGAGACACAATTCTATGGTTGACATCGTACTTAGCAAGTGTTTTACGGAAAGCACCATGAATGAAATGTGAACCTCCGTCGGTTATTAGATATCTAGGGACTCCAAACCTAGGGAAAATAACTTCTTTAAGCATCCTGATAGAACTGTTGTGATCAACACTACTAGTTGGGATAGCTTCTACCCACTTAGTGACGTAATCAACAGCAACTAGGATATGAGTATACCCATTGGATTTTGGAAAAGGTCCCATATAATCAAAGCCCCAAACATCAGACGGTTCAATGACAAGTGAATAATTCATAGGCATTTCCTGACGTTTACCGATATTACCTATTCTTTAACATTCGTCACAAGACAAGACAAACTTACGGGCATCCTTGAAGAGAGTGGGCCAATAGAAACCTGATTGCAATACCTTGTGTGCAGTTCTATCTCCCGCATGGTGTCCTCTATGGCCTCGGATTGACACTTTTGTAGGATCTGTCCCTGTTCATGTTCAGGTACACAATGTCTAATAACACCATCTACTCTTTCCTTATAAAGGTGAGGATCATCCCAGAAGTAATGTCTTAAATCAAAGAAGGATTTCTTCTTTTTCTGGTATGTGAAACTAGGTGGTATATATTTGGCAACGATATAGTTTGCATAATCAGCATACCACGGTGTACTACGCGAAGTATTGATGACATTCAAGTTCTCATCAGGAAAGCTATCATCAATAGGTTGTGGGTCATCAAGAACATTCTTCAACCTAGACAAGTTATCTGCTACTCGGTTCTCGGCACCCTTCCTGTCGACAACATGCAAATCAAATTCTTGTAGCAGGAGAACCCATCTGACAAGTCTAGGTTTAGTGTCTTTCTTTTCAATGAGGTACTTAATAGCAGCGTGATCAGTGTGAATAGTGACTTTGGAATCAACTATGTAAGATCTGAACTTTTCACATGCAAACACGACTGCTAAAAATTCCTTTTCAGTAGTAGCATAGTTTCTTTGGGCAATGTCTAGAGTTTTACTAGCATAGTGAATAACATTCAACTTCTTATCAACTCTTTGTCCTAGGACAGCACTAACAACATAAGCACTAGCATCACACATGATTTAAAAAGGTAAGTTCCAATCAGGTGGTTGAACAATAGGTGCAGTTATCAAAGCCTTCTTAAGTATTTCAAAGGCTTCCTCACAATCATCGTCAAAAAGAAAAGGAATATCCTTTTGCAAGAGATTGGTAAGAGGCCTAGAAATCTTAGAGAAGTCTTTAATAAACCTTTTATAGAAACTAGCATGACCAAGGAAACTTCTTATACCTTTGATATCTGTGGGGCATGGCATTTTCTCGATCGCATCAAAGTTAGCCTCATCGACTTCAATACCTCTTTCAGAAATTTTATGTCCTAAGACGATGCCTTCATTAACCATAAAGTGGCACTTCTCCCAATTCAAGACAAGATTGGTATCTTTACATCTCTGCAAGACTCGATCAAGGTTGCTGAGGCAATCATCAAAAGAAGACCCGTAAACAGAGAAGTCATCCATGAAAACCTCAACAATCTTTTCACAAAAGCCGGAGAATATAGCCATCATACATCTTTGAAAGGTGGCAGGTGCGTGACATAAGCCAAAAGGCATACGTCTATAAGCAAAGGTACCGAAAGGGCAGGTGAAAGTGGTTTTCTCCTGATAAGGTTGTGCAACAGGTATTTGGGAGAAACCAGAATAACCATCTAGAAAGCGGAAGAGTGTGTGTTTAGACAATCTTTCTAGCATCTGGTCGATAAAAGGCAAAGGGTAATGATCTTTCCTAGTGGCTTTATTCAATTTCCTAAAATCGATCACCATCCTATAGCCAGTAAAGATCCTCTGTGGGATCAATTCATCCTTATCATTAGGGACAACGGTAATACCTCCCTTATTAGGGACGCAATGTACCGGACTTACCCAATCACTATGCGCAACAGGATAGATAATACCTGCTTCCAGGAGCTTTAGTATTTCTTTTCTTACTACCTCTTTCATCTTAGGCTTTAATCTCCTTTGATGATAAGCAACTGGTTTGGAATCAGGATCGGTTTTAATCTTGTGCTGGCATAGAGTGGGACTAATGCCCTTAAGAAGATTCCTAGCAAGTAGCAAGTAACAAAGGTGCAGAAAGATGGCCCAATCCCTTCTATAGCAAGGGACAAGCCTGGACAAACTCTTATAGGAGGTAAACCGCTCCCGAGGACACACGGGAATTTCTGTCAAGCTAGTTTTCATCATGTTCATATGATTCGCGTTCGCTACTTTGATAGTTTGATATGTGGGTGGACCGGTGCTTGGGTGCTGACCTTACTTGGACAAACATCCCACTTATGATTAACCGCTCTCGCAAGCATCCGCAACTACGAAAGAAGAATTAAGAAAAAGTCTAACCATAGCATTAAACTAGTGGATCCAAATCAACCCCTTACGAAGCAACGCATAAACTAGGGTTTAAGCTTCTATCACTCTAGCAACCCATCATCTACTTACTACTTCCCAATGCCTTCCTCTAGGCCCAAATAATGGTGAAGTGTTATGTAGTCGACGTTCACATAACACCACTAGAGGAAAAACAACATACAACACATGAAAGTATCGAACGAATACCAAATTCACATGACTACTTATAGCATGACTTATCCCATGTCCTCAGGAACAAAAGTAACTACTCACAAAGCATAATTATGTTCCTGACCAGAGAGGTATAGAATAGCATCAAGGATCTGAACATATAATCTTCCACCGAGTTGTAGTGCCCCAGATGTAACCTTGCCTTATTTGGAACCTATTGTAAGTGGGTCCACCTTGTCAGGGATATGGTGATATCATTTGTGCCATGACTTCATGTGATGTTCCTTTTTGCTCCCTTCCCTTGCATGCATGCATAACATATCATTTCATGCCATGTCTTATCTTGTGTTTGTGACTTGTGAATCCATGGTGTTTGTGGTGTGATGAATATGTCATGTGTTGTTAGTGCATGTGAGTGATGGAGTGGTGCAATTGCTAGTATGAACTATGTGGGTTGCATAGGCTTCAAACCCTCTCCCTCTTTTCATCTCAAGCCCAATATTTACTTGATCCTTCCCTGTTTTAAAAATGTCCATGATTTAGTATATTTTGTGGTGATTGTGGAGATAGGTATTTGTTGTTTTAAACTTTGTTTGTGAGGTGCTATCTATTCACAAAACAGTGGTATAAATACTGTTTTTGTAAATATTTGCTTGCCACAAAAATCCCTTTTCTATTTTATTAAAATAGGTCTTATTTTTCTATCTCCAGGAATGTGCTTGTGATATCTTTATCACTTGTATATTTCCATGTGCTTTTCTTCTTCTCTATTTGTTTTTCTGTAAATAGGATATCATAGGGAGTAGTTTTCCCCTTATCTGCCGCCACATGTGGGCTCTCTCCCTCCTTGGCCGGCCCATCTACTCTCTCTCACGGGCGCAGAGCCCATAGGGCGACCCTCTCTTCCTCCTCTCGACGTCAGCATTGTACGACCATAGCTCGACCTTCCGATCGCCTCCCCTCAAATCCTGCGGCTCATGTGCGTTCCCCGAGGTGATATAAGCTGCAGGAACCCTCCTCCGTACCTAGGGTTCCCTCTCCTTCCTCCAGCGCTGCCACCTTCTCCTTTCTTCTTCCTCCCTCTCTGGTAAGTGCAGTAGGTAGCCAGAGAAACCTCCGCCGTCGAACGCCGTCCTCCCGTCGCCCTCCCGTACCGTGGCCATGTCGAGGAGCTTGGGGGACTTCCCCGCGCTCCATTTTTTCCCTCGGTGAGGTCGAGGAGTTTCCTCACCGACGGCAGGGACGACCCATTGCCACGGACTCGAAGCCCCGCGCGTTCAGCTTCCAGGAGGTCTTCTTCGCGTTCTTCTTCCTCTCCGTCGCTGGTCTGCTTCCCCTTCCTCCGTTGGGTCCTCTCCTTCCTTCCCCAAGGTGAGGAACCGTCCCCTCCTTCTTTTCTCCTCGGTAGCTTCGCGTAGATCGACGCCGGCAAGCCCCTGTACCAGCGTCGGGTTGGCTGTTGCAGGTGTTGTAGTGCATGTGGTGGTGGCTTGGTAGCGTTAGGTGCAGCAGGGCTTCTTCCCCATGTAGCAGACGTGCAGTAGCAGCAGGGACGTTCCCCATCGTGGTGCAGAGCAGTAGCAGCAACGTCCAGGCATCCTGTCGTTCTCTCTGTCGCCGGAGTGCAGAGTAGAGATCAGGTGGATGCGCTAGTATTCCTTTCATGCGTGCCTTTCTCTGTCAGTATTCGACTCGTAGCGCAGTGGAGTGTCTCCATGATTGTAACCTGCAGGTGCTGGGTTCGAGTCCCCACGGTGCCACCCCCTTTTTTTCTTGTATTTTTTTTCTCGGGCACAGTAACGCACGGGGGCAGCTTATGTAGTGCTATCCCTCTGTTCTCTCGTGAGCTTGTGTAGTAGCAGAGTGGTGTTGTTGGCTGGTGGGAACCAGGAAGTCCTGGGTTCCAATCCCAGGCCTGCCTCTTTTATTTTTGCTTTGTATCCTCTTTGTTTTCCTTGCTAATTTCTTCTACTCCTTGTGCCTAAACAATAGGAATAAAGAAAATAGCATTTAATTTTGTTCCTTCCTGTAGATTCACTAGTGTGTGTGTGTGCTCTAGTGTGTTAGTTGTGTGTGTATGTGAGCACTTGGTGAAGTGAATGTGTGGTGGTGGTGCTAGCTTAGTGCATGCTTGTAGGTGCACTAGTGTGTGCATATGTGAGGTAATATACATGTGGTTGTTCTTGTAGATTGTGGTGTGTATATGTGATTTCCACTCATACATGGGCTTGGCTCATGTGGCACCATATAGTTGTTCATATGTATGTGTAGGTGTTGGTACTTCCATGATGTGTGGCTTACTAGATGCCTTGCAATTTTGTGTGTGGTTCAAGAGCATGTGTAGTGGGTGTTGTGGAGTTGATGTGTTAGTGAGGATCAGCCCCACCTTCACAAATCATTCTTGCACCTTCACAAATCATTCTTGCACCTTCACATTTCCATATGTGAGAGGGCATAATGACTATTGTGTGTGTGATCTACTTGGTAAGTGTGCTTGTGAAGTTGATGTGCATGACACAAACATGGGGTTCAAACCCCCATGTCACTTTGTCATTGTGCACATGAGCTCAACCTTTGTAGTTGTTGTTATAGTGGAACTACAAGAAATGATGCCTATTCACTAGGCATGATTTGTAGTGGTTTGCTCTTCCCTAATATGTGGTCACTTGTTCCAAGTAAGTGACCACATATTATATATGGTTTTGGGGTAGAATCTCCCAAGGAATCCAGTGGTGAAGTTAGTTTTGTCATTGGCATAATTTATGGAGTTGACATATTCAGATTTGTTGCAAGTTTGCTCTTTGATTCCATGGAATAGGTGGAGCCCAAGGGCATGAATTTTAGTGTGGTAATAGTAGGGGTTTTTGCTCTACACCATAGTGGTGTCATTTATCACTTGGTGTTATTTGTGTGCAAACTATGCCTAGATAAAGTGGGCATGTGGCTGAAAAAGTCCAGCTTAGTGAAATCTGGAATTTCACAAAGTCTGAGAATCTGGAAACATTTTCTTCTCCTATAGATGAGGTTGTGCTAGTCATTGTTTTGTGAGCTAGCCTTAGTTCAGTGCTAGGATTTTGGACCTGACATGTTTGTGAAGCTCCCTGGCAAATTTCATCTCATTTGGAGTCCAGTAGGTTGTGTTTTGATTGCTGTCAAAAAGCTTCAGAACAAAGATAGAAAGTCAAGGCAGGAATTTTCACTAAGTCCTTGAGATCTGATGGTTTTGGGAAAGTTTGTGGCCTTGTATCTTCTAGATTTTAACTCCTTTTGCTATGATTCTTGCTGGTGCTTGTAGTGTTTTGGTTGGCTACAGACACATATATTATTTGTCATATTTAGAGGGCTGTAGCTATGTTGCATGTAGCTCACAAAGAGCTAAGATGCAGATTGGGGCAGATTGAGTTGTATAGTCATTTTGATCATTGTGTGTGCTTAGTTGATGTTGTGGTGTTCTTCCTTGCTCTAATACATTCATGTTGGGTTGTTATAGGTCTTGGCAACCTGGGAATACCAGATTTGTGCCAATTGTGAGTGTGGTGTTGATTCTTCCACGTAGAGCTTCATATCTTGTCTCGTTGATTCCCGTTGATCCGTAGCTCTGTTTCCAATGTTCTTTATATGGTTTTGCATCGTTTTCACGAGACACATCTGTTCATGCCATCCTCATGCATGTCAAAATAGCTTAGTGTACAGTTCTGTCCAGAAACTTGCAGTAGTTTGTTTTCCTTGTGCTAGTGATAGAAATAGTGGTGCGTGCTCATTTTTCATCTCATGCATCATGTGATTGTTGCATCTCGTGGTGCTGCTGTTCATTGGTCGCTATTCTTATGTTGGATAGCACCGGGATCGGAGAACGAATACGTGGAGTCAGGAGAGTACGTGCAGGACGAACCAGAACCATTCCAAGCTGAGGATATCACAGGCAAGATGATATGACCTTGATTCCATCTCTAGACTTGTTATGCTAGTTTGTGTTTCCATGTCTTATTGCTTGCTGCCTACCACTGAATTAAATTGCCTCTTGATATGCCATGAACCCAAACACTGTTCCCCTTCCTAGCAAAACTTGTATGGCAAAGTAGGCTTTGCTCAACTACTAATGTTAGCGTTGCTAGATGCAGGTGCTTTGACTCATGTGATAACATGAGCTTGATATCATTATATTAAATTCTGTTATTTAATTAATGCACCTATATACTTGGTAAATGACGGGAGGCCTAGCCTTTTGCCGGGTGCTTTGTTCCGTTATTGCCGCCTTAGTTACCGGTTACCGGTGTTTGATTCCATAATGATCGCTCCTAACACGTTCGGGGTTGTTATGGCGACCCCCTTGATAAATCGCGTAGTGCTAAGGCTTGTCCGGCGGGACCCAACATTGGTGTTAATTTGCTAATCACTTAATAATAAACTGCATAGGGAATAGCTACCCCGAGGATTTTAATCAACAACCCGGGCCAGTGCTCCTCATGAGTGTTGGTCCAAACTAGAGCACTGTGCGGGGCCAACTCAGGGCAACTTGAGAGATTTCTATCAGGCCACTGTACGCGTAGCTCATCCAGCGTGTCCTGAGACTGAGATACACGGCTCTTATCGGGGTTGTCGACACGTCGGGAGGTCCTGCTAGCCTTGTCTTACCTTAGCGATATATCTTGCGTATAGGAATCCCAGTGAAGCTTTGGTTTCCCCCAGAGTTGAGGTTTTCCTCAAAGGAATCCGACGAGATCACGAGATTCGTGATAGAGGATGCCTTTGCGGCCTGTGTACGTTTGTGATGGACTAGTTGGAGCACCCCTGCAGGGTTTAATCTTTCGGAAAGCCGTGCGCGCGGTTATGTGGCAACTTGGAATATTTTGTTAACATCCGGTATTATAGAACTTAAACATGAGCTGATAAAATTGCCAACTGCGTGCGTAACCGTGACTGTCCCCTCGAAGATCTCTCTTCGATCGGGAACACGGTGGGGTTATGAATGCTGTAGGTAGGTGTTCAGGATCACTTAGTGATCAAGTAATCCCGACCGCTAGTGTAGACCACCTTCATAAATACTTTACGTAAGTTAGCCACTAAAACAAGCTTAGGATGCTGCAGCCTTATACACTTCACCCTTACCCTACCTAATAACATGACTAGTTCTGGCACCAAGGTCTTAGATTGCTGAGTCCCCGTGGCTCACGGATTCCTCCGAAACTCCCAACAGGTACAGGTACCCCAGAGACAGATGATCCCGACGGCACCCAGCTGGCGTGGCAGTACGACGAGGAGACAGACCGCCTCTACGTGAACTATCCAGAGGACTGAGGCGTGGTCGTGATCGTGGGCCTGCAGGCAGGGTAGCATAGCATTTCCATGTTTTGTAGTCCGTAGCGGAACTACTTTGATTGTATCTGTGATGTACTCTTAGTTATTAATAAGAAGACAGTTGAATCCCGAATTGTCTACTTTTATTATTATTTGTGCTATGTTACTTGCTTGCGAAACGCTTAGATGCGCTTCTTTCCTATTCGGGGGCCTCGACCCCCAGATCGGAAAGGACCGCATCTTGGTCGTTACAAGTTGGTAATCAGAGACTTACGACCATAGGAGCCTTTGTGTGATCGTATTTGGCCGAGTCGAGTCTAGAAAATGTTTTGAGTCTTAGTTATATCGGAGAGTAGGATTCTTTTTTCTCCTCTTCTATGCTCTCGTGAGGTTCCCGTCTTAGGAAATCTTTAACTCTACTCCTTTTCTCGCTCAAATTTTTTTTTAGGATCACGCGGGTATTTGTGAAATCTATATGATTTCGATGTAACGGAATCCTGTCCTGGTGCCTCCTATCTGCTCTAAGTATCAAGGGAGTTGAGCTCCAGGGATTATCGCGCACATCGCCATCATTCAGATTTCTGAGTATCTAAGAACGGAGGATGTTCGGTATTGCTTCAATACTGGTAGTGGTGAGATAACCCCGATGTCCCCAGTACTGGTGTAGATTGTTCGGGGGTACTACCACACTTGGTATCGTTGTGATCACGAGGATCTGTTGTAGATGAAGGTCCGAGATGCTGGTTGTGTGTTGAAGGATGTGATACAGGTGACGGGTTAGTTTAGGAGTTGTGTGAAATACTCCTTGTATCTGTGTACCTGATTGCATGACCAGTTATTTCGGAAATTCATAGATGGGATATCTAGTAGTATCTTATAGGACTATCTTCCTACAAACGCTTGATTGAGGTTTGGGAAATCTCGATCATACGTTTGTTCCGAGCGGTTCTAGCTCACACTTGTTTGCAGTGGTCCTTATCAGAATTTTGTCGTCTGTTACTTTGAGGATGCACTCTTGCTATGTTGTTCGAGTGCAATGCTTAATTATGTTCAGATATTCTGTCTTTTGATTCAGCAATATCTTCAATTATTCTGTGGACTAATATGATGTCCGTCTTCAGGATGGCTCCACCGACTCGTGAGACCCCAGCGCGTGAGGATATGCCGCATCCACCTCCTCCTCCGCCGCCGCCGCCGCCTCCTCCTGCAGAGGCCTGGCAGGCGATGATGGCAGCTACTAATGCAAACACTCAGATGTTGTTGCAATTGATCCAGGAGAGAGCCAATCATCAGCAGGGCAATTTCCAGCAGGGTGGCAATTACTTCGCCAATCTGAGTGAGTTCCTGTCAAACCAGCCTAAGACGTTCACTTCTTGCGACTAGCCGTTTGATGCGGAAGATTGGATCCGTGATATGAACAAGCATTTCGAGTGTAGCAATGTGCGTCCGGAGGACTATGTCAAGTTTGCAACGTTTCAGTTGAAGGGACGGGCTTCTATATGGTGGCAGCAGCTCAAGGACTCCAGAGGTGACAGGGTGATGTCTTGGGACGAGTTTTGTCGTGACTTCAGGTCCCACTACATCCCTTCCAGTTTTGTTGAGGAGATGCGTGAGAAGTTCAGGCGTTTGAAGCAGGGCAGCAATTCGGTGTACAAGTACAATGTCGAGTTCCACGAGCTGGCCCGTTACGCGCTGCAGGATGTCCAGGATCAGAAGAGCAAGATCTACCAGTTCAGGGGTGGCTTAAACGAGGATTTGCAGTTAGCGCTTGCTTTGCACGATCCTGAGGAGTTTGACAAGTTTTACAACTTAGCTCTCCGAGCAGAGGCAGCCTTGCTCAGGGTGGAAAATCCAAGAAGCGCTTCAGAGACTCCAGCTCTTCCTCGACTCTGGTGGTTCAGAAGCAACAGAGGTTTTGGGTTTCTCCTACTCCTCCCCGGCACTCACACCAGCTGAAGCACTCAGGTGGACGTGGTTCTTCCCACCCACCCAACCCTGGCTTCCAGTAGAGATACAGCATCAGAAGCAAGGGCCTCCTCAGACTCAGTTCCGGCAGCCAGCAGATGTCACTTGTCACAAATGTGGGCAGAAGGGTCACTATGCCAACAAATGTACTTCTCAGCTCCATCTGCCGCCTCCTCCTCCAAGCAACTCTCTTGTCAAATTCAACCCCAGATCAGCTCGAGTCAACATGGTGAATGCAGCTGAAGCAGACAACTCTCTGATGTGATCATGGGTAACCTCCTCGTCCATGATATTCCTGCTAAAGTGTTATTTGATTCTGGTGCTTCTCATTCATTCATGTCTAGACCATTTGCATGGAATCATGATTTCATTTCTAAGACCTTGGACAAACCTTTTCGTGTGGTTTCCCCAAAAGCGTTGTTGAGCTCTAATGTGGTCATTCCGGATGTTTCTATCAAGATGGGTGCTTATGCTTTTCTGGTTACTCCTATTGTCTAGGGCAATTCCAACATTGACTTGATTCTTGGTATGGACTGGTTGGCCATGAACAAGGCGTCAATTGATTGTGAAGCTAAAGAGGTCAAGCTTACCCACTCTTTGGAGGATGTGATTATATTCGCGGCGCGCGATGATACAATCCGTTTGTTCTCCTTGAATGAAAAGGGTGAGATCAATCCTATTGAGAAAGTTCCAGTAGTCTGCGAATATCAAGATGTGTTTCCTGAAGAGCTGCCAGGCATGCCTCCGCACCGTGAAGTTGAGTTCGTCATTGAGCTTGAGCTAGGCACAGAGCCAGTGTGCAAACGGCCGTACAAGCTGGGTCCAGAAGAATTGAAGGAACTCAAGAGGAAACTCGATGAGCAGGAGCGTTTGGGTTTGATCAGACCAAGCTCGTCTCCGTGGGGATGTGGTGTTCTATTTGTCAAGAAGAAGGATGGTTCGGACCGGCTGTGTGTCGAATACCTCCCATTGAACAAGAAGACAATCAAGAACAAATATCCACTTCCGAACATAACAGATTTGTTCGAACAGTTGAAAGGTGCTAAAGTACTCTCCAAGCTTGATCTCAGAATGGGCTATCATCAGATTCACATGCGCGAGGAAGACATTCCGAAGACGGCATTCAGGACTAGTTTTGGCTCCTATGAGTATACGGTCATGTCTTTTGGTCTGGCTAATGCTCCTCCGACATTTTGTCGATTGATGAACTATATTTTCTCCCCATACAAGAATGAATTTGTCTTGCTCTATCTCGAGGACATTCTGGTCTTTTCTGAGAATGAGGAAGAACATGAGAAACATCTCAGGTTGGTGCTTGATAAACTGAGAGAATACAAGTTGTATGCCAAGTTTTCCAAGTGCGAGTTCTGGCTGAAAGAAGTGGTTTATCTTGGGCATATTATCTCTGGCGAGGGCATTAAGGTTGACCGTCCAAGGTTCAAGCCATTGTTGAATGGGAACCTCCGCAGAATATGAAGCAGCTTCGAAGCTTTCTCGGGCTTGCCGGATATTGCAGAAGATTCGTTGAGAACTTCTCCAAAATCGCCAAGCCGCTCTCTAGTCTTCTTCAGAAGGGTGTCAAGTATGTTTGGTCTCCAGAGTGTCAACTGGCTTTCGATACACTCAAAGAGAAGCTTATCTCCACTCCGGTCTTGGCTCCTCCGGATGATTCCAAGCCATACCAGGTCTTTTGCGATGCTTCTCTCCAGGGTCTCGGTGCAGTCTTGATGCAAGATAGGAAGGTGGTTGCTTATACCTCCACGCAGTTGAAGCCTGCGGAGAAGAACTATCATGTGCACGATCTCGAGCTAGCAGCTGTTGTGCACGCCTTGATGACTTGGAGACATCTCTTGTTGGAACGTAAGGTTGAAGTTTTCACTGATCACAAGAGTCTCAAGTATATCTTCACTCAGCCTAACTTGAATCTTCGGCAAACACGTTGGGTGGAAATGCTCCTGGATTTTAATCCGAGTGTTGAGTATACGCCAAGCAAGGCAAATGTTGTGGCAGATGCATTGAGCAGGAAGGCATATTGCAACAGTCTGATTCTGCAACCTCTCCAGCCGGGTCTTTCTGAGTCTTTCAGGAAGCTTAATCTTCAGCTAGTTCCTCAGGGTTTTCTTGCAAACCTTCAGATCTCTCCTACCTTGGAAGATGAGGTCAGAGCAGCTGAGCTTCTTGACGCTATGGTGAAGAAGGTCAAGATTGGTGTGGGAAAGAGTCTCCCCAAGTATAAGTGTTTCATTGTTGATGCCAGGGACACGTTGTTTTTCGAGGATCGCCTTGTCGTCCCAAAAGGTGATCTCGGGAAGGTGATCATGGAAGAAGCTCATAACTCTCTGCTCTCTATTCATCCTGGCAGCTCCAAAATGTACCATGACTTGAAGTAGACATTCTGGTGGACTCATATGAAACGTGAAATTGCTCAGTTTGTAAACGAGTGTGATGTATGTCGAAGGGTGAAAGCAGAACATCAACGCCCAGCAGGTCTCTTGCAGCCTTTGCCGATTCCTGAGTGGAAGTTTGATCACATTGAGATGGATTTCGTCACCGGGTTTCTGAAGTCCAAGAAGGGCAATGATGCTATCTTCGTCGTCATCGACAAATTGAGTAAAGTGTCTCATTTCCTTCCAGTCAAGGAGTCCATTTCAGCAGCTCAGCTCGCAGAGTTGTACACCTCCAGGATTGTCTCTTTGCACGGCGTACCGATGATGATCTCTTCAGATCGCGGAAGTATCTTCACTTCCAAGTTCTGGGACTCCTTTCAGTCTGCTATGGGCATGAAGATCCGCTTCAGCACAGCGTTCCACCCTCAAACTAGTGGTCAAGTGGAGAGAGTGAATCAAGTTCTTAAGGATATGCCGAGAGCCTGTGTTATCTCTTTTGGCATGAAGTGGGAAGATTGTCTTCCTTTCGCGGAGTTCTCGTATAACAACAATTATCAAGCTAGTTCTGGAAAGGCTCCGTTTGAAATTCTCTATGGCACGAACTGTCGTACTCCTCTTAACTGGTCCGAGACCAGGGAGCGTTAGATCGTTGGGAATGATATGATAGAAGAAGCTGAGGAGATGTGTCGGATCATTCGCGACAACCTCGGAGCAGCGCAGTCCCGTCAGAAGAGCTATTACGATAGCAAGCACCGTGACATGTCTTATGAGCTTGATGACTTTGTCTATCTCAAGGTGTCGCCTATGAAGGGTATGCAGGGCTTTGGGGCATCAAAGCCAAGCTTGCGCCTCGTTTCGTTGTTCCAGTCAGAGTGGTTGGCAAGAGGGGCGACCTTGTGTACCAGCTCGAGCTTCCGTCAACCTTTGCAAATGTCCATGATGTGTTCCATGTTTCTCAGCTTTGGAGGTGTTTCAAGACCCCCGAGCGCACTGTGCATCTTCAAGATCTCGACCTTCAGCCTGACCTTTCAAATCATGAGCATCCAGTTGCGGTTCTCGAGGCGACTGAGCGCAAGACCCGTAACAAGACTGTCAAATTTCTCAAGGTGCAGTGGTCTCACCATTCCGATAAAGAGGCTACGTGGGAACGCGAGGATCACCTCCGTTCCGAATTTCCCGATTTCTTTCAGTCTTAGATCTCGAGGGCGAGATCTTCTTTGTAGTGTGGGAGAGTTTGTAGTGCCCCATATGTAACCTTGCCTTATTTGGAACCTATTGCAAGTGGGTCCACCTTGTCAGGGATATGATGATATCATTTGTGCCATGACTTCATGTGATGTTCCTTTTTGCTCCCTTCCCTTGCATGCATGCATAACATATCATTTCATGCCATGTCTTATCTTGTGTTTGTGCCTTGTGAATCCATGGTGTTTGTGGTGTGATGAATATGTCATGTGTTGTTAGTGCATGTGAGTGATGGAGTGGTGCAATTTCTAGTATGAACTATGTGGGTTGCATAGGCTTCAAACCCTCTCCCTCTTTTCATCTCAAGCCCAATATTTACTTGATCCTTCCCTGTTTTAAAAATGTCCATGATTTAGTATATTTTGTGGTGATTGTGGAGATAGGTATTTGTTGTTTTAAACTTTGTTTGTGAGGTGCTATCTATTCACAAAACAGTGGTATAAATACTGTTTTTGTAAATATTTGCTTGCCACAAAAATCCCTTTTCTATTTTATTAAAATAGGTCTTATTTTTCTATCTCCAGGAATGTGCTTGTGATATCTTTATCACTTGTATATTTCCATGTGCTTTTCTTCTTCTCTATTTGTTTTTCTGTAAATAGGATATCATAGGGAATAGTTTTCCCCTTATCTGCCGCCACATGTGGGCTCTCTCCCTCCTTGGCCGGCCCATCTACTCTCTCTCACGGGCGCAGAGCCCACAGGGCGACCCTCTCTTCCTCCTCTCGACGTCAGCATTGTACGACCATAGCTCGACCTTCCGATCGCCTCCCCTCAAATCCTGCGGCTCATGTGCGTTCCCCGAGGTGATATAAGCTGCAGGAACCCTCCTCCGTACCTAGGGTTCCCTCTCCTTCCTCCAGCGCCGCCACCTTCTCCTTTTTTCTTCCTCCCTCTCTGGTAAGTGCAGTAGGTAGCCAGAGAAACCTCCGCCCTCGAACTCCGTCCTCCCGCCGCCCTCCCGTGCCGCGGCCATGTCCAGGAGCTTGGGGGACTTCCCCGCGCTCCATTTTTTCCCTCGGTGAGGTCGAGGAGTTTCCTCACCGACGGCAGGGACGACGCCATTGCCGCGGACTCGAAGCCCCGCGCGTTCAGCTTCTAGGAGGCCTTCTTCGCGTTCTTCTTCCTCTCCGTCGTCGGTCTGCTTCCCCTTCCTCCGTTGAGTCCTCTCCTTCCTTCCCCAAGGTGAGGAACCGTCCCCTCCTTCTTTTCTCCTCGGTAGCTTCGCGTAGATCGACGCCGGCAAGCCCTGTACCAGCGTCAGGTTGCCTGTTGCAGGTGTTGTAGTGCATGTGGTGGTGGCTTGGTAGCGTTAGGTGCAGCAGGGCTTCTTCCCCATGTAGTAGACGTGCAGTAGCAGTAGGGACGTTCCCCATCGTGGTGCAGAGCAGCAGCAGCAACGTCCAGGCATCCCGTCGTTCTCTCTGTCGCCGGAGTGCAGAGTAGAGATCAGGTGGATGCGCTAGTATTCCTTTCATGCGTGCCTTTCTCTGTCAGTATTCGACTCGTAGCGCAGTGGAGTGTCTCCGTGATTGTAACCTGCAGGTGCTGGGTTCGAGTCCCCACGGTGCCACCCCCCTTTTTTTGTTGTTTTTTTTTTCTCGGGCACAGTAACGCAGGGGGGCAGCTTATGTAGTGCTATCCCTCTGTTCTCTCGTGAGCTTGTGCATTAGCAGAGTGGTGTTGTTGGCTGGTGGAAACCAGGAAGTCCTGGGTTTGAATCCCAGGCCTGCCTCTTTTATTTTTGCTTTCTATCCTCTTTGTTTTCCTTGCTAATTCCTGCTACTCCTTGTGCCTAAACAATAGGCATAAATAAAATAGCATTTAATTTTGTTCCTTCCTGCAGATGCACTAGTGCGTGTGTGCTCTAGTGTGTTGGTTGTGTGTGTATGTGAGCACTTGGTGAAGTGAATGTGTGGTGGTGGTGCTAGCTTAGTGCATGCTTGTAGGTGCACTAGTGTGTGCATATGTGAGGTAATATACATGTGGTTGTGCTTGTAGATTGTCGTGTGTATATGTGATTTCCACTCATACATGGGCTTGGCTCATGTGGCACCATATAGTTGTTCATATGTATGTGTAGGTGTTGGTACTTCCATGATGTGTGGCTTACTAGATGCCTTGCAATTTTGTGTGTGGTTCAAGAGCATGTGTAGTGGGTGTTGTGGAGTTGATGTGTTAGTAAGGATTAGCCCCACCTTTGCAAATCATTCTTGCACCTTCACATTTCCATATGTGAGAGGGCATAGTGACTATTGTGTGTGTGATCTACTTGGTAGATGTGCTTGTGAAGTTGATGTGCATGACACAAACATGGGGTTCAAACCCCCATGTCACTTTGTCATTGCGCACATGAGCTCAACCTTTGTAGTTGTTGTTATAGTGGAACTACAAGAAATGATGCCTATTCACTAGGCATGATTTGTAGTGGTTTGCTCTTCCCTAATATGTGGTCACTTGTTCCAAGTAAGTGACCACATATTATATATGGTTTTGGGGTAGAATCTCCCAAGGAATCCAGTGGTGAAGTTAGTTTTGTCATTGGGATAATTTATAGAGTTGACATATTCAGATTTGTTGCAAGTTTGCTCTTTGATTCCATGGAATAGGTGGAGCCCAAGCGCATGAGTTTTAGTGTGGTAATAGTAGGGGTTTTCTCTCTACACCATAGTGGTGTCATTTATCACTTGGTGTTATTTGTGTGCAAACTATGCCTAGACAAAGTGGGCATGTGGCTGAAAAAGTCCAGCTTAGTGAAATCTGGAATTTCACTAAGTCTGAGAATCTGGAAACATTTTCTTCTCCTATAGATGAGGTTATGCTGGTCATTGTGTTGTGATCTAGCCTTAGTTTAGTGCTAGGACATTGGACCTGATATGTTTGTGAAGCTACCTGTCAAATTTAATCTCATTTGGGGTCGAGTAGATTGTGTTTTGATTGCTGTCAAAAAGCTTCAGAACAAAGACAGAAAGTCAGGGCAGGAATTTTCACCAAGTCCCTGAGATCTGATGGTTTTGGGAAAGTTTGTGGCCTTGTATCTTCTAGAGTTTAGTTCCTTTTGCTGTGATTCTTGCTGGTGCTTGTAGTGTTCTTGGTTGGCTACAGCCACATATATTATTGGTCATATTTAGAGGGCTGTAGCTATGTTGCATGTAGCTCACAAAGAGCTAAGATGCAGATTGGGGCAGATTGAGTTGTATAGTCATTTTGATCATTGTGTGTGCTTAGTTGATGTTGTGGTGTTTTTCCTTGCTCCAATCCATTCATGTTGGGTTGTTATACGTCTTGGCAACCTTGGAATACCAGATTTGTGCCAATTGTGAGTGTGGTGTTGATTCTTCCACGTAGAGCTTCATATCTTGTCTCGTTGATTCCCGTTGATCCGTAGCTCCGTTTGCAATGTTCTTTTTATGGTTTTGCATCGTTTTCATGAGCCGAATCTGTTCATGCCGTCCTCATGCATGTCAAAATAGCTTAGTGTACAGTTATGTCCAGAAACTTGTAGTAGTTTGTTTTGCTTGTGCTAGTGATAGAAATAGTGGTGCATGCTCATTTTTCATCTCATGCATCATGTGATTGTTGCATCTTGTGGTGTTGCTGTTCATTGGTTGCTATTCTTATGTTGGGTAGCACCGGGATCAGAGAACGAATACGTGGAGTCAGGAGAGTACGTGCAGGACGAACCATAACCATTTCAAGCTGAGGATATCACAGGCAAGATGATATGACCTTGATTCCATCTCTAGACTTGTGATGCTAGTTTGCATTTCCATGTCTTATTGCTCGCTGCCTACCACTGAATTAAATTGCCTCTTGATATGCCATGAACCCAAACACTGTTCCCCTTCCTAGCAAAACTTGTATGGCTAAGTAGGCTTTGCTCAGCTACTAATGTTAGCGTTGCTAGATGCAGGTGCTTTGACTCATGTGATAACATGAGCTTGATATCATTATATTAAGTTATGTTATTTAATTAATGCACCTATATACTTGGTAAATGACGGGAAACCTAGCCTTTTGTCGGGTGCTTTGTTCCGTTATTGCCGCCTTAGTTACCGGTTACCGGTGTTTGATTCCATAATGATCGCTCCTAACACGTTCGGGGTTGTTATGGGGACCCCCTTGATAAATCGCGTAGTGCTAAGGCTTGTCCAGCAGGACCCAACATTGGTGTTAATTTGCTAATCACTTAATAATAAACTGCATAGGGAATAGCTACCCCGAGGATTTTAATCAACAACCCGGGCCAGTGCTCCTCATGAGTGTTGGTCCAAACTACAGCATTGTGCGGGCCCAACTCACGACAACTTGAGAGATTTCTATCAGGCCACTGTATGCGTAGCTCATTCGGCGTGTCCTGAGACTGAGATACCCAGCTCTTATCAGGGTCGTCGACACGTCGGGAGGTCCTGCTAGCCTTGTCTTACCTTAGCGATATATCTTGCTTATAGGAATCCCGGTGAAGCTTTGGTTTCCCCCAGAGTTGAGGTTTTCCTCTAAGGAATCCGACGAGATCACGAGATTCGTGATAGAGGATTCCTTTGCGGCCTGTGTACGTTTGTGATGGACTAGTTGGAGCACCCCTATAGGGTTTAATCTTTCGGAAAGCCGTGCCCGCGGTTATGTGGCAACTTGGAATATTTTGTTAACATCCGGTATTAGAGAACTTAAACATGAACTAATAAAATTGCCAACTGTGTGCGTAACCGTGACTGTCCCCTCGAAGATCTCTCTTCGATCGGGAACACAGTGGGGTTATGAATGTCTTAGGTAGGTGTTCAGGATCACTTAGTGATCAAGTAATCCCGACCGCTAGTGTGGACCACCTTCACAAATACTTTACGTAAGTTAGCCACTAAAACAAGCTTAGGATGCTCCAGCCTTATACACTTCACCCTTACCCTACCTAATAACATGACTAGTTCTGGCACCAAGGTCTTAGATTGCTGAGTCCACGTGGCTCACGGACTCCTCCGAAACTCCCAACAGGTACAGGTACCCCAGAGACAGATGATCCCGATGGCACCCAGCTGGCGTGGCAGTACGACGCGGAGACAGACCGCCTCTACGTGAACTATCCAGAGGACTGAGGCGTGGTCGTGATCGTGGGCCTGCAGGCAGGGTTGCATAGCATTTCCATGTTTTGTAGTCCGTAGCGGAACTACCTTGATTGCATCTGTGATGTACTCTGAGTTATTAATAAGAAGACAGTTGAATCCCGAATTGTCTACTTTTATTATTATTTGTGCTATGTTACTTGCTTGCGAAACGCTTAGATGCGCTTCTTTCCTATTCGGGGGCCTCGACCCCCAGATCGGAAAGGACCGCATCTTGGTCGTTACACGAGTAATCCAACTAGCATCAACTACAAAGAGTAATTAACACTACTAGCAACCGTACAAGTACCAATCGGAGTCGCGAGATGGAGATTTGTTACAAGATATGAACTAGGGTTTGGAGATGAGATGGTGCTGATGAAGATGTTGATGGTGATGAGTCCCCTCCTATGAGAGGAGTGTTGGTGATGACGATGGCGACGATCTCCCCCTCCGGGAGGGAAGTTACCCCGGCAGAACGACCCTGCCGGAGCTCTAGATTGGTTTTGCCCAAGTTCCGCCTCGTGAAGGCGGCGATTCCTCCCGAAATCCTCCTCTTGATTTTTTCTGGAACGAAACCCTTCTTGTAGCAAAAGAGGGGGGCCAGAGGGCCACCAGGGAGCCCACAAGCCCCCTAGGCGCGGCCAGGGGGCGCGCCTAGTAGGCTTGTGGCCTCGTGTTGGCTCCCCTCTAGTACTTCTTCGGCCTAGTATTTTTTATAAATTCCAAAATAAATCCTCGTAGATTTTCACGGCTTTTGGAGTTGCGAGAATAGGTATCTCAAACTTGCTCCTTTTTCAGGCCAGAATTCCAGCTGTCGGCATTCTCCCTCTTCATGTAAACCTTGCAAAATAAGAGAGAAAAGGCATAAGTATTGTACCGTGAAGCAATAATATGGGCAAAGCCCAACTATCATGCGACTCTACGATCAAGCAAAAGCATGTATGACATGAAGATCAAGTCATGAGATGGTGGATGTTGCATGGCAATGTATCTCGGAAAGGCTATAAAAATGCCTTAATAGGTAGGTATGGTGGCTATTTTGAGGAAAGATATAATGTGGCTTATGTATGATAGAGCGTATCATATCATGGATTTTGATTCACCGGCGGAGTTTGCACCAACTCTCAATGTGAGAAAGGACAATGCACGGTACCGAAGAGGCTAGCAAAATATTTATGGTGGAAGTGCCAACAATCGAATACTCACATTTGTCGGAAGAACTCATACACTTATTATCATAACTATCTATCTAGTTAGGAAATTCACAAAGATACAAGTACCCCAAGGAGGAGGGTTTGGCGGTTTGATTATCCTTGCACATCCTTGACTCATGGTAACGTGAGGGTACTCTATATATTCCAACCCCTCCAGAGGTTAGCGATCAATTTAGTAGCTAGAGTTCTCAAGTAATTTTTAGTTTTTGGAAAACACACGGATTTCCCGAAATACGACACCTATCACTAATAGGCTCAAGCTTTTGGCACCAATAGTCCAAACATTACTCAAATCAATACCTAAAAACTATTGCAAGTTACTACTATACTTAAATAGCAACCTCAGTTACCTACTCATGAAAGACACACAACTCAGTGCAACAAGCCAACTCTCTAAACAACATAAGCATGATAACTCAAGAGAGTTCCAAAAGCAACCTAAATAAAATCTCTTAAAAAGATAAGCATCAAAACTAAGAGCTAGGCATGACAGTAGCTATGTAAAGATAAAGAACACACAAAAAAGATAAGCATGAACACCTATGTTGTGTTCTAGAGTGGAATGGAGCGTGTTTCTCTCCCAAACAAGGTAGGCTAGGTTCCGACTTGTTATGAACAGCAAGCAAAACTAAAACAAACTAAAAAGTAAAGAGCGGGACGCTCCAAGCATAGCACATAACATATGAAGTGATAAAAATATAGCATGGAGATGGACGAACTGGTGATTGTTGATAGAGAAAGGGATGCACGGGGGCATCCCCAAGCTTAGACGCTTGAGTCTCCTTGAATATTTCTTGGGGTGCATGGGGGCATCCCCAAGCTTGAGCGCTTGACACTCATGTATCTTCTTTCATCATCTCCCATCGCATACTTGAAAACTCCCTTCATACGAAACTCATCATAAGCTGATTAGAGTGGTTAGTACCCTTAATAAAATAATTTATTACCTGGTGGAAATAAAGATTTTCATGAATAGCTACTATTTCTCATGATTGCCATAGGTTTTTGCAAATAAAATGTAAGCTTAGTATTTGCAAAATGATTAAAACGCAAAACAGGGCAGAATCTGTGAAAAACAGAACAACAAGTAGTAAATAATTTATTCGGAGCACTTCTGCAACTCAAATCAAAAAACTCAGAATAGATGCCAGAAAGGCAATTATATAGGGCATTCTGTCAAAACAATTCAGATAAAAAAGGTGATTTGGTGATTTTTGGCAAATTTTTCCGTTAGGCAGACATAATCTGTTTCTGGACAGCATGTCACAACTTTTGAACTTTCTTGCAATCGGAGGCTGTAACTTGGCACAAAGGTTAAAAATAAAGATACAATGATGTTTCTACAGAAGTAACAAGCATCAAGACCACTAAAAATGAAAGTAAAAAAACAAATTGGGTTGCCTCCCAACAAGCACTTTCTTTTATGCTTTTGAGTTAGGCATAGTGCAAGAAAATCAAGTATTATCAACTCCAAAAGAATAACTTGCCCGAGTAACAGACTCATAAGTTAACTTAATCTTTTTCGAGTGAAGTGTTCTATTCCCTTTTTAAGAGAAATTGGAATTTAATGATCCCCTCTTTCATGTCAATGATAGCACCAACGGTGCGGAGAAAAGGATGTCCCAAAATAATTGGACATGAGAGATCACACTCAATGTAAATAATAAGAAAATCAACTGGCACATAATTATCATTGAAAATAATAAGTACATCATGAATTCTCGCTATAGGTTCCTTTATGGAAGAAGCAACAAGACGAACACCCAAAGAACATTGATCATATGGTTTCAAATCAAGCATATCCTACATTCTTTTGGGCATAACGGAGGCACTAGCTCCAACATCACATAAAGCAAAGCAAGAGATATTATTCAATTTAATCTTGACCATAGGATCCTAACAATCTTCTAGTTTTCTAGGAATAGAAGTCTCTAGCTTGAGCTTCTCCTCCCTAGCTTTGATAACAGCATGGGTAATATGCTCGGTGGAGGCAATATTAAGTGTAATAGTGTGGGGTCTTTAGCCATTCTTTGCAAAAAGTTGATAACTTCGAAAACACTACAATTGTCAAAATCAAGATTACTACCATTAATTAAAGTGGTAGTAATGTCATCTAAGCTCATTCTTTTGGTAGTCTCTAAATTCAAAGGACCTTCTTGTCCTATAGTTGAGGTATTAGCATCACCATTAATAGGTCCATTGGGACTAGGAGTGCGATTGGTGGTAAAAGTTTTGAGATCCTCAACAACTTGTATAGTAGCAAGGGTAGTGTGAGTAGGAAGGCTCTTAATTCTCTCTTCCTCTTCTTTTTCTCTAGCCCATCTATCCTTAAGTTTGGCTAGCATTCTTATGTTCTCATTAATTTGGACTTGGATAGCATTCATGGGTGTAGTGTTCCTTTCCTCGAGTGGGGAAATTCTAATTTTAAGCATTTCTACATCATGAGCTATGTTGTCCACCTTCAAAGAGAGACTATCTAATTTTTATAATTTCTCTTCTACCCTCTTGTTGAAGGCTTTTTGAGAAGTGATGAAGTCTTTAAGCATACTGTCTAATTCAGAAGTGGAGTTTTTGGTGCTAGGATAATTGTTGTTGTTCCCATAGTTGTTGGATGGGAACGGTCTAGGATTGCTACCAAAATTACTCCTATAAGCATTTTTATTAAAGTTGTTCCTAGAGATAAATTAACATCAACTTGCTCTTTTTCTTGAGCAACCAAAGAATTTAAAGGAACATCATGAGGATCAATATGAGCTTGCTTAGTAAGTAAATTCATGATCATGTCAACCTCATCATTAAGGGAGGAGATCTCCTCAACAGAGTTTACCTTCCTACCTGTTGGAGCTCTCTCGGTGTGCCATTGTAAATAATTTGTCATCATCTCATCCAATAGCTTTGTGGCAGCACCAAGTGTAGTTGACATAAAGGTTCCTCCCGCGGCTGAGTCTAACAGACTCCGCGAGGTAAAGTTCAATCCTGCATAGAAAGTTTGGATAACCATCCAAGTAGTCAAACCATGTGTAGGGCAATTCTTAACAAGAGATTTCATACGTTCCTAAGCTTGAGCAACATGTTCATTATCCAGTTGCCTAAAGTTCATAATGTTGCTTCTTAACTGAATAATCTTAGCAGGATGGTAGTACTTCCCAATAAAAGCATATTTGCACTTATCCCAATAATCTATGCTATTCCTACGCAAAGATTGAAGCCACACTTTAGCTCATCCTCTCAAGGAGCAAGGAAAAAAGCTTAAGTTTAACAATATCACCATCTACTTCTTTATATTTTTGCATACCACAGAGCTCAAAAAAATTGTTCAAGTGCAAAGCAGCATCATCTCCAGCACCGGAGAATTGATCTTTCATAGGAGGTAGCCTCAGCGATGGGAGCAGCAATAGGAGTGCAGATAAAGTCATTGTTGTTGTGACTAGTGAAGTCACACAACTTGGTGTTTTCAGTGGAACACATAACAACAACAACAAGCAAGAACAAAGCAACTAATTTTTTTATGGTTATTTGTGTAAGACTCTAAAGCAAAAAATAAAAAGAAAACTAACAAGACTAAAAAGCAAAGGTAAATGATAGTGTGCAACTCCCCTATCTTGAAGACTGGAGTCCCCGATAACTAGATGATGTATATACTTCTCGCACCTCGTTGGTTACCCCAAGTGGAAGGTTAAGATGTAGTCAGCAGCATGTTTTCCCTCACACAAAGACTGTAAGGTTTATCGAACCAGGATGACTTCTAGGATCAACAAGTAGGTGTCTGCTGTCCTGGCTAGCAGAAGACGTGGACCTGCACACACAACAAATAACTTTGCTACCAACGAGTACATAGAGGATGTCAATCTCTCCCGCCTTGTAGTTTGCAAAGGATCAAAACACAAGCGGGAAAAGTAATAGTGATTGCAACGGAAAAGTAAATGAAAACGATAAATGGTGAAGGTGTAAACAATGGTGGTGATATGGACCGGAGTCACATGATGTTCACTAGTGATGTCTCTCCCAAAAGACGATAAACAACTATGCTTGGGTAAACAAATTACAGTTTGGCAATTGACAGAATTATGAACGCACCGCAATGCTAATTATGCTACTTGATAGTTAGAGATTCAATAGTAATGGATAGTACGCCAAGACAAGTAGACCGTTTATTCATCAAAATCTACTTACTAATCATCCAACTTGAGATATCTATCCAAAACATCTCGCCGGAGTTAAGTTGCGAGCCCCACCCAAAGTGTAAACTCAAAGCAACGGACAACTGCATTGACGAACTATGCGTAAGGTAAACAATCCTTGCAATCGTGGTCACAAGCACCATTGTTTTCTCCCTGGTGGCAACAACACATTGTTGGAAATACGCCCTAGAGGCAATGCTAAATAATTATTTCTATATTTCCTGTTTAAAGATAATCGTTTATTATCCATGCTATAATTGTATTGAATGAAAACATAGATACATGTGTGGATACATAGACACAACAATGTCCCTAGCAAGCCTCTAGTTGGCTAGCCAGGTGATCAATGATAGTCAAGGTTTTCTGACTATGTGCAAGTGTTGTCACTTGATAACTGGATCACATCATTAGGAGAATCATGTGAGGGACTAGACCCAAGCTATGAACGTACCATATTGATCGTGTCGTTTTATTGCTATTGTTTTCTGCGTGTCAAGTATTTGTTCCTATGACCATGAGATCATATAACTCACCGGCACAGGAGGAATACCTTGTGTGCATCGAACGTCACAATGTAACCGGTTGACTATAAAGGTGCTTTACAGGAATCTCCAAAGGTGTCCGTTGAGTTAGTATGGATCAAGACTGGGATTTGTCACTCCGTGTGACGGAGAGGTATCTCGGGGCCCACTCGGTAATACAACATCACACACAAGCCTTGCAAGCAATGTGACTAAGTGTAAGTCACGGGATCTTGTATTACGGAACGAATAAAGAGACTTGTCGGTAACGATATTGAAATAGGTATGCGGATACCGACGATAGGAATCTTGGGCAAGTAACATACCGAAGGACAAAGGGAATGACATACGGGATTATACGAGATTGAAACAGCTGCATTCACTTTAAATAGGGCACCATTAAAATTCGTTGAGACGACACCATACGAACTGTGGTGTGGCAAAAGACCAAAGTTCTCGTTTCTTAAAGTTTGGGGATGTGATACTTATGTCAAAAAGTTTCAGACTGAAAAGCTGGAACCCAAAGCGGAAAAGTGCGTCTCATAGGTTACCCAAAAGAGACAATTGGGTATACCTTCTATCTCAAATCCGAGCGAAAAGTGTTTGTTTCTAAAAATGGAGCTTATCTTGAGAAGGAGTTTCTCTCGAAAGAATTGAGTGGGAGGAAGATAGAACTTGATGAGGTTGTCGAACCTCTAATCCCTCTAGATGGTGGCGCAGGTCAAGGGGAAACCCATGTTGCTGCAGCACCTATTGAGGAGAAAGTTGATGATGATGATCATGAAGATTCGGATCAAGTTGCTATCGGACCTCGCAGGTCGACAAGATCACGTACTACTCCTTAGTGGTACGGTAATCCTGTCTTAACGATTATGTTGTTGGACAACAATGAACCTGCGAATTATGAAGAAGCAATGGTGGGCCCGAATTCCAACAAATGGCTGGAGGCCATGAAGTCCGAGAACAAAGTGTGGACTTTGGAAGTACCACCTGAAGGCCGCAAGGCTATTCAGAATAGATGGATCTATAAGGAGAAGACGGGTGCAGACGGTAATGTGGCCGTTTATAAAGCTCGCCTTGTGGCAAAGGGTTTTTCACAAGTTCAAGGAGTTGACTACGATGAGACTTTCTCACCAGTAGCGATGCTTAAGTCCGTCCGAATCATGTTAGCAGTAGCTACCTTTTACGATTATAAAATCTGGCAGATGGATGTCAAAACGGTGTTCCTTAACGATTTTCTGAAGGAAGAGTTGTATATGATGCAACCCGAAGGTTTTGTCGATCCTAAGAATGCTAACGGAGTATGCAAGCTCCAGCGATCCATTTATGGACTGGTGCAAGCATCTCGGAATTGGAATAAGCGTTTGATAGGTGATCAAAGCATTTGGGTTAATTCAAGTGGTTGGAGAATCTTGTATTTACAAGAAAGTGAGTGGGAGCTCTGTGGCATTTCTAATATTATATGTGGATGACATATTGCTGATTGGAAACAACGTGGAACTTTTGGAGAGCATAAAGGATTACTCGAATAAAAGTTTCTCTATGAAGGACCTAGGAGAAGGTGCTTACATTCTAGGCATTAAGATCTATAGGGATAGATTGAGACGCCTGATAGGACTTTCACAAAGCACATACCTTGATAAAGTTTTGAAGAAGTTCAAAATGGATCAGTCCAAGAAAGGGTTCTTGCCAGTATTACAAGGTATAAAATTGAGTAAGACTCAGTGCCCAGCAACTGCGGAAGATAGAGAACAAATGAGTTCCGTCCCCCACGCTTGAGCCGTAGGTTCTAGCATGTATGCAATCCTGTGCACTAGACCAGACGTCAGCTTGGCCATAAGTATGGCAGGCAGGTTTCAGAGTAATCCAGGAGTGGATCACTGGACGGCGATCAAGAATATTCTGAAGTACCTGAAAAAGACTAAGGAAATTTTTCTCGTTTATCGAGGTGACAAAGAGCTCGTCGTAAAAGGTTACGGTCGATGCAAGTTTTGACACCGATCCGGATGACTCTAAGTCACAAACTGGATATGTATTTATTTTTAATGGGGTGCAGTAAGCTGGTGCAGTTCCAAGCAGAGTGTCGTAGTAGATTCTACATGTGAAGCGGAGTATATGGCTGCCTCGGAGGCAGCAAAGGAGGGTGTCTAGATGAAGCAATTAATGGCAGGTCTTGGAGTTGTGCCGAGCGCACTAGATCCATTAACTCTGTTATGTGATAACACTCGTGCCATTGCCTTAGCAAAGGAACCAAGGTTTCACAAGAAGACCAGACACATCAAACGACGCTTCAACCTCATCCGCGACTACGTCAAAGGAGAGGACGTGAATATTTGCAAAGTGCACACGGATCTGAATGTAGCACACCCACTGACTAAACCTCTTCCACGGGAAGAACATGATCAACACCAGCACTGTATGGGTGTTCGATTTATTACAATGTAAATCGCATGGCGATGTGAGGACTAGATTATTGACTCTAGTGCAAGTGGGAGACTGTTGGAAATATGCCCTAGAGGGCAATGATAAATAGTTATTATTATATTTCCTATTTAAAGATAATCATTTATTATCCATGCTATAATTGTCTTAAATGAAAACATAGATACATGTGTGGATACATAGACACAACAATGTCCCTAGCAAACCTCTAGTTGGCTAGCCAGTTGATCAATGATAGTCAAGGTTTTCTAACTATGTGCAAGTGTTGTCACTTGATAACTCGATCACATCATTAGGAGAATCATGTGATGGAATAGCCACAACTATGAACGTAGCATATTGATCATGTCATTTTATTGCTATTGTTTTCTGCGTGTCAAGTATTTGTTCCTATAACCATGAGATCATATAACTCACCGGCACCGGAGGAATACCTTGTGTGCATCAAACGTCACAACTTAAGTGGGTGACTATAAAGCTGCTCTATAGGTATCGCCGAAGGTGTCCGTTGAGTTAGTATGGATCAAGACTAGGATTTGTCACTCCGTGTGACAGAGAGGTATCTCGGGGCCCATTCGGTAATACAACATCACACACAAGCCTTACAAGCAATGTGACTAAGTGTAAGTCACGGGATCTTGTATTACGGAACGAGTAAAGAGACTTTCCAATAACGAGATTGAAATAGGTATGCGGATACCGACGATTGAATCTCGGGCAAGTAACATACCGAAGGACAAAGGGAATGACATACGGGATTATATGAATCCTTGACACTAAGGTTCAACCGATAAGATCTTCGGAGAATATGTAGGATCCAATATGGGCATCCAGGTCCCGCTATTGGGTATTGACCGAGGAGTACCTCAGGGCATGTCTACATAGTTCTCGAACCCGTAGGGTCTGCACACTTAAGGTCCGGCGATGTTTTAGTATAGTTGAGTTATATGTCTGGTTAGCGAATGTTGTTCGGAGTCCTGGATGAGATCATGGATGTCACGAGGGTTTCCGGAATGGTCCGGAAACGAAGATTGATATATAGGATGGCTTCATTTCGTTACCGGAAGGTTTTCGGGCATTACCGGGAATGTACCGGGAGTAACGAATGTGTTCCGGAAGTTCACCAGGAGGGGGGCAACCAACCCCGGGGAAGCCCAATGGCCCTAGGGGTGGCGCATGATCCCTTAGTGGGCTGGTGGGACAGCCCAAGAGGGACTTGGCACCATGGAAATAAAATCAAAGAAAAAAAAGAGAGGTGGGAAGGAAGAGAAGGACTCCACTTTCCAATCCTAGTTGGAGTAGGATTGGAGTAGGACTCCTCCTCTCCCTTGGCCGGCGCACCCTTGAGAGCTTGGCCCACAAGGCAAGCCTCCTCCCCCTCGCTACTATATATAGTGGTGCTTTAGGGCTGATTTGAGACAACTTTTGCCACGTGCAACTCAGATCTAGACACCATAGTTTTACCTCTAGATCGTATTTCTGCGGAGCTCGGGTGGAGCCCTGCAGGAGTAGATCCTTCACCACCACCGGAGCGCCGTCACGCTGCTTGAGAACTCATCTACTTCTCCGTCTTGCTTGCTGGATCAAGAAGGCCGAGATCATCGTCGAGTTGTACGTGTGTTGAATGCGGAGGTGCCGTCCGTTCGGCACTAGATCGGAATGGATCGTGGGACGGATCGCGGGACGGTTCGTGGGGCTGATCCAGGGACGTGAAGACGTTCCACTACATCAACCACGTTTCCTAACGATTCCTACTGTGCAATCTACAAGGGTACATAGATCCAAATCTCCTCTCGTAGATGGACATCACCATGGTAGGTCTTCGTGTGCGTAGGAAATTTTTTGTTTCCCGTGCAACGTTCCCCAACACACATCCCCTAGTCTCATGTTTTTGTCACTCAAGCTAGACATCTAGGGGCATGAACCCACAATCATGAATAACGCACCCTCTTGGAGTTACAATCTACTACTCGGCTAAAGCAATAAATAACAACGTAGAACATGCATGAATTACTAAGGAACATAATATAAAGGGATAATCAAATATATAACTCATAACAATTTGAACATACTCTTATAATCCATCGGATCCCAAAAAACCGAGCATAGCAATAGCAAGAGAATACATAGATGCCTTGATCATGTAGGGCAGCTTACAAGTACTAACCATTGAAGCACAAGATTGGAGAGAAGACATCACATAGCTACTGGTCATGGACCCGTGGAGGACTACTCATGGCAGGTCCGGGAAGCGTCCATGGCGGTGGATAAGCTCCCGGAAGTCAATCCTCCCTCCGGCAGGGTGTCGGGAAGAGGTCTCATGGCGCTCCCAATCTCGGAAGCTCTGCGGCGGCGGAACGATGGAGAAATTCGCGATTCTGGATCCCGTATAGGGTTTTCCTTGTCGAGGGGTAAATATAGGCAAAATGAGGGCACTAGAGTGCGTGGTGTTGGGGAACGTCGCATGGGAAACCAAAAATTTCCTACGCGCACGAAGACCTATCATGGTGATGTCCATCTACGAGAGGAGATTTGGATCTACGTACCCTTGTAGATCGCACAGCAGGAAGCATTAAGAAACGTGGTTGATGTAGTGGAACGTCCTCACGTCCCTCGATCCGCCCCGCGAACTGTCCCACGAACCGTCCCGCGATCCGTCCCATGATCCGATCCGATCTAGTGCCGAACGGACGGCACCTCCGCGTTCAGCACACGTACAGCTCGAGGATGATCTCGGCCTTCTTCATCCAGCAAGAGATATGGAGAGGTAGGTGAGTTCTCCGGCAGCGTGACGGTGCTCCGGAGGTTGGTGGTGATCTATCTCAGCAGGGCTCCACCCGAGCTCCGCAGAAATACGATCCAGAGGAAAAACTGCGTGGTATAGGGTCGAGCAGCACGTGGCAAAGTTGTGTCTCAAAAACCCCCAATACCTGTAGTATATATAGGAGGGAGGGAGGGGAGGAGGCAGACTCAAACCCTCAAGGTTTGGCCGAAATTGGAGGTGGCGGAGTCCTACTCCAATCCTACTTGGAGTAGGATTCCACCTTCCCACTTGGAAACTCTTTCCACCTTGTGTTTTTTCATTATCAAACCTTATGGGCCTTAGTGGGAACTTATTCCAGCCCACTAGGGGCTGGTTTATCTCTTCACATAGCCCATGAGACCCCTTGGGGCGTGACACCCCTCCCGATGGTCCCCGGCACCCCTCCCGGCACTCCCGATACATTACCGATAAGCCCGAAACTTTTCTGGTGGCCAAAACAGGACTTCCTATATATCAATCTTTACCTCCAGACCATTCTGGAGATCCTCGTGACGTCCTGGATCTCATCCGGGACTCCAAACAACATTCGGTAACCAACCATATAACTCAAATACGCATAAAACATCACCGAACCTTAAGCGTGCACACCATGCGGGTTCGAGAACTATGTAGACATTACCCGAGGGACTCCTCGGTCAATATCCAACAGCGGGACCTGGATGCTCATATTGGATCCTACATATTCTACGAAGATCTTATTGGTTGAACCTCAGTGTCAAGGATTCATATAATCCCGTATGTCATTCCCTTTGTCCTTCGGTATGTTACTTGCCCGAGATTCGATCGTCGGTATCAGCATACCTATCTCAATCTCGTTTACCGGCAAGTCTCTTTACTTGTTCCGTAATACAAGATCCCGTGACATACACTAAGTCACATTGCTTGCAAGGCTTGTGTGTGATGTTGTATTACCGAGTGGGCCCCGAGATACCTCTCCGTCACACAGAGAGACAAATCCCAGTCTTGATCCATACTAACTCAACGGACACCTTCGGAGATACCTGTAGAGCATCTTTATAGTCACCCAGTTACGTTGTGACGTTTGATACGCACAAGGAATTCCTTCGGTGCTAGTGAGTTATATGATCTCATGGTCATAGGAATAAATACTTGACACGCAGAAAACAGTAGCAACAAAATGACACGATCAACATGCTACGTTCATTAGTTTGGGTCTAGTCCATCACATGATTCTCCTAATGATGTGATCCCGTTATCAAGTGACAACACTTGCCTATGGTCAGGAAACCTCGGCCATCTTTGATCAACGAGCTAGTCAACTAGAGGCTTAGTAGGGAGAGTGTTTTGTCTATGTATCCACACAAGTATTGTGTTTCCAACCAATACAAATATAGCATGGATAATAAACGATTATCATGAACAAAGAAATATAATAATAACTAATTTATTATTGCCTCTAGGGCATATTTCCAACAGTCTCCCACTTGCACTAGAGTCAATCATCTAGTCCACATCACTATGTGATTCTAACGAGTCCAACACCCTTACAGTTCTCGGGTTTGATCACGTCTTGCTTGTGAGAGAGGTTTTAGTCGACGGTTCTGAACCCTTTCAGATCCGAGTGAGCTTTACAAATTTTATGTCGTCTTATAGATGCTGCTACTATGTGATATTCGGAAATATTCCAAATATCTACTCTGCTATACAAATCCGTTTTACTACTCATAGTTATTCGGATTAGTGTCAAAGCTTGCATCGACGTAACCCTTAACGACGAACTCTTTAACCACCTCCATAATCGAGAAAAATTCCTTAGTACATTAGTTACTAAGGATAACTTTGACCACTGCTAGTGATTCAATGATGGATCACTCTCTGTACCTCTCAACAGACTTGAGTCAAGGCACACATCAGGTGCGGTACTCAGCATGGCATACTTCAGATTCTACGGCTAAGGCATAGAAGACGACCTTCGTCTATTCTCTTTATTCTTCCGTGGTCGGGTTTTGAGTCTCTACTCAAATTCACACCTTACAACACAACCAAGAACTCCTTCCTTGCTGATCAATTTTGAATTCCTTCAAAAGTTGTCAAGGCATGCATCTTGTTGAAACTTCTATTAAGCGTTTTGATCTATCTTCATAGATCTTTATGCTCAATGTTCAAGTAGCTCAATCCAGGTGTTCCTTTGAAAAACTCCTTTCAAACAACCTTTCATGCTTCACAAAAATTCTACATTACTTCTGATCAATCAATATGTCAACCACATATACTTATCAGAAATTCTATAGTGTTCCCACTCACTTCTTTGGAAATACAAGTTTCTCATAAACCTTGTATAAACCCAAAAGCTTTGATCTACTTATCAAAGCATATATTCCAACTCCGAGATGCTTGCACCAGTCCTTAGAAGGATCGCTGGAGCTTGCATGCTTGTTAGCACCCTTAGGATCGACTAAACTTTCCGGTTGTATCACATACAACCTTTCCGTCGAGGAAAACAATGTTTTGACATCCTATGTGCAATATTTCATAAATAATGCAGCAAGTGCTAACATAATTCCAACAGACATTTTTCATCGCCATGAGTGAGAAAGTATCATCATAGTCAACTCCTTGGACTTGTCGAAAAACATCCTTGCGACAAGTCGAGCTTTTCTTAATGGTGACGATTCACCATCATCGTCTGTCTTCCTTATAAAGATCCATCTTTTACTTAATAGTCCTACGACCATCAAGTAGTTCTTCCAAAGTCTATACTTTGTTCTCACATATGTATTCTCTCTCGGATTTCATGGCCTCTAGCCATCTCTCGGAATCCGGGCCTACAATTGCTTCTCCATAACTCATAGGTTCATTGTTGTTCAACAACATGACCTCTAAGACAGGTTTACCGTACCACTCTGTAGTAGTACGCGACCTTGTCAACCTACGAGGTCTGTAGTAACTTGATCCGATGCTTGATGATCACTATCATCACCTTCCACTTCAATTGGTGTAGGCGCCACAGGAACAACTTCATGTGCCCTGCTACACACTGGTTGAAGTGATGGTTCAATAACCTCATCAAGTTTTACCACCCTCCCACTCAATTCTTTCGAGAGAAACCTTTCCTCGAGAAAGGACCCGTTTCTAGAAACAAACACTTTGCTTTTGGATCTGAGATAGGAGATGTATCCAACTATTTTGGATATCCTATGAAGATGCATTTATCCGCTTTGGGTTCGAGCTTATCAGACTGAAACTGTTTCACATAAGCATCGCAGCCCCAAACTTTCAAGAAATACAGCTTAGGTTTCTCTAAACCATAGTCAATATTGTGTTATCTCAACGGAAATACGCGGTGCCCTATTTAAAGTGAATGCGGTTGTCTCTAATGCATAACCCATAAATGATTGTGGTAATTCGATAAGAGACATCAAAGTATGCACCATATCAAATAGGTTGCGGCTATGACGTTCAGACACACCATCACACCATGGTGTTCTTGGTGGCATGAATTGCGAAACAACTTCCACATTGTCTTAACTGTGTACCAAAACTCGCAACTCAGATATTCATTTCTATGATCATATCGTAGACAATTTATCCTCTTGTTACGACGAACTTCACTCTGAAACAGAATTGAACTTTTCAATATTTCAGACTTTGTGATTCATTAAGTAAATACTCATGTATCTACTCAAATCATCATTGAAGTAAGACCATAATGATATCCACTGCGTGCCTCAGCACTCATTGGACTGCATACATCAAAATTTATTACTTCCAACAAGTTACTTTCTTGTTTCATCTCAATGAAAACAAGGCCTTGCTCATGTGGTATGATTTGCGTGTCTCAAGTGATTCAAAATCAAGTGAGTATAGAGATCCATCAGCATGGAGCCTCTTCATGAAATTTATACCAACATGACTCAAGTGGCAGTGCCACAAGTAAGTGGTACTATCATCATTACCTTGTATCTTTTGGCACCAATATCATGAACATGTGTAACACTACAATCGAGATTCAATAAACTATTGAAGGTGACCATTCAAGCAAATAGAATAACCATTATTCTCTTTAAATGAATAATCGTATTGCAATAAACACGATCCAATCATGTTCATGCTCAACGCAAGCACCAAGTAACAATTATTTAGGTTTAACACTAATCCCGGTGGTAGAGGGAGCGTGCGACATTTGATCACATCAACCTTGGAAACACTTCCAACACATCTCGTCACCTCGCCTTTAGCTAGTCTCCGTTTATTCCGTAGCTTTCATTTCCAGTCACTAATCACTCAGCAACCAAACTGGTATCCAATACCCCCGCGCTACTCGGAGTACTAGTAAAGTACACATCAATATCATGTATATCAGATATACTTCTGTCGACTTTGCCAGCCTTCTTATTGTTGGGGAACGTCGCATGGGAAACAAAAAATTTCCTACGCGCACGAAGACCTATCATGGTGATGTCCATGTACGAGGGGGATTTAAGATCTATGTACCCTTGTAGATCGCACAGCAGAAGCGTTAATAAACGCGGTTGATGTACTGGAACGTCTTCACGTCCCTCGATCCGCCACGCGAACCGTCCCACGAACCGTCCTGCGATCTGTCCCACGATCCGCTCCGATCTAATGCCGAACGGACAGCACCTCCGCGTTCAGCACACGTATAGCTCGACGATGATCTTGGCCTTCTTGATCCAGCAAGAGATACGGAGAGGTAGATGACTTCTCCGGCAGCGTGACGGCGCTCCGGAGGTTTGTGGTGATCTAATCTTAGCAGGGCTCCGCCCGAGCTCCGAAGAAACGTGATCTAGAGGAAACACCGTGGAGGTATGTGGTCGGGCCTAAAACATCTGTATATATAGGTGGGAGGGGAGGGGTCTTGCCTTGGGGCTCAAGGGGTTCGGCCGAAGGGGGGAGGAGGAGTCCTCCTCAAATCCTAGTCCAACTAGGATTGGAAGGTGGAGTCCTTCCCTTCCTTCCCACTTCCCCTTTTTTTTCTTTTCTCTTTGATTTTCTTATCTCCTGCGCAGGGGCCTCTTTGGACTTTCCCACCAGCCCACTAAGGGCTGGTGCGGCACCCCTAAGGCCTATGGGCTTCCCCGGGGTGGGCTGCCCCCCGGTGAACATCCCGAACCCATTCGTCATTCCCGGTAATTCCGAAAACCTTCCGGTAATCAAATGAGGTCATACTATATATCAATCTTCGTCTCCGGACCATTCCGCAAACCCTAGTGACGTCCATGATCTCATCCGAGACTCCGAACAACATTCGGTAACCAACCATATAACTCAAATACGCATAAAACAACGTCGAACCTTAAGTGTGCACACCCTGCGGGTTCTAGAACTATGTAGACATGACCCGAGGGACTCCTCGGTCAATACCAATAGCGGGACCTAGATTTCCATATTGGATCCTACATATTCTACGAAGATCTTATCGTTTGAACCTCAGTGCCAAGGATTCATATAATCCCGTATGTCATTCCCTTTGTCCTTCGGTATGTTACTTGCCCGAGATTCGATCGTCGGTATCCGCATACCTATTTCAATCTCGTTTACTAGCAAGTCTCCTTACTCGTTCCGTAATACAAGATCCCGCAACTTACACTAAGTCGCATTGCTTGCAAGGCTTGTGTGTGATGTTGTATTACCGATTAGGCCCCGAGATACCTCTCCGTCACACGGAGTGACAAATCCCAGTATCGATCCATACTAACTCAACGGACACCTTCGGAGATACCTGTAGAGCATCTTTATAGCCACCCAGTTATGTTGTGACGTTTGATACACACAAAGCATTCCTCCGGTGTCAGTGAGTTATATGATCTCATGGTCATAGGAACAAATACTTGACACGCAGAAAACAGTAGCAACAAAATGACACGATCAACATGCTACGTCTATTAGTTTTGGTCTAGTCCATCACATGATTCTCCCAATGATGTGATCCAGTTATCAAGCAACAACACCTTGTACATAATCAGAAGACCCTGACTATCCTTGATCAATTGGCTAGCCAACTAGATGCTTGCTAGGGACAGTTATTTGTCTATATATCCACACATGTATCTAAGTCTTCATTCAATACAATTATAGCATGGATAATAAACGATTATCTTGATACAGGAATCATAATAATAACTTATTTATCATTGCCTCTAGGGCATAATTCCAACAGTCTCCCACTTGCACTAGAGTCAATAATCTAGCCCTCAGATCACCATGCGAATTACATTGTAATAAATCTAACGCCCATACAGTTCTGGTGTTGATCATGCTTTGCCCGTGGAAGAGGTTTAGTCAGCGGGTCTTCTACATTCAGATCCGTGTGCACTTTGCACATATTTACGTCCTCCCCTTCGACGTAGTCGCGGATGAGGTTGAAGCATCGTTTGATGTGTCTGGTCTTCTTGTGAAACCGCGGTTCCTTTGCTAAAGCAATGGCACCCGTGTTGTCACAAAACAAGGTTATTGGATTCAGTGCGCTTGGCACCACTCCAAGATCCGTCATGAAATGCTTCATCCAGACACCCTCCTTAGCCGCCTCCGAGGCAGCCATGTACTCCGATTCAGATGTCGAATTAGCTACGACGCTTTGCTTGGAACTGCACCAGCTTACCACACCCCCATTAAGAATAAATACGTATCCGGTCTGCGACTTAGAGTCGTACGGATCTGTGTCAAAGCTTGCATCGACGTAACCTCTTACGGCGATCTCTTCGTCACCTCCATACACAAGAAACATCTCCTTAGTCCTTTTCAGGTACTTCAGGGTATTCTTGACCGCCGTCGAGTGATCCACTTCTGGATTACTCTAGAAACTGCCTGCCATACTTATGGCCAGGCTAACCTCCGGTCTAGTGCACAGCATTGCATACATGATAGAACCTATGGCTGAAGCATAGGGGACGGTGCTCATATGCTCTCTATCTTTATCAGTTGCTGGGCACTGAGTCTTACTCAATCTCGTACCTTGTAAAACTGCAAGAACCCCTTCTTGGACTGTTCCATTTTGAACCTCTTCAAAACTTTATCAAGGTATGTACTTTGTGAAAGTCCTATCAGGTGTTTCGATCTATCCCTATAGATCTTAATGCCTAGAATGTAAGCAGCTTCTCCTAGGTCCTTCATCGAGAAACTTTTATTCAACTAATCCTTTATGCTCTCCAAAGACTCCACGTTGTTTCCAATCAGCAATATGTCATCCACATATAATATTAGAAACACCACAGAGCTCCCACTCACTTTCATGTAAATACAAGATTCTCCAACCACTTGTATAAACCCAAATGCTTTGATCACCTCATCAAAGCGTTTATTCCAACTCCGAGATGCTTGCACCAGTCCATAAATGGATCGCTGGAGCTTGCACACTTTGTTAGCATTTTTAGGATCCATTTATAAACGGTCACATTACCGTCAGCGTCCGTCTTCTTCTTAAAGATCCATTTGTTCTGAATAGCCTTGCGGCCCTCAGGTAGTACTTCCAAAGTACACACTTTGTTTTCATACATGGATCCTATCTCGGACTTCATGGTCTCCACCCATTTGTTGGAATCCAGGCCCACCATTGCTTCTTCATAATTCACAGGCTCATTGTTGTCTAACAACATAATTGATAAGACGGGATTACAGTACCACTCTGGAGTAGTACGCGGTCTCGTCGACCTGCGAGGTCCGATAGGAACTTGATCTGGAGTTTCATGATCATCATCATTAACTTCCTCCTCAACCGGTGTCCCAACGACAGGGGTTTCCCCTTGCCCTGCGCCAACATCCAGAGGGATGAGAGGTTCGACAACCTCATCAAGTTCTATCTTCCACCCACTCAATTTTGTCGAGAGAAACTCCTTCTCGAGATAAGCTCCGTTCTTAGCAACAAACACTTTGCCCTCGGATTTGAGATAGAAGGTATACCCAACTGTCTCTTTCGGGTAACCTATGAAGATGCACTTTTCCGCTTTGGGTTCCATCTTTTCAGGCTGAAGCTTTTTGACATAAGCATCACATCCCCAAACTTTAAGAAACGACAACTTTGGTCTTTTGCCATACCACAGTTCGTATGGTGTCGTCTCAACGGATTTTGATGGTGACCTATTTAAAGTTAATGCAACTGTTTCTAATGCATAACCCCAAAATGATAACGGCAAATCGGTAAGAGACATCATAGATCGCACCATCTCTAATAAAGTACGATTACGATGTTCGGACACACCATTACGTTGTGGTGTTCCAGGCGGTGTCAACTGTGAAACAATTCCACATTGTCTTAAGTGAGGACCAAACTCGAAACTCACATATTCACCCCCACGATCAGACCGCGGGAACTTGATCTTCTTGTTACGATGATTTTCAACTTCACTCTAAAATTGCTTGAACTTTTCAAATGTTTGAGACTTGTGCTTCATCAAGTAGACATAACCATATCTACTCAAATCATCAGTGAAGGTGAGAAACTAACGATATCCGCCGCGTGCCTCCACGCTCATCGGACCACACACATCGGTATGTATGATTTCCAACAAGTCACTTGCACACTCCATTGTTCCGGAGAACGGAGTTTTAGTCATCTTGCCCTTGAGGAATGGTTCGCACGTGTCAAGTGAATCAAAGTCAAGTGACTCCAAAAGTCCATCGGTATGGAGTTTCTTCATGCGCTTTACACCAATATGACCTAAGGTGCAGTGCCACAAAAACATGGCGCTATCATTGTTAACTCTAACTCTTTTGGTCTCAATGTTATGTATATGTGTATTATCACTATCAAGATTCAATATGAACAATCCTCTCACATTGGGTGCATGACCATAAAAGATATTACTCATAGAAATAGAACAACCATTATTCTCTGACTTAAACGAGTAACCGTCTCGCAATAAACAAGATCCAGATATAATGTTCATGCTTAACGCAGGCACTAAATAACAATTATTTAAGTTCATAACTAATCCTGATGGTAACTGAAGTGAAATTGTGCCGATGGCGATTGCATCAACCTTGGAACCATTTCCCACGCGCATCGTCACTTCATCCTTGGCCAGCCTTCGCTTATTCCGCAGTTCCTGTTTCGAGTTGCAAATATGAGCAACAGAACCGGTATCGAATACCCAGGCACTACTACGAGAGCTGGTTAAGTACACATCAATAACATGTATATCAAATATACCTGATTTTTCTTTGGCCGCCTTCTTATCAGCCAGATACTTGGGCCAGTTGTGCTTCCAGTGACCCATACCCTTGCAATAATAGCACTCCGTTTCAGGCTTAGGTCCAGCTTTGGGTTTCTTCGTCGGATTGGCAACAAGCTTGTCGCTCTTATTTGAATTACCCTTCTTTCCTTTGTCGTTTCTCTTGAAACTAGTGGTCTTATTCACCATCAACACTTGATGCTCTTTACGGAGTTCTGACTCTACGACTTTCAGCATTGCAAACAACTCGCCGGGTGACTTGTTCATCCCTTGCATGTTGTAGTTCAACACAAAGACCTTATAGCTTGGCGGCAGTGATTGAAGAATTCTGTCAGTGATAGCTTCTTGCGGGAGTTCAATCCCCATCTCAGCTAGACGGTTTGAGTACCCAGACATTTTGAGCACATGTTCACTGACAGACGAATTCTCCTCCATCTTGCAAGCATAGAATTTATCGGAGGTCTCATACCTCTCCATCCGGGCGTTCTTCTGAAAGATAAACTTCAACTCCTGGAACATCTCATATGCTCCATGACGCTCAAAGCGACGTTGAAGTCCCAGCTCTAAGCCATACAAGACTGCACATTGAACTACTGAGTAGTCCTCCTTACGTGTTAACCAAGCGTTCTTAACATCTTGGTCGGCCGTAGCGGGTGGTTCATCTCCTAGCGCAGCATTAAGGACATAATCCTTCTTCCCAGCTTGCAGGAGCAACTTAAGATTACGAGCCCAGTCTACAAAGTTCCTTCCATCATCTTTCAACTTAGCTTTCTCTAGGAACGTATTAAAATTCAGGGTGACTGTCGCATGAGCCATGATCTACAAAACAAATATATTCAAAGTGGACTTAGACTATGTTCAAGATAATTAGAATTTAACTTAATCAAATTACTTGCTAAACTACCACTCAAAAAGTACATCTCTCTAGTCATTTGAGTGGTTCATGATCCAATTCCACTAGCTCAAGTCCGATCATCACGTGAGCTGAGGATAGTTTCAGTGGTAAGCATCCCTATGCTAATCATATCAACTATATGATTCATGATCGACCTTTCAGTCTCATGTGTTCTAAGGCCATGTCTGCACATGCTAGGCTCGTCAAGCTTAACCCGAGTGTTCCGCGTGTGCAACTATTTTGCACCCGTTGTATGTGAACGTTGAGTCTATCACACCTGATCATCACGTGGTGTCTCGAAACGACAAATTGTAGCAACGGTGCACAGTCGGGGAGAACACAATTTCGTCTTGAAATTTTAGTGAGAGATCACCTCATAATGCCACCGTCGTTCTAAGCAAAATAAGGTGCATAAGATTAACATCACATGCAATTCATAAGTGACATGATATGGCCATCATCACGTGCTTCTTGATCTCCATCACCAAAGCACCGGCACGATCTTCATTGTCACCGGCGCCACACCATGATCTCCATCAACGTGTCGCCATCGGGGTTGTCGTGCTACTCATGCTATTACTACTAAAGCTACATCCTAGCAATATAGTAAACGCATCTGCAAGCACAAACGTTAGTTTAAAGACAACCCTATGGCTCCTGCCGGTTGCCGTACCATCGACGTGCAAGTCGATATTAACTATTACAACATGATCATCTCATACATCCATATATCACATCACATCGTTCGCCATATCACATCACAAGCATACCCTGCAAAAACAAGTTAGACATCCTCTAATTGTTGTTGCATGTGTTACGTGGTGACCATGGGTATCTAGTAGGATCGCATCTTACTTACGCAAACACCACAACAGAGATATATGAATTGCTATTTAACCTCATCCAAGGACCTCCTCGGTCAAATCCGATTCAACTAAAGTTGGAGAAACCAACACTCGCCAGTCATGTTTGAGCAATGGAGTTGCGCGTAGTGATAAAACCAGTCTCTCGTAAGCGTACGAGTAATGTCGGTCCGAGCCGCTTCGATCCAACAATACCGCGGAATCAAGAAAAGACTAAGGAGGGCAGCCAATCGCACATCACCGCCCACAAAAAAATTTGTGTTCTACTCGAGATGACATCTACGCATGAACCTATCTCATGATGCCACTGTTGGGGAACGTCGCATGGGAAACAAAAAATTTCCTACGCGCACGAAGACCTATCATGGTGATGTCCATCTACGAGGGGATTTCAGATCTACGTACCCTTGTAGATCGCACAGCAGAAGCATTAATAAACGTGGTTGATGTAGTGGAACATCCTCCCGTCCCTCGATCCGCCCCGCGAATCGTCCCACGAACTGTCCCACGATCCGTCCCACGATCCGCTCCGATCTAGTGCCGAACGGACGGCACCTCCGCGTTCAGCACACGTACAGCTCGACGATGATCTCGGCCTTCTTGATCCAGCAAGAGAGACGGAGAGGTAGATGAGTTCTTAGGCAGCATGACGGCGCTCCGGAGGTTGGTGGTGATCTAATCTCAGCAGGGCTCCGCCCGAGCTCAGCAGAAACGCGATCTAGAGGAAAAACCGTGGAGGTATGTGGTCGGGCTGCCGTATAAAAGTTGTGGCAAATCAGCCCTAAAACCTCCGTATATATAGGTGGGAGGGGAGGGGCCTTGCCTTCGGGCTCAAGGAGCCCAAAGGGGTTCGGCCGAAGGGGGGGAGGAGGAGTCCTCCTCCAATCCTAGTCCAACTAGGATTGGAAGGTGGAGTCCTTCCCTTCATTCCCACTTCCCCCTTTTTTTCCTCTTTGATTTTCTTATCTCTTGCATAGGGGCCTCTTTGGGCTTGCCCACCAGCCCAGTAAGGGCTGGTGCGGCACCCCTAAGGCCTATGGGCTTCCCCGGGGTGGGCTGCCCCCCCCCCCCCCCCGTGAACATCCGGAACCCATTCATCATTCCCGGTACATTCCCGGTAATTCCGAAAACCTTCCGGTAATCAAATGAGGTCATCCTATATATCAATCTTTGTCTCCGGACCATTCCAGAAACCCTCGTGATGTCCGTGATCTCATCCGGGAATCCGAACAAGATTCGATAACCAACAATATAACTCAAATACGCATAAAACAACGTCGAACCTTAAGTGTGCAGACCCTGCGGGTTCAAGAACTATGTAGACATGACCCGAGGGACTCCTCGGTCAATATCCAATGGCGGGACCTAGATGCCCAGATTGGATCCTACATATTCTACGAAGATCTTATCGTTTGAACCTCGGTGCCAAGGATTCATATAATCCCGTATGTCATTCCCTTTGTCCTTCGGTATGTTACTTGCCCGAGATTCGATAGTCAGTATCCGCATACCTATTTCAATCTCGTTTACTGGCAAGTCTCTTTACTCATTCCGTAATACAAGATCCCGTAACTTACACTAAGTCACATTGCTTGCAAGGCTTGTGTGTGATGTTGTATTACCGAGTGGGCCCCGAGATACCTCTCCATCACACGGAGTGACAAATCCCAGTCTTGATCCATACTAACTCAACGGACACCTTCGGAGATACCTGTAGAGCATCTTATAGCCACCCAGTTACGTTGTGACGTTTGATACACGCAAAGCATTCCACCGGTGTCATGATCTCATGGTCATAGGAACAAATACTTGACACGCATAAAACAGTAGCAACAAAATGACACGATCAACATGCTACGTCTATTAGTTTGGGTCTAGTCCATCACATGATTCTCCCAATGATGTGATCCAGTTATCAAGCAACAACACCTTGTACATAGTCATAACACCCTGACTGTCCTTGATCAACTGGCTAGGCAACTAGAGGCTTGCTAGGGACAGTGTTTTGTCTATATATCCACACATGTATCTAAGTCTTCATTCAATACAATTATAGCATGGATAATAAACGATTATCTTGATACAGGAATCATAATAATAACTTATTTATCATTGCCTCTAGGGCATAATTCCAACACTTATCTACCAAGCATCTAGGGTAGCTCCGCCTCAGTGACAGTTCCCCTCATAACAGAAGCACTTAGTCTCGGCTTTGGGTTCAATCTTGGGTTTCATCAAAGCAGAAACTAGTTTGTCGTTTCATGAAGTATCCCTTTTAGCCCTTGCCTTTTTTGAAACTTAGTGGTTTTACTAACCATCAACTATTGATGCTCCTTCTTGATTTCTACTTTCGCAGTGTCAAACATTGCGAATCGCTCAAGGATCATTGTATCTATCCTTGATTTTTTATAGTTCATCATGAAGCTCTCACAGCTTGGTGGCGGTGACTTTGGAGAACCATCACTATCTCATCTAGAAGATTAACTCCCACTTGATTCAAGTGATTGTTGTACTCAGACAGTCTGAGAACATGCTCAACGATTTGAGCTTTTCTCCTTTACTTTGTAGGCAAAGAATCTTGTCGGAGTTCTTACACCTCTCAACAAGGGCACGAGCATGAAATCTCAATTTCATCTCTTAGAACATCTCTTATGTTCCGCGACGTTTTCAAAAACGTCTTTGGCGCCTTGCTTCTAAGCCATTAAGTATTGTGCACTGAACTATCACGTAGTCATCAAAAACGTGTATGTCAGATGTTCGCAACATCCACAGACGATGCTCGAGGTGCAGCACACCGAGTGGTGCATTAAGGACATAAGCCATCTACGCAGCAATGAGGACGATCCTCAGTTTTATGGACTCAGACCGCGAATTTGCTACTATCAACTTTCAACTAAATTTTCTCTAGGAACATATAAAACAGTAGAGCTATAACGCAAGCTACATCGTAATTCGCAAAGACCATTTAGACTATGTTCATGATAATTAGTTCAATTAATCATATTAATTAAGAACTACCACTCAAAAAGTACATCTCTCTAGTCATTTCAGTGGTACATGATCCAAATCCACTAACTCAAGTCCGATCATCACGTGAGTTGAGTATAGTTTCAGTGGTAAGCATCTCTATGCTAATCATATCAACTATACGATTCATGCTCGACCTTTCGGTCTCTTGTGTTCCGAGGCCATGTCTGCACATGCTAGGCTCGCAAGTTTAACCCGAGTGTTCCGCGTGTACAACTGTTTTGCACCCGTTGTATGTGAATGTTGAGTCTATCACACCCGATCATCACGTGGTGTCTCGAAACGACGAACTGTCGCAACGGTGCACAGTCGGGGAGAACACAATTTCGTCTTGAAATTTTAGTGACAGATCACCTCATAATGCTACCGTCGTTTTAAGCAAAATAAGGTGCATAAAAGGATTAACATCACATGCAATTCATAAGTGACATGATATGGCCATCATCATGTGCTTCTTGATCTCCATCACCAAAGCACCAGCATGATCTTCTTGTCACCGGCGCCAGACCATGATCTCCATCATCAAGATCTCCATCAATATGTCGTCATAGAGGTTGTCGTGCTACTTATGATATTACTACTAAAGCTACGTCCTAGCAATATAGTAAACGCATCTGCAAACACAAACGTTAGTTTAAAGACAACCATATGGCTCCTGCCGGTTGCCGTACCATCGACGCGCAAGTCGATATTAACTATTGCAACATGATCATCTCATAGATCCAATATATCACATCATGTCATTGGCCATATCATATCACAAGCATACCCTCAAAAACAAGTTAGACGTCCTCTAATTGTTGTTGCATGTTTTACGTGGCTGCTATGGGTATCTAGTAGATCGCATCTTACTTACCCAAAAACCACAACGGAGATGTGCAAATTGCTATTTAACCTCTCCAAGGACCGCCTCTGTCAAAACCAATTCAACTAAAGTTGAAAAAACCGACACCCGCCAGGCATCTTTATGCAACGAGGTTGCATGTCAAGCGATGAAACCAGTCTTTCGTAAGCGTACGAATAATGTCGGTCCTGGCCGCTTCAATCCAACAATACCGCTGAATTGAGAAAAGACTAAGGAGGGCAGCAAATCGAACATCACCGTCCACAAAACCGTTCTACTCGAGATTACATCTACGCATGAACCTAGCTCATGATGCCATTGTTGGGGAACGTCGCATGGGAAACAAAAAATTTCCTACGCGCACGAAGACCTATCATGGTGATGTCCATCTACGAGAGGGGATTTGGATCTACATACCCTTGTAGATCGCACAGTAGGAAGCCTTAAGAAACACAGTTGATGTAGTGGAACGTCCTCACGTCCCTCGATCCGCCCCGCGAACCGTCCCGCGATCCGTCCCATGATCCGCTCCGATCTAGTGCCGAACGGACGTCACCTCCGCGTTCAGCACACGTACAGCTCGAGGATGATCTCGGCCTTCTTGATCTAGCAAGAGAGACGGAGAGGTAGGTGAGTTCTCCAGCAGCGTGACGGCACTCCGCAGGTTGGTGGTGATCTATCTCAGCAGGGCTCCGCCCGAGCTCCGCAGAAATACGATCTATAGGAAAAACTGCGTGGTATAGGGTCGAGCAGCACGTGGCAAAGTTGTGTCTCAAAAACCCCCAATACCTCTAGTATATATAGGAGGGAGGCAAGGGAGGAGGCAGCCTCAAACCCTCAAGGTTTGGCCGAAATTGGAGGTGGAGGAGTCCTACTCCAATCCTACTTGGAGTAGGATTCCACCTTCCCACTTGGAAACTCTTTCCACCTTGTGTTTTTTCCTTCTCAAACCTTATGGGCCTTAGTGGGAACTAATTCCAGCCCACTAGGGGCTGGTTTATCTCTTCCCATAGCCCATGAGACCCCTTGGGGCGTGACACCCCTCCCAGCACTCCCGGTACATTACTGGTAAGCCCGAAACTTTTCCGGTGACCAAAACAGGACTTCCTATATATCAATCTTTACCTCCAGACCATTCCGGAGCTCCTCGTGACGTCCTGGATCTCATCCGGGTCTCCGAACAACATTCGGTAACCAACCATATAACTCAAATACGCATAAAACATCACCGAACCTTAAGCGTGCAGACCATGCGGGTTCGAGAACTATGTAGACATGACCCGAGGGACTCCTCGGTCAATATCCAACAGCGGGACCTGGATGCCCATATTGGATCCTACATATTCTATGAAGATCTTATCGGTTGAACCTGAGTGTCAAGGATTCATATAATCCCGTATGTCATTCCCTTTGTCCTTCGGTATGTTACTTGCCCGAGATTCGATCGTCGGTATCCGCATACCTATTTCAATCTCGTTTACCGGCAAGTCTCTTTACTCGTCCCGTAATACAAGATCCCGTGACATACACTAAGTCACATTGCTTGCATGGCTTGTGTTTGATGTTGTATTACCGAGTGGGCCCCGAGATACCTCTCCGTCACACGGAGTGACAAATCCCAGTCTTCATCCATACTAACGCAATGGACACCTTCGGAGATACCTGTAGAGCATCTTTATAGTCACCCAGTTACGTTGTGACGTTTGATACACACAAGGCATTCCTCCGGTGCTAGTGAGTTACATGATCTCATGGTCATAGGAATAAATACTTGACACGTAGAAAACAGTAGCAACAAAATGACATGATCAACATGCTACGTTCATTAGCTTGGGTCTAGTCCATCACATGATTCTCCTAATGATGTGATCCCGTTATCAAATGACAACACTTGCCTATGGTTAGGAAACCTCGACCATCTTTGATCATCGAGCTAGTCAACTAGAGGCTTACTAGGGACAGTGTTTTGTCTATGTGTCCACACAAGTATTGTGTTTCCAACCAATACAATTATAGCATGGATAATAAACGATTATCATGAACAAAGAAATATAATAATAACTAATTTATTATTGCTTCTAGGGCATATTTTGAACGCGTGGGACCCACCCAGGCATCCTCCTGGCACGGCCTAGGGGTGGGTCGCGCCCACAAGTCTCCTGGGAGGCCCCTGGCACCCCTCTGGCTCCCTTTTGTGCTTCGCGAAGCTTCTGGTGCGCTGATTTTTTATATATTTTTCTTGGAAATTTCGAGCTTCGGAAAATTGGGTAAAAGCCCGTGCAAAATAGAGACCAGCAGACAGAAACTAGCACTGGGTGCACTGAGTTAGTAGGTTAGTCCAAATATGTGTAAAATGATATAAAAGTGTAGAAAAACATATAACAATGTCACCCAAAAGATCATGGAACAAGCAGAAATGATAGATACGTTTGGGACGTAGCATCGTCCAATCAGGAGTTGCTCTAAGGGCTATCACCAACTGTGCCAGGTCAGGAATTGCTATATCTTCTTCCGAAGGCAATTTCACGGAAGGGTTATGCAAAACATCCAAGAAAACATTAGGAGGAACATGCTTACGTTGTGACCCAAGCCGGGAAAGAGCATCAACCGCCTCTTGCTGTCGACGGTCAATATGATCAACCTGATAGCCATGGAAATGACACGCAACCTCGTTGACCGCTTGCCTGTAAGCCGCCATCAACAGATCCTTGGAATCCCAGGAACCTGGCACTTGCTGAGCCACCATATCTGAGTCGCCCAAACATCTGACTCGGCTAAAATTCATCTCCCTAGCTATTCTGAGCCCGTGCAATAAAGCTTCATACTCAGCTGCATTGTTCGTGCAAGGGAACATAAGCTGCGGGACATAGCAAAACTTGTCCCCTCTTGGATACGTCAACACCACTCTTGTGCCTGAACCCTCCAATTGCCTAGAGCCGTCGAAATGAATCGTCCAGGAGGTGTTATCTAGCCTGTCTTCCGGCACTTGCAGCTCGGTCCAATCGTTGATAAAATATACCAACGCCTGCGACTTGATAGCTGTGCACGGTGCATACTTCACATGATGGGGACCAAGCTCTATTGCCCATTTAGCAATCCACCTCGTAGCTTCTCGATTCTGTATAATGTCCCCAATAGGTGCAGAACTGACTATGGTAATGGGGTGCTCCAAGAAGTAGTGCTACAACTTCCGGCTTGCCATGAAGATCCCAAAGACCAACTTCTGCGAATGTGGATACCGCTATTTGGACAATGTTAACGCCTCACTAACGAAATACACTGGCCGCTGGATGGGGTATTCCTTGCCTTCTTCCTAGCGGTCAACAACCACTGCCACACTCACCGGTTTAGAATTAGCGGCAATGTAAAAGAGCATTGGCTCCTTGTCATCTCGTGCTGCCAGCACGGGTGGCTCAACAAGCTGTTTTTTGGGGGCCTCAAACGCTTCATTGGCAGCATCAGTCCAAACAAAATGTTATGTCTTCTTGAGAAGTTGATAGAGTGGGATGGCCTTCTCACCTAGGCGACTTATAAACCGACTAAGTGCCGCGATACGACCCGCCATACGCTGGACCTGGTTAATGTTGGCCGGCTTCCCAAGTGAGGTAATCGCCTTGATCTTGTTCGGGTAAGATTCTATGCCACGCTCGGATACTAAAAACCCAAGTAACTTGCTAGCAGGGACCCCAAACACGCACTTCGTGGGGTTAAGATTCATCTGATAGACCCGGAGTTTGTCAAACGTCTCATTGATATCTCCCAGAAGCGTCTCTTTCTTTTGCGACTTTACCAGAATGTCGGCCTTGAAGACACTTCTGGATGCAACGCTAATAAGTCGCCGCTGCACTCTTGAGCCCAAAAGGCATTGAGACATAACAAAAGGCACCAAAGGGGGTGATAAAAGTCGTCTTCTCTGGATCCTCCTTGACCATCTTGATCTGATGGTAACCTGAATATGCATCCAGAAAGCATAGCCGCCCGCAACCCACCGTAGAGTCAATGATTTGGTGAATACGGGGCAACACAAAAGGATCCTTGGGACAAGCTTTGTTAAGATCTGTATAGTCGATGCACATACGAAAAGTGTCGTTCTTCTTAAGAACTAGGACCAGGTTAGCCAACCATTCAGGGTGAAAAACTTCAACAATGAAGCCAGCAGCTAAGAGTCGGGCGACTTCCTCTCCAATTGCCTTGTGCCTTTCCTCGTTAAAATGACGAAGGTATCTGCGAACCGGATTCATCTTAGGATCTACATTGAGATGGTGCTTAGCGAATTCTCTCGGTACTCCTGGCATGTCAGAGGGCTTCCATGTGAAGATGTCCCGATTCTCATGAATGAATTAGATGAACGCGCTTTCCTATTTGGGATACAGGCCGGTCCCAATGGTGAACTGCTTGGAAGAGTCGCCAGGAACAAAATCCACCTGCTTGGTATCATCCACCGGTTTAAACTTGAGGGGCAGCTCAGAGTCAACCGTGGGTTTCTTCAATGGGCTCATGTCGGCTGGATCCACATTGGCTTGGTGGAACTTTAGCTCTTCGACAGGACACGCCGACTCAGCATACGCAACGCCCCCCTCTTCACATTCCTGGGCTATCTTCCGGCTTCCATTGACTGTGATGGTACCGTTGAGACCCGACATTTTAAGCTTAAGATATACATAGCAAGGCCGGGCCATGAAACGGGCGTAAGCCGACCGTCCAAACGGAGCGTGATAGGGGCCCTTGATCTTGACGACCTCAAACATCAATGACTCGCTCCTATAATTAGACTCATCACCGAAAGCCACGATCAACTTAATCCGCCCAATAGGGTACGCTGACTTGCCTGGAACGACGCGATGAAAAACTGTGGTTGAGGGCATCAAATTCTCCTCCTTGACGTTCATCCTCTGGAAGGTGTCGTAGTACAGAATATTGATGTTGCTGCCTCCATGCATAAGGACTTTGGAGAGCGTGTACCCTCCAACCTGAGGCGCCACGACTAATGCCAACTCGCGGGGGTTATCAATCTAGGGCGGATGATCGGCCCTGCTCCACGTCAGAGGCTGCTCAGACCAATATAAGTATCGGGGAACCGTCGGCTGAGTCATACTAATAGTCCTCTCCCTCACCTTCTTGTCTATTTTGCAAGATGTTGTGGTAAAAACATGGTATGGTACACCATTCAGGTGCTTAGGGTTGCTTTGGAAGCCGCCCTGGTTGTTTGGCTGTTCGAATTCTCCCCGGTCATTATATTGCTCACTGCCTTGGCCAGACGACTTCCCACCATTGTTATGCAAGCCGCCACGCCCTTGAGCCCCCGGGTTAGGAAAAACACCGAACGAAGAAACGCATGACCCGCCTAAACCAAATTGATCCAGCGAGGCACCTTCGCCACCTCCTTGGTGACCTCGGGAAGCCTGAAGGCGAAACTCCTGCATCACAATGCATTTTTCCCAAGAATAAGTAGAAGGGACACCCGGGGTACTATGCTTGGGGCAAGGTCCCTTGAGAATCTCCTCGTAATTACGTGGCTTCGTCCCAGTGAAACCTCGGTCTTGGAAACCGCTCTAATTCGTGTTCCGGCATTGATTTCGCGGTCCAGTATTGGTGTTGGCAACAAAATCAGAGGCACCATCCTGCTTCCTCCTCTTTCCATGACCTCCATGGTTATTATTACGCCCAGAGTGTTGGTGGTGGCCCTTGCCTCCTTCACCTATTTTGGTCCCATCAACCTTCTCATCATCAGAACCTGTGTCCTTCGTCCATCCGACTCAGCATACTTGGTGAGGGTATCCATTAATTCGCCCATATCCTGCACCTTTCGCTTGAGGCGGCCAAGCTTCAACACAAGAGGTTCAAAATGATAGTTCTTTTCCAAAATCAACACACCTGAGCCGCTGAAATATCGTCCGAGGAGTGGATGATTTCCGCGACCCGCCGGGTCCAATGATGGGTGGATTCGTCTGCCCGCTGAACGGAATGCTGGAGATCCACAATGGTCATCGGACGCTTGCAAGTCCCGTGGAAATTCTTGACAAGATGCTCCTTGAGTTCTGCCCAAGTGTTGATGGAGTTTGGCGGTAGGTTTTTCAACCACGTGCGAGCCGGCCCTTCCATCATCATGGTGAAGTATTTGGCGCACACCGCATCACTGGCATCGAGCATGTCCATGGCAGCTCATAACTTTTTACCCACGCTCCCGGCTCAAGATGAGGAGCGTAATTGGGCACCTTGCAGGGACCTTTGAAGTCTTTGGGCATGTGTTCATTGCGTAGGGCATGTGATAGGCAAGGGACTACGACGTTCCTACCTTGGCCACCATGTCCCGAGACTGGTTGAACATGAACCGGGATTCCTTGACCCGCCAGGGCTGCCATTGCTTCTGCCTCGGCCTGTCGGGCGGCTCGTGCAGCGTTGACAAGCGCCTGAGAATTGGATATTGGCGGCTCTGGTGGATTGGCTTGAGGTTGATGTCGACGGGCGTCACTAGAAATTGCTGGAGGGTCATCTGGGCGACTCTTTGTACCGCTTGCCTGCGGTGTGGAATCCAGACGATCGCGACTGTACGAGAATTGGGCCTGCTGGACGACCGCAGTTTTCAACATCTCTATGGAATTTTGTGCCTCCACCTCCAGGGCAGTGTTCCCACAGATGGGGAGAGACTCCAGATGACAGGTCGCGGTCAGCATGTTATCCATCGGATTGGATAAGTGACCCTAAGGTGTTTGGAAGTGCTGACCCGCCTGCGGGTTCAATGCGGGTTGCATTCGCTGTTGGATGATCTCCCCTTGTGGGTTACCTTGTCATGGCGGGTTGCAATCTATCCTAGACGTTTGTGGGTTGTTGAACAAGCGGGTTGGATTAAGGTTGGGCGGGATGGGACCATGGCGCCTCCGCTCGTACACGGCTTCCGACACAATTCGTCGGTGCTCAAGTCGACATGCCTCCAGCTTTAGACGTTCCTCCTCCTCGTCCATCTGGGCTTGTTGATCCGTCATCCGGGTCTTCTCCGCATCGATCTGGCGCTGAATCTGGGCCATCTCTTCACGAAGTTTAGCCAATTCGGCGTTAACCTGTACCTGATTGTCAGCCGTCACAATCACCTTCATGAGTTTTGCCATCTCAACCATCAGATTTTTCATAGCCTGAGCCGGGGTTTTGCCTGATCCGCTGGCTCCCTTGGCGTTTGCGGTGTTTGGCTGATCCTGAGCCACCGCAGCTCCTGCCATATAGATGGTGATCTGAAGGGGATGTCCCTGTGGCTCTTCGGAAATCGTTGCCTCAGGGAAACCGCCCAACCTCCCCTCATGGAGAGGCCAGATTGAATCGGTGTCTCCAATTGATGACTCACCATCAGAGTTGACAGGAGTGTCTCCGCCAGCTTTCGGCTCTTCTGGGAGGGCGACCCCTTGCGTGAAGCCAACGAAGGCGCGACATTGTCTGATCAGACACGCGGCGGGTTGGGCAAGTCGAGCCGGTTCGACGTTGTCGGTGGAGATGTCCGGCTCAGGAACCGGCGTTACAACCTTGCCGATGAAGACGTGGATCTTGCCGAAGGGGACCCAGTACCCGGATTCGATCGATCCGGCCTCGGGGCCCCAGCTTGAGTTGTCGATGTAATACTTGCGGCGGCGGCTCTTCTTCATAAGGCCGACCGCATAGCTCCTGAACCCTGGAAGGGCTCCCTTTGAGAACTCAACTCCACGATGCTTAGGCCCCATGGTGGGTGCCAACTGTCGTGGTTTTGTCACGACAGATGTCCTCGTGAAAGGTCTTAGTGATGCGGCCATCGCAGCCATGTGGCGACTCAAAGGGGTTGATCGGGAAACGGGAAGCCAGTTTACCCAGGTTCGGCCCCTCAGGTTGAGGTAAAAGCCTACGTCGTTCTTTGTGTATATTGATGTGGGAATCGATTACAAGGTTGCGGACTCCCCTGACCTAGCTCTCGATTGATGTTCACTTAACCCTATCTTCCCTAGAGACTCGCCTTTATATACAGGTCGAGGCTCTAGGTCTTACAAAAGTCCAACCCGCATTACAATTTGATGAGTCGGTTTATCTCTAACTCGCCTTGTCTCCCACGCAAGGAAACTCATGGTGTCTCTTCCCTTACATGGACTACAAGTCGCCTTTGTTGAATGTTGGGCCAACCGTCCCATCTGGCGCCTTCTGCTTCTTCAATAACGGCCCATCTCATTCATGGGAATAGAGCCGCCATTATCCTGACCCGGCCCACAGGGCGGGTCTTACCACGGGGTAATATCCCCAAGAGTTCGTCTTGACCCTAAGACACTGTCCCTGTCCTTTGTCGGAGACGATTCCAGTGAATCTCGAGATGGATCCTAAGCTAGGTGTCTTGGAGCGATGATAACAGGGACACATGATTTTACCCAAGTTCATGCTCTTTGTAAGAGATAATGCCCTACGTCATACTTGTGTTTATTTTATTGGGGTATAGTACATACTGATGGGGAATGTTGCATGGGAAACAAAAAAATTCCTACGCACAAGCAAAACCTATCCATGGTGATGATCATCTACGAGAGGGGAGAGTGGATCCACATACCCTTGTAGATCGCTAAGAGGAAGCATATATAACGCGGTTGATTTAGTGGAACATCTCCGCGATCCAAATCGCAGCCCATCCCGCGATCCCATCATGATCCATCCCGATCTAGTACCGAACAGACGGTACCTCCATGTTCAGCACACGTACAGCTCGATGACGATCACCGCCTTCTTGATCTAGCAGGAGGCGCGGAGTGGTAGATGAGTTCTCCAGCATGACGGCATGGTGGTGGTGGTGAACTAATTCAGCAGGGCTTCGCCAAGCTCCATGGAACTAATCTAGAGGAGAAAACGATCTAGAGAGAGAGAAGCCGTGGCTCATTAGGGTTGGGGCTGCCCCCAAATCGTCTAGTATATATAGGAGGGAGGGAGGGGAGGAGGCAGCCACAAAAACCCCTAAGGGTTCGGCCAAAGTGGAGAACAGGTGGAGGAGTCCACCTCCAATCCTACTCCTAGTAGGATTCCATCTTGTTTCCTCCTTCCCTTTTTCCCTTTTTCCCCTTCTTTTGCTCCTTGGCCGAAATAGCCTTACTGGGCTGGCCGCACCAGCCCACTAAGGGTTGGCGCACCACCTTTAGGCCTATTAGGTTCTCTCCCGGGTGGGTGTCCCCTCCCGATAAAACCTCGTAACCCATCCTTCACTCCAGATACTTTACCGGTAATGCCCGAAAACTTTCTGGAAGCCAAATGCAACTTTCCTATATATCAATCTTTACCTCCGGACCATTCTGGAGTTCCTCGTGATGTCCGAAATCTCATTCGGGACTCCAAACAACTTTCCATCACCAACATACATAACTCAATAATACCGAAACATCACCGAACCTTAAGTGTGCCGACCCTGCGGGTTCGAGAACTATGCAGACATGACCTGTGACATTCTCCGGTCAATAACCAATAGTGGGACCTGGATGCCCATATTGTCTCCTACATATTCTACGAAGATCTTTATCGTTCGAACCTCTATGTCAAGGATTTAGTTAATTTCGTATACTATTCCCTTTGTCCATCGGTATGTTACTTGCCCGGGTTCGATCGTCGGTATCTATATACCTAGTTCAATCTCGTTACCAGAAAGTCTCTTTACTCATTCCATAATACATGATCCCATGACTAACTCCTTAGCCATATTGCTTGCAAGGCTTATTGTGATGTTGTATTACCGAGTGGGGCCCGAGATACCTCCTCGTCATACGGAGTGTCAAATCCCAGTCTGGATTCACGCCAACCCAACATACACCTTAGGAGATACCTGTAGAGCACCTTTATAGTCACCCAGTTACGTTGCGACGTTTGATACAAACAAGGCATTCCTACGGTGTACGGGAGTTGCATGATCTCATGGTCATAGGAACAGATACATTGACATGCAGAAAATAGTAGCAATAAACTGACACGATCATATTCTACATTCATAGTCGAGGTCTTGTCCATCACATCATTCTCCTAATGACGTGATCCCGTTATCAAGTGACAACACTTGTCTATGGCTAGGAAACCTTGACCATCTTTGATCAACGAGCTAGTCAACTAGAGGCTCACTAGTGACAATGTGTTGTCTATGTATCCACACATGTATTCGAGTTTTGAATCAATACAATTCTAGCATAGATAATAAACGGTTATCATAAACAAGGAAATATAATAACAACTAATTTATTATTTCCTCTTGGGCATATTTGCAACAGTCTGCCACTTGCACTAGAGTCAATAATCTAGTTCACATCACTATGTGTTTGTAATGAATCTAACTGAAAGTGCGTTATATCGACTAGAGGGGGGTGAATAGGAGATTTTTAGAATTTCATCACTGAGGAAATTCCTTTTGAGGAAATTCCTCACTGATGACTATCTTACAGCGGAAACAATGAAGGATCAGTCGTGCAATCGTTCACAACAGCAGTATTACAGAGTGAAGATTATGAAAACAGATTGCACAGTAAGAAGGCACGCAGAATACAGATGATGATTATCTCAAGTGAAGAATTTGGGGTTGAGGAAATTCAGAGAAAATCTTCAGCAAATTCTTCAAACAGTCAAAGTGAAAGTCATCAACACATAATACAGAGAATGTAAAGAGTTGAGGAATTAGAACCCGATTCTTGGTGAAGACTGTTGTTGATGACCCAGTTCCAACTGCTGTGACAGTTGTACATCTGGTTTGGAGCGGCTTGGTATTGAAACCAAAGGACACCCAGTCCCGGGACACACAGTCCCTACCGTATTCTCCTTGAGCTAAGGACACACAGTCCTCGCCCAACACTCGTGGTAAGTCTTCAGGGTAGACTTCCAAACCCTCACAAACTCGGTCACCCGGCGATCCACAATTGACTGCTGGATTGCTCTAGAACATGACGCCTAACCGTCTGGAGGATGCACAGTCCTCAAAGGTAAAAGGCTTCAGTCCCACACAGGAACAACTTCTTCAGGGATGCTCAATCACTAGGTTTGGTTTGTGGTTTCGGTGGGTGGTGTATTTCCTCACTGATGATTTACTCTCGAAGGCTCTGAGGAATTGGGTTGCTCTTATGACAAGTGTCAGTTTCTAACGGAGCAGCCAACCAGCTAGTGGTTGTGGGGGGCGGCTATTTATAGCCTGGGAGCATCCCGACATGATTTGACATTAATGCCCTTAAATAATATGACCGTTGGAGTGGATAAGACCAGTGACTTGGCGTGGCTATCTAAACGGTCGGGACCCTCAACTATGAGAGTCCTCATGTCACTCATATTCCTCACTTGAGGCTTTTGGTAGGATTTGGCTTGGGTTGAGCATCATGAGGAAATTCATTCCATAGCGTTACTTTGAGCCCCTTTAACAGTACGGTGTTCCTATTCATCAAATGCGAAGAAGGTAAAACAGAAAACTTAAATCTTCACGCTTCAATTTCTTCAAAATGATTTTCTTCAAGAACCACCGATCTTCTCAATATCAATATCTTCATGAGGAATATCAATTTCATCGCAGATTCCTCGTGATTCATTTCTTCAGCTTCAGACCAATTTCTTCAACTGAAGACATATATTTTTAGGGGTCGATATTCTTCAAATATCTCAAACTTCTCAATGACTTATAGATCCTGTGTACACTTATAAACACATTAGACACTTAACCTATAAGTCTTCAAACCACCAAAATCACTAAGGGGCACTAGATGCACTTACAATCTCCCCCTTTTTGGTGGTTGATGACAATCAGGTTAAGTCTTCAACAGGGAATAAAAATATGAAGTGTAAATACTCAATTGAGGAATTTGAAGACAAGATTCACAGAGACTCCCCCTGAAGATGTGCATACCTTGAGGATTTTGCTTTTATAGCATATGCACATTGATGATTTATATCATGGAGATCTCCCCCTGAATCTTGTAAATCATGCATACATATAACATATCATATGAAGAAAATGAAGATGCATGATGGCAAATGGTATCTGACGAATTCCAGCATGCGTGCATTAAAACTTGAGGAATAAGCATGCGAAGAAAAACGTTCAAAAAGCGTCAGAGTACCATCGGGCTTAAGTTACAACTCATTATATAAAAACTTCAGAAGAGCCAAGAGTTTGTAACTTAAATATAGTTCATAAGCCCCAAAAATAACTCCTGTTTGAAGACTAACTCTCAAGTTTCTCCCCCTTTGTCATCAAGTGAAAAAAAGGGACAAACTGAGGACTAACGCCCGTGAAGACTTCATTTCTTGGCGGTGGATGAAGATTCTTGGCGCTTCTTGGGTGTAGTCTTCTTCCTTGGGCCTGTTGCGGTGTCGAGCTGTTCCTCATCAGATTCGGCGGTGCGGAAGGACGAGAATGAGCTGTCTTCAAGATCTGGCACTGGAATGGGCCTGAACTTCTTCTTGGGAGGCCACGACCAGTCAAAGTCCTACTCAAAGTTCAATTCTTCAAGCTCAGTCTGGGTCTTCAGATGTGCAAGGGTAGCCCAGGTGCGATCAAAAACCTCATGCAGATAGTGATGATTAAGTTTCACAGAGTTCTGTGTCTCAGTGAGGGTTTTCACAATGGCACCAAACTAGCGTTTGAGCCATTTGTGGTTGTGATCCACCTTCTGATGAAGACTGAGGAGAATCTCTCTGGTGTTTAGCACGCGAGGAGGAACAGGGCTTGGTGGACGAGTCTCAGTATCGTCCCATGAGGAATATGCATCTGGCTCTTTAAATTGACCATCAAGAGGCCTGCTGCCTTCATCAATCACAGACTTTCCTTTTCCCTCAATGGGCTCGAAAGTCTTCTTGTTGACCCGGATAGGAGGCATATAGCCAACATGGTTCTGGAAATCTGCGTGGAAGTTGATGCCTGTCCTTGTCCTGAGGAACCTCATGATCCATGGTGCATAAATTTTGTGATCATAGGGGCACATTGCATTGTCAGCCAAAGTCCTTAAGAAGAAATCATGGATATTCATGGGGATACCGTGAATGATGTTGAAGAGGATATTCTTCATGAGGCCGACGACATCTTCTTCATCGTCATGGCCTTTGATGGGCGCGAGCACACTGCAGAGAATGCGGTAGACAGACCGGGGTGTGTGCTTGAGCTCATGGACGAGGAATGTGGTTCTTGAGGGCTTTCCTGCAGCCAAAGGCTTCATGAGGACTTCCATCATTCCATTTGGTAGCTCACGCTCACCATAAAGCTTCACTGCCCCGTCTGAAGGAATTGGTACGGGCAGTTCTCTGAGGAGTTCAGACGCTGGAGCCTTGTAGTGAGTGTTTTGGGTCATCCAGTCGAACACCCAAGTGTTGATGTCATCAGCATTGCCCGAGATGTGCAGAGTTGCATAGAACTGAAGAATAAGCTCACTGTTCCAATCTGATATGTCGGAGCACATAGGGAGCAAACCTGCATCATGGAGTACACTGAGGACTGGTTCCATGCAGGGAATTCTTCAAGTTCGTCATGAGGAATGTGCCTGTGCTGGAATATCTTGTTGCGTCCACAGAGCACAGAAGCATAGTAGTTCATCTGAGTCCTTGTCCAAAACTTCAGATGCCTCATTTGAGGCTTGTCATAAGGATTCTCTCCGATGAAATACATGCGTTCCTCAAAGAAATTTTCTTTCTGAAACTTGGGCCGCTTCGAGAATGGCTGGCGCTGAACTGGCTGGATAGTGTGCTGAGAAATGGGTGGGGAAACAACCATGGCAGTCTCTGGGTTGAGCACAATGAATTCATTGTCAGGGGCGGGAACATTTTCTTCAGCAGTGTCCTCAGGTTGAGGAATTTCATCAGCTGGTGTTTCTTGCTCTGGCTGAGCTTCAGGCTGAGGAATTTTTTCTTCCTCCTCAGCTTGAGGAGTTTGGTCAGCCTGTTCAGTGGGAGGAACCTGCTCAGACTGGACATATTCTTCAGCTTGTTTTTCATCAGCTGACTTTATGGCAGAAGCAGATTCATCAGCTGCTGCAGCTGAAGCTTGAGTAGTCTCTTTCTGAGGAATATGAGGTTGAGGACTGTCATCAATCTGTATTTCCTCATCAGTATGCTCCTCAGAGGCAGCATCCTTCATTTCCTCATCTGCCCTTGTAGTTTGGTCACCAATGACGACCATTTCATATGAAGGTGCAACATTTAGAGGCACCGGGTCCAGAGGGGCAGATTCTTCAGTTTCCCTGAGGCGTTTTGCCTCAATCTTTTCTTCTGCTGAGGAAGCTTTTCTCTTCTTCGCTTCCTTCTCAGCAGCTCTTGTCTTTTTCGCGTCTGATGTAGACGGGATTAACTTCTTCACCTTTGAAGCTTTTGGTGAAGGTGTTTTATCGACAGATTCTTCAGCTGGCAGTGAGGAACCAGCTGGAACAGAGTCATCAGCCTGCTTTGGTGAAGCAGCTGGATCAGTAGCAGTTGCATCAGGGGTTGCATTTTCATCAGTGGTGGTCCTGGTGATGATTTCTTCAATGGCCGGCTCATCAGCTCGGCGCTCTTGGTGTTGTTCCTCACTTTGAGGAATTTCCTCCTCATCAGGAGATGCATCTTCTGGCTGTTCAACCAGGGGCTGAGGAGTTGGTGCTGGTTGTGGGTGTCGCTTGTTGTAGTCACCAACAGCACTAGTGGCTAGCTTGATGAAATTGTGTTTGATGCTTGTGCGGTCTGACAGTTTCTCACACTTGTCAGTCAAGACTTGCAGCTCTGCCTGGGTTGACACCAAAGCTTCAGGCGTCAGCTTGAGGACATTTTGCCTGAGGAATTTCTCCTTTCTGGCCTTTGCAATCTTTGCCTGCTTGGCCTTCTGTTCCTTCCAGTTGGCTTCGTTTATGAATGTAGCCACCATGTGGCTGACGCCAGGAGGAAGTTTCAAATCATCAATGGGTGTGTTTGGGTCTTCATACCACACATTGATGAAGTCGAGGAGGACCTTGGGGTCCATGGCCAGAGGAATAGCACTGCCTGATGCTTGTGCTACCCGTTCTTGCTTGTTTCTGATGATGGCTTGCAAAGTTTCATCATCATACTCATCACTTCCCTCTGATGCAGACGGGACTGCGATGATTTTGCTGGGGCTGGGCAGAGGTGCAGGTTCAGTAGTTGTCAAAGTCTTCACAAGGGGAGTTGAAGACTTTGTCTCCGAGCTAGTTGCAGCTGGGAGTGAGGAGATGGAGCTGGCAGTCGTAGTCTTCACGACTTTCTTCTGTACTGGTTTTGGAGGTGGAGCTGAGAACTTTGGTGTAGATGAGATGGGTGCTGAGGGTTTTGGCGCTGATTGTTTTGGAGTTGACGGTTTTGGAACCGAGGGTTTTGGAGCTGAGGGGTTTAGAGCTGAGGGTTTTGTGACAGAACCCTGTCCAGACTTCTCTTGAGGCTTTGGAGCCTTTGGTTTTGATGGCGCAGACTGCTTTTGAGGAATCTCTGAGCCTGAGGTTTCTGCTGCTGAGGAATGAGCAGCACCGGAGGCAGCAGCTGAGGATTCATGAAATTTCTTCACTGATGTTTCGGCTTGCTTCTTGAGCTTGGCCAGATGCCTTTCTTTTTCATCTGGGTAGTCATCAAGTGTCATAAGACTTGAGGGATGAGCTACTTGATGATTCTCAAGTGGAGCCCTTCTGCCAGGAGGCTTCAAAGTGAATTTCTTCGCATATTTTGGGGTCACAAACCTGTACTTCTTCCACTCCTTTGCCCATCTGCGTTCAATTTTCTGCAGCCTAATCTTTCTTTTAGGCATTGTCTCAGGTTCATCATCAGGCGTGCAATAGTCCATGTATATGTCATCAGGAATATCAACAGTTGTGTTCTGCTCCAGTTTCTTTCCTCCTTTCTGTTTCCTTTCTTCCTCCATTTTCTTCAGACGAGGAATTTGCTGATGATTTTGAACTCTTGAAGATTCTGATGAGCCTTGAAGAGTTTCTTCCAGAAACGCTGCAAATGAGTTAATGTGATGAGAACCAAGAGATTCATCAGCTGACATGTGTGTACCTGTGAACAGAGTATAGTTGCGAGGAATTTGGAGAGGTCATATGCGTTCTCAGATTTGAAGAAAATGAAAAAGTTTGACAGTTTGAGGAATATAACCAGTGGTTGAGGAATTTGCTTAAGCATACTGTCCTTGGGTTCCAGAGTTGTACAGATTCGAAAATTCGCACAATTGAGGAATCTCGTGAAAATCTTAGATGCTTAGCTAGTTCATCAATGATTGTGGTGATGGATAGTGTTTGAGGAATCATGTGCGCATCGTATCTTGAGGAAAAACAGATTTGACATGGGAGAGGTAAAATTTCAGATCTAATCTGCTGTAAAAATGGGATATATTTACCCTGGAAGGCGCGAACGAAGAACACAAAAAGGTGGCGTTGGAAAGGCTCTTCGGTCAAGTGTCCAATGCACCCTAACTTGGCAGCAGAGGACGTCTACGGCGGCGGCGGACGTAGATGTTCCGACTCCGGCGTGATCCTGGCGGCGAGAAGGTTGAGGCAGTGAAGCTCTTCCTTGTCGGCGACAAGACTACCAGCGGTGGCGCTAGGGTTCGGTGTGCTGTGGCAGGAGAGCGATGAGGCGAAGAACATGATACCGAGGGGGATAAGGACATATTTATAGCCCGAAAGTTACTGTTTGGCGCGAAAGTTTCGGACCGAATAGCCCTTGCCTCTACGTCTCCGCAGGACACGTGTAGCTCCCGTACGACGCGGTGGAGATAGTGGAGATCGTGGTTATCCGATCGTGGGAAGTGGGGGTTCAGTTACTGTTCTTTTTAAAGAAAACAATTTTTGAAGATTTGAGGATTTTCGTTACAAAATCATCAGCTGACAAGGATGCAGTGAAGATTTTGAACAAAGTTTCAAGTAGAACGCATATGAAGAATTGAATGGACTGGATAAGTATAGCATAAAGGGAAAGTCGGGTCCGATCACATTCACTTAGCAGAAACATCAACTTGAAGAAATAGCAATAAGTGAATGCTGTTGAGGACTAGAAATCACAGTCTACCTAGGCAAATGAAAGTCATCAAGTGTTTTTGAAGATTTTGCAATAGATCATCACAATGAAGAACAGCTGTTTTGAAGAAAATGCATTGTGAGGAAATTGATCATTTGAAGAAAATCAACTTGAGGAATTTCACATTGGGCGGTGGCGTTACCCACCATATAAGAATGTTGATTACAGACGCCGCGTACAATTGTCGTAGGGCCCTGAGAATCAATTTCTTCGTTAATTTCTTCACATTCAGAGTGACTTTCTTCATTGGTTGAAGAAAATCGTTTCATCATGTGTTGCACATCTAAGTCATCAACTTTGCATAAGTGTTAGGATGTGTGCATGTTTTTAGAAAACATTTGAAGATTCTAAGATATTTAGCTCACATCGCAACTTGCAAAACCTTTTCTCATCCAAGGGCTTAGTGAAGATATCAGCCAGTTGATCATCAGTCTTCACATGGTCGATGAGGATATTGCCCTTGAGGACATGGTCCCGAAGAAAATGATGACGAATCTAGATGTGCTTGGTCTTCGAGTGCTGCACTGGGTTGTAGGCAATCTTGATAGCACTCTCATTGTCACAGTAGAGAGGCACATTCTTCATGTTGATGCCGTAGTCCTTGAGGGTTTGCTTCATCCATAGCAATTGAGCATAGCAAGAACCAGCAGCAATGTACTCAGCTTCGGCAGTGGAGAGTGATACACAGTTCTGCTTCTTTGAGGACCAGCAAACTAGTGATCTTCCGAGGAAATGGCATGTCCCAGATGTTGACTTGCGATCCACACGGTCACCAACATAGTCTGAATCAGAATACCCTACCAGATGAAGATTGGAGCCCTTGGGATACCATAATCCTAGTGTTGGTGTGTGAGCTAAGTATCGAAGAATATGTTTCACAGCCTTATGGTGTGATTCCTTCGGTTTTGCTTCAAAACGTGCACACATGCAAACACTAAGCATTATGTCTGGCCTAGATGCACATAGATACAATAAAGAGCCAATCGTAGAACGGTATACCTGCTGATCGAAATCTTTACCATTTTCATCAGTGCCGAGGTGACCGTTGGTAGGCATTGGAGTCTTGGCACCTTTGCATTCATGCATGTCGAATTTCCTCAGAACATCCTTGAGGTATTTCTCCTGTGATATGAAGATTCCATTGTTTTGTTGACGAATTTGAAGACCTAAGAAGAATTTTAGCTCCCCCATCATGGACATCTGATATTCTTCACTCATCATATAGGCAAATTCATCACTATATCTTTTGTCAGTACAACCAAATATGATGTCATCAACATATATTTGACATACAAACAGCTCATTATCATAAGATTTTGTGAAAAGGGTTGGATCGAGTGAACCAGGTTTGAAGCCTTTCTTCATGAGGAATTCCTTCAATGTATCATACCATGCCCGAGGGGCTTGCTTGAGGCCATACAGAGCCTTTTTGAGTCTGAAGACTTTGTTTGGATTCTTTGGATCCTCAAAACCTGGGGGCTGAGCAACATATACTTCTTCCTCAAGCTTACCATTGAGGAATGCACTTTTCACATCCATTTGATATAAGATGATGTTATGATGATTAGCATAAGCAAGTAGAATTCGAATAGCTTCAAGTCTAGCAACAGGTGCAAAAGTTTCATCGAAATCTATTCCTTCAACCTGGGTGTAGCCTTGGGCTACAAGTCGTGCCTTGTTCCTCACCACTTGACCGTCCTCATCTTGCTTGTTTCGGAAAATCCACTTGGTGCCAATGATGTTATGCTTGCGAGGATCTGGTCGTTTGACGAGCTCCCATACGTCATTCAGCTTGAATTGAAGAAGTTCGTCTTGCATGGCTTGGATCCACTCCGGTTCCAGAAAAGCCTCAGCTACTTTTGAGGGTTCTGTGATAGATACAAAAGAAAAATGCCCACAAAAGTTAACTAAGTGTGAAGCTTTTGAGCGAGTGAGAGGACCTGGCGCGTTGATGTCGTTGAGGATTTTGTCAAGTTCTACTTCATTTGCAATCCTCGGATGAGCTGGTTGAGGATTTTGTCTGGGCTGAGGAAGTGGTGCTGTTGCAATTTCCTCAGGAGCATCTTCTTGGTTTTCATCAGCGATGGGGATCGTTTCTTCACCAATTTCCTCAGTGGGGACAATGTCTTCAGTAGGCTTAAGCTTTATTGCTTCCTCAGGAGACAGCTTATCTGGATCAGAAGGCAATTGCTCTCTTTGCGAGCCATTAGTTTCATCGAACCGCACATCTACAGTCTCAACAACTTTGTTGTGATAGTTGTTGAAGACTCTGTAGGTGTGTGAGTCCTTTCCATAACCGAGCATAAAACCTTCATGTGCCTTAGGTGCAAATTTCGAGCTATGATGAGGATCTCTAATCCAGCATTTTGCACCGAAGACTTTGAAATAACTTACATTGGGTTTCTTGTCAGTGACGAGTTCATATGAGGTTTTCTTGAGGAATTTGTGAAGATATACCCTGTTGATGATATGACATGCAGTGTTGATAGCTTCAGGCCAGAAGCGACGAGGAGTCTGATATTCTTCAAGCATAGTTCTTGCCATTTCAACCAGAGTCCTGTTCTTTCTTTCGACGACACCATTCTGCTGAGGAGTATAAGGAGCAGACAATTCGTGAGTAATACCAAGTTCATGAAGATAATCATCAAGACCAGTGTTTTTGAACTCGGTTCCATTATCACTCCTGATATGTTTGATCTTGATGCCGAAGTTCGTCGAGGCCCTTGAAGAAAATCGTTTGAAGATTTCCTGCACTTCAGTTTTATACACTATAATATGCACCCAAGTGTATCTGGAATAATCATCAACTATGACAAAGCCATATAGAGATGCTGCATTGGTTAGTGTTGCATAGTGAGTAGGTCCAAATAAATCCATATGAAGCAATTCAAATGGACGTGTAGTGGTCATGATGGTTTTGGAGGGATGCTTGGATCTGGTCATTTTCCCAGATGCACAAGCACCGCAGAGATGATCCTTGAGGAATTTGACTGATTCGATGCCAATGACATGCTTCTTCTTTGCAAGTGTGTGCAAATTCCTCATGCCTGCATGACCTAGTCTTCGGTGCCACAGCCATCCTTCTGAGGTTTTTGCTAGTAAGCAAGTGGCTGGTTGAGGACCTGTAGAGAAGTCAACGATGTACAAATCCCCTCTTCTTACACCTTCGAAGACTTTGGATCTGTCAGATTCCATGATGACTACACATCTATATCTACCAAAGATAACAATCATATCAAGATCACAAAGCATCGAGACTGACATGAGGTTAAAGCCAAGGGATTCAACAAGCATTACTTTGTCCATATGCCTATCCTTGGAAATAGCTACTTTGCCAAGTCCCAATACCTTTCTTTTACCTTTATCAGCATATGTGATTTGCTTCAGAGGTGATGGAGTTAGTGGCATATTCATTAGTAGGCTTTTATCACCAGTCATGTGATGTGTGCAGCCACTATCGAGAACCCACTCAGTATTTTTGGGTTTGTCATCCTGCAGATGAATTAGTACAGCTTACCATCTCATATGCTTCAGATTTGAAGAATATGATACTAATTTCATCAGTTCAGTGATTTCATCATAACATAAATGTAAGGACGTGTGAAATATTTCTATTTCATCAATCATTAGCTTGCGTCCTATCAAGCATTTCCTCGGGTCTCCAGCAAATTCTTCAGATGATGATTTTCATGTGGAGACCTGACCTGCAGAAGTGATTAGTTTGATTTCTTCACCACCCACATCTGAAGGGGTGGCAAAGCGTTCATCATCCTGCGAGCACCATATGAGAAAGGTGGCATTGAAGCTAATGCACTTCTCTTAACAGTAGGGGGGTTAAAGTACTCATATGAGTATGCAGAGAACTGGTTTGATGATTTATTAACATAATGATTTGAGGAGTAGCGCTCATAATCATATTCCTTGTAGTTTCCCTGCATGTTAGACGCATAAGCACGGGTACGAGCATAGTTTTGACCAGTTGAGGATTTTGATCCTCTTGAAGACTTTGGTCCTCCTGAGGAATTTGATCTGGGGTTCAGATTCTTCAAAGGTGATGTCATGAGGACATTCACTTGAAGATTTTCAAGACATCTTTTGGGAACCCAGATTTTCCTCAGAGGAGGGCCATTCCTGCAGTTAGTTCCAACATATCGAGCAAATACTTCACCAGATTGATTTTTGAACAGTTTATAGTTGGAATCAAATGACTCGTTCGAGGAATAGGATAATTCACATGAGAAGCCAGTTAGATTAGATGGATCAAAAGGAGGCCCAGTAGCAGCAACCCATGAGGTTTTGGGATACTGCTCAGGTTTCCAATAAGATCCATCAGCATTCAATTTCCTCTCAAAGGAAATTCCTTCTTTCCTCGGGTTCCTGTTCAAGATCTTCTTTTTGAGCACATCACAAAGGATTTGATGTCCTTTGAGGCTTTTGTACATGCCTGTCACGTACAATTCCTTCAACCCTGCATTTTCATCAGTGACATTTGTGTTTTCCTCAAGTGAGGAAATAGACACAACAGGTGCAGTTGAAGAATTTGTAGCAATGGTAGCATTTGAAGATTCTGGTGAAGAATTAGCAGTTTCACGATCAATGCATTTAAGACATGGAGGAATAAATTCAACTTGACTAGCGCTGATCTGTTGAGCTAGTAATGAATCATTTTCCGTGCGAAGATCATCATGAGACATCCTCAGCTTCTCAAGATCAAGCTTCCTTTGAAGAAATTCATAGGAAAGCTTCTCATGATCAGTGAGGAGTGTATCATAACGATCCTGAAGAATATCAAATCTAGACTGAAGATTTTTCATGTCATCAGCGAGGATTTGATTAAGATTCATTTCATCATTCAACAGATCATCACTTTTGTCTAGCAGTTTTTGAAGCTTTTCCAGAGCAGTTTGTTGTTTAGTGGCAATGATGGCAAGTTTACGGTAAAAGGGTTTTTTGTAATCATCATGTCCACAGTCACTTGAGTCAGAGGAGGATGCATTATGTGATACCTTTGAACGTACCACACTATAGGATACAGAGTTCGAGTGAAGTCTGATTTAAACCTTAAGGTTAAAATAAATCTTTATTTTTAAATCCCTGAAGTATATACCATGCCTTCTCTAATCCCGATCATTTTTAACCTTGAAGCCTTTTTAGGAGTGGATTTCATGATGTGGCAGGGAAAGAGCGAATTTGCTGACTTTTCTTTTAATATCGGCATTTAAACTGCTAAATTTATTGATTAAAAGAGGGTGTTATAAGAATCATTACAGAAGGAAAGCACCATAAAAAGACAGCACACAACGAAAAGAAAGAAAATGACTTTTTGTTTATAAGCGAGTGCATCCATGCATGTCTTGTGCGTGCCAGCGTACGTACGTACCGGAGCAGTTGGTCGTTCTTTCTTGTTATGTTTTATGCACGGTAAACATTTTTCGTCCGTGCGCCGGCGGAACATTCGGCCGAACGCATGCGCATCGTCGATCTTGCGCGCTCCTCTTCATCCTTAACGGTTAGCGATCTCTTCCTCATCTTGAACGGCTCACGCACTGCGCCTCATCATCCGCGCGCCCTTGCGCCGCCGTCGTCGCTGCGCCGGTCCCTGACCCCGTCGGCCCGCCCGAATCGCCAGTTCCCGGCACGGTCGACCGTCCGCACCGTCGGATCCAACTTTCGTCTGCCGTCCTCGTCGTCTGCCCGCCATGGTCGGGGCATACGTATACAAGTGTTTACAAAACGTCACTCAAAATTGCTGCAACGGCTATTTAAAAAAGCTTCAACCGTTTATTAAAAAAGATGCAATCATACATATAAAAAGTTGCAAGGCAAATCGTACTTTTTCTTCGTGAAGTATTTGGTTGAAGCTTTTTTTTAACGGTTGAAGCTTTTTTATACACGGTTCAAACTTTTTAGGAGTGACCACGCGAGATGCTGCAGTCAGAGCGGCGTTTGAAACTTTTTTCATACATGGTTGAAGTTTTTTCTGTCAACGTTTGCAACTTTCCCTCGTTGAAGTTTTTGGTTGAAGCTGTTTTTCTTAATGGTTGAAGCTTTTTCTACACACGGTTGAAACTTTTTATCGAACGTTTGCGACACAGGGGGTGAGATGCGACCGAAACGAGGTGAAGACCGACGAGGTGAGGACCGACGGGCTGCATCCATGGTGCTTTCGACGGACGGTCGAGGCGACGACCGACGGCGAGGGCGACCAGCGATGAGGAGGCGAGGCGAGGCGGTCGGCGCGTGCTGGGGCGTCGGCGCGTGCTGAGACGGCGGCGCGCGCGAGGATGGCGGACGATGGGGGCTCGCGCGACCAGATCTGACGGTCAGGGGGCCCTGATCTGACGGCTGCTACGCGACCGGTGCGAGCCCTCGGGCCGGCGCGCCGGCACCCAGTACTGCCGTTTATGCATAGGGGGACTGATCATACCGTTTGTACAGAGCATACCTATGCTAGCTGCCTTAATACACATGTATATGCATGTACGTCGTCGCGCAAAATTAGATACATATGTACTTGCACACACACACACGTGAGGATCGCATAACTACGCGCGCACTGCTGGCGACGTTGTGGCGCTCGCCGACTTCCGACTACCGCACCAGATGCCTTTTTCCTTGGACAGGACAGTGCTCTGCCCCGGCGGCCGTACGCGAGCATCCCCATCCGTAATCTAGTTTAGCCTTTAAATTTGTTCATAGTACTCCCTTCGTTTCTAAATATAAGTTTTCTAAAGAGATTTCACTAGAAGTCTACATACAAAGCAAAATAAATGAATCTATACTCTAACATATATCTATATACATCCGTATGTAGTCTATTAGTGGAATCTCTAGAAAGACTTATATTTATGAACGGAGGGAGTATCATATAGAAGAGCTATGACTGATCAATTGAGACGAAAGCTTGTTAGCTGTGTCGGTGAGCACGTTCTAGTTCAACACAAAGGTATTTTTTTCGAATATAGAAGAGCTATGACTGATCAATTGAGACGAAAGCTTGTTAGCTGTGTCGGTGAGCACGTTCTAGTTCAACACAAAGGTATTTTTTTCGAATTCTGAACTTTACATTTTTATTTTACTTTTTCAGACACGCATGTGCCAAACCTGTTGATCCCGGCTTTTCTCAACGGCAAGTAGGAAATCCCTGTTTGGATATGATGGGAAGGTTAGAATACAGGATACATAATTCAGGGATTTAAGGGTGATGGTATATTTTTGATAAGGTCTATAACGTCAAGGTTTAAACTAAACTTCACTCCGGGAGTTCCGTAGCTAGCAGACACGCACTCGCGTGGGATAGGATTTTTTTACGATTTTAACCCATGGGATGAAAATATTACACGGAATGAACTCTGATTGAAATCATTTCACGATCTGACCTTTTTTGAAACGCCAGAGCCCGTGGCATTGCAGACGTAAATAGAAACGCCAGTCTAATGTGGCGTTGCAGACCCACTCAAACGCCAGTCTAATGTGGCGTTGCAGGCCACGCGTGAAACGCCATGGTCCATGGCGTTTCAGCACTACACATATTGCTGGCAGCATGCCGTGGGCTGGCTGGATATCGTCGATGCGTTCCATAGTGGGTCTGCAACGCCAACACTGTTGGCGTTTCACAATGGGCCTGCAACGCCACATTAGACTGGCGTTGCAAGAAAGAAAAAACGTCACGGTAGACAGGCGTGTCACTGTTGGGCAGCAACGCCAGCACTGTTGGCGTTTCACAGTGGGTCCGCAACGCCACTTTAGACTGGCGTTGCAAAAAAGAAAAAACGCCACGATAAACAGACGTGTCACTGTAGGGCAGCAACGCCATGGTAGACAGGCGTTGCATAGTGGGGCAGCAACGCCACGGCTTGTGGCGTTTCTAAAAGAGTCAAATCGTGAAATGCTTTCAAATCTGGTACATTTTATGCTCATGTTTAGAAAAAAGGTTAAAACAGTGAAAAAATCCCGTGGGATACCAGCCAGTTGGAGCCATGCAGTAAGTACGGAGATTCCGTAATGCACGCCCACTCGCACGGGCCTGGTACGATCCGCATCTACACTACTAATAAAAGATCAAACGTAAACTTCCCTAGGTACACACAGCTATTACCCCCACAAAAACAAATACCAATCACCACCACACAATTAGCAAACAAATAAAAATCTAACGGCTTTCCACCATCCACGCAGCACCACCGTGTGCATTTACCGATTAAAGTAAGGCTGACCGTGCTCCACCTCCTCCTCAAAGGAAAATGAACGCCTGGTCAATTAGGAAACTGTAATCACGAGTGTCTATCTAATCCCACAAAATCAGCACCCCACCTCCCACTCGCCCGCTCGCCCACCGCTTGCCTCGCGTGGCCGTCGCCGTCGCTCGACGCTCGCCTCGCGCCCCCGCCGCAGGAGGCGGCCAAGCAGCCATAGGGGAACGGCGGGCGGGCGGGCACCATGGAGCTCTGCTGCCCCCGCCCCGCTCAACCCGTTCCGCGCGGGCCCCGCACGACCGCCGCCACTCCGCTTGCCCCATGCCGCGCGCCCCGCTCGGCTACCGCCGCTCCGATCGCCCCGCGCCCCGCACGGCTGCCGCCCCTCCGCTCGCCCCACGCCGCGCGCGCCCCGCTCGGCTGCCGCCGCTCCGCTCGCCCCGCGCCGCGCGCGCCCCGCACGGTCGACGCCCCCGCCCCGCTCGGCTGCCGCCTCTCCGCTCGCGGGGCGTCGCAGAACTCGCTGGGGAACAACCAGGGTGCCGCGGATCCGCCGTCGGAGACGCTGCGGCTGCTGCAGCTGGCGATTGAGGAGGAGGACGACGCCACCAGCAAGCTGGCGCAGCCGATGCGGCCCTTTCTGCAGGAAGATCATCACAATCTCAACCCCGGACTGCAAGTACATGTGGGGAATGTGGCTGGCGGCGCCCAAGCGTCACAGCAGTCACTGGCTCATGGAATGCAGGGAGATTGTGGGGGAGAAGTGACTGATGTTGCTAATGCATTGTTCAGCAATCAGGTACCACACCGCGCTTGATGTATCCCTTTTTGATGGTCCAGTGAAACGGGTTTTTATGTGCCATCATCAGTCATGTGGATGAACTTGTGTGTTAGGCTACTAGGACTTTCTTACTGGCTAAACGCGTATTGTTGGTACATGTACACCTTCAAATGCTGGTTTGGCAATTACGAAGAATGTTGAAAATGACGATGAAGTTGAGAAGGCCTCTTCCTTCTCACTTTCAGGAGGAACAACTTCTATCAGTACCGATGCATCTATCAGTACCAGAATGTTTCCCTTCTTTATCCATTGGCATAGCCCGTAGATGTTTTTTTTTTTTGAGAATTTTGGTTAATATCGCAGCAAAAAAATAATAAAAAATTCATAAACTGCCACATATTGTGTAATTGAGAATCAGATCTGTTCTGGCCCCATCCGCCAGTGCCACGGTAAGCAGTTTTTTGTTGATTTTTTTTGCTTGCATGCTTCTGTGACGGTCACATGCTGCTGGCCGGTAGTTCAACAATCTACACTCAGTTTCATCTCTAGAATTATGAATTCGCCTGAGTTTTACTTTTATCCTCGATGTTTTCAGGAAGATAGATTGCTTGCGCTAATTGAAGGTGTCCTTGCTGCAAACATATTTGATTGGGGGTCTAAAGCTTGCGTGGACCTTTACAACCAAGGAACCATAATAGAAATTTATTGCATGAGCCGCAAAAAGATGCAACGTCCTTGGCGGGCAAGTATTCCATGTCTCAAATTCAAATGTTATTGCAATGCACGAGTTACCCAAATTATATTTTACGAGTTATACTAATATATGACCAGATAATTGTAATGATGGTATCTTTTGTTTCAGATTGATGACTTCGATACGTTCAAAAGTAGAATGCTTAAGAAGGATCAGCCATACAAAAGAGCACTTATTTCTGTTGATAACGCGGGTGCTGATGTGGTCCTTGGAATGCTTCCTTTAGCACGAGAATTTCTACGAGGTGGGGTTGAGGTATAAATTGAGAGTATGAAAATAAGAACACATTTTGCTAGGTTTGCAACACATTATAGTTTGAATTGAAAAGAACAAACGCTCTGCTGTTTCAAGAGATTGCATCATGGACCAGAGACAAGCAGTATATTGCATGCCATAGTGTGTAATTTGCATTCATGTTGTCCTTACTTGAAAATATAGACTGTATGCCAGATCTGGAAATTTTATTTTATTTGCATCAACCAGACTGAAAGACTGAATGCCGGAACTGATAGAAAGATGACTTCCCCAGTTTGAGCAACGTTGTGAAATAACCATTCAATGATTACTCTTTCTACTGCTACTCAGACACTCAGCATAAGCTGGTAACCAAATGCTGATTCTGCAGGTAGTTCTGGTTGCAAATTCATTGCCGGCTTTGAACGACATTACGGCTAATGAACTTCCAGAAATTGTAGTTGAAGCTGCAAAGGTACAAAGTGAATGGAAATTTGTTCTCCTTGGCCATCCTAGTTGTTTTATCTACTCATGCATCTGGCTTCTGCTTTATTGGTTGTTATGTGTCGTGGCACTGTGGTATCCTTCGGAAAGCTGCAGAAGCAGGCGGACTGATGGCCGATGCTATGGCTGGCATCCAAGATGATACCAAGGATGAACCGGTATCAGTGCCACTAATGGTCGTGGAGAATGGATGTGGCAGTCCGTGTATTGATTTCCGGCAGGTTAGCTCGAAGCTTGCAGCTGCCGCCAAGGATGCTGATCTGGTAAGGGGACTTGTTCTTTGAGCTGAATGTATTTCCTTGTGTGCAATAATCAGCTGGGGAGTTGTTTGATTTGTTGGTTTTGGCTGTGAACGTTATGCAGTTGATCTTAGAGGGCATGGGGCGGTCACTGCATACCAACCTGAATGCCTGTTTCAAGTGCGATGCTTTGAAGGTACTTCTTTTCTACACAGCTGATCTGTTTGATGTATGATGACAAACTTGACTGGCAACTTTCTTCCAAGATGATGTTAAGGGAAGTCTTGCAACTATCAAGTTATTATGTTTACAACCTGTGATTGGCAACTTTCTTCCAAGATGCATGGCTCCTGTAGTATCCTCTCAGACAATATAAAAGCTTTTGCTATGCAACTTCATATAACATTTCAATATAAAAGCGTGATTTTGTCTGTTGTTTCCATATTGAACTTCTCTACCAGCTCTGATATGTGAAGCATCCTGTCAACCTAGCTGAATCATACATAAAACTGCAGGTTATCTCTCGGCTATAAATTATGCACCAAGCATCTCATTTGGTTTTGTTCCTTCTCAACCTAATGATTGCAACTTCGGGAACAGGTATAGCTTATGTATACTCTTGGGGGTTTAATCACTCTAATCAACTATTATAATAGAGCACAACTAAGGTACTAAATCATGCAGGGTTATATGTAGATTTGGTTGCCATTAGATGATGTCTGTACGACAGGCGGCTCCGGCGAGTCGGATGGACTGCGGCGGTTGCTGAGCTTCTCCATGGCCTGCTGCAGTTCCAAGGAGACACAACTTCGAAGGTGAGGAGGAGATATATAGAAGAACAGAAGGAAGGGAGAGGAGGAAGGGCAGGGGCGTGGCGGCCTTGACGGTGAACCTCCGGTTGCGACGGACTCTGACGAGAGGCGGCGCACCGCGTACGGCACCGACGCAAGCCTACGGGGCGGCAGCGGCAGCTTGGAGCTGTGGGAGCTCGGCCCTTTGGATCGCATGCCAAAGGTTATGCATATTGGGTACGTTTTGGTTGCTAGCAGACCTGTCCATACAAAATATGGCCATGATTTATCCTGCTGTTGGTTAGTTCTGAAGTATTACCTATAAAATCAGTGAATATTTCTATTTTAAGGCCACATGTATTTTGATTCTGTCAATACACTGCGATCCCTGTAGATAGAAACATAAGAACAGGGCTGGTTCTCTGATTATTAACTGTATGCCTTCAACGTCCATTTAGGTTTGGGAGGGGTAGTAGATTTAAGTTAAGAAGAACATAGTGAGTGATGATGACAGTTAAGACGTGCGTTGCACGTGCGTGCGTACTAGTGCATATAAGGCATCGTAGGGTATGTATACTCAGATCTGAAACAAAGTTACAGCTGAAAACTCTGCAGTCATTTCGTTGAATCATTTTGTAGCTCCTGATTACGCTCTGGCTGGCTCTGTATTCCACCGTTTCAAACTTTCATGCTCTAGCTGCGACGGGGTAACCGATTCTGAGCATCCCAGTCAGAAGAGATCACAAGCCAGGCGTGATGGATCACGTCGTCCCTCCCAAATATAGTAACGACGCGAGGTTTCTCCGGATCTCATGCTGTCGCAATGGAATGACCCTGCATTAAAGCTTTGGTTCAAAATTTCAGTATCAACGCATGGAATAAGTAGGCAGGCAGGCGCACGGTGGTCCACGATCCAAAATCCAGAACCAAGGGAGGCATTAGTTAAGTTTACCTTTGCTTGTCTCAGTTTCTGTCAACTGGTTCTTCTTGAAGCCCTTGGATGTATGACTGTGTCGCTGCCGTCGATCATCTCTTCCACATGTCATCCCAGATTGGGAAGGAGTGGTATATATGTGCTTGATCGTCATTCCCGCAAAAAAAAGAAAAAGAAATATGTGCTCGTCTCAGTTGTCCGCCTCGCGCGCGTTGTGTTTCGTGAACAAGCCGAGCTTAAACAATAATGCTAAACATACAAAAGTTTACAAGCTTTTATACGCTGATTAGGATCTTTACAACCTAATTAACCACTTTTTCCTTGATTTTTAAGGGGTGACCCCTCCTCCCCTTTAATCTTCAATCGAAACTCATCTTTTTGTAAAAGCGCGTAGTGTTTTGTACGTGTAGCATTACTCGAGATTAGGCCTACTTTATGTGAGTGCTTTAGTTTTGTCAAGGCCTAGCCCCACATCTTCCTCGTTGCACGCAACTCATCCTTATCCCTTTCCTTGTTGCTCTCCTTTTGACGATCCATCCCGTCCACCGCATGCACGACTATATGGGATACCAGAAGTTCAAAACCAAAAGAAGTAGATTAGGTTTTGTGAAAAGCGTTTCATGAGTGACTCCTCGTCATTGTTTCACTATTACGACTACGTCCTCGATCTTTCCAAGATAACCATGCGTGAAAAATCCAAAGCCACCAAGAAAAATGCCACCGATAACGTTGCTTCAGCTGTTGCGGACTTGTCTTGGCCTCCTAGAGGGTATAATAAGTTCGTCCTCTATTTATTGGTTCATGCGTTGGACGTACTTGTTGATTTCATAGATGTTTTAATTCTATGATTAGTACATGCTCATATATCTATATATTAGTAGGAGATTAATATTGTTACTGTTATTGTCATTATTTATTTGTGTGTGAGATTAATAAGAAAATTGCAAATTTATCCAACAATATAGTGTACACTCCTGCCACAAAAATTAAATATAGACCCATTACTGACCAAGCATTTAATTTGGTTGCGCTGATGGAGGAGTGGAGTGGTAGTAATCATAGGTTCGTGCAGGAAAACAATCAGATCTAAAAACATATTATCCCGCTTTAGCTTTTTGAACAAACAAGTGTGCTCAAGGCGCCATTCACTCCACCTGGATGGTTACAATTTGCATCGAGAATAGCAAATCCTTGAGGATGAACATGTGTTAAACCACATTGCCTCCCAAAATGATGTGGATCGTTGCAGCTGAATCTAGTGTTAGAACTAGCTATGGTATATGTTGGGGATATACCCTACGGTGTGACCCGTCTTGAAGTATGATCCGCCAAGACTTCGTGACTCATCGCCGAATCAGCAGCGACCTGGCGGGCGGGCCATACATGACCCGGCAGGCGACTCACACAAACGATAAAGGCCCAAGGCCCAGCGCGCACCCTGACATAAGGCGACTCATAGAGAGGCCAGGAGGGCCGGCTGACAAGAGAAGGCCCAAGAAGAGGAAAGACTCCCACAAGAAGGAAACAAGACCAGGATTAGGATTCAAGAGAGACTAGTCCTATTCCTAGTCCTAGTAGGACTCTACATGTAAACCTACCCCTTCCACCTATATAAGGAGGGGTAAGGCGCCCCAAGAGGAGACAGATTCCCAACTTAGGTCTAGACAAGACAAATCATGAGATAGACAGATTAGACACCCACGAGATTAGAGGTGCTGAGTCTGCACCCTTGTAATTGAGATCATCGTCTTCATCAATGAAACACAAGCAAGACGTAGGCTTTTACCTCCATCGGAGGGGCTGAACCTGGGTAAACTCGCATCTCTCGATTCCGACCAACCCTCTCAAGCCGCCACATGGTTGCGATGGCCTCACACCTAAAGTTCTCTCACGAGAACATCTGCCGTGACAAAACCACGACAGTTGACGCCCACCGTGGGGCTGATCGCACGGTGGATTTGCGTTCTTGAAGGGATCTCTCCTAGGGATCGAGAGAGCTTATGACTCGCCGGATCCGCAAGAGCCGACGTAGAAGATCACATCATCGAAAAATAGTCAAGGCGATGTGTACAAGTTTTGAGATCAAGATTAAATTAGGGTTCCTTGATGTGCGTCAACGCAAGTCATCACAGGATTTCCATTGCGTGAGCAGCCGTGCCCGAGACGAGTTCAGGAAATTAGGGTTACAACACTTGCATCGCTGCCAAGTCGCCGGGATGGCAAAATCGACCGGAGGTCCAATCTGAAACCGGATCAATTGACTTGGTACGCTGTGGCTTGTCAATGGGATCGATTGGATTTACGTGAAGTCAACCTGGTGTGCTTTTTACGTCTCGAGAAAGAACCGAGTTGCGGCACAAAAACTACCGAACACATCGAGTTAGTTTCGGATTTCAGCCTTGCAGCTCACGTCGTGCACACCAAACCGCCTGTCATCGCCGACCTCCGGCTCCCCGACGCCTTCTTCGACATCGCCGGCACACCCACTTACCTCCACCTCCGCTGCGCCCACGCGAGTCGCCGTCCACCTTCGCCTTCGCCTCTCTATTGTCACCACGGCTTGGCAGAGCAACTGCCATCCGCCACGGTATGACCCGACAACGGCTCTCCCTTGTCGCCTCACGCCGTGCCGCGCTTGCTCCTGCCACTCCATCGTCGGCGCCACCCGCGGCTGACTCTGTCTTCCGCCGTCCCCGGCCGACTCCGTCCGTGCTCCTGCCGCTGAGCCGCTATCGCCTCAACTCGCCCCCGGCCGACTCCATCCGCGCTCCTGCCGCTGAGCCGTTGTCGCCTCAACTCGGCTCTAAACAACTGCACTACCGCGGTCGCCCTAGCCGGCCGACTCGGCCTCGAGCCGCCACGCTCATCCTCACTTTGCTGATCCAAGAGAAGGAGAGAAGGATACATCCACCGCACAGCCGTTACTGGCTCCCATAAGAGAAAGGCACTCATCCATTCATCGGCCGATGATCTCATTCCTGTGGAAGGCTACCACTGATTTTTCAACTTCAACTCGTCGAGCGAGTTTTTCACTGTTTTGATCCTTAAGGCGCAAGTTCATCACGTAACGAACTCGGTTCGAAAGTATTTCACGTTTTGACCCTTTTGGAAACGCCATAGGCCGTGGCGTTGCAGACCTTATGCCAAACGCCAGTCTACTGGACGTTGCAAGCCTCCTGTGCAACGCCAGTCTGCTGGACGTTGCAGCCCTTCATTCCTGTATCGTTTTGTTCTCCTTCTACCCTTCGGTTGAACCATCGTCTCTGGATCCGGCCTAGTATTAGGGTCGTGATACTCGGGCCACTGTGATGGGTCAAGAAAAGGGTGGAATCTCGACGCCCATGTTAACTGATGAGTTTGCAAGTTGAATTCATGCAACCTCACAACTACACCATCAGAGAAGGGCAAATTCCTCATGCGACATGCCGTCATCATGTGCGAGCATGTCCAGTGATACTTACTAGGACGCTCACAAGTGCAATACCGCGTCCGAAGGGAAACAATAAATGAGCGACCACCATATGATTGCCTATCTCTCGTTGTACCGCCTGGCTCATCCACTTGGTATTTCATTTCAGCGCTATTGAAACAAGTGGCTCGCTGCATTGCTCACTTCTCCTTTTGAAACTCTAGCCACTCAGCAACCTTCTTCGGATAGATCTCATTGGGAGGCTTCTCACTCTCACCAATCAACTTGCCAATTTCTTCCGAGTGCTTAAGAAAATACTCATTTAGCTTGTAAAAGATGTATTCAGCTATTGCCGTGACCGGAAACTGACGTGCCCCCTTCAAGACAAAGTTGAAGCACTCAACAAGATTGCTTGTCATGTCGCCATACCTCATGCCTCCTTCGTCACATGCCCGTTACCACTTATGTCTCTCATCCATATTCCTTTGTAGGAATTATTTCCCACCTTCGTTTGCCTTCTCATATATTTTGTTCAATTGCTTAGTGAACGACTCAACCGAGAAGGCCACACATGCGGAGTTAAGGTCCTTCGCCAGATCTTTGTTCTTACAAGCCCTGTAAAAGTTTGCAACGAAGTGCCTCATGCACCATCGATGGTGAAGCCTCGCATGCCCTGGAATGTGAACATCCACGGCCTTCAATATGCCTTGGTGCCGATCGGATATGATGCATACCTCCCTATTGGGAGGAATCACCGTGCTTCTCACAAGTCTCATGAACCATTCCCAGTTGTCTTGGTTCTCCGCTGACACCAAAGCAAATGCCACAGGCAAAATCTGATCATTAGCATCATGTGCCATTGCTATCATTAGTGTGCCCTTGTATTTGCAAGTCAGGAATGTTCCATCTATAGACAAAACCGGACGACAATGCTCAAAAGCTGCAATGCATGGGCCAAACGTCCAAAAGGCACGACGGAACACTCCTTCAATATCTTGGACATAGTGGTACATTCCGGGGTTTCTATAGGCCATCGTGCCCAGCAACCTGGGTAGCATGTTGTACGCCTCTTCCCATCCACCGTACAACATTCTAAAAGCAACATGTTTGGCCTTCCATGTCTTCCCGTACTTGACCTTATATCCAAATCTCTCGAAAACCCAACTCATCAACAACTTCACTTTAATGGTTGGATCCTCAGCTATATGTTTCTGGTATTTATAACCGATGAATTCCGAGGTTAACTGACGGTGTGTCTCTGGTGCCTCATCTGTCGGCGGTGTGCATTGGTGAGTTGCAATGCAACTACTTAGCTTCCACATACCATCTTTCATGAGTCTTGAATTGACTTTCCATTTGCATTTTTCTACCTCACATTTCACGGTGTATCGCTTGTGACAGTCGGAGTAAGCAACTCTGAAAGGCCTGTAGTGCTTGACGGCATACTCACACAACCACATCTTCAATTCTAGAATGTCCTCGAACATCAAACCTTTCTTTAGGTAAGACGTTGAGATCATGTTGGGTGTGCTACTTGGGAACATTCTAGCCTCAATTGTCTTGCTCATGCCACCGTCGACTAAAGCCTTATCTGCAAGGCTAACATCACAAAACAAGGGAACTTTGTGATCCCTCCCGGTGATTTTTGTATACCACTCCGCTTCTTTCTCAGTGAAGCCATCCTCATCCAACTCATTCACCGGGCCTTCATCATCCGACTCATCCACACAAGCACGCTGATAAACAATGTCAGGATCCATGTCATCATGCCTTACTTGAGCCTCTACGTCACCAACAATGTTGTGTTGCCTCTCATACTCTTCGTCGGACTCATGACCATCATCTTTGATCGGTGCACTACCTCCAAACTCATATTGGGGATACTCATTGACTTGCACTTCTACTTTATGCTCAACAATAGGTGCAACACCATTATACGGGCTCAAATCATCTACTATGGGTTGGTTCAAGTCAACATGAAGAGGAGCATTGACCACCGTACTAGCAAACACTTCGAGTGACTTGTCTATCGAGGATGCAACAGCCTCCTTGTATGCAACCCAATGCAAATTAGACTTGATAGGCATTGTCTTCATTCGACACATGTGTGCCGACCCAACATCATATCTTCCTAATAATTCTACTTGGTCACTTGGATCAACCTACTTTAATCTTATCCGAGTTTCAGCCACAACCTCTTCATAAGTAGGACTATCAAGAAATGTCAACACTTCCTCATATTTGTCAACAATAGCAACATTCATGAATGCCTCTTTGTCAACGTAATGAATATTCACAATCTTGTCCATCTAAAAAAGGGGACAAAATTACCAATTCTAATTATAACAAAACAACTAACAAAACATTACCCTAACCATTTGCATCCAAATTAGGCATTAACACAAACCCTGACCCTAAACCTTGTCCATCCAAATTAGGCATAACACAAAACCTAACACTAACCCTATCCCTTGTCCAACCAAACTAGGCATAACCCTAACCATAACACTAAATCTCCTCAATAATAAGAAACCAACCAATACAATGCAACATAAATAGAACACCTAGTGCAAAAAAAATCTACACAAATACAAAATCATTGCAAAAACTAATTGGAGGGATTGGAGGAGCTTACCGGCCTCATCGATTTGCCCCAAAGAACCTACTAAAAGGTTGAGTGAGGAGGGAGATCGAAGGGGGGGATGGTGAGGAGGAGGGAGAGCTTTTTCGGGCTAACAAGAACAAGAGGAGAGGAGAAATGGTGGTTGGTGGGCGAGGGGGTCGGGGTGGCAGAATATAAAGGCAAGAAATGCCATAGGTACTGGCGTTTCACCTCATGTCCGCAACGCCACGTTAGACAGGCGTTTCACCTCAGGTCTGCAACACCACATTACACAGGTGTTTGAAAGAACGTCTGCAACGCCAGAACCTATGTCGTTGCATAACAGGGCTGCAACGCCACGGACTGTGGCGTTTCAGAAAAGGGTCAAAACGTGAAATACTTTCGAACCGAGTTTGTTACGTGATGAACTTGCGCCTTAAGGATCAAAACAGTGAAAAAAATCCCTCGTCGAGCTCCTCTGCCTCACCGCAGTGCTCCGTCATACCATGCCTCAGCTCGCTGCTCTCCTCCTTCATGAACACCTCCGTCAAGTTGCAGTTGCACCTCCGTCAAGTTACAGTTGACGCGCACGCCGCAGCCAAAGAAATACTAGAAAAAGAAGTGTGATGCGTGGATGCAGTATGAAAAATCCCTCGTCGAGCTCCTCTGCCTCACCGCAGTGCTCCGTCATGCCATGCCTCAGCTCGCTGCTCTCCTCCTTCATGAACACCTCCGTCAAGTTGCAGTTGCACCTCCGTCAAGTTGCAGTTGACGTGCACGCCGCAGCCAAGGAAATACTAGAAAAAGAAGTGTGATGCGAGGATGCAGTATGAAGAAGTTACAAAAGGTGTACACGGTCTTTCCATCAAGGCCACGTTTTTCCTGTTCACGTACACGGTCAAGTCATGTGGAGTTTCCATGTTGCTGTTGGATTGCTCACTAGCCACGTGGGGATGAATAGAAAAAGGGAGGAGAAAGAAGAGAGGCAACAACGTGCATGAACAATTCAAGTTGGATTTGATGGATAAATACTAATACGTATACTGGGAGTATTGCTACTGTCGTTTGCCTGGTCATTGTCAGGCAAATGCCATCAACCACTCATATAAATCAGATATAAATCAGGTGCTATCTTTTTGATCTATTTTTATGCAATTATTTATCTGAAGACAATTACTTTTCACTACAATATATTTTTATGCAGGATAATTGTCCAATATAAATATGACATTATATTACGCATACGAAACCCGGTCAACATCAACCTGACGCGGTCAACTCACCGGTTACGTCGGTTTACAAACGGTATGATCAATTTGCCGTCCACATTGGCATACAGTGCAATGATCAACTCGCCATCAACGCCGGCTTACAATGACGCGCCCAACTTTCACGCCCGCACAACCAAGATGGTTTACAATGACACCGTCAATTCTCACTTCCGCGCGGTTAAGACGGCCTACAATGACGGAGCCAACTCTCACGTCCGCGCGACCAAGACGATTTACAATAACGCGGCCAATTTTCACGTCCGCGCACCAAGGCGATTTACAATGCCACGGTTGATTCTTGAGTCCATGCCAAAACGCTAGACAACTCTCGCACTCAAGACGCCGCCCTCACGGTCCGGATTATGTCAACCCACCGGTGCAGTTCTCGCTCATATGAGTCGCCCAACAAATGTGCGCAAGCCGCCGTTCCCATAATCTAATTTACATCAACACATCGGTGGCTTCATATCTCGAAGATGGAGAGGGTCCCAACATGTTTATCTACCGACTTTTGCTGCAATCAAGTATGGAGATTCTCAAGCCGCCTCTTTGAGTCTACTTAAGACTCGGAGGCTACATGGACATGGCTCGGTGGACTCAACCGGGCTGAATAATTCAAGAACCCCGAGTCGTTACAGAAAAACTAAGCCAGTTCCGGGGGCTGCTTCCTCATTGACGAGAAGATTTTAAAGTCGCTCAAGAAGACGAGTCGCCACGATGCGTCGTTCAAACATGGGTGCCCTACTTCATTCACAGGTATTTTATAGTCGCCCAAGAGGACGAGTCGCCATGATGCGTAGTTCAAACATGGGTGCCCCGCTTAATGGCAAGAATTCATGGTTAAACCTGCCTGTCTGCATGATGCTACTCCGAATCCCGTGTACTCCGTTTCCTGATAAGTCAATCCAGTTGGACCCTGAACTTATCCGGGTTAAAACATCGATTGGTCGTGAGTGCCGGCTTACAGAAAGCGAGGATACTCCATTTGCCATTAAGCCACCTTCTTGGTCAAACCTGCATGTCTGCATGATGCTACTCTGAATCCCGTGTACTCTCGATATGTCAATCCAGTTGGATCCTGAACTATCGAGGTTAAAACATCGATTGGTCATGAGTGTCGGCTTACAGAAAGCGAGGATACTCCATGGGATATTTAGCCGCCTTCTTTGAAACTTGGTTAAACCTGCCTGTCTGCATGATGCTACTCCGAATCCTGTGTACTCCGTTTCATGATAAGTCAATCCATAAGGACCCTGAACTTATCCGGGTTAAAACATCGATTGGTCGTGAGTGCCGGCTTACAGAGAGCGAGGATAAACCAGTGGCTATTAAGCTAGTTTCATTGAAGTAAGATTCAAGTCTCATAAACCAACACTATTATGTCGTACACATGCATCATCTTGCATTACATCATACATCATGCATACATATCATGCCGGTCTTCAAAACCGGGTCAAAGCATAAATTCTTGCAGGTGCAAATAAATCTTTGAATAGCCAATTTGGCTGGATTTTCATCATGGTTTATTATAACCAGTGTTAAATGATTGGGGTTTTTAAGCCAGCTCGGAAGAATTGACTATTGTCGAAGAGCCGCCCCATCACATATAATGCCGAGTCATCTAATTGACCGGCCCTTGGATTTCTTCAACTTGTGCTCTGTAGTAAACTACAACACTTACGGATTTCTCCGACATATGGATTTCTCAAGGATATATTTGCCGGGTTACATTGCAACCACGGTCAAGGATTTATTTTATCACAAAGGCATCATCAGCTCATAGAGTGGATATGATTTTATTCTATAATCGAAGGAATAACCCCGAGTCGCTGCAGCCACACAACCCGACACTTGGGGGCTACATTATTCAAATCAAGATTACATCAAAGTATGAAAGTCCCATGTCGCTGCAAGCATGCACCATGACACTTGGGGGCTAATGCAATCCGCTTTTCAAATCATCACATCATCAACAGACCCAGCTACCTCAAGGAGATAAGCCGGCCCTTGGGGGCTACATATCGCTCTTTATTCAAGTATGGATTCAAGGAAGAGCCGGCTCACCATTTTTATAATGACCCAGCCCTGGGGGGCTACATATCGCTCTTTATTCAAGTATGGATTCAAGGAAGAGTCGACTCATCATTTTTATAATGACCCGACCCTTGGGGGCTACATATTGCCGCTCAAGTTTACATAGACAGATCTACAAAGTCCCTGCTCAATATTGCATAATGACCCGACCCTTGGGGGCTACATCATATGATGTCTTATTTTCAAAAGAGAAGAACGTGGAAGTCCCGAGTCGCCGCAAGCAATCGACCCGTCACTTGGGGTCTACACTATTCATATCATAATTTCTAAAGTCCCAGGTTGCCGCAGGCAAGACAACCCGGCACTTGGGGGTTACAACACTAAGTTGTTTCACCGATCATGAGGTTGAAATTGAAGACCCGACCCATCACACACTGATGACCCGACCCTTGGGTGATACAAGTAATATGGACATATCAAAATAAAATTGAAGAGCACATTTCATTTCGTCATGGAGGTGAAGTATTGGGAGACCGGTTCAACATATTTTTATCTAGTTGAAGCATTGAAAGACTGGCTCAACATCACACGAATTCCAATAATTCGACATAGTCAATTGGAGTTTAGTTGTTTGACGAGACACCACCAATAATCATGACCCGCTATTAGCAATGATGACCCGCCATTGTCAATCATAACCCACCGAAGCAAGAGAAGCTGGTTCAACATTGTGTGGATTTCTTATTCCCAAATTTTCATCAAGACAAAGCATTGGAGGCCGACTCAGTGGCATGTGTATTTTATCATGGAGGACACGTACCTACGAGATGATTGAAGGCGGCTGGAAGAAACCCAGATTTTTCAAAGAGCCACTTCAATAAATCAAGCCGGCCAGTGGAGCAAGTTGGTCCATTGACATATTTATTATACTAAGTTTAGGAGCTTACCTTGAATAAATTCAACCTAACCTGGGGGCTAATGTTGGGGATATACCCCACGGTGTGACCCGGCTTGAAGTATGACCCGCCAAGAATTGGTGACTTACCGGCGAATCAGCAGTGACCTGGCAGGCGGGCCATACATGACCCGGCAGGCGACTCACACAAACAATAAAGGCCCAAGGCCCAGCGTGCACCCTGGCATAAGGCGACTCATAGAGAGGCCAGGAGGGCCGGCTGACAAGAGAAGGCCCAAGAAGAGGAAAGACTGCCACAAGAAGGAAACAAGACCATGATTAGGATTCAAGAGAGGCTAGTCCTATTCCTACTCCTAGTAGGACTCTACATGTAAACCTACCCCTTCCACCTATATAAGGAGGGGTAAGGCGCCCCAAGATGAGACAAATTCACAACTTAGGTCTAGACAAGATAAATCATGAGATAGACAGATTAGACACCCATGAGATTACAGGTGGTGAGTCTGCACCCTTGTAATCGAGATCATCGTCTTCATCAATGAAGCATAAGCAGGACGTAGGCTTTTACCTCCATCGGAGGGGCCGAACCTGGGTAAACCCGCGTCTCTCGATTCCGACCAACCCCTCTCAAGCCGCCACATGGTTGCGATGGCCTCACACCTAAAGTTCTCTCACGAGAATATTTGCCGTGACAAAACCATGACAGTATACAAAAAAACTAAAGAGGAGGTTGAAACCCGTGGTCTCTGCATCACGATGATGCACTCAACTCTTTTTTAAGTCAATGCAGGGAAACAACAGTGGTCTCAGTTATTGGCCAAGTTTTGTTTGCTCAATGTAGAATGTCAAAAGGCCACATGCATAATTAACATGAACATGAATGACACCTTCCGTCAATTAGGATGAGCACTAAAAGGAAATAAGGAGATTGCATAAGGAGATTGCATCCAGGCACAACCAAAAGAACTCGTAGAAAGCTCTAAAGCACCAAAATTGAAAAGAGCCGGCGCAATGAGCGAGTGAGTGAGCACTGAGCCCTCCCCTGCGTTGTTGGCCACTCCGGCCGATGCGTCCACCTAGCCAGGGCGCCATGCCACTCACGACGGACGTCGGGGCCCTCTCCCCCTCACCTGCACCACCACGCACTCCCCTCGTTCGCCCCGAGGACCCGCGCATCTCATTCATTGCGTGCAAGGGCCCTCAGATCTGCCCCGCGGTCCGTTGGAGGCGCCGGCTCCGCTATCCCCTCCGGATGCCTCCGGATGCCTCCAGATCTGACCCGCCTCCGCAGATCTTGCACCGAGACGCCCTGCCCCCCAAGAAGAAGCGTCGTTCGGACCAGCAGATCCAACACCGCCACCCCCGCCGAGGCAACCCAGGCTCCAATCCATCGTGGTATGCCCCTCCTCCTCGCCATTTTAGGAAATCTTGGAAGCTTGCGACATTGATGGAGGGGGTGGACTCGCTACCAATCCCGCAAGAACTGGCACAAGAGCAAGGATCCGATGACCAATGCATTGTCCCACCGACAGGCTGGCTCCCAACATCGGCGCGACCCAGCCCTCGGCCAGCTGCGCGGCCTTTTTAAGCAGACTCAAGGGCCTCTGCTTTCGGTGTCTCAGCACCCGCACCGTAGGATAGACTGTCAGGATCCCCTTCACTGCATCATCTGCAAACTTCTAGGCCATTTCGACAGAGAGTGCCCGAAAACCAAAGAAACAAGCAGGGAGGTGGCACAGTAAAGGAGAGGCTGGGAGGTGGTGCGGTTCGGAGGCCGGTGCACGAGAGGCTGGTCTTCCCCGATGACGGCATGGCTACAGCGGACGCCCCCTACATCGACCATGGGCGCTGGCCGTGCAACAACCACAAGGTGATCGAGTCCTCACCTGACATGGAGCAGCAAATCTGTTGGGGAACGTCGCATGGCAAACAAAATTTTCCCTACGCTCACCAAGATCAATGTATGGAGACTAACATCTACGAGAGGGGGAGTGCATCTACATACCCTTGTAGATCGTTGATGACCCACAAGTGTAGGGGATCTATCGTAGCCTTTTCAATAAGTAAGAGTGTCGAACCCAACGAGGAGCAGAAGGTACTGACAAGCGATCTTGAGCAAGGAATGACTGGGGTTCACGATGCATTCCCCTAGGTCCTTAAAAAGGCAAAGTGTTATGTAGTCGACGTTCACATAACACCACTAGAATAATAACACCACAACTTAAATATCAATCAACACATATTACTTTAACATCATATGACTACTATCAACTAGACTTCTCCCATGTCCTCAAGAACTAAAGGAACTACTCGCAAGACATAAAAGAGATCATGATAAGAGGGTATTAAAATATGATGAACAATCTGGTCATAACAATAATTCTCCAACAAAACTCAATAGCATTCACCATAAAAGAGTAATCAACACCGGTAGAGTAAAGGGGATGAATAGTGCAAGGTACAACTCAGATTGCAATGGTAAAGTGAGATGGGGTGAAGATGGAGATGGTGCTGGTGATGATGATCTCGATGATGCCCATGATGATGGTGATGACGATGCAGACGATCTCCCCCTCTGAGAGGAGTTTTCCCCGGCAGGATCTGCCCGCCGGAAAGGTCTTTTCTTCTCTGTAGGTTTCCGCCACGGAGCGGCAGCGGAACTCTAGAAACTCTTCTCTTCTCGGGGGTTTTAGGTCACGAGGGTCATATAGGCCAAGGGGGGGCACCGGAGGTGGGACCCACTGCCCAGACGGCCACCTGGCGCGCCCTAGGGGGGCCCGTGCCACCAGGGCGCTTGGGTGCCTGGTGGCCCCCTCCGGCCCTTCTTCGGCCCGTCTTCGTGATTTGTTCGGAAACTTCTTCCCCGTAAATTTCAGCTCATTTGGAGATGTTATGATATGGCAACTCTTCATGCTCTTTTCTCCGATGAATCCTACGTCTGCTGTTTCGGCACCAGAAAGTTGTAAACTGTGTAAAATAAGCCAAAACACTATAAGAACAACACCATATTGTGAAATATATCAATGAATAGAGACAAATTATGATACAAAATAGTGATGCATTTTGGACGTATCAACTCCCCCAAGCTTAGACCTCACTTGTCCCCAAGCGAATACTGAGCTCGGTAAACCTGTCCACAAGTTTAGAGAGTGAAGTGTCGATAAATAAGAATACAGACAAGAAGCGTCGTAATTTCTCTACCAAACTCAACCATCCTCAACAGCAATCTCAACTCATAAGGCCCATATGAAAGAGTAATATCAATTACAATCAAAAGTAGGGATAAGGAAACTCATCAAACCATGGCAAACATGTCCTTGGTCAAAGAAGAACTAATAACTTTTAACTTTTCCTCTTCTTCTTATATTTTGATGAGATCAATTGAAGCTTTTGAAAGAACATGTTATTAGCCAAGAAGTGAAAATGCTAACACACATGATGATGTTTGCTTTAGCTAGGCTTACCAAACAACTTACTTATCTTAATGATAATGTCAACAAAGTTGTGATATGGCAATTCTCAAGGAAACAATATAAATGCATACATCTTTGTCAACACAAGGTGTCTGCTCTTTTATAAGATAGAAAGAAGTAGGTTTACTGACTCAACATAAAAGTAAAGGCTTAGCCCTTCGCAGAGGGAAGTAGGGAAAACTCATGTGCTAGAGGTTTTAGAGATTTGAAATCAATAAGATTGTAAAACAAACTGTTAGAGCATATTTCTCCATATGTGGTTTTGGTAATTGATGACAATTTGTATAAAGTAATGGTTGCCTTAAGTTATATTTATAGGATTTTTCCATAGGCACTTCTTGAAGTCCATCTGTTGGGTTTAAGGAGTTTATAAGATGACCAAGGAGGTATTCAAGGTATTATCCAAAGAATGGTCATAGAGACACCAGGTTGATGAAGATCTCAGACAAAGAGTAAATCAAGATGATCAACACACAAAGCGTACAAGATGTACCAGAGAGATCAAGTGATCCCATGGTATGATAAGCATTGTCCATTACGTGTTTGTGTACTAACCCATGGTCTTCGTGAGAGTTCTATGTGGGGTTAGGTGTGTTTCCATGGGCTTGCGTCTAGACGAAGATCTCATACAACCCATGAAGGATGACGTCAAGTGCTGATCATCATCAAGATTGCGGCGTGCAAGTTCAAGTGGATCAGCACGAAGATATCATGCTTGAAGCTTGCCGTCCATTGTGGTGGCAATGGACTTGTGAAGATATGCTGAAGAGCGGCTCACCCATGTTGTTCATGGGGGAGCAATCAACTAGTCTTCGTCAAGCCAACGCAATCAAGAAGGTGGTCCATATTGAGGAAGCCAAGATCATCGTCATCTAGCTCAAGAGGACGAGGTGCAAGGTATAAGTTTCCCTTGATAGGTTTTCTGTTTTAGGATAGATTATCGTACTGTCAAGGGGGGCCCTCAAGTGAGTAGCTCGATCGTATCGTTCATTGAGAGCTCAAACCATTTGCATCCTTGCATAATACTTCTTGGTTCTTGTTTGGTGTTTCTCTTTGTGAGTTTTAGAGATTATGGTCATGTTCATGACAAGCTCGAGTTCATCGAAAACCGAGTCCATATGCATCTACTATGATGTTTTTGATGTTGTTGATTTTTCCGGTTCTTCGTTCATAGAGGTCTCACATCCCTATATCATTGGCATTTTCATATCTGTTTGGATAGCTCTTGTCGTCCTGAATCCAACAAGCTTGGGTTTGCTCGATTCGGAGCTCCTATGCGAAAGTTATGGCTGTTTCAGCGGCGAGCGGTAGTACCGCTCCAGGCCTAGCGGTAGTACCGCCAGGGGCCTAGCGGTAGTACCGCCAGGGGCAGTGGTAGTACCGCTCCGGGTGGGCAGTAGTACCGCTTCGGGGCGGTAGTACCTCTCTCTGAACGGTTGTTCTCCGTCGGACTTTTTGCGAAGACTATCTCTAGCGGTAGTACCGCCAAGGCTAGCGGTAGTACCGCCAGGGGCAGCGGTAGTACCGCTCCTCCCTGAGCGGTAGTACTGCTGGGGGCAGCGGTAGTACCACTGTGCTTAGGCTGTAAGTGGGGGTAACGGTCTGATTCCTTCTCCCACTATATAAAGCGGGTCTTCTCCCCCCTTGGTATGATCTACCCATTGAGCTCGTGTTCTTCCCCCATTGTTGACCTTCTTAGAGCTTGCTAACTCTCAATCCCTCCAATGATTCTTGCTAGTTCTTGAGGGAAAAGAGAGAGGAGATCTAGATCCACATCTCCACCAATCACTTTCTCCTCTATGTGAGGGGAACCCCTTGGATCTAGATCTTGGAGTTCTTTGTGAGCTCCTTGTTCTTCCTCTCATATTTCTCCATAGCTTTTGTTGTTGTGGAGGGATTTGAGTGTGAGGGACTTGACCACTTTGTGTGTTCTTGCCATTGCATTAGTTGCACCGGTTTGAGTTCTCCATGGTGATACGTGGAAGTGAGAAGTTGAGAAGCTTATTACCCTTTGGTACTTAGTACCCTAGAGATTGTTCTTCGTGGATGCTTTGGCGTCCTAGAAGCTTGGTGGTGTCTCGGATCTCAATCATTGTGGTGTAAAGCTCCGGGCAAGCGTCGGAGTCTCCAATTAGGTTGTGGAGATTGCCCTGAGCAATTTGTTCGGGTACCGGTGATCACCCCCAAGGGTTGCCATTTGTACGGGTTCGGTGACTGCCCTCAAGGGTCCGTTAGTGGAATCACGGCATCTTGCATTGTGCAAGGGCGTGAGGAGATTACGGTGGCCTTAGTGGCATCTTGGGGAGCATTGTGCCTCCACACCGCTCCAACGGAGATTAGCATCCGGAAGGATGTGAACTTCGGGATACAACATCGTCTCCGCGTGCCTGGGTCTTCTTTTAGCCAAACCCTTTACTTATGCACTTTACTTTGTGATAGTCATATTGTTTATTGTCATATATCTTGCTATCACGTAGTTGTTTATCTTGCTTAGCATAAGTTGTTGGTGCACATAGGTGAGCCTAGTTGTTTTAGGTTTTGTGCTTGATAAATTAAACGTTAGTTTTATTCCACATTTGTTCAAGCCTAAACCGTAGTTATTTAAAAGCGGCTATTCACCCCCTCTAGGCGACATCCACGTCCTTTCACAAGCTTTTGCAAGGTGCATAATTCGTCAACGAATGCTAGCAGCTAGCCCAATACTTCTCATGCTTGACAAGTTTCGAGGAACGGCTCCCAAAGTGGGGACGATCACATATCCTTAGTCTCCTTTGCTTATCACTACCAAACTTTTCTGATTTCTCATGAACAAAGCGTGAAGGAGGTTTTGTTTGTTGCTATTATATTTTACGAGCTGAGAGCACTCATGCCAGTCCCTCCTCGTATTAGGGGTTCATAGATTAGACAAGCAAACCCAAGATAAAGCTTGTCCAGTATGAGAAGATCATGAATTATCTACTACTTCCTCATGAGCTAAAAAAGAGGCACAAACCAGGGAATAATATTTTGAAGGTTTAAAGATAACACATGAGTAATATACTTTAGGAGTGGCGGTGAAATGCCACATATAGGGATGGTATGGTGGACTCTTGGGAAGGTTGAGGTTTCAAGGTATGGGTGCACAAGCAGTATTCCTGCTTAGTACAAGGGTTGGCTAGCAAAGGCTTTTGAAAGCAGACAAATGATGTTGACTCGGATGCAAAACAATATAAAGTTTAACATAAAGAATTGGCATGAAACATCAAGTTGTCTTCCTTGTCAGCATAACACTTCAAGCATAAGGGCATAAAGGTTTTGGCTATGTCGCTACTAGAAAAACTCATGCTTGTTGTTATAACCAATGCTATGTTTGCCAAGATTGAATAAAGTTTTCAAAGCCATACCTGATATATAAGATCAATACTCCCATAAGAATCAACGTATAAGGTTGATTGCATGAAGAGAATACCTGGTGCAGCGAACAAACCAATAGACTTATCATTAATATTCCATCATAGACAACTGCACACTCACGGATACAAGACTCTCTACAAAGGAGTGATAGAACTCAATGCAAACATCTATTTCATAAGATAACTTCCCTAGACATGATACGACACTAGACTTGACCATAAAAGATAAAATATAAAGAAAAAGATACCGGGAACTCCCCCAAGCTTGGAACAAGCTAAGGGGATGCCATTACCCATGAAGGTCTCACTCTTCATCCTACTTGTTGTTCTTCAAGTCCGCTATTATGCGCCGAAGGGTTTGGTTTTCAGCTTCCAATATGGCCACCTGTACCTTAAGCACACGGAAGTCTTCACAGAATTGGTTAGTGATTCTGTGAGCTTCGGATATACCAGATGGCACATGTTGAGGGACAATTCCTGAAAGGATTAGAGAAATATCATGTTGAGGGTTAATAAACCCCATGAAGACGGGGTTGTTGGAGCAGGATCCTCGTGATGAAGGATCTCCTTCTTGTTGGATGGTGACCATCTTGACTTCCTCTCTCACAGAGCGCTCCATCTTTGCTTGTCTTGGGGCAATTTCTTCATTAGTAGCCCATCCGGTGACCTTCCCTTGGTTGATATCTTGCTGGACACGGCGGAGACGACGACCTATGTAGTCTTCTCCACTTGAGTCACAAGAAGATATCTCGAACAATAGCTTCTTAGCCTGGCATAAAAACATCAAAAGAAAACACACGAAATCGCAAGATACAGAACCGGGACGATCTAGGAAAATATATAGCAAAAATTTCTGCATCGAAAGGAAAGTAACAAGCCAAAGTGGAGTCGGAGACGGACTCCTAGTAGCCCAGGCGGCCTCCTGGCGCGACGAGCAGGCAGGTCGCGCCACCAAGGCGCTTAGAGCCCCGGGAGCTCCTCTCCAGCTCCACTTTGGCTCGGAATTTTCCTAATTTTGCAAAAACACATAATATGGAACTTTTATTGATGTTCGCGAAGTTTCCTTACCGTATTACATACCTATTCTTATTCTGCTTCTGTTGGTGTCTGACACAATATTGCAGTATGTTCTTCATGAGTAGATATCTGTATCACATCCACGTCTACATTGACGGGGTCTCCTGCCAAGTAATGCTTGAGTCTTTTCTCATTCACAACTTGTGGTTTGGTGCCTTATAAATTGTTAATCTTGATTGCACCGGAGCGGTAGACTTCTTCGATATGGTACGGTCCTTCCCACTTGGAAAGTAATCTACCTAGAGAAAACCTGAAACGAGATCTATACAACAAAACTTTATCACCAACATTAAATTCACGTTTCAAAATTCGATTGTCATGCCACTTCTTTACCTTTTCTTTGAACATTTTTGTGCTCTCGTAAGCTTCACTTCTCCACTCATCTAGAGAAGTCAAGTTCATGAGACGCTTTTCACCAGCAAGCTTTGGGTCAACATTAATCTCTCTAACAGCCTAGAAACCTTTGTGCTCTAACTCTAAAGGTAGATGGCATGCCTTTCCATAGACCATCCTATACGGAGACATTCCCATGGGATTTTTGTAAGCAGTTCTATACGCCCACAAGGCATCTCCTAACTTTTTGGACCAGTCCTTTCTAGAACTGTTCACTGTCTTTTGCAAGATCAACTTGATCTCTCTATTTGTGAGCTCAACTTGCGCACTTGTTTGAGGGTAGTAAGGTGAATCTATTCTATGATTAACATCATATTTGGCTAGAGCTTTTCTAAAGCACCATGTGTAAAATGTGATCCTCCATCAGTCACGAGGTACCTTGGTACACCAAACCTAGGGAAAATTACATCCTTGAGCATTTTCAAATATGTCTTGTGATCAGCACTTTCAGTGGGGATTGCTTCAACCCACTTGGTCACATAATCAACAACCACTAAGATGTGAGTGTACTTGTGTGAAGGAGGAAAAGGACCCATAAAATTTAAACCCCAGCAATCAAAAGGCTCAATGACTAGAGAATAATTCATAGGCATCTCATTTCTCCTACTAATATTACCAACTCTCTGACACTTATCACAAGATAAAACATAACTTCTAGCGTCTTTAAAGATAGTAGGCCAATAAAAACCTGACTGGAGAACCTTCTGTGCGGTACTCTCACCGACATGATGTCCTTCATAAGGACTGTAATGACATTGTCTCAAGATATCCTTCTGCTCATGCTCCGGTATGCATCTCCTCATGATCCCATCCGCACCTTCTCTAAAAAGATGTGGGTCACCCAATAGTAATACCTCAAGTCATGGAAGAATTTCTTCCTTTGCTGGAATGTTAAACCTAGAGGCAAAAACTTTGCAACAATAAAGTTAGCATAATCTGCTAACCATGGATTGGAATTACATTGTACCCTCAAAACAGCTAACTGTTCATCAGGAAAGCTATCGTTGTCCGGAATAGGATCATGTGGGATGTCCTCCATCCTGGAAAGGTTGTCTGCTACAGGGTTGTCTGCTCCCTTCCTATCAACAATCTGCAAATTAAATTCTTGAAGAAGAAGGATCCATCTGATAAGCCTTGGATTGGCATCCTTCTTTTCCATAAGATACTTAATAGCAGCATGATCACTATGAATGATGACTTTGGAATCAACAATATAACGCCTAGACTTATCACAAGCAAACACTACTGCTAAAAACTATTTCTCAGTAGTAGCATAATTCTTTTGAGCACTATCAAGGGTTTTGCTAGCATAATGTATAACATTCAATTTTTTATCAAGCCTTTGTCCTAACACAACTCCAATAGCAAAATCACTAGCATCACACATGATTTCAAAAGGCAAATTCCAATCAGGTGGTTGGACTATAGGGGCAGTTATCAAAGTTTTCTTAAGAACTTTGAAGGCTTCCTTAAAATCTTCATTAAACACAAAAGGAATATCCTTCTGGATAAGATTAGTGAGGGGTCTCGGAGTCTTAGAAAAGTCTTTAATAAATCTTCTATAGAACCAGCATGATCGAGGAAACTACGAATACCTCTAATGTCCTTTGGATAAGGCATCCTCTCGATTGCTCCAACCTTTGCCCTATCCACCTTGATTCCCCTTTCAGAAATCTTGTGGCCAAGAACAATTCCCTCATTGACCATGAAGTGGAACTTCGCCCAGTTGAGTACCTAGTTTGTCTCTTCACATCTCTGCAAAACTTTATTAAGGTTGTGGAGACAATGGTCAAAAGAGGTTCCATAGACGGAGAAATTGTCCATGAAAACCTCCACAATTTCCTCACAAAAACCATGAAAGATAGCAGACATAGACCTTTGAAAAGTAGCAGGAGCATTGCATAAACCAAAAGGCATACGTCTATAAGCATAAGTACCATAGGGACAAGTAAAAGTGGTGTTCTCTTGATCGGCAGTGTTAACATGAATTTGAGAGAAGCCAGAATACCCATCAAGATAGAAAAAGTGAGTGTTTTTGGATAATCTTTCAAGCATTTGGTCGATGAACGACAACGTGTAGTGGTCCTTCCTGGTTGATTTGTTTAGCTTCCTGTAATCAATACACATTCTATATCCAATAATAATTCTTTGAGGTATTAGTTCATTCTTATCATTAGGAACCACCGCCGTACCTCCTTTCTTGGGAACACAATGTACCGGACTTACCCACTTACTATTGGCTATAGGGTAGATAATACCCGCGGCTAGAAGCTTGAGGATTTTGGTCATCACAACATCCTTCATCTTCGGGTTCAACCGTCGTTGACAATCAACAACCGGTTTAGCATCAGGCTCAAGATTGATAGTATGCTGACAAATAGATGGACTAATCCCCTTAAGATCATCAAGGGTATAGCCAATAGCGCCTCGATGTTTATGAAGGACTTCCAATAATCGCTCTTCTTCATATCCTGAAAGGTTAGCATTGATAATAACAGGATATACTTTATTTTCATCTAAATAAGCATACTTGAGCGTATTGGGAAGAGGTTTAAGATCAAACACCAAGTCTTCTTTTGGTTTTGATAGAATTCCCAAAGGCTCAACTGGAAGGTTGTGCTTCAGGATAGCAGGTTGTCTCTAGAATATGTCATCTAGCTCATTCCTTTCCTACATATGCATATCATTCTCATGGTCCTCCATAAATTGCTGCAAAGGATCGTTAGGAGGAATAACAATAGAAGCAATCTCTTCAATAATTTTTTCATTACTAGGCAAATCAGTACCACGAGTTTGCTTTGAGAATTTAGAAAAGTTAAATTCATATGGCTCACAATTAAATTCAACATATACTTTTCCTTTCCTACAATCTATAATAGCTCCAGAAGTTTTGAGAAAAGGCCTACCAAAGATAATAGGGACAAAACTATCTTGCACTGAACCGAGTACAAGAAAGTCAGTAGGATATTTTACCTTTCCACATAGGACTTCAACATCTCACACAATTCCAATAGGAGAGATAGTTTCTTTCTTTGCAAGATGAATAGTAACATGAACGTCTTCAATTGCACATGGTAGAATCTCATTCATGATCTCTTGATAAAGTGAAAAAGGAATAACACTAGCACTGGATCCCATATCACATAGCCCGTAATAATTATGATCTCCTATTTAACAGATACAACTGGAGTATTTGAAATTGGGCCTTTATTCCTGGCTGTAACAAGGTTAGTAGAAACAATACACAAATTTATATTGGAATCGTCAATATTACTAGTAACAAGATCCGTGAATAATGCAACTTGAGGATTGACCTTAATCAGGTCCCCATGCTCATGAGTCGTTCTTTCACTTTTATTCAGTATGCCTGTGACAAAAGAATGCTCCCTCATCCTTGTGGGAAAAGGGGGCTTTTGATATAAAACTTCAGGCAAGATAGGGTTAGCAATATTGATATCAACAGGTAATTCCTTAACAGGTTTATGGTGCTGATCCTCCTTCTTCTTAGAAGAATCAATATGAGCGGCAAATTATTTGGAAATATCAATTAGAAGTTGGGAATAAAGACCAATATTAGCACAGAAGGTATTGAAGTAATAAGTTTTCACATAGCTCTCAATGTAATCATGCTCATAATTTATAACGGGTTCAATACCTTTATCAATCTCCCAATCTTCAGTGTTCTTCTGGATCCTTTCAACAAGATCCCACCTAGCTTCAGTGCTTTTGTTGGACAATGCCCCACTAGAGGAGGCATCAAGCATCTCTTTATCTTGATGAGAAAGCCTTGCATTAAAGTTTGTAATAATGATTTCCTTGGGGAGCTCATGATTGGGACATTTGAGCATTAGGGACTTCAATCGCCCCCAAGCTTGAGCGATGCTTTCTCCGTCACGAGACCAAAAGTTATAAATATAGTTCCTGTCTCGATGTATTTCATGAAGAGGATAAAACTTTGCAAAAAGAGAGGCATAAGATCTTGCCAATTTAGCAAATGAGAGTTATCAAGAAGCCTATGCCAATCCAAAGACTTATGTTTTAATGTTAGAAAGAATAGCTTTCTCATAACAAAATGCATCAATATTCCTGCAAGCTTAAATAAGGAGCATAGTTGTGAAAGATATAATAAGTGTTTGCCTAAATGTCTATCTCCTGCATATCGATTAGCGAAGACACAATCAATAATACCAGTTGGTATTTTAAAGGGCACAATTTCCGTAGGTGGGGGAGGATTCTCCACCACAATAGCGGTGGGGATGTTACCCACAAGAAATGAACCAAGAGCAAAGTTGTCCATAGGGACAAAAGGCGGAAACAGCAAAATAAAAACAGCACGCACAACGTAAAGGTTTCCTTACCAATTTCACTTACCAATAGCGCTACATCCCCGACAACGGCGCCAGAAAATGGTCTCGATGACCCACAAGTGTAGGGTATATATCGTAGCCTTTTCGATAAGTAAGAGTGTCGAACCCAACGAGTAGCAGAAGGTACTGACAAGCAATCTCGAGCAAGGAATGACTGCAAGCACTGAAAGGTAACTTTTTATGGGTTTTCTGGTATAAGCAACAAGGAAATAAATTCAGGGAAAGTAAAGGGTGCTGAGGTGCAGCAAGTGGCCCAATCATTTTGAACACAAAGGATAAGCCGGGGGACTAAACTTATAAAGACTAAGGCGTTCCTGAGGACACACGGGAGAGATAGTCAAGTGCTTTCGCCATATTCCGTCTAGTACTATGTTTTGTGTTGATAAGTGTTATGTGGGTGGGTCTTTGCTAGTGCGCCGTCTAGGCTAAGACAAGTACACTCTTATGATTAAACCCCTTGCAAGCATCCGCAAATACAAGAGAGAAATTAAGGCAAAGCCTAACCATAGCAATAAACTTTAGGATTCAACACTCCCTCGTGCAAAAGTATGCGAACTGGGGTTCAAGTTTCTGTCACTCCGGTAACTCACCATAAACACTCTTTATACATGATGCATTCCCCTAGGTCCTTAAAAAGACAAAGTGTTATGTAGTCGATGTTCACATAATACCACTAGAATAATAACACCACAACTTAAATATTAATCAACACATAGTACTTCAACATCATATGACTACTATCAACTAGATTTCTCCCATGTCCTGAAGAACTAAAGGAACTACTCGCAAGACATAAAAGAGATCATGATCAGAGGGTATGAAAATATGATGAACAATCTGGTCATAACAATAATTCTCCGACAAAACTCAGTAGCATTCACCATAAAAGAGTAATCAACACCGGTAGAGTAAAGGGAATGAATAGTGCAAGGTACAACTCAGGTTGCAATTGTAAAGTGAGATGGGGTGAAGATGGAGATGGTGCTGGTGATGAGGATGATGGTGATGATGCTCGTGATGATGGTGATGACTATGAGGATGATCTCCCCCTCCGGGAGGAGTTTTCCCCGACATGATTTGCCCGCCAGAAAGGTCTTTCCTTCTCTATAGGTTTCCACCGCAGAGCGGCGGCAAAACTCCGGAAACTCTTCTCTTCACGGGGTTTTTAGGTCACGAGGGTCATATAGGCCAAGGTGGGGCACCAAAGGTGGGACCCACTGCCAAGGCGGACACCTGGCGTGGCCTACGCTGGGCCCGCGCCACCAGGGCGCCTCGGTGCCCGGTGGCCCCCTCCGGCCCTTCTTCGGCCTGTCTACATGATTTCTTCGGAAACTTCTTCCCCGTAAATTTCAACTCATTTCGAGAAGTTCTCATATGGAAACTCTTCATGTTGTTTTCTCCGTTGAATCTTGCGTTTGCTGTTTCGGAACTGGAAAGTTGTAAACTATGTAAAATAAGCCAAAACACTATAAGAACAACATCATATTGTGAAATATATCAATGAATAGAGACAAATTATGATACAAAATAGTGATGCATTTTGGATGTATCAATCTCTAAGCGGAAGCGTATATAACGCTGTTGATGTAGTCGTGCGTCTTCACGATCCAATCGTAAATCCGTTTCGATCAAGTGCCAAACGGACGACACCTCCGCGTTCAGCACACGTACGGCTCGATGATGTCTCCTCCTTCTTGATTCAGCAAGAGAGGAATGAGAAGTAGATGGGATCTCAACCAACACAACGACATGGTGGATATGATGGTGGAGCAGTGCGAGCAGGGCTTCGCCAAGAGCTGCCGGATCCAATATGAGGAGAAAACGTAGTTATGGGAGAGGTAGGGCTGCCATCAGGGAGTGGGAATTAGTGTGTTCAGCCCCTCCCTCACCCCCACTATATATAGGAGCAAGGTTGTCAGAATCGTGATTCTGAATCGGATCGGAGCTCCAATCACAGGATCACAAATCGTAGAATCTTCACTATTAGGATCGTAAATACGTAGATCCTATGAATCAAAATCGTAGAATCAAAGGGGTTAGTTTGGATCGTAAAGTCGTAGAATCGTACAACAATATCGCGATTCTTACAACCTTGTGTAGGAGGCAAGGGGAGGTTGGGTGACAACCCTACCTCCTCCAAGGAGGGGCGTGGGCCTAGGGAGGTTTCCTCCTTCCCCAAGGCACCTAGGAGGTGCCTTTCGCTTTAGGTACTCTTCTCTCCCAACTGCATGGGCCCTTGGGGGCTGGCCGAACAAGGCTTGGACGCCCCCTTGTTGGGGAACATTGCATGGGAAACCAACAAATTTCTACGCACACACAATACCTGTCCATGGTGATGATCATCTACGGGAGGCAGAGTGAATCTACATTCCCTTGTAGATCGCTAAGCGTAAGCGCATATAACGCGGTTGATGTAGTGGAAAATCTTCGCAATCCAAATCGCAGCCCGACCCGCGATCTCATCACGATCCGTCCCCCGATCTCCTCACGATCCGTCTCGATCCAGCGCCAAACGGACGGCACCTCCGTGTTCAGCACACATACGACTCTATGACGTATCCTCCTTCTTGATCCGGCAAGAGATGAAGTATAAGTAGATGGGGTCTCAACAAGCATGACGACATGGTGGAGATGATGGTGGAGTAGTGCCAACAGGGTTTCGCCAAGCGCTCCCGGAACGAATCTGAGGAAAAAACAGAGTTATGGGAGAGGTAGGGCTGCCACTGAGGCGTGGGAATTGATGTGTTCAGCCCCTCCCCCCCACTATATATAGGAGGCTAGGAGGAGGGTTGGGTCGCAGCCCTAGCCCCTCCTCCAAGGAGGGGGCATGGGCCTAGGGAGGTTTCCTCCCTCCCCAAGGCACCTAGGAGGTGCCTTCCCCTTTAGGAACTCTTCCCTCCCAACCGCATGGGCCCTTGGGGGCTGGCCCAACAAGGCTTGGACGCCCCCTTACAGACCATGGACGTCCAAGGGGCTGGAGAGACCCTTCGGGACTCCTACAGAACAGTGTGGAACCTTCTGGAACCCTCCAGAAGCTTCCCCGTACAATACCGATAAAATCCAAAACTTTTCCAGTAGCCAAAATAGGACTTCCCATATATAAATATTTACCACCGTACCATTCTGGAGCACCTCGTGACGTCCGGGATCTCATCTGGGACTCCGAACAACATTCGGTCACCAACATACATATCTCAATACTACTCTAGCGTCACTGAACATTAAGAGTGCAGACCCTGCGGGTTCGAGAACTATGCAGACATGACCGAGACACCTCTACGGTCAATAACCAATAGCGGGACCTGGATGCCGATATTAGTTCATACATATTCTATGAAGATCCTTATTGGTCGAACCTCTATGTCAAGGATTCAGTTAATCCCGTATACTGTTCCCATTGTCTATCGGTATGTTACTTGCCCGAGCATGGATCGTCGGTATCTCCATACCTAGTTCAATCTCGTTACCGGCAAGTCTCTATACTCGATGCATAATACAAGATCTCGTGACTAACTCTTTAGTCATATTGCTTCCAAGGCTTATTTTGATGTTGTATTACCGAGTGGGACTCGAGATACCTCTCCGTCACACGGAGTGACAAATCCCAGTCTTGTTCCATGCCAAACCAAGAGACACCTTCGTAGATACCTATAGAACACCTTTATAGTCACCCAGTTACGTTGTGATGTTTGATACACAAAAGGTATTCCTCCGGCCCGGGAGTTGCATGATCTCATGGTCATAGGAATAGATACATTGACATGTAGAAAATAGTAGCAATAAACGGAAACGATCATATCCTACGTTCATAGTTTGGGTCTTGTCCGTCACATCATTATCCTAATGATGTGATCCCGTTATCAAGTGAAAACACTTGTCTATCGCCAGGAAAACGTTACCATCATTGATCAACAAGCTAGTCAACTAGTGGCTAAGTAGGGACAGTGTGTTGTCTATGTATCCACACATGTATTTGTTGGGGAACGTCGCATGGGAAACAAAAAATTTCCTACGCGCACGAAGACCTATCATGGTGATGTCCATCTACGAGAGGGGATTTCCTATCTACGTACCCTTGTAGATCGCACAGCAGAAGCGTTAAGAAACGCGGTTTATGTAGTGCAACGTCCTCACGTCCCTCGATCCGCCCCGCGAACCGTCCCACGAACCGTCCCGCGATCCGTCCCACGATCCGCTCCGATCTAGTGCCGAACGGACATCACCTCCGCGTTCAGCACACGTACAGCTCGACGATGATCTCGGCCTTCTTGATCCAGCAAGAGAGACGGAGAGCTAGATGAGTTCTCCGACAGTGTGACGGCGCTCCGGAGGTTGGTGGTGATCTAATCTCAGCAAGGCTCCGCCCGAGCTTCGCAGAAACGCGATCTAGAGGTAAAAACCGTGGAGGTATGTGGTCGGGCTGCCGTGGCAAAAGTTGTCTCAAATCAGCCCTAAAAACCCACTATATATAGGAGCGAGGGAGGGGAGGAGGCAGCCTCAAAACCTAAAGGTTTGGCCGAAATTGGAGGTGGAGCAGTCCTACTCCAATCCTACTTGGAGTAGGATTCCACCTTCCCACTTGGAAACTCTTTCCACCTTGTGTTTTTCCTTCTCAAACCTTACGGGCCTTAGTGGGAACTTATTCCAGCCCACTAGGGGCTGGTTTATATCTTCCCATAGCCCATGAGACCCCTTGGGGCGTGACACCCCTCCTGATGGTCCCCGGCACCCCTCCCCGCACTCCCAGTACACTACCGATGAGCCCGAAACTTTTCCGGTAATGCACAAAAACCTTCCGGTAACCAAATGAGGTCATCCTATATATCAATCTTCGTTTCCGGACCATTCCGGAAACCCTCGTGACGTCCGTGATCTCATCCGGGACAACAAACAACATTCGGGTAACCAACCATATAACTCAAATACACATAAAACAACGTCGAACCTTAAGTGTGCAGACCCTGCGGGTTCGAGAACTATGTAGACATGACCCTAGAGACTCCTCGGTCAATATCCAATAGCGGGACCTGGATGCCCATATTGGATCCTACATATTCTACGAAGATCTTATCGTTTGAACCTCACTGCCAAGGATTCATATAATCCCGTATGTCATTCCCTTTGTCCTTCAGTATGTTACTTGCCTGAGATTCGATCGTCAGTATCCGCATACCTATTTCAATATCGTTTACCGGCAAGTCTCTTTACTCGTTCCGTAATACAAGATCCCGCAACTTACACTAAGTCACATTGCTTGCAAGGCTTGTGTGTGATGTTGTATTACCGAGTGGGCCCCGAGATACCTCTCCGTCATACGGAGTGACAAATCCCGGTCTTGATCCATACTAACTCAACGAACACCTTCGGAGATACCTGTATAGCATCTTTATAGTCACCCAGTTACGTTGCGACGTTTGATACACACAAAGCATTCCTCCGGTGTCAATGAGTTATATGATCTCATGGTCATAGGAACAAATACTGGACACGCAGAAAACAGTAGCAACAAAGTGACACGATCAACATGCTATGTCTATTAGTTTGGGTCTAGTCCATCACATGATTCTCCTAATGATGTGATCCCGTTATCAAGTAACGAGCTAGTCAACTAGAGGCTTACTAGGGACAGTGTTTTGTCTATGTATCCACACAAGTATTGTGTTTCCAATCAATACAATTATAGCATGGATAATAAATGAATATCATGAACAAATAAATATAATAATAACTAATTATTATTGCCTCTGGGGCATATTTCCAACAGTCTCCCACTTGCACTAGAGTCAATAATCTAGTTCACATCACCATGTGATTTCAACGAATCCAACACCCATATAGTTCTGGGGTCTGATCACGTCTTGCTCGTGAGAGAGGTTTTAGTCAACGGTTCTGAAATTTTCAGATCCGTGCGTTCTTTACAAATCTTTATGTCATCTTATAGATGCTGCTACTACGTGCTATTCGGAAATGCTCCAAATATCTACTCTACTATACGAATCCGTTTCACTACTCATAGTTATTCGGATTAGTGTCAAAGCTTGCATCGACGTAACCCTTTACGACGAACTTTTTAACCACCTCCATAATCGAGAAAAATTCCTTAGTCCAGCAGTTACTAAGGATAAATTTTGACCGCTGCTAGTGATTCAATCATGGATCACTCTCTGTACCTCTCAACAAACTTTGAGTCAAGGCACACATCAGGTGCGGTACCCAGCATGGCATACTTCATATTCTACGGCCAAGGCATAGAAGACGACCTTCGTCTATTCTCTTTATTCTGCCCGGGTCGGGTTTTGAGTCTTACTCAAATTCACACCTCACAACGCAACCAAGAACTCCTTCTTTGCTGATCTATTTTGAACTCCTTCAAAAACTTGTCAAGGCATGCATCTTGTTGAAACTTCTATTAAGCGCTTTCGATCTATCTCCATAGATCTTTGATGCTCAATGTTCAAGTAGCGCAATCCAGACATTCTTTCGAAAACTCCTTTCAAACAACCTTGTATAGTGCTCCCACTCACTTCTTTGGAAATAAAAGTTTGATGCTTTACAGAAATTCTACATTACTTCTGATCCACAATATGTCAACTACATATACTTATCAGAAATTCTATAGTGCTCCCACTCACTTCTTTGGAAATAAAAGTTTCTCATAAACCTTGTACAAACCCAAAATCTTTGATCATCTCATCAAAGTGTATATTCCAACTCCGAGATGCTTGCACCAGTCCATTGAAGGATCGTTGGAGCTTGCATACTTGCTAGTATCTTTAGGATCGACAAAACCTCCTGGTTGTATCACATACAATGTTTGCTCAAGTAAACCGTCGAGGAAACAATGTTTTGACATCCTATGTGCAATATTTCATAAATAATGCAGCAACTACTAACATAATTCTAACAGACTTTTAGCATCGCTACGAGTGAGAAAGTCTCATCAAAGTCAACTGTTTGACCTTGTCGGAAACATCTTTGTGACAAGTCGAGCTTTTCTTAATAGTGACTTATCACCATCATCGTATGTATTCCTTTTAAAGATCCATCTTTACTCAATAGTCCTATGACCATCAAGTAGTTCTTCCAAAGTCTACACTTTGTTTTCATACATGGATCCTCTCTCGGATTTCATGGCTTCCAGCCATTTGTCAGAATCCGGGCCCACCATTGCTTTCTCCATAGCTCGTAGGTTCACTGTTGCTCAACAACATGACCTCCAAGACAGGGTTACCGTACCACTCTGCAGTAGTACGCGACCTTGTCAACCTACGAGGCTTGTAGTAACTTGATCCGATGCTCGATGATCACCATCATCAGCTTTCACTTCAATTGGTGTAGGCGCCACAGGAACAGCTTCCTGCGCCCTGCTACACACTGGTTGAAGTGATGGTTCAATAACCTCATCAAGTTCTACCACCCTCCCACTCAATTCTTTCGAGAGAAACCTTTCCTCGAGAAAGGATCCGTTTCTCGAAACAAACACTTTGTTTTCGGATCTGAGATAGGAGATGTACCCAACTGTTTTGGATATCCTATGAAGATGCATTTATCCGCTTTGGGTTCGAGCTTATCAGACTGAAGCTTTTTCACATAAGTGTCGAAGCCCCAAACTTTCAAGAAACGACAGTTAAGATTTCTCTAAACCTCAATCTATACTGTGTCATCTCAACGGAAATACGCGGTGCCCTATTTAAAGTGAATGCGGTTGTCTCTAATGCATAACCTATAAACGATAGTGGTAATTCGATAAGAGACATCATAGCATGCACCATACCAAATAGTGCGTGGCTATGACGTTCAGACACATCATCACACTTATGATGTTCCAGGTGGCATGAACTGCGAAACAATTTCCACATTGTCTTAACTGCGTACCAAAGCTCGTAACTTAGATATTCATTCTATGATCATATCATAGACAGTTTATCCTTTTGTTACGACGAACTTCACTCCAAAACAGAATTGAACTTTTCAATATTTCGGACTTGTGATTCATTAAGTAAATACTCTTGTATCTACTCAAATCGTCATTGAAGTAAGAACATAATGATATTCACTACGTGCCTCAGCACCCATTGGACTGCATACATCAAAATGCATCACTTCCAACAAGTTACTATCTTGTTTCATCTCAATGAAAATAAGGCCTTGCTCATGTGGTATGATTTGCATGTCACTAGTGATTCAAAAACAAGTGAGTATAAAGATCCATCAGCATGGAGCCTCTTCATGCAATTTATACCAACATGACTCAAGCAGCAGTGCCACAAGTAAGTGGCACTATCATCATTACCTCGTATCTTTTGGCACCAATATCATGAACATGTGTGAAACTACGATCGAGATTCAGTAAACCATTGAAGGTGATTATTCAAGCAAATAGAGTAACCATTATTCTCTTTACATGAATAATCGTATTGCAATAAACACGATCCAATCATGTTCATTCTTAACGCAAGCACCAAATAACAATTATTTAGGTTTAACACCAATCCCGATGGTAGAGGGAGTGTGCGACGTTTGATCATATCAACCTTGGAAACACTTCCAACGCGTATCGTCACCTCGCCTTTAGCTAGTCTCCGTTTATGCCGTAGCTTTCATTTAGTGCTACTAATCACTTAGCAACCGAACTAGTATCCAATACCCTCGTGCTACTAGGAGTACTAGTAAAGTACACATCAACATCATGTATATCAAATATACTTCTTTCGACTTTTGCCAACCTTCTTATCTACCAAGTATCTAGAGTTGCTCCGCCTCAGTGACCATTCCCCTCATAACAGAAGCACTTAGTCCCGGGCTTGGGTTTAATCTGGGGTCTCTTCATTAATGCAGCAACTGCTTTGCCGTTTCACGAAGTATCCCTTCTAGCCCTTGCCTTTCTCGAAACTTAGTGGTTTTACTAACCATCGACTATTGATGCTCCTTCTTGATTTCTACTCTCGCAGTGTCAAACATTCCGAATCGCTCAAGGATCATTGTATCTATCCTTGATATGTTATAGTTCATCACGAAGCTCTCACAGCTTGGTGGCAGTGACTTTGGAGAACCATCACTATCTTATCTGGAAGATCAACTCCCACTTGATTCAAGCGATTGTCGTACTCAGATAATCTGAGCACACGCTTAACGATTGAGTTTTTCTCCTTTACTTCATGGACAAAGAATCTTGTCGGAGGTCTCATACCTCTTAACAAGGGCACAAGCATGAAATCACAATTTCATCTCTTTAGAACATCTCTTATGTTCCGTGACGTTTCAAAACATCTTCGACGCCTTGCTTCTAAGCCATTAAGTATTTTGTACTGAACTATCGTGTAGTCATCAAAAACATGTATGTCGGATGTTCACAACATCTACAGATGACGCTCGAGGTGCAACACACCGAGTGGTGCATTAAGGACATAAGCCTTCTGCGCAGCAACGAGGACAATCCTCGGTTTTACAGACTCAGTCTGCAAAGTTTGCTACTATCAACTTTCAACTAAATTTTCTCTAGGAACATATAAAAACAGTAGAGCTATAGCGCAAGCTACATCGTAATTCGCAAAGACCATTAGACTATGTTCATGACAATTAGTTCAATTAATCATATTACTTAAGAACTCCCACTCAAAAAGTACATCTCTCCAGTCATTTGAGTGGTACATGATCCAAATCCACTATCTCAAGTCCGATCATCACGTGAGTCGAGAATAGTTTTAGTGGTAAGCATCTCTATGCTAATCATATCAACTATACGATTCATGCTCGACCTTTTGGTCTCATGAGTTTCGAGGCCATGTCTGCACATGCTAGGCTCGTCAAGCTTAACCCGAGTGTTCCGCGTGTGCAACTGTTTTGCACCCGTTGTATGTGAACGTTGAGTCTATCACACCCGATCATCACGTGGTGTCTCGAAACGAAGAACTGTCGCAACGGTGCACAGTCGGGGAGAACACAATTTCGTCTTGAAATTTTAGTGAGAGATCACCTCATAATGCTACCGTCGTTCTAAGCAAGATAAGGTACATAAAGGATTAACATCACATGCAACTCATAAGTGACATGACATGGCCATCATTATGTGCTTCTTGATCTCCATCACCAAAGCACCGGCACGATCTTCTTGTCACCGGCGTCACACCATGATCTCCATCAACGTGTCGCCATCGGGGTTGTCGTGCTACTCATGCTATTACTACTAAAGCTATGTCCTAGGAATATAGTAAACGCATCTGCAAGCACAAACGTTAGTTTAAAGACAACCCTATGGCTCCTGCCGGTTGCCGTACCATCGACGTGCAAGTCGATATTAACTATTACAACATGATCATCTCATACATCCAATATATCACATCACATCGTTGGCCATATCACATCACAAGCATACCCTGCAAAAACAAGTTAGACGTCCTCTAATTGTTGTTGCATGTTTTACGTGGTGACCATGGGTGTCTAGTAGGATCGCATCTTACTTACGCAAACACCACAATGGAGATATATGAATTTCTATTTAACCTCATCCAAGGACCTCCTCGGTCAAATCCGATTCAACTAAAGTTGGAGAAACCGATACTCGCCGGTCATCTTTAAGGATTTGAGTTACTCGTAACGATGAAACCAGTCTCTCGTAAGCGTACGAGTAATGTCGGTCCGAGCCGCTTCGATCCAACAATACCGCGGAATCAAGAAAAGACTAAGGAGGGCAGCAAAACGCACATCACCGCCCACAAAAACTTTCGTGTTCTACTCAAGAAGACATCTACGCATGAACCTAGCTCATGATGCCACCGTTGGGGAACGTCGCATGGGAAACAAAATTTTTCCTACGCGCACGAAGACCTATCATGGTGATGTCCATCTACGAGAGGGGATTTCCGATCTACGTACCCTTGTAGATCGCACAACATAAGCGTTAAGAAATGTGGTTGATGTAGTGGAACGTCCTCACGTCCCTCGATCCGCCCCGCGAACCGTCTCATGAACCGTCCCGCGATCCGTCCCACGATCCGCTCCGATCTAGTGCCGAACGGAAGGCACCTCCACGTTCAGCACACGTACAGCTCGACGATGATCTTGGCCTTCTTGATCCAGCAAGAGAGATGGAGAGGTAGATGAGTTCTCCGATAGCGTGGCGGCCCTCCGGAGGTTGGTGGTGATCTAATCTCAGCAGGGCTCCGCCCGAGCTTCGCAGAAACATGATCTAGAGGTAAAAACCGTGGAGGTATGTGGTCGGGCTGCCGTGGCAAAAGTTGTCTCAAATCAGCCCTAAAACCCCACTGTATATAGGAGGGAGGGAGGGGAGGAGGCAGCCTCAAAACCTAAAGGTTTGGCCGAAATTAGAGGTGGAGGAGTCCTACTCCAATCCTACTTGGAGTAGGATTCCACCTTCCCACTTGGAAACTCTTTCCACCTTGTGTTTTTTCCTTCTCAAACCTTATGGGCCTTAGTGGGAACTTATTCCAGCCCACTAGGGGCTGGTTTATCTCTTCCCATAGCCCATGAGACCCCTTGGGGCGTGACACCCCTCCTGATGGTCCCCGGCACCCCTCCCGACACTCCTAGTACACTACCGATGAGCCCGAAACTTTTCCGGTAATGCACAAAAACCTTCCGGTAACCAAATGAGGTCATCCTATATATCAATCTTCGTTTCCGGACCATTACGGAAACCCTCGTGACGTCCGTGATCTCATCCGGGACTCCGAACAACATTCGGTAACCAACCATATAACTCAAATACGCATAAAACAACGTCGAACCTTAAGTGTGCAGACCCTGCGGGTTCGAGAACTATGTAGACATGACCCGAGAGACTCCTCGGTCAATATCCAATAGCGGGACCTGGATGCCCATATTAGATCCTACATATTCTACGAAGATCTTATCGTTTGAACCTCAGTGCCAAGGATTCATATAATCCCGTATGTCATTCCCTTTGTCCTTCAGTATGTTACTTCCTGAGATTCGATCGTCAGAATCCGCATACCTATTTCAATCTCGTTTACCGGCAAGTCTCTTTACTCGTTCAGTAATACAAGATCCCGCAACTTACACTAAGTCACATTGCTTGCAAGGCTTGTGTGTGATGTTGTATTACCGAGTGGGCCCCGAGATACCTCTCCGTCATACAGAGTGACAAATCCCAGTCTTGATCCATACTAACTCAACGAACACCTTTGAAGATACCTGTATAGCATCTTTATAGTCACCCAGTTACGTTGCGATGTTTGATACACACAAAGCATTCCTCCGGTGTCAGTGAGTTATATGATCTCATGGTCATAGGAACAAATACTTGACACGCAGAAAACAGTAGCAACAAAATGACACGATCAACATGCTACGTCTATTAGTTTGGGTCTAGTCCATCACATGATTCTCCTAATGATGTGATCCCGTTATCAAGTAACAACACTTGCCTATGGCCAGGAAACCTTGACCATCTTTGATCAACGAGCTAGTCAACTAGAGGCTTACTAGGGACAGTGTTTTGTCTATGTATCCACACAAGTATTGTGTTTCCAATCAATACAATTATAGCATGGATAATAAATGATTATCATGAACAAAGAAATATAACAATAACTAATTATTATTGCCTCTAGGGCATATTTCCAACAGTATTTGAGTTTCGAATCAATACAGTTCGAGCATGGACAATAAATGATTATCGTAAACAAGTAAATATAATAATAACCAATTTATTATTGCCTCTAGGGCATATTTCCAACAGTCTCCCACTTGCACTAGAGTCAATAATCTAGTTCACATCACTCTATGATTGTAATGAATGTAACACCCATACATTTCTCGGGGTTGATCATGTTTTGCTTGTTAGAGAGGTTTTAGTCAATGGGTCTGAACCTTTCAAATATGAGTGTGCTTTACAAATCTCTATGTCATCCTGTAGGTGCTGCTACCAACGTGACATTCGGAACTATTCCAAATGACTACTGCACTATACGAATCCGTTTTACTACTTAGAGTTATTCAGATTTGGGTCAAAGCTTGCATCGACGTAACTCTTTATGACGAACTCTTTAATCACCTCCATAATCAAGAAAAATTCCTTAGTCCACTAGTTACTAAGGATAACTTTGACCGTTGTCCACTGATCCATTCCTAGATCACTCTAGTACCCCTTGACAGATTCATGGCAAGGCACACATCAGGTGCGGTATGCTGCATATCATACTATAGAGCCTATGGCTAAGACATAGGGACCGTCCTTCGTCCTTTCTCTTTCTTCTGCCATGCTCGAGTTTTGAGTCTTACTCAATATTCACACCTTACAACATAGCCAAGAACCCCTTCTTTGCCGATCTATTTTGAACTCCTTCAAAAACTTGTCAAGGCATGCATTTCAGTGAAAGTTTTATCAAGCGTCTTGATCTATCTCTATAGATCTTGATGCTCAATTTTCACGTAGCTTAATCTAGGTTTTCCTTTGAAAAACACTTTTCAAACAACCCTATATGCTTTCCAGAAATTCTACATTATTTCCTATCAACAATATGTCAAACACATATACTCGCCGGAAATTCTATAGTGCTCCCACTCACTTCCTTGGAAATACAAGTTTCTCATAAACTTTGTATAAACCCAAAAACTTTGATCATCTCATCAGAGCGTATATTCCAACTCTGAGATGCTTGCTCCAATCCATAGAAAGATCGCTGGAGCTTGCATACTTGTTAGCATCCTTAGGGTGGACAAAACCTTCTCGTTGTATCACATACAACCTTTCCTCAAGGAAACCGTCGAGGAAACAATGTTTTGACATCCTATCTGCAAGATTTCCTAAATAATGCAACAATTGCTAATATAATTCCAACAGACTTTTAACATCGCTACAAGTGAGAAAGTCTCATCATAGTAAACTCCTTGAACTTGTCGGAAACATCTTTGCGACAAGTCGAGCTTTCTTAATGGTGACTTTTCACCATCATTGTATGTCTTCCTTTTAAAGATCTATCGGTACCTAATAGCCTCACGACCATCAAGTTATTCTTCCGAAGTCTGCACTTTGGATTCATACATGGATCCTATCTCAGATTTCATGGTGTCATGCCATTCGTCGGAATCCAGGCCCACCATTGCTTCTCCATAGCTCGTAGGTTCATTGTCGTCCAACAACATGAGCTCCAAGACATGGTTACTGTACCACTCTGGAGCAGTACGTAACCCTGTCGACCTATGAGGTGTTTAGTAACTTGATCTGAAGCTTCATGATCACTATCATCATCTTCCACTTCAATTGGCGTAGGCCCCACATGAACAACTTCCCACGCCCTTCTACACACTGGTTGTGATAGTTTAGTAACCTCATCAAGTTTCACCATCCTCCCACTCAATTCTTTCGAGAGAAACTTTTTCTAGAGAAAGACCTGTTTCTAGAAACAAACACTTTGATTCCAGATCTGAGATAGGAGGTATACCCAACTGTTTTGGGTGTCCTATGAAGTCTCTTTACTCGTTCCGTAATACAAGATACCATGGCTAAATCTTTAGTCACATTGCTTGCAAGCTTCTTGTGATTTTGTATTACCGAGTGGGCCCTATGATACCTCTCCGTCATACGGAATAACAAATTTCAGTCTTGATCCATGCCAACTCAACAGACACCGACAGAGATACCTGTAGAGCATCTTTATAGTCACCTAGTTACGTTGCGACATTTGATACACACAAGGTAATCCTCCGGTGTCAGTGAGTAGCATGATCTCATGGCCATAGGAACAGATACTTAACATGTAGAAAAACAATAGCAATAGACTGACATGATCATATGCTACGTTCATAGTTTGGGTCTTGTCCATCACATCATTCTCCTAATGATGTGATCTCGTTATCAAATGACAACTCATGTCTATGGCTAGGAAACCTTAGCCATCTTTGATCAACGAGCTAGTCTAGTAGAGGCTCACTAGGGATGCAATGTTGTCTATGTGTCCACACATGTATTTGAGTTTCCAATCAATACAATTATATCATGGATAATAAACGATTATCATGAACAAGGAAATATGATGATAACTAATTTATTATTGCATCTAAAGCATATTTCCAACAGCCTCCCACTTGCACTAGAGCCAATAATCTAGTTCACATCACCATGTGATTAACACCCAATAAGTTCTGGGGTTTGATCATGTTTCGCTTGTGAGAAAGGTTTTAGTCAACGGGTCTGCAACATTCAGATCGGTGTATAATTTACAAATATCTATGTACTACTGTAGATGTTGCTACCACGCTCTACTTGGAACAATTCTGAATGACTATATGAATTATGTTTTCTACTCGGAGTCATCCAGATTGGTGTCGAACCTTGCATCAACGTAATCGTTTACGACAAACTCTTTTATCACCTCCATAATTGAGAAACATTTCCTTAGTCCTCTAGTTACTAAGGATAACTTTGACTGTTTTCTAGTGATCCACTCCAGGATCATTCTTGTACCCCTTGATAGACTCATGGCAAGGCACACACCAGGTGTGGTACACATCATGGCATATTATAGAGTCTACGGCTAAGGCATAGGGGATGAACTTCGTCCTTTCTCTTTCTTCTCTTGTGGTCGGGCTTTGAGTCTCACTCAAATTCACACCTTACCATGCAGGCAAGAACTCGTTCTTTGACTGATCCATTTTGAGCTCCTTCAAAATCTTGTCAAGGTATGTATTCATTGAAACTTTTATCAAGCGTATTAATCTATCTCTATAGACCTTGAGGTCCAATGTTCAAGTAGCTTAATCCAGATTTTCCTCTGAAAAACTCCTTCAAAACAACCCTTTATGCTTTCCAGAAATTCTACATCATTTTCGATCAAAAATATGTCAACCACATATATTTATCAGAAATTCTATAGTGCCCCCGCTCACTTTCTTGTAAATACAGGTTTCTTCATAAACGCTGCATAAACCAAAAGCTTTGATCACTCATCAAAGACTTATTCCAACTCCGAGATGCTTGCACCAGTCCATAAATGAATCACTCGAGCTTGCATGCCTTTTAACATCCTTAGGATCGACAAAACCTTTCGGTTGTATCACATACAACCTTTACTTAAGGAAACTGTTAAGGAAATCATGTTTCGACATCCATCTGCCAGATTTCATAATTGAAAAATGCAACAACTGCTAACATAATTCCAGCAGACTTCAGCATCGCTACGGGTGAGAAAGTCTCATTGTAGCCAACTCCTTGAACTTGTCGGAAACCTCTTTCTATCATGTCGAGCTCTCCAAATGGTGACATTTACCATCATCGTCTGTCTTCCTTTTAAAGATCCATTTGTACTTAATAGCCTTATGACCATCAAGTAGTTCTTCCAAAGTCCACACTTTGTTTTCATACATGGATCCTGTCTCGGATTTCAGGGCCTCCAGCCATTTGTCGGAATCCGGGCCCACCAACTCTTATCCATAGCATGTAGGTTCTTTGTTGTCCAATAACATGACCTCGAAGACAGGATTACTGTACCATTCTATAATAGTACGTGTCCTTGTCAACCTAAGAGGTTTGGAAGTAACTTGATCCGGAGCTTCATGATCACCATCATCAGCTTCCTCTTCAACTGGTATAGGCGCCATAGGAACATCTTCTTGCACCCTCCTACTCTCTCGTTGAAGTTATGGTTGAATAATCTCATCAAGTTCCACCATCCTTCCACTCAATTATTTCAAGAGAAATTGTTTCTCGAGAAATGACCCGTTCTTAGCAACAAACACTTTGCCCTCGTGTTAGAGGATATTTCTCCATATGTGGTTTTGGTAATAGATGACAATCCCTATGGACTAATGGTTTCTTTAAGTTATATTTGTAGGATTTGTCCATAGGCAGTTCTTGAAGTCCATCTGTTGGTTTCAAGGAGTTTATATGATGCGCAAGGTGGTATTCAAGGGTTAGGTGTGTTTCCATGGGCTTGCGTCAAGAAGAAGATCTCATACAACCCATGGAGGATGACGTCAAGTGGTGATCGTCATCAAGATTGCGGTGTGCAAGTTAAAGTGGAGTATCACGAAGATATCATGCTTGGAGCTTGCCATCCATTGTGGTGTCAATGGACTTGTGAAGATGTGCTGATGAGTGCTCACCCATAGTGGAGTATGGGGAGCAATTTAGAAGTCTTCATCGAGGCAACGCAATCAAGAATGGTGGTCCATCTTGAGGAATTTAATATCGTCATAATCTAGCTCACGTGGACTATGTGCAAGGTATAGGTTTGCCCTTGATAGGGTTTTTCTATTTTAGGTTAGATTGTCGTACTGTCAAGGGGGGGGGGTCTCAAGTGAGTAGCTTGAACGTATCGTTCGTTGTGAGTTCAAACTATTTACTTCCTTGCATCATCTTTCTTGGTTCTTGTTTGGTTGTTCTCTTTAGGAGTTGTAGACCTATGGTCATCTTTATGACAAGTTCGAGTTGAACGGAGTTCATGTGCATCTTCTATGATGTTTTCGATGTTGGAGTTTTTGCCGGTTGTTCATTCATAGAGGTTTCACATCTCTATATCACTGGCATTTTTCTACTACCTCTTATTGATATAACCATTCGCTGTTTGGATAGTACTTGTTGTTTGCTATCCAACAAGCTTGAGTTTGCTGAATTCGGAGCTCGTATGCGAAAGTTATGATTGTTTTTGTCTTATGTGTTTTTCACTCATAGGTTGTACCGCCCCTAAGAGAGGTTGTACCGCTCGACTGGTACAACCGGTGTTTGGAGCGGTTGTACCACTCCAGAATTGGTCCGGAGGTTATACCATCCATGTACCGCTGTACCACCGGACTTGGTTCTATTTTGGTGCGGTTCTTGGGCAATTGTGGGCTAGTTGTACCGCTATATTACATTTACCGGTTGTACCGCCCACATCACCGTTGTACCACCCCTATGTTATTCTGCTCATAACGGGCAGATTTGTGGGGGCCTATTTATTGGGGTTTTCTTCCTCAATGGTTTCCCATCTCTTGAGCTCGTTTTTGCCCCCCATTGGTGACCATCTGAGAGCTTGCTAGCTCTTAATCCCTCCAATGATTCTTGCTCCTGTTTGATGGAAAAGAGAGAGGAGGTCTAGATCCACATTTCCACCAATCACATTATCCTCTATGTGAGGGGACCCCTTGGATCTAGTTCTTGGAGTTCTTCTCAGTTCTTCCTCTCATTTTCACCATAGCATTAGTTATTGTGGTGAGATTTCGGAGAGAAGGACTTGGGCACTACGTGTTCCCTTGCCATTGCCTTTGGTGCATAGGTTTGACTTCTCCATGGTGATACGTGTAAGTGAAGTGTGAGAAGCTTATTACCCTTGGGTACTTGGTACCCTACAAATTGTTCTTCGTGGATGCTTTGGCGTCCTAGAAGCTTGGTGGTGCCTATGAGCTCAATCATTGTGGTGTAAAGCTCCAGGCAAGCGTCGGGGGTCTCCAATTTAGTTGTGGAGATTGCCCCGAGCATTTGAGGTCACCTCGAAGCCATATGCCATTGTGGTGAAGCTTCGTGGTGTCGTTGGGAGCCTTCAATTAAGTTGTGGATATTGCCCCAACCTTGTTTGCACGGTTTCAGTGACCACCCTCAAGGGTTCCTTAGTGGAATCACGACATCTTGCATTGTGCGAGGGCGTGAGGAGATTACGGTGGCCTTAGTGGCATCTTGGGGAGCATTGTGCCTCCACACAGCTCCTAACGGAGATTAGCATTCGCAAGGTTGTGAACTTCGGGATACATCGTCATCTCCGTGTGCCTTGGTTATCTCTTACCCGACCTCTTTACTTATGCACTTTACTTTGTGATAGCCATATTGTTTCTTATTATATATCTTGCTGTCACTTAGTTGTTTATCTTTCTTTGTATAAGGTATTGGTGCACATAGGTGAGCCTAGTTGTCTTAGGTTTTGTGCTTGGCAAATTAAATGTTAGTTTTATTCCGCATTTGTTCAAGCCCGAAGCGTAATTATTTTAAAGCGCCTATTCACCCTCCTCTAGGCGACATCCACGTCCTTTCAATTGGTATCAGAGCGGGGTCTCTCATTATTGGGTTTCACCCCCTAGAGAGTAAGGATGTTGACTAGGGGATTAGGATTCTTTAACACTCTTAATTTCAATGGCAAAAAAATTGATGTTTGGATAATTCGCATGCTTAATCTCTTTAGGGTCATGGACCCAAATTTAGAGCGAATTTTAGATATGGGGTTTTCTCCTCCAAAGGATTCTCAAAACATATCTTTAGAGGATGAGAAAAAGTCTTATCACAATGCTCAAGCTTCTAATGTGCCTTTTGATGCTTTGAGCAATGCAGTTATATTTCAACTCATGCCATTTTGAAATGCTCATGAGTTTTGGAAAAAGCTTCAAGATAAATATGGTGTGTCAAAGATTTATAGGGATGATTGTTCTCCCTCCACCTCCGGTCGTGTGGTCTTCTCAACTTCATCTACTTCACCTACATGTGCATTTCCACAACGTAATGATATGGTGAGTAGTGGTGATCATTGCAATACTGATAGTGGGCTTATTATTGATGATCCTTCATCACTATCTTATTGCAATGCTTCATCTTTCGACATTAATACTTCGAGCACTCTAAATGTTTTACATGCCTGTGTTGGTAGTCCTTGCATATCATGTAGAAATTGCTTGACTAAATCTCATGATGATATGCTTGCTATATCCTGTTACCATGATAAAAATGTATCTATTTCCTCGAGTTTTTGTGCTAACAATGTAGAGGAAATCCATCACTCCATGGAACAAGATGTGGTCTTGAATTATGCTTCAAGGGATCCTACATCATCTTCTATTATTTCTCACTTTTTCCTTATGGCTAAGGCTTCCATGGTATCTCATACTTTGAATCCCAATATATCTCATGATTATGATGTTGATGATAATGAGATGAGGATAATGGTGAAGAGAGTGATAATATTGCATCCTTCAAAATTAAGGGTGAAATGATTTTTAAACCTCTTTATAAGAATAAACTTGCTTGTTCCAACTTCATGGAAATCATGTCTATTGCCATTGAGGGCAAGAAATACGTTGAAGAGTTGGAAGCTCATCTCGAGGAGCATGAGGCCACCATTGAGACACTGGAAGGTCATGGGCGTGATTACGCCGATGAGATCGCAGAGCTATCTCAAGCTCTTGAAAATGAAAAAACCACAAAGGAATCTTTTGAGGAAACCTTTGCTCTAGAATTATCTAGATTAAAGGAATCCCATGATAGAGCTCTCGAGGTGGCTAAGAATTTTAGAACTAAAATTGATCATCTTGAAGTTGCACATGCTCAACTCCTTGAGGACTGTGAACACCTAGAAAATTGTATCCCATAATGTGCTAAAATTAGCTCATGAGGCTATTACTACCAAGGTAACATTAAGTGAGCCTCATGTGGGCATTAGCACTACTTCTAGTCAAAATGTTATATTGCCATGTGCTAGTCCTCATAATTCTTCTACTCATGATGTTGCCACATCTTGTGATGAATTACTTTGCTTGCCTTGTTGCTCTATCAATGAAGCTTATACTTCCTCTAGTACATGCGTTGATACTAACCATGTAGAGGAAATCGAAGAGCTCAAGGCCCAAGTCACTTCTTTGAAAAAAAGACTTGGAAAAGAGTCATGAAGTGATGTCACCACTTAACAATGTCTTGTGTGGGAAAAATACCCCAAATGGCAAAGGTGTACTTGGATTAAAATCCAACAAGAAGAAGAAGTCCAAAATCTTCAAGAAGAAGGGCCAAGAACAAGTCAAGAATTCTACCAAGATTGTTTGCTTCAAGTGCAAAATTGAAGGGCACCACGTTAGATCTTACCCACTACAGAAGAAGCCCCAAAGTCTCAAGCAACAAGGGAAGCGTCCACAAGTTCAACAAATTGAATAAAGGATTCTTCCCAAGAATACCTAAGCTAATGCTCCTCAAGTTGAGAAATCAATTGAGAAGAAAGGAAAGGGTAGATGTTGCTACTTATGTCGTGAAAAGGGTCACTTCGCTTTTTCTTGCACGAGAGGTAACTTATCCAACCCAATAATTATTAATGATATCTGTTCTCTTGGGAAGGATAAGGTTGGCAATGTGTTTTATAAGTTTGTTGGTACTCAAAGTGGTGTAATGAAAAGTACCATCTAGGTTGCCAAGCCTATTGTGACTAACCTCTTAGGACTCAATTTGGTTGGGGACCAACAAGCTCAAACTTGATCAATAGGCGATGATGGAGGACACTGGAGACTTGGCTACATCCTGAAGAATTAAGGGACTTCATATTTCATATTATCTCAAGCCAAGTTATTTGGATTGTCGAGTTTCTATCTTATATCCAATGTGCCTCCTTACGGTAACTTGTACTTAAATTGATTACATTGTTAGTTACTTTCCCCTTTGCATGTTATGGTTTTGTACCTTGCATGTGTTTTTATATGTTGTGCTTCCAAATTTCTTATCTTGAGTAATCAAGTAGGTGTATATTGGTTTGCACATCATGTACATGTGAGTCTTGTGTTGAGCCCTTGTGTATTGCTTGTATCTTTGTTGGCTCTTTTGACTGATTAATGGATTATCCCATTTTGGGGGAGTGACATGCTTTGTGCACCTCACAATCCTATAAATGTGTGTACATGAGGAATACCACTTAATATTGATATTTCAAGAATATCTAGTCTCTATGTGGTATGTCTTACTCTTAAGAGATTCAAATTCTAAATGGTCCATTAATTCTCTCTTGTCAGTTTTCATTTGCCACTTGTTAATAATGTTCATTATCACATTATGGGGGAGTAATATTCTATGTGCATATTACAATCCTAGAAAATGTGTATATTTGAGATATTGCCACCTAGTGTTGATATTATATATTATCTTGTTCCTAGGTGGCATGCTAGCTTTACAAGTGTCATTTTCTTGTGTTTTAGGAGTAAAGATGATGTTGGATACATTTGAAATCTAACAATGGGAATTATTTCCAAATACTTCTTGTCCTTTGACAACTGGTATTCCCTTCATGTGGTAGAAATTGTAATCATCTTTACGTTGGATCTTGTGTATAGTTTTTCTTCCTTGCCTCTTGTGGATCTTTCTGAACATCTCTAGTGTTTCTATAGATATAGAGAAAGTGATGATCCCATCTTGTGCATTTTGTATTCAAATGCTGATTCCATATAATGCACATCTCTTGGGGGAGCTATCCTATTTTCTTTAGAACACTATCTTGATGCGTTTATCATAAAATCTTTTGATCTCCATCAAGTGTGTGTTTATGGGAGGCAAGTCTTGCTCTTTATGATTCTTTGTGCGATCATGAAAATTTGTCGAGGGTTTGGTTTGTTTGGAACCTAACTCTCTTTTGGTAACAAGATACCTCGTGATTGTTTTTCTTCAATCGGTATCTTGTTTCCTTTTATGTGGCATGTGCCAATGGATATCTCATTCCTTGTTATATTTATTAATTGGTATCCTTCAAGTGATAATTTTTCATTTGATATCATATTATCACTTGATACCTTTTCTTTTGGTGTCTTATCAACTATGTGTTGACTTTATTCTTGAAAGACTTCAGCGTGCATATTTACTATATGTAGTTTCTTTGGCATGCTTTATTTCTTTGACCCAATATATAAAAGAAACTCCACCTTGTCATAAATTGGCTAAAGTGTGCATGCAATTCAAATTCATACCTATGTGCACATATTTATGTGGACTTTGTCCTATGTATTGTTTGTTATCTAACTCTTTGTTCCCAATGAGTTTGGGTACCATTTTTTTTGTGTTGTTGTTCTAGGAACAATTGGAGAGGCATTGGATGCTTGGCTCACCTAAAAGGAAGGTGTTGACACCATGTGTTTATTGGAGCCAAGATAGGATGATAAATGAACATTTATCTACTACATGAATCCAATGCTATCTCGGTAACAAGTATCTACTTCATGCATACATTACTTGTATTCAACCTTTTGTAGGTTGCATCATGGCATGAATTTCTTGATTCGTTCTTGTGGTACTTGTTTGCTTTCTCAAAGCATCCCAGCAATGATGTCATATTGCTAGTAGTGATGTCTTCGATGTTCGTGAGTTGGAAGTTCATTTTTGTACAATAAGAAAATATTAGGCCATGTGCTATGCTTTGAAGAAAAGATCTTATTGGTATGTTTATGACTTTATTTTGTATATCTTGTCCGTTCCTTCTTGTAACAATTTCATGTGTACATCCTTATTTGTGGATATATATATCATCATGATTGTCTTCTACCTAGAATCTTTTACACGTGAGAGAAGTTACATCTCTAATTGATATCCTCTTTTCTTTCACATCCACCGTTGAATTTTCTTTTTCAGTTATTGGTGGTTTCGTTAAAGGATTTGTCTTGAGTGGATATCTTATATCCTTGCACCTTGATGCACTCATTGGTGGTGAAGATTAATTTTCCTCATGCTTGTCTTGACGAGGGTTTTGCCATTTCGATTGGTATCCCTTCTTTGACAAGGTTATTACTTCCTAACTTCACCATGGGTTGTCACAAGTGTTGGTTCTTAATTTGTTTTTGGTAAGCTTGTGAACCCATTTGCTAGTAGTGTGTGTGTGGGAAGGATATGTCTTACACTATGTTTCTCATTTCATCAAAACTATGTTGATGAGTAATGCTCATCATTATCTTAGTCTTCTCAAGTGCTTTGCCATGACTCACACACATCATTTTGGTTGAGCCTATTCTTAAGTTTCCTCTTTTACATATTTCTCAACCATATGTTTTGTGCAAGTGATATGCTTGTCTTCTTATCTACTTGCTTGCACTTGTTGCGTGTTTTTGTTGATTTTGGGGGAGCAACAATCCTATTTTGTGCACTTGTATCAAATACAAAAAAAATCTTATTAGTGCACAAATCATGGGGAGCTTCTCTAGTTTTGATAAAACACTCATTTTCCCATATCATAATATCTTTTATTCATGTGGTCTAAAGGACCATGTGATTGTTTGTTCCAATTCGTATCTTTTGGTTGCTTGCTTCTCTCTTTTGTATGTCTTTGTGGCATACAATCCTTTCTTGCAATCCTTGTGTCCCCGATATAGTTTGTTTTCCTCAAACTACTTATCATTGTATATGTGTATTTCTTTGAACTCAATTATTGAGAAGTACACTGTTTTTAGAGGAACAACTATTATATTGTCTTTCTAAACTTTTCATCCATTTTGGCAATTGGTGCCAATGGGGGGGGGGAGTTTAGTAGTTTGGAGATGTTTAGAGAGTTTTGCTTTTATTGCTTAAGCACTTGCGTCTCATACCCATGCATTATTGCTTTGCATATGTGTGATTGTTTATGCTTATTTTTTTATATAAACTTTCTTCAAAGTGATTATCATCAATTAGCAAAATGGGGTAGATTGTTAGAGCATATTTCTCCATATGTGTTTTTGGTAATTGATGCCAATCCCTATGTACTAATGGTTGCCTTAAGTTATATTTGTAGGATTTGTCCATAGGCACTTTTTGAATTCCATCTGTTGGTTTCAAGGAGTTTATATGATGACCAAGGTGGTATTCAAGGGTTAGGCATGTTTCCATGGGCTTGCGTCAAGAGGAAGATCTGATACAATCCATGGAGGATGACGTCAAGTGGTGATCGTCATCAAGATTGCGGTGTGCAAGTTCAAGTGGAGCATCACGAAGATATCATGCTTGGAGCTTGCCATCCATTGTGGTGGCAATGGACTTGTGAAGATGTGCTAAAGCGTGGCTCGCCCATAGTGGAGTATGGGGGAGAAATTTAGAAGTCTTCATCGGGCCAACACAATCAAGAAAGGTTGTCCATCTTGAGGAAGTCAGGATCGTCATAATCTAGCTCAAGTGTACTATGCGCAAGGTATAGGTTTGCCCTTGATAGGTTTTCCCTATTTTAGGATAGATTGCCGTATTATCAAGGGGGGCTCTCAAGTGAGTAGCTTGATCGTATCGTTTGTTGAGAACTCAAACAATTTGCATCCTTGCATCATCTTTCTTGGTTCTTGTTTGGTGGTTCTCTTTGTGAGTTGTAGAGCTTATGGTCATCTTTATGACAAGCTCGAGTTGAACGGAGTTCATGTGCATCTTCTATGATGTTTTTGATGTTGGAGTTTTTGTCGGTTCTTCATTCATAGAGGTTTCACATCTCTATATCATTGGCATTTTTCTACTACCTCTTCTTGATATAACCATTTGCTGTTTGGATAGTACTTGTTGTGTGCTATCCAACAAGCTTGAGTTTGCTGAATTCGGAGCTCGTATGCGATAGTTATGGTTGTTTTTGTCTTATCTGTTTTTCAATCACAAGTTGTACCTCCCTAAGAGAGGTTGTACCGCTTGACCGGTACAACCGGTGTTTGGAGTGGTTGTACCACTTCAGAATTTGTCCGGAGGTTGTACCGGCCATGTACCTCTCTACCACCGGACTTGGTTCTGTTTTGGTGCGGTTCTTGGGCAGTTGCGGGCTAGTTGTACCGCTATATTACATTTACCGGTTGTACTGCCCACATCACCGGTTGTACCACCCCTGTGTTATTGTGCACATAATGGGTAGATTTGAGGGGGCCTATTTAAGGGGGTCTTCTTCCCCAATGGTTCCCATCTCTTGAGCTCGTTTTTGCCCCCATTTCTGACCCTCTTAGAGCTTGCTAACTCTCAATCCCCCAATGTTTCTTGCTCCTTTTTGAGGGAAAAGAGAGAGGAGATCTAGATCCATATTTCCACAAATCACTTTCTCCTCTTTGTGAGGGGAACCCCTTGGATCTAGTTCTTGGAGTTCTTGGTGTTCTTCTTCGTTCTTCCTCTCATTTTCCACCATAACATTAGTTGTTGTGGTCGGATTAGGGAGAGAAGGACTTGGGCACTCCGTCTGCCCTTGCCATTGCATTTGGTGCATGGGTTTGACTTCTTCATGGTGATACATGGAAGTGAAGTGTGAGAAGCTTATTACCCTTGGGTACTTTGTACCCTACAAATTGTTCTTCGTGGATGCTTTGGCGTCCTAAAAGCTTGGTGGTGCGTGTGATCTTCGTGGTCTCCAATTAAGTTGTGGAGATTGCCCCAAGCATTTGAGTTCACCTTGAAGCCATATGCCATTGTGGTGAAGCTTCATGGTGTCGTAGAGAGCCTCCAATTAAGTTGTGGAGATTTCCCCATGTCGGGACCCCGATCCTAACTCATAAGAACCCAGCCTGTAACACATCACATCACTTTGCGGCCTCACGCACGGTAAAGTCCACGACTGCCACCTTACCTTGGCCGGGACCGTTTGCGTATTTTGGCTCACGTATATGAATGTGTCGCTAGTGTTCAAACGACAAAGAACCAGGGTCGACATGACTAGTTATAAACCCTAGTGGTGCATCCGTACAGGGACATGCATACATAACCCAGCAATGCAGGTGTCGGTCATTAGCGTGTGTAGACGAGTCGTAGAAAGCTACAAGGACTCCATTACACCGCGTGACATTTCCCCGAAGGGACAGACACAGCAGCAAAGAAGGATACATGCTGGTCAATCAATGTGTCCGGAGCAGTAGCAAGCTACCAAAGCTCGGTGGAAACACAAAGAGGCATTTCCCCGTAGAAAGTACTACTAAAGGCACACAACTAGGTGGCGAATCCCACACATATAATGCATTTCATAACATACACACAATACGATATGTGAAGATACAACATGTCACCACAACATAACTCTATGACTCAAGCTTTTACTAAAGACTCATAAGAGTCAACATAGTATGATATTACAAACAAGGGTCTCATGACCCATCACTCAAGTCATACAAACATCAAGCGGAAGCACAACATGTCTGGGTACAGACATCTACTAAAAGTGGCTGGAAGAGCCTGGAAAGCTATAACGACCCTACCAAAGGAACCAGACCATTGTCTGGGATTCCCAAGCTATTCTGGTCAACATCAAATATATCGCGTAGAAACCTTTTAATGGGACTAAATCTTCTCTGCAAAAACATAAATAAAGAAACCGTGAGTACAAAGGTACTCAACAAGACTTACATCATAAGTATCTACATATGCATCATGTATCAATGAAAAGATTGTGGGGTTTGATTGCAGCAAGCCAGCTTTGACTCTTGGCTAATCTGCACTACGACTACAAGTTCTTTCTTTGAGGTGGGATAGCGCACACGAGTCCACATATTCACCAATTCAATACACCACTATGGATCCACTCTCGTCTCCCTACAAGAAGGCCATCCATAGCACTCACACTTATCTTGCATGTTTTAGAGTATCCACTAAAATTGTCTATGTACCACGTAATGCTTCGAAGTAGTCCATATCCGAGGACGCGGCTATTCGAACAGATTGATTCAACCTGCAGGGGTATACTTCTTCACACATGCTCTCACCACTTAGTACCATATGCACGTTATGAATCTCGGCAACCTTAAACCGGAAGCAGTGGCGTGGGTGTCGGCCACGATCGTTAACCACACGAGACCCTAGTCCAGGTTTATCGCCTATTTGAGACTGTACCCGCAAGGAAGTCCAGCCGAAGTTTCCTTAACGGCCTCAAACGATGTGCGCAGGGTTCCCAAGCCCACCATTCGGGTGCCACTTGGTACAACGTGCCACTGTGTATCTACCGTAGAGTAGCCTACCCCGTCGGGCAGAGCTAAACACGGCCGCCAACACTTTTCGTACAAACACCGGAAACTAGTTGCAACTCCTGGACAGAGATCTAGGCAGTTAATAAGCCGAGAGGGGCACTTAAGCATTCCAATGCGTGGTAGTATCTTGTCTTGGATAACATACACATAACTCAGTTCTTAAGGACGGTCCCAATGAGACAACCCACCATGTACTCCTACATGGCCTCTCATCGCTACCTTTACCAAATCGTATTCACACAATTTACTCTTACACAGTAGGGCATGAACACAACCAATCCGATTATCGTCCAGATGGGTCAGACCCGACACGACTCTAAGCATAGCAGGCACAATAAGCAAACATGGATGAGTAAGCACAACAAGGCTCAAGCAGTTTCTACTCATGCTAAGTGGTTTCAACTATTTACTGTGACAAAATCAGGTTATGCAGAGGAATGGGTTAACTACCAAGAACATGTAACAATTGAATCGTGTTTGTCCTAATGCTATAAAAGAGAGCGAGAGAGAGGGTCTATATCAGTATGCTTAAGGGGGTTTGCTTGCCTGACACGTCTGAAGTTAGCAATAAGTCTTCATCAATGTCAACGATCACATCGTCGGAACCATCGTCTACCGAGAGGGAACAACACCGACAAACAAGAAAGAACAATAATTACTTCACGGAAATGCAACACTATGATGCATGATCATGATACGAAAATGAAATTTGGCATGGCTAATGTAGCTACCATTTCTTAAGTTGAAGCTGGTTTGAATTAGAATTCAAATATAACTTCAAGCAAGGTATTTTGCAGATACCCTTTTAATTGATTTGACCTCATGCTCAGGCATAACTTCTTTAATCATGCATGAAGATGGCGTGTGCTGAGTTTCCTAGCTCAATGTTTGGTCTTATTAATTGAAGTGGAGTTCAAATATATACCAAATTCCAACTCCAAACTATTTATTAAATTTACCTTATTCATCATTTTGCCTACTTGGTGATGTTAACTTTCTCAAACATGCATGAAATGCCATAATCAGATTCCTTGAATTTTTCTAATCATTTTTCATATATTATTTAGTTAGTTTGGAGTTATATTTTATTTTCTATGATTTTTCAATGTTTTCAGCATTTTCTGGAATTATTTTATAACAGAAAATTACTTATTGCGTCAGCTCTGCGTCAACATTGCGTCAGCAGGTCAACTGACCTGGTCAGGGTCAAACCTGACGTGTGGGGTCCACACGTCAGTGACAGAGTTTAATTAACAGGGTTAGGTTAATCTTATTTCCTATTTTAGAGCCGTAGGGCCCAATGTCAGCGAATCATGGTTTAACTAAATAGTATTAGGCGCTAATTAAACACCTGACCGGCTGAGGCCACATGGCAGTAGCTTAGGCCGACGAGGTCGACGCCGACGACCAACGGAGCGACGGAGGGCTCGCCCAAATCGCATCATCGGCGTCCATTTGACGCGTGGAAGGGCGGAATGGGATCACGAGACCCTGCTGTTTCTTTTGGTGACAGCTGGGTGGACGGAGGGGCACGGGAGCTACGCCGCCGCGAGCCTAAGCGGTGGCTGGAGCGTTGCTAATTCAGGCTCGAGGCTAGCGGACGAGGGGGAAGCAGCTGGGGCCGGCTAAGGCTCCGGGCGAGCTTGCTGGGGACGCCGGGGTGCTCGGCGGCGGCTCTCGGGGGCGCTAGCCACGGCGACACCATGGCCGGCGGCAGGAGCTTCGGGCTCCTGCGTCTAGTGTGGTTGGAGGAGGGGAAACTCGACGAGGAGAGGGGGAACGAGTCCGACGGCTCACACGGGTTCAATTGGCGCAGACGTAGAGGTCGGGGAAGCTCCGGTTGTTGGACGCTGGGGAGGTTCGGCGACCAGCGATCGAAACGGCAATGATGACGGGGATGGAAAGCTTCCAGGCTTGATTGCTTGGGCAGGGAGATGAGGGGGGGTGCACGGTCGGTCTTCTAGACAAGGAAAAGTGGTGAGGGGGCGATGATGGACACGACTGCAACGGCGGTGCTCTCCGGTGGGTGTCGGTGTTCCTATAGATCGAGAGGGGGAGAGGTCCAGGGCGAGCAGAGAGGGGTGGAGAAGAGAGAGGGGGCTCTGGGGCATCTCCACGCGAGGAGATGAGGACGGGGATGAGCAGCTCGGTGGCAAGTAGGAGCTGGCCGTCGGGTGCGCACGCTCACGACACACCCTCGTCCTCCTGGCAAGGAGGAAGAAGACCTCCTCGCCCCTCGTGGGCTGGGCCAGGCAACACGTAAGCCAGGTGAGCTCTTTTCCTCTGTTTTTTTCTTTCCTTTTCTATTTTCTAGTTCTAAGATTTGTTTTTGAATTTAATAAAATAACAAATCATTTTGTAAAACCCTAAAAATAAATATGGGGTATATTTGGATTATTTCCAAACTCCATAGGAAATTTCGACATTTTTGAAATACCTAAAACATTTATAGCTAATTGTTTTATCCAACTTTGTGACTTTTGAAGATTAATTAAAATGTCAACAATGTTTTAAAAATGAAGGTCATCACTGAAATGTTGTTGCCAACATTTATCAGAAAATATGAACATTTTGAAAACCATTTTGGGTTTATTGAAAATAATCTTTGTTGAACCTATTGAATTTTATTTGGTGCTAGGGTTTGATTATCCCCATTTCAATTTCCAAAGAAAAATAAAAATGCATGCATGAACATGCAATGGCAAGCAAGGCTAAGCTAGGACTGGGACAACTCACCCCCACTAAACAAGAATCTCGTTCCGAGATTCAAGCGTAGTCGGGAAGAGGAAGAGGGGACACTAAACTATCGAAATCTTCACGATCCAATTGCCCTTGTTGAAGATGTTGAATCATTGTATCAGGTTGATCTTGGCATCTTTGTCGCGAGGTCTTCATCTAACACGACGACAAGAACAAAAAGACTCTAAAATATTCGAACTCCTCAAAGATCGAGCAACTCAAGATCAACTCATAGAAGGAGACATAGGAACGTCCCTTGAGCCGAGACACAAAACACATAACACGGATGAGAAATGAGGCATATGACAGAGGTTCGATTGGTAGGCAACAAATCCACACTTAAAATAGATGGAGACGAGGTTTCAAAGTAGCGAGGAGTTAAGTTGCCCATCATACCATAACAGGGCACCTTAGGAAGGTGACTCGTAGAGTTATTCCCTTAAGTGGCCAAAAGAATTACTTTTGATACAAAGATCATTAAAACACTTCATACCAGGGTAAGGCCATTCACAATTGAATGTTTGAAGGAATTTGAAAGAATGGCATACTCAGTTTGGAAAGAAACTAGAGTGATAGAATAACTCGGCAAACGGAAGGCACATTCCAATTGATACCGAGGGTATAACCTAGTGTCTGAGCGTGCTCTCAAGAACTTGAGCATTTCCATATTCATCAAGGTTTACCAACATCTGTGCCAAGATCTTTGTGACACATCATACTACCATGATGAATATTGATGGAGGATGCAGATGCAAAGGAAGACAACACTTGCTCAAATTTCACCTTAGCTATGCCAAGGGAACGAAATCTGGACGATCGACCGAGAGACATTTAGCACTCTGCTTCTAATGTTCTCCTTGATGTAATAGAGTGACTCAACTTCTTGGTAACTATAACATCAAGTAAAGGTCGGACTTCGAGGCTTAAAAGGGGTCCATGAGCAACAACTTCCAAAATAAGTCATAGAAAAACCTCACTGAAAGATGGCTAAGGTTGCTGATGCAAGATATTATAATATTAAGTCTTCCGGTTGGCTGTGTTAGCCACGACATCACTTTACCGGGTTACAGAGAGACCAATATTATAATCCTTGGGAAGCGTTACAACTATCATATCTACTTGAGATTCAGATCTGATTGGTGAGATGATGTTTCAGACTCAGCGTGTTTGAAAAGAAAGTTTGCAACACAAATCGACGAGATAACGTTGCGAGATTCTCGGGAAATGAACTACGGAAGACAACTCCAAAACACGAGCTGGATTTGCAAGAGCAATGTGAACACGCTGTCCAAGACAAGGATGGACACATGAAAAATCTTACAACAAAACACTACCGTGTTCTGGTTTGGGAACCATCATTGCGGATAACGAAGCCATGTGCAAGTCCGTCTGGGCCCTTAGGGAATAACACTTAACTTCTTTTGCTTGAACAAATCAATCAGTGGCTTGGGGTGCTTGGAATTACATATGGAGTGGAGATGATCAGTCTATCAAACCATAGAATACTTCACACCTGCATGACTGACTTAGGATGATTCTGAAGAAAACAAATTAACTTTCCACGAATTCACGGCAGCAACTTGCATCAAATGCACGTGAATTAGAGGAAGTCACTTCTTACACCTAACATATACCTCGTTGTCGAGACATGAAGACAATGTCTACAAAGTTTCCAGCACTGGCTTAATGTCCAGCATAAATCATGGAAGAAATGAAAATGTTGCCGATGGGCTCAACAACAATTCATCGAGATACCCATATAAATGGATTTCCACAACTATGTGAGCAAGATAATAGCATTGGTCAGATGAAAGAATATAATGGTGTATACTCAAGGAAATCCACGAGTAAGACACCGTTACCAAAATGTTTGGTTCTAAGTTTGATTTGACAATAGCCCATACTCAAATCAAAATTGGACAAGATAATATATACAACAATTGATCACACGAATCAACTGATGACAATATCATCTTTATTCAAGATTCATACAACAGGAAAGATATCCTTTAAAAATGAACTAAGTTTAGGCGAAGCTTTTATCTTCCAACTCTCCATGTTGTTATTTAGCTTAACCAACTAGCTCGGGGTATCCAACACGGATTCTTGGAGAAGGATGTCTTATAGGGAAACCAACTTGATCACGAGCTCTATCATAATAGTCAGGGAGCAACCTGGTAATACTTCCGAGAAGATATTTGAAAAATCACGAACCACCGATATGTTATTAAGCTCGGGAACAATCTCGCTTTTCACGGCAAGATGACGTGATCAATAGAGTGAGGGATTGACACAATCCTAGCCCATCGATCGAGAAGTGCACCATGAAACATGGACTAGGTAGCACGATCAATCTTAGGATGACGATTCAATCACCATCACCATAAGAGTGAAATTATTGTCCATTATCTACCAAGCAATAACATTGATAGGAGTATTGATTTCACACATCATGGTTCACTTGTCGATATTCCGGTTACAACCAACACGGAAACCGATGGGTGAATAATGATGTTGAGAAGTATCACTACATCAAGATCTCATAAGAGATGGTGCAATTCTCATGACACTCTTGACAACAAGAGAGTAATACTCCAAGATAGAACAGAACAAAAGCCAGATTGGCATTTTGATCTGCGGAATACAACTACTTCGACCCAATCCAAGAAATGGATGAGGTACTGGAGTTTGCTTCTCCCAGTCATTCGGAAATAGAACAACTTGACAAACTACAAGAATAGAAGACATCGATAACACGAATGCACAACTACTCTTGACTATCCTCTCATAAATGAAGGTAAGAAACAATTGAAGATGACCAACTAAAGAGTACTTGATTTTTCTGAGTTGTGGATGCATAGATTAGCATGTCGAACGAGTTCAACATAATTCTTCCAGATAACCCATGCAGAAGGGCGGAGTTGGCAGAATTACAATATGAAGTAGAGAACTCATCACGAGCACTCTTGTTATGATCCTTAGTTGACGAAGAACTTCTGCCAGAGATGGTCCATGGTGTTGGAAGAATGACATACCATGAACCTTGGAAACTACAACAAGGTTACTAATCATTCCAAAGGAACTAGCAACACTATCATCAGAAGTGAGCAGAATGATCCTTGGATTCAAGAACCAACAAATAGAATACCTACAAACTAAATAACATCATGAGATGTTTTCGAAAATGATGGCCAGGATTATCACACTAGAAGCATAGAACACATCTAGACTATTGGGTGGTTTTCGAGGTAACATGTTTTCCTAATACTTGAACAAAACATCAAGGTAATAGAGTACCTAAACACAATGATTAGTGTGCTTTGTCTGGCCAAAATACATTAACTCGGGATGACAAGATTTGCAATTGCATCAGATTATTTAGAAACCTTAGAAAACTCGAACAGCATAACGGCTGTACGGGCATGAAATATGAGGCAACCTGCAAGAAACTGACAACATAACAATTGAAATATTATGGAGACATGATGACCCACAAGTATAGGGGATCAATCGTAGTCGTTTCGGTAAGTAAGAGTGTTGAACCCAACGAGGAGCAGAAGGATTTGACAAGTGGTTTTCAGCAAGGAAAAAATCTGCAAGCACTGAAATTGTCGGTAACAAGTGATTGTGTGGTGAGATGATTCGTAGCAAGCAACAAGTAACAAAGGTAGCAAAGGTGCAGCAAAGTGGCCCAATCCCTTTTTTAGCAAGGGACAAGCCTGGACAAAGTCTTATAGGAGGAAAAACGATCTCGAGGACACACGGGAATTTCTGTCATGCTAGTTTCATCATGTTCATATGATTCGCGTTCGTTACTTTGGTAGTTTGATATGTGGGTGGACCGGTGCTTGGGTACTGCCCTTACTTGGACAAGCATCCCACTTATGATTAACCCCTTTCACAAGCATCCACAACTATGAAAGAAGAATTAAGACAAAGTCTAACCATAGCATTAAACTAGTGGATCCAAATCAGCCCCTTACGAAGTAACACATAAACTAGGGTTTAAGCTTCTGTCACTCAAGCAACCCATCATCTACTTACTACTTCCCATTGCCTTCCTCTAGGCCCAAATAATGGTGAAGTGTTATGTAGTCGACGTTCACATAACACCACTAGAGGAAAAACAACATACAACACATCAAAATACCGAACGAATACCACATTCACATGACTTATCCCATGTCCTCAGGAACAAAAGTAACTACTCACAAAGCATAATCATAATCATGATCAGAGAGGTAATGAGTAGCATCAAGGATCTGAACATAAACTCTTCCACCAAGTAATCCAACTAGCATCAACTACAAAGAGTAATCAACACTACTAGCAACCTTGCAAGTACCAATCGGAGTCGCGAGACATAGATTGGTTACAAGTGATGAACTAGGGTTTGGAGATGAGATGGTGCTGATGAAGATGTTGATGGTGACGAGTCCTCTCCGATGAGAGGAGTGTTGGTGATGACGATGGCGATGATTTCCCCCTTCGGGAGGGAAGTTTCCTCGGCAGGATCGTCCTGCCGGAGCTCTAGATTGGTTCTGCTCAAGTTCCGCCTCGTGGCGGCAGCAAAACCATGAAAAAGCTCCTCTGTGATTTTTTCCTAGACGAAACCCTCCATATAGCAAAAGAGGGGGGCCAGTGGGCCAGTGGGCTGCCCACAAGCCCCCATGGCGCGGCCTGGGGGGTGGCCGCGCCGTGCAGGCTTGTGGGCACCCCCTGGTGCCCCTCTGGCACTTCTACGGCCCAGTATTTTTGATAAATTGGGAAAAAAATCTCCATTGATTTTCACGGTGTTTGGAGTTGCGAAGAATAGGTATCTCAACTTTGCTCCACTTTCAGGCCAGAATTCCAGTTGCCGGTATTCTCCCTCTTCATGTAAACCTTGCAAAATAAGAGAGAAAAGGCATAAGAATAGTACCGTGAAGTGAAATAACAGCCAAAGAAGCGATAAATAACAACATGAAAAGATGATGCAAAATGGACGTATCAATTCCCCCATGCTTAGACCTCGCTTGTCCCCAAGCGAAAGCCGAGCTCGATAAATATGTCCACATGTTTAGGGAGAGAGGTGTCGAAAAAACAAGATCCGAACATGCATGCATCATGATCAAGATCAGAACAGCAATACCAACATATAATCTCTCATGCTAAAGTGATAATTCCTTCACAAAGTAAAGCATGGATCAAGAACCTTACCGAGAAGTAACAACCGATAGCCTTTAGTCATTGAAGCAATTGAAATTTATCACAACATTAGAAAGAGTCAATAAGAGCTTGTAAAGGAAATCCACATACTCAATCATTCTTTCCTTCTCTACAATTGCTACAACTCACGTGGTACTCATGAGATCAAAGTTTCAGCTGGACACAGAGAAAGATAGGGGCTTATAGTTTTGTCTCCCAACTACTTACCTCAAGGGTAATGTCAACAATAATAATTCATGAATGCCTACCTCCAAGTTGACATATGAATATAGATCTTTCCCAAGCATATGATGTTAGCCAAGATAAAGGCGAAATAAGGAATTGGTGAAGATCACCATGACTCTTTCAGGGACAAAATTAAAGGTACAAGATAGGCCCTTCCCAGAGGTAAGCAGAGGTTGTCATGCGCTTTTGAGGTTTGGATGCGTGTCCTCTTAGTGAGGAGGAACGTCACTTTATATTGCCCCCTGTGATAAACAACTTTATTATGCAGTCTGTCGCTTTTATGTCTTCCTCATCACAGGTTCGTATAAAGCTTATTTTCCAAACACTAATAGATCATACATATTAGAGAGCAATTTTTATTGCTTGCACCGATGACAACTTACTTGAGGGATCTTATTCAATCCATAGGTAGGTATGGTGGACTCACATGGCAAAACTGGGTTGAAGGCTTATGGATGCACAAGTAGTATCTCTACTTAGTGCGGGAGTTTTGGCTAATGTGAGGTGGAAGCAATCGTCACATGCTAAGGGATCTCTAATCATATAACATTGTTCATAGCCAAGAAAACACAATTCATTACGTTGTCTTCCTTGTCCAACATCTACTTCTAGGCATGCAATAGTTTGGTGAGTGTTCACAATCATAGATGGTGTCATAGATGATATATTTATATGTGAACCTCTCCTTCTTTATCACTTCCTATTGATTGCAACAATGACCATGGTCTACGTTTTCCTACCCTCAACAAGTTTCAATCCTCATTCTTTTTATATGTGAAGCCATCACTTCCTATAAGACCATTACATGATCTTTCATGCTTTTGTTCTGTTCTCACTCTTTTGATCATGGCAAGAGGCAAAGCCCTTCAACTAAGACACTCTTTATTATATGGTTCACGAGCAAGAATACATCGGGGGTGACACAAAGAAAAACTCAAGACTAAATCACTAAGACTTTTAAACTATTAGAGAAAGAGAAAACTGAAAAGGAAAACTAAAACAAAGGTAAAGGCAAAAGATGTGATGGTGATACGATACCGGGGCAACTCCCCCAAGCTTGGCACAAGCCAAGGGGATTGCCCATACCAATTCTTAGTTGTCTTCCTTTGGTGGTGATGGTGGAGTTGTTGCAGTCTTTGACTCCAAGAGGGCCATTAATCTTTGATTTATACCTTGGAGATCTGCGACATTGTGTTCCAACAAAACAACTTCACGAGTAAGACAAGTATTGCGAGCACGAGTTGTTTCACAAAACCTCAAGAGCTCAATCAAAGATGGAGACAGTAGGTGGAAGTAAGGTTGGAGGAAATCCACTTCTTCAACTTCTTCCTTGTTGAGCACAGATTGCACCTCGTCCCATTCCTGATCCTTCAACTTAGCTTTGCCCTTTGTTTCTTTAGGTAGCCTTTCCTTAGCCTCCATGACCTCCATCCTTTTCAGATCAGCATGAACTTCTCCATAGATTTGACGGCGGTTGTTCTCCCCCACATATTCCCGAGAAGACATCTTCACATAGATCTGCGGCAGAAAAAAGGCTCGAAACGAAAAACAGAGGAAATCTGCGTGATGCAGGGGTCAGACCAAACATGAGTATATATAATGATTTTTTCCAGACAAGAAGGAGTCCCCTGCACGAAAACGAAGTCCGGGAGGCGCACGAGGTGTCCATAAGCCCTCACGGCACGGCCTGGGGGTGGGCCCGCGCCGTGCAGGCTTGTCGCCTCCTCGCACATTTTCTAGACTAATTCCAATTTTTGTATTTTTTCAAATATTCCAAAACGGAGAAAACTTCCTATTGGAAAAGTTTTGGACTCTATTTTCTTACCGAATCACATACCTCTTCATTTTCGGAGTCTGAAACAGGCTGATAAATGTCCCTTAGGTATTCTTCCGGAGTTATGGTATTGATGATATTGCTTTCAACATTTATGGGAGTACCTGAGATATAATGCTTGATTCTCTGCCGATTTACCACTCTCGGACAATTATCTTCCGTGTTGTTGATCTTGATAGTACCGGAAAGATATACTTCCTCAACAACGTAGGGACCTTCCCATTTGGAGAGAAGCTTGCGTGCAAAGAATCTTAAACGAGAGTTATATAGCAAGACATAATCACCTACATTGAACTGATGCTTTTGTATCCTCTTATCATGCCACCTCTTAACCTTCTCTTTGAACAACTTGGCATTTTCATATGCCTGAGTTCTCCATTCATCAAGCGAGCTGATGTCAAATAACCTCTTCTCACCGGCAAGTTTGAAATCAAAGTTGAGCTCTTTGATTGCCCAATAAGCTTTATGCTCTAACTCAAGAGGTAAGTGACATGCTTTCCCATACACCATTTTGTACGGAGACATGCCCATGGGATTCTTATAGGCAGTCCTATAAGCCGATAGTGCAGCATCGAGCTTCTTAGACCAATTCTTTCTAGACCTGTTTATGGTCTTTTGAAGAATTAGTTTGATCTCTCTATTACTTAGCTCTACTTGACCACTGGACCGAGGGTGATAGGGAGACGCAATTCTATGGTTGACATCGTACTTAGCAAGCGTTTTACGGAAAGCACCATGAATGAAGTCTGAACCACCATCGGTCATTAGATATCTAGGGACTCCAAATCTAGGGAAGATAACTTCTTTCAGCATCTTGATAGAGGTGTTGTGATCAGCACTACTAGTGGGGATAGCTTCTACCCACTTAGTGACGTAGTCAACAACAACTAGGATGTGAGTATACCCATTGGATTTTGGAAAAGGTCCCATATAATCAAAGCCCCAAACATCAAATGGTTCAATGACAAGTGAATAGTTCATAGGCATTTCTTGACGTTTGCTAATACTACCTATTCTTTGACATTCCTCACAAGACAAGACAAACTTACGGGCATCCTTGAAGAGAGTGGGCCAATAGAAACCTGATTGCAATACCTTGTGTGTAGTTCTATCTCCCGCATGGTGTCCTCCGTAGGCCTCGGAGTGAAACTTCTGTAGTATCTCTCCCTGTTCGTGTTCAGGTACACAACGTCTAATAACACCATATACTCCTTCCTTATAAAGGTGAGGATCATTGTTGGGGATATTATCTATTGATAACCCGTCCTAGTTGGGCCGGGTCACCACATCTGGGGATTCATCTAAAATATGGTTCGGGCCTTGGCCTGACAGGACCGAAGGTTGTATGGCGGCTCACAACTTCCGGAAGGAGTCTACGACGGGGAAGGTCTCCAAGCTTTGGAAAAGTGGCGACTTAGAGATCGTAAGAGTCACGGTTTGTAGAAAGGAAAGTACCCTTGTAAACCCGAGGGACTCGACCTGTATATAAAGGCGAGTCCCCAGGAAGAAGATAGTAGGTTAGAAATCATCGAGTGCTAGGTCTGGCGAGTTACGCCCTCCTTGTAATTGAAACTCCATCAATACAACACAAAGCAGGACGTAGGCTTTTGCCTCCTCACGAGGGGCCGAACCTGGGTAAATTGCCGTCTCACTCCCGTTCAACCCCTTTGAGTCGCCACCAAGGTGCGATGGCTCCAATACTAAGTCCTTTCACGAGGACATCTGCCGTGACAAAACCAGGACAGTTGGCGCCCACCGTGGGGCCTGCGCACGATGGAGTTGAGTTCTCAAAGGGAGCCCTACCAGGGTTCAGGAGCTACGCGACGGGGATCATGACTCGGAGCCGCCGTGGGAAGTACTACATCAACAACCTGCTACGGGGGCCCGAGGCGGATTCGATCGAATCTGGTTACAGGGTCCCATTCGGCAAGATCAGCGTCTTCATCGGCATGATTGGATCGTCCGTGCCTGAGCCAGACATCTCCTCCGACATCGTCGAGCCGGCCAGGTACGTCCGCCCGGTGGGGACGCCAGATCTAACTCGCCCAGTCTTTGTTGGATTCACGCAGGGATCTGAGGAACGAGAACACTCAGCGACCCAGGAAACCACGCCGGTCAACACTGATGACGAATCGTCCATGGGCGATTCAGATTCAATCCAGTCTGTACATGGGGATTGTCTTGGGGGCTTGTCGCTGGCCATGGACCCCGAAGTCCTTGACCGAACCCGCCGTCAGATCGCCGTTTACATGGATGGGGCGACTCAACCCTCGCCAAACCCGGCAGGTGGAGATGGAACTGGCGAGACATCTAGAAGCCCGGCCACTGCCTTGGTGGAATTAGCAGCGGAAATTACAAGGCTCATGGCGACCCCCATCACACCGAAAAACCAGGAGGCAGTAAACACGGAATTGACGAAGCTAAGAGAAGCAATGGCAAAGGCTCAACGGGATGCCGATGTGGAGTCCGCCAGGATCGAGACCCGGCAAGCTCAAATTACCGCTGAGATAACTCGCTTGAATACTGATAACTGGCGACTCAAAAGGCACCAGCGCGCATCTGACGTCGTCCATCAGCGGAGGCACCAGGGTCGCATGCCCCCTGATTTCAACCCGACCCGCCTGTTCGACACTTCACGAACTCCCGGGACGGGAGCCGCCCCGGGGGGAGGACCGGGCCAGCCGCCTAACCCGCCAGTCCAACCAGTTGTGGATCGCGTCCCCCCATTCCGGACACCTCAAGGTCACTTTTCCAACCCGGTGGACAACGTTCTTGCTGCAACTCGCCATTTGGAATCTCTTCCTATTCACGGCAATACTCCTGCCGAGATAGAGGCGAGGAACGCCATTGAGATGTTGAAGACGGCGGTGGTTCAAAACGCCCAGTTCTCACATAGCCTAGATAGGCTGCACTCCACTCCCCAGGCAAGCCGCACCAGGAGTTGGCCAGAAGACCAGCCCGCTGTAAACAGCGGACCGCGGCTCATCTCCCAAGACAACCTGCGTGATCATCAATACCCGCCAGGCCGGGATCTCCCGGACATCCAAGTCGCCCCAGCCCCTCTTGTCGGGAGCGGCGGACGAGTGGGGGTGCCGTGCTTGGCCCCCGCCCTTCGCAACGAACGAATGCCCAAGGATTTTAAAGGACCAAGAAAGGTGCCTAACTACAGTCCGGACCTTGAGCCGACGTCATGGGTGGAGAGTTAAGAAATCGCCATGGACATGCTCGACGTAAACGAAGCAGTTTGCACCAGATACTTCACAATGATGCTCGAAGGGACAGCGCGTACTTGGTTAAAAAACTTACCCCCCAACTCCATCTAGAACTGGGCTGAATTGAAAGAGCGCTTCATCAAAAACTTCCGAGGAACCTGCAAACGTCCAATGACGATTGTCGATCTACAACACTGCGTTCAGCGCCCCGATGAGTCGGCCCACCACTGGTCACGGCGGTGTCGCGGAAATCATTCACTCATCAGATGGTATTACGGCGGCTCAGGTTGTGCTGATCCTCGAGCAGAATTGCCACTACGAACCGCTGGTACAGAAATTGGGGCGACTCAAACGAAAGGTCGAAGACATGGGGGAGCTAATGGATACCCTCACTAGGTACGCTGAGGCAGATGACACCAAAGATCCCGGAGAGGATGGTAAAGCTAACTCGCCAAGGAAGGGCGAGTCATCCAAAAATCATACCCGGTTCCAGGGACGCGCCCGCCACAATCAGGGAGCGAATAGCAAGAGAAGGCAGCAGGAAGAACCTTCGGATTTAGTCGCCAATACCAACACCAACAATGGTAACCAGCGCCAGAAGAAAGGCAGGGGATACAGTGGTAAAAAGCCGCGCAACTATGAAGAGTTACTCAAGGGCCCCTGCCCACACCACGCCATGGCAGACGGACCGACGACTCATTCCTGGGAGAATTGTTACGTGATGCGGGAGTTTCGGGCGGAGGCGATCAAAAAGGGCCAAAGTGGTGACCCGGACCAACGGCAGGAACAGTTCGGTGCACCCAACCAACGTCAGAATCCCTTCGACGGTTTTCCCGAACCGGGGGCTCAGGGTGGCTCGCAGCCGAGCAGCGACCAGTATCCGGTGCATCACGAGCGACGGTATAACCCGCCCGGAGTTTTTCAGCAACCACCCCCACAGGGGGCTTCGCAGGGCCAGGCTGACAACGGCGGCTTCCGCAACAACCCCAAATAGTTAAGCAATGGGCGGTACCACGTTTTCACCACCAATGCTTGCAGGCGTGATAAAAAGGCGAGTCACCGGGCGTACAGTGTGTCTGAGCCGACACTCCCCAGATACCTCCACTGGTCGAGCAGACCATATCATGGAGTAGGGAGGATCATCTGCCAAGAGTTGACAATCCCGACGACCTAGCGTTGGTCGTGGCTCCCCAAGTTGGGGGGGGGGTATACCTTGTCGAAAGTACTAATGGATGGTGGCAGCAGCATCAATATTTTGTATTTTGACACTTTCCAAAGGATGAACCTATTGGAAAAAGATTTGATGCCTTCAACGACGGTATTCCACGGAATCGTCCCAGGCAAATTGGCGTACCCCATAGGCCGAGTCAGACTCACAGTTGCATTTGGAACAGCATCTAACTACAGGAGTGAGTCGCTGATGTTTGAGGTGGTCAAATTGAAAAGCCCCTACCATGCGCTGTTTGGGCGGCCGGCTTACGCCCGGTTCATGGCTCACCCATGTTATGTTTACCTTAAACTCAAGATGCCTGGTCCTAAAGGACCCATCACGGTTGACGGTGATAGAAGGATTGCAAGGGAATGTGAAGAAGGGGACGCGGCTTACGCAGAAGTCGCCTGCGCTCCAGAGGAGCTCAAATATCATCGGGCCAATGTTGATTCGGCAGACATGTCGCCCTTAAAAAAGCCAACGATAGATGCTGAGCCGCCCCTCATGTTCAAACCAATAGATGACACTAAAACGGTTGATTTCGTTCCTGGTGACTCAACCAAGCAGTTCACCATTGGGATGGGTCTGGATCCCAAATAGGAAAGCACGCTCATCGAATTCATCCGTGAGAATTGGGACATCTTCGCATGGAAGCCTTCTGACATGCCTGGTGTGCCGAGAGAATTCGCTGAGCACCATTTTAATGTTGACCCAAAGGCAAAACCTATCCAGCAGTATCTTCGTAGGTTTAACGAGGAACGACGCAAGGCAATCGGGGAAGAGGTTGCCCGTCTCTTGGCCGCCGGATTCACCGTAGAAGTTTTTCACCCCAAATGGTTGGCTAACCCGGCTTGGTGCTAAAAAAGAATGGTACCTTTAGTATGTGCATTGATTACACGGACCTCAACAGAGCTTGTCCAAAAGATCCTTTCGCTCTTCCCCGCATCGACCAGATTATTGACTCGGTGGCGGGATGCGAACGTTTGTGCTTCTTGGATGCCTACTCTGGATATCACTAGATCAAGATGGCCGTGGAGGATCAAGAGAAAACAACTTTTATAACCCCCTTTGGGGCTTTTTGCTATGTGTCCATGCCATTTGGACTCAAGAGTGCAGTGGCGACTTATCAGCGCTGCATCCAGAATTGCCTCCGTAGCCAAATCGGACACAACGTCCACGCCTATGTCGACGACATTGTGATTAAAACCCGCCAGGGAGAGACGCTATTGGAAGATCTCAAGGAAACTTTTGATAATCTGCGGGTATATCAGATGAAGCTAAATCCCACCAAGTGTGTTTTTGGTGTTCCTGCAGGAAAATTGTTGGGCTTCCTGGTGTCTGAGCGTGGCATCGAAGCTAACCGAGACAAAATCGAAGCAGTTACTTCCCTTGGGAAGCCATCAAATGTTAACCAAGTCCAACGGATGGCGGCCTTAAGTCGCTTCATAAGCCACCTGGGAGAAAAGGCGATTCCCCTTTATCAATTGCTAAAGAAATCTGACCATTTTGTTTGGACAGATGAAGCTGATAAAGCTTTCGAAGCCTTGAAACGACAACTGGTCAACCCGCTGGTCTTGGCCGCCCCGACTGAGAAAGAGCCCATACTTTTGTATATTGCGGCAAACTCCAAAGCAGTAAGTGTGGCGGTGGTCGTTGAAAGGAAGGGGGTAGGAAAGGAATACCCAGTGCAGCGCCCGGTGTATTTTATCAGCGAAGTGCTAACTCTTTCCAAGCAACGGTACCCACATTGACAGAAATTAGTATATGGGGTGTTTATGGCGAGTCGGAAGCTTAAACATTATTTTCAAGAACATCCCATCACAGTGGTTAGTTCCGCCCCCCTCGGGGACATCATCCAGAATCGGGAGGCAACAGGGCGGATTGCCAAGTGGGCGATTGAACTTGGGCCGCATCACGTACGATACACCCCTCGCACGGCCATCAAATCTCAAGCCTTGGTTGATTTCGTCAATGATTGGACCGAGTTACAGGCCCCGGAAGACAGGCCTGATCTTACATACTGGACTATTTAGTTTGACGGATCCAGACAGTTGGAAGGCTTGGGGGCTGGTGTGGTACTAGTATCCCCTCAAGGAGACAAATTCTGTTATGTCCTCCGACTCATGTTTCCGTGCACCAACAATGCTGCAGAATACGACGCTTTACTTCACGGCCTACGACTCGCCAAGGAGATGAACCTTACGCGGGTCAGATGTTTTGGCGACTCTGATCTGGTGGCTCAGCAAGTTTCAGGCACTTGGGATTCTCGAGACCCCGTGATGGCGGCTTACAGGAGGGCTGTGTCCGATGTGGCAGGTCATTTCCATGGCTATCAGGTTGATCACATTGACCGGCGCCTTAACGAGGCGGCTGATGCCCTTTCGCGCCTCGGCTCCAAGCGAAAGCCGGTTCCCCCAATGTTTTTCTGGATACTTTGCATAATCCCTCTGTGAGTTTGCCATCACAGGAGGAGTTGGCGATACCAGATCCCGAGTCTCAGTTCGTGGCGGCTCTCCACGTTATGCCGGATTGGGTTCTTCCTTATCTGGCCTATCTCGCCCGAGGCGAGTTACCAACAGATGAAGTTTTAGCCCGCCAAATTGTTCAGGGAAGCAAATCCATGGTGATCATCAACGGCGAATTATATAAGCGAAGTACCTCCAGGGTTTTTCAACGATGTGTTTCCTCCGAAGAAGGGTGCATAATTCTAAATGACATTCATTCCGGAGATTGTGGGCTTCACGCCGGGTCACGTTCTTTGGTTTCAAAGGCGTTCCGTCATGGTTTCTTTTGGTTGACGGCTCATGCAGATGTAGAGGAGATAGTTTGTCGATGCGATGGATGCCAGCGTTATGGGCGACAGGCTCATGTGCCGGCTCAAGAACTAAGGATGATTCCCATCACTTGGCCTTTTGCGGTCTGGGGGTTGGACATGGTTGGCCCCTTTAAAATGTCATCCAACAAGAAAACCCATTTGCTCGTGGCGGTTGATAAATTCACCAAGTGGGTTGAGGCAGAGCCTGTTGGAGCTTGCAATGCGGAGACGGCGGTCAAATTCTTGAAAAAATTGATTTTCTGGTTTGGATATCCGCACAGTATCATTACTGACAATGGCACTAATCTGTCTCAAGGGGCGATGCAGGAGTTTTGCCGTCGAGAGCATATCCGGCTTGATGTTTCTGCGGTTGCTCACCCACAATCTAATGGACACGCGGAGCGGGCGAACCAGGAAGTTTTACGGGGAATCAAGCCCCGACTCATGGTTCCCTTGGAAAGAACCCCGGGATGTTGGGTTGAGGAGTTGCCTTCAGTGCTATGGAGCATCCGGACCACCCCGAACCGGTCCACGGGTTTTACCCCTTTCTTTCTGGTCTATGGAGCAGAAGCTGTTCCTTCCACTGACATAAGGCATGACTCGCCTAGAGTCGCCGCTTATGCGGAACATGACAATGAATTGGCGCGTGAAGACTCTTTGGATACCTTAGAAGAGGCGCGTGATGTGGCTACAGCCCGATCGACCATTTATCAACAGGACTTACGGCGTTATCACAACCGCCGGGTTAAGAGCCGAACCTTTCAGGAAGGCGACTTAGTGCTTTGGCTGATACAAGATCGCGCTGGCATGCATAAGTTATCACCACCATGGGAAGGACCGTTCGTCGTCAGCAAAAATCTTCACAACGGGTCTTACTATCTGGTGGATCTCCGGCCTAACCGGCCAACCACGGAGGCTGAGTCGACTCGCCCCTGGAATATTGCCCACTTGCGGCCTTATTACACTTGAGCTCTTAAGCTCTACATTTTGTAAGTTTTTCATTTCTTATAAAGCAATAAAATTAAACACTGACCGACTTGGGGGCTTTCCTCTCATTGAGATCAATTTTATTACCCATTTGGCCTGCGAAAAGTTACTGCATTACAAATGGTTATACTGGACTGTGTGTTGGCCGAATCGCCATATGGACCCATGAACTCTTGGCGAGTTATTCCTCTAATGGACCCTGAACTTGCTTTCGTTAAAACATGTCTGGTACTGGCAAGCGCCTCACATGGAAAATAGAGAGACCATTGCTTCATTGAACTGAACTTCACTGAAGCTTGACTTGTTCCTGATCAGTCGGTCTAAATGCTTGGGCTTTTGATACAAAGGTCTCCCTTGGGTGGCGCTTGAGCTTGGTTGACTCGCCCTATCCTGTCGCAACCTTATGAGCCGACAAAATTATTATCTTGGGTGGCGCTTGAGCTTGTTTGACTCGCCCTATCCTGTCGCGACCTTATGAGCCGACGAAATTATTATCTTGGGTGGCGCTTGAGCTTGTTTGACTCGCCCTATCCTGTTGCGACCTTATGAGCCGACAAAATTATTATCTTGGGTGGCGCTTGAGCTTGTTTGACTCGCCCTATCCTGTCGCGACCTTATGAGCCGACAAAATTATTATCTTGGGTGGCGCTTGAGCTTGTTTGACTCGCCCTATCCTGTCGCGACCTTATGAGCCGACGAAATTATTATTTTGTGTGGCGCTTGAGCTTGTTTGACTCGCCCTATCCCGTCGCGACCTTATGAGCCGACGAAGTTGCTATTTTTTCCCTCCCTGGCACCGCCACAAGGTTTTTCAGACTTTTTTTGACTCGCCTCAAGTATTTTGGGACGACTGCTATTTGTTATCACCCATTACTCACTAAGATGGTTTGATATATGTTTTCAAGCCTATAACAGGTTGATGATCAAAATCACTATAGCCATGACAGATTAAGCATCATAAAAAAAGCCTCAATGGCGGGTCAAGTATTATGATAAAAAGCCTCAAACGGCGGATCAAGCATTTCAAAACGCCTTAAGGGCGACATAAGGATTTTTTAAGGTGTCATAGAAGCAGTTTTGATTCCTAAAGAGACCTATTACATGGCTCTCATGGCCAAATCAATGAAATTTTATTCTGCTGGTGCCCTTGGATCAGCCTGCTGCGAGCTTTGGCCGACCTCAATTTGCAAGTCGCCCAGTACCCAGTTACACTTGGACAATGCGGCAAATTCATCTTCATCGGTCAGGACTGATGAGAGATCCGCGTCCAAGTCAAAAGGATTCTTGGGTCGACGCGGAGTTAAGCTGGTCGTCACAAAGGTTGGTGGGTTAACCTTCTTGTTCTTGTTGTCATAGGCGGCTTGGTATTTTGATAAGTCCAGGCTTGCAGCAAGCTGAGTCGCCGCCAAGCGAGAGTCCTTGACAACACACTGATAGTCCTCTTCGGCGAATTCTGATCCATCATCCTTGAGTTGATGAAAGCCCGCCGCTACTTCTTCTGGGTTTATCTCTGGAGCATATGCTAAGCACCGACTCAGTGTAGTCAGCGCCCCTTTGCGGGCGGCTGACCGCGTTAACTCGCCAATTTGGGGAGGAAGAGTGTATAAGCAGCCAAGCATCTTCTTTATTGATGTTATAGGTTCCTTGGCGCCCATCACCGCTTTCACAGTCAGTAAACTCCCGGTATATAGCTGCTCCGTCAGCGTGTAAATCACCTTCAGCGTCAGGACGCAATCATCGTGAAGGTTGGCGGCTCTCGGACCTGTATAAGGGGTAATGATAATCAGCGACTTAGATAAAAGTTATTTGTTTACAAAGGTCAACAGTTGATTTTTACCAAAGACGGCTTGCGCCATGTTTGAGATATGTCGCTTTAAGCCGGACAGTTCCTTTTGCACAGTATCCAACTTGGCTTCATCCTTTTCTGCTCGCTTTGTTAAAACATCTTGATCAGCTTGAGCCCTTTTTAAGTCGGCTTTTAGCTTTTCCATCTCACATAAGACCAGTTGATACTTCTCCTCTAATTTGGCCCGGGCATCCTGCTGATCAGATAAGTTTTTCTTCAAGTTGGCAAGTGCTGATTCAGTTTGGATAAGAGATTCCTGTTGAAGCATTTGTTAAGGGGCAAGTCTCAGAATTATTGCAAGCAACATCCCTCACACTTGGGGCCTAATGTATAATTTTTTCAGACAAAATTATACAGCATCAAGACCTGGCTCATCTTTTTACTGATGGCCCGGCCCTTGGGGGTTACAGATGGAAAGTTTTTCAAATCATCAAGACCCGGCTCATCTTTTTACTGATGACCCGACCTATGGGGGTTACAGGTCGTAAGTTTTTCAAATCATCAAGACCCGGCTCATCTTTTTACTGATGACCCGGCCCTTGGGGGTTACAGGTCGAAAGTCTTTCAAATCATTAAGATCCGGCTCATCTTTTTTACTGATTACCCCGCCCTTGGGGGTTAATGGGGATAATAAAGTGTACAACAAAACGTACCTCATGTTTGTTTTTCAGCATCCAAAGCAGGCTCTTCTCCATCTCATAACTCGCCTCCAAGCGACTTGCAAAGCCAGAGCAAAGTTCTTTGAATTCCAGATGTTCATATTGAGAGAGCTTAGCCTTGGAGAGTTCATGCTCAGGAATAGTTTGAGCTGATGATGATACATGCTTCGATAAAACCACTGTGGCCGGTTTAGAGAAGCTAGTTCCGGTGATAATTACAGCGTCCGGGTCTTCTGCTGTGGTCAATGGACTTGGCGGGTTAGGTGCATCCATGGTTTCCTTGGGAGAGCTGGGGAGATCCACTTGATCTTCAGGTTTGTCTTGGTCCGGGTTATCTTGGATTGGTGCCGACTTTTCGATAGGCTCCGAAATTGTGATGGGAGTTGACCCGGCAATTTTTCTTTTCTTCACCTGTGTCCTGAAAGGAGAAGGGGGTGCGTTTAAAGGACTGAAAATTTATCACCATCAGACTAAAAGTATATATTATCGAAAGATTTACCCAGGGACACGGATCATAGGTGGAAGTGCCGACATTACTGAGTCGCCAGATGTAGGAGGGGAATTCTACAGAAGTTGTACTTCGAAGATATAAGCAAGTTACAAATACGATCCAAAAAGACCTGAAGAAGTGTTGTTAAAGGATACCTCATTTGGCCTTTTCTTGTTCCTTGTTGGTAAACCGGACACCAGATCGCCATAATGACTTCGGGTTTTCCGATTTGAAGTGTGTTGTGCTTTCTTCAGAAGAAAATTTGGGTCCAAACAAGCATTTGGGTGTGAGAGGGGAACTTTCCCACAAATTCGCCTGGCCGGCTTAGGTGGAGAAGGAGATGAATCGGAGGAAATAGAAATTACCTCTACGGAATCCTCCTGGCTTTCGTTGTCTTCATTCTACTCAAGAGAAGCAAAGGTGTAAATACAAAGTTATCAGTAATGGATGGCGAGTTAAAAAAAGTATAGGTTTCTTACCTCCGAAGGTGCATCGCCGACTTGGGATTTATCGGCCTCAGATGGTTCGGTAACAGCAGCTTTGCCCTTGCCCTTGGTTTTCTTCTTTGGAGGGGACCTAGCTTGCTTCATGGCTGACTTTTTTGGCCTCTTGGACCAAAATTTATCACCTTTCTGAAATGGCATATTTTATAAGAGGTCATATTTCGAATAAGACATAAGAAGTAAAAGACAAAAGGCGGGTTAAAGTTGTTTACCTTAGGTGCCAGGTTAATCTTTCAGAAAGGTTTGAGACCTATTTGGCCGCATTTTCCCGCGAGCTCGCCGGTCAGCTTCTTGATGATGGTGACAATGTCACTTTCCGTCAGAGCCGTGTGGAAGTAGCACTGAGGATGATCTAGGGTGCCATCGAATTCACACATTAACCCGTCCCGGCGACTTAAAGGGAGGATGCGCCATTCGACCCAGCAGCGGATCAAGTCAACTCCAGTAAGGCCGTTGTTCGTCAAAGATCTTAACTCGGACAATACTGGGATAAAATCTGACTCCTCCTCTTCGGTGAGCTTGTCTGGGAGTTTGAAATTCGTTGGAAGACGATCTTCCCTATAACCCAGAAGTTTGTTTTCGCCCTCAGGCGAGGTCTCTTGACAATAGAACCAAGACTCGCCCCAGCCTTTGGGGTGGCTTGGCATGGCGAGTGACGGAAATGGGCTATCCCTGCGGTGTTGAGCATTTACACCACCAAGCTCCAGGCTGGGGCCATTGCGAAATTCTGTTTGGCGATTTAAGTGGAAGAAGTACTAGAATAAGGGAACTGAGGGTTCCATCCTCAGATAAGCCTCACAAAACACCTGGAACTGGCATAGGTTGCTTATCGAGTTGGGCCCTAGATCTTGGAGGCGGACATTCATAAAGGCCATGGCGTCTCTGAGGAACTTCGATCCAGGCGGCTTAAAACCCCGCTCAAGGTGTTCAACAAAAACAACTATCTCCCCTTCTTTGGGATTGGGGATTTCTTCTCCTAACTCGGTGCGCCAACCGATAACATCCTGAGGGTCCAAGTTTCCCGTTTTCACATAATCCTCTAGTATGGCATCATTAACCTTGGTGGGGAGCCAGTCACTTTTGAAAACAGCGGCCTTGCTACAAAGGGATAAAATTACGGGTGAATTGACACGCCAAAACATTTACTGAAAGAGGTAAAGCAATTTCATTTGACTCGCCAAATAATTTGCCCGCTGGCTGAGGAAATTTTTTGATCCGCCAACGAAGGCCCGGGTTAGGTTGCCATGGCGACTTACGAAACTTTTGCTACTTAGAGGAGCGGTGTTTCAAGGCATCAGTGGTACTTATCCAAAAATGGTGAAGTATGAGACTACAAACAGTTTTTACATAACAAGCGGTAGATTATGGATCTACTGGGCAGATAGAAATGAACTCGGAAAATGGCTGGATATAGCAACCTGCGACTAAGATGGGACAACGCTGTTGATTTGGTGAGGCCCTATTATAAATGTGCAAGTAGAGGCCGAACAGATAAAGGTATCAAAGACATTGATTTTCTCGTCATCATCGCCGCCAATTAATCGGGAACAAATAAAATCTATTCGGGAAGCACCAAGAACGCGATAGTGATGAGCTTCGAAAAGGAACTGGGATCTGCTCTTGAATGACAGAAACCTAACCTGGTGGATTCGGCTGGAGATGGTCGATGGCGATGAAGGCTTTCGGACGGGCGCAAAAACCTCGGGCGGCGACGAAGTGTTTGGCGACGACGAGGCGGTCGATGGCGGTGAACTTCTCAGTCACGGCGAAGGGCTTGACGGCGGCGAAGTCCTCGGGCGGCACCAAGGTTTTCGGACGACGACGAGGTCCTCAGGTGGTGGCGGAGCTCTCGGAAGACGATGAGGGTTTTTCGCTGCGGTAATGGGGAGAAGAGGGGCGACATGACTCGTAGGTGGAATGCGACCAGTCCCTTCCTCCCGCCTATTTAACAGGACAGGCGCTAGAATCGAGGCGCCTCGAGCGGGAACCACCAAAAGATAAAGATTCGCCATGATGGCGCCCCAAAAATTTTGGGATAACGATATCGAAGGATCCGTTGGGGATTACGTCATTATCTTTTCCGAAATCCAAGGGATAATAAGGTACCAAGAAGAAATGGTTTGGCGACTCAAGTTTTCCCGCGACAGATGGCGGGTTAAGCTCATGGCGTATAAAAGGGAATGGAAATGAATAGCCCTTAATTGAGTAAGGATATTGGCGTGAAGAAAATTCAAGTCAATCTGGGGCCTAATGTTGGGGATATTATCTATTGATAACCCGCCCTAGTTGGGCCGAGTCACCAAATCTGGCCATTCATCTAAAATATGGTTCGTGCCTTGGCCTGACAGTACCGAAGGTTGTATGGCGGTTCACAACTTCCGGAAGGAGTCTACGATGGGGAAGGTCTCCAAGCTTTGGAAAAGTGGTGACTTAGAGATCGTAAGAGTCACGGTTTGTAGAAAGGAAAGTACCCTTGTAAACCCTAGGGACTCGACCTGTATATAAAGGTGAGTCCCAGGGAAGAAGAGGGTAGGTTAGAAATCATCGAGTGCTAGGTCTGGCGAGTTACGCCCTCATTGTAATCGAAACTCCATCAATAAAACACAAAGCAGGACGTGGGCTTTTACCTCCTCACAAGGGGACGAACCTGGGTAAATCGCCGTCTCACTCGCGTTCAACCCCTTTGAGTCGCCACCAAGGTGCGATGGCTCCAATACTAAGTCCTTTCACGAGGACATCTGCCGTGACAAAACCACAACAATCATCCCAAAAGTAGTGTCTCAAGTCAAAGAAGAACTTCTTCTTTTGCTGGTACGTGAAACTAGGTGGTATGTATTTGGCAACGATATAGTTTGCATAATCAGCATACCACGGTGCACTACTTGAAGCATTGATGACATTCAGTTGCTCATCGGGAAAGCTATCATCAATAGGCTGTGGGTCATCAAGAACGTTCTCCAACCTAGACAAGTTATCTCCTACTGGGTTATCAGCACCCTTTCTGTCGACAACATGCAAATCAAATTCTTGTAGCAAGAGAACCCATCTGATAAGTCTAGGTTTAGCGTCCTTCTTCTCGATGAGGTACTTAATAGCAGCATGATCAGTGTGAATAGTGACTTTGGAATCAACTATGTAAGACCTGGACTTTTCACATGCAAACACGAATGCTAAAAATTCCTTCTCCGTAGTAGCATAGTTTCTCTCGGCACTGTCTAGAGTTCTACTAGCGTAGTGAATAACATTCAACTTCTTATCAAATCTTTGCCCTAGAACAACACCAATAGCATAATCACTAGCGTCACACATGATCTCAAAAGGCAAGTTCCAATCAGGTGGTTGAACAATAGGTGCAGTTATCAAAGCCCTCTTAAGTATTTCGAAGGCTTCCTCACAATCATTGTCCAAAACAAAAGGAATATCCTTTTGCAAGAGATCGGTAAGAGGCCTAGAAATCTTAGAGAAGTCTTTAGTGAACCTTCTATAGAAACCAGCATGACCAAGGAAACTTCTTATACCTCTGATATCTGTGGGGTATGGCATTTTCTCGATTGCATCAACCTTAGCCTTATCGACTTCAATACCTCTTTCAGAAATTTTGTGTCCTAAGACGATGCCTTCATTAACCATAAAGTGGCACTTCTCCCAATTCAAGATAAGATTGGTGTCTTTACATATCTGCAAGACTCGATCAAGGTTGCTCAGGCAATCATCAAAGGAAGACCCGTAAACGGAGGTCATCCATGAAAACCTCAACAATCTTCTCTCAGAAGTCAGAGAATATAGCCATCATACATCTTTGAAATGTGGCAGGTGCATTACATAAGCCAAAAGGTACCGAAAGGGCAGGTGAAAGTGGTTTTCTCCTGATCAGATTGGGCAACTTGTATTTAGGAGAAGCCAGAATAACCGTCTAGAAAGCAGAAGTGTGTGTGTTTAGACAACCTTTCTAGCATTTGGTCGATAAAAGGCAAAGGGTAATGATCTTTCCTAGTGTCCTTATTCAACTTCCTAAAACCGATCACCATCCTATAGCCAATAATAATCCTATGTGGGATCAATTCATCCTTATCATTAGGGACAACGGTAATGCCTCCCTTCTTAGGAACGCAATGCACCAGACTCACCCAATCGCTATGAGCAACAGGATAGATGATACCCGATTCCAGGAGCTTTAGTATTTCTTTTCTCACTACTTCTTTCATCTTAGGATTCAATCTCCTTTGATGATCAGCAACTGGTTTGAAATCAGGATCAGTTTTGATCTTGTGCTGGCATAGAGTAGGACTAATGCCCTTAAGATCATCAAGAGTATATCCAATAGCAGCACGGTGCTTCCTCAGAGTTTTTAGTAACTTCTTTTCTTCATGCTCCGAGAGGCTAGCACTAATAATGACAGGATATATCTCTTTTTCATCAAGATAGGCATACTTAAGAGTATCAGGCAACTGTTTAAGCTCGAACACAGGATCACCCTTTGGTGGAGATGGATCCCCAAGCAGTTCAACAGACAAGTTATTCTTAAGGATAGGACATTGTTCTAAGACAACTCTATCTATTTCATCCCTTTCATCCATATGCATATCATTTTCATGCTCAAGCAAGTATTGCTCTAAAGGATCAGTAGGAGGCACGACAATATAGGCTAAGGCAATAGTTTCATCCCTACTAGGCAACTCCTTTGCATGAGGTTGTCTACCAAACTTAGAGAAATTGAACTCATGTGACACACCTTCAAAGCCAATAGTGAGAGTTTGTTTCTCACAATCAATATGAGCATCGACAGTATTGAGAAAATGTCTACCAAATATGATGGGACAAAAGCTATCTTGTGCGGTAGCAAGAACGAGGAAATGTGGTTTCTAATTTGCTCAGGGGTTGTAGGTGTTCTAATAGAGCCTCTATGTATCACAGTTGAAGCTTTAGAATGATCCTTTATCCTAACAGGGAAATGTGGTTTCTCAATGTAAGCACCGGGAACCACAGGATCATTATAGGCAATGACTCTCTCTTCAACTTGAGTGGTTTTAACTACATTGACTTCTAAAGGAGCATGATATTTAAACCACTTCTCTTTGGGGAGATCAATATGAGCAGCAAAGGATTCACACAATGAAGCTACTATCTCAGAGTCAAGTCCATACTTAGCACGAAAGTCACAAAACGTATTTGTCTCAACAAAGGATTTAACGCAATCAAACGTGAAATTCATACCTGATTCCTTACCTTCTTCAAGCTCCCAATCTTCAGAGTTGCATTTAATTCTCTCCAATAAATTCCACTTGAAGTAAATATCTCTCTTCATAAAAGAACCGGTACACGAAGTGTCAAGCATGGTGCGATCATCATGAGAAAGCCGAGCATAGAAGTTCTGAATGATAATTTCTCTCGAGAGCTCATGATTGGGGCATGAATATAGCATTGATTTAAGCCTCCCGCAAGCTTGACCGATGCTTTCTCTGTCACAAGGCCAAAAATTGTAAACATAATTCCAATCACGATGTACTAAATTCATAGGATAAAACTTTTGATGAGATTCCAATTTCAACCGATTGTAGTCCCATGATCCAATATCGTCACATAGCCTATACCATGTCAACTCCTTATCCTTCAAAGATAAAGGAAAGACATTCTTCTTAACCTCATCCTTGGGCACACCTTGTAGCGACCCGACTCAAAACGAGTCAAGCCTCTGTGTATCTGTGCCATCCCTGGATTAGTATGCTGACACACACAGTACATCAATGTATATATCAAAGTGCAATCACATGTAAATAGCATAAAACTGATATATACCTTAAATATCTCAGCGGAAGCAGTCAAGGGAGTGGAGTCCCAATAAACACCAACGGCAAGTTGACTGTAGACCGTAACCCTGAATCGTACTCTTACTCGTCGAAGAAAAATATCTGCAACATAAGACGTTGCAGCCGTGTAGGTCAGCATATTGAATATGCCGGCAAGTCACATAAGAGAGGGGTGAAAAGCAATCATCTATACTATATGCATATATGGCAGGTGGGGCTATAAGTTTTTAGCGAAAAGCAAGTTTTCTCCTACATCAAGAGAGGGCTAAAAGCAAAATGTTACTACATTGTTGGTTGTTAACGAGATGGTTCCACCAACCAATTCTCATACCCATGTTGTCATTAATACCCACATCAATATTATTATTTGTGTTGAGAATTTCAGATAACTTCAGTTCCTTTGGCTCAAGTTGTCCATGACCGTGGACACGGCTAATCGATTAGGTTTGAGTACTCTGCATAGTTTTGCACACGTTCCCCACAAGATTTGATCGCCTCCGAGTATGTCCTCGCACTTCAGGGTGTTTGAAGAACGGATGATCAAAACATGGTATTTCAACGGGTCCCTCTGAATCCCTGTCGTTGCCATCCATTCCTACCGTTCTTCTACATCTGCTAGCACCGCCTGTCCAGAGTCGCCGCATTGTCCAACCAAGCCAGAGCCCATAATGACTTGTGGCTGTGCAGGTAAGCCTTGGGTCTTGAAAATATCCGTCCGTCTCTTTGAGCCTGGGTGAAGCTTTCCGCAGGATGTCATGGCCTCTCCAGCATCCTGCGTCATCCACTGGGTTCTCCAGGGAGCCGATCAACCGTCCTTCACCTAGAGTTGCATTGCGTCCGATGTCTTGAAAATCTTGTCTTAACCGGTCTTGATTATTTAATCTACCTCGCATCACTCGTGTTATGCACTCAACCGAAATCCCGTCTACTCAAGCATAGGAATATGAACTTTGTCGTCCCGGGGCCAAGTATCGGGGTTGTTGGGTGCCTACCACATGATACTACAATAGGTAACGATAATTTCCAAGTACATAATCAGCATGCAATTGGGCATAGGATGGTAGAACTACGATGCATAAAATATAGGTGATACATGATCAAATGACTTGCCTGGTGATGTTGATGAAGAAGAATTATCGTTCTCGAGAAATAACTTGACAGACTATTCATCACTCTCCGATGAAATCTATATAACAAACATATCATTCACATAAGCACTCATACTAGCAATCATTCTAGCAATCAAAACAAAAGAGAGAGCGAATAAGAATCCGAAAGAAACTTCAACTAAAACTAGGAGTCTTCTACTACATCAAACACTAAATAGTTTTTTTTGTTCTAACTGAAAATAAAACATTAAATAACAGAGAACTAAGATATAAATTTAACCAAGATAAAATAAAGTATTTTACATAAAACTATTTTGGAAGTATTTTCAAATGGGAGTTGAAACAGTAGAGAAATCAATTGCAAGTTATTAGAGCACTAGAATTGATTTCATGATAACAAATGAAATAAAAATAGAAACTTGTTGAGAACCTACTGTTTAACTAACAGAAACTAAACATAAACTTTCTGAAATATAAAAGAAATTAATTTAAAAACAATTATAGAAAAAGAAATAGCCATAATCCTAAAAGAACTAAAACAGAATCTGTTTTGGTAAAAACCCCAAGTAAATATTAAAAAAAAACTGAAACTGAAACTACTGAAAGATATGATCAATAGGAAGCAGCAGCAAAAAGAATCAAATTAAAAGCTATTTTTAAACTCCCGGAATAAGCAAAACAAGCTTTAATTCAAATCTTATCTAACTCCATTTTTATAAATCCAAATATAGACAAATTATATATCTACAGAAACTGCATAACATTTGTGATACAACGCAAAAAGAATCATCTAATTTGGAGTTACAGACTAATAGATATGAATTTTCTAAGATTGCAATTTTCTGAAAAAACTGCAATACGGGATTTCGTGGATCTCACCATAGGTGACACAGAGGAAGAACTCCAGCGAGGTAGCTGCTCCGGCGAGGTGGGGAGGTCGCCGGCGGGGTGGGGAATCGGCGGAGGAGTAGCACGGACCGGGGTGGGGCGCTGGAGAGGCTCGGCAGGGGTGATGGGGAAGCGCCACGAGACCTACTGTACTCCGTTCTTGACAAGAAGATGAGGATGGTGGCGCCGTGGCTACGAGCATGGGAACGAGGCGTTTCTCGAGGGGAATGGAACGAGGAGGACGAGGGGATCCTTTATAGGTGGCGAGGAGGTGCTGGGAGGGAAGGAGATTCGTGAATTCCGGAAGGGGAGGATCTCTTGGTTCCTGCCATGGAAGTTCCTGGTAACGTGAATGACTAGAGGAAGGAGAAGATACTAAACGGGCCAGATTTGGAAACTCCTTAATGGGCCAGCTCTTTATTTCCTATTAAACGCGATTTCTTTCCTTTCTCAAAACTAGGAAACTAAAACGATAAAAGGGAAATCAAATCAATTCGGAATATAGAGTTTCTGTATACTAAAATTATCAGAAAAATAAAATCTAAATGATGGGCATTTTTTTCCTCGGCCAAAATAAAAACTTAAAAAAATGTTTTTCCAAAAAATCCCTAAAAGCATTATTTCTTTTTGCAATTATTTTCTCAAATTAAATTTTGGTTTTCTTTCTTGGCTCAAAATATTTCAATGAATGCCCCTGGTTTTTGGAGGGTCATTTTCCTCCGCTCTTTCTTGCGTGCAAGAATTTTGTCGGGGCATTTTCTCGGGGAAGAAAAATATAGAAGCAAGGGCAGATATTTTGAAAGGATTCAAATGCAAACTCCGTTGAAATTCTTTATAGTTGAAGAAGTCATGCCATCTTCTCTCTTTGCTTTTAGAAGGTTGAATTTGAATTCATCGGAGATGGGGAAAGTCATTTTATTCCCTCTCATTCAAAACTTTTTGAAAAGTTTCAAATTTCACACAAGTTTCAATCACTCAAGCAAACAAACAAACAATCTAATAATTATTTTAACATTCCAAAATTTGGGATGTTACAAACCTACCACACTTAAAATGAATCTCGTCCTCGAGATTCGAAGATGCTAGAAAGAAAGGTTAGGGTTTGGGGCTCTTCTAACAAATCCAACTTCCCGCAAAGTGGGATGCTACGACACTTAAAATGAGTGCTACTGGTCCCTTAAGATTTTAACAAACCTCTGGGGTTTTTCGCATGTGACTCCTCACAGTCTTCATGTCTTCTGCTATATTCATAACGTTTCCATTAAAACGAGGGTCCTTTTGTTGATATAAGCTTCTTCCTTTACTGGGTCTTCTTAACTAACAGCCTCGTGATCAATTCTAAATAACCTATCGATGATTCTCATGGTGGTCTACCATTTGTGGTTATCCTGCAGAGAGAGGGGTCTTGGTTTCATTCTCACCGTAAAATTTCCTGCGTGTGACAACATGTGCCATGTACATGGGGCTTTTCTTATACCATTCTAAGGCTTACACAAAAGCTTCAAAGAACGTCGTCTCTCTATATGGGTAAGTCTCTCAGATTTACCATTCCGAATAGCAAGATAAACGATAAGAGTAAGTTGTCATGGTGATCAATCCATTCCGCACCCAAATCATTTCTCTGTATAAGGTTTAGCGAATCTCGCATTCTAATACTTGGGCATCCTCATAAGCGTTGCAGGATTTCTCTTGTCCACGAACGAAGTTCGGATAATCCATTGGTTCTGCAAGCTGAACGAAACATCTATCGTATCTTCACAACTCTCAGGTTTTCGTATGTTCCTAAGAAAACGTTTTGCTAATCCATCATAGCTTCTTCCATAAATCATATCCATTTCATAATCAATTCTTTATTACATCCTTGCTTTCTTCAAAATTCTAACTCAAAAGTAATTTATTACAAATGCTGCCATCCACATTGTTCGGTATGGTCAAACATTTCTGCCAACTTTATTCATCTGTCTCTCTTGGAGGTACTTTAGTTCCACTCGAACTTTCTGAGGTGCTCCTTGAAATCATCCATCTTTTGCTTCACCATGGTGGTCATGAGCTTCATCTCCATCATCTCCGCACGTGCCTCACTCAGGTATTCCTGGGTATGACGGAGTCTTGCTTCAAGTATTTCTCCAATCTAACGTATGGCTTCCATGGCAGCTTCACGAACAGCATCAAAGAAGGTTGCTCGTGGTACACGCGAAATGAAAAAGTATTGCCCCATAGTCTTTGGACAAACTCCTTTCACATGGTGGAGGTGTACTTCCCCATACCAAAGTTCTACTCCACTTTCCATGAATGGGTTTCCTTTGTAGACTGCATCTCCTTCAAGATGAATGTGCTTCATCATGTCCTTCAGGATTTTCGGGTAATCATGATCACTGGTTAGGGTCATGATCGTTTCTGGGCCCTTGAGGAATGACTCGTAGAGAGTTGTCATCTGCAGGTGCGAGTAAATAGGTACTCAGAGGAATGTATGTGTCTCCTTGGTAATCATGGTACATTCCTACTTAGTGAATCCTGTGGGTTTACTGATTACTACCACACTTAAATGAATTATACTCATGCCTGCATAGACCGTATTTTCTCATATCCTCATAATTGTTCAGAGATCTTTGTTCGAAGAGAAACAATGCATACGGTTTCAACATAGACAATCATGAGATAATAAATTCCATTTATTCATGATGTTATTACAATCTCATGGACTTCTGTTACAAAAAAAATTCACTCCATGATCTCATGAAAAACAAGAGTGCTTCACGTTCCATTTATTGCCACTGTCAAAACTTATCTACTCCATTTTAGCTTTGTTCCCTTGTGGACAATCACTAGCATAATGTCCTGCTTCCTTGCAACGAAAGCAAATGAGTTCTGACAAGTCTCGAGGCGTCTTAGTGTTTGCTTTTGCTCCTTGGGTTTGCGGCTTCCTTCCTGAGCACATGTATTTGTGGTGGCCAAATTCCATGCACTTGTAACATCTGACATGACTCAGGTCTATATCTGCAGAGATTTGGCTCTTCCGAGGGTATTTTTTCTTCTTTCCGGACTCCTTCATTTTGGCCAGTTCTTCTATCTCAAGTGGATCAAACTCCACTTTTTCCGTCAGGAAGTTTCCCAGATACCCTTGGCTTCCCTTCGTGCAATCCTGTGAATAATGTCCTTCTTCTCCACATGAGTAGCATGCATTGGAGAAAAATCTAGTCAGACCTTGTCCATCAGGGTCTTCAATATTTTCGTTCATCACCGGCTCTTCTAGAATCTTCTTCTTGAGTGTTTCCTTCATTGCTTCTTTCTGCTGCTGGACAACTTGTTCTACCTTGGGGTAAATGTGACACTAAGCTGGGAAGTGGGTGGTTCCTTCACAAAGGAAACAAGTCACCTGACTACTTGGGCACTCCTCAGCTGGGTGATTTTCTTCACAATGAGTGCATCCATGCTTGTGTTCTTCCTGAGTGTATCCTATTTCTCCACAAATCTTGCATGCACAAGTCTTCTCCTTCGGATTATCATAGCACTTCTGAATAAGACGGGATCTTAACAAAGTCTTCTTGAATTCGTCCCAGGTTTCTGCTCCACTAATTCCTTGTATGGCATGATGCATTTTCCACCAGATTGCAGCACTTTGTGTAAAGTACTGAAGAGCGTGTTCCACTTCATACTTCCTTGAGATCAAGTTGCTCCCGAAGTGGTTCTCCATGTTTTGAATCCATATATCAGCCTCCAGCCGGGTCATTGGTCCGGAGACTACAAGTCCATCTTCATACTCCATCTGGTAGGGTTGAGGTTTTGGGGATGAGACGGGTAAGAGAGAGAGGAAAATACATACAATACAAACATTATTTTTGAGAATAGATTTTAGTTGTGGCCATCGGAAAACACACACCAATGACGGCTCACAAATCATCGTAACTAACGTCGGTATATAATTGGGGATTGGACTTCTAATAAACATATAAATATTCGAACGTTTCGGGGTCTTCGAATTCTTCGGGTCTTGAGAGTCTTCAATTGGTGTGGCTTCAATTGCATGAAGAAATCCTCTTTACTTTGAAGTAGAACTCCGTTGATTCTTCATGAGGTCGAAGGGGTAAGGGGATTGTATAACTATTGGAGGTGAGGGAGAACATTTGATGAAATCAGAAGAGATGAGAAGTAAAAGGTGTTGTTGAAAATAAAATTTTTGAGAGATCCTTTCCTAAGAAATTTCCAGTTTCTAGGGTCACGTCCTACAGTCAACATGTGCTCTGATATCATTTCTGTAGCGACCCGACTCAAAACGAGTCAAACCTCTGTGTATCTGTGCCATCCCTGGATCAGTATGCTGGCACACACAGTACATCAATGTATATATCAAAGTGCAATCACATGTAAATAGCGTAAAACTGATATATACCTTAAATATCTCAGCGGAAGCAGTCAAGGGAGTGGAGTCCCAATAAACACCAACGGCAAGTTGATTGTAGACCGTAACCCTGAATCGTACTCTTACTCGTCGAAGAAAAATATCTGCAACATAAGACGTTGCAGCCGTGTAGGTCAGCATATTGAATATGCCGGCAAGTCACATAAGAGAGGGGTGAAAAGCAATCATCTATACTATATGCATATATGGCAGGTGGGGCTATAAGTTTTTAGCGAAAAGCAAGTTTTCTCCTACATCAAGAGAGGGCTAAAAGCAAAATGTTACTACATTGTTGGTTGTTAACGAGATGGTTCCACCAACCAATTCTCATACCCATGTTATCATTAATACCCACATCAATATTATTATTTGTGTTGAGAATTTCAGATAACTTCAGTTCCTTTGGCTCAAGTTGTCCATGACCGTGGACACGGCTAATCGATTAGGTTTGAGTACTCTGCAGAGTTTTGCACACGTTCCCCACAAGATTTGATCGCCTCCGAGTATGTCCTCGCACTTCAGGGTGTTTGAAGACTGGATGATCAAAACATGGTCTTTCAACGGGTCCCTCTGAATCCCTGTCGGTGCCCATCCATTCCTACCGTTCTTCTACATCTGCTAGCACCGCCTGTCCAGAGTCGCCGCGTTGTCCAACCAAGCCAGAGCCCATAATGACTTGTGGCTGTGCAGGTAAGCCTTGGGTCTTGAAAATATCCGTCCGTCTCTTTGAGCCTGGGTGAAGCTTTCCGCAGGATGTCATGGCCTCTCCAGCATCCCGGGTCATCCACTAGGTTCTCCAGGGAGCCGATCAACCGTCCTTCACCCAGAGTTGCATTGCGTCCGAGGTCTTGAAAATCTTGTCTTAACCGGTCTTGATTATTTAATCAACCTCGCATCACTCGTGTTATCACTACTAGAATTCCTATATTTGCCGTCTGCCAAATCTTTGCCATCAGCCAGCAGACGGCGAAGAACCTCTTTACCGTGTGTTGGCAAAAAACAGACGGTAAAGAGGAGGCTGATGGCAAAATACATATTTGCCATCAGCCACCTCTTTGCCGTTTGTCAACAGACGGCAAAGGTAGGGATGGAAGACGGCAAAGCTATCCCACCCCACCCCTCCTCTCTCCCCATCCCACCCCGGCCCCACCCACCCCTTTGCCGTCTGCCTGACTAGCTTTGCCGTCCGTGGCAGACGGCAAAGGGGATGGACCCCCCAAACGTTAACGGTCGCCGCGCGCCCCACCTCTCTCCTCTCTCCCACGCACTCTCTCTCACTGCTCTCCCCTCAGAGCCGCCGCAGCCCCACAGCGCCGCCGCAGCAGCCCCCGGCCCCCAGCGCCGCCGCCGCCGCCGACGCCACCCCCACCCCACCGCCGCCCTGCGCCCCCCCCCCTGCGGCCCTCCTCCTCCTCCCTGCGCCCCCGCCGCCGCCGCCGCCGACGCCACCCCCACCCCACCTCCCCACCCCACCCCACCGCCGCCCTGCACCCTCCTCCACCGCCGCCCTCCTCCCCCTGGTAAGTTTCAGTTTCTTCTTTTTTTAATAGTTTTTGTTTAATTAGTTCTTACTTTTAGTTTAGTTTTAGTTTCAGTTTTAGTTTAGGTTTAGTTAGGTTAGTTTCAGTTTTAGTTTAGTTAGTTTTAGTTTTAGTTAGGTTAGTTTCAGATTTAGTTAGGTTAGTTTCAGTTTTAGTTAGGTTAGTTTCAGTTTTAGTTTAGTTTTAGTTTTAGTTTCATTTTTAGTTTAGGTTTAGTTAGTTTAGGTTTAGAAGAAGAAGAAGAAGGAGAAAGGAGATGAAGAAGAAGGAGAAAGGAGAAGAAAAAAATAAGGAGAAGAAGGAAAAGAAGAAGAAGGAAAAGGAAGCGAAGGAGAAGAACCAAGAAGAAGAAGAAGAAGAAAAATAGGAGAGGAAGAGAATAATAAGAGGAAAAAATAAAATAAGAAGGAGAAGAAGAAGAAGAAGAAGAAGAAGAAGAAGAGAAGAAGAAAACAAGAAGAAGGAGAAGAAGAATAAGAGGAAAAAAGAAAAAATAAAATAAGAAGAAGAATAAGAAGAAGAAGAAGAAGAAGAAGAAGAAGAGAAGAAGAAAACAAGAAGAAGGAGAAGAAGAATAAGAGGAAAAAATAAAAAAATAAAATAAGAAGAAGAAGAAGAAGAATAAATTAGTAGATTTATTAGGTAGTTTCTGTTAGTTAATTAGTAGATTTAGAAGGTATTTTAGTGGTAGATTAGTAGTTAATTAGTAGTTTTAGTGGTAGATTCTGTTAGTTAATTAGTAGATTTAGTAGAAGAAAAGAAGAAGAAACGAAGAAGAGAAGAAGAGAAGAAATAGGCAAAATGGGCTAATTAACCGAACAATGACATAACCTGAAAAGTAGTATAGGTAACCTGGAAAGTCCTCTGGACCAAAAGGGCAACTTCTGGACCTGCTTAATAGAAAGAATAGGAAGAAGAAAAAGAGGAGGAGGAGGAGAAGAGGAGGAGGAGGAGAAGAGGAGAAGAGGAGGAGGAGGAGAAGAAGAAGAAGAAGAAGAAGAAGAGGAGGAGGAGGAGGAGAAGACAAAAATAAGAAGGAGAAGAAGAAAAGAAGTAGTATAGGACAATGACATAACCCAACTCATTAATATTATATACTTAGCTTGTTTTCCTCTAAAATGGGATAATTAGCCCATTTAGCTCAAAAAGACATAATTAGGTAATTTAGCTCCAACATAATTAGGTAATTGTTGTACGAGCTCCGCCCCTGCATTCGTGGGTCAGTACAAATTTCATCTCCTCCCCGCCCCTTCATTTACTGTGGCTCGGTTTCCGGATGCAACTTTCTAGATTTAGGTAATTCAATTAATTTATCAGTATGCGTGACCAGTATGCGTCTCCCGTTCGAAAGGGCGACATCTATAAATATGCATGTCTTTGCATATTTATAACCGCCATCCTTTCGAATTGTCCAACATTATCCATGGACAGCCCGAGTATGTGTAGATTGGGTTCATTTTCCCGTATGCTGTGCTCTGGATCCGATGCGGAATTTCGTCAGTGCCTCCCTGTTGTTCTCCGGATGCACATCCTCTCTGTTTATTGCGGAGACATGTATCAGGAGAACAGCGGGGAGGTGCTGCCGAAATTTTGCGTTGGATCCGGAGCAGAGCATGGGAAAACGAACCCAATCTACACATACTCGGGTGGGATTAGGACCTAGCCGAGCCGGAACCAGAAGACCTGGAACTCGCATAGGTTACTGATGCGGATGACGTGTCAATGCTTCAACGATTAAAGGAAGGCATTTCACAACTTCACGCCGTTGAACCCGATGAGCACGTCATTCATGAAGACATGCGTGATAGTGATGATGATGATGCATTTATTGATGATGATTATTAGTTTGTAAGATTCAGAACTTAAATTATATATATTTTAATCCTTATTATTCATGTACATATTATTATTCATGTCAGTCATTCAATTTTTTTATGTTGTACTAATTTCTTTCAATCTTTATCATGGCAGGTGTTGAAAGATGGTGGGCGCGGGTCCAGATCGCTCGACGGGTTCTTCCCAGGCGCCCCGCACGAGGGGTGGTACTTCCATTCCACCCCTATCTCTCTGTAGAGCCTTGGCAGACAGTCTTTCGACACCAGCCGTGGGTTCTTCTTCGTCGGCGGCATTGCCCGCTGGGAGAGGTGCTGGTCGGGTAGGGAAGAAGGGGAAGGGTACAGGGAGAGGTGGTGACCGCGGAAGATCCAGGAGGACTGTTGAGCCGTCCTCGCCACCACCACCAGCTCATTCACCCGAGCATAGGACTAGTATGGTTGACCCGTTTCCGGAGGAGGCTACGGGGACTCCGGTCCAGGAGCCTGGTGTTCACGGGCATTCGTCCCATGAGACTCCGGTCCAGGAGCAGCCTCGGGTCGAGGTGCACTCGGCCCAGGAGCAGCCGGAGGAGACTATGGTTCCGGAGCCTTCACCCGACGTGGAGAGGTCCGGATGGGAGCCTTGGCCGGATCGTACCGAGTTGCCGGATTGGACCGAGGGTCCGGGTGGCTCAGGGGGCGGGGATGGCGGGGATGAGCTTACGGATAGCGAGGGCGATGTGCAGGTGGACGGGGCCCCGGCTACCGTGTACAAGCGTGGTAGTACACGTCTCCCGGTCGCCCCGGCTACCCGCGAGCAGAGGCCGGTGATTAAACCTGAAGGAGATAGGTAAGTACATTTACCTTTTTTTTAGCTTTTTCCTTCAAGTTTGTTCAAATATCTAATGCGCTGACCTTATCATACTGCAGGGGATGGGTACAACCTCTTGGAGTCCGCAGGCCGAACTCCGTCGTTGGTGTGCTTTGCCGGACAAATTTCCCGGGGTTTGTCACGTTGCCTGGTGAGGGTCAGGTTCCTACACTAGGATTTACCTGGGAGCACTACCAGGCTGCGCAGGCCCCACCGGAGGAGATTATAGATGGTGTCTTGTGCCACACGAGGGCCGAGATGGTGATCAAGAGCTTTTGGATAAATTATCCTTTTACATAATCTAAAATTAACAATATAGCTAATTATGGTACTAATCGGTGTTTTCACGTTTGATTGCAGACCTTCTATAGGTGTGAGGATGGATATGAGGAGGCGGCGGCCAGGGTTCTCGAGGTCGAGTGTAGGCGGTTACTACAGAACTTGCGCCACGAGGCTCGGCCGCAGGCTATTCGAGATTACTATGCCACGCGTGGTATTAAGAAGCAGAAGAAGGATTGCCGCGGAAAGTTTTTGAAGAAGGAGCAATACATGAAGGTAATTACCTATTCTTAAGTCCTTCTACGTAGTTTACTTGATTTCATTCATAGGCGTAGCGCTGAAAATTCTTTCTAATAACTTACAGGTGCCCCCGAGATGGTGTGCGGATAAGATGGATTGTTGGGAGGCGTTGGTTGATCAGTGGTGCACAGGCAGCTGGCGAGCCATCCACGATAATGCGAAGGATCGGCGTAGCCAAATGGTTGGTGTGCCACACCATCAAGGCAGCGCCAACTTACTTCAGTTTGGACAAAACTGGGTATGTGATTTGCTTCATGGTTCATGCAATTCATTCTTATGCTAATATTTTGTTCCTCTCTTTTAGGCGCATCACAATAAGACTGAGATGCCACACTTGTACGACCTTTATGGCATGGCCCATACTGCCTCGTACAAGAAGGCGAAGGCATTCTCTGAGTCTGACCTGGATGATCCCAGTAACTTCACCAACATATCATCCCACCCGAAGCTCGTGGCATACAGGGACGCGGGGAAGGCTACGAAAGGGGATGACTTTAACCCTAGCCAGGAACCTTTGGATCCAGAGCTGGTGATGATATCTGGTGGCGGGAGGCCCCATGGCTCGATAGCCATTGGAGATGGGATAATACGTTGTCCACTCACTCTTCCGGAGATCAAGGCGCGCCAGTTGAGCAACTGTCCTGAGATAACACGTAGTCCACGGCCAGTCGAACTTGCCATCGAGGTTAGTTGTACAGACTAAGAACACTTTCATCCATTTCATTATGTGTGTCACCATAGATCATTACTGTGGTAACGAGGAATGGTTTTTCAGGCTGCTCTTCAGAAAGAGAGAGCGGCAAACCAGGCTGCTCTTGAGAAAGAGAGATTGGCAAGGCAAGCTGCTCTTCAGGCTGCTCTTGATGAGAGGGACCAGAGCACGACACGATTGCTTGAGGAGGAGAGGGCCCGGAATGAGGCGGGTCAACGGGCCCTGTACGAACTTTTTGTGGCATGTTTTTTTTCACATTAGCCAAATCATGTGTGTAATGTCTGTTTCAATACTAACTAATACGACCCACTCTTCAGGGTCTGTGCGAGAAGAGCGGTCGAGTCCCTCCGCCGATGCCCGTCTTCTCTTCGATTGGCACGGTGAGTTTCATTATAAACTAGTATTAATAATTGAGTGTCATCATGCTAACTGAGACATTGCAAAATATCTTTTTTGCAAAATAACTCCCGAGCGGCATCGCACCACCCTTCTCCAGGGCAACCGTCTCCAAACGAAGCCGGCGCGAGCAACCGTGGTGTTTCTCCTCCTTGATGACCACTACGGTAAGTTTCTCCTCCAAACTTAGCTTGTTTTCCTCTAAAATGAGATAATTAGCCAATTTAGCTCCAAGAAGACATAATTAGGTAATTTAGCTCAAAAAAGACATAATTAGGTAATTTAGCTCAAAAAAGACATAAAGAGGAGGAGGAGGAGGAGGAGAAGGCCAAGGACCTTCTATCCTTCTTCTCCTCCTCCTTCTCCTCCACCTCCTCCTTCTTCTTGATTTCTTCTTCTTCTCCTCCTCCTCCTCTTTCTTCTCCTCTTTCATATTATCCTTGCTTTAATTAACCCAACAATGACATAATTAGCCCATTTAGCTCCAAAATACCATAATAAGCTCAAAATGGCATAAGAACGTTGGTTAGCTCATGAATATTATATACTTAGCTTGTTTTTCTCTAAATTGACATAATTAGCCCATTTAGCTCAAAAAAGACATAATTAGGTAATTTAGCTCCAACAAGAGGAGAAGAGGAGAAGAAATAGGCAAAATGAAAAGAAAGAAGAAGAAGAGATGAAGAAGAAGAGAAGAAGGAGGAGGAGGAGGAGGAGGAGGAGGAGGAGGAGAAGGCCAAGGACCTTCTATCCTTCTCCTCCTCCTCCTCCTTCTTCTTGATTTCTTCTTCTTCTCCTCCTCCTCCTCTTTCTTCTCCTCTTTCATATTATCCTTGCTTTAATTAACCCAACAATGACATAATTATCCCATTTAGCTCCAAAATACCATAATAAGCTCAAAATGGCACAAGAACCTTGGTTAGCTCATGAATATTATATACTTAGCTTGTTTTTCTCTAAAATGACATAATTAGCCCATTTAGCTCAAAAAAGACATAATTAGGTAATTTAGCTCCAACAAGAGGAGAAGAGGAGAAGAAATAGGCAAAATGAAAAGAAATAATAAGAAGAGATGAAGAAGAAGAGAAGAAGGAGGAGGAGGAGGAGGAGGAGGAGGAGGACGAGGAGGAGGAGGAGGAGGAGAAGGCCAAGGACCTTCTATCCTTCTCCTCCTCCTCCTTCTCCTCCTCCTCCTCCTTCTTCTTGATTTCTTCTTCTCCTCCTCCTCCTCTTTCTTCTCCTCTTTCATATTATCCTTGCTTTAATTAACCCAACAATGACATAATTAGCCCATTTAGCTCCAAAATACCATAATAAGCTCAAAATGGCATAAGAACCTTGGTTAGCTCATGAATATTATATACTTAGCTTGTTTTTCTCTAAAATGACATAATTAGCCCATTTAGCTCAAAAAAGACATAATTAGGTAATTTAGCTCCAACAAGAGGAGAAGAGGAGAAGAAATAGGCAAAATGAAAAGAAAGAAGAAGAAGAGATGAAGAAGAAGAGAAGAAGGAGGAGGAGGAGGAGGAGGAGGAGGAGAAGGCCAAGGACCTTCTATCCTTCTCGTCCTCCTCCTCCTCCTCCTCCTCCTCCTCCTTCTTGATTTCTTCTTCTTCTCCTCCTCGTCCTCTTTCTTCTCCTCTTTCATATTATCCTTGCTTTAATTAACCCAACAATGACATAATTAGCCCATTTAGCTCCAAAATACCATAATAAGCTCAAAATGGCACAAGAACCTTGGTTAGCTCATGAATATTATATACTTAGCTTGTTTTTCTCTAAAATGACATAATTAGCCCATTTAGCTCAAAAAAGACATATTTAGGTAATTTAGCTCCAACAAGAGGAGAAGAGGAAAATAAATAGGCAAAATGAAAAGAAAGAAGAAGAAGAGATGAAGAAGAAGAGAAGAAGAAGGAGGAGGAGGAGGAGGAGGAGGAGAGGAGGAGGAGAAGGTCAAGGACCTTCTATCCTTCTCCTCCTCCTCCTTCTCCTCCTTCTTCTTGATTTCTTCTTCTTCTCCTCCTCCTCCTCTTTCTTCTCCTCTTTCATATTATCCTTGCTTTAATTAACCCAACAATGACATAATTAGCCCATTTAGCTCCAAAATAATCCCTTTTGTAGCCAGGGACAAGCCTGGACAAAGTCTTATAGGAGGAAAAACGCTCCCGAGGAAACACGGGAATTTCTGTCAGGTTAGTTTTCATCATGTTCATATGATTCACGTTCGTTACTTTGATAGTTTGATATGTGGGTGGACCGGCGCTTGGGTACTGCCCTTACCTGGACAAGCATCCCACTTATGATTAACCCCTCTCACAAGCATCCGCAACTACGAAAGAAGAATTAAGACAAAGTCTAACCATAGCATTAAACTAGTGGATCCAACTCAGCCCCTTACGAAGTAACACATAAACTAGGGTTTAAGCTTCTGTCACTCTAGAAACCCATCATCTACTTACTACTTCCCAATGCCTTCCTCTAGGCCCAAATAATGGTGAAGTTTTATGTAGTCGACGTTCACATAACACCACTAGAGGAAAAACAACATACAACACATCAAAATACCGAACGAATACCACATTCACATGACTACTATTAGCATGACTTATCCCATGTCCTCAGGAACAAAAGTAACTACTCACAAAGCATAATCATAATCATGATCAGAGAGGTAATGAGTAGCATCAAGGATCTGAACATAAACTCATCCACCAAGTAATCCCACTAGCATCAACTAAAAAGAGTAGTCAACACTACTAGCAACCTTACAAGTACCAATCGGAGTCGCGAGACGGAGATTGGTTACAAGTGATGAACTAGGGTTTGGAGATGAGATGGTGTTGATGAAGATGTTGATGGTGACGAGTCCTCTCCGATGTGAGGATTGTTGGTGATGATGATGGCGACGATTTCCCCCTTCGGGAGGGAAGTTTCCCCAGCAGGATCGTCCTGCCGGAGCTCTAGATTGGTTCTGCTCAAGTTCCGCCTCGTGGCGGCGGCGAAACCACGAAAAAGCTCCGCTGTGATTTTTTTCCTGGACGAAACCCTCCATATAGCAAAAGAGGGGGGCCAGTGGGCTGCCCACAAGCCCCCATGGCGCGGTCAGGGGGTTTTTCCGCACCGTGCAGGCTTGTGGGCACCCACTGTTGCCCCTCTGGAATTTCTTTGGCCCAGTATTTTTGATAAATTAAGAAAAAAATCTCATTTGATTTTCACGGTGTTTGGAGTTGCACAGAATAGGTATCTCAACTTTGCTCCACTTTCAGGCCAGAATTCCAATTGCCTGTATTCTCCCTCTTCATGTAAACCTTGCAAAATAAGAGAGAAAAGGCATAAGAATAGTACCGTGAAGTGAAATAACAACCAAAGAAGCGATAAATAACAACATGAAAACATGATTCAAAATGGACGTATCAAGACACTGATCCTGGAAGACAACAACTTCCCCATAGGTCTCCAGCATAGTAACTCGTCATCCTAATGAATAGATGAGAAAGCCTAATTCTTAAACCCCGTGGAATAAGGAAGAGGATGACTCAGAATAGGAATGATACAAGGAAAGAGTAAAAGAGCCTTACGTTCCCTTCCACAAACAATTCCCTTATATAACTATAGAGTTGCTAGACTCAACATCGACCAGTTTGGCTTGGTTATCATACAGGCAGCCAAGCTCTGATACCAACGCTGTTGGGACCCTGATCCTAAGTCATAAGAACCCAGCCTATAACACATCACATCACTTTGCGGCCTCACGCACGGTAAACTCCACGGCTACCACCTTACGTTGGCCGGGACCGTTTGCGTCTTTTGGCTCACGTATATGAATGTGTCGCTAGTGTTCAAACGACAAAGAACCCGGGTCGACATGACTAGTTATAAACCCAAGTGGTGCATCCGTATAGGGACAGGCATACATAACCCAGCAATGCAGGTGTCGGTCATGAGCGTGTGTAGACGAGTCGTAGCAAGCTAGAAGGACTCCATTACACCGCGTGACATTTCCCCGAAGGACAGACACAACTGCAAAGAAGGATACATGGCGGTCAATCAATGTGTCCGGAGCAGTAGCAAGCTACCAAAGCTCGATGGAAACACAAAGAGGCATTTCCCCGTAAAGAGTACTACTAAAGGCACACAACTAGGTGTCGAATCCCACACATATAATGCATTTCATAACATACACACAATATGCACGATATGTGTAGATACAACATGGCATCACAACATAACTCTATGACTCAAGCTTTTATTAAAGACTCATAAGAGTCAACATAGTATGATATTACAAACAGGGGTCTCGTGACCCGTCACTCAAGTCATAAAAACATCAAGCGGAAGCACAACATGTCTGGGTACATACATCTACTAAAAGTGGCTGGAAGAGCCTGAAAAGCTATAACGACCCTACCAAAGGAACCAGACCTCTGTCTGGGATTCCCAAGCTATTCCGGTCAACATCGAACATATCGCGTAGAAACCTTTTAATGGGACTAAATCTACTCTGCAAAAACATAAATAAAGCAACAGTGAGTACAAAGGTACTCAACAAGACTTACATCATAACTATCTACATATGCATCATGTATCAATGAAAAGATTGTCGGGTTTCATTGCAGCAAGCCAACTTTGACTCTTGGCTAATCTGCACTACGACTACAAGTTCTTTCTTTGAGGTGGGATCGCGCACACGAGTCCACATATTCACCAATTCAATACACCACTATGGATCCACTCTCGTCTCCCTACGAGAAGGACATCCATAGCACTCACACTTATCCTGCATGTTTTAGAGTATCCATTAAAATTGTCTATGTACCACGTAATGTTTCCAAGTAGTCCATATCCGAGGATGCAGCTATTCGAACAGATTGATTCACCCTGCATGGGTATACTTCTTCAGGCATGCTCTCACCACTTAGCACCATATGCACGTTATGTATCTTGGCAACCTTCAAGCGGAAGCACTGGCGTGGGTGTCGGCCACGACTGTTAACCACACAAGACCCTAGTCCAGGTTTATCGCCTATTTGAGACTGAACCCGCAAGGAAGTCTGACCGAAGTTTCCTTAACGGCCTCAAACTATGTGCGTAGGGTTCCCAAGCCCACCATTTGGGTGGCACTTGGTACACCGTGCCACTGTCTATCTACCGCAGAGTAGCCTACCCCGTCGGGCAGAGCTAAACACGGCCGCCAACACTTTTCCTACAAACACCAGAAACTAGTTGCAACTCCTGGACAGAGATCTAGGCGATTAATAAGCCGAGAGGGCACTTAAGCATTCCAATGCGTGGTAGTATCTTGTCTTGGATAACATACACAGAACTCAGTTCTTAAGGACGGTCCCAATGAGACAACCCACCATGTTCTCCTACATGGCCTCTCATCGTTACCTTTACCAAATCGTATTCACACACTTTACTCTTACACGGTAGGGCATGAACACAACCAATCCAATTCATCGTCAAGATGGGTCAGACCCGACATGACTCTAAGCATAGCAGGCACAAGAAGCAAACATGGATGAGTAAGCACAACAAGGCTCAAGTAGTTGCTACTCATGCTAAGTGATTTCAACTATTTACTGTGACAAAATCAGGTTATGTAGAGGAATGGGTTCAACTACCGAGAACATGTAACAGTTGAATCGTGTTTGTCCTAATGCAATAAAAGAGAGCAGGAGCGAGAGAGTGGGTTTATATCAGTATGCTCAAGGGGATTTGCTTGCCTGACACGTCTGAAGATAGCAATGAGTCTTCATCAATGTCAATGATCACATCGTCGGAACCATCGTCTACCGAGAGGGAACATCACCGGCAAACAAGAAAGAACAATAATTACTTCACGGAAATGCAACACTATGATGCATGATCATGATACGAAAATGAAATGTGGAATGGCTAATGTAGCTACCATTTCTTAAGTTGAAGGTGGTTTGAATTAGAATTCAAATATCACTTCAAGCAAGGTATTTGCAGATACCCTTTTAATTAATTCGACCTCATGCTCAGGCATAACTTCTTTTATCATGCATGAAGATGGCATATTAATGTACTGAGTTTCCTAGCTCAATGTTTGGTATTATTAATTGAAGTGGAGTTCAAATATATACCAAATTCCAACTCCAAACTATTTATTAAATTTACCCTATTCATAATTTTGCCTACTTGGTGATGTTAACTTTCTCAAACATGCATGAAAATGCCATAATCAGATTCGTTGAATTTTTCTGATCATTTTTCATATATTATTTATTTAGTTTGGAGTTATATTTCATTTTCTATGATTTTTCAAAGTTTTCAACATTTTCTGGAATTATTTTATAACAGAAAATTACTTATTGCGTCAGCTCTGCGTCAGCAGGTCAACTGACCTAGTCAGGGTCAAACATGACGTGTGGGGTCCACACGTTAGTGATAGAGTTTTATTAACAGGGTTAGGTTAATCTTAATTCCTATTTTAGAGCTGTAGGGCCCACTGTCAGCGAATCATGGTTTAACTAAATCGTTATTATGCAGTAATTAAACACCTGACCGGCTGGGCCCACATGGCAGTGGCTCAGGTCGGCCAGGTCAACGGTGACGACCAACAGAGCGACGGGGGCTCGCCGGAATCACGTCATGTGCGTCCATTTGACGTGTGGAAGGGCGGAATGGGATCGCGGGACCATGCTGCTTCTTTTGGTGGCAACTGGGTGGACGGAGGGACACCGGAGCTACGCCGCCGACGAGCCTAAGCAGCGGTCGGAGCTCTCCTAAGTCAGGCTCGAGGCTAGGGGACGAGGGGGAAGCAGCTGGGGCCGGCTAAGGCTCCGAGCGAGCTTGCTGAGCACACCGGGGTGCTCGGCAGCGGCTCTCGGGGGCGCTAGCCACGGCGACGCCATGGCCGACAGCAGGAGCTTCGGGCTCCTGCGGCTAGCGAGGTTGGAGGAGGGGAAGCTCAACGAGGAGAGGGGAATGAGTCCGGCGGCTCACAGGGGTTCGATTGGCACACACGTAGAGGTCGGGGAAGCTCAGGTTGCTGCGAATCGACGTTGGGGTGGTTCGGTGGCCAGCGATGGAAACGGCGATGATGACGGCGATGGAAAGCTTTTGGGCTTGATTCCTTGGGCAGGGAGATGAGGGGGGTGCACGGTCGGTCTTCTAGACAAGGAAAAGCAGTGAGGGGGCGACGATGGACACGGCTGCAGCGGCGGTGCTCTCCGGTGGGTCTCGGTGATCCTAGAGATCGAGAGGGGGAGAGGACCAGGGCGAGCAAAGAGGGGTGGAGAAGAGAGAGGGGGCTCTGAGGCATCTCCTGGCGAGGAGATGAGGACGGGGACGAGCAGCTCCGTGGCAAGCAGGAGCTGGCCGTCTCGTGCGCGCGCTGGCGACACACCCTCGTCCTCCTCGCAAGGAGGAAGAAGACCTCTTCGCCCCTGGTGGGATGGGTCACGCGACACGTAAGTCAGGTGAGCTCTTTTACTCTCTTTTTTTCTATTCTTTTCTGTTTTCTAATTCTAACATTTGTTTTTGGATTTAATAAAATAACAATCATTTTGTAAAACCCTAAAAATAAATATGGGGTATATTTGGATTATTTCCAAACTCCATAGGAAATTTCAGCATTTTTGAAATACCTAAAACATTTATAGCTAATTGTTTTATCCAACTTTGTGACTTTTGAAGATTAATTAAAATGTCAACAATGTTTTAAAAATGAAGGTCATCACGGAAATGTTGTTGCCAACATTTATCAGAAAATATGAACATTTTGAAAATATTTTGGGTTTATTGAAAATAATCTTTGTTGAACCTATTGAATTTTATTTGGTGCTAGGGTTTGATTATCCCCATTTCAATTTCCAAATAAAAATAAAAATGCATGCATGAATATGCAATGGCAGGCAAGGCTAAGCTAGGGCTGTGACACCCCAACCTTGTTTGTACGGGTTCGGTGACCGCCCTAAAGGGCCCCTTAGTGGAATCACGACAAATTTCATTGTGCGAGGGCGTGAGGAGATTACAGTGGCCTTAGCGGCATCTCGGGGAGCATTGTGCGCCCACGCCGCTCCAAACAGAGATTAGCATACGCAAGGTTGTGAACTTTGGGATACATCATCGTCTTCGCGTGCCTCGGTTATCTCTTACCCGAACTCTTTACTTATGCACTTTACTTTGTGATAGCCATATTGTTTCTTATTATATATCTTGATATCACTTAGTTGTTTATCTTGCTTAGCATAAGTTATCGATACACACAGGTGAGCCTAGTTGTCTTAGGTTTTGTGCTTGACAATTAAATGTTAGTTATTCCGCATTTGTTCAAGTGTAAACCGTAATTATTTTAAAGAGCCTATTCACCCCCCCTCTAGGCGACATCCACGTCCTTTCACTTTGGATCTAAGATAGTAGGTATACCCAACTGTTTCCTTTGTGTATCCTAAGAAGATGCATTTATCCACTTTGGGTTCAAGCTTACCAGCCTGAAGCCTTTTGACATAAGCATCGCAACCCCAAACTTTAAGAAACGATATCTTAGGTTTCTTGCGAAACCATAGTTCATAGGTGTCATCTCAACAGAGTTATATGGTTCCCTATTTAAAGTGAATGTGGTTGCCTCTAATGCATAACCGCAAAACGTTAGTGACAAATCGGTAAGACACATCATAGTACGCACCATATCCAACAGGGCAGAACTACGGCGTAGGGACAGACCATCACACTATGGTGTTCTAGGTGGCATGAGTTGTGAAACAATTTCTACATTATCTTAAATGTATACCAAACTCTTAACTCAGATATTCACCTCTGTGATCACATCGTAGACATTTCATCCTCTTATCATGATGATCTTTAACTTCACTCTGAGATTGCTTGAACTTCTCAACATTTCAGACTTGTGATTCACCAAGTAATTATACCCGTATCTACTCAAATCATCTTTGAAGTAAGAACATAAAAATATCCAATGCGTGCTTCATCACTCATTGGACTGCATACATCAGAATGTATTATTTCCAATAAGTCACTTTCCCGTTCCATCTCACTGGAAAGCGAGGCCTTCAGTCATCTTGCCCATGTGTGTAGCGACCCGACTCAAAACGAGTCAAGCCTCTGTGTGTTCTCTGCCATCCCTGGATCAATATGTTGGCACACACAGTACATCAATGTATATATCAAAGTGCAATCACATTTAAATAACGCAAAACTAATATATAACTCAAAATCTCAACGGAAACATTCAAAGGGTGTGGAGTCCAAAATAAACACGAACAGCAGGTTGAGTGCAGACCGTAACCCTGAATCATATTATTACTTGTCGTAGAAAGTATTTGCAACATAAGACGTTGCAGCCGTGTAGGTCAGCATATTGAATATATCGGCAAGTTACAAAAGAGAGGGGTGAAAATGTCATCTATACTATATGCATAAATGCTAGGTGGGGCTGTAGTTTAAGTTTTGCGTAAAGGAATTTTTTTCCTACAACAAGAGAGAGGGTAAAAGCAAAATTTACTACATTGTTGGTTGTTAATGAGAAGATTCCACCAACCATTTTGTTGGTGAACGTTCCATGGGAAACAAAAAATTTCCTATGCACACGCAATACCTATCCATGGTGATGATCATCTACGAGAGGGGAGAGTGAATCTACATACCCTTGTAGATTCCTAAACGGAAGTGTATATAACGCGGTTGATGTAGTGGAACATCTTCGCGATCCAAATCGCAGCCTGTCCCGCGATCTCATCATGGTCCATCTCGCGATCCCATCACGACCCATCCCGATCTAGTGTCGAACGGACGACACCTCTGCGTTCAGCACACGTACATCTTGATGACGATCCCCGCCTTCTTGATCTAGAAAGAGGGTTAGTGAGGTAGATGAGTTCTCCAGGATGGCGGCTTGGTGGTGGTGGTGGTGAACTAATCCAGCAGGGCTTCGCCTAAGCACCGTCGAACTAGACAAGAGGAGAAATAGATCTAGAGAGAAGTAGAGGGAGCATGTGGAAATTAGGGTTAGACCCCACCTCTAAAACCTCTAGTATATATAGGAGGGAGGGAGGGTAGGAGGCAGCCTCAAACCCTCAAGGTTTGGCCGAAATTGGAGGTGGAGGAGTCCTAATCCAATCCTACTAGGAGTAGGATTCCTCCTTTCCACTTGGAAACCCTTTCCACCTTTTCCACCTTTGGGTTTTTTGCCTCTCAAACCTCATGGGACTTAGTGGGAGCTTATGTCAGCCCACTAGGGGCTGGTTTGTATCCTCCCACAGCCCATAAGGCCCCTCGGGGCGCTACACCCCTCCCGATGGTCCCCGGTACCCTCCCGACACTCTCGGTACACTACTGATGAGCCTGAAACTTTTCCGGTGACCAAAACAGGACTTCCTATATATCAATCTTTACCTTCGGACCATTCCAGAGCTCCTCGTGACATTCCGGATCTCATATGGGACTCCGAGCAACTTCCGGTCACCAACACCTATAACTCAACTATACCGAAATGTCACCAAACCTTAAGTGTGCAGACCCAATGGGTTTGAGAACTATGCAGACATGACCGAGACACCTGTACGGTCAATAACCAATAGCTGGACCTGGATGCCCATACTGTCTCCTACATATTCCAGGAAGATCTTTATCGTTTGAACCTCTATGTCAAGGATTCACGTAATCCCGTATGATGTTTCCTTTGTCCTTCGGTATGTTACTTGCCCGAGATTCGATTGTCGGTATCTCTATACCTAGTTCAATCTCATTATCATCAAGTCTCTTTACTCGTTCCGTAATAGAAGATCTTGTGGCTAACTCCTCAGTCACATTGCTTGCAAGGCTTATTGCATTGTGGTATTTCCGAGTGGGCCTTGAGATACCTCTTCGTCATACGGAGTGACAAATCCCAGTCTCGATCCATGCCAACCCAACACACACCTTTGGAGATACCTATAGAGCACCTTCGTAGTCACTCAATTACGTTGCGATGTTTGATAACCCACAAGGTATTCCTCTGGTGTCCGGGAGTTGCATGATCTCATGGTCATAGAAACAGATACATTGACATGCAGAAAACAGTAGCAATAATTGACACGATCATATGCTACATTCATAGTTTCGGTCTTGTCCATCATATCATTATCCTAATGATATGATCCCGTTATCAAGTGAGAACACCTTTCTATGGCCAGGAAACCTTGACTATCTTTGATCAACGATCTAGTCAACTAGAGGCTCACTAGGGACAATGTATTGTTTATGTATCCACACATGTATTTGAGTTTCCAATCAATACAATTCTAGCATGGATAATAAATGATTATGATGAACAAGGAAATATAATAATAACCAATTAATTTTTGCCTCTAGGGCATATTCCAATAGTCTCCCACTTGCACTAGAGTCAATAATCATGTTCACATCACTATGTAATCGTAATGAATCTAACACCCATATAGTTCTGGGGTTCGATCATGTCTTGCCCGTGAGAGAGGTTTTTAATCAACAGGTGTGAACCACGTGCTTTACAAATCTCTATGGCATCCTTACAGATGCTGCTACCACGTGCCATTTGGAACTATTCCAAATGACTGCTCCACTATACGAATTCGGTTTACTACTCAGAGTCATCCGGATTAGTGTCAAAGCTTGCATCGACCTAACCCTTTACGACGAACTCTTTTATCGCCTCCATAATCGATAAAATTCCTTAGTCCACTAGTTACTAAGGATAATTTTTGACCGTTGTCCAGTAATCCATTCTTGGATCACTTCTGTACCCCTTGACAGATTCATGGCAAGGCACACATCAGGTGCGGTACACAACATAGCATACTATAGAGCCTACGGCTAATGCCTAGGGGATGAACTTCGTCCTTCTCTTTCTTCTGCCGTGGTCAAGCTTTGAGTCTTACTCAAATTCACGCCTTACAACACAGCCAAGAACTCCTTCTTTGCCGATCTATTTTGAACTCCTTCAAAAACTTGTCAGAGCATGCATTTCATTGAAATGTCTATTAAGCGATTTGATCTATCTCCATAGATCTTGATGCTCAATGTTCAATTAGCTTAATCCAGGTTTCCTTTGAAAAACACCTTTCAAACAACCCTTTATGCTTTCTAGAAATTCTACATTATTTTGGATCAACAATATGTCTACCACTTATACTCATCAGAAATTCTATAGTGGTCCCACTCACTTCTTTGGAAATACAAGTTTCTCACAATCCTTGTATAAACCAAAAAACTTTGATTATCTCATCAAAGCGTATATTCCAACTCCGAGATGCTTGCTCCAGACCATAGAAGGATCTTTCGAGCTTGCATACTTGTTATCATCCTTAGGATCGACAAAACCTTCTGGTTGTATCACATACAACCTTTCCTCAAGGAAACCGTCGAGGAAACAATGTTTTGACATCCTATCTGCAAGATTTCATAAATAATGCATCAACTGCTAACATAATTCAAACAGACTTTTAGCATCACAACGAGTGAGAATGTCTCATCATAGTCAACTCTTTGAACTTGTCGGAAACATCTTTGCGACAAGTCGAGCTTTCTTAATGGTGACTTTTCACCATCATCGTTTGTCTTCCTTTTAAAGATCCATCTATACTTCACTATCTTACGACCATCAAGTAGTTCTTCCAAAGTCTACACTTTGTTTTCATACATGGATCCTCACTTGGATTTCATGGCCTCCAGCCATTTGTCGAAATCCGGACCCACCATCGCTTCTCCACAGCTCGTAGGTTCATTGTTGTCCCACAACATGACCTCCAAGACAGGGTTACCGTACCATTCTGGAGCAGTATGTGACCTTTTCGACCTACGAGTTTTGTAGTAACTTGATCCGAAGCTTCATGACCACTATCATTAGCTTCCTTTCAATTGGTATAGGCGTCACGTGAACAATTTCCTGCGCCCTGCTAGACTCTAGTTGAAGTGACGGTTCAATAACCTCATCAAGTTTCCACCATCCCCCCACTCAATTCTTTCGAGAGAAACTTTTTCTCAAGCAAGGACCCGCTTCTAGAAACAAACACTTTGCTTCCGAATCTGAGATAGGAGGTAAACCCAACTATTTTGGGTGTCCTATGAAGATGCATTTATCCACTTTGGGTTCAAGCTTATCATGCTAAAACTTTTTCACATAATCGTCGCAGCCCCAAACTTTTAAGAAACGATAGCTTAGGTTTCTCCAAACCATAGTTCGTACGATGTCATCTCAACAGAATTACGTGGTTCCCTATTTAAAGTGAATGCGGTTGTCCCTAATGCATAACTCATAAACAATAGTGGTAATTCGATAACAGACATCATAGTATGCACCATATCAAATAGGGCGCGGCTATGACGTTCAGACACACCATCACGCTATGGTGTTCTAGGTGGCATGGGATGTGAAACAATTTTCACATTGTCTTAATTGTGTACCAAACTCGCAACTCAGATATTCATCTCTATGATCATATCGTAGAAATTTTTTCCTCTTGTCACGACAATCTTCAACTTCACTCTGAAATTACTTGAACCTTTCAATAATTCAGACGTGTGTTTCATCAAGCAAATACACTAGTATCTACTCAAATCATGTGTGAAGTAAGAACAAAACGATATCCACTATGTTCCTTAGCACTTATTGGACTGCATACATCAAAATGAATTGCTTCCAATAAGTTACTTTCTTGTTCCATCTCACTGAAAACGAGGCCTTCAGTCATCTTGCCCATGTGGTTTGATTTGCATGTCTCAAGTGATTCAAAATCAAGTGAGTCCAAACGACCCATCTGTATGAAGTTTCTTCATGCGTTTATACCCATAGGCATGGTTTGCATATCTCAAACATTTCAAAAATGAGTGAGTACAAAGATCCATCAGCATGGAGCTTCTTCATGCATTTTATACCAATATGACTCAAGCAGCCGTTCCACAAGTAAATGGTACTATCATTACTATTTTGTATCTTTTGGCATCAATATTATGAACATGTGTATCACTACGATCGAGATTCAATAAACCATTCATTTTAGGTGCAAAACCATTGAAGGTTTTATTCAAATAACAGAATAACCATTATTCTCTTTAAATGAATAACCGTATTGTGATCAACACAATCTACTCATGTCCATGCTCAACGCAAACACAAAATAACAATTATTTAGGTCTAACACTAATCCCGATGGTAGAGGGGGCATGCGATGTTGATCACAATAACCTTGGAATTACTTCCAACACACATCGTCACCTCACCCTTGCTAGTATCCGTTTAATCCGTACTTATAATTTTGAGTTACTAACACTTAGCAATTGAACCGGTATCCTATACCCTGGTGCTACTAGGAGTACTAGTAAGGTACACATCAATATCACGTATATCCAATATACCTTTGTCAACTTTGCCAGCCTTCTCATCTACCAAGTATCTAGGGTAATTCCGCCTCAGTGACCGTTCCCCTCTTAACATAAGCACTTAGTCTCGGGTTTGGGTTCAACCTTGGGTTTCTTCACTAGAGCAGCAACCGGTTTGTCATTTCATGAAGTATCCCTTCTTTCCCTTGCCCTTCTTGAAAGTAGTGGTTTTACTAACCATCAACAATTGATGCTCCTACCTTATTTCTACTTTCGTGGTGTCAAACATCGTGAATAGCTCAAGGATCATCATATCAATCCTTGATATGTTATAGTTCATCACGAAGCTCTAGTAGCTTGGTGTCTAAGACTTTGGAGAACCATCACTATATCATCTGGAAGGTCAACTCCCACTCGATTCAAGCGATTGTAGAACTCACACAATCTGAGCACATGCTCAATGAGTGAGCTTTTCTCCCTTACTTTGTACACAAAGAATCTTGTCGGGGGTCTCATACCTCTCAACAAGGGCACGTGCATGAAATCCAAATTTCATATCTTGGAACATCTCATATGTTCCGTGACGTTCAAAACATCTTCGGTGCCTTAATTCTAAGTCGTTAAGCATTAAGCATTGAACTATCACATAGTCATCAAAAACGTGTATGTCAGATGTTCGCAACATCCACACACGACGCTCGAGGTTCAGCACACTGAGCAGTGCATTAAGGACATAAGCCTTCTATGCAGCAATGAGGATAATCCTCAGTTTACGAACCCAGTCCGCATAATTGCTACTATCAACTTTCAACTAAATTTTCTCTAGGAACATATCTAAAGCAGTAGAGCTACCGCGCAAGCTACAACATAATTTGCAAATACATTTTGACTATGTTCATGATAATGAGTTCAATTAATCATATTACTTAAGAACAACCACTCAAATAGACACCCCTCTAGTCATTCGAGTGGTGCATGATCCAAATCAACTAACTCAAGTCTGATCATCACGTGAGTTGAGTTTAGCTTCAATGGTGAACGTCTCCATGTTGATCATATCAACTATATGATTAATGCACGACCTTTCGGTCTATTGTGTTCCGAGGCCATGTCTGTACATGTTAGGCTCATCATGTTTAACCCGAGTGTTCCGCGTGTGCAACTGTTTTGCACCCGTTATATTTGAACGTTGAGTCTATCACACCCGATCATCACGTGGTGTCTCGAAACGACGAACTGTCGCAACGGTGCACAGTCGGGGAGAACACTTTTTTTCTTGAAATTTTAGTGAGGGATCATCTTATAATGCTATCGTCGTTCTAAGCAAAATAAGATACATAAAAGGATTAACATCACATGCAAATCATAAGTTACATGATATGGCCATGAACTTGGGCTTCTTGATCTCCATCACCGAAGCACCGGCATGATCTCCATTGTCACCGGCGCCGCACCATCATATCCATCATCATGCCGCCATCGAGGTTGTCGCGCTATCTATGCTATTACTACTAAAGCTACAACCTAGCGATATAGTAAAAGCATTTGCAAGCACAATCGTTAGTTTAAAGACAATCCTATGGCTTCTGCCGGTTGCCGTAGCATCGACGTGCAAGTCGATATTTTAACTATTACAACATGATCATCTCATACATCCAATGTATTATATCATGTCTTTGGCGATATCACATCACATCGATATTTTAACAAGTTAGACGTCCTCTAATTTGTTGTTACATGTTTACATGGCTGCTATGGGTATCTAGTATGATCGCATCTTACTTCGCAAAGCCACAACGGTGATATGCAAATTGCTATTTAACCTTCTCCAAGGACCGTCTCGGTCAAATCCGATTCAACTAAAGTTGAAGAAACAGACACCCGCCACTCATCTTTATGCAAAAAGTTGCATGTCAGTCGATGAAACCGGTCTCCCGTAAGCATACGAGTAAAGTTGGTCCGGGCCGCTTCAATCCAACAATGCTGTTGAATCAAGAAAAGACTAAGGAGGGCAGCAAATTGAACATCAACGCCCACAAACTCTTTCTTGTTCTACTCGAGATATCATCTACGCATGAACCTAGCTCATGATGCCACTGTTGGGGAACGTTGCATGGGAAACAAAAAAGTTCCTACACACATGCAATAGCTATCCATGGTGATGATCATCTACGAGAGGGGAGAGTGAATCTACATACCCTTGTAGAATGCTAAGCGGAAGCGTATATAACGTGGTTGATGTAGTGGAACATCTTCACGATCCAAATCGCAAACCGTCCCGCGATCTCATCACGATCCGTCCCGCGATCCCATCACGATCCATCCCGATCTAGTGCCGAACGGACGACACCTCCGCGTTCAGCACATGTACAGCTCAATGACGATCCCTGCCTTCTTGATCCAACAAGAGTTGCGGAGAGGTAGATGAGTTCTCCAGCACGGCGGTATGGTGGTGGTGGTGGTGAACTAATCCAGCAGGGCTTCGCCTAAGCACCGCCGAACTAGACTAGAGGAGAAACAAATCTACAGAGAAGTAGAGGGAGCAGGTGGCAATTAGGGTTAGCCCTCACCTCTAAAACCTCTAGTATATATAGGAGGGAGGGAGGGGAGGAGGCATTCTCAAACCCTCAAGGTTTGGCCAAAATTGGAGGTGGAGGAGTCCTAATCCAATCCTACTAGGAGTAGGATTCCTCCTTTCCACTTGGAAACCCTTTCCACCTTTTCCACCTTTGGGATTTTGCCTCTCAAACCTCATGGGCCTTAGTCGGAGCATATGTCAGCCCACTAGGGGCTGGTTTGTATCCTCCCACAGCCCATAAGGCTCCTTGGTATGTGACACCCCTCCCGATGGTCCCCGGTACCCTCCCGACACTCCTGGTACACTACCGATGAGCCCGAAACTTTTCCGGTGACCAAAAGAGGACTTCCTATATATCAATCTTTACCTCCGTACCATTCCGGAGCTCCTCATGACGTTCGAGATCTCATTCGGGACTCCGAAAAACTTTCAGTTACCAACACCAATAACTCAACTATAATGAAACGTCAGCAAACCTTAAGTGTGCATACCCTGCGGGTTCGAGAAGTATGCAAACATGACCGAGACACCTTTGTGGTCAATTACCAATAGCGGGACCTGGATGACCATATTGGCTCCTACATATTCTACGAAGACCTTTATCGGTTGAACCTCTATGTAAAGGATTCAGTTAATCCCGTATGATGTTTCCTTTGTCCTTCGGTATGTTACTTGCTCGAGCTTTGATCGTCGGTATCTCTATACCTAGTTCAATCTCGTTATTGGTAAGTCTCTTTACTTGTTCCGTAATACAAGATCTCGTGGCTAACTCCTTAGTTACATTGCTTGCAAGGCTTATTGTGATGTTGTATTACCGAGTGGGCCTTGAGATACCTCTTCGTCATACAGAGTGACAAATCCCAGTCTCGATCCATGCCAACCCAACACACACCTTTGGAGATACCTGTAGAGCACCTTTGTAGTCACCCAGTTACGTTGCGATGTTTGATAACCCACAAGGTATTAATCTGGTGTCTAGGAGTTGCATTATCTCATGGTGATAGAAATAGATACATTGACATGCAGAAAACAGTAGCAATAAACTGACATGATCATATGCTACGTTCATAGTTTGGGTCTTGTCCATCACATCATTCTCCTAATGATGTGATCCCGTTATCAAGTGACAACTCTTGTCTATGGCCAGGAAACCTCGACCATCTTTGATCAACGAGCTAGTCAACAAGAGGCTCACTAGGGACAGTGTGTTGTCTATGTATCCAAACATGTATTTGAGTTTCCAATCAATATAATTCTAGCATGGATAATAAAAGATTATCATGAACAAGGAAATATAATAATAACCAATTTATTATTGTCTCTAGGGCATATTTCCAACACATTTCTCATACCCAAGTTATCAATATTACCCACATCAATAAGTTAATGGTGTTGAGAATTCCTGATAGCTTCAGTTCCTTTGGCTCAAGTTGTCCATGACCGTGGACACAACTAATCGATTAGGTTTTGAGTACTCTGCAGAGTTTTTCACACGTTCCCCACAAGATTTGATCGCCTTCGTCGAAGTCCTCGCACCACAGGGTGTTTGAGAACCGGATGATCAAAACATGGTCTTCCAAAGGGTTCCTCTGAGACACTGTCGGTGCCCATCCAATCCTACCATTCTTCTACATCTTGTAGCATGGTCCGTCCAGAGTCACCACAATGTCCAACCAAGCCAGAGCCCATAATGAGTTGTGGCTGTGCAGGTAAGCCTCGGGTCTTGAAGAATCCATCCATCTCTTTGTGCCCGGGTGAAGCTTTCCGCAAGATGCCATGGCGCTTCGCATGCATCTAGTGTCATCCACTAGCTTTCCCAGGGTGTCCATCTGAACCGTCCTTCACCCAGAGGTATATTTCATCATGAGGTCTTGAATGTCTTGAAGTCTTCAGGTCTTGAATATTAAGTTCTCACAACACTCATGATAAACACTCAACCAAACCCTGTCAACTAGAAGCATAGCAAAATAACGTCCCGGCCAAAGTAACAAGGGTTTAGGGGTGCCTATCACAATATACTACTCAAGACCCACAATTTCCAAGTACCTACTTTGTATGCAATGGGTGGAGAAGGTTGATCTAATGCAATAAAATCTTAGGTAAATTATGATCAATGTGAACTTGCGTGGCAAGGTTGATGAAGATAAATATCGCTCACAGAAGATAACTTGATAGAAGTATCTGTCACTCTCCGATAAAATCTATATAATCAAACATAGTATTCACATAAGCAACCACACTAGCAATCATGCTAACCATCAATAACAAACAACAATTAAATTTGATACCAGTAGTAAAAAAGGAATGGCGACGACTCCCACCTCCCACATCCTACACCGGCGACTCCATGGCAATCTGGATTTCTAGCCGGCGTGCATCTCTCTCTCCGCCCATCAACTCAGGTGAACTCTCACGATCCCATACGTGTTCCTTCATGGCCTGCATGGCTGGCTCCACGTTGGGTCTGGATTTTTCACCTAGTGCGGCTTTTGCGAATGAGGTTTTCTATCATTCTGGCTTTTTTGTGCAGCAGATGAATCACCGTCGACCTTTTATCATGGTGGTATCTTTTCATCATCACGATTTCCGTCTCTCTGAGGATTCAGTAGCTGCGGCGCTGGAGTCTCCCATTGGGGGTTCAGCCATTGATCTTGTGGTCACTGAAGTCATGGACTCGGTTTTCTCCTACAGTGTTTCTTGCAAGAAAGTTGGTTTTCATATTATGGCCTTGCGTTCTTGTAAGTGTTCTAGTTTTAAGTGCTTCTTTCATCTATGGGGCAATGGTGGCTCGAATTGGCATCGAGAATTTTCCCTATAGAAGAAAAAGTGTGATGCTGAATGGATCTTAGTTAGCCCGTCTAAGAGAAGGGAAACACTAGGTCTGATGGCAATGCATACCAGACCTATGAAATCATATTTCAAATCTGGATCATCAACACACAAGAAACTATCTTTCCGCAACCCTCCAATAGTATGAGGTTTGCAAAGGTTACATGTGTCCTGTCACTCATGATGAGCTTATGACGCTTCAAAATGCTTGCTATTCTCTTCCTCAGCAGGAGCGTGTTATTATCAGTGCTCCACCACCAGTGGACGACGGCGACGGCTCACATTACCTTTGGGACAGTTTATTGGCCGGTGTCACCCTCCGTGTTGTCCGGCTTGCAAACTCCTATCAGCGAAATCAACGGGATTTCTTCTTCTCTTCGTGCAGATTCTGTCCCCCCCCTTCGGGCGGGATTTCGAATTCTTTCAAACTGGCGTCGACCGAGGGCTTTGACAGTAGGACTCTCCCTGACCAGCTTCAAACTAATGGGCCGTCAGTGGCCTCATCGTCGAATAGACCGGATATTCCTTCCTCCCAAGAGGCCCATCAACTCTTTGACGATTTAATTAACGACATGGTTCGGGAGATATTTTCTTGCACGATCTGCTTGAATCGTGGGCATTTAACTCCCAACTGCACGGCTTCGCCGTTATGCTCTTCCTGCAGCAGGGTGGGCCATACCAAATCTAACTGTGCTTCTTTTATGCGTGATAATTGTCTTACTTGGAAACGTAAGAGCCCCACCACCTCCCTTGTCGCCGATTTCTCGAGAACCTCTGATGATCTTGGGAAACCGCGCAGCCTGGCAAACAGTTCTCCCCTGTCGCGTCGCACTCATCACCTCCCAGGACTCCATCTGAGCCACCGCCATTGACGCCACCTCCTCCTACTACACTCCCAGACATGGACAACTTTGAGTTAGACCCTGAGGGGTATGTCCCTCCGGGCCATCACATCATCGACAACGGCCCCAACTGCCTCCCAAGGACATTCATCATGCCGGCGATCCCCATTGCCCACAGACATGAACGGTTTGTCATCCCAGAGGTGATGCCTGCCCCGCCTTCTGATCAAGTTTCTCAGGTACGATAGGAGGTTGTTGATCTTCTACACAACAGGGGCTTCCATGTTCGCTCTGCACAACCTTGGATTGAGGGGGTAGGTTTGCTTGAGCTTAGAGATGCTGGCGAGAGCTTTGCTGCTGTCCAGATGGTTCCCCAAGACCTGGGGAACGATTCTTTTGTTAGATGTATGCGGCACAATGTGGGCGCAGGTTTTCGTGGTGCTGCTGGTTTTCGTCAGGGCTGCTTGATGTTTTTGGGTGTGCCTTTGGATTTCCGCAACACCAGAGACATTCGTGCTGCGGTGAACACGTTTGGTGAATTCCACCATTGGGTCAGCGATGATCCATACCTCGTCCCCTCCATTGTTTTTGCATCTTTCCCGGACAATTTTCTGGTTCCTATAAGTGTCACTTTTTCTGAATATGCTGCTTGGGGTGGAGCAAGGGTTTCTTGGTCTACGCCGTTGTTCATCCTGGGTGCAGCCTTTGCAAAGCAGATGCCCAATGATGAGGACCGCTCAACTTGAGCAGGATAATCTGCTCTTTGCTTTACCACCCTACCCTGCTCTCGGGTGGAACGATGTGCTGCCACCACCCCCCAATGCCACAGCCTCCAGTTCAGCAGGATGAAGGCGGTTGTGGATGGCGACCTGAAGTCCCTAAAGTTGAACCCGCTGCACCTGAACAAGATCAGGAGTCCATGGTCATCGACCAATCAACATCTTCTGATTCTATTGAGGAGATTGTGGTCGTTGACCCCCAGCAAGATGCCGCTGAAGCTGCTGCAAATGATGCTGCCGCTGCTGATCATGCCCCTCCCAATGGGGGTAATGCTGCTGAGGAGGAGGATGCTGACGAGGAGGCCCCTGAAGAATTCAATCCCTTGGCGATTGTTCCTTATCAACAGCCTCTTATTAGGCATGCTAACCGGATGATTGGAGCGATCCGTGTTGCTTATGGACCTCCGCTGCCGCCTGTCGTCTCCTAGACAAGGTCTTTTGAAGCGCTCATGGGAGTATTCAGTTCTCTGCATGTCCCTCGTCATCTTGAGATGCCTGCGGCCATGCCTATTGTGCTCTCCAAGCGCTCCTGGTCTTTTGCTTTTGATGAAGATCGTGCGGAGCCCAGCATTGTGTACAAGGACAGCACCCCTGCCCCCAGCTCTGAGGTAATACCATCATCTGACAGCATCTTTGCACCAGCAGGGGATCTTTTCTCTTTTGAGTCTCCACCTGTCATGAAGAAGGGGCCACACAAGCAGGCTACACCCATTGTGGACTCCTTGGTACGCAGATGCACCAGAGGTTGGATCAAGCGGGATGGTTTCAAGCATGTTGTGCACAAACTTCTGATGCATGTGCCCAAGAAGAGGAAGCCGAGAGCTAAACCCATGGATGCACTCGAGGTTCAGGCAACATCGCCATCATCTCATGAGGATTCTATCCCACGAGAGACTCATGTTCGAGTGATCCAAGTCGTTGGCCAAAGCCTTGGCATTGCCCCTCAGAAGCTCTCTGAGGATTGACTTACGGAAGATCCTGCTGTCTCCAAGCCTCCACCCGCTGATGATTAGACAAGTGTTTATGTACCTATGCTTTACCTGCTATTCTGTTTATCATGCTACTGCTTGCTGTGTGTCACAGCTCTCTGAACTTTGGTTGCGTGGGTTGTTATGTAACTGCCTTTTGTTATTACACCTCGTTGCTATGGGTAATCGGTCTACAAGAAGTTGGCGTGTTCTTTGCTAGAATGTGCGTGGCTTAAATTCTGACTCCCGACAAAGGGCAGTTCGAAACAAAATAGATGAAATCTTGGCTACGGTTGTTTGTCTTCAGGAAACCAAAATGCAGCATATTGATAGAAGTTTTTGCCCCAAAAGATTTGATCAATTTGCTTATACTCCATCGCGTGGTGCCTCCGGTGGATTGATCACCCTATGGAATTCCTCTATTTTAACGGGCACCTTGATTGAATCCCAGCCTTTTGGTTTAATTGTGTTATTCACCTCAAATCATACTTCTGAAGCTTGGACTGTGGTCAATGTCTATGGTCCTTGCCAGGGTGAGGCTAGGGATCAGTTCGTCAGCTGCCTGTACAATCTTAATATCCCTGCCAATGATAATTGGCTGTTTCTTGGAGATTTTAACTTTATTCGCTCACCCTATAATAGAAACCTTCCTGGTGCCGATGTGAATGATATTTTCATCTTTAATGAGATTATTGGCCATCTGGGTCTATTAGAATTACCCCTCAAAGGCAGATCTTTCACTTGGTCCAATATGCAAGACTCACCTCTACTGGAACAATTGGACTGGTTCTTCACTTCTGCCAATTGCATATCATCCTACTCATTGACACGGGTTCTCCCTTTAGCCAAATCTGCATCTGATCATGTTCCCTGTGTGGTGACAGTAAATACTTCCATCCCCAAATGTAACCTCTTTCGGTTTGAAAATTATTGGGTGCTGATGGATGGATTTATGGACGGTGTACAGAATTCTTGGAAGATTTCTTCCAGGAAAGGTCACATCAGTTCCATCATCATGGATAACTTTAAACACCTAAGGCAGGCTCTGAAGAGATGGCAGACTAGTCTCTCACAGCTCAAAGCACTCATTGATAAGTGCAATAAAGTGGTGCTCTGTCTGGATGATCTTGAGGAGCTCAGACCCCTCTTCAGACCTGAAGCCAATTTCAGAGTGATTGTAAAGCTACACCTAGATCACATGCTGTATTTGCAATTCCTATACTGGAAAAGGAGAGCTACCATGAGATTCATCAAGGTTGGAGAAGAGAATACTAAGTTCTTCCATGCCATGGCAACTGAAAGATACAGAAGAAACTCCATTTCATCTCTTAAATTAAGAGATGGGTCTGTTATATCTGATCATGAGTAGATTACTGGATGTTTTTGGTCCTCTTTCAATGACAGGATGGGATCCTCTCAAGGAATTAACTTGGCTTTCAATCTTCAGTCCTTCATTCATCGGGTAGAATGGCTATGTGTTCTTACATTGCCTTTTACCAAGGAAGAAATGGATAGAACTGTCAAAGAAATGCCCATTCATAAATCTCCTGGTGTAGATGGTTTCAATGGGCTTTTTTCAAGAAATGCTGGCATATTATTTGTCCTGAATTTTATCAGCTTGCGGCTGACTTTCATGCAGGAATTGCAAAGCTGGAAAATATGAACTTATCCTACATTACTTTGGTGCCAAAAAAGAGTTCTCCTGAGCAAGTTGGTGACTTCAGACCTATCTCCCTCACTGGTATGGGACTTAAATTCCTGTCGAAAATGGTTGCCAATAGACTACAGTTACAAATCATGAACTGCATCCATAAAAATCAGTATGGTTTCACCAAGTCCAGAACCATACAAGACTATGTTGGATGGACACTGAAATACCTGCACCAATTCCACCACTCCAAAAAGCCCATTCTCATCCTCAAACTTGACTTTGAAAAGGCCTTTCACTCTATGGAACATGAGTTCATTTTCATATTCTTAGACACAAAGGTTTTAATGATACGTGGATATTATGGGTGCAACAGTTGCTCACTTCTGGCTCTTCCTCTGTTCTTCTAAATGGAGTTCCTGGTAGAAAATTTATGGGCAAGAAGGGGGTCAGGCAGGGAGTTCCCATGTCCCCTCTCCTTTTTGCCATTGATGCTGATTTTCTCCAAACCTTGGTAAATCAGTTGTTGGAGGCTGGCCTCATCCAGCTGTCGATACCTTGTCATGATAAAGACTTTCCAGTAGTACAATATGCAGATGAAACTCTTATCATTTTGCCTGATGTGTAGTCTCAACTACTAGAATTCAAAAAGATGCTCATCCTTTTCTCCCAATCCACTGGTCTCCAAGTGAACTAGCACAAGTCTGCTCTGTTGCCTATCAACATTGATCAGGGAGCACTTCAAAGACTTGCTGCCTCTGTTGGTTGCAATATAGGATCACTACCTTTCACCTATCTTGGTTTGCCTGTTGGGACAACCAAACCAAGGATTATTGATCTAATCTCCTTGGTGGATAATATGGAAAGGAGACTCTCTGCTAGCTCCTCCTTCCTGGCTCAAGGGGGACATCTACAGTATCTCAACTCAGCTTTGTCTTCTGTTCCCATCTTTTTCCTCTATAGTTTGGATATACCACCAGGGATTCTTAAGCAGTTGGAAAGGATACAAGGACAATGTCTATGGAGAAAGAATGGCCAAAATCATGCTCCTTCTCTTGTGACCTGGGACTTAGTGTGCAGGCCAGTAATGAAGGGTGGTTTGGGGATTATGAATCTCCCTATCTAGAATGAGGCTCTGTTGCTTAAACATGTGGATAAATTCTTGAATAAAGCTGATGTACCCTGGGTTGACTTAATATGGAGCACCTACTATCACAACACATTTCCCCAGGGTGCCTCCCTTTGTGGCTCTTTCTGGTGGAAAGACATATGTAAGAGAATGGACAACTTCCGAGCTGTCACTTATGTCCAGCCAAATAGAGGAGATACTTTCCTCTTTTGGTCTGATTCCTGGGCACTAGGAGATTCTACCATGCCTCTAGCTCTCCGGTTCCAACGACTGTTCTCCTTTGTTATTGATATTTTTTGCACTGCTGAGGAGGTTTTCCAAGCTTTTCATACAAATAACATGATCAGCATGTTTCACTTGCCTCTTTCTTACAGGGCCTACCAAGAGTTGCAATCGGTCACCTACTTACTCCAAAACCTTGATAGAGATCCATCTAGCAAGGATATCTGGCTTTGGAATAGAGACTGTAAATCTTACTCTACTAAGAAATACTACCTCCATGTCCATCTGCCCATTGTTCCCAACCCTCTGCTCAGTTGGATTTGGAAGAATTGCTGCACCATGAAAATCAAAATTCTTTCCTGGATGGTCATCATGGACAGGGTGAACACCCAGGATATGTTGAACGCCGCCATTGGAAAGTTTCTGATTCAAACCTCCGTGTTCTTTGTCATGCCAGGGTCAAAGAGGATAAGGACCATCTCTTTTTCAACTGCCTTTTCAGCAACAGGGTTTGGAACTACCTCCAGATCACCTGGCAGGGTTCTTCCATGTGTACCACCTCATTGGTAGCTAGAAAAGACTTTCAGCATCCTTTTTTCTCTGAAGTAGTGTTCACTGCTTGCAGGAATAATTGGACAGTCCGAAATGCAAGGATTTTCAACAATGAGCATCCCAGGTTCAGTAAATGGAAGTGTAGCTTCACTCATGATATCTCCCTTTTAGCCTATAGGATTAAGGCTAGATTTAGGGATGATCTCCTTAAGTGGATCTCCTTTCTACCTCCTTAAGGTTTGTATCTCTTTCTCCCATACCCATTGTATATCCTAATCCTCTCATGTATATATACTCTCTTTATATTGGAATAAAATAACATGTTGTGGGGTGATTCCCTACAGAAGCTGGTCAAAAAAACAATTAAATTTGATGCAATAAAATCAATAATAAAGATCAAATAAGAATCCAAAAGAAATTTTAAAGAAAACTATGGAGTCTTCCACTACAACAATCACAAGATAGTTTTTTTCCTAATTAAACTTAACAGCAAAGAAAAACCACTAAAAATAAGAGAAAATATTTTTCATAAAAAAATTATTAGCAAAAATAAGTAATTGAGAAGTTTTTGTTAAACTCTACTTATGATCAAAACAATGTTAACCTTGAATTAAATCAAAACAATTTCAACTTTAATACAAATTGTTGCTGATCTAAACTAAACTTAACACAGAATAAAACTCATAAAACAATATATATAAAGTATTTTCAAATAGGAATTTAATTTGGAAATGAAATCAATTTGCAAGTTATTATTGAACTAGAATTAATTCCATGCAATCAAATAAAAATAAAAAAAATAAAATTTTGTTGTTGTTGTTCAAAAGTTACTCTTAAATAACAGAAAACAAAATATAACTTGTCACAATTACAAAATAAAACAAATTAAAAAAATTAATACAAAAGAAAAAGCAATAAACCTAAAAACAACTAAAATAGAATATGTTTGCTTAAAATCTTAATTTAAAATATTCTATAAATTCTGAAATTATACCTATTGATAAATAAGATCACTAGTGACGAGTAGCAAAAAGAATCAACTAAAAACCTATTTTTAAACTCAAGATATTTAGAAAGCAAGATTTGGATCAAAACTATTTGAATTCAAATTTAAAATATTCAAACATGGTCAAACTTTATATCTACAGAAACTAGACAAAATTTGTGACACAATGCATAAACAATCACTCAATAACAAATTAAAACATAAAAGTTATAGCTAAACTAAATACAGAACTATTTCTATTAAAAGAACTAAAGTCGAAAAAGAGAAAAATACTCTAGCGAATAGGGGCTACGTGGCGTCTACTGATTGGCTAACGGGCGTGCACGCGGTAGCTAAAGGAGCGTACGGCCGCACGGTGGGAGAAGACTTTTCGCTGAGTAAGTGATCTAATCTCATACGTTGATAGAGGATCAGACGGGCGAGGGGAGGGAGAGAGCTCACTGTGCAGGGAGTCGACGGTGATAGAGGACTCCGGTGAGGCAGAGGCACGGTGGTGCTCGCCGAGGGGGTTCCGGTAGTCGGGGACGGCAACGGAGGTGACCAGGCAACGGCGGCGGAGGTCCGGTGAAGGTTGGCGGCGTCAGAGAGGCTCGGGGGCAGCAAGGTTGAGCACCACGAGCTCGAGGAGGCTCGGGTGGTGGCCGAACTCCGACGAGGTGCGGGCGGTGGTATGGGGCGAGGGCTCTAGGGGTTTAGGGGGAACGGGGTGCGGGGAGAGCAGGGTGCTTATAGGGGGCCTCGGGATGTTCTAAACGGCAAGGAAATCGATGGATCCGATCAGATCCAATCTGCTCCGGCGAGCTAGGAAGGGAGGAGGAGGGAGAAGGAAGGAGACCGCGCGGGAGAGAGGGATCGGATGGTGGGGCCCACTGTCAGAGAGAGAGGGAGAAAAGAAAAGGGGAGGGCGGCTGATTGGAAAGGGGCTCGGGGTCGGTGCATACTAGGGCTGGGCCGATTGACGCTAATGGGTTGGGGCCTTTTCCTAATTAAAAGATTTTTCCTTTAAAAAAACAAAACATGAACAAAAAGTTAAATATAACTAAAACTATAAAACTTTTATATGGACATATTATATATCAAAATTTGCAGAAAAAGATTTCCTACAAAATTAACATATTTTCAAGGCCAAACAAAAATCTCACAAATTCTTATAATTTATACAGTGCTACTGTTTTAAATAAAATGCAAGGAAATCATTTTGAAAATACCAAAATAGTCTCAAATTTATTTCTCTCCATTTTTATATTGAATGGAATCATTGTACCCTATTTTCCATGTATTTTATTTTTGGGGAAAAGTAAATTTTAAAACCACTTACAAATTTTCTTTTGAAACATAATAGGAAATATTTTCAAAATAGTCTTGTGAGTTTCATAAGTTCAAATATAATTCAAATGGCCCCTAGTTTGGAGTGTCATATTGCTGCTCTCAAGATTTTGAATTTGGGCAAGAGTATTTGAATTCATTTAAATTATTAAATAGGACCAATTATGAAATAGATTGCAAAAAGGGTTATTTTCACAAACCACTTTTTTCAAGTCCTTTATTTGAAGAAGTCATGTTATCTTCTCTCAGTGGTTTGGATTGGCGGAATTTCAAATTCAAAAAAGAAAAAGAAAAAGGGAAAGTCATTTTATTCCCTCTGAGTTTTAAAGTTTCAAAAGTTTCAAATTTCACTCAATTTCAAACAATTATTCAAACAATCAATCATTTTAGTAATTATTATAACATACCAAAATTTCGGATGTTACAAACCTACCACACTTAAAATGAATCTCGTCCTCGAGATTCAAAGAGGCTAGAAATAAAAGGTTAGGGTTTGGGGTCTTCTGGCAAATCCATTGTCTTGGAGAGTGGCGTGCTACCACACTTTAAATGAGAATTACCGGTCCCTCCAAATTTTTAACAATCCTCTTGTGTCTTTGCACCTGGCTCTTCACATTCTTCATAGTAACTCCTTTAGTGATGCCCTTCTATTATATTCATAAAGTTTCCCTCAAAATCTGATGTATTTACATTGATATAAGCTTTTTCCATCACTGGGTCTTCTTAACTGACAAGTATCGTGACCATTCTAGATAACCTATCGATGATTCTCATGGCGGTCTACCATTTGTGGTTATCGTGTACTGAGAAGGGTCTTGGCTTCATCCTCACCGTAAAATTTCCTACGTGTGACAACAATTGCCATGTACATGGGCTTTCATCATACCATTCTCAGGCTTAAACAAAATCTTCAACGATCGTCGTCTCTCTATGGGTAAGTCCCTCAGATTTACCAATCCAAATAACAAGAGCGGATGATAAGAGTAAGTTTTCATGGTGATCAATCCATTCCGCACCCAAATTATTACTATGTATAGGGTTTGGCGAATCTCCCATTTTAACACTCGGGCATCCTCACAAACGTTACGGAATTTCTCTTGTTCACAAACGAAGTTCGGATAATCCAATGATTCTGCAAGCTGAACAAACATCTATCGTGTTCTTCACCACTCTTAGGTTTTTGTATGCTCCTAAGAAAATGTTTGATGATCCATCATAGCTTATTCCTTCATGCTCTTGGAGCAACCTTCGTGAAATTCTTGGGATGCATCCTTGGTACCCGTTGTATTCCTTGAACTCATTTTTCCTTTGCAATGGTCTGTTTACCAATAAAAATGTTTTTTCATCATATTAAATTTGTTCTCAAAATTCCAATTTCAAGGTACGATATTTCAACTATTGTCATCCCCATAGTTTGATATGATCCATCATTTCCTTCAACTGTATTCTGTGGATTTGGTTCCTTGGCAAGCATGGTACATTCCTATTCCTTCGATCCTGTGGGTTTACCGATTACTACCACACGTAAACTAAAATATACTCATGCCTGCATAGACCATATTTTCTCATATCCTCGAAAAATGGCCAGAGATCTTTGTTCATAGAGAAACAACTCATACAATTTCAACATGGGAAATCATGACACAATAAATTCCATTGATTCATGAAGTTCTTACAATCTCTGAGTCTTACATTGCAAAATTCAACTCCATAATCTCATGAAAACAAGAGTGCGTCATGTTACTCTTATTGCCATTTTCAAAACTTAACTACTCCATTCTATCTTTGTTCCCCTATGGACATTTAGTAGCATAATCTCCTGCTTCCTTGCAACAAAACAAATGACTTGCGACTTGTCTCTAGGCTTCTTGGTGTTTGTTTTTGCTCCTTGGGTTTCCTACTTCCTTGCTAGGCACATATTGGAATAGTGACCTAAGGTCTTGCATTTAAAACATGGGATATGACTCAGGTCCTTATCTGTGGGGATTTGGCTCTTCCTGTTGTACTTTCTCTTCTTTCTGGACTTCTTCATTCTGACCAGTTCTTCTATCTCAAGTGGATCAACCTCTACTTTTTCGGTCGGGAAGTTTCCCACACACTCTTGGCTTTCCTTCATGCACTCCTATGAAAAATGTCCTTCTTCTCCACATGAGTAGCAGGCATTGGAGAAAAATCTGGTTAGGTTTTGTCCATCGGGTCTTCTATATTTTCCTTCATCGCAGGTTCTTCTAGAATCTTCTTCTTGAGGGTTTCCTCCATTGCTTCTTTCCGCTGCTTGACCACTTGTTGCACCTTGGGGTAAATATGACACTGAGCTAGGTAGTGGGTGGTTCCTTCACACAAGAAACAATTCACCTCACTAGTTGGGCATTCCTCCGCTGGGTGATTTTCTTCACAATGAGGGCATCCATCCTTGTGTTCTTCCTGGGTGTGTCCTATTTCTCCACAGATCTTGCATGCATAAGGCTTCTTTATCGGGATATCATAGCACTTCTGAATGAGATGGGATCTTAACAGAGTCTTCTTGAATTCGTCCCAAGTTTTTGCTCCACTAAATCCTTGTATGGCAGGATGCATTTGCCACCAGATAACAAAACTTTGGGAAAGTACTGAAGAGCATGTGCCACTTCGTACTTCCTTGAAATCAAATTGCTCCCGAAGTGGTTCTCCATGTTCTGAATCCATATGTCAGCCTCCAGCTGGGTCATTGGTCCAGAGATTACTAGTCGGGTTTCATACGCCATCTATTGGGTCCAAGGTTTTGGGGATGATATTGGTAAGAGAGAGAGAGGAAAAGTATGAACAACTCAACACACAAATGTATCAAAACTCATGTCCACACATTCATAAAGTTCAATCAATACTATAGTATCGCCAGCCACGTAAGGTTGGTATGGTCGATCACACAATACACAATAACGTTCATCTTTATTTCTCTCATGGTGGGGCTACTACTACTAAGCTAGCTCATATCATATCTTCATCATCAGTGGGCTTCTTCTGGTCATGCTTGATCTTCTCAAATTTTTCCGCCAGATATTCCCTATTGAGGTGGAGTTTCCGATGTCGTCCTTGTAGTTCCAGGAGTTGTCTCTTGAGCTTCTGGATTTCAACATCACTAGCATGTTCCATGGCTTGACTATTCTTCAAGTCGTGACGAAGCTTCTGAATCTCGGGATCATGTTTCTTCACATTGGCTACCTTCAGTTTCTCGGTCTTGAGACTCTCACGGAGTGCGTCATTCTCAAATAATTCTGAGAGAAGGTCCATTTGAAGGTTCTTGATATATTGTTCCAGTTCTTGATTATACACCAGTACAGGTGAAAACTTCACCTTCTGCTCGTCTGTCAGGATGATGTGTGCTTCCTCAGGCTTCTGCCATCCAAGCCTTCCAAAGTAGTGACTACCTAACGCAACACGATGACGATAGCTCAAACATGCGATAGCATCATGAACACCAGTGTTCATGCCCATATCACAGTCATGGGTCAATGTGCCATAGTTGATGTCTTCAGTCTTGGGGTCTTCTTTACGTCCAAAAACATTAGTTCTGATACCCGAAAATCCAGACTTCGTCTTAGTCACCTTGATCTCAGGTATTGGCAACTTTATCATCTGTACCAGCTCCATGAGGAATGGGCCTCCGAGAACATCTTCGTAGTGCTCTCTTTCGTTCCGATTGTAGCTCTCCATCGATAGTTTTGAAATAGGGAACGTTTAGTAAAAGAAACAAGAGGTATGAGATTAGTGAAAACAAAAGTTGTTCTTATCAAAGTCTTCCTATTTCTAAGCCATTTGCTAGGGTCACGTCCTACAGTCAACATGTGCTCTGATAATATATCTGATGCGACTGAGTCAAAACGAGTCAAGCCTCCGTGTGTTATGTGCCATCCCTGGATCAGTATGCTGGCACACACAGTACATCAATGTATATATCAAAGTGCAATCACATCTAAATAACATAAAACTTATACATACCTCAAAATCTCAGCGGAAACAGTCAAAGGGAGTGGAGTCCCAAATAAACACCAACGGTATAGGTTGAGTGCAGACTGTAACCCTGAATCATACTCTTACTTCTCGTAGAAAGTATCTGCAACATAAGACGTTGCAGTCGTGTAGGTCAGCATATTGAATATGCCAACAAGTCACAAAAGAGAGGGGTGAAAATATCATCTATACTATATGCATAAATGGCAGGTGGGGCTGTAGATTAAGTTTTGCATAAAGCAAATTTTTCCTACAACAAGAGAGAGGTTAAAAGTAAAAATTACTACATTGTTGGTCGTTAATGAGAAGGTTCCACCAAGCATTTCTCATACCCAAATTATCAATATTACCCACATCAATAAGTTAATGGTGTTGAGAATTCCTGATAGCTTCAGTACCTTTGGCTCAAGTTGCCCATGACCGTGGACACGGCTAATCGATTAGGTTTTGAGTACTCTGTAGAGTTTTGCACACGTTCCCCACAAGATTTGATCGCCTCCGTTGAAGTCCTCGCACTGCAGGGCGTTTGAGAATCGTATGATCAGAACATGGTCTTCGAAAGGGTTCCTCTGAGACACTGTCGGTGCCCATCCAATCCTACCATTTTTCTACATCTCGTAGCATCGTCCGTCGAGAGTCACCACAATGTCCAACCAAGACAGAGCCCACAATGACTTGTGGCTGTGCAGGTAAGCCTCGGGTCTTGAAGAATCCATCCATCTCTTTGTGCCTAGGTGAAGCTTTCCGCAAGGTTTCATGGCGCTTCCCCATGCATCCAGGGTCATCCACTGGCTTCCCCGGGGTGACCATCTGAACCGTCCTTCACCCAGGGGTATATTGCATCACGAGGTCTTGAAAGTCTTGAAGTCTTCAGGTCTTGATTATTAAGTTCTCACAACACTCATGATAAAAACTCAACCAAACCCCGTCAACTAGAAGCATAGCAAAATAATGTCCCGGCCAAAGTAACAAGGGTTTAGGGGTGCCTATCACAATATACTACTCAAGACCCACAATTTCCAAGTACCTACTTTGCATGCAATGGGTGGAGAAGGTTGATCTAATGCAATAAAATCATAGGTAAATTATGATCAATGTGAACTTTCCTCGCAAGGTTGATGAAGATAAATACGCTCACATAAAATAACTTGATAGAACTATCCGTCACTCTCCGATGAAATCTATATAATCAAACATAGTATTCACATAAGCAACCGCACTAGAAATTATGCTAACAATCAATAACAAACAACAATTAAATTTGATGCAATAAAATCAATAATAAAGATCAAATAAGAATCCAAAACAAATTTTAAAGAAAACTATGGAGTCTTCCACTACAACAATCACAAAATAGTTTTTGTCCTAATTAAACTTAACAACAAAGAAAAACCACTAAAAATAACACGAAGTATTTTTCATAAAAATTTTATTAGCAAAAAAGAAGTAATTGAAAAGTTTCTGTTTAATTCTACTTATGATCAAAACAATGTTAACCTTGAATTAAATAAAAATAATTTCAACTTTAATACAAATTATTGTTGATCTAAACTAAAGTTAAGAGAGAATAAAACTCATAAAACAATATATAAAAAGTATTTTCAAATAGGAATTTAATTTGGCAACGAAATCAATTTGCAAGTTATTATTGAACTAGAATTGATTCCATGCAATCAAATAAAGATAAATAAAATAAATTTTTTTGTTGTTGTTGAAAAGTTACTGTTAAATAACAAAAAACAAAATATAACTTGTCACAATTACAAAATAAAACAAATTAAAAATAATTAATACAAAAGAAAAAGCAATAAACCTAAAAAGAACTAAAACAAAATTTGTTTTTCTTAAAATCTTAATTTAACTTATTCTAAAACTTCTGAAATTATACCTAATGATAAATAAGATCACTAGTGACCACTAGCAAAAAGAATCAACTAGAAACCTATGTTTAAACTCAAGATATTTAGAAAAAATGATTTGAATCAAATCTGTTTGAATTCAAATTTAAAATATTCAAACATGGTCAAACTTTTTATCTACAGAAACTAGACAAAATTTTTTACACAATGCAAAAAAGAATTACTCAAAAATAAATTAAAACATAAAAGTTATAGCTAAACTAAAAAGAGAACTATTTGTGTTAAAAGAACTGAAATCGGAAAAAAGAAAAAAAAACTACTCTAGCGAACAGGGGCTACATGGCGTCTACTGATTGGCTAACGGGTGTGGATGCGGTAGCTAAAGGAGCGGACGGCCGCATAGTAGGAGAAAACATTTCGCTCAGTACGTGATCTAATCTCGTACGTTGATAGAGGATCAGACGGGCGAGGGGAGGGAGAGAGCTCACATTGCGGGGAGTCGCCAGTGATAGAGGACTCCGGTGAGGCAGAGGTGCAGTGGTGCTTGCCGAGGGAGTTCCAGTGGTTGGGGACGGCAATGGAGGTGACAAGATGACGGAGGCAGAGGTCCGGCGAAGGTTGGGGGCATCAGAGAGGCTCGGGGGCGGCAAGGTTGAGCAGCACGAGCTCGAGGAGGCTCGGGTGGTGGCCGAACTCCGGCGAGGTGTGGGCGGTGGCATGGGGCGAGGGTTCTAGGGGTTTGGGGGGAAACGGGGTGCGGGGAGAGCAGGGTACTTATAGGGGGCCTGGGGATGTTCTAAACGGCAAGGAAATCAACGGATCCGATCGGATCCGATCTGCTCCAGCGAGGTAGGAAGGGAGGAGGAGGGAGAAGGAAGGAGAACGTGCGGGATAGATGGGTCAGACCTTGGGGCCCAGTGTCAGAGAGAGAGGGAGAAAAGGAAAAGGGGCGGGCGGCCGATTGGAAAGGGGCTCGGGGTCGGTGCACGCTGGGACTGGGCCGATTGGCGCTAATGGGCCGGGGCTTTTTCTAATTAAAATATTTTTTCCTTTAAAAGACAAAACAAGAACAAAACGTTAAATAAAACTAAAACTATAATACTTTTATATAGATATATTATATATCAAAATTTGCAGAAAAAGATTTCCTACAAGATTAACATACTTTCAAGGCCAAACAAAAATGTCACAAATTCTAATTATTTAAACAGTGCTACTATTTTAAATAAAATGCAAGGAAATCATTTTAAAAATACCAAAATAGTCTCAAATTTTATTCTCTCCATTTTTATATTGAAGGGAATAATTTTACTCTATTCTCCATTTATTTTATTAATGGGGAAAATAAATATTAAAACCACATCAAAAATTTCTTTTGAAACATCAAAGTGCGTTATATCGACTAGAGGGTGGGTGAATAGGAGATTTTAAGAATTTCATCGCTGAGGAAATTCCTTTTGAGGAAATTCATCAATGATGAATTAAGTGCAGCGGAAGTATTACAGGATGAGGTGTGCAAAAACTTCAATAACAGATTACTTGTTGAAGATTATGAGATTCGGTTTGCATAGTTCACAAGTACACAGTAAGCAGGTGCAGATTATCTTAAGTGAGGAATTTGAGGTTGAGGAAATTCAGAGAAAGTCTTCAAACAATTCTTGAATGGTGCATATCAAAGTCTTCAACATACAGTTTGAGGAAATGAAAGAGTTGAAGAAATAGAACCCGTATCACGATGGAGACAATTGTTGATGACCCAGCTCCAAATGTTATGACAGTTGTACGTCTCGTTTGGAGCGGCTTGGTATTGAAACCAAAGGACACACGGTCTCGGGACACACAATCCCTACCTTATTCTCCTTGAGCTAAGGACACACAGTCCTCACCCAACACCTGGGGTAAGTCTTCAGGGCAGACTTCCAAACCCTCACAAACTCGGTCACCCGGCGATCCACAATTGACTGCTCGATGCTCTAGACCATGACGACTAACCATCTAGCGGATGCACAGTCCTCAAAGGTAAAAGGCTTCAGTTCCACACAGGAAAAAATTCTTCAGTGATGCTCAATCACTTGGTTTTTGGTTTGGGGTTGGGTGTTTGGGGTATTTCCTCACTTGATGATTTTCTCTCGAAGACTCTAAGAAATTTGGGTTGCTCTAAATGACAAGTGTCAGGTTCTCTCAGAGCAGCCAACCTGCTAGTGGTTATGGGGGGCGGCTATTTATAGCCTGGGAGCATCCCGACATCATTTGACTTAAATGCCCATAAGTAATGTGATCGTTGGATGATTAAGATCAGTGAGGTGGCGCGTGTCGCGGCAACGGTTGGAACTTTCAACTGTGAAAGTCCTCATGTCTCTCATATTCCTCACTTTGAGGCTTTGGTAGGTTTAGGCTTGGGATGAGCATCATGAGGAAATTCATTCCGTAGTATTACTTCGACCCCCTTTAAGAGTATGGTGTTCCTATGACTCAAGAGTAAAGAAAGTGAAACAGAAAGAGTAAATCCTCACGCTTCAAAGCCTTCATACTGTTTTCTTCAGGACAACCGAATTCCTCATCTTCAATATCTTCATGAGGAATATCGATTTCATTGCAATTTCATCACGATCAACGTGTTAAAAGTAAGACCAAAGTCTTCAGTCGAAGACATACATTTTACGGGTCGATATTCATCGTATAACTCAAACTCCTCAACGACTTATAGAGCATGTGTACACTTACAAACATATTAGTCTCTTAACCTATAAGTCTTCAAACCACCAAAATCACTAAGGGAACTAGATGCACTTACAATCTTCCCCTTTTTTGTGGTTGATGAAAGTTAGGTTAAGTTTTCAACGGGGATAGTAATATGATATGTAAGTACTGAGTTTGAGGAATTTGAAATCAAGATACCGAGAGACTCCCACTAAAGATGTGCATATTTTGAGGAATTTGCTTTGCACAACAGATGCACATTGGTGATTTATATCGTGGAGATCTCCCCCTGTATCTTGTAAATCATGCATACATTTGACATATAATATCAGGAATTGAAAATGCATGATGGAAAATGGTGTGTGACAAATTTCAGCATGCCTGCGTTAATAGACTTTGAGGAATAAGCATCCGAAGAAAAACATTCAAAAGAGTGAGAGCACCATCGGTCTTAAGTTACAACTCATTACATCAAACACTTCAGAAGAGCCAAGAGTTTGTAACTTAATAAAGTTTATAAGCCCCAAAATAGATCCCGCTTGAAGACTAACTCTCATATTTCTCCCCCTTTGTCATCATGTGACGAAAAGGGACAAAACTAAGGACTAGCACCCTTGAAGAAATTCACTTCTTGGTTGATGTAGAGGCGTGAGGATTCTTGGAGACATGCTTCTTCCTTGGACTAGTTGCAGTATCTTCTGGTTCTTCATCTGATTCAGCAGTGCGAAATGAACAAAGTGAACTGTCCTCCAAGTTGGGAACCGGAATTGGCTTGAATTTCTTCTTTGGAGGCCACGACCAGTCAAAGTCTTGAGTAAATTCTAATTCCTCAAGTTCCTCGGGAGTCTTCAGATGAGCCAAGATGGCCCAAGTGCGATCAAATACCTCATTAATATAAAAGTGATTTTTCTTCACTGCATTCTCAGTCTCGTTGAGGGTTTTCACAATGGCACTAAACTGGCGTTTCACCCACTTGTGATTGCGATCGACTTTTTGATGAAGACTGAGGATTAGCTCTCTTTAAGACATCACTCTGGGGGCAGTTCGGCTTGGAGGTTCTTGAGTAGCAGTGTCATCATATGAGGAGTATGAATCAGCGTTGCGAAATTGGCCATCAAGGGGCCAATTTCCTTCATCTATCACAGACTTGCCTTTGCCTTCAACAGGTTCAAATGATTTCTTGATGACTTTGATTGGCGGCAGATATCCGAGGTGATTCTGAAAATCAGCTTGATAGTTGATGCCTGACCTGTTTCTGATGAATCTCATGATCCAAGGCGCATAAATCTTCAACTCATATGGCGACAAAGCATTGTCGGCCAAAGTTCTCAAGAAGAAATGATCAATATTCATAGGTATGCCATGAATGACATTGAACATGATATTCTTCATGATGCCTACGACATCTTCTTCATTGTCATACCCTTTGATAGGCGCAATGGCATACGACAAGATTCTGTACACTATTCTGGGTTCATACTTGAAGTCCTATACCATAAATCGAGTCCTAGGGCGTTGGCCCTTGGCCAAAGTCTTCATGAGGACTTCCATGATCTTGTTGGGAAGTTCTCGTTCATCATACATCAGAACTGCATCCTCTGAGGAAATTGAAATTGGGCGAGCTCGAAGCAATTCAGTGGTAGGAGCTTTGTAGTGCATGTGCTGAGTCATCCAATCTAATACCCAAGTGTTGACATCCTTTGGGTCGCCTCAGTTATGCAGTGTGGCATAAAATTGAAGAATGATGGCTGTGTTCCAATCACCGATATCAGTACAGAAAGGCAATAATCCAGCTTTGTGAAGAACGTTGAGGACTGGAGCAAAGCAAGGTATTTCCTCCATATCACGGTGAGGAATATGGGTATGTTGAAATATCTTGTTTCTTCCATAGAGCACAAAAGCATAGTAGTTGAGCTGATTTCTTGTCCAGAACTTCCTGTGTCTGATGCGAAGCTTGTCATAAGGATTCTCTCGAGTGAAGTACATATGTTCTTTATATAATGCCTCTTTCTGAAACTTTGGCCTTTTGGAGAAAGACCGATTTTGCTTAGGTTGAAGATTGTGCTGCTGTTCTTCAGGAGTAGCCACCACCATTGTTGTTTCTGTGTTGACCACGACAATAGCGGTTTCAGTGTTAGTAGCAGGAGCATTTTCTTCAGTTTGAGCATTTTCTTCAGTTTGAGGATTCTCTTCAGCTTGAGGAATTTTCTTGTTGGAGGAGGCAGTTGCAGTATTTGGCGCTGCATTTTCTTCAGCTGATGCAGCTGATTCTTGAGAAGATTCCTCATGAATGCTCTTTCCATCAGAACCGGTGAGAATCTCAGTTGCAGCAAGAGTTGGAGGGATTTGAGCTGACCTTGGTGAGCGTGCATGAGTTTCTTCCCAGAATTCATCATGGATTACAGGTGTGCTGCATCCAGTTTCATCATCACGCTACTGTTCTTCGGTAGTTTTCAGAGGTGTGGTGGACTGAGCAATATCATCAATTTGTATTTCCTCATCCATTTCTTCATCCACTTCAGCGTCACTCATTTCTTCATCTTCTTCTAGAATGACATAGTCCACTCCGAAGGGAACGATCATGTATGATGGTGCTACATTGAGAGGAGTAGCATCCACCAGGGCTGATGAAGATTCTAACTGTGTAATCTTTAGCCGTTTGGCCTCTGATGATTGTGAGGCCATTGAAACTTTTCTCTTTTTGGCATCTTTCTCAGCTGCTTTGGTTTTCTTCACGTCTGATGCAGATGGATCCACTTTCTTCACCTTCAATGGTTTTGGTGAAGGGGCAATTTCATCAAGCACTGGTTCAGTGTCCGGCCTGGCAGTTTCTTCAGCTAGAATATTCCGAGGAATTTCCTCAGCAGCTGGTTCATCAGTTTCATCTTTCTTAGTCAGCTGAACAATATAGCTTGTCCGAGGTAGTGTCTGCTGCTTCGGAGGGACAACTCTCTTATTGTATTCATCAACAGCAGTAGTTGCAGCCTTGATGAATTTCACTTTCGCACCTTGCTGATCAGTGTGAAGACATGTATACTTGTCCGTGAGGGTTTTGCATTCAGCCTGAGTTGATATAAGTACTTCATGCGTCAGGTTGAGGAGATTCTGCTTGAAGAATTTCTCCTTCTTTATTTTGGCAGCCCTTGCTTGCTTGGCTTGCTGCTCTTTCCATTCCGCTTCATTTATGAAAGTTGCCACCATATGGCTGACACCAGGGGGAAGCTTAAAATCATCAACCGGTGTGTTTGGATCTTCATAACAGAGGTCAATGAAATCCAGCAATACCTTCGGATCCTAGCAAGAGGAATGGAACTTCCAGAGGCTTGTGCAACACGTTCCTGTTTGTTTCTGATGATGGCTTGGAGTATTTCATCATCAAATTCCTCACTTCCTTCTAATATAGAAGCAACGTTGATGACTTTGTTCAGACTTGGCCTTATACCTCTACCAGCAATCATCTTAGTCTTCAGCAGAATGGGTGAAGACTTTGAAGCAGAGTGAGTAGCATAAGGCACTGAGGAATTTGATTGTTCAGGTTGAAACTTACTCAGCTACTTCTCTTGTGGGGTTGAATACTGTGGTGCTGTTGAGGGTTTTGCAGTCATTGCGACTTTGTGAGGCAATTGCTCTTTTGGCACAATAGCTTTGGGTTCCTTCAGCAGAGTCTTTTTCTGAGGAATTGTGGTAGCAGAGGCCTCAGCACCTGAAGAAGTGGCAGCAGTGGCTGCAGCAACATAATCCTCATTGAATTTCTTCACGGCTGCTTCTGCCTTTTTTTGCAACTTTGACAAGTATTTGTCTTTCTCATTAGGATAATCCTCAATAGTGGCTACACTTGAGGGATGAGCTGCTTGTTGATCACCCTGTGGCGGCCTTTTGCAGGGTGGCTTGAGGGTGAACTTCTTTGCATATTTCGGAGTAATATATCTGTACTTCTTCCACTCTTTAGCTCAGCTGCGCTCAATCTTTTGAAGCCTTATTTTGCGCTTCGCCATGGTCTCTTTACCATGTATTTCCTCATCAGGTGTACAGTAATCAGCATTTATTTCTTCAGGTATTTCAAAAGCAGTATTCTGCTCCAGTTTCTTGCCACCTTTTTGTTTCCGGTCTTCCTCCATCTTCTTCAACTGAGGTTTTTTTGAGGAATCTGAACTCTTGATGATTCTGAAGACACATGTAAAGTTTCTTCGAGAAATGCGACAAATGAGTTAAGTTGTTGAGAACCTAGAGATTCATCAGCTGACATTTTGTACCTGTGAACATAGTATAGGGGCGAAGAATTTGGAGAGGTCATATGCGTTCTCAGATTTGAAGAAATTGAAAAAAAAGTTGAGGAATTTGACCAGTGAGTTGAGGAATTTGACAAAGCATTCTGATCTTGGGTTCCAGAGTTGTGCAGATTCGAGAATTTACACAATCGAGGAATCTCATGAAGAATTTTAGTGGCTTGGTGAAATTCATCAAGTGTTTGAGGCATGAGTCTGCATGGCTGACAGACTTTCTGAGGAGAAACATATTTTGCGAATCTAAAGTGAATTAAAAGATCAACAGAGGCAGTAAAACAAGATTTTATTTACCGTGTGCGAAGAACACGAAGAACTGAAGCAGTAAAAGGGAGAAGTTCCTCGGTTCAGATCTTCGGCGCCCTAACTTGGCAACTGAAAACAGCTACAGCGGCAGCGGAAGACGATTTTCCGCGGTCGGCGTGAGTCCAGCAATGGCGAGGGCGAGGCAGTGAAGCTTTTCCTCACTGTCGACGAGGATGCTAGCGGGGCGCTAGGGTAGAGCTCGAGCGGAGAAGACGAGAGGATGAAGAGTTTTGACTGAGGGGGGTAAGGGCCTATTTAAAGCTCAGGTAAAAAACTGTCCGGGCCAAAACTTTCGGACCGAACTGCCCTTGCCCCTTCGTGTCCGCATGACACATGGTGCCCACGACTTAAGCGGTGGAGTTCGTAGTTATCCGATCGTGATAAGTGGGTTCGGTAACTGTGTAACGTTATAAAAACAATTTTTTATTTTTGAGGATTTTGTTGCAAAGTCCTCAGCTGACAAGGACTCGGTGAGGATTTTGAACAAGTGTCAAGTAGAATGCATATGAAGAATTGAGAATAGACTGGGTTGAGCTATAAGTGAATGTTGTTGAGGACTTTGAGAGCTCATTCTATATATATATATATATGTATATATATATATGCTCAATTCAAAATCATCAAACGTTTCGAAGAATTTGAAGATTTTGAAAATTTGAGGATTTTGTGACACAGTGTCAGATTGACAAATTTCAACTTTGAAGAAAACTAGCTTGAAGAATTTCAAAGTTGGGTGGTGGAGTGACCCACAGTATAAGAATTATGATTTCAGGTGCCGCGTACAATTGTCGTAGGACCCTTAGAACCAATTTTTTCATTAATTTCTTCACACTAAGAGTGATGTTCTTCATTGATTGAAGAAAATCGTTTCTTCATGTGTTGCACATCTAAGTCATCAGTTTTGCATAAGTGTTAGGATCTGTGCATGTTTGCACAAAATATTTGAAGACTCAAGGATATTTAGATCACACCTTGATGACCCATAAATATAGGGGATCAATCGTAGTCCTTTCGATAAGTAAGAGTGTCGAACCCAACGAAGAGCGGAAGGATCTGACAAGTGGTTTTCAGCAAGGTAAAATCTACACGCACTGAAATTGTCGGTAACAAGTAATTGTGTGGTGAGATGATTCTTAGCATGCAACAAGTAACAAAAGTAGCAACGGTGTATCAAAGTGGCCCAATCCCTTTTGTAGCATGGGACAAGCCTGGACAAAGTCTTATAGGAGGAAAAACGGTCCCGAGGACACACGGGAATTTCTGTCATGCTAGTTTCGTCACGTTCATATGATTCGCGTTTGTTACTTTGATAGTTTGATATGTGGGTGGACCGGCGCTTGGGTACTGCCCTTACTAGGACAAGCATCCCACTTATGATTAACCCCTCTCACAAGCATCCGCAACTACGAAAGAAGAATTAAGACAAGGTCTAACCATAGCATTAAACTAGTGGATCCAAATCAGTCCCTTACGAAGCAACGCATAAGCTACGGTTTAACCTTCTGTCACTCTAGCAACCCATGATCTACTTACTACTTCCCAATGCCTTCCTCTAGGCCCAAATAATGGTGAAGTGTTATGTAGTCGACGTTCACATAACACCACTAGAGTAAAAACAACATACAACATATCAAATTACCGAACGAATACCAAATTCACATCACTACTATTAGCATGACTTATCCCATGTCCTCAGGAACAAAAGTAACTACTCATAAAGCATAATCATATTCATGACCAGAGAGGTAATGAGTAGCATCAAGGATCTGAACATAAACTCTTCCACCAAATAATCCAACTAGCATCAACTACAAAGAGTAATCAACAATACCAACAACCTTACAAGTACCAATCAGAGTCGCGAGACGGAGATTGGTTACAAGTGATGAACTAGGGTTTGGATATGAGATGGTGCTGATGAAGATGTTGATGATGACGAGTCCCCTACGATGAGAGGAGTGTTGGTGATGACGATGGCGACGATTTCCCCCTCCGGGAGGGAAGTTTCCCCGGCAGGATCATCCTGCCGGAGCTCTAGATTGGTTCTGCTCAAGTTCCGCCTCGTGGCGGCGGCGAAACCACGAAAAATCTCCTCCTTGATTTTTTCCTGGACGAAACCCTTCATATAGAAAAAGAGGGTAGCCAGTGGGCCAGTGGGCTGCCCACAAGCCTCATGGCGCGGCTTGGGGGGTGGTCGCGCCGTGCAGGCTTGTGGGCACCCCCTGGTTCCCCTGTGGCACTTCTTCGGCCCAGTATTTTTGATAAATCGGGAAAAAAATCCTCGTTGATTTTTACAACGTTTCGAGTTGCGCAGAATAGGTATCTCAACTTTGCTCCACTTTCAGGCCAGAATTCCAGTTGTCGGTATTCTCCCTCTTCATGTAAACCTTGCAAAATAAGAGAGAAAAGGCTTAATAATTGTACCCTGAAGTGAAATAACAACCAAAGAAGCGATAAATATCAACATGAAAACATGATGCAAAATGGACGTATCAACTCCCCCAAGCTTAGACCTCGCTTGTCCTCAAGCGAAAGCCGAGCTCAATAAATATGTCCACATGTTTAGGGAGAGAGGTGTCGACAAAACAAGATATGAACATGCATGCATCATGATCAAGATCAGAACAGCAATACCAACATATAATCTCTCATGCTAAAGTGATAATTCCTTCACAAAGTAAAGCATGGCTCAAGAACCTTACCGAGAAGTAACAACCGATAGCCTTTAGTCATTGAAGCAATTGCAATTTATCACAACATCAGAAAGAGTCAAATAAGAGCTTGTAAAGCAAATCCACATACTCAATCATTCTTTCGTTATCTACAATTGCTACAACTCACGTGGTACTCATGAGGTCAAAGTCTCAGCTGGACACAGAGAAAGATAGGGGCTTATAGTTTTGCCTCCCAACTGCTTACCTCAAGGGTGACGTCAACAATAATAATTCATGAATGCCTACCTCCAAGTTGACATATGAATATAGATCTTTCCCAAACATGGGACAGTAGCCAAGACAAAGGCAAAATAAGGGATTGGTGAAGATCACCATGACTCTTTCAAGGGCAAAAAGTAAAGGTACAAGATAGGCCCTTCGCAGAGGGAAGCCGAGGTTGTCATGCGCTTTTGAGGTTTGGATGCGTGTCCTCTTAGTGCAGAGGAACGTCACTTTATATTGCCTCCTGTGATAAAGAACTTTATTATGCAGTCTGTCGCTTTTATGTCTTCCTCATCACAGGTTCGTATAAAGCTTATTTTCCACACACTAATAGATCATACACATTAGAGAGAGAAAATTTATTGCTTGCACCGATGACAACTTACTTGAGGGATCTTATTCAATCCATAGGTAGGCATGGTGGACACTCATGGCAAAACTGGTTTGAAGGTTTATGGATGCACAAGTAGTATATCTACTTGGTGCGGGAGTTTGGATAATATGAGGTGGAAGCAATCGTCACATGCTAAGGGATCTCTAATCATATAACATTGTTCAGAGCCAAGCAAACACAATCATAGATGGTGTCAGAGCTGATATATTTATATGTGAACCTCTCCTTCCTTATCACTTCCTATTAATTGCAACAATGACCAAGGTCTACATTTGCCTACCCTCAACAAGTTTCAATCCTCATTCTTTTATATATGCGAAGCCATCACTTCCCATAAGATCAGTACATGATCTTTCATGCTTTTGTTCTATTCTCACTCTTTTGATCATGGCAAGAGGCAAAGCCCTTCAACTAAGACACTCTTTCTTATATGGCTCACGAGCAAAAATACATCAGGGGTGACACAAAGCAAATCTCAAGACTAAAACACCAAGACTTTTAAAACTACTAACGAGAAAGAAAACTGAAAAGGAACAAACTAAAACAAAGGTAAAGGCAAAAGATGTGATGGTGATATGATACCGGGGCAACTCCCCCAAGCTTGGCACAAGCCAAGGGGATTGCCCATACCAATGCTCAGTTGTCTTCCTTTGGTGGTGATGGTGGAGTTTTCGCAACATGAGTTTGATCCTCCGTCTTCCAAGGCATAGGTTCTCCATCATGGAAAAATGAACGAGTCTCCGGAATCCTCAAATCTGTAGCCAACTGTATTGATTTAAATCTATACTCATACTCACAGTTTTGGTTCTGCAGGTCATAGATCTGGCCCTGGAGTTGATCAATCCTATCATAGAGCTTGGAGAGATGCTTCCCAATGTCATTGGCATCAATCCTTTGCTTGTTGGTGAACTCAGTGATCATCATGTGGTTGGCGTTGAGTCCACACTCCACCATCCCTTGGCACTTGAAGACTTGTTGCTCCATTGCTTCGAGCCTCGTCTCCATGCTTCCGGTCTTCTTAGGCCCCTCAACATCACGGATGTGCAACATCCCCTCACGCATCTTGATTGATTGATGGTGTTGCAGCACTGCCGTGAGGTAGGGATTGATGACCTTCTCGAAGATCTTGTCCTTCGGAGCTTTTGGGGAAGTCATAGCGATCTAGATCTGCAACAGAAACAGGCTCGAAACGAAGAACAGAGGAAATCTGCGTGATGCAGGAGTCAAACCAAATGGAAGTATATATAATGATTTTTTCAGACCAGAAGGAGTACCCTGCACGAAAACGGAGTCCGGGAGGCGCACGAGGTGGCCACAAGCCCTCACGGCACGGCCAGGGGGTGGGCCCGCGCCGTGCAGGCTTGTCGCCTCCTCGCGCACTTTCTGGACTACTTCCATTTTTTGTATTTTTTCAAATATTCCAAAACGGAGAAAATTTCCTACTAGAAAAGTTTTGGACTCTGTTTTCTTACCAAATCACATACCTCTTCGTTTTCGGGGTCTGAAACAGGCTGATAAATATCCCTTAGGTATTCTTCCGGAGTTATGGTATTGATAATATTGCTTTCAACATTTATGGGAGTACCTGAGATATAATGCTTGCGGACAATTACCTTCCGTGTTGTTGATCTTGATAGCACCGGAACGATATACTTCCTCAACAACATAGGGACCTTCCCATTTAGAGAGAAGCTTGCCTCCAAAGTATCTTAAACGAGAGTTATATAGCAAGACATAATCACCTACATTGAACTCACGCTTTTGTATCCCCTTATCATGCCACCTCTTAACCTTCTCTTTGAACAGCTTGGCATTCTCATATGCTTGAGTTCTCCACTCATCAAGCGAGCTAATATCAAATAACCTCTTCTCACCGGCAAGTTTGAAATCAAAGTTGAGGTCTTTGATTGCCCAATAAGCTTTATGCTCTAGCTCAAGAGGTAAGTGACATGCTTTCCCCTACACCATTTTGTACGGAGACATGCCCATGGGATTCTTATAGGCAGTTCTATAAGCCCATAGTGCATCATCGAGCTTCTTAGACCAATTCTTTCTAGACCTGTTGATAGTCTTTTGCAGAATCAGTTTAATCTCTCTATTTCTTAGCTCTACTTGACCACTGGACTGAGGGTGATAGGGAGACGCAATTCTATGGTTGACATCGTACTTAGCAAGCATTTTATGGAAAGCACCATGAATGAAGTGTGAACCACCGTCGGTCATTAGATATCTAGGGACTCCAAATCTAGGGAAGATAACTTCTTTCAGCATCTTGATAGAGGTGTTGTGATTAGCACTACTAGTGGGGATAGCTTCTACCAACTTAGTGACGTAATCAACGGCAACTAAGATGTGAGTATACCCACTTGATTTTGGAGAAGGTCCCATATAATCAAAGCCCCAAACTTCAAATGGTTCAATGACAATTGAATAGTTCATAGGCATTTCTGACGTTTCCTAATATTAGCTATTCTTTGACATTCGTCACAAGACAAGACAAACTTACGGGCATCCTTGAAGAGAGTGGGCCAATAGAAACCTGATTGCAATACCTTGTGTGCAGTTCTATCTCCCGCATGGTGTCCTCCGTAGGCCTCGGAGTGACACTTCTGTAGGATATGTCCCTGTTCATGTTCAGGTACACAACGTCTAATAACACCATCTACTCCTTCCTTATAAAGGTGAGGATCATCCCAAAAGTAATGTCTCAAGTCAAAGAAGAATTTCTTCTTTTGTTGGTACATGAAACTAGGTGGGATGTATTTGGCAACGATATAGTCCGCATAATCAGCATACCACGATGCACTACGTGAAGCATTGATGACATTCAGTTGCTCATCGGGAAAGCTATCATCAATAGGTTGTGGGTCATCAAGAACGTTCTCCAACCTAGACAAGTTATCTGCTACTGGGTTGTCAGCACCCTTCCTGTCGACAACGTGCAAATCAAATTCTTGTAGCAAGAGAACCCATATGATATGTCTAGGTTTAGCGTCCTTCTTCTCCATGAGATACTTAATAGCAGCGTGATCAGTGTGAATAACGACTTTGGAATCACCTATGTAAGACCTGAACTTTTCACATGCAAACACGACTCCTAAAAACTCCTTCTCCGTCGTAGCATAGTTTCTCTGGGCACTGTCTAGAGTTTTAGTAGCATAGTGAATAACATTCAACTTCTTATCGACTCTTTGCCCTAGGAGAGCACCAACATCATAATCACTAGCGTCACACATGATCTCAAAAGGTAAGTTCCAATCAGGTGGTTGAACAATAGGTGCAGTTATCAAAGCCCTCTTAAGTATTTCGAAGGCTTCCTCACAATCATCGTCAAAAACAAAAGGAATATCCTTTTGCAAGAGATTGGTAAGAGGCCTAGAAATCTTAGAGAAGTCTTTAATGAACCTTCTATAGAAACAAGCATGACCAAGGAAACTTCTTATACCTTTGATATCTTTGGGGTATGGCATTTTCTCGATTGCATCAACCTTAGCCTTATCGACTTCAATACCTCTTTCAGAAATTTTATGTCCTAAGACGATGCCTTCATTAACCATAAAGTGGCACTTCTCCCAATTCAAGACAAGATTGGTGTCTTTACATCTCTGTAAGACTCGATCAAGGTTGCTGAGGCAATCATCAAAGGAAGACCCGTGAACGGAGAAGTCATCCATGAAAACCTCAACAATCTTTTCACAAAAGTCAGAGAATATAGCCATCATACATCTTTGAAAGGTGGCATGTGCATTACATAATCCAAAAGGCATACGTCTATAAGCAAAGGTACCGAAAGGGCAGGTGAAAGTGGTTTTCTCCTGATCAGATTGTGCAACTGGTATTTGGGAGAAACCAGAATAACCGTCTAGAAAGAAGAAGTGTGTGTGTTTGGACAGCCTTTCTAGCATTTGGTCGATAAAAGGCAAAGGGTAGTGATCTTTCCTAGTGGATTTATTCAATTTCCTAAAATCGATCACCATCCTATAGCCAGTAATAATCCTCTCTGGGATCAACTCATCCTTATCTTTAGGGACAACAGTAATGCCTCCCTTCTTTGGGACGCGATGCACTGGACTGTCCCAATCGCTATGTGTAATAGGATAGATGATACCTGCTTCCAGGGGCTTTAGTATTTCTTTTCTCACTACTTCTTTCATAATAGAATTTAATCTCCTTTGATGATCAGCAACTGGTTTGAAGTCAGGATCAGTTTTAATCTTATGCTGGCATAGAGTAGGACTAATGCCCTTAAGATCATCAAGAGTATATCCAATAGCAGCACGATGCTTCCTCAGAGTTTTTAGTAACTTCTTTTTCTTCATGCTCTGAGAGGCTAGCACTAATAATAACAGAATATATCTCTTCTTCATCAAGATAAGCATTCTTAAGAGTATCAGGCAACTGTTTAAGCTCGAACATAGGATCACCCTTTGGTGGGGGTGGATCCCCAAGCAGTTCAATAGGCAAGTTATTCTTAAGAATAGGATATTGTTCTAAGACAACTCTATCTATCGCATACCTTTCATCCATATGCATATCATTTTCATGCTCAAGCAAGTATTGCTCTAAGGGATCAGTAGGAAGCACGGCAATAGAAGCTAAGGCAATAGTTTCATCCTTACTAGGCAGCTCCTTTTCATGAGGTTGTCTACCAAACTTAGAGAAATTGAACTCATGTGACACACCTTCAAAGCCAATAGTGACAGTTTGCTTCTCACAATCAATTCCCAGAGGGCAGATAGTATCTCTCTTGGCAAGCTGAATTGTGACATCAATAGGCTCTATCTCAACAGGTGCAATCTCATCTTTGATTTCATCGTATAAGGATTGAGGTATTGCACTAACACTAGCACCCAGGTCACATAAACCATGGTAACAACGATATCCTATCTTAACAGAAACCAGAGGCATGCCAACAACATGCCTATGTTTGTCTCTAACGTGAGGTCTAGCAATTCTAGAAGCACCTTCACAGAAGTGAATATTATGTCCCTCAACTTCTTCGGACAGAAGATCTTTGATAATAGCAATGCTAGGTTCAACTCTAATTTTCTCAGGGGGTGTAGGTGTTCTAATGTAGCCTCTACGTATCACAGTTGAAGCTTTAGAATGATCCTTTATCCTAACAGGGAAAGGTGGTTTCTCAATGTAAGCTCTGGGAACCACAATATCATTATAGGCAATGACTTTCTCTTCGACTAGAGTGGGTTTAACTACATTGACTTCTAAAGGAGGATGAAATTTAAACCACTTCTTTTTGGGGAGATCAATATGAGCAGCAAAGGATTCGCACAATGAAGCTACTATCTCAGAGTCGAGTCCATACTTAGCGCTAATGTCACAAAAAGTATTTGTCTCAACAAAGGATTTAACGCAATCAAACGAGAAATTCATACCTGACTCCTTACCTTCTTCAAGCTCCCAATCTTCAGAGGTGCGTTTAATTCTCTCTAATAAATTCCATTTGAAGTCAATATCTCTCTTCATAAAAGAACCGGTACAAGAAGTGTCAAGCATGGTGCGATCATCAAGAGAAAGCCGAGCATAGAAGTTCTAAATGATAATTTCTCTCGAGAGCTCATGATTGGGGCATGAATATAGCATTGATTTAAGCCTCCCCCAAGCTTGAGCGATGCTTTCTCTGTCACGAGGCCAAAAATTGTAAATATAATTCTGATCACGATGTACTAAATGCATAGGATAAAACTTTTGATGAAATTCCAATTTCAACCGATTGTAGTCCCATGATCCAGTATCATCACATAGCCTATACCATGTCAACGCCTTATCCTTCAAAGATAAAGGAAAGGCCTTCTTCTTGACCTCATCCTCGGGCACACCTACAAGCTTAAATAAACCACAAACCTCATCTACATAGATTAGATGCAAGTCTGGATGTGATGTTCCATCTCCTCTAAAAGGATTAGCCAGCAGATTCTCAAGCATACCCGAAGGAAATTCAAAGCAAATATTTTTAGTAGGTGCAGCAGGTTGAGTAGCAACTCTTTGTGCTTCCGTTCGAGGTGAAGATACCCCGAACAAGCCCCTCAAAGGATTAGTATCCATAGTGACAAGTGACAAAAAATTTCAGCACACTATATGAATATTTCCTTACCAAGTTCCACTTACCAAAGGCGCTTCACTCCCCGGCAACGGCGCCAGAAAAGAGTCTTGATGACCCACAAGTATAGGGGATCAATCATAGTCCTTTCTATAAGTAAGAGTGTCGAACCCAACGAGGAGCAGAAGGATCTGACTAGTGATTTTCAGCAAGGATAAATCTGCAAGCACTGAAATTGTCAGTAACAAGTGATTGTGTGGTGAGATGATTCGTAGCAAGCAACAAGTAAAAAAAGTAGCAACGGTACAGCAAAGTGGACCAATCCCTTTTGTAGCAAGGGACAAGCCTAGACAAAGTCTTATAGGAGGAAAAACGCTCCCAAGGGGAATTTCTATCATGCTAGTTTCATCATGTTCATATGATTCGCGTTCGTTACTTTGATAGTTTGATATGTGGGTGGACCGACGCTTGGGTACTGCCCTTACTTGGACAAGCATCCCAATTATGATTAACCCCTCTTGCAAGCATCCGCAACTACGAAAGAAGAATTAAGACAAAGTCTAACCATAGCATTAAACTAGTGGATCCAAATCAGCCCCTTACGAAGCAATGCATAAACTAGGGTTTAAGCTTCTGTCACTCCAGCAACCCATCGTCTACTTACTACTTCCCAATGCCTTCATCTAGGCCCAAATAATGGTGAAGTGTTATGTAGTCGACGTTCACATAACACCACTAGAGGAACGTCGACTACGAGGCGGAATTAGAAGTGATATGTTGTATGTTGTTTTTCCTCTAGTGGTGTTATGTGAACGTCTATATTGGTTCTGCTCAAGTTTCGCCTCGTGGCGGCGGCGAAACCACGAAAAAGCTCCCTTCTAATTTTTTCCTGGACGAAACCCTCTATATAGCAAAAGAGGGGAGCAAGTGGGCCAGTGGGCTGCCCACAAGCCCCCATGGCGCGACCTGGGGGGTGGTCGCACCGTGCAGGCCTATGGGCACCCCCTGGTGCCCCTCCGGCACTTCTTTAGTCCAGTATTTTTTATAAATTGGAAAAAATTCTCTGTTGATTTTCACGGCGTTTGGAGTTGCGCAGAATAGGTATCTCAACTTTGCTCCACTTTCAAGCGAGAATTCCAGTTGCCCGTATTCTCCCTCTTCATGTAAACCTTGCAAAATATGAGAGAAAAGGCATAAGAATAGTACCGGAAGTTAAATAACAGCAAAAGAAGCGATAAATATCAACATGAAAACATGATGCAAAATGGACGCATCAGTACCTTGCTCTGATACCAATTGAAAGTGCGTTATATCGACTAGAGGGGGGTGAATAGGAGATTTTTAAATTTTCATTGTTGAGGAAATTTCATGTGAGGAAAGTCAGCAATGATGAATTAAGTGCAGCGGAAGTATTACAGGATCAGGTGTGCAAAAACTTCAATAGCAGATTACTTTTTGAAGATTATGAGATTCGGTTTGCGCAGTTCGCAAGTACAATGTAAGCAGGTGAAAATTATCTTAAGTGATGAATTTGAGGTTGAGGATATTCAGAGAAAGTCTTCAAACAAATTCTTCAACAGTGCATATCAAAGTCTTCAACATACAATTTGAGGAAATGAAAGAGTTGAAACATTAGAATCCGTATCACGATGAAGACAGTTGTTGATGACCCAGTTTTAACTGGTGTAATAGTTGTACGTCTGGTTTGGAGCGGCTTGGTATTGAAATCGAAGGACACACATTCCTGGGACAGACAGTCCCTACCGTATTCTCCTTGAGCTAAGGACACACAGTCATCGCCCAGCACTCGTGGTAAGTCTTCATGGCAGACTTCCAAACCCTCACAAACTCGGTCACCCGGCGATCACAATTGACTGCTCGATGCTCTAGACCATGACGACTAACCATCTGGCGGATGCACAGTCCTCAAAGGTAAAAGTGTTCAGTTCCACACAGGAACAAATTCTTCAGTGATGCTCAATCACTTAGTTTTTGGTTTGGGGTTTGGGGTTTGGGGTATTTCCTCACTTGATGATTTTCTCTCGAAGACTCGGAGGAATTTGGGTTGCTCTAAATGACAAGTGTTAGTTTCTCTCGGAGCAGCCAACCAGCTTGTGGTTGTGGGGGCGGCTATTTATAGCATGGGAGCATCTCGACATGATTTGACATAAATGCCATTAAATAATGTGACCGTTGGATGGATAAGATCAGTGAGGTGGCACGTGAAAGTCCTTATGTCTCTCATATTCCTCACTTTGAGGATTTTGTAGGTTTAGGCTTGGGATGAGCATCATGAGGAAATTCATTCCGTAGTATTACTTTGACCCCCTTTAACAGTACGGTGTTCCTATGACTCAGGAGTAAAGAAAATGAAACAGAAAGAGTAAATCTTCACTCTTCCAAGTCTTCGGACTATTTTCTTCAGGACACGCTGAATTCTCATCTTCAATATCTTCATGAGGAATATCAATTTAATCACAATTTCTTTGCGATCAAAGTCTTCAAAGTAAGACCAAAGTCTTCAGCCGAAGACACACATTTTAGGGGTCGATATTAATCGTATAACTCAAACTCCTCAGCGAGTTATAGAGCATGTGTACGCTTACAAACGTATTAGTCTCTTAACCTATAAGTCTTCAAACCACGAAAATCACTAAGGGCACTAGATGCACTTACAAAACATAATAGGAAATATTTTTAAAATAGTCTTGTGAGTTTCAGAAGTTCAAATATAATTCAAATCTCCCCTGGTTTGGAGTGTCATATTGCTCCTCTCAAGATTTCGAATTTGGGCAAGGGGATTTGAATTCATTTAAACTTTTAAATAGAACCAATTATGAAATAGATTGCAAAAAGGCTTATTTTCACAAACCACTTTTTTTCCAAGTTCTTTATTTTGAAAAAGTCATGTTGTCTTCTCTCACTGGCTTGGATTGGAGGAATTTTAAATTCAAAAAAGAAAAGAAAAAGGGAAAGTCATTTTGTTCCCTCTCAGTTTTAAAGTTTCAAAAGTTTCAAAATACACTCAATTTCAAACAATCGATCATTCTAGTAATTATTATAACATACCAAAATTTGGGATGTTATAATGTGGCATGGTTTTCAAGTCTCAAGCAATTCAAAATCAAGTGAGTCCAAAAGATCCATCAGCATCGAGTTTCTTCATGCGTTTACACCAATGGGCATGGTTCGCATGTCTCAAACAATTCGAAATCGAGTGAGTCCAAAGATCCATCGGCATGGAGTTTCTTCGTGCGTTTTATACCAATATGACCTAAGCGGCAGTGCCACAAGTAAGTGGTACTACCATTACTACCTTTGTATCTTTTGGCCTAGATACTATGAACGTGTGTATAACTACGATCGAGATTCAATAAACCATTCACATTGGGTGCATAATCATGAAAGATATTATTCATGTAAGCAGAATAACCCATTATTCGCAATAAACAAAGTCAATATAATTTTCATGCTCAACGCCCACACAAAAAAACATTTATTTAGGTTTACCACTAATCCTGAAGATAGATGGAGCATGCGATGGTGATCACATCAACCTTGGAAACACTTACAACACGCATCGACACCTCTCCCTTAGCTAGTCTGTGTTTATTGTGTAACTCGTGTTTCGAGTTACTAATATTAGCAACTGAACTATATCAAATACCTAGGAGATACAACAAGCACTTGTAAGGCACACATAAATAACATGTATATCAAATATACTTTTGTTGACATTACCAGCCTTCTTATCTGCCCACCATCTCGGGTAGTTCTTCTCTCAGTGACCACTCCCCTCATAACAGAAGCACCCAGGCTTGGGTTTGGGTTCAACCTTGGGTTTAGTCACTAGAGCGAAAACTGGCTTGTCATCCTCGAAGTTTACCTTCTTGCCCTTACCCTTCTTGAAACTAGTGGTTATACTAACCATCAACACTTGATGCTCCTTCTTGATTTCTACCTGTGCGGTGTCAAACATAGTGAATAGCTCACGGATCATCATCTCCATCCTTGTTCAGTTATAGTTCATCACGAAGCTTCAGTAGCTTGGTAGCAGTGACTTGGAGGACTATGTCAATCACTATCTTATCTGGAAGATCAACTCCCACTTGATTCAAGCGATTGGAGTACCCACACAATCTGAGCACATGCTCACCGATTGAGCTATTCTGATTCATCTTGTAGGCAAAGAACTCGTCGGAGGTCTCACACCTCTCAACATGGGCACGAGCCTGAAATCCCAATTTCTGCTCTTGGAACATCTTATATGCTCCATTACATCCAAAACATCTTTGGAGCCTCAACTCTAAGTCGTAAAGCATGACGCACTGAACTATCATGTAGTCATCAAAATGTGCATGTCATATGTTCGCAACATCTACAGACGGTGCTTGGGGTGTAGCACACCGAGCGGTGTATTAAGGACATAAGCCTTCTATGCAGCAATGAGGACAATCCTTAGTTTACGGACCTAGTCTAGGTAATTGCTACTATCATCTTTTTACTTAGTTTTCTCTAGGAACGTATAAAAAATACAAGGGAGATACAATGTGAGCTATTGTTCTACAAATATTTTGTAAATACAACTTAAACTATGTTCATGATAATGAGGTCAATTAATAATATTACTTAAGAACTCCCATTGAACTCAACATCCCTCAGGTTGTTCGAGTGTGACATGATCCAAATCCACCAACCCAAGTCCGATCATCATGTGAGATGAGGTGATTTCAATGGTGAACATCTCCATGTTGATCATATCTACTATATGACTCATGTTCGACCTTTCGATCTCCTGTGCTCGGAGGCCATGTGTGTACATGCTAGGTTCGGCAAGTTTAACCCAAGTGTTCTTCATGTGCAATGGCTTACACCCGTTGTATGCGAACGTAGAGTCTATCACACCCAATCATTACGTCGTGCTTCGAAACTTCGATCCTTTGCAATGGTGTACACTTTGGGAGAACACAATTTTATCTTCAAATTTTTGTGAGGGATCATCTTCTAATGCTACTGTCATCCTAAGCAAAATAAGATGCATAAAGGATTAACATCGCATGCAAATTATATAAGTGACATTATATGGCCATCACCATCTTGTGCTTTTGATCTCCATCTCCAAAGCACCGGTATGATCTCCATCGTCACTGGCATGACACCATGATCTCCATCATCTTGATCTCCATCAATGTGGTGCCGTGTGGTTTTCGCACCAACTATTGCTAACTCATAGCGATAAAGTAAAGCAAATGGTACGAATTAATTAAAGACAACCCTATGGCTCCTGTCGGTTGTCGTACTCATCGACATGCAAGTCATGATAATCTATACAAAACATGGTTATCTCATGCATCACATGTAACATCACATCTTGGCCATATCACATCACATCATACCGTGCAAAAAAGAGTTAGACACTCTCTACTTGTTGTTGCATGTTTTATGTGGCTGCTATGAGTAACAAGAAAGAACCGTTCTTACCTACACAAAGCAACAACAATGATATTCAAGTTGCTATTTAACCTTCTACATGGACCACCTGTGTCGAATCTGATTCAACTTAAGTGGGAGAGACACACACCCGCCAGCCATCTTTATGCAACAAGTTGCATGTCAGTCGATGGAACCGGTGTCTCGTACGTGGACGACTAAAGTTGGTCTAGGCCGCTTCATCCCACAATACCGCTGAATCAAGAAAAGACTAAGGAAGGAAGCAATCTGAATATCAACACCCACAAACTCCTTTGTGTTCTACTCGTGATGTCATCTACACATAGACCTTGCTCACGATGCCAGTGTTGGGGAACGTCGCATGGGAAACAAAAATTTTCCTACACTCACCAAGATCATTCTATGGAGACTAGCATCTACGAGAGGGAGAGTGCATCTACATACCCTTGTAGGTCGCTAAGTGGAAGCGTATATAACATGGTTGATGTAGTCGTACATCTTCACGATCCAATCGCGATCCGTCCTGATGTAGCGCCAAACGGACGACACCTCGCCGTTCAGCACACGTACGGCTCGATGACATCTCCTCCTTCTTGATCTAGCAAGAGAGGAAGGATAATTAGTTGGGATCTCAACCAGCATGATGGCATGGTGGATATGATGGTGGACCAGTGACAGCAGGGCTTCGCCAAGCGCTGCCCGAACCAATATGAGGAGAAAACAGAGTTATGGGAGAGGTAAGGCTGCCACCGGGCCGTATGAATTGGTCTGTTTAGCCCCTCCCTCTCCCCCACTATATATAGGAGGCAAGGGGTGTTGGGTCGCAGCCCTAAATCCTTCAAGGAGGGGCGTGGGCCTAGGGAGGTTTCCTCTCTCCCCAAGGCATCTAGGAGGTGCCTTCCACTTTAGGGACTCTTCCCTCCCAACCGCATGGGCCCTTGGGGGGCTGGCCCAACAAGGCTTGGACGCGCCCTTACAGCCCATGCACGTCCTAGGGGATGGAGGGACCCTTTCGGAACCCTCTGGAACCTTCCAGAAGCTTTCCGGTACAATACCGATAAGACCCAAAACTTTTTTGGTAGCCAAAATAGGACTTCACATATATAAATCTATACCTCCGAACCATTCTGGATCTCCTCATGACATCCAAATCTCATTTGGGACTCCGAACAACATTCGGTCACCAACGTACATATCCCAGTACTACTCTAGCATCGCCAAACGTTAAAATGGCACACCCTACGGGCTCGAGAACTATGCAAACATGACCGATACACCTCTACGGTCAATAACCAATAGTGGGACTTGGATGCCCATATTGGTTCCTACATATTCTACGAAGATGTTTATCAATTGAACCACGATGTCAAGGATTCAGTCAATCCCATATGCAGTTCCCTTTTTCCATCGGTATGTTACTTGCTCGAGATTCGATCATCGGTATCTCCATACCTAGTTCAATCTCGTTACCTGCAAGTCTCTTTACTCATTCCGTAATGCAAGATCCTGTGGCTAACTCTTTAGTCACATTGCTTGCAAGCTTCTTGTGATTTTGTATTACCGAGTGGGACCTGAGATACCTCTTCGTCATATGGAGTAACAAATCCCAGTCTTAACCCATGCCAACTCAACAAACACCCTTGGAGATACATGTAGAGCATCTTTATAGTCACCCAGTTACATTGCGACGTTTGGTACACACAAGCTACTCCTCCGTTCTCAGTGAGTTGAATGATCTCATGGTCATAGGAACAGATACTTGACATGCAGAAAACAATAGCAATAAACTAACATGATCATATGCTATGTTCATAGTTTGGGTCTTGTCCATCACATCATTCACCTAATGATGCGATCCCATTATCAAATGACAACTCTTGTCTATGGCTAGGAAACCTTAGTCATCTTTGATCAACAAGGTAGTCTAGTAGAGGCTCACTAGGGACACGGTGTTTTCTATGTATCCACACATGTATTTGAGTTTCCAATCAATAAATTTTAGCATGGATAATAAACGATTATCGTGAACAAGGAAATATGATTATAAATATTTTATTATTGCCTCTATGGCATATTTCCAACAAAATCTTCCTACTTCACCAGCACGCGGTGGTGGTCACTGCCGTCAACGGGCTGCACACCGACAACACAATCTCCGTTGGCAAGAAAGTGGAGAAAGAGTTCAAGATTCGAGTGCACTTGCTTCGCGTCACCAGCCACAACCTGGAGGACTTCCTCATCTACTTCAATATCCCTGCCCACAAGGACTTGGTGGTGCGGCGTGGCAGGCTCACCATCGATGACAACGCCTTCCTAGTTGAGCCATGAAGGGAGGACACCCACATGCTCCACCAATCGTGGGTGCTGCATGTCCGGTTGGTCATGGAGAAGCTGCCAATGCAGCTATGGACGCTGGAGGGGGCCAAGGACACGCTCGGAGACAAGGTGATCATCGATCGCCTAGACATAAGGACTTTCGAGCACGTGGACATGAAGACATTCGCCGTCTGGGTGTGGGTGTGGGAGTTGGCCCACATCCCCACATGTCGGACACCGTGGAAGCACGACAGGGGGCAGGCCGCATCGAGGACATGCACGGCTTCTCCCCCAAGCCGTGCCATTGCCTCGCCTCCAAACCTGCTGCGATGGGACGTTCTCGTGCACATCGACTAGATCGAGGACTGGACCTCCCTCTCCTCGCGCTCCTCCCACTCCATGCAGAGCGAGATGCCCTCCTCCCCTGACGACGACCACCCCTTTACATGCTGCCCTCCAGCCGGCGGCTGGGTACACGGGACGAAAGTTGGTCGGTCGACGCCGGGTGCTGCAGGCCCCCTCGGGCGATCACGGCAGCTAGGGCGCGTGGCCTACACTTGGTATCAGGGTATGCAACCGGCGGTGACAAGGGAGGACCACGACGATGATGACGCCGGTGCACAGAGAAGGTCCTGGAAGGACACACTACTGGGGAGGAATCGCGGCAAGCAGCCGACATCAGAAACCCTTCCATGGAGCGTCACAGGAGCAGAACACCCACCTCCACGCACCGCGAGGGGGGACGCGGGGGAGGTAGGACACCACCATCATCATCAGCTCATAGCAAGCCAGGACGACGAGCCATAGCAAGGAGTCGGCGTGCAGGTCCCACTCCAAGTAGTAGACCACGGTCACTAACAGTAGCGGATGCAGAAACTTTTTATTGGTGCGGCAGAGGTTACTAATATACATAGCTTGGCTCAAATCATTAATTAACCACTGCATAAACCTAGTATACATGGATATGTTAGGTGTGGCAGCAGCAAAACCTTGCCAGATTGCTGGCTTTGCCACTGGTCACCAACGGTCTTCTCAACCCGCCATGTCCCCTACCTAGGGTGGCGTCGCGCACCGTCGATGCTGACCCGGTGACGACGTTCTTCAAGATGAAGAAGAGGGAGCTACCACCTCTAGGACGCACGGACACTAGAGCGCCCGACATCTACGCGGCGGCCAAGGCCAAGATAAGCAAGCCACCATTCTTCGTAGAGGACGAAGGAGAAGGAAGCGGAGAGGGCGACACCATCGAAATTGGACACTGTCCGTCGTCAGGCACGAACCCAACGAGCTGCTCACGCACTCTGTGTAGCTTGGAGCGGTCACCAACAGGGCCCTCCACTTGGAGATCAACGAGTCCACCAACATCAACAACCCGGGGCCACTCTTCGCCAACACTACTCCATCCCTCATTGGACACGTGCCCGCGGCACCGCCGACAAGATTCTAGACCCCAAGAAGTGCAAGGCCGAACACATACCCCACAAGGAAGAGTGCACGGCACGCGAGCAACCCCTCCGTGGTGTCGGTCAGTGTCGGGACCCCGATCCTAAGCCTCATAGATCTAGCATGTAACACATCATATAGCTTTGCACCCTCATGCATGGTACACAATGACTGCCACCATACCTTGGCCACACCTTTCGCTCACATATATGATTATGTCGCTAGCAGCCATGTGTTAGAGAACCTGGGTCGACATGACTAGTTATAGACCCAAGTGGCACAACCATACAGGGACAGACATACGTAACCCAGCAATGCAGGTGTCGGTCATCAGCGTGGGCAGATGAGTCGTAGCAAGCTACAAGGACTCCATTACACTGCGTGACATTTCCCCATGGGGACAGACATAGCTGCGAAGAACGATACATGTTGGTCAATCAATGTGTCTGGAGCAGTAGCAAGCTACCAAGGCTCAATGGAAGCACAAACAGACATTTCCCCATAAAGAAGGCTAGTAAAGGCATACAACTAGGTGTCAAATCCCACACATACCAGTGCATTTCGAACATACACACAATATGCACGATATGTGTAGATACAACATGGTATCACAACTTAACTCTATGACTCAAGTATTCATTTATGAATCATAACAGCCAACATACTGTGATCTTACAAACAGGGGTCACATGACCCAACACTCAAGTCATACAAGCATCAAGCGGAAGCAAAACATGTTTGAGTACAAACATCTAATAAAAGTGGTTGGAGAAGCCTAAAAGCTACAATGACCCTACCAAAGGAGCCAGACCTTTGTCTGGGATTCCCAAGCCAATCCAGCCAACATCGAACTTCACATCGTAAGAAACACTAATGAGACTGATCTCTCCTCTGCAAAAACATAAATTAAGCAACCGTGAGTACAAAGGTACTCAGCAAGACTTACATCATAACTAACTACATATGCATCATTGTCAACAAGGGGGGTTGTGGAGTTTATTACGACAATCCATCTTTGAATCTTGTCTAACTTGTACTATGACTAGACGTAGTATCTTTGTGATGGGATAGCGCACACAAGTCCACATATTCACCATAATAATACACCACTATGGATCCACTCACGTCTCCCTGCAAGAAGGCCATCCATAGCACTCACACTTATCTTGCACATTTTACAGTATCCATTTAAGTTATCTATGAACTATATAAGCTTTCCAAGTAGTCCATATCCGAGGACGCGACTATTCGAATACATTCATAACCCTACAGGGGTATATTTCCTCACACATGCTCCCGCCACTTATTGCCATGTGCACGTAAAAAAGGCACCTAGGCAACCTTCAAGCGGAAGCACGGCGAGGGAGTCAGACACACTTGACTAACCACACAAGACTCTAGTCCAGGTTTATCTCCTATTTGAGACTGAACCCGGAAGGAAGTCCGGTCGAAGTTTCCTCTACGACCCCAAACAATGTGTATAGGGTTCCCAAGCCCATCGTTCGGGTGCCACTTGGTACACCGTGAAACTGTGTATCTACCGCACTGTAGCCCACCCCATCGGGCAGAGCTAAACATGGCTACCAACACTTTTCCTACAAACACCACAAACTAGTCGCACCTCATTGGCAGAGATCTAGGCGATTAATAAGTCAAGCAGTCAAGCGGGGTCATATTTCAGGGCCCAACATGTGGTAGTAGCTATCCTGATCACATACATAGAACTCGTTTCTTAAGGACAGTCCCAATGAGACAACCCGCCATGTGCTCCTACATGACCTCTCATCGCTACCTTTACCAAAATGGATTCACACACTTAACTCTCACACAGTAGGACAAGAACACAACCATTTTGATTCATCGCCCAGATGGATCAGACCCAACATGACACGAGTCTTGTAACATCCCAAATTTTGGAATGTTAAAATAATTATTAGATAGTTTGTTTGTTTGCTTGAGTGATTGAAACTTGAGTGAAATTTGAAAATTTTAAAAAAACTTTTGAATGAGAGGGAATAAAATGACTTCCCCTTTTTCTGTGAACTCAATTTCATCTACTAAAAAAAATCAAAGAGAGAAGATAACATGACTTCTTCTACCATAAAGATTTTTGAAGGGTGGATTCGAAAACTAATAAAATATTTTCCATATGGATTTTATTTTCATATTTGGTCTTATTGCTATTTCAAAGCTTAATTGGAGTCATATATTAAAAATATGAGAGGAGGAACATGACCCTCCAAAGCAGGGGCCTTTTTGAAGGTTATTTGAACCCTAAAACTTAGAGGGACATTTGAATTTTTTTGCAAAAGAAAATAAATCTTTTAGGCAATTTTGTGAAAATAATTTTTTCTAAAGTTTTTATTTTGGCCGTGGAAAAATGTTAATCAAATTCTATATTATCTGCTGATAATTTTGGTATATAATGTGCCCATATTTGGAATTGTTTTGATCGCCTAAATCTTCCTTTTACCTTCCTGTTTTTAATTGAAAGGAAAATGTTCCTTTATTAGGAAATCGCCAGGGCCCGTTAGGAAGGTCTGGCCCAAGTCCCTTCCCTCACCAAATCCGAAACCGATCGGATCGGCCACCCGATCTGTTTCTCTCTCGCTCCCTCTCTCTGCCGCGAGGCCCCACCGACCGAGCCCACCTCTCGCGCGCTCTCCTCCCTCCCTCGGTCATCTCTTTCGTCCCCAGCCGATCCCCTTCCGTACGATCGCCGGCCACCACCGGACCCCTCGGATCCTGCGATCTCCTTCCATCCTGAGCCCTCCTCTCCCCCTATAAAGCTTCCCCCTCCCCAACGCACCCCCTTCCCCTTCCCCAGCCCGAGCCCCTCACCCCAACCGCCCCTGCCCCTGCAGCCTCGCCGGAGCCGAGCTCGAGGGAACGCCCCCTCACCGCCTCGACCACCCCTCGCCTTCCCCCCGCACCACCTGAGACCACCAGCGGCCTCCCCACATCCGCCGCGCCCCATTTTTTCCCTCAGGTCGCCCTCTCGCCACCCTACGCCTCCGCCCTCCACTCGCCGGAGTTCGGCCGGTACAGGAACCCCCGAAGCTCCCCGAGCTCATCCCCACACACGAGAAGCCTCGCCGTCGCTGCTATCCGACGGAGGAGAACCGCCGCCGTCGACTGGTGCCCTTCCCCACGTCGAAACTTCGCCGGAGCGACGCCCCCGGACCACCGCCACTCCTCTGCCTCGCCGGAGAAGCCCCTGCAGACCCTCCCCACGGTGAGCTAACCCCATCTCTTCCTTAGCCGTCCGATTTGTAATACACGGTATGGATTAGAAACTAGGTACCCCTTCGGTTTTTAGTTGAAAACCGAACCGAGTTTTACTTCACTTACTTTTTAGCCGAGGGGTTTTATCTAAATATCGGCCGTTTTCTAGTTATCACCGCAGCACACACCACCTAAGCCAACCAGAGCATGCCACGTGGACCCCTGTTCACAAATCAGGTTTTTCTTTTTTCTGTTTTAATTCCAAAACAGAGAAAGTTCCAATCTTGTTTTGATCATAACTTTTGATCTAGAGATCCAATGAGGTTGATGCTTTTTCCAGTAGATCACAAGTTTTCTGTAGTTTTTAAAAACATATAATTTGTCTTTGTTTGAAATTTTCAAATTTGAATTAGATCAGATTTAGTTTAAACCTTGTTTTCCTTATTCCAGGAGTTTAAAAATAGCTTTTAATTTGATTCTTTTTCCTACTCATCACTAGTGATCTTAGTTATCAGTGGTCAAAATTTCAGAATTATTTGAGTAATTTAGCTCATTGTTTATTGTGAAACAATTTCTGTTTCACCTCTTTTAGGATTATGGCTATTTCCTTTTCTATAATTGTTTTTAAATTATTTTCTTTTATATTTCAGAAAGATTATGTTTAGTTTCTGTTAGTTAACAGTAGGTTTGCAACAAGTTTTGATTTTATTTGTATATGTTATCACGAAATCAATTCTAGTTCTCTAATAACTTGCAATTGGTTTCTCCACTGTTTCAAATCCCGTTTGGAAATACTTTCAAAACGTTTTGTGAAAAATACTTTATTTTATCTTAGTTAAATTTATATCTTAGTTCCCTATTAGTATTTTCCGTTGGACAAAAACTATTTAGTGTTTGATGTAGTAGAAGACTCCCTAGTCTTATTTGAAGTTTCCTTCGGATTCCTATTCGCTTTCTCTTTTGTTTTGATTGCTAGAATGATTGCTAGTATGAGTGCTTATGTGAATGATATGTTTGTTATATAGATTTCATCGGAGAGTGACGAATAGTCTATCAAGTTATTTCTCGAGAATGATAATTTATCTTCATCAACCTCACAAGGCAAGTCATTTGATCATGTATCACCTATGTTTTATGCATCGTAGTTCTACCATCCTATGCCCAATTGCATGCTGAGTAGGTACTTGGAAATTTTGGTTACATATTGTAGTATCATGTGGTAGGCACCCAACAACCCCGTTACTTGGCCCGGGACGACAAATTTCATATTGCTATACTTGAGTAGACGGGATTCTGGTTGAGAATTTATCACGAGTGATGCGAGAATAATTTAATAACCAAGACCGGTTAAGTCAAGACTTTTCAAGACCTCGTGATGCAATGCAACTCTAGGTGAAGGACGGTTGATCGGCTCCCTGGAGAAACAAGTGGATGACCCGGGATGCTGGAGACGGCCATGACATCCTGCGCAAAGCTTCACCCAGGCTCAAAGAGACGGACGGATATTTTCAAGACCCAAGGCTTACCTGCACAGCCACAAGTCATTATGGGCTCTGGCTTGGTTGGACAACGCGGCGACTCTGGACAGGCGGTGCTTGCAGATGTAGAAGAACGGTAGGAATGGATGGGCACCGACAGGGTTCAGAGGGACCCGTTGAAAGACCATGTTTTGATCATCCGGTCTTCAAACACCCTGAAGTGGGAGGACATACTCAGAGGCGATCAAATCTTGTTGGGAACGTCTGTAAAACTCTGCAGAGTACTCAAACCTAATCGATTAGCCGTGTCCACGGTCATGGACAACTTGAGCCAAAGGAACTGAGGTTATCTGAAATTATCAACACAAATAATAATATTGATGTGGGTATTATTGACAACATGGGTACGAGAATATGTTGGTGGAACCATCTCATTAACAACCAACAATGTAGTAACATTTTGCTTTTAGCCCTCTCTTGATGTAGGAGAAAACATGCTTTTCGCTAAAAACTTATAGCCCCACCTGCCATATATGCATATAGTATAGATGATTACTTTTCACCCCTCTCTTATGTGACCTGCCGGCATATTCAATATGCTGACCTACACGGGTGCAACGTCTTATGTTGCAGATATTTTTCTTCGACGAGTAAGAGTACGATTCAGGGTTACGGTCTACACTCAACTTGCCGTTGGTGTTTATTGGGACTCCACTCCCTTGACTGCTTCCGCTGAGATATTTAAGGTATATATCAGTTTTACTCTATTTACATGTGATTGCACTTTGATATTTACATTGATGTACTGTGTGTGCCAGCATACTGATCCAGGGATGGCACAGAAACACAGAGGCTTGAGTCGTTTTGAGTCGGGTCGCAACAACTCTAAGCATAGCAGGCACAATAAGCAAACATGGATGACTAATCACAACAAGGATCAAGCAGTTGCTACTCATGCTAAGTGGTTTCAAGTATTTACTGTGACAAAAACAGATCATGCAAAGGAATGGGTTCAACTACCAATAACATGTAAGAGTTAAATCGTTGTTGTCCTAATGTAGTATGAGATATGAGGAGCGAGAGAGTAGGATATTATCGGGATGCTCAAGGAGAGGGTTGCTTGCCTAACAGTTCTGAAGATAGTAAGCTCTTCATCAATGTAAACGATCACATCGTTGGAACCATCGTCTACCGAGAAGTAATAACACCGGCAAACAGGAAGAAGGAACACATTCAGTGTGATGCAACAAACATGATGTATCATATGGCCTGTTAAGGTACTGAATTTACCTAGTATAATATTTAGCCATATTAATTGAAATGGATTTCAAATAGGCATCAAATTCCAACTCCAAATTATTTATCAAATTCACCCTAATCATCTTTTGTCCTTGTTGATGATGTTAACTTTCTCAAACATGCATGAACATGGCATAATTAGATTATTCCTTGTATTTTCAAATCATTTTTCATATATAGATTATTTTCATTGGACTTACAAATTATTTTTTATGATTTTTAGAAATTTTAAGCATTTTCACGAATTTTCCTGATTATTTAAAATTCCAGAAAAGCGTTATTGCGTCAGCATTGCGTAAGGGTGACATCATTGGTCAATAGGGTCGGTCTAGGTCAAACCTCACTAGTGGGCCCACTCGTCAATGACCCAGTTTGAACTAATGTCACACACAGGTGGGTCCGGTCAACTGCCACATCAGCAATTCAAAGCCGACAAGTGGGTCCACTAGGTTTAAACTGTTCTAACCATAGAATTAAATCGGGGTTAAATAGCACAGGGGGATTCCACATGACATCCTTTCAGGGGCTGGTTAAAAAGTATTCGGGAACGTTGCATGGGAAACAAAAAAAATTCCTACGCTTCACCAAGATTAATCTAGGAGATGACCACCTACGAGACGAGAGATTGCCTCTACATACTCCTGTAGATTGCTAAGCGGAAGAGTTAAGAAATGCGGTTGATGTAGTCGAACGTCTTCGTGATCCAATAATGATCCGTCCTGCGAACTCCCGACAAGTGCCGAACGGACGACACCTCCGCGTTCAACACACATACAGCTTGATGACTCCTTCACCTCCTCGATCCAGTGAGCGATGGTGAAATAGTAGCATGAGTCCTTCAGCAGCACGACGGCGGGGCGAGGTGGTGGTGGTAACATCTCAATAGGGGCAGCGTCGTGGAAAGTTTTGGTCTGGCTGCCCCTCTCTACCTCTCTATATATATGGGGAAGGGAAGAGGGAGGGCACCCTAGGGTTTCCCCTAGGGGCCTGCGGCCAAGGGGTGGCGGCCAGGGTTGGGTGCCCCCCCCCCAAGGAGCCTTGCCTCCCAAGTTAGGGGTGGTCGTGGCCCTAGGGGATGTGGCCCTAGGGGGTGTGGCCCCCTTTCCCAGCCCAGTGGGCTGAGGTGGGGTGGCGCCCATCCCCTTGTGGGATGGTGCGCCCCTCTCCTTGGCTCATGAGGCCCCCAACACTTGTCGCCCCCCCACCCACACACTCTCTCGACTCCGATGCCCTTCATTCTATATATATCAATCTTCACCTCCACACCATTCCGCAGTTCCTTGTCACGTCTGGGATCTCATCCTGGACTACGAACAACCTTCGTAACCAAAACTATAACTCGACTATACTTACATCGTCACCATACATTAAGTGTGTAGACCGTGCGGGTTCGAGAACCACTACAAGAAATATGCTCATAGATGATGTTCTTTAAGATGTTGTTGATGAATTCGTCATAAATCTATGACGATTTCATCTGAGATCGTCGTGAACCATTTGAGGGGATCAAATCTACATACAAATTACGACGATGTGAGTCAAAAACGTCGTAACCGCATAAGATGAGATCGTCATAACTTTTACGACGATTATAAAAATGTCGTAACATGTTCTAACTATGTTGACATGTCACTCGTGGGTCCATTTTAACGGGAGATGAATCAAAGCTTTTGACACCCAACCATTTGGTCAATTGGACATTAAATATGACATATTATTTTAGAAAATTAATATGGTTTAATTTTGCAACAAATATATGGTTGGTTCTTAAAAAGAATCTTATTTTGGGAACTTGGAAAATGAAAAATAATTTTTTTTCGTCCGAAGAAAATGAATACAAGTTGGTGATAATCCATGAAATATGATATACCTTGAGTGGAAATTTTAGTGTCATCATTTTACAATACACTCTTGATAGTTGCTTCACAAACACACATGTTTTTAACTCTTCAAAAATATTTTTAGTGTTACATATCTCAAACATATCAAAACGCACAACTACCCTTCCCACGGATCATCCAACAAACACCGTTGGATGCTCCAAGATCCAACGGCAGCCATCAATCCCACCCCCTCTCACCCACGTAGCCCTATCCTCCCGTCCTTTCTCCCCCACACAACCGCCACCCCAACCATCTCCCTCCCTCTCTGATCCAGATACAGATCCACGACCACAGCTCGGGGGCCAGGTCTATCTGTTTCGCAATAGCTCGGGGGCTGGCCCACGAGACGACCCCGACCATAGCTTGTCGCCGACCACATCCCCATTCCACAACCAAGCCAGAGCGCCCGTCTCCTCCTCCCCCCTTCCCCGCGCCGCCGCAGCCCGAACCCTAGAGCCCCAGCCAGCGAGCAAGCGAGCGACAGCCATGCCGTCGGACGCCAAGATACGATGAGGGGAGCTCGAGGAGGACGACGGGGGCAACCTCGACTTCCCGCTGTCGCCGCGGGTCGTCATCGGGCCCGACGAGAACGGCTTCAAGAATATGATGAGTACCGCTTCGACGACGGATGCAACAAGGTCAAGGTCACCACCACCACCCGTGTCTGCAAGCTCGCACATGCGCGCCTCTCCAAGGCCGCTGTCGAGCGCCGCTCCTGGGGCAAGGTATGCGCACGCCACCGATTCCTTGTTCTATACCAAGCTATTTGTTCATGTTGTGGGATTGATCTTAGGTACTCCTATGTCCGATTCTCGGTTTAGGGATGCGCTCGTAGAATTTAACAAGGCGATTTCCATAGATATGTGTAGATCGATGCACCCATATGATGATTTGGTCTGTATGCCGATAGATTTTAAAAAAAATTGAGCTACCGTTGAAGTTTAGAGGATGAGTTTGAAGTGTAGAGGATGAGTTGGTGCTCTCAGTCAATTTTATTCGTATAGATTTCAATTGGGTGCAATTGATGTACCGTGGAGGTTCATCTATAATTGTTGAATTAATATGAGTGGGTACTGAGTCAATCCGATGTTGTAAATTCTTGATAATTCTTGCATCAGATTATTATTCCTCTAGCCAATGGTCTCATGTTGAATCTTCTGATTGTTATGGACCCATGTTCAGCCTTATGGTTGTGTCAGTCTATGTCTTACCCTTCTGCTAAGATGATTCTCGTTGTACTGCATGTGTGTGTTATTAGCCTTACAATGTATCTTCTGCAGTTCAATCGACTTGTCGCACAAATCTGCTTAATTTAAACTGGAAATAGATCCTAACATTTAGTTTATTTATTGTCTTCCAGTTCCACGTTTCATTATCGCTCCTTGTTTATTATTTGTAAATTCTGAACTATAGATTTATTGTTTGTCATGGGGTTTAGATTATTTATATGTCTTTGTTATTGATGGTTAATTTTAACTGCAGATAACATAAGTCTTTGTTCTGTCACCCTTGATTTGTTCATAGACCCTCTAACTTGGTCAATTAAAGATGCTTTGTTCGTAAATTTTCAACATGCATACCTATCAAAGAATTTTTATACTAGTGCTCTTTGTCTCATGACTTTGTTCATCGATTGAAATTTTCATGTAAGCCTCTTACTTGTTGACTTATCCTACTTGCAATTTCCAATTATGCAGATGCAGATCTTTGTGAAGACACTCACCGGCAAGACCATCACACTAGAGTTCATCGAGAGCAACAGTTTCACGACACCGTTGCAGCAACAGGTAGAGGAGGAGGAGCAGTACCATTTCCGTTCGTTCTCTTATGTAGTAATTCTGGATACTCAGCTGAGTGTGTTATCACATGATTTAGTTTAACTTCTTATATAGTTTGAATCTGTGGAATTGAACATAATGTAATATACCTCGTTCTTTTGACACTGATATTAGTATCTCCTTTTATTTTTCTCCACATGTGTGTATTGTACTTGACATATTGAATTTGCATGGCCATATGGTAGTATCAGTTATTTGTATTAAATGAAGATTGTGAAATACAGTTGCTTCTAGCTTCACCATGGCTTGTTTTCTGTATTGGTTGAATCCATGATAGATAACATTGCTGGTAATAATGATCATGTTGTCGTAAGCCTTAATATAGTCGAGGAAATCTTAACACCCGTTGGTGTCATTTGATAAGGTCACCAATTAATAAACATGCAGCAGCCTCGACGCTGCAGTCTCTTTTCCTTATATCTGATGTGATTGTCACAATTATGAAACAGAACATTCCACAGACCTATCCATCTTAGTTTCTTATTGTAGTTCATGATATATTTAGATTCCTAAGCCAGACGTACCAAGACGAGTCTATCATCTTGGTACCTGATGATATATATTCAGTGATTAAAATAGGCTTGATGTGATAGCGGGAAATATTGACATCAACACATAAATAAATCTAAGCTTACCTCTAGAAACTAAGTCAAGGTTCCTCTATATTCTGTTCAGTGCAAAACTGCAAATCAAACGGGTGTCCTTTTTAGACCCTCGTTCGGTTCCTGTATATTCTGGACTAGAGTAGTAGTAACCAGTTTGCCGTTTGTGTCTGTGAGGTGTAGAAGGACCTACTACTGCTCCGGTGAATAGACGGTGTTCATATTCTTCTTTTGTGGCCGTGATTAACATGCAGAGACTCGGTTTATAGCGCTCCTTTGTCTAGTTACGGATTCACATGATGGTTCTACTTCCTCTTGGATTTGCAGGGTTTGTAGTTACTGCTCATGTGCCATTTTTCTTCTCCTTCCCTTTTCATAGCTAAATATATGCATTCAAGATCGTTTGCTATAGTAGTAAATATGTAAGTTGGCTGTCTACAACTCTTGGGTGTAGTTATAACATATAAGAGCTGCTTGGATGCGAGATCATGTTGTTATTTAAATACCTGCAGTGTTAGTTCACACTTTTTGTGTAAATGTTGTTATTGAAATACCTGCAGTGTTAGTTCACATCTTATTCTTATTTTTTGCATAGGTAAAGTACAAAGACAAGTGTGAACCCATGAAGCGTATCAACAAAGAGTAGCATATGTATTGTAATAGTACCCAGTAGTAGGTATATCTGGGTTGTGGTGTAGTGTAAAGATTGTAATAGACAAAATTTAATGTTGGTTTGGACGAATTTCATTTCCTCCCTAGCCTATTTGAAATAATGATTCTGAATGTGATTTGAATCCCTATGAAATGGCAACTTGACAAGGGGACCAAGTTATGATATTTATTTGACAAAATGTGAAATTTCTAACGTGTGGGACTCATTTTGAGATCAACATGACATGTGGGACAAGTACAAAAATAAAATTGAAAAAAAAAAGAAAATCAATAGAAAGTAAAAGGCCACAAACCAAAATTTGAAAAAAAAAACTAGAAGTGGTTGTAAATATGCTAAGGCCCCAAAAGAAGCCCAATAAGAAAAAGCCCAAAAAATAAAACCAGCCCATGTGATCAAATGAAATGGATTGGGCTGATTTCAGCCATGACGTTTTGATTTCATCGTAATTTTGCCACGTAGGACTGCCACGTAGGATTGGGTTAGATTGCCAACAACGATTTAGGATCGTCGTAAAGGTTACGACGATCTAGGAATCATCATAAAAGTTAGGATGATTTCGATCAAAACGTCGCTGCTGTCAGTTTTCGACGCTTCGTTTTTCGTTGTAAGATCGTCGTAAATTAAAAACCATGACGATGTAGCGATGAAAATATAGCGTCGTGTATTAGCATATTTCTTGTAGTGAACTATGCAGACATGACCGAGACACCTCTATGGCCAACAACCAATAGTGGGACCTGGATGCCCATATTGGTTCCTACATATTCTACGAAGATCTTTATCGTTGAACCTCGATGTCAAGGATTTAGTCAATCCCATACGTAGTTCCCTTTATTCATCGGTATGTTACTTGCCCGAGATTCTATCATCAATATCTCCATAGCTAGTTCAACGTCGTTACTGACAAGTCTCTTTACTCATTCCGTAATACAATATCCCGTGGCTAACTCTTTAGTCACTTTACTTGCAAGATCATTATGATGTTGTATTACTGAGTGGGCCCCGAAATACGTCTCCGTCACACCGAGTAACAAATCCCAGTCTTGATCCATTCCAACTCAACAGACACCCTCGAAGATACTTGTAGAGCACATTTATAGTCACCCAGTTACGTTGTGACATTTGATACGCACAAGGTACTCCCTCGGTGTCAGTGAGGTGCATGATGTCATGGTCATAGGAACGGATACTTGACATGCAGAAAACGATAGCAATAAACTGACATGATCATATGCTACGTTCATATTTTGGGTCGTGTCCATCAAATCATTCTCCCAATGATGTGATCTCGTTATCAAATGAAAACTCATGTCTATGGTTAGGATACCTTGGCCATCTTTGGTCAGCGAGCTAGTCAACTAGAGACTCACTAGGGACACATTGTTTGTCTATATACCCACACATGTATCTGAGTTTCCGGTCAATACAATTCTAGCATGGATAATAAATGATTATCATGAACAAGGAAATATAATAATAACCCTTTATTATTGCCTCTAGGGCATATTTCCAATAGTCTCCCACTTGCACTAGAGTCAGTAATGTAGCTCACATCACTATGTGATTTACAATAAAATGAATCTAACACCCATACAGTTCTGGTGTTGATCATGTTTTGCTCATGGAAGAGGCTTAGTCAACGGGTCTGCGACATTCAGATCCGTGTGTACGTTGCAAATATTTCTGTCCTCCTCCTTGATGTAATCGTGAATGGAATTCAAGTGTCACATTATGTGTGTGGTCCTCTTGTGAAACCTTGGTTCCTTGGCTAGAACAATGGCACCAATGTTGCCACATAACAGAGTCATTGGGTCCAGTGCACTCGGCACAACTCCAAGATCTGTCATGAACTCCTTCATCCAGACACCTTCCTTAGCCGTCTTCGAGGCAGCTATCTACTCCGATTCACATGTAGAATCAGCTATCATGCTTTGCTTGGAACTGCACCAGCTTATTGCTCCCCCATTGAGAATGTATACATATCCGGTTTGAGACTTAGATTCATCCGGATCAGTGTCAAAGTTTGCATCGACATAACCCTTTACGACGAGCTCTTGATCACATCCTTAAATGAGAAACATTTCCTTAGTCCTTTTCAGGTACTTAAGGATATTATTGACTGCCGTCTAGTGTTCCATTCGTGGATCACTTTCAAACCTTCCGGCCATACTTATGGCAAGGTTAACATCTCATCTTCTGCACAACATTGCATACATGATAGATCCTATGGCAGAAGCAGAGGGGATGACACTCATTTTTTCTCTATCCTCTGCAGTTACTGGGCATTGAGTCTTACTCAACTTCACACCTTACAATACAGGCAGGAACCCCTTCTTGGACTGATCTGTTTTTAACTTCCTCAAAATTTGTCAAGGTATGTGCTTTGAAAAAGTCCTATTAAGCGTCTCGATCCATCTCTATAGATCTCGATGCCTAATATGAAAACAGCTTCTCCTAGGTCCTTCATTGAAACCATTTGTCGGAGTCCGGGCCCACCATCGCTTCTTCAAAGCTCGTAGGTTCATCATTGTCCAACAACAGGACCTCTAAGAAAGGGTTACCGTACCATTCAGGAGCAGTACGTGCCGTGGTTGACCTATGAGGTTCGATAGTAACTTGATCCGAAGCTTCATGATCACCATCATCAGCTTCCTCTTCAATCGATGTAGGTTCCAGATAAACATCTTTCGGCGTCATGCTAATATCTGGTTGAAGTAAAGGTTCAACAACCTCTTCAAGTTCTATCTTCATCCCACTCAATTCTTTTCAGAGAAACACTTCTACAAGAAATGATCTGTTCTTAGCGACAAACACTTGGCCTTTGGATCTGACATAGAAGGTACACCCAATCGTCTCTTTTGGGTATCCTATGAAGACGCATTTCTCCGCTTTGGGTTCCAGCTTTTCTGGCTGAAGCTTTTTGACATAAGCATCACATCCCCAAACTTTGAGAAACGACAACTTTGGTTTCTTGCCAAACGAAAGTTCATACGACGTCGTATTAACGGATTTAGAAGCTGCCCTATTTCACGTGAATGCAGTCTTCTCTAACGTATAACCCCAAAACGATAGTGGTAGATCGGCAAGAGACGTCATAGAATACACCATATCCAATAAGGTTCGATTACGACGTTCGTACACACCATTACACTGTGGTGTTCCAGGCGGCATCAACTGTGAAACAATTCCACATTGTATTAAGTGAGTGCCAAACTCATAACTTAGATATTCTCCTTCTTGATCAGATCGTAGGAATTTAATCTTCTTGTTACGATGATTCTCAACTTCACCCTAAAATTTCTTAAAATTTTCAAATGTTTCAGACTTGTGTTTCATTAAGCAAATATACCCATATATACTTAAGTCGACGCTGAAGGTGAGAAAGTAACGATATCCACCACATGCTTCAATGCTCATCGGATCGCACACATCAATATGTATGATTTCCAACAGGTCACTTGCCCACTCCATTGTTCCGGAGAATGGGGTCTTAGTTATCTTTCCCATGAGGCATGGTTCACATGTGTCAAGTGATTCAAAATCAAGTGATTCCAAAATTCCATTATCATGGAGCTTCTTCATGCGTTTTACACCAATATGACCTGAGCGGCAGTGCCACAAGAAAGTGGTACTATTGTTATCAACTCTACATCTTTTGGCATCAATGTTATGAACATGTGTATCATCACTATCGAGATTCAATAAGAATAAACCCCTCAAATTGGGTGCATGACCATAAAGTATGTTACCCATGTAAATAGAACAATCATGATTCTCTGATTTAAATGAGGAACCATCTCGCATTAGACAAGATCCAGATATAACGTTCATGCTCAACGCAGGCAGTAAATAAAAATTATTCAGGTTCGTCACTAATCTGTATGGTAGTCGAAGAGCGAGCGTGCCGATGGCGATCACATCAACCTTGGAACCATTTCCCACGCGCATCGTCACTTCGTCCTTTGCCGACCTTCATGGAAGCACAATTGCTCCCTAAGGTGGTTTTGGTAATTAATCACAACATAATCATCATTGGACTAATGAATTTATCCAAGTACATTTGAGAAAAGTTCAAAGATGCTTTGGCTATAGGATTGTGTGGAGATGCCCCTTTGATGAAGGAAGGAATAGGATTGGCTAAAGATTCAAGCAAGAGGACTCTTCATTTTACACTGTGTGAGAAATCACATTTGAGTCCATTCGAAAGCCAATATTATTAAAAGGGGATGAGGTATTATGATGAATTGGTTGCTCAAGTGCTTAGAGATAGCCACCAAAAATACTCAGCCACTATTCCACAAACTATATCCGTCCCAAGCCAAATATGGAAAATCGGTGCCACCAACATTTCTCACTTGGCCATACCTATTTTACACTTAGATGGATCCAATGACAATCCCACCATCTCGATACAACCAACATTCCTATTGGTACCACCAAGATGGGGTGACCAACTTTCGGGTATGCTAATTTTGTGTTTCATAAATTCTGAGTTTGAAGTCGGTCTCACCGAGTTTGGAAATCTAGTCTAGGTCATTGTATCGGTACCACCAACATTTGTATATCGGTTCCACCAAGATTCAGAAGTTGCTACCTATTGAGCAAGTCGGTACCACCGAGTTTGTAACTTCAGTGTCACCAAGTTGGTCAATTATGGTGTAACGTTTGGATTTTTGGGGTTGCCCATATATACCCCTCCACCTACCACTCATTTGCAGAGGAAGCACTCAGAACACACTTACACTTGCAAGATCCATTTTTCTGAGAGAGAGCCACCTACTCATGTGTTGAGATCAAGAGATTCCACTCCTACCACTTGAACCTTGATTTCTAGCCTCCCCAAGTTGCTTTCCACAAGATCAATCTCTCCTACCCATGAAAAATATGAGAGAGAGTGATTGAGTGTTGAGGAGACTATCTTTAGAAAAACAAGAGCAAGGAGGTCATCGTTCTACCACATCTATTACCTTTTGCGGGTGGTGCCTCCTAGATTGGTTAGGTGTCGCTTGGGAGCCTCCTACTTCATGTTGTTGAGTTGAACCAAGATGTTTATAAGGGCAAGGAGATCGCCTACTTCGTGAAGATCTACCATGAGTGAGGCTAGTCCTGTGTAGACGGAAGCCGTGTTGGAATAGGCAAGGTCGCTTCTTCGTGCACCCCTTGTGGGTGAAGCTCTCCGCGGATTCTAGCATCCATTACCCTCTATGGGTTGAGGTCTCCACTAACATGGACGTATGATAGCGCCACCTATCAAAACCTTGCCAAAAATCGCCCTACGTTACCCTCTATTTACACTTGCATGTTTACTTTCCGCTGCAATACTCTTAGATATGCATGTGTAGGGTGTACTTGACTAGTAATAGTTACTAAAGCTAGACCACACTAAAAATTGGGAAAAGGCAAAAAAATTATCTTGTCAAGTACTCTAATCACCCCCCCTCTAGACATACTTTCGATCCTACACTCTGTCGATTCCGTAGTTCCGGTTTTGAGTTGCAAATGTGAGCAACCGAACCGGTATCAAATACCCACACACTACAATGAGAGTTGATAAGGTACACATCAATAACATGTATATCACATATAACTTGTTTGGTGTTGTCCGCCTTCTTTTCGGCCAGATACTTGGGGCAGTCCCCTTCGATTGTCGGTTCCCTTGCAATGAAAGCACTCAGTTTCTAGCTTGGGTCCAGCCTTGGATTTCTTAATGGGAGGATCAACTGCTTTGCCACTCTTCTTGGAGTTACCCTTCTTGGCCTTGCCATTCTTCTTGAAACTAGTGGTTTTATTGACCATCAACACTTGATGCTCCTTCTGGCTTTCTAACTCACTGGCTTTTAGCATCGAAACAGCTTGGCGACTGATTTGTTCATCCCTTGCATCTTATAGTTCAACACAAAGCTTTTGTAGCTAGGTGGTAGTGATTGAAGAACTCTGTTAGTGATTGCCTTTGGAAGGAGAGTAACTCCCAACTTAGCTACATTGTTCGAGTACCCAGACATTCTGAGTATATGCTCCATCTTGCAAGCATAGAACTTATCGGAGCTCTCATACCTCTTGATCGAGGCATTGTTTTTAAAAATAAACTTCAACTCTTCGAACATGTCATATGCTCCATGACGTTCAAAATGTCTTTGAAGTCCCGGTTCTAACCCATACAACAAAGCACACTAAACTATTGAGTAGTCGTCACAACATGCCTGCGAGGCATTCGCAACGTCTGCAGACAACACTGGAGGGGGTGGCGCACCGAGCGGTGCATCAAGGACATAAGCGTTTTGGGAAGCCATGAGGATATTCATCATATTACGGGCCCAGTCAACATAGTGACTTCCATAGTCTTTCGTCTTGGATTTCTCTAGGAACGCATTGAAATTCAGGGGTGCTACTGCGCGAGCCGTTGAACTGCAACATAAATTTGCAAAGGTTACTTAGACTATTGTTCAAGATAATGAGTTTAGTTAACCATATTACTCAAAACTCCCACTCAAATTGACATCCCTCGAGTCACCCGAGTGCTACATGATCCAAATTCACCAACCCAATTCCGATCATCACGTGAGATGAGGTGGTTTCAATGGTAAACATCTCCATGTTGATCATATCTACTATATGACTCATGTTCGACCTTTTGGTCTCTTGTGTTCCGAGACCATGTCTGTACATGCTAGGCTCGTCAAGTTTAACCCGAGTGTTCCACATCTGGAAAACTAGCTTGCACCCATTGTATGATAACTTAGAGTCTATCACACCTGATCATAGCGTGGTGCTTCGAAACGACGAACTTCGCAATAGTGCACACTTGGGGAAAACACAATTGTATCTTGAAACTTTAGTGAGGGATCATCTTATAATGCTACCGTCCTCCTCAGAAAAACAAGATACATAAAACGATCAACATCACATGCAAATCATAAGTGACATGATATGGCCACGAACTTGTGCTTTTGATCTTCATCTCCAAAGCACCGACATGATCTCCATTATTACCGGAATGACACGATGATCTCCATCATCGCATTGACGTCAGGGTGGTCACGCCAACCATCCTTATACTATCATTGCTACAGCTTAGCGATAAAGTAGAGCATTACATAGCCTTTAATGATTGACACCCACGCCATAGAATAATTAAAGACAACCCTATGGCTCCTGTCGGTTGTTGTATGCATCGACATGCAAGTAGATATTAACCATTACAAAACATGATCATCTCATCCATTAAATATATTTTATCATGTCTTTGGCCATATCATATCACAATATACCATGCAAAAACAAGTTAGACGTCCTCTAATTTGTTGTTGCATGTTTTACGTGGCTGCTATGGGTATCTAGCATGAACAATTCTTACCTACGCAAAACCACAACGGTGATATAAAAATTGCTATTCAGCCTTCTACAAGGACTGCCTTTGTCGAATCCGATTAAACTAAGGTGGGAGAGACAAACACCCGCCAGCCATCTTTATGTGACAAAGTCACATGTCAGTCGATGGAACCGGTCTCATGTAGGTGGACATGTAAGGTTGGACAGATCCATTTCATCCTGCATTACCTATGAATCAAGAAAAGTCCAAGGGAGGAAGCAATCTGAATATCAACACCCACAAATTCCTTTATGTTCTACTCGTGATGTCATAGATGCAAAGACCTAGCTCATGATGCCACTATTGGGGAACGTTGCATCGGAAACAAAAAGTTCCTACGCATCACCAAGATCAATCTAGGAGATTACCATCTACGAGAGGAGAGGTTGCATCTACATACCCTTGTAGATTGCTAAGCAGAAGCGTTAAGAAACGCGGTGGATGTAGTCGAACGTCTTTGTGATCCAATCACGATCCGTCCCGCGAACTCCCGATCAAGTGTCGAATGGACGGCACTTCGGCGTTCAACAAATGTAAAGCTTGACCATGCCTTCACCTCCTTGATCCAGCGAGCGATAGTGAAGTAGTAGCCCGAGTCCTCCGACAGCACGATGACGTGGTGAGGTGGTGGTGGTGTGAGCTCAGTAGGGCTTCGCCGTGCGCTTTAGAAAGTAGAAGAACTATGAGGGAGAGGAGGGGCAACATCCTCGCAAGTCGTGGTCCGGCTTCCCCTCTCTCTACCTCTCTATGTATAGGGGAAGGGAGGAGGGACGGCGCCCTAGGGTTTCCCAAGGGACCGGGGGCCAGGGTTTGGGTGCCCCCGCCCCCAAGGCTCCTTGCCTCCCAAGTTAGGGGCGGCGGCAGCCCTAGGGGGTGTGGCCCCCTATCCTAGCCCCTTGTGGGCTAGTGCGCCCCTTTCCTTGGCCCATGAACCCCTTTTGGTACTCCTTCGAATCCCTGATATGCTCCAGAACAGTTTTGGACACTAATGGCCTTCATCCTATATATCAATCTTCACCTGCGGGCCATTTCGGAGTTCCTTGTCACATCAGTGATCTCATCCAGGACTACGAACAACCTTCATTCACCAACACTATAACTCGACTATACTTATATCATCACCAAGCGTTAAGTGTGTACACCCTGCGGGTTCGAGAACTATGAAGAGATGACCGGGACACCTCTACCGCCAATAACCAATAGTGGGGCCTGGATGCCCATATTGGTTCCTACATATTCTACAAAGATCTATATCGGTCGAACCTCGAAGTCATGGATTCGGTCAATCACGTACGTAGTTCCCTTTGTTCATCGGTATGTTACTTGCCCGAGATTCGATCATCGGTATCTCCATACTTAGTTCAATCTCGTTTCTGGCAAGCCTCTTTACTCGTTTCGTAATACAAGACCCCGTGGATAACTCTTGAGTCACTTTGCTTGCAAGCTCATTATGATGTTGTATTACCGAGTGGGCCCCGAGATACCTCTCCATCATACGGAGTAACAAATCCCAGTCTTGATCCATGCCAACTCAACACACAACCTCGGAGATAACTGTAGAGCACCTTTATAGTCACCTAGTTACGCTGTGACGTTTGATACACACAAGGTCCTCCCCCCGTGTTAGTGAGTTTCATGATCAGATGGTCACAGGAACAGATACTTCACATGCAGAAAACAATAGCAATAAACTGACACGATCATATGCTACATTCATAGTTTGGGACTTTTCCATCACATCATTGTCCCAATGATGTGATCCCGTTATCAAATGGCAACTCATGTCTATGGTGAGGAAACCTTTACCATCTTTGATCAACGAGCTAGTCATTTAGAGGCTCAATAGGGACACATTGTTTGTCTATATATCCACACATGTATCTCAGTTTCCGATCAATATAGTTCTAGCATGGATAATATTGAACAAGGAAATGTAATAATAACCACTTTATTATTGCCTCTAGGGCATATTTCAACTAAAAAAGTCATTAGGTGGCTAATGACGCTGCCACGTCATCAGACCGGCGGCTAAACGTCGACGACCAACATCAATGATGGAGGGCGTCGGGTTTCGCCATCCGGCGACCAATCATCACGTGGTTTGGCCCTACGGCGTGTGATACATCTCCAACGTACCTATAATTTTTGATGGTTCCATGCTATTATCTTGTCAAACTTTGGATGTTTTGTATGCCTTTTATATCTTTTTTGGGACTAACTTATTAACTTAGTGCCAAGTGCCAGTTACTCTTTTTTCCGTGTTTTTGACCCTTTTCAGAGGAGAATATTAATCGGAGTCCAAACGTAATAAAACCTCCAAACATATTTTTTCCGGAACAGAAGATATGCAGGGAGCTTGAGAACCAAGGCAGAGGGCACCAGGGTGGGCCACAAGCCCCCTAGGCGCGGCCTGGGGGGCCCCACGCCTAGCAGGCTTGTGGGCCCCCTGTGGCTCCTCTGCCCTACTTCTTCCGCCTATAAATCTCCGAAAAATCCAAAACCACGGGAGAGATCCACGAAAATACTTTTCCGCCGCCACAAGCTTCTGTCTCCGCAAGATGCCATCTGGGGCACGTTCTGGTGCCCTACCGAAGGGGGGATTTGGATACGGAGGGCTTCTTCATCAACACCATTGCCTCTCCGATGATGCGTGAGTAGTTCACCATAGACCTCCGGGTCCATAGCTAGTAGCTAGATGGCTTCTTCTCTCTCTTGGATCTTCAATACAAAGTTCTCCATGATCTTCATGGAGATCCATCCGATGTAATCTTCTTTTGTGGTGTATTTGTCGAGATCTGATGAATTGTGGATTTATGATGAGACTATCTCTTAATATTATTTGAGTTTCTTCTGATCTCTTATATGCATGATTTCATATCCTTCTAATTCTCTTCGAGTTGTGGGTTTTGTTTGGCCAACTTGATCTACGATTCTTTAATGGGAGAAGTGCTTGGTTTTGGGTTCATACCATGCGGTGACATCACCCAGTGACAGAAGGGGTAGCGAAGCACGCATCGTGTTGTTGCCATCAAGGGTAAAAAGATGGGGGTTATATCTATTGCATGAATTTATCCCTATACATCATGTCATCTTGCTTAAGGCATTACTCTATTTGTCATGAACTCAATACACTAGATGCATGCTAGATAGCGGTCGATGTGTGGAGTAATAGTAGTAGATGCAAAAAGTATCGGTCTACCTGTCTCGGACGTGATGCCTATATGTATGATCATTGCCTTAGATATCGTCATGACTTTTCACGGTTCTATCAATTGCTCGACAGTAATTCGTTCACCCACCGTAATATTTGCTATCTTGAGATAAGCCTCTAGTGAACACTATGGCCCCCGGGTCTACTTCACATCATATTTTCAGCCCTACACTTTTACTTTGTTGCACTTTCCGCATTCAGATCTCACCTTGCAATCAATCATGAAGAGATTGACAACCCCTTTGTAGCGTTGGGTGCAAGTTTGCTGTTTTTGCACAGGTACATTGGTGCCTCATCTTGATACTCCTACTGGATTGATACCTTGGTTCTCAAACTCAGGGATATACTTACTGCTACTGTGCTGCATCACCCTTTCCTCTTCAAGGGAAAAAACCAACGCAAGCTCAAGAGGTAGCAAGAAGAATTTCTGGCGCCGTTGCCGGGGAGGAGGATCAAGTCAAGAATAGTCTCCCATCAACGTGCCAATTTCTAGCGCCGTTGCCGGGGAGCATCAAGTGAAGTTTATCCAAGTAAGTGTCGCAAACTCATCTCTTGCATTTACTTTTTTTTTGCCTCTCGTTTTCCTCTCCCCGACTTCTGAAAAACGAAAATTTACAAAAATATTTGCCTTTTTCGTTCGCCCTTTTCTTTCGCTTGCTTTCTGTTCGCTTGTGTGCTTGTCTGCTTGCTGAAGTCACCATGACTGAAAACACCAAACTTTGTGACTTCTCGAATACTGATAAAAATGATATTATTAGTACTACGATTGCTCCCGCCACTAGTGCGGAATCATATGAAATCAAGGCTCCTTTGCTAAATCTTGCTATGAAAGAGGAATTCTCCGGCCTTCCTAGTGAAGATGCCGCATCCCATCTTAATACCTTCATTGAGTTATGCGATATGCAAAAGAAGAAATATGTGGATAATTATGTGATTAAATTGAAGCTATTTCCGTTCTCATTGCGAGATCGAACAAAAACTTGGTTTTCATCTTTGCCCAAAAATAGTATTGATTCTTGGAACAAGTGCAAAGATGCTTATACATCCAAGTATTTTCCGCCGGCTAAGATTATCTCTCTTTGTAATGATATCATGAATTTTAAGCAACTTGATCATGAACATGTTGCACAATCTTGGGGGAGAATGAAATTGATGATTAGAAATTGTCCCGCTCATGGCTTGAGTCTTTGGATGATTATACAAATCTTCTACGCTGATTTGAATTTTGCTTCTAGAAATATCTTGGACTCCGTCTCCGGTGGAACCTTCATGGAAATCACATTAGGAGAAGTCACAAAACTCCTAGACAATATCATGACAAACTATTCTCAGTGGCACACTGAAAGGTCACCGACTAGTAAAAAGGTACACGCTATAGAAGAAATTAACTCGTTGAGTGCTAAGATGGATGAGTTAATGAAATTGTTTGCTAGTAAAGGTGCTCCTTTAGATCCAAATGATATGCCCTTGTCTTCCTTGATTGAGAGTAGAAATGAAAGCTTGGATGTTAATTTTGTTGATAGGAATAATTTTGGCAACAACAATGCTTTTAGAGGAAACTATATTCCTAGGCCTTTTCCTAGTAATCCCTATAATAACTTTGGCAACTCCTACAACAATGCTCATGGAAATTACAATAAATTACCCTCTGATCTAGAGAGTAATATTAAAGAGTTTATCAACTCGCAAAAGATTTTCAATGCGTCCATAGAAGAAAAACTACCCAAAATTGATGATTTGTCTAGGAGCGTTGATAGAATGTCTCTTGATATTGATGCTTTGAAAGTTAGATGTGCTCCTCCCAAGATCAATATGGATGAAACTTTGAAAGCTATGCGTGTTTCCATGAATGAGAGTAAAGAAAGAACCGCCCAAATTCGTGCTAGACATGAATGGCTTAAAAAGGCGTGTTCTCGTGATGAGAATCACGAAGATCTGAAAGTGATTGGTGTGACTCCCATTGAATCCTTGTTTTCTAGTGTCAAACCTAATGATGATGGGGCTGGATATGAATCCACCTTGGTTGAAAAACGCCCCAATGATTCAGAGTCTATCAATCTTGATGCTACAAGCATTGAAAGTGGAGTAGAGGATATCAAAATTTTGAGTGGTAATGAAACTACTACTTTGGATTTCAAGGAATTCAATTATGATAGTTGCTCTTTGATTGAATGTATTTCCTTGATGCAGTCCATGCTAAGCTCTCCACAGGCTTCTAGCCAAAACAAGGCCTTTACCGATCATATCGTCAATGCTATGATGAAATCTCTTGGAGAGGAACTTGAATTGGAAGTTTCTATTCCTAGAAAACTTCATGATGAGTGGGAACCTACTATCAAAATCAAGATCAAAACTATGAATGCAATGCTTTGTGTGATTTGGGTGCTAGTGTTTCCGCGATTCCAAAGTCTTTATGTGATGTTCTAGGCTTTAATGAGATTGATGAGTTCTCTCTTAATTCCCATCTTGCGGATTCTACTGTTAAGAAACCTATGGGAAGGATCAATGATGTTCTTATTATTGCAAATAGGAACTATGTACCCGTAGATTTCATTGTGCTTGATATTGATTGCAATCCTACATGTCCTATCATTCTTGGTCGAGCTTTCCTACGGACTATTGGTGCTGTCATCGATATGAAGGAAGGGAATATTAGATTTCAATTTCCTTTAAAGAAGGGCATGGAACATTTTCCTAGAAAGAAAAGAAGATTGTCTTATGAAACCATGATGAGGGCTACTTATGGTTTGAGTACCAAAGACGACGATACGTGATTCTGTCACCTTATGCCTAGCTAAGGGCGTTAAACAATAGCGCTTGTTGGGAGGCAACCCAGTGAATTTATCTTTGCTTTTTTTCTTTCTGTTTTGTTGCGTCCACACCATCGTAATTTTGTTATGATTGTGTCTTTTGTGTTCCTTTTTTTGTTTGAGCCAAGTAAAACCCTTATGACTAGTTTGGTGATGGTTGTTTGATCATGCTCGAAAAAGACAGAAACGTTTTGCTCATGGAATTATTTTTCAGTTTTGTCCTGAAAGAGCTTTTGAGTTGATTCTTTTTGCTGCTGGTTGATATGCCAATTTCCCAAACTGTCTTAATTGTTCAAAAATTTTGAGATACCAGAAGTATACGAAGTATACAGATTGCAACATACTGGTCTGTTTTTGATAGATTGTATTTTTGTTGTGTTGATTGCTTATTTTGTTGAAACTATGGATAGTATCGGGGGATATTAGCCATGGAAAAGTGAGAATACAGTAATCTAACACCAATATAAATAGAAATCAAGTTTGCTACAGTACCTAAGGAGGTGGTAGTTTGTTTTCTTGTGCTAATGTTATGACGAGTTTCTGTTTAAGTTTTGTGTTGTGAAGTTTTCAAGTTTCGGGTGATGTTCTCATGAAGAAAGGGATAAAGAGTGGAAAGAGATAAAGCATGGGGATGCCCAAGGCATCCCAAGCCAAATTCAAGGACACCAAAAAGCCTAAGCTTGGGGATGCCCCGGGAAGGCATCCCCTCTTTCGTCTTCAATCCATCGGTAACATTACTTGGAGCTATATTTTTGTTGACCACATGATATGTGTTTTTCTTGGAGAGTCATGTATAATAGGAGTCTTTTCTTTTTGTTGTGTCACAATCATCCTTGCTGCACACCTTTTGAGAGAGACATGCACTCATTGTGAATTTGCTAGAATATTCATTGAGCTTCGCTTATATCTTTTGAGTTAGGCAATTTAGCTCACATGTGCTTCACATATATCTTTTGAGCTAGATAACTTTGCTCTAATTGCTTCACTTAGATCTATTAGAGCACCGCGGTTTCATATTTTGGAGAAAAAAGAACTCTCGATCTTCAGTTATATCTTTTTGAGAGTGCTCTCTCTGAGTAACTTGGTAGTTGGCTAATGCTATGAAAGTAGTCCCAAAGGTGATAGGCACCCCAAGAGGATGCAATAAAACTCCCATATTCATGTGCATTGATTAGAAAGAGAAGTTTGATTCCTCTCAAATAGTTTTGAGACATGGATTTGGTAATATTAAGAGTTATGTTAGTAGGGTGTTGTGAATCTAGAAATACTTGTGTTGAAGTTAGTGATTCCCGTAACATGCACGTATGGTGAACCGCTATGTTAGGAAGTTGGAACATAATTGATTTATTGATTTTCATCCTTTGTGTTTCGGTCGGGATCGCTTCGATGGTTAACACCTACCAACCCTTCCCCTAGGAGTATGCGTTTAGCACTTTGTTTTGATTACTAATAAAAACTTTCGCAATAAGTATGTGAGTTCTTCATTACTAATGTGAGTCCATGGTATAGATGCACTTTCACCTTCCACCATTGCTATCCTCTCTAGTGTCGCGCAACTTTCGCCGGTACACGAAACCACCATATACCTTCCTCAAAACAGCCAACAGACCTACCTATTATGGAATTTCCATAGCCATTCCGAGATATATTGCCATGCAACTCCCACCGTTCCGTCTCATGACATGTGCCATCACTTTCATATTGCCATTGCATGATCGTAAGATAGCTAGCGAGTTATACGCTAAGCTAGATCCTTGCACATCCCGGTACACTACCGGAGGCATTTCCAAAAGAGTCATCATTGTTCTAAGCATTGAGTTGTGAGTAAATTAAAGTGTGATGATCATCATTATTAGAGCATTTTCCCATGTGAGGAAATAAAAAAAAGGCCAAAGTTGCCCACAAAAAAGGGAGAGAGAGATATGGAAAGAGGCCAAAGTGCTCAAACAAAAAAAGAGAAAAAGAGAGAAGGGACAATGCTACTATCTTTTTCCACACTTGTGCTTCATAATAGCACCATGTTCTTCATGATTGAGAGTCTCTTGTTTTGACACCACCATATGCTAGTGGGAATCTTCATTATATAACTTGGCTTGTCTATTCCAATGATGGGCTTCCTCAAAATTGCCCTAGGTCTTCGTGAGCAAGCAAGTTGGATGCACACCCACTAGTTCTCCTTTTGAGCTTTCACATGCTTATAGCTCTAAGTGCATCCATTGCATGGTAATCCCTACTCTTTCACATTGATATCTATTGATGGGCATCTCCATAGCCCTTTGATACGCCAAGTCGATGTGACCATCTCCTCCTTTTTGTCTCACAACCTCCACCACACTCTATTCCACATATAGTGCTATATCCATGGCTCACGCTCATGTATTGCGTGAGAGTTGAAAAGGTTTGAGAAAGTAAGAGTGCGAAAACAATTACTTGGCCAATACCGGGGTTGTATATGATTTAAATTAGTTGTGTGGGGATGATGGAGCATAGCCAGACTATATGATTTTGTAGGGATAATTTTCTTTGGCCTTATTATTTCGAAAGTTCATGATTACCTTGCTAGTTTGCTTGAAGTAGTATTGTTTTCATGTCAAGAGCAAACTATTGTTTTGAATCTTACGGATCTGAACATTCATGTCACATCAAAGAAGTTACAAAGGACAAATATGCTACGCAGCATTCTACATCAAAAATTCAGTCTTTATCACTTCCCTACTCGAGGACGAGCAGGAGTTAAGCTTGCGGATGCTTGATACTTCTCCAACGTATCTATAATTTTTTATGGTTCCATGCTAGTATCTTGTCAAACTTTTGATGTTTTGTATGCCTTTTATATCTTTTTTGGGACTAACTTATTAACTCAGTGCCAAGTGCCAATTCCTGTTTTTCCGTGTTTTTTACCCTTTTCAGAGGAGAATATTAAACGGAGTCCAAACGGAATACAACCTCCGAAAATATTTTTTTCGGATCAGAAGATACACACGGAGCTTGAGAACCAAGGCAGAGGGCACAAGGGGAGGCCACAAGCCCCATAGGTGCGGCCTGCGGGGGCCCGCGCCTAGTAGGCTTGTGGGCCGCCAGTGGCTCCTCTACCCTACTTCTTCCGCCTATAAATCTCCGAAAAATAAAAAACCACGGGAGAGATCCACGAAAATAATTTTCCGCCGCCGCAAGCTTCTGTCTCCACAAGATCCCATCTGGGGCACGTTCTGGTGGCTTGCCGGAGGGGCGATTCGGATACAGAGGGCTTCTTCATCAACACCATTGCCTCTCCGATGATGCGTGACTAGTTCACCATAGACCTTCGGGTCCATAGCTAGTAGCTATACGGCTTCTTCTCTCTCTTGGATCTTCAATACAAAGTTCTCCATGATCTTCATGGAGATCTATCCGATGTAATCTTCTTTTGTGGTGTGTTTGTCGAGATCCGATGAATTGTGGATTTATGATCAGATTATCTCTAAATATTATTTGAGTTTCTTCTGATCTCTTGTATGCATGATATCATATCCTTGTAATTCTCTTCGAGTTGTGGGTTTTGTTTGTCCAACTTTAATCTATGATTCTTGCAATGGGAGAAGTGCTTGGTTGTGGGTTCATACCGTGCGGTGACCTCACCCAGTGACAGAAGGGGTAGCGAGGCACGCATCGTGTTGTTGCCATCAAGGGTAAAAAGATGGGGTTTATATCTATTGCATGAATTTATCCCTCTACATCATGTCATCTGGCTTAAGGCATTACTCTATTTGTCATGAACTCAATACACTAGATGCATGCTGGATAGCGGTCGATGTGTGGAGTAATAGTAGTAGATGCAGAAAGTATCGGTCTACTTGTCTCGGACGTGATGCCTATATGTATGATCATTGCCTTAGATATCGTCATGACTTTGCATGGTTCTATCAATTGCTCGACGGTAATTCATTCACCCACCGTAATATTTGCTATCTTGAGAGAAGCCTCTAGTGAACACTATGGCCCCCGGGTCTACTTCACATCATATTTTCAGCCCTACACTTTTACTTTGTTGCACTTTCCGCCTTCAGATCTCACCTTGCAATCAATCGTGAAGGGATTGACAACCCCTTTGTAGCGTTGGGTGGAAGTTTGCTGTTTTTGCGCAGGTACATTGGTAGCTCATTTTGATACTCCTACTGGATTGATACCTTGGTTCTCAAACTAAGGGAAATACTTACTGCTAGTGTGCTGCATCACCCTTTCCTCTTCAAGGGAAAAAACCAACGCAAGCTCAAGAGGTAGCAGCGTGTTGAACGTTGCCGCATCCAATGGAGTAAGATGATGGACGAGGGGAGGCCTGCAGCAATGGCGACGAGTACATTAGCAGCGACCGATGCATGGGGTTGACGGCGACATCGATGTGGTGCACCATGGGTTGCGTGGGTGGGTGTCTAGGCTCCCTAGGATCATGGGGAATGCAACAACATGCTCAAAAGCAAGCACACGCAGTTGTGGCCTCGCCGACAACGTTGTCTTGTAGCATCGGGATTAGCCTCGATGGGGGACGACCTAGAGGAGCCGGAGAGACTAGGGAAGGGGGGAAACAAAGAGGTGGTTCACGGTGATCCATTTGGCATAGGCAACAAGGTCGGGGATTTGTCGACGCGGTCGAATTGATGGCGCGGACCTCCGGTGGCCGAAGCTTGAACACAACGACATCAGGTCGATGGAGGGCATATGAACTTGTGTGGCTCGGCTAGGGCGATGATCATGTTGTGGCGAAGCTCGGGGCCACGACTAAGTGGCTCGGGGGTGGTTGTGGGCACGACAACGACGAATGGTAGTGCTCGGTCATGCAGGGGAGAGAGCACCAGAGAAGGGGGAGGCTCCAGAGGGAGAGGGGAATGGAAGAGGAGGTCGCGGGGACGTCTCTCGTGCGTTGGATATGATTGAGGGTGGTCGGGAGGTGGCAAGCAGGAGGTGGCTTCGCCTCGTGTGCATGCACCACGCCCTCGAGCCTACTTGCACGAGGTTGAAGAAGGCACCGGGTGGCGTGGTGGGCTGGGCCACGAGTTGGGCTGTCGTGGTAAGTCCTTCTCTTTGTGTTTTTCTTTCATTTGTTCCATTTTTTGTAATATGTTTTGAATTTAGTTCCCAACCAAATCCATTTTTTTTGCTTCTGGTAATTTTTATGTGGCTTGATAATATATATTCAAATCCACTCACAAATTCTTTTATAGTAGAGTTAAATCCAACTCAAAAATTTATTTTCTTAATTCAAAGCCCAAAAATAAATGCTTTTGTGATTCCAAAAATATTGGTTTAGGTTTTTCCTCCTGCCAATATTTTCATAGAACAACAGGAATGTTTTATTGGATATATTTGAGGCAATTTTATCTTGGTCATTTTTGTCAAAAAAAGAGATTCGTGAGGCTTCCTAGCTCCTCATTTCAAATTCAAATGAATTTAAATATGCATGCATGAAATGCAATGACAAGGCAAACTAAAGCAAGGGCCGTGAAAACTCAACCCCACTAAACAAGAATCTCTCCCGAGATTCAGGTGTAGGGTAAGAGGGCAACAGGGAACAGAACACTAACACAATCATGACGATCCAATTGCCCTTCTCGATGATTTTGACTCATTGCATCATGATGTTCTTGGCATCTTTTCCTTCGAGACCTTCATCCAACACGACAACAATGGCAATAGGAAAGCTCTACAAGATTCGGTCTTCTCGAAGATCGAGAAATTCATGATCAACTCGTGGAATGAGATGTGATAACATCTCTCGAGCTGAGACACAAAACTCGCATTGAGAACAATGGAATGAAGCAGATGACGGAGGTCCAATTGGTAGGCAACAATCCCACGCTAAAACAGGTGATGAATGGGTTTCAAAATAGCAAGAAAAAAATGCCATGATTCCATATAACAGGGCACCTTAGGGAAGGTGACTCGTAGAATTTTCCCTTAAGTGGCAAAAAGAATTACTTTTCATACAAAGATCATTGAAACTCTTCATACCAGCCTAAGACAATTCACAAGTGATTGTTTCAAGGAATTCTAAAGAACAACATACTCAGTTTGGAAAGGAAGCTAGAGTTATAATGCAACTCGGTAAACTGAAGGCACATTCTAATTGATGCCGAGGTATATCCTAGTTTCTGAGCATGCTCTCAAGAACTTGAGGATTTCCATATTCATCACAGTTTTACCAACATCTACACCGAGGTGTTGGTGACACATCATACTACCATGATGAGTAACAATGGAGGATGCAGATGTAAAGGAAGACAACACTTTCTCAGATTTCACCTTAGCTATGCCAAGGGAACGAAATCTGGATGATCTATCGAGAGACATTTAGCACTCCGCTTCTAATGTTCTCCTTGACGAAATAGCATTGCCAAATATCGGTAATGTGTGGTATCTACAACATCGAGTAAAAAGGGTCAGACTTCGGGGCTCAAAGGGGCCCATGAGGAACAAGTTCTAGGATAAGTCATACAAAATCCTCATTGGGAACTGGTTAAGGTTGCTGATACAAGATACTATCATAATAGGTCTTTCGACTAGGTGTGTTAGCCACAACATCTCCGTACCGGTTTACGGAGATACCAATATTATAATTCTTGGGAAATGTTCCAACCATTATATATGCCTTAGATTCAGATCTGGTTGGAAGGATATTCCAGACTCAGCATGTCTTAAATGAAAGGTTGCAACACAAATCGAAGATATGATGTTGCGTGATTCTCGGGAAATGAACTATGGAAGCCAACTCCAAAACGTGAGCTGGATTGCAAGACACATGTGAACATGATGTCCAAGACAATCATGACCACATAGTCTTACAACAAAACACTACCAAGTTCTGGGTGGGTGAGGGAGTCCGAGATTCTAGGGTCCTGGGTGGTCGGTTAGTCAATATTGGATGAGCCCATTGGTCCGTGCTGGAGAAGACAGGGCTTGATGACGACCTCTACTCTGGAAGAATATCCCGAAGATTAGCGTGTACTCCAAGCTTAGAAGGACTAGGTCGGCTCATCTGTTCCCAATTATAGTCGGTATCTTGTAAACCCTAGGGACCCTCATGTCTATATAAACCAGGGACCCCAATCCGTATAGAGGAGGCTGAATCATCTAGGGTTTAGCACATACGATCTCGAGGTAGATCTACTCTCTAATCATCTTCATCAATACAATCAAGCGGAACTTAGGCTATTACCTCCATAGGAGGGCCCGAACGTGGGTAAACTGTTGTCTCCCCTCTCTTCCTGCAACCCATCGATACAAGGTCCACAGTTCGGGACCCCTACCCGATATCTTCCAGTTTTGACACTGACATTGGTGCTTCCATTGAGAGTTCCTTTGTAGGATCGTCAAAAGTTTCAATGGCCTGCTTAATCGCCACTGACAGAATCAGCAACGGTGACGTCTTTGTCCCCGGACAGGTTCTCTCGTTCGATAGCGTAACACTACGCGTAGACTCAACTGCCCGTCTTGGCCATATCGGAAGCTCCATCCTCGATAAGCAAGCAAGGTCAAGGAGTTTCTAACCCCCAACCCATACGTAGACCAATCTGGTCCTCACAAGAACCCCATCCTTAGCCGGTGAGATCAGAAACTCCGAAGCTTTAACTTCGGGCCCCGCATACGACCACGTCCTCAGATCCCTCTCTTTCGAAGAGTCGGCCCCTACATCGGACTTAACCCCGACGACGAGATTGCAGCAAAAGGCTTTGACCGAACACGCCTCCCCCACGGTGGCCATTAAGGTTAACTCTGAAAACCAATTGATGATGCATCAGGGCGAGTCCTCGGCATTAAGCGGGATGCTCGGCCTGATCCAATTGTTGCACATCTCAAACAGCCCGAACCACTCCCAGTATGGCTCAAAACACGAGGGCTTTTACGGCCCACCCACCACCCACTTTGTAGCAGATGTTGAAGATTTAACCGACGCGTTAGACTACGGCTCCGAGAAGCTTGAGGGCATGGACGAGGAGGCCGAGGAACCCACTCCCACAAACACGGGGCGATGGACCGCAATGTCCACTTATTACATCTACATGGTGGACACGCCTGGTAACAACGGTGACCTTCCCCCTCAGCCAAACGATGAAAATCCGGGGAGGAGAATTCAAATCACCGAAAGAAGCGTAAGCGCACTAAGGCGAACAAAGGAAAAGTCCCTGCACAAGTCACTCGGGAAAATAAAACCCGAGAAGGCCACGACAACCTTGGTTTGCTAGAACAGCCGCTCAAGGATGTGGAGCAACCCGAGGAGCAGGACGGCCCCGGTGACATCAACAGGTCGCACGGCGATGATTATCTTCCTCCGAATGACTACCCAGAGGATGAAGACCTCGCAATACCCGATGACCTTGGAGGCGAGGAAGAATTTTGGCAACTACTTCTACCTACCGCTCGAATCTTAAAGGCAAGGGAGCGTCAACTCCAAGCCGAACAAGACACTATAAAACAGCAGATGGACCAAGGTACTAGCCGTCGAGGAAGAGCACGACACTGGATGGATGGATCAGAAGAAAAGTAACCCACGTCTTCGACGGTTGCCGCAATTCGATGACGAGGCCCCAAGGCCTGCACCCCCAAGCGAATGGATTATGACTAGCCTGACCCGCCCGCCTCGAGGGAAAGACAGGGTAGCATCGGACGCCGAACATTACCCCGGGCCACCCCGTCGAAGGTAAAAGAGAAAGCACACCCTTGTGGCAAAGAAACGACCTCTGATAAAACCTGGATAACAATATAGGCCGTAACAGATCCATTTACGGGTCAAGAAAGTACCCCCCCCACTAGATGGGACGGAGAGCCACCTCGGGTCTCGTACTACGCCAGAGATCGGGATTCATATCGAACTCAACCCAAAGCCGATCTTCAGCACAAAATTGTATGAACTAGAGGCGCCACACACCCACTATGTTTTCACTGACGAAGTAATGCAGCATCAGTTCCCGGAGGGATTCAAACCCGTTAACATAGAACCGTACGAAGGAACTACGGATCCTTCAGTGTGGATATAAGACTTTCTTCTCCACATCCACATGGTGAGAGGAGATGATCTCCATGCCATCAAATACTAGCCACTCAAATTGAAAGGGCAAGCACATCTCTGGTTAAACAGCCTGCCTGAAGACTCGATGAGAAGCTGGGAAGAGCTCGAAGAAGCCTTCTTGTCTAACTTCCACGGGGCCTATGTTCGGCTCCCGGATTCCTCCGACCTGAGTAGTGTCGTCCAGAAGGTGGGCGAGTTGACCAGAGATTTCTGGAACCAGCTCTTAAAAAAGAAAAACCAAATCGTGGATTGCCCAGATGCCGAGGCAATAGCCTCTTTCAGGAACAACATCCGAGATGAGTTGTTGGCTCGCCAGCTCGGATAGGACAGGCCAAGAACAATGTCCGACCTCTCTCCACTCATGACCTACTCTTGCACGAGAGAAGTAAATTGGCTAGCTCGGTGCAGACACAACTCGGACGATCCTGGAACCTCTGAAGTTTGGTACAGGAATGGCAAGCCGGGAAAAAACAAGAACAAGCACCGCCTCCGCACAGGCGATGCCGATGACACAACAGTCAATGCTGGGGTCCGCAGCTCTAAGCGAGGACAGCAGAAGAAACCCTTTAAAGGTAATAAAGATGGGCCAACCCAATGGGAAAAAAATTATGGAATGACCTTGTCAAATCCACGGTACCCAAGATAAGCTAGCCACTCATACCAACCGTAACTGTTGGGTATTCAAGAAGGCTAGCAAAGTAGCAGCCAAAGAAAAAGGGCGGAGCCCTCGAAGCGAAGACAACGAGGAGCCCCGTGGCTAGAACAACGGGGGCAAACAATAGTTCCCTCCTGAGGTAAAAAACTGTAAACATGTACGTGACTCAAATACCCAAGAAGGACCGGAAGTGTGCACTCCGAGTCTACACCGTAGAGCCTGTAGCACCAAAGTACAACCCATGGCCGGCTTTACCGATCACGTTCGACCGTGGGGACCATCCGACCAGTATCCATCACGGAGGGTCGGCCGCCCTCATCCTCGGCCCCATTATAGATGGGTACCACCTCACCATAGTCCTCATGGATGGTGGAAGTAGCCTTAATCTGATCTATGCAGATGCGGTGAAAAGCATGGACATTCACCCATCAAGAATAAAACCAAGCAACACTACCTTTAAAGGAGTAATTCCAGGCGTCGAGGCCCGCTGTTTGATATGTCTCCAATGTATCTACTTTGCCAAACTCTTTGGCCCTTGTTTTGGACTCTAATTTGTATGATTTGAATGGAACTAGCCCGGACTGGCGTTGTTTTCAGCAGAATTGCCTTGGTGTTATTCTTGTGCAGAAATAGAAGTTCTCGAATTGACCTAAAAAATTATGGAGAACATTTCTGGAATTAAGAAAAAATATTGGCGAAAGAATCAACCAAAGGGGGGCCACCACCTGGCCACAAGCCGGCAGGGCACGCCCCCTAGGTCGCGCCCCTGGCTTGTGGGGCCCTTGTGGCTCCACCGACCTCGTTTCCACTCCTATATATTCCTATCTGAGGAAAACAAAAATCAGAGAGAAGAGTTCATCGCGTTTTACGATACGGAGTCGCCACCACCTCCCGTTCTTCCTCGGGAGAGCAAATGGGGAGTCTGATTTGGGCTCCAAAGAGGGGAAATCGACACCATCGTCATCACCAACCATCCTTCATCACCTATTTCATGATGCTCTCCGTCTTTCGTGAGTAATTCCATCGTAGGCTTGCAGGAAGGCGATGCATTGGATGAGATCTATCATGTAATCGAGTTAGTTTTGTTAGGGTTTGATGCCTAGTATCCATTATATTGTGAGATTGATGTTAATATGACTTTCCTATGATTAATGCTTGTCACTAGGGCCCGAGTGCCATGATTTAAGATCTCAACCTATTATGTTTTCATGAATATATATATGTGTTCTTGATGCTATCTTGCAAATTGTAGACACCTATTATGTGTTATGATCCGCATCCCCCAGGGTGACAATAACTGGGATCCTTTCCGGTGATTACCGTAGTTTGAGGAGTTCATGTTTTCACTAGGTGCGAATCCTTTGGTCCGGTTCTCTATTAAAAGGAGGCCTTAATATCCCATAGTTTCCATTAGGACCCCGCTGCCACGAGAGGGTAGGACAAAAGATGTCATCCAAGTTCTTTTCCATAAGCATGTATGACTATATAAGGAATACATGCCTACATTACATTGATGAATTGGAGCTAGTTTTGTATCACCCTATTTTATGACTGTTGCATGATGAATGCCATCCGACATAATTATCCATCACTGATCCATTGCCTATGAGCTTTCGACATATTGGTCTTTGTTAAGTTACTTTTGTGTTGCTATTGTTACAATCACTACAAAATTGCTACTGTTAAGTTTGCCACCATTATCCTTACTTCCATACTACTTTGCTACTAAATAATTTTCTGCAAATATTAAGTCTTTTAGGTGTGGCTGAATTGACAACTCAGCTGCTAATACTCGAGAATATTCTTTGGCTCCGCTTGTGTCGAATCAATAAATTTGGGTTGAATACTCTACCCTCGAAAACTGTTATGATCCCCTATACTTGTGGGTTATCAAGACCTTTTTCTGGCACCGTTGTCGGGGAGCATAGCTTTATTCTCTGAGTCACTTGGAATTTACATCTGTTGATCACTATGAGGAGTCTGAAAGATGCTAAAACCAACATCTACCCCTCAACTACGAGGGCAGGTAAGGAACTGCCATATAGCTGTGCACTTGATTCACCGTCTGTTATGAGTAAATTTGTGACACCACCACCTGCTATCGAATCTGATATGTCACAAGTAATTGATGATGCTACTTCTGCTACGCATGATGCTTATGATGATACTTTCCTTGATACTATTGTGCCACTTGGTGAATTTCTTGATGAACAAATTGCTAGAGTGACTACTGAAACTGTTAATATTTGTTAATCTGATGAAATTATTGAAATGAACATCAAGAGGCATCTACTAGACCTTGCTCTGCCTAGATATGAATTTCCTATTATACCCGAGGGTTATGTTATGGAAGGAGAAGTAGCTAGGGACTTTCTTGATTGTAAGGATAGAGATGATCTTAAGAACTTGCTATGCAAGTGGAAGGAAAAAAGTCATTGAATGCCAGAATGCAATATTATCCCAAGTTTGCTACTTCACCTATTTGTGTTACTGGTAAGGATTATAAATTATCAGTCGATCCTGAGTTAATTACTTTGGTTAAATCTGATCCTTTCCATGGTTATGAATCTAAAATTGTTGAGCCACACCTTACTAAATTGAATGATTTAGCCACCCTATTTACTCATGACGAAAAAAATCATTACTACTATATTCTTAAGTTGTTTCCATTCTCATTAAAGGGTGATGCTAAGATATGGTTTAATTCTCTTGCTCCTAGTTGTGTGCGTAGTCCCCATGATATGATTTAACTTCTCTAAAAAATATTTTCCTGCCCATAACAAACAAGCTGCCTTGCAGGAAATATTTAACTTTGTGCAAATTCAAGAAGAGAGTCTCCCACAAGCTTGGTGGAGGCTTCTCCGGTTACTTAATGCTTTGCCTGATCACCCTCTCAAGAAAAATGAAATACTTGATATATTTTATAATGGGCTAACCGATGCTTTTAGGGACCACTTAGATAGTTGTGCTGGTTGTGTTTTCAGGGAACAAACTGTTGAACAAGCTGAACTATTATTGAATCATATATTGAGCAATGATAATGATTGGGCTATTCCCGAACCACCTCCAAAACCAACTCCGAAGAAAAGAGGTATTATGTTCCTCAGTCCCGAAGATATGCAAGAGGCAAAGGAAACTATGAAATAAAAAGGTATTAAAGCTGAAGATGTTAAGAATCTAACACCTATTGTAGAAATACATGTTCTTGATAACCCGACAGAGGTAGTAGAGGTAAATTCTCTTCGTAGATTTGATGAAGCTGATATTCCTTATAATAAGTCTGCTGGCCAATGCTTGGATGCATTTGATAACTTTGTTGCTAAACAAGAAAATTTCAATGATTATGTGAGTAGACAATTGAAACATAATGCTTACATGATTGATCGCTTGGGTGACTATATGAGTAGAACTGTTAATAACCTTAGGCTTACTAGTAAACATGCTTCCATGGTAACCACTCAAGTAGAACAGGTACTTAAAGCACAAAATGATTTGCTCAATGAGATGATTAGTAAGAACAATGATCATTCTGTTAGAGTTGTGAGTAGAGGTGGTAGAATGACTTAGGAACCTTTGTATCCTAAGGGCCATCCTAAGAGAATTAAGCAAGAATCTTAGAGAGTTAATATTTATGTACCTGGTCCTTCTAATATAAAGAAAAAGAATGATCACAGGACTTTGCGTGCTGCTAGTGAACCTGATATAGAGTCACATGAAAACCCAAATGATATCTCTATTTATGATGCTGAGACACAATCTGGTAATGAACATGAACCTAGTGATAATATTAATAATGATGTTCATGTCGATGCTCAACCTAGTAATGACAATGATGTGGAGACCGAACCTGTTGTTGATCTTGATAACCCACAACCTAAGAATAAGAGATATGATAAAATAGATTTTGTTGTTAGGAAGCATGGTAGAGAAAGAGAACCATGGGTTCAGAAACCCATGCCCTTTCCTCCTAAATCATCCAAGAAAAAGGATGATGAGGATTTTGAGCGCTTCGTTGAAATGATGAGACCTGTTTTCTTACGTATGCGCTTAACTCATATACTTAAAATATCTCATTATGCTAAGTACATGAAAGATATTGTTACTAATAAAAGAAAGATACCGGAAGCTGAGATTTCCACCATGCTTGCTAATTACACTTTTAAGGGTGGAATACCAAAGAAATTAGGAGATCCTGGAGTACCCACTATACCATGCTCTATTAAAGGAAATTATGTTAGAACTGAATTATGTGACCTTGGAGCTGCTGTTAGTGTTATGTCGTTCTCTTTATATCGTAGACTTGACTTGAATAAGCTAAGACCTACTGAAATATCTCTTCAAATGGCTGATAAATCAACTTCTTTACCTATCGGTATTTGTGAGGATGTGCCTGTTGTGGTTGCAAACATTACTATCTTAACGAACTTTGTTATTCTTGATATTCCCGAGGACGACAGTTTGTCCATCATCGTTGGTAGACCCTTTCTGAATACTACAGGAGCTGTTATTGACTGCAACAAAGGCAAGGCCAATTTTCATGTCAATGGTAATGAGCACACGGTAGACTTTCTGAAGAAACAATCTCAAGTTCATAGCATCAACTCCATTGAAAAAATTCCAACATTCACTATTGGAGACTCTGAATTCCCTCTTCCTGCAACCAAAAATAAATATGATATACTTATTGTTGGGGACATGCATATCCCCATTCAGGTAACCTAGTGTTATTAGAAAGTTCTCCGGTTCCATGTCATTCGAAAAAGTTTGTCAATAAGACTTGATCAACCTTATTGATGGATTCTTTTTTACGCGCATGAGATGGGTGAATTTAGAAACCACAAACTTATGTAGTCAACTTTTATTTTATGTTCCTTACTTTCAATTTAGTAAAAATGTTATTATTTCTCTGTTTTCTGTTTTATCTGTGCAATAGAAAAATATCCTGAAAAATAAAAGTTCTCACAACTCCCTGAAAATTTAGTATGAGTTCTTTTGGAATATTTAAGAATTTTTGGTGCTAAGAACACATCAGGGGGTTGCACTAGTGGACCACAAGCGTGCAGGGCGTGACCACCCCCCTCGGTGCGCCCCCTGGCTTGTGGGTCCCATGTGGGGCCCCTTCACTTATTCCAGTACCCATCCACTCCTTCTTCCTCCACAAAAAAATCCCACCGTTGCTCAAACCCGTGTTTTTGCTCATCTTGCTGCCATTTTCGATCTCCTTGCTCAAAGCCCCATTTACAAAACTATTTTAGGGGATTGATCATCGGTATGTAACTCCTCTAATGGTCCGATTAGTTTTCATTCTATTGCTTTATATATTGCAAAATCTTGCTGCTGTGGTGACCTTGTTCTTGAACTTTCATGTCAAATTTGTAGGGTCCCAAGTAGTTTTGATGCATCATATAGCTTATAGGAACTTGTGGGACTAGGTGCTATAAGTATTGATTGAGTTTTGTTCATTTTTATGTGGAGTCACTAAAAAATTTAGATTTATTTTTCAGAAAAAGTAAAATGTTAAGGAAAATATACCAAGGTGGTTCCTCGAGCAAGAAGACCCCGAGACTCGTGATACGTGAGCCCGACTTTGAGAACCCAAGGGAAGCTCAAGTACGGCCTTGTGAATGGCGGTCGGAAGTTCATGGTCCAGGCCAGATTCAAGGAAGAATTTTTTGCGTACGTACGAAATGATGTCCTTGAAGATTTTGTTTTAGACCAATGCAAGCAATATCGTCAACTCACTGATTCCTTAGTGCGAAGGTTTGAATTTCATCTAGATGTAATAGGCATTCCATTCTATTTAAGCTTTATTATGAATCTTGACTTAGAAGATTTTAACCATGCATGCAAAATTCCACAATGGGGTAGCCATAGTGATCCTCACAAAGCCGAATATAATGATTTTCTTGCTAGCATCACCGTGGGAGAAACTTGAAATATTAAACAGGCAACCTTGGGGAGCATTCACTTTCCTGCCATACATTATCTTGCTCTCTTCATAGGTAGATGTATTAACGGTGAACATGAGCATTACCACTTTTTCATACTTGACCTTAGTATTCTTAAGAGTGTGGTCATGGGTGATAGACGGTACAACTTAGGAGCTATTATTGCTAGGAGGCTACATAAAAATGCTAAGGGCGGAGATTTCTTTGGTGGAGTTTATGCCACCCGTGTAGCCAATTATCTTGGGATACCTATAAGGGAGAATGATATTGAGCTACCACCTGCTTTTCTTGATTATGAGGCTATGGTGTGCTACTAGTTCCTCAAAAGAAATGAACAACACCTCATATATCGACTAATTTTTGATAGACAGCATGCTATCCATATTACCCTTCCTCCTCCTGCCTTCTTTAACTTTCAGGAAAAACAGAGGTACTTTATAACCAGAGAGGAGGCAGACGAGTACGAGTGAGAGAGGCTAAGGCCGCTTGCCTCCACGCTGAAGTTGTTCAGGCGGCAACTGCCACACCCTGTACAACCCCAACTATGACTTTGGATATTATCCGGGCCAGCCATGGCCTTAGACCAAATTAGGCCAAAAGCCTAAGCTTGGGGAGTACGTATTTCTCACCTACATTACATTCATGTTCACACACTCATTCCAGTTGTCAGCGTTCGTACTTTTCATTGTACCATCCATAGTAGTTTATTTCTTATTTTTGTTTTATTCTTGTGTGTTTCATTAACCTTGAGAAAATCCAAAAAAAATTGTTCTAGATTTACCTTCTAGTTTGTGTAGTTGTAGTGCTAAAAGAAAACTCAAAAAGATTTGGTGTTCTTCTTTTGCTTGTTGGGGGCTTCCCCGTGTAAATAGTTTTTCTTTCTTCTTTGGGTCAAAAGGAGAAGACCATGATGACATGTTGAGTGGCTCTCATATTCATTATCGTTTATCTGTCAAAGAGCCCATATTATGTCTTCTCCTTTTATTTATTGCTTGAAGAGTCCAGCTTAGTCCAATGCATGAACACTCTTATTATTATTTTTCACACCGTTCGGTCATGCAAGTGAAAGCCAATAATGACGATATATGATGAAGTGACACAGATGGAGAAAAGCTGGTATGAACTCGACCTATCTTGTTTTTGTAAATATGATTAGCTCATCGTTCTAGATTCATCTTGTTATGGATTGAACATGTTTGCAATGAAAATTAGAGATTATAGTTACTTATGCCATGCTTAATTAGCTAGGAGTGAATAATGGTTTGTCTTGAGTGCCAACCTGCACATTAAAATGATTGTGATGTAGTATGATAGAATGAAATCCTCCTCTGAATGATTCGACTTGCTTGACTTGGCACATGTTCATGCATGTAGTTGAAACAAAACCAACATAGCCTCCATGATGGTTATAGTCATAGTGATTTAGATCCTACTCATGCTTGCATTCAATGTTGGTTAATCTCAAAGCATGTTTATGACTGTTGCCGCTCTCTAGTTGGTCGCTTCCGAGTCTCTTGCTAGCCTCCACTTGTATTAAGCGGGAGTACTGCTTGTGCATCCATTTTCATAAACCCAAAGTTGTTCCATATGAGTCCACCATACCTACCTATATGCAGTATTCACCTACCGTCCCAAGTAAATTTGCATGTGCCATACTCTAAACCTTCAAATAAATATTCTGTTTTGTATGCCCGAATCGCTCATGTAGTGACTGGGGGCTGTCAGTATCTTCCATGCTAAGTGTGTTATTCTGAAGATATGTGTTGATTCACTATCATTCACAAGAAAGTGGTTGGTAATCGGGATGCCCAGTTCCATGCTTAAAAGTCAAATCAAATTTAATGAGACAAAACTCCCCCAGGATTGCTGTTTGTATGGATGGTACCCGTGGATTTGGCCCTCCATGGAGTGTGATTGATTGGTGGAGGGGGAGTAAAAACTTTACTATTCTGTTCGGGAACCGCCTATAATGTATTTAGAATGGAAGGTATTGAGATCTCTTAGTTGTTATGTTGACAATGAAAGCATGCCACCCAAAATTTTGATTCATCCATGTTTTAAAAGCTCGAGCTCTCGCACCTCTGCAAATCAATGCTTCCCTCTGCGAAGGGCCTATCTATTTTACTTTACTCTTGAGTTATCCTCTTCTTACAAAAAGGCACTAGTTAGAGAGCATCTCCGTCATTCGTATGCTTTGTTACTAATTGATATTGAGTATGAGTATAACTGGATCTCTTTTACCATGAATTACAATGTCTAGTCAGTCCTTCTTCTTCGGAGGTGATCCACATTTATGTTTTGCGGTATCAGAAAGCGCTAGTGAGATACCAGTTTATCATATTGTATTATGCTTGTTTTGATAACATTGTGGTCATCTGAGATTTATTATTATTGCTCGCTAGTTGATTATGCCATTGATATAAGTAAATATGAGACCTAAATATTATTGTGAATGTGCTTAGTCTATAAACTTAGCTGAAGATCTGAATATAAGTTAGACATATTTACAACAACAAGATCAAATATAGTTTGTAAAAGTTTTTCTTTATCACTTTCAGTTTATCAATTGAATTGCATGAGGACAAGCAAAGGTTTAAGCTTGGGGAGTTGATACATCTCCAACGTATCTACTTTTCCAAACTATTCTGCACTTGTTTTGAACTCTAATTTGCATGATTTGAATGGAAATAAACCGGATTGATGTTGTTTTCACCAGAATTTCCATGCTGTTATTTTTGTATAGAAATAAAGGTTCTCGGATTGACCTGAAAATTTACGGAGAACGTTTCTGGAATTAATAAAAAATATTGGTGAAAGAATCAACCGAAGGGGGGCCACCACCTGGCCACAAGCCTGCAGGGCGCCTCCTGGCTTGTGGGGCCCTTGTGGCTCCACCGACGTCCTTTCCACTCCTATATATTACTATCCGGGGAGAATAAATCATAGAGAAGAGTTCATCACGTTTTACAATACACAGCCGCCGCCACCTCCTGTTCTTCCTCGAGAGGGCACATCTGGAGTCTGATTTGGCCTCCACACAGTGGAAATCGACACTGTCATCATCACCAACCATCCTTCATCACCAATTTCATGATGATCTCCGTCGTTCGTGAGTAATTCCATCGTAGGCTTGCTGGACAGTGATGGGTTGGATGAGATCTATAATGTAATCGAGTTAGTTTTGTTAGGGTTTGATCCCTATAGTATCCATTATGTTATGAGATTGATGTTGCTATGACGTTGCTATGCTTAATGCTTGTCACTAGGGCCTGAGTGCCATGATTCCAGATCTGAACCTATTATGTTTTCATGAATATATATGTGTTCTTGATCCTATCTTGCAAGTTGTAGACAGCTATTACGAGTTATGATCCACATCCCTCGGGGTGACAATAACCGGGATTCTTTCCGGTGATTACCATAGTTTGAGGAGTTCATGTGTTCAGTAAGTTCCAATGCTTTGGTCCGGTTCTCTATTAAAAGGAGGCCTTAATATCCCTTAGTTTCCATTAGGACCCCGCTGCCACGGGAGGGTAGGACAAAAGATGTCATGCAAGTTCTTTTCCATAAGCACGTATGACTATATATGGAATACATGCCTACATTACATTGATGAATTGGAGCTAGTTCTGTATCACCCTATGTTATGACTGTTGCATGATGAATGCCATCCGACATAATTATCCATCACTGGTCCATTGCCTACGAGCTTTCCACATATTGGTCTTTGCTAAGTTACTTTTCCATTGCTATTGTTACAATCACTACAGAACTGCTACTTTTACGTTAGCCACAGTTATCTTTACTTCCATACTACTTTGCTACAGATATTAATTCTTTCAGATGTGGCTGAATTGACAACTCAGCTGTTAATACTCGAGAATATTCTTTGTCTCCCCTTCTGTCGAATCAATAAATTTGGGTTGAATACTCAACCCTCGAAAACTGTTGCGATCCCCTATACTTGGGGGTTATCACTGCTCTGGAACCATAACGCTCGAAGTCGTGTTTTGCTCACCAGATAACTTCCACAATGAAGATTTGATCTTCGACATTGTCCCCTTTCGCAACGGGTACCACGCACTGCTTGGCTGCACCGCCTTTGCCCGATTTAATGTGGTGCCCCACTATGCTTATCTCAAGCTGAAGATGCCCGTTAACGGCAACATAGAACGATCTCTCCGGACCGAAGAACACACCACGTCCTTGGCAGCGGAAGGCGAGCATGACGGTAAACCATCAAGTCACAAGCCTGTGAAGCCACGACAAGTCGGCAAGCGATCCCGAGATCAATCGGGACCCCCGGAGAGCTCCTCGGCCCCGAACACCTTCCACATCATCTCCCGAGCACCTTCAAGGTATGTCTCTTGTGTACACAATTTTTGTTCTTCGAGTACTATGGGATATTGTGGGAGAGCCGAACAAGCACCATATGCTCGGCTAGACCAAACTATGGTGCCAAATTCCTCCTTTATACAAAGGGGATACCGTAAATACCCTCCCAAGCATCAAGCTATATTTCATCGGCAGCTTCGCATGGCTCCTTGGTTGAAAGCCCATCTGCCATCTAAAACAACATTTTAAGGAAAAGTCTCCCTCCCCCTATTGTTTCAATTTAACGCAGCCAAAAGCCAGATGTACGTCAAGTCTCTCGCAAAACGGTTGCACGGGAGGCGTTGGTTAATTTTGATAGTTTCCTATACACAACGGCCCTGGGGCCGAGAATTGTAAAAATTCATTGCCAATATTTGTTACAGATGCTTTTATTTTGATGTACTTATTGTTAATTATCATTTTCAACTATACGGTGCTGACAGGACAAACTCATTTTATGATTGTTAAAACAAAAAAGAGAAGGTGCGCACGGCTACAAACCGGGGGCTAGGATACATTGATCGCCCCACGCACCTCACCGTCACTCTTATACATGTGTTCGGTCTCTCGGGATTTTGCATTATATGCATGGGTTCTAAATTATGTCTTGAGTATACAGTTGGATTGCCCCGCTCCTATGCTTACCCCCTTACGTTCTGCTAGTTTGGCGAAAGGGGTAAAAGGGAGAAGCACTCGATTGTATTCCCCGGTTCCCACGTCTTGAAATACCTCGGTGGACAAAGCCGAAAACTGATCGTCATAAAGAGCGCGAACTGGTCTGCAATCTGAGATTATTTCCATAGTCAATAGACGCTATTTCATATTATATGGACGGGTTTTTTCTATTCAACAAACCCCGCAGTAGTCATCCCGATCTTCGTTTTTTCTGACTACCACAACAAGGGCTAGGGGCTTGTCACTAGCCCCCGCATTATAACATTCCTAAGGCTAAGTGAAAGCGATAAAGCCTCATAGTCCGATTGCCCCGTTTCCATCCTACACTACCACCTTCTAGCTCCGATTAAATCAGCTAAAGGATGTGGACAATGAAACACTTCAAGTAGTATCTACATGGGGGCTGAAGCCGACGACTGGAAACTTTCAGGATAAAATGGCCACAACAGGAATGAAAATAATATAAAACATAATTAACTTAGGACATATACTTCTTCAAGCATATCTCTCTCAATTACACCAAACAAAAATCTATTCTAATAGTACATTCTGCGAGCATTGCGATTCGATCGCCCGAGCACCCTCCATGGTAGAAGTAAGGTACAACTTGGGGCGCGTGTGCTCCTTTCTGGCTGGCGGCGGATCAGTGGCCATCTTTAGCGGCCTCATCCGTGGGAATTGCACCATCGTTCGCGCAAAGGCCATCTGAGCCCCCTCCATAGAGGCTGAGCACTGAAGGGCTTCAATCCGAGGTGCGGCTTCGATTAGCCTCCGCACCAGGCCAAAGTAGCATCTTGGCAAGGGCTCGGCAGGCCACAGCCGAACACACAGGTCCTTCATGGCCGGCTTGGCCATCCTGTGCAGCTTGAGGAGCTGCTTCATCTGATAACTTGGACTAGGGTTGGCCTCAGGGGCCTCAAACTGCGCCCATAACAACCGCTGCTCGGGATCCCCGCCATGAGCCGCATAGTACGTGGACACATCTACTACACTCTGTAGGAGGTTAGTGAAGGCACCTGCGGAATGTCATATCCGCGTAAGAAAGGCAAATCGGTTCCCACGAAAGGCACACTGTAGTAAGTATGGCTTACCGGTTGCCATTTGCTTGACAAAGCGCACTTCTTTTCCAAAGAACTACTCCTCTACCCGCTCTGATTGGAGGTCGGTGGATAGCTTGGTCTGCTCGGTGGCTTGATCTTTGAACTTTTTCTCAAAGGCCTCGCACTTCAAGCTCGCCTCCTCCAGCTCTTGCTCGACCTCCGTCACCCTGACCTCATATTTTTGCTAATTGCCTTCGGGGCGTCCAGCTCGGCGACCGCTTGTTCGTCCGCCTCCTTGTGGGAAATGGCCTCTTGTTTGGATTTCTCCACCTCGGCCTGGAGCTTTTCAAGCTTTTTATCTTGAGTTTCTTATTGACGAGAAACCGAAAAAAGTGATGTGTCACGGCCAGGATATCTCGTTAGATATAACTTAAATGAGGTACTCTTATACAAACTCACCCTGCTTCTCGTCAAACCGACCATTGAGGTGGTCAAGCTCTTCATCGGACACTTCAATTTCTGATTAAGTTCGGCTATTTCCAATGTGTTAGCACTGACAGCCGATGACGAGGCCTGTCAGTTGCACAATCCGTCAGCATGATTTTAACTTATTTAAACTTACCCTGCATGGTCAAGTTTCTTAAAATAAACATTGGAAGCATCATTTCGGGACATTTTTGTTCATTTCTCTGAGCCACGGGTTAGCTTTTCAAACTCCCCCTGGCTCGGGGGCTGTCATACCAGTAAAATATATATCAAATATAAAACAACACTAGTAAAGTGGGAGGCTTACCTTAGAGCCCATCAATAAGCCTGTAAAGGCTTCATTTAGTCCGCTGTTACAAGACTGAATGCTCCGCAAAACCACACCCATTAAGGTGAAGTGTTCTTCTGCAATGGAGGAATCCGCTAGGATCTCCTCCATTGTTGCTGACCCCTCAATTGTGGCACATTCTGGCACGGGCGGTACCGAGGGTGGCTCCGAGGATGTTGCAGGGATCTCAGCCGAATTCTGACCCTCCTTTCCACCCTCTAAAGGGCCAATCTCCCGGGTATTATTAACCGAGGAATTGGCCCCAATTAGAGCCTCCCGGGTCACGGTCGCAGGCACATCATCGGTGACCAGGACCTCATCGTCTTCGGCTTCCGAGGTATTCACATAGGCCATCACCTCTTTGCCCCCCGCATTAAGCGAGGTCGGGAGGGAATCCACCTCCATGGACTCGTCGGAGGCTTGGGGAAGGGAAGTGTGGGATGCATTCCCATTCTCCGCTAGCTCGGCTGGTAGCAAGTCTCCCTCCGAGACCCGATCTGTTGGCAGATCTCAGATGGGGCTGTAATGAGCAAAACATATATATACCGACCAATTAGTATAGGATTCAGTATAAGATTCACTCAATAAACTCGTCAGAGCTCGTACCTTCGGGCCAGGGGTTTGACCCTAGGGGCTTGGAAGGGAACCATCTCGAACTCCCCGATCTCGTCATCGGAATCCGTACACGTGCCAAGAGAAGCAACCTTGCCTTTCCAAGGCCTCTTCAAGGCCTGATACGTCTCCAACGTATCTATAATTTTTGATGGTTTCATGCTATTACCTTTTCAAACTTTGTATGTTTTGCATGCCTTTTATATATTTTTTGGGACTGACTTATTAACTCAGTGCCAAGTGCCAGTTCCTGTTTTTTCATGTTTTTGACCCCTTTCAGAGGAGATTTTGAAACGGAGTCCAAACGGAATAAAATCCCCGAAAAGATTTTTTTTGTAACGGAAGAAGATCAGGAGACTTGAGAGCCAAGGCAGGGGGGCCCAGGGGCCCCACAAGCCCCCACCCCACAGCCAGGGGGGAGGTCGCGACCCTCAGGCTTGTGGGCCCCCTGGACACCCTTTGCCCTAGGGGTTGCGCCTATATATTCCCTAAAAATCCCAAAAAAATCAGGAGATCATCAAAAGTACTTTTCCGCTGCCGCAAGCTTCTGTCTCTGCAAGATCCCATCTGGGGCACGTTGTGGTGCCCTGCCGGAGGGGGGTTTCGGATACGGAGGGCTTCTTCATCAACACCATGACCTCTCCGATGATGCGTGAGTAGTTCACCATAGACCTACGGGTCCATAGCTAGTACCTAGATGGCTTCTTCTCTCTCTTGGATCTTCAATACAAAGTTCTCCATGATCTTCATGGAGATCTATCCGATGTAATCTTATTTTGCGGTGTGTTTGTCGAGATCCAATGAATTGTGCATTTATGATCATATAATCTATGATTCTTATTTGAGTTTCTTATGATCTCTCTTATGCATGATTTCATATCCTTGTAATTCTCTTCGAGTTGTGGGTTTTGTTTGGCCAACTAGATCTATGATTCTTGCAATGGGAGAAGTGCTTGGTTTTGGGTTTATACCGTGCGGTGACCTCACCCAGTGACAGAAGGGGTAGCAAGGCACGCATCATGTTGTTGCCATCAAGGGTAAAAAGATGGGGTTTTCATCATTGGTTTGAGATTATCCCTCTAAATCATGTCATCTTGCTTAAGGCGTTACTTTGTTCGTCATGAACTCAATACACTAGATGCATGTTGGATAGCAGTCGATGTGTGGAGTAATAGTATTAGATGCAGAAAGTATCGGTCTACTTGTCTCGGACGTGATGCCTATATGTATGATCATTGCCTTAGATACCGTCATGACTTTGCGCAGTTCTATCAATTGCTCGACAGTAATTTTTTCACCCACCATGATATTTTCTATTTTGAGAGAAGCCTCTACTGAACACTATGGCCCCCGGGTCTACTCCACACCATATTTTCAGCCTTACACCTTTTTACTTCGTTGCACTTTTCGCCTTCAGATCTCACTTTGCAAACAATATTGAAGGGATTGACAACCCCTTTGAAGCGTTGGGTGCAAGCTTGTTTGTGTTTGCGCATGTACTCTGGACATGACGAGACCCTCCTACTGGATCGATACCTTGGTTCTCAAACTGAGGGAAATACTTACTGTTCCTGTGCTGCATCACCCTTTCCTCTTCAAGGGAAAAACCAACGCAAGCCCAGTCTCCGTCAACGTGTCAATTTCTGGCGCGGTTGTCTGTTGCCGTAGCAGAAGAACTTCCGGCGCCGTTGCCGGGGAGGATCAAGTCAAGAACTCATCCAAGTAAGTGTCACAAACTCATCTCTTGCATTTACTTTTTTGCATCTCGTTTTCCTCTCCCCCACTTCTGAAAAACAAAAATTTACAAAAATATTTTCTTTTTTTTGTTTGCCTTGTTCGTTTGCCCTTTTCTCTTGCTTGCTTTTTGTTCGCTTGTGTGCCATGTGCCTTTAATATGCTTGCATCTTCGCTTGCTAAGAATCTAGTGATATGGATCCTCATCCACCTGCTAATCTCTTTAAGAGATCCAATTATGTTGATCCAATTGCTCGTGAGTTGAGTGCACTTGACTATCTTTATGGAGTTTTTCTTGAGATGCGTGAATCTGAAAATTGTGAGGAAGAAATTTATGAAGTGATTCACGAGGGCTTCTTGGATGAAAAACATGATTGTAATGGTTTCACTACAAATTCTATTAGTGCCAATCATGCTAAAAATATGCAAAACCCTAAGCTTGGGGATGCTAGTTTGGGTATGTCCACTACTTGTTGCAATAATCATGAGTGGGGTGATGATTTTTCTTATGATCTTGAAAATGTGTTTAAGCCTCATGATGAATATGATATTTGCAACATTATTGAAAGTGGGTTTGGAGAAGTCATGACTTTAGTTGATGATAATCCCACTATTTTTGAAGAGCGTCAACTTTGCATGCATGTGGATCATGAAAAGAATATCCTATGTGATAGTTACATTGTTGAATTCGAATATGATCCCACATGTAATTATTATGAGAGAGGAAAATATGGTGGTAGAAACTTTCATATCACTAAATCACCTCTCGTTGTGTTGAGATTGCTATTGTCTCTTTCTTCTTCCTCGCATATGGTAACTATTGGTTGTCTTGACAATCTGTTTTCCTACAAAATGCCTATGCATAGGAAGTATGTTAGACTTAGATGTGATTTTCACATGCTTTATGATGCTCTCGTTGTGCTTCAATTCTTGTATTTTGTGTGAGCATCACTGAATTATCAATGCCTAGCTAACGGCGTTAAACAATAGCGCTTGTTGGGAGGCAACCCAATGAATTTATTTCTTTTTATTTCTGTTTTGTTGCATCCACACTATCACAATTCTTTTGTGATTGTGTTTTTTGTGTTTCTTTTTGTGTTTGAGCCAAGCAAAACCTTTATGACTAGTCTTGGTAATAGTTGTTTGATCCTGCTGGAAAAAGATAGAAACTTTTCCCTCACGAGATGATTTTTCATTTTTATTCAGAAAGAGCTTTTGATTTGATTCTTTTTGCTGCTGGTTGATATGCCTTTTACCTAGGCCGTCATAATGTTTCAGATTTTTTGAGGTACCAGAAGTATACAAAGTATACATATTGCTACAGACTGGTCTGTTTTTGACAGATTCTTTTTTTGTTGAGTTGGTTGCTTGTTGGAAAAGTGAGAGTACACTAGCCCAACACCAATATAGATAGAATTCAAGTTTTCTACAGTACCAAAATAGGTGGTAGTTTGTTTTATTGTGCTAATGTTATCACGAGTTTCTGTTTAAGTTTTGTGTTGTGAAGTTTTCAAGTTTTGGGTGATGTTCTCATGGACAAAGAGATAAGGAGTGGAAAGAGCTCAAGCTTGGGGATGCCCAAGGCATCCGAAGCCAAATTCAAGGACACCAAAAAGCCTAAGCTTGGGGATGCCCCGGGAAGGCATCCCCTCTTTCGTCTTCAATCCATCGGTAACATTACTTGGAGCTATATTTTTATTCACCACATGATATGTGTTTTGCTTGGAGCGTCTTGTATCGTAGGAGCATTTTCTTTTTGTTGTGTCACAATCATCCTTTCTGCACACCCTTTTGAGAGAGAGAGATATGCACTCATCGTGATTTTAATGGAACGCTCATAGTGCTTCACTTATATCTTTTGAGCTAGATACTTTTGCTCATAGTGCTTCACTTATATCTTTTGAGCTAGATACTTGTGCTCTACGTGCTTCACTTATATCTTTTAGAGCACGGCGGTGCGTGACTTGGTAGTTGGCTTATGCTATGAAAGTAGTCCCAAAGGTGATCGGTACCCAAAAAGGATGCAAAAACCTCCAACTTGATGTGCATTGAGTAGAAAGAGAAGTTTTGACTCCTCTCAAATAGTTTTGAGACGTGGATTTGGTGATATTAAGCGCTATGTTAGTAGGGCGTTGTGAATCTAGAAATAATTGTGTTGAAGGTAGTGATTCCCATAGCATGCACGTATGGTGAACCGCTATGTTAGGAAGTCGGAGCATAATTGATCTATTGATTGTCATCCTTTGTGTTGAGGTCGGGATCGCGCGATGGTTAACACCTACCAACCCTTCCCCTAGGAGTATGCGTTTAGCACTTTGTTTCGGTTACTAATAAAAACTTCCGCAACAAGTATGTGAGTTCTTCATGACTAATGTGAGTCCATGGTATAGATGCACTTTAACCTTCCACCTTTGCTAGCCTCTTTAGTGCCGCGCAATTCTCGCCGGTGCACAAACCCACCATATTTCTTCCTCAAAACAGCCACCATACCTAACTACTATGGCATTTTCATAGCCATTCCGAGATATATTGCCATGCAACTCCCACCGTTCCGTCTCATGACTTGTGTCGTCACTCTCATATTGCCATTGCATAATCGTAAGATAGCTAGCGAGATGTTTCAACGTCATACGCCATGCTAGATCGTTGCACATCCCGGTACACTGCCGGAGGCATTTCCTATGGAGTCATCATCATTTTGAGCTGTGAGTAAATAAAAGTGTGATGATCATCATTATTAGAGCATTGTCCCATGTGAGGAAATAAAAAAAGAGGCCAAAGAGCCCAAAAAGAGAAGAAAAAAAAGAGAAAAAAATAGGCCTAAGAGCCCAATTAAAAAAAAGAGAGAAAAAGAGAGAACGGACAATGCTACTATCTTTTTCCACACTTGTGCTCCATAATAGCACCATGTTCTTCATGATTGAGAGCTTATTGCTTTGTCACTACCATATGCTAGTGGGAATCTTCATTATATAACTTGGCTTGTATATTCCAATGATGGGCTTCCTCAAAATTGCCCTAGGTCTTCGTGAGCTAGCAAGTTGGATACACACCCACTAGTTTTCCTTTTGAGCTCTCAGATACTTATATCTCTAGTGCATCTCTTGTATGGCAATCCCTACTCATTCACATTGATATCTATTAATGGGAATCTCCATAGCCCTTTGATACACCGAGTCAATGTGACCATCTCCTCCTTTTTGTCTCACAACCACCACCACACTCTATTCCACTTATAGTGCTATATCCATGGCTCATGCTCATGTTGTAATGCCCCAAGTGTAGGACTTTCCCTTTTTGTAACCTTCCATGTGGGACCACCTTGACTTTGTCATGAGAGTTTCTATGCATGTATGATTTCATGTGTCACCTTCTATTTTTTTTATTGCATGCATGCATCCATGCCATACCATCCTGGCCATACCTTTGATTCTATGTCATGTTATGATTGCATGTCATGTTCATGTTGGCATATGTTCTTACTAGGAGTTAGTATTGTGGTGTTATGATTGCATGTGATCTTGCTAGGGTTATGTTGTGGTATTGCACTATCTTGTGGATGCATGTGATGTTGGTGGTGAGGGGTAGGAGTGAGTGCTAGGCATTTCAAAGCTCTTAGCTATTTTAAATCCTTTTCCCTCCTATTATCTCATGTTAAAACTCCTTCCCAAATGTTATTCTAAAATATCTCGTGGCTAGAGTAAATTGTGGTGATGAGGAGGTGTAATTTTGCTGATTTGCTCTTTGATTTTTAAAGGTGTAAATAAACCCAAAACAGTAAATTAATTACTGTTTTGCATTTATTTCAAATGGCTCCAAATATTTCTTTCCTATTTTATTCTAATGGGCCATAATTCCTTATGACCAGGGGATTTTTCCCTTTTAAGTTTATCCCCACCAGTTTATTTGTTTCATTGCTTTCCTTCTGGTATTTCTTTTATTTGGGAAAAGCCACTGGGGCCTTAGTGCTCGCCGTGGGCTTCCTTCCCTTCGGTGGCCCATGCTCTCCCCCCAGCGAGAGCCCAGGCGAGACCTTCCCCTCCTTTCCTTTTTCCCTGACGCCGTCACATCTCCTCCCCCTGCTTTTCTCCTTTTCCGTCAGTACGTGAGAGAGAGGGAGGAGCTGACGGTGCCATGGCACAAACATCGAGGGCCCCTATATAGCTGGGCGTCCGAGCCTCCCCTCGACTAGGGTTCCCTCCTGTCGTCGCCATCTCCTTCCTCCCCCCTCCATCTCTTCCTTTCTTCCCCAGGTAACTTCCTGTAGGGTTAGCAGAGAGTGCAGAGAAGAGAGCTCGCCGGCGTCTACCCCGCGTGCTTCGTCGGGCGGCACGGACACCATGCCCGGGAGCTTGGGGAGAGTGCCCGCGCTCCGTTCCCGCCGTTGTTGAGGTCGGGGAGAGACCACAGCAACGGGCAGGAGCTTGTCTTCGGCGCGCACCCGACGAACTGATTCCTCTACTTCGGTCTACGGCAGAACTTCTTCGGCTCGCCTTCTTCCCTCCGGTCCGGCTTCCTCTCCGTCAGATCGGAACCCCCTTCCTTCCCAAGGTGAAGCTGCGCCTCCCCCTTCCTTTCTCCTCCGTAGATCGGCTCGGATCCGCCGTGGTGCGTGCTTCCTCTGTTCTAGTTGTAGCGACGTAGAAGGTTGCAGTGGTAGGGGCTTGATCTGCATGGTGTGGCGTTCGTGGGTGTGCTGCGCAGAGGAGGGCCCCCTCCCCCCTCACGACAGCAGTGTCGTGGCCAGGAGGCCTCCCCGTGGCGTGATCGGAGGTTCTGCCTGCAGCGTCTCCGGCGAGGAGGTTTGTGCAGAGTGGCAGATCAGCACGGGGGAGCCTCTCCATCTTGTCTCTCGCGCGTATTTGTTCAGGTGTCGGGCTGTAGTCTACTGGTTGTGGTGCTGGGTGCCTGGAGAGCAGGGTGTGGGTTCGATTCCCCCCCTCGGCGCTGTGTGTTTTGTCAGATTTTCTGTTTTTCATGTGCAAGAGCAGCAGGGACATGATTCTATGTTCTCTTCCCCCATCCTGTCGACGTAGTGGTGGTGGTGCAGTGGCTAGGTGGTGCTTTGTGTGCCAAGAGGTACTGGGTTCGATTCCCAGGACCCCTAATGTATGTTGTTGCTATTTTTTTTGCTGTCTTTAATTTGTTTTTCCTCTTCCTTGTGCTTGGGCAGCAAGGTGGCATATTAGTCTTTTTCCCTGCTAGTGTAGTTAGGAGAAGATTCCTTTGTGTGTGTGTTTTGCACACTTGTGAGATGATAGATGAGGTATTTCTAGCCTTGTGAACCTATAAGTATTGCATCTTGTGGTGAGAAGTTACACTTGGTAGAAGTTTATGCATGTGATGTGGTTTCTTGTGAGTGTTGTTCTTAAGGTATGAAAGTAGCACTAGTTAATCATGTGTAGCCCCATCTTTTGAGTTTTAGTGTGGACTAAGTTGATCTTGTAGTTTCTTTTGCTTGCATAGATTTAGTGGGGTGTGGATGCCTCCCCCTCACCACATGTATTTGATGTGATGATATGCACTAGGTGGCTATCTATGTTAACATGTGTAGGTGTGGATTCCTAGTTAAGCTAGGGTAGATTGTTGTGGGGGTTGCACTTTGAGGATGACATGATTCCTAGGGCGATCCTAGTAATGCATGTGAGAGTGTGTACCATCACATGCCCATATGTGGGGGTGTGCATACTCTCTTGTTAGCATAGAGTCATATTGTGATGTGCTTGATGCTAGTAATATTGTGATATGGGTGTGGGTGTTGTTGATGTGCATGACACAAACATGGGGTTCAAACCCCCATGTCACTTTGTCATTGTGCACATGAAACTCTCCTATGTGATTGTCATCTTAGAATAATACCTTATGGAGTGGCATTTACAGTTTTGTGAGAAGTTTGGTCCTTGATACCATGGAATAGGAGGAGCCCAAGGGCATGGATTTTTGTGTGTTAGTAGTAGGGGTTTGTGCTCAACACCATAGTGGTGTCAACTACCTCTTGGTGACATGTGTGGGCAAACTATGCCTAGATAAAGTGGGCATGTGGCTGGAAATTCCAGATTTTTGAACTCTGAAAATTTCACCAAGTCTGGAATGCTGGAAACATTTTCTTCCCCTGTAGATGAGGATGTGCTGGTCATTCTGTTGAGAACTGGACTTAGTTCAGTGCTAGTATTTTGAACCTGGTATGTTTGTGAAGCTTCCTGGCAATTTTCAAGTAATTTGGAGTCCAGTAGCTTGTGTTTTGATTGCTGTCAAAAAGCTTCAGAACAGAAACAGAAACTCAGGTGCAGGAATATTCACTAAGTCCCTGAGATCTGATGGTTTTGGGAAAGTTTGTGGCCTTGTATCTTCTAGCCATACAAGTTGCTCCCAAACAGCTAAGATGCAGAAACTGGCAGATTATGTAGTGTTGCCATTTTGTTCAAAGTTTGTGCTTAAATGTTGTTGTGGTGTTCTACCTTGCTCCATTTCATTCATGTTGGGTTAATATATGCCTTGGCAACCTGGGAACACCAGATTTGTGCCAATTGTGTGTGTGGTGTTGAATCTTTCACGTAGAGCTTCATATCTTGTATCATTGATTCCCGTTGATCCGTAGCTCCGTTTGCAATGTACTTTATATGGTTTTGCACCGTTTTTACGAGCTTCATCTGTTCATGTCATTCCCATGCATGTCCAAATAGTTAGTGCAAAGTTCTGTCCAGAAACTTGTTGTTGTTTATTTTGCTTGTGCTAGTGAAAGAAATAGTGGTGCATGCTCAACTTTTATCTCATGCATCATGTGATTGTTGCATTTTGTGGTGCTGCTGTTCATTGGCTGTTATTCTTATGATGGGTAGCACCGGGAGCGGAGAACGATTACGTGGAGTCAGGAGAGTACATGCAGGACGATCCAGAACCATTCCAAGCTGAGGATATCACAGGCAAGATGATATGACCTTGATTCCATCTCTAGACTTGTTATGTTAGTTTCGATTCCATGTCATATTGCTCGCTTCCTACCACTGAAATTATATTGCCTCTTCACATGCCAAGAGCCTAAACACCGTACTCTTTCCTAGCAAACTTGTATGGCTAGGTAGGCTTGCTCAGCTACTAATGTTAGCATTGTTAGTTGCAGGTGTTTTAAACTCATGTGATGACATGAGCTTGATATCATTATATTAAATTCTGCTATTTAATTAATGTACTTATATACTTGGTAAATGACGGAAGGCCTAGCCTTTTGCCGGGTGTCTTGTTCCGTTATTGCCGCCTTAGTTACCGGTTACCGGTGTTTGATTCCATAATGATCGCTCCTAACACGTTCGGGGTTGTTATGGGGACCCCCTTGATAAATCGCGTAGTGCTAAGGCTTGTCCGGCAGGACCCAACTTTGGTTTTAATCTGCTAATCACATAATAATCTGCATAGGGAATAGCTACCCCGAGGTTTCTTAATCAACAACCCGGGCCAGTGCTCCTCATGAGTGTTGGTCCAAACTGGTCTGCCTGCGGGGCCACCACAAGGAAACTTGAGGTTTGGTACATGTAGCTAGTTCCATCCGGCGTGTCCTGAGACTGAGATACACGGCTCTTATCGGGGTCGTCGACACGTCGGGAGGTCCTGCTAGCCTTGTCTTACCTTAGCGGTATATCTTGCGTATAGGAATCCCAGTGAAGCTTTGGTTTTCCCCAGAGTTGAGGTTTTCCTCTAAGGAATCCGAGGAGATCACGAGGTTCGTGATAGAGGATGCCTTTGCGGCCTGTGTTCGTTTGTGATGGACTAGTTGGAGCACCCCTGCAGGGTTTAAACTTTCGGAAAGCCGTGCCCGCGGTTATGTGGCAACTTGGAATATTTTGTTAACATCCGGTATTAGAGAACTTAAACATAAACTAATAAAAATGCCAACTGTGTGCGTAACCGTGACTGTCCCTTCGAAGATCTCTCTTCGATTGGGAACACGGTGGGGTTATGAATGTCGTAGGTAGGTGTTCAGGATCACTTTCTGGTCAAGTATTCTCGATCGTTAGCATAGACCACTTTCACTTCACTTTTGCGTAAGTTAGCCACTTATTCAATCATAGGTTGCAGCAGCCTGAAACACTTCACCCCTTCCTTACCCAAATAACGTGACTAGATTTGGCACCAAGGTCCTAGATTGTTGAGTCCCCGTGGCTCACGGATTCCTCCGAAACTCCCAGCAGGTACAGGTATCCCGGAGACAGGTGATCCCGACGGCACCCAGCTGGCGTGGCAGTACGACGAGGAGACAGATCGCCTTTACGTGAACTATCCAGAGGACTGAGCCGTGGTCGTGATCGTGGGCCTGCAGCGGGTAGCATAGCATTTTCCCTGTTTTGTAGTCCGTACCGGAACTACCTTGTTTGTATTTGCGTTGTACTCTCTATTATTAATAAGAAGACAATTGAATCCCAGATTGTCTACTGTAATTATTATTATGTGCTATGTTTACTTGCTTGCGAAATGCTTAGATGCGCTTCTTTCCTATTCGGGGGCCTCGACCCCCAGATCGGAAAGACCGCATCTTGGTTGTTACAAGTCGGTATCACAGCCTTACGACCATAGGAGCCTTTGTGTGATCGTATTTGGCCGAGTCAAGTCTAGTTAATGTTTTGAGTCTTAGTTATATCGGAGAGTAGGTTTCATTTTTCTCCTCTTCTTTGCTCTGGTGAGGCTTCCGTCTTAGAAAATCTTTAACTCTACTCCTTTTCTCGCTCCAAATTTTTTTAGGATCACGTGGGTGTTTGCCAAATCTATATGATTTCGATGTGACGGAATCATGTCCTGGTGCCTCCTAGCTGCTCTAAGTATCAGGGGAGTTGAGCTCTAGGGATTATCGCGCACATCGCCATCATTCAGATTTCTGAGTATCTAAGAACGGAGGGTGTTCGTTGTTGCTTCAATACGGGTAGTGGTGAGATAACCCCAACGTCCCCAGTACTAGTGTAGATTGTTCGGGGGTACTACCACACTTTGTATCATTGTGATCACGAGGATCTGTTGTAGACGAAGGTCCGAGATGCTGGTTGTGTGTTGAAGGATGTGATACAGGTGATGGCTTAGTTTAGGAGTCGTGTGAAATACTCTTTATATCCGGGTGCCTGATTGCATGACCAGTTATTTCGGGAATTCATAGGTGGGATATCTGGTAGTATCTTATAGGACTATCTTCCTACAGACGCTTGATTGAGGTTTGGGAAATCTCGATCATAGGTTTGTTCCGAGTAGTTCTAGCTCACACTTGTTTGTTGTGGCCTTATCGGAATTTTGTCGTATGTTACTTTGAGAATGCACTCTTGCTATGTTGTTCGAGTGCTATGCTAATTCTATTCAGATATTCTGTCTTTTGATTCAGCAATATATTCAATTATTATGTGGACTAATATGCTATCCGTCTTCAGGATGGCTCCACCAACTCGTCAGACCCCAACGCGTGAGGATATGCCGCCTCCACCTCCTCCTCCGCCACCGCCGCCGCCTCCTCCTGCAGAGGCCTGGCAGGCGATGATGGCAGCTACCAATGCAAACACTCAGATGTTGTTGCAGTTGATCCAGGAGGGAGCCAATCTTCAGCAGTGCAATTTCCAGCACGGTGGCAATCACTTCGCCAGTCTGAGTCAGTTCCTGTCAAACCAGCCTAAGACGTTCACTTCTTGCGACCAGCCGTTTGATGCGGAAGATTGGATCCGTGATATGAACAAGCATTTCGAGTGTAGCAATGTGCGTCCAGAGGACCATGTCAAGTTTGCAACATTCCAGTTGAAGGGGCAGGCTACTATTTGGTGGTAGCAGCTTAAGGACTCCAGAGGTGGCAGGGTGATGTCTTGGGACGAGTTTTGTCGTGACTTCAGGTCCCACTACATCCTTTCCAGTTTTGTTGAGGAGATGCGTGAGAAGTTCAGGCGCTTGAAGCAGGGCAGCAATTCTGTGTACAAGTACAATGTCGAGTTCCACGAGCTGGCCCGTTACGCGCTGCAGGATGTTCCGGATCAGAAGAGCAAGATATACCAGTTCAGGGGTGGCTTGAAGGAGGATTTGAAGTTAGCACTCGCTTTGCACGATCCTGAGGAGTTTGAGAAATTCTATAACTTAGCTCTCAGAGCAGAGGCAGCCTTGCTCAGGGTCGAGAACTCCAAGAAACGTTTCAGAGATTCCATCTCTTCCTCGACTCAGGTGGTTCAGAAGCAACACAGGTTTTGGGTTTCTCCTCCTCCTCCTCGGCACTCTCAGCAGCCGAAGCACTCAGGTGGACGTGGTTCTTCCCACCCACCCAACCCTGGCTTCCAGCAGAGATATCAGCATCAAAAGCAAGGGCCTCCTCAGATTCAGTTCCAGCAGTCAGCAGATGTCACTTGTCACAAATATGGGCAGAAGGGTCACTATGCCAACAAATGCACTTCTCAGCTCCGTCTGCCGCCTCCTCCTCCAGGCAAACCTCCTAGCAACGCTCTTGTGAAGTTCAGCCCCAGATCAGCTCGAGTCAACATGGTGAATGCAGCTGAGGCAGAAAATTCATCAGATGTGATCATGGGTAACCTCCCCGTCAATGGTATTCCTGCTAAAGTCTTGTTTGATTCTGGTGCTTCGCATTCCTTCATGTCTTACCCCTTTGCATTTGGTAATAATTTTGCGACCGAGATCCTTCCCAAGCCATTGCAAGTTGTGTCTCCCGGTATGCGGATGAGCTCTCAGTTGTTCGTCCCACACGTTTCTGTCAAGATGGACAATTATGCTTTTCTGGCGTCTCCTATTGTCCTGGGCAAGTCCGACATTGATTTGATCCTTGGTATGGACTGGTTGGCCATGAACAAAGCATCAATTGATTGTGCAGCTAAAGAAGTGAAACTGACCCACTCTTCGGAGGATGTGATTATATTCGCGGCGTGCGATGACACAATCCGCTTGTTCTCTTTGAATGAAAAGGGTGAGATCAATCCCATTGAGCAAGTTCCAGTAGTCTGCGAATATCAAGACGTGTTTCCTGAAGAGCTGCCAGGCATGCCTCCGCACCGTGAAGTGGAGTTCGTCATTGAGCTTGAGCCAGGCACAGAGCCAGTGTGCAAACGGTCGTACAAGCTGGGTCGAGAAGAGTTGAAGGAACTCAAGAGGCAACTTGATGAGCAGGAGCGTTTGGGTTTGATCAGACCAAGCTCGTCTCCGTGGGGATGTGGTGTTCTGTTTGTCAAGAAGAAGGATGGTACGGAACGGCTGTGTGTCGATTACCGCCCATTGAACAAGAATACAATCAAGAACAAATATCCGCTTCCGAACATAAATGAGTTGTTCGAGCAGCTGAAAGGTGCTAAAGTATTCTTCAAGCTTGATCTCAGAATGGGCTATCATCAGATTCGCATTCACGAGGAAGACATTCCGAAGACGGCATTCAGGACCAGTTTTGGCTCATATGAGTATACGGTCATGTCTTTTGGTCTGGCTAATGCTCCTCCGACTTTTTGCCAATTTATGAACTATATTTTCTCGCCATTCTAGAATGAGTTTGTCTTGCTCTATCTCGATGACATTCTGGTCTTTTCTGAGGATGAGGAAGAACATGAGAAACATCTCAGGTTGGTGCTTGATAAACGGAGAGAATACAAGTTGTATGCCAAGTTTTCCAAGTGCGAGTTCTGGCTGAAAGAAGTGGTGTATCTTGGGCATATTATCTCTGCCGAGGGCATTAAGGTTGATCCGTCCAAGGTTCAAGCCATTGTTGAATGGGAACCTCCGCAGAATGTGAAGCAGCTTCGAAGCTTTCTCGATCTTGCCGGATATTGCAGAAGATTCGTTGAGAACTTCTCCAAAATCGCCATGCCGCTCTCTAGCTAGCCTTCTTCAGAAGGGTGTCAAGTATGTGTGGTCTCCAGAGTGTCAACTGGCCTTCGATACACTCAAAGAGAAGCTTACCTCCACTCCGGTATTGGCTCCTCCGGATGATTCCAAGCCGTACCAGGTCTTTTGCGATGCTTCTCTCCAGGGTTTCGGTGCAGTCTTGATGCAAGATAGGAAGGTGCTTTCTTATACCTCCAAGAAGATGAAGCCTGCGGAGAAGAACTATCCTGTGCACGATCTCGAGCTAGCAGCTGTTGTGCACGCTTGATGACTTGGAGACATCTCTTGTTGGAACGTAAGGTTGAAGTTTTCACCGATCACAAGAGCCTCAAGTATATCTTCACTCAGCCTAACTTGAATCTTCGGCAAACACGTTGGGTGGAAATGCTCCAGGATTTTAATCCGAGTGTTGAGTACATGCCAGGCAAGGCAAATGTTGTGGCAGATGCATTGAGCAGGAAAGCATATTGCAACAGTCTGATTCTGCAACCTCTCTAGCCGGGTCTTTCTGAGTCTTTCAGGAAGCTCAATCTTCAGCTGGTTCCTCAGGGTTTTCTTGCGAACCTTCAGATCTCTCCTACCTTGGAAGATCAGGTCAGAGCAGCTCAGCTACTTGATACTATGGTGAAGAAGGTCAAGATTGGTGTGGGAAAGAGTCTTCCCAAGTATAAGTGTTTCACTGTTGATGCCAGGGACACTTTGTTTTTCGAGGACCGTCTTGTCGTCCCGAAAGGTGATCTCAGGAAGGTGATCATGGATGAAGCTCATAATTCTCTTCTTTCTATTCATCCGGGAAGTTCCAAGATGTACCATGACTTGAAGCAGACTTTCTGGTGGACCTGTATGAAGCGTGAAATTGCACAATTCGTCAATGAGTGTGATGTATGTTGAAGGGTGAAAGCAGAACATCAAAGACCAGCGGGCCTCTTGCAGCCTTTGCCGATTCCCAAGTGGAAGTTCGATCACATTGAGATGGACTTCGTCACAGGGTTTCCGAAGTCCAAGAAGGGCAATGACTCTATCTTGGTCGTCATCGACAAATTGAGTAAAGTGGCGCATTTCCTTCCAGTCAAGGAGTCCATTTCAGCAACTCATCTGGCAGAGTTGTACACCTCGAGGATTGTCTCGTTGCACGGTGTACCTATGATGATCTCATCAGATCGCGGAAGTATCTTCACTTCCAAGTTCTCGGACTCTTTTTAGTCTACTATGGGCACGAAGATCCGCTTCAGCACAGCGTTCCATCCTCAGACTAGTGGTCAAGTGGAGAGGGTGAATCAAGTTCTTGAGGACATGCTGAGAGCCTGTGTTATCTCGTTTGGCATGAAGTGGGAGGATTGTCTGCCTTTCACGGAGTTCTCGTATAACAACAGTTATGAAGCTTGCTCTGGCAAGGCTCCGTTTGAAATTCTCTATGGTAGGAAGTGCCGTACTCCGCTCAACTGGTCCCAGACAGACGAGCGTCAGATCCTTGGCAATGATATGATAGAAGAAGCTGAGGAGATGTGTCGGATCATTCGCGACAACCTCAGAGCAGCTCATTCCCATCAGAAGAGCTATTATGATAGCAAGCACCGTGACATGTCGTATGAGCTTGATGATTTTTTCTATCTCAAGGTGTCGCCTATGAAGGGTATGCAGCGTTTTGGCATCAAAGGCAAGCTTGCACCTCGTTTTGTTGGTCCGTTCAGAGTGGTTGGCAAGAGGGGCGACCTCGCGTACCAGCTCGAGCTTCCGTCAACTTTTGCAAATGTCCATGATGTGTTCCATGTTTCTCAGCTTCGGAGGTGTTTCAAGAACCCCGAGCGCACTGTGCATCTTTAGGATATCGATCTTCAGCCTGACCTCTCTTATCGCGAGCATCCAGTTGCGGTTCTCGAGACGACTGAGCGCATGACCCGTAACAAGTCTGTCAAGTTTCTCAAAGTGCAGTGGTCACACCATTCCGATAAAGAGGCTACGTGGAAACGCGAGTATCACCTCCATTCCGAATTTCCCGATTTCTTTCAGTCTTAGATCTCAAGGTCGAGATCTTCTTTGTAGTGTGGGAGAGTTTGTAATGCCCCAAGTGTAGGACTTTCCCTTTTTGTAACCTTCCATGTGGGACCACCTTGACTTTGTCATGAGAGTTTCTATGCATGTATGATTTCATGTGTCACCTTCTATTTTTTTTATTGCATGCATGCATCCATGCCATACCATCCTTGCCATACCTTTGATTCTATGTCATGTTATGATTGCATGTCATGTTCATGTTGGCATATGTTCTTACTAGGAGTTAGTATTGTGGTGTTATGATTGCATGTGATCTTGCTAGGGTTATGTTGTGGTATTGCACTATCTTGTGGATGCATGTGATGTTGGTGGTGAGGGGTAGGAGTGAGTGCTAGGCATTTCAAAGCTCTTAGCTATTTTAAATCCTTTTCCCTCCTATTATCTCATGTCAAAACTCCTTCTTCCCAAAAGTTATTCTAAAATGTCTGGTGGCTAGAGTAAATTGTGGTGATGAGGAGGTGTAATTTTGCTGATTTGCTCTTTGATTTTTAAAGGTGTAAATAAACCCAAAACAGTAAATGAATTACTGTTTTGCATTTATTTCAAATGGCTCCAAATATTGCTTTCCTATTTTATTCTAATGGGCCATAATTCCTTATGACCAGGGGATTTTTCCCTTTTAAGTTTATCCCCACCAGTTTATTTGTTTCATTGCTTTCCTTCTGGTATTTCTTTTATTTGGGAAAAGCCACTGGGGCCTTAGTGCTCACCGTGGGCTTCCTTCCCTTCGGTGGCCCATGCTCTCCCCCCAGCGAGAGCCCAGGCGAGACCTTCCCCTCCTTTCCTTTTTCCCTGACGCCGTCACATCTCCTCCCCCCGATTTTCTCCTTTCCGTCAGTACGTGAGAGAGAGGGAGGAGCTGATGGTGTCGTGGCACAAACGTCGAGGGCCCCTATATAGCTGGGCGTCCGAGCCTCCCCTCGACTAGGGTTCCCTCCTGCCGCCGCCATCTCCTTCCTCCCCCCTCCATCTCTTCCTTTCTTCCCCAGGTAACTTCCTGTAGGGTTAGCAGAGAGTGCAGAGAAGAGAGCTCGCCGGCGTCTACCCCGCGTGCTTCGTCGCGCGGCACGACCACCATGCCCGGGAGCTTGGGGAGAGTGCCCGCGCTCCATTCCCGCCGTTGTTGAGGTCGGGGAGAGACCACAATAACGGGTAGGAGCTTGTCTTCGGCGCGCACCCGACGGACTGCTTCCTCTACTTCGGTCTACGGCAGAACTTCTTCGGCTCGCCTTCTTCCATCCGGTCCGGCTTCCTCTCCGTCAGATCGGAACCCCCTTCCTTCCCAAGGTGAATCTGCGCCTCCCCCTTCCTTTCTCCTCCGTAGATCGGCTCGGATCCGTCGTGGTGCGTGCTTCCTCTGTTCTAGTTGCAACGACGTAGAAGGTTGCAGTGGTAGGGGCTTGATCTGCATGGTGTGGCGTTCGTGGGTGTGCTGCGCAGAGGAGGGCCCCCTCCCCCCTCGCGACAGCAGCGCCGTGGTCAGGAGGCCTCCCCGTGGCGTGATCGGCTGTTCTGCCTGCTGCGTCTCCGGCGAGGAGGTTTGTGCAGAGTGGCAGATCAGCATGGGGGAGCCTCTCCATCTTGTCTCTCGCGCGTATTTGTTCAGGTGTCGGGCTGTAGTCTACTGGTTGTGGTGCTGGGTGCCTGGAGAGCGGGGTGTGGGTTCGATTCCCCCCCTCGGCGCTGTGTGTTTGTCAGTTTTTCTGTTTTTCATGTGCAAGAGCAGCAGGGACATGATTCCATGTTCTCTTCCCCCATCCTGTCGACGTAGTGGTGGTGGTGCAGTGGCTAGGTGGTGCTTTGTGTGCCAGGAGGTACTGGGTTCGATTCCCAGGACCCCTGATGTATGTTGTTGCTATTTTTTTTGCTGTCTTTAATTTGTTTTTCCTCTTCCTTGTGCTTGGGCAGCAAGGTGGCATATTAGTCTTTTTCCCTGCTAGTGTAGTTAGGAGCAGATTCCTTTGTGTGTGTGTTTTGCACACTTGTGAGATGATAGATGAGGTATTGCTAGCCTTGTGAACCTATAAGGATTGCATCTTGTGGTGAGAAGTTACACTTGGTAGAAGTTTATGCATGTGATGTGGTTTCTTGTGAGTGTTGTTCTTAAGGTATGAAAGTAGCACTAGTTAATCATGTGTAGACCCATCTTTTGAGTTTTAGTGTGGACTAAGTTGATCTTGTAGTTTCTTTTGCTTGCATAGATTTAGTGGGGTGTGGATGCCTCCCCCTCACCACATGTATTTGATGTGATGATATGCACTAGGTGGCTATCTATGTTAGCATGTGTAGGTGTGGATTCCTAGTTAAGCTAGGGTAGATTGTTGTGGGGGTTGCACTTTGAGGATGACATGATTCCTAGGGTGATCCTAGTAATGCATGTGAGAGTGTGTACCATCACATGCCCATATGTGGGGGTGTGCATACTCTCTTGTTAGCATAGAGTCATATTGTGATGTGCTTGATGCTAATAATATTGTGATATGGGTGTGGGTGTTGTTGATGTGCATGACACAAACATGGGGTTCAAACCCCCATGTCACTTTGTCATTGTGCACATGAAACTCTCCTATGTGATTGTCATCTTAGAATAATACCTTATGGAGTGGCATTTACAGTTTTGTGAGAAGTTTGGTCCTTGATACCATGGAATAGGAGGAGCCCAAGGGCATGGATTTTTGTGTGTTAGTAGTAGGGGTTTGTGCTCAACACCATAGTGGTGTCAACTACCTCTTGGTGACATGTGTGGGCAAACTATGCCTAGATAAAGTGGGCATGTGGCTGGAAATTCCAGATTTTTGAACTCCGAAAATTTCACCAAGTCTGGAATGCTGGAAACATTTTCTTCCCCTGTAGATGAGGATGTGCTGGTCATTCTGTTCAGAACTGGACTTAGTTCAGTGCTAGTATTTTGAACCTGGTATGTTTGTGAAGCTTTCTGTCAATTGTGAAGTAATTTGGAGTCCAGTAGCTTGTGTTTGGATTGCCCTCAAAAAGCTTCAGAACAGAAACAGAAACTCAGGTGCAGGAATTTTCACTAAGTCCCTGAGATCTGATGGTTTTGGGAAAGTTTGTGGCCTTGTATCTTCTAGAGTTTAATTCCTTTTGCTGTGTTTCTTGCTGGGGCTTGTAGTGTTCTTGGTTGGCAACATCCACATATATTATTTGTCATGTTTGAAGACCTGTAGCTATGTTGCATGTTGCTCCCAAACAGCTAAGATGGAGAAACTGGCAGATTATGTAGTGTTGCCATTTTGTTCAAAGTTTGTGCTTAATTGTTGTTGTGGTGTTCTACCTTGCTCCATTTCATTCATGTTGGGTTAATATATGCCTTGGCAACCTGGGAACACCAGATTTGTGCCAATTGTGTGTGTGGTGTTGAATCTTTCACGTAGAGCTTCATATCTTGTATCGTTGATTCCCGTTGATCCGTAGCTCCGTTTGCAATGTACTTTATATGGTTTTGCACCCTTTTTACGAGCTTCATCTGTTCATGTCATTCCCATGCATGTCCAAATAGTTAGTGCAAAGTTCTGTCCAGAAACTTGTTGTTGTTTATTTTGCTTGTGCTAGTGAAAGAAATAGTGGTGCATGCTCAACTTTTATCTCATGCATCATGTGATTGTTGCATTTTGTGGTGCTGCTGTTCATTGGCTGTTATTCTTATGTTGGGTAGCACCGGGAGCGGAGAACGATTACGTGGAGTCAGGAGAGTACATGCAGGACGATCCAGAACCATTCCAAGCTGAGGATATCACAGGCAAGATGATATGACCTTGATTCCATCTCTAGACTTGTTATGTTAGTTTCGATTCCATGTCATATTGCTCGCTGCCCAACACTGAAATTATATTGCCTCTTCACATGCCAAGAGCCTAAACACCGTACTCTTTCCTAGCAAACTTGTATGGCTAGGTAGGCTTGCTCAGCTACTAATGTTAGCATTGTTAGTTGCAGGTGTTTTAAACTCATGTGATGACATGAGCTTGATATCATTATATTAAATTCTGCTATTTAATTAATGTACCTATATACTTGGCAAATGACGGAAGGCCTATCCTTTTGCCGGGTGTCTTGTTCCGTTATTGTCGCCTTAGTTACCGGTTACCGGTGTTTGATTCCATAATGATCGCTCCTAACACGTTCGGGGTTGTTATGGGGACCCCCTTGATAAATCGCGTAGTGCTAAGGCTTGTCCGGCAGGACCCAACTTTGGTTTTAATATGCTAATCACATAATAATCTGCATAGGAAATAGCTACCCCGAGGTTTCTTAATCAACAACCCGGGCCAGTGCTCCTCATGAGTGTTGGTCCAAACTGGTCTGCCTGTGGGGCCACCACAAGGAAACTTGAGGTTTGGTACCTGTAGCTAGTTCCATCCGGCGTGTCCTGATACTGAGATACGCGGCTCTTATCGGGGTCGTCGACACGTCGGGAGGTCCTGCTAGCCTTGTCTTACCTTAGCGGTATATCTTGCGTATAGGAATCCCAGTGAAGCTTTGGTTTTCCCCAGAGTTGAGGTTTTTCCTCTAAGGAATACGACGAGATCACAAGGTTCGTGATAGAGGATGCCTTTGCGGCCTGTGTTCGTTTGTGATGGACTAGTTGGAGCACCCCTGTAGGGTTTAAACTTTCGGAAAGCCATGCCCGCGGTTATGTGGCAACTTGGAATATTTTGTTAACATCCGGTATTAGAGAACTTAAACATAAACTAATAAAAATGCCAACTGTGTGCGTAACCGTGACTGTCCCTTCGAAGATCTCTCTTCGATCGGGAACACGGTGGGGTTATGAATGCCGTAGGTAGGTGTTCAGGATCACTTTCTGGTCAAGTATTCTCGATCGTTAGCATAGACCACTTTCACTTCACTTTTGCGTAAGTTAGCCACTTATTCAATCATAGGTTGCAGCAGCCTGAAACACTTCACCCCTTCCTTACCCAAATAACGTGACTAGATTTGGCACCAAGGTCCTTGATTGCTGAGTCCCCGTGGCTCACGGATTCCTCCGAAACTCCCAGCAGGTACAGGTATCCCGGAGACAGGTGATCCCGACGACACCCAGCTGGCGTGGCAGTACGACGAGGAGACAGATCACCTTTACGTGAACTATCCAGAGGACTGAGCCGTGGTCATGATCGTGGGCCTGCAGCGGGTAGCATAGCATTTTCCCTGTTTTGTAGTCCGTACCGGAACTACCTTGTTTGTATTTGCATTGTACTCTCTATTATTAATAAGAAGACAGTTGAATCCCAGATTGTCTACTGTAATTATTCTTATGTGCTATGTTTACTTGCTTGCGAAACGCTTAGATGCGCTTCTTTCCTATTCGGGGGCCTCGACCCCCAGATCGGAAAGGACCGCATCTTGGTCGTTACACATGTATTGCGTGATAGTTATAAAATTTTTGAGACAGTAAGAGTGTGAAAACAATTACTTAGCCAATATCGGGGTTGTGCATGATTTACATTAGTTGTGTGAGGATGATGGAGCATAGCCAGACTATATGATTTTGTAGGGATAACTCTCATTGGCCTTGTTATTTTTAAAGTTCATGATTACTTTGCTAGTTTGCTTGAAGTATTATTGTTTTCATGTCAATAGAAAACTATTGTTTTCAATCTTATGGATCTGAACATTCATGTCGCGTGAAAGAAGTTGCAAAGGACAACTATGCTAGGTAGCATTCCACATTAAAAATTCATTCTTTATCACTTCCCAACTCGAGGACGAGCAGGAATTAAGCTTGGGGATGTTTGATACGTCTCAAACGCATCTATAATTTTTGATGGTTTCATGATATTATCTTGTCAAACTTTATGTTTTGCATGCCTTTTATATATGTTTTGGGACTAACTTATTAACTCAGTGCCAAGTGCCAGTTCCTATTTTTTCCATATTTTTGACCCCTTTCAGAGGAGATTTTGAAACGGAGTCCAAACGGAATAAAATCCCCGAAAAGATTTTTTCCGTAACGGAAGAAGATCAGGAGACTTGAGAACCAAGCCAGGGGCCCCAGGGGCCCCATAAGCCCCCACCCCGGGACCAGGGGGAGGTCGCGGCCCTCAGGCTTGTGGGCCCCCTGGACACCCTTTGCCCTAGGGGTTTCACCTATATATTCCCTAAAAATCCCAAAAAAATGAGGAGATCATCGAAAGTACTTTTCCGCCACCGCAAGCTTCTGTCTCCGCAAGATCCCATCTGGGGCACGTTCTGGTGCCTTGCCGGAGGGGGGATTCGGATATGGAGGGATTCTTCATCAACACCATGACCTCTCCGATGATGCGTGAGTAGTGCACCATAGACCTACTGGTCCATAGCTAGTAACTAGACGACTTCTTCTCTCTCTTGGATCTTCAATACAAAGTTCTCCATGATCTTCATGGAGATCTATCCGATGTAATCATCTTTTGCGGTGTGTTTGTCGAGATCCGATGAATTGTGGATTTATGATCAGATTATCTATGAAACTTATTTGAGTTTCTTCTGATCTCTCTTATGCATGATTTCATATCCTTGTAATTCTCTTCAAGTTGTGGGTTTTGTTTGGCCAACTAGATCTATGATTCTTGCAATGGGAGAAGTGCTTGGTTTTGGGTTCATACCGTGCGGTGACCTCACCCAGTGACAGAAGGGGTAGCGAGGCATGCATCGTGTTGTTGCCATCAAGGGTAAAAAGATGGGGTTTTCATCATTGGTTTGAGATTGCGTCCAACAGTTCTGACCTTGGCTCCTCGGGAAGAGGAGCTGGTTTGTCGATGTTCCTTGCCATGGACAACCACTCCTGTCAAAACCATTTGAGGAAAGGTGAGATCTTTGTAAAGAGATCGAACTTCGGATGGGAATGATGTTCGGATATACCTCGAGTGGAGGAGTCTTGTTGTCCACGCCTCTGTCTTCGTCCTTGGCTGGCCACTCAGGTTGGGGCTTGAACAAGATCCGCCATACGTCCCCATGGGTCGTGCAGAAGAACTCCTTGACGATCTTAGGGTCATCGGGCTTGTAAACCCACATCATATTCGCCTGATGTTGACACGGTAGGATGCACCACCACAGAGCGACTTGGATCACATCGGTCAATTGGATGTTAGCATCCACCATCTGCTTGATGCACTTATGCATCATCTTCACGTCCCTGGCAAACCCCTAGTCCATGATTTTCTTGATCGTGGAGGTTAGTCTCTCTGGAGGGCCGGACTTGAAATCAGCAGGGGCTGCCCAATTCGCCTCCCTTTGTTCAGTGATATAGAACCACTCCTCCTGCCAGCCCTTGATAGTGTCTATCAAGGTTCCCTCTAGCCATATCACCTTGGGGATCTTGCTTATCACTACTCCGCCGCAATCAGCGTGTTGGTCGCTCATGGACATTAGCTTGATGTTGAATCTCTTAAGCCAGAGCCCGAAATGCAGGTGAACACGCAAGAATGCTTCGCACACGATGATGAAGGAGGTAATATGCATAATGGAGTTGTTGGATGATGTCCCACAAGCGTATGGGATCGCAGCAATTTTCGAGGGTAGAGTATTCAACCCAAATTTATTGATTCGACTCAAGGGGAAGCGAAAGAATATTCTCAAGTATTCGCAGTTGAGTTGTCAATTCAACCACACCTGAAAGATTAGTGTCTGCAAGCAAAGTATCAGCAGCAAGGTAGTACGATAACAACGGTGCCAGAAAAAGCCTTGTTGACGGGATGTACTACCTCTTACCTAGCCCCGGTAACGACGCCAACAAATTCTTGCAACAAGTAACAGCGGGGTAGCAAGGAACAGTAGTAGCAACAGCAGCAAAGTAACAAGTAGCAGCAGTAGTGACCGCAGCAGCAACAGTAGTAGCAAAGTGGCCCAATCCCTCTTGTAGCAAGGGACAAGCCTAGGCAAAGTAACGTAGCGAGAACCAGTAGTAAAAGAATCGTAGGTAGTGGATCGGTGATGGATGAGTGTGACGGATGTGATTCATCATGTAACAGCTATAACACTGAGAGATATGTGGCTAGCTCCCTTTCGTCCATCTAATGTAGGCATGTATTCCGTATGTAGTCATACGTGCTTAGGGAAAAGAACTTGCATGACATCTATTGTCCATCCCTCCCGTGGAAGCAGGGTCCTAATGGAAACTACGGGATATTAAGGTTCTCCTTTTAATAAAGAACCGGACCAACGCATTAACACGTGGTGAATACATGAACTCCTCATACTATGGTCATCTCCGGTAGTGGTTCCGGCTATTGTCACTCCGGGGTTGCCGGGTCATAACACGTAGAAGGTGACTACAACTTGCAAGATAGGATCTAAAACACACATATATTGGCGACAACATAATAGGTTCAGATCTGAAATCATGCCACTCGGGCCCTAGTGACAAGCATTAAGCATAGCCAAGTAGTAGCAACATCAATCTAGAACATAGTGGATACTAGGGATCAAGCCCCGTCAAGAACTAACTCGATTACATGATAGATCTCATCCAACTCATCATCGTCCAACAAGCTTACGATGAGATCACTCGTGAACAATGAAGAGCATCATGGAATTGTCGATGGAGAAAGGTTGATGATGACGATGGTGACGATTTCCCCTCTCCGGAGCCCGAAACGGACTCCGGATCTGCCCTCCAGATGAAGAACAGGATGTGGTGGCGCCTCCGTATCGCAAAACGCGATGAAACCTTCTCTTTGATTTTTTTTTCCAGGCAAAACAGAAGATATAGAGGTGAGATAGGGGCAGTGGTGCCACGTGGGCCCCACAAGCCCTCACGGTGCGGCCATAGGGGGTGGCTGCGGTTGTGGGCTTGTGGCCCACTCGCACGCCCCCTCCGATGGATCTTTGCGCAGGTATTTTTCTATTATTCCAGAAAAAATCTCCGTAAATTTTTAGGACGTTCCGAGAACTTTCATTTATGCACAAAAACAACACCATGGCAATTCTGCTGAAAACAACGTCAATCCGGGTTAGTTCCATTCAAATCATGACAAATTAGAGTCCAAAACAAGAGCAAAAGAGTTCGGAGAAGTAGATACGACGGAGACGTATCAACTCCCCCAAGCTTAAAGCCTTTCTTGTCCTCAAGCAACTCAGTTGACAAACTGAGAGAGACAAAAGAAAAACTTTGACGAACTCTGTTTGATCTTGTTGTTGCAACTATGTCTAACTCACAACCAGAATTTCAGCAACATCACAAGCAAACCACATAAGCAAATGACATCTAGGTGTCACAGTAAACTCATATCAATGGCATAATCAACTAGCGAGCAAATAATAATAAGCCTCAAATGTCAACACTTCAATCAAAACAACATGAAGCAGTACGAATAGATGGTATCTCGCTAGCTCTTTCTGAAACCGCAAAACATAAATGCAGAGCACCTTAAAAGACCAAGGGCTGACTAAACATTGTAATTCAAGGCAATGAAGATCCAGTCACGGTCATACTCAACACAGTTAAAAGCAAAGCATAAAAATGACAGAGGTGCTCTCTAATTGGTGCTTTTGTAAGAGGAGGATGACTCAACAGGAACATAAGTAGACAGGCCTTTCGCAGAGGGAAGCAGTGATTTGCAGAGGTGCCAGAGCTCAAGCTTTGAAAACAGAGATAATTATTTTGGGTGGCATGCTCTCATTGTCAACACAATGACCAAGAGTTCTCAACATCTTCCACGCTTCACATGCTATAGGCGGTTCCCAAACAGAAAAGTAAAGTTTTGACTCCCCCGCCACCAATCAATCACACTTCACGGCTAGTCGAATCCTCGGGTACCGTCCAAACCAACATCAATCCTGGGGGAGTTTTTTTTGCAATTATCTTTTCGATTTGAGCATGGAACTGGGAATTCCAATTACCGGCCCCTTTCTCGTGAATGATAGTGAATAAACACATATCGAGGATAACACACCTAGCATGGAAGATACCAATAGCCCACTGTCACCACATGAGCGGTTCGGGCATGCAAAACAGATTATTTCTTGAAGATTTAGAGAGTGGCACATGCAAATTTACTTGGAACGGCAGGTAGATACCGCACATAGGTAGGTATGGTGGACTCATATTGCACAACTTTGGGTTTATGGAGGTGGATGCACAAGTAGTATTCCCGCTTAGTACAAGTGAAGGCTAGCAAAAGACTGGGAAGCGACCAACTAGAGAGTGACAACAGTCATCAAAATGCATTGAGATTAACTAACATTGAATGCAAGCATGAGTAGGACATAAATCACCATGAACATGAACATCATAGAGGCTATGTTGATTTTGTTTCAACTACATGCATGAACATGCGCCAAGTCAGGCCACTTGAAACATTCAAAGGAGGATACTATCCTATCATACTACATCATAGTAATATCAACATTCATGTTGGCAACCAAGACAAACCATTATAAGCTCCTAGCTAAGTAAGCATGTCATAAGAAACTATGATCTCTAAGTTGTCATTGCAAACATATTTCTCTCACAAGAAAGCTGAATCAGGCATGATGAGCTAGTCATATTTACAAAAACAAAATAGATCGAGTTCATACCAGCTTTTCCAGGCTCAGTCACTTCATCATATATCGTCATTATTGCCTTTCACTTGCGCGACCGAATGATGTGAACAATAATAAGAGTGCTCGTGCATTGGACTACGCTAGAATCTGCAGGCAAACACAAAGGAGAAGAGAAAGTAATATTGCTCTTGAAAACTAAACAGGTATGCATGCAAGAGCCACTAAACATTGTAACCAATATCTTCTACCTTGACCCAAAGAAAAATAAAACTATCTACATGGGAAAGCTCCGAACAAGCAAAAGAAGAAAAAGGAAATATTTTTGGTTTTTCTCAAACTAGACAGACACACGAAAAGAAAACGAGAAAAAGAAAATAAACTAGCATGGATGATACAGTGGCAAAGTGTGAACACCGGCTAACAAAGTAAAAGCATAAGCAAGAATGTAAAGTCAGTGAGAACACGTACTCCCCCCAAGCTTAGGCTTTTGGCCTAACTTGGTCTACTCCCAAGGAGGGAAATAACCATCTCCTGGGTACTCCGGAGCGGACTGTGGATGCCACTGTTGTGTGAGCTCCTCTGGCTCCCACTAATAAACTGGCGTCTGGTACTCGACTGGCGGCTCGGGCACGGGCACCTATAGTTGGGCCAAGCCCCAATATGCGTACATGTCCGAGGGCATAATAGTGTACCTGCCTGCATGAAGATTGAACAAAGAAGGAGCAAGCAAAGTAATAGTCTCACGAGTACCCTCACTAAATACCAGGTTTTAAATCATCCTTCCACCTATATCTCTATCAAGAAAGTCATGGCGAACCATGCTATCGTAATCTAGATATCTCTCGGGAAGAAGCATCTCTTCTTTCTCCTCCAGTCTAATGGGTATCTCAAAGTGTTTGGCAAGACGGTTAGCATAGATACCTCCATAGACAACACCTTTAGAACGGTTAAGGTTCAACATTTGAGCTACTATAGCGCCCAAGTTATAAGTTTTATCGTTATAAAGGGCTTCGCGCAATACCGCAAGATCTGGGGAATTAAGTGACCCAGCTTTCCCACGGCCAATCAAACATTTTCCCACGAATAGTGAGAAGTACCGAAGCACGGGAAAATGAATGCTAGCAGCTCTAGCGCAAGACACTCATCTCTCCTCTCCTACAGCAATTGTACCGATAAAAGCTTCCAAGTCCCGTGGACGAGGTTCATGAATATCCCCAACATAAGGTAATTTGCAAACATTGCCAAAATTGTGGAGTGACATGCACTGGGGGACATCATAAAGTATAAACTCGACCATAGGAGGATTCTTCCTCGGATAGAAGTTAAAGCTTTGTACGAAGATATTAGTGAGGAGTAGGTATTGCAAATACTTATCTTCAACGAAGGTGGTAAGGCCTACGTTCTCCACCAAGTGATAAAAGTCCTCATAAATTCCAGTGGCGCGTAAGAACACGTCGCTTGGCCACTCGCACGCTCGAACTTCCGCGACTCGAGGGACCGGATACTTGGGCTTCTTCTCACTCCCATCATCCTTGGGGTCACGGCTTGACGAGCCTCTCAAGAACCTCCTCATCTTTTCCCTTTTCTATCTCTGAGAATTTCTGAAATTTTTAGTGATTCTAAGGAAAAGTGAATAAGGCTCAACGAAACTCGTAGCAACTACTCCCACAAGTGCCTAGAGACCATATTACGCATCAAAACCACTTGGGACCAGCTAGAATCAGCATGCAAAGCTCAATAACATGGTCACCAAGGCAGCAAAAATACGTAGAGTATACGGCACTAGAGCAAAAACTAATTGGACCAATGGAGGAGTCACTTACCAAGGAGTAATTTCCCCAAAACAGTTCGAAGAACAGTGATTTGAGCAAAGAGATCGAAAATCCGAGCAAGAGGAGCAAGAACACGGGTTTGAGCTACGAAACGATTTTTTCTAGAGGTAGGAGAAGCAGATCAGAGCAAGAGTGAGTGGAAGGGGTGCCTGTGGGCCCCACAAGCCTGGGTGGCACGGCTAGGGGGTGTCCGCGCCCCTAGGGCTTGTGGCCCACTCGTGTGGCCCCCAGACAGACTCTTTGTCCCAGTATTTTTCAAATATTCCAGAAAAAATCATACTAGATTTTCACAGCGTTCGAAGAACTTTTATTTTCCGGGTACTTTTCTATCGGACGCTAGAACGGAAAACAGGGAAAGCTAAACTAAATCTATCATTTTTCTTCTAAGCAACCGAAGGTGAAAGCTTGGAATAGAGGTTTGTGACTCCTTGATTCATCCATCTCCTGGTCATCGAAAGAAATCCGTCAATGGGGTTGATCAAATCCCCTCAACAAAACTTTTTCGAATCGCAAAAGAAGACGGAGAATTTTCGAATAGTCACTAGGTCACCTCAATGGGCATGTGTATCTCCCCCAACAAGCAAATCATACTTCATCTTGACACGAGGAATAGGGCAATCAAAGCTCCCAATGAGAATCGATGAAGTCTTTTCAATAGCATTGATGCAATGTACTCGATATTGTTTCTTCGGAAAGTGCACCGCATGCTCATTACCGTTGACATGGAAAGTGACATTGCCTTTGTTACAATCTATAATAGCACCTGCAGTGTTTAAAAAGGGTCTTCCGAGGATGACAGCCATGGCATCGTCCTCGGGAATATCCAAGATAACAAAGTCTGTTAAGATAGTGGTGTTAGCAACCACAACAGGCACATCCTCGCAAATGCCGATAGGGAAAGCAGTTGATTTTTCGGCCATTTGTAGAGAGATTTCAGTGGGTGTCAACTTATCCAGCTCAAGTCTATGATAAAGAGAGAGAGGAATAACACTGACACCGGCTCCAAGGTCGCACAACGCAATTCTCGCGTAGTTGCCTTTAATGGAGCAAGGTATAGTGGGCACACAGGGATCACCTAGTTTCTTAGGAGTTCCACCCTTGAAAGTGTAATTAGCAAGCATGGCGGAGATCTCAAGATCAGGTATCCTCGTCTTATTAGTCACAATATCTTTCATGTACTTAGCATACGGAGACATTCTGAGCATATCTGTCAAACACATCTGCAGAAAGACAAGTCTGATCATTTCAACGAATCGCTCAAAATCCTCATCATCCTTTTTCTTGGATGGTTTGGGAGGAAAGGGCACAGGTTTCTGAACCCATGGCTCCCTTTCTTTACCATGCTTCCTAGCAGTGAAGTCATTCTTATCGTATCTCGTAGTCTTAGGCTGTGGGTTATCAAGATCAACAGGTTCAATCTCCACATCCTTTTCATTGCTAGGTTGAGCATCTTCATGAACATCACTATTGATATTAACATTAGGCGCATGTTCATCACCAGATTGTGTCGCAGCATCAGAGACAGAGACATCGTTTGGACTCTCAGGTGTAGCAGCAACAGGGTTGCTAGCGTGCAGGTTCCTATCATCTTTCTTATTCTTTCTATGATGACTAGGTGCATCAGTGCTAACTCCTTGAGAATCTTGTTCAACTCTCTTCGGATGACCCTCAGGATACAAAGGTTCCTGGGTCAATCTACCGCCTGTAGTGACGACTCTGACGGCATTGTCATTCAACTCATTGAGCAAGTCATTCTGAGCCTTAAGTACTTGTTCTACCTGAGTAGTAACCATAGAGGCATGTTTACTCAGGAGCTTAAGATCATTGACATTTCTGTCCACACAAGCACTTAAATGACTAAGCATACGAGCATTCTTTTCCAATTGTGTGCTAACATAATCATTGAAACTATGTTGTTTGGCAACGAAGTTATCAAATTCATCCATGCATAAGCTAGCAGGTTTATCAAAAGGAATATCACTCTCATCAAACCTACACAGAGAATTTAATTCTACTACCTGTATCGGGTTATCGAGACCATGGATCTCTCCGATAGGTGGTAGATTTTTGACATCTTCAGATTTAATGCCTTTCTCTCGCATAGATTTCTTAGCTTCTTGCATATCTTCAGGACTGAGGAATAGAATACCTCTTTTCTTCGGAGTTGACTTAGGAGGTGGTTCGGGAATAGTCCAAGTGTTCTCATTGCACAAGATGTTATTCAATAGAATCTCAGCTTGTTCTACAGTTCGTTCCCTAAAAACACAACCGGCACAACTATCTAGGTGGTCTTTGGAAGCATCGACAAGTCCATTATAGAAGATATCAAGTATCTCATTCTTCTCAAGAGGGTGATCAGGCAAAGTATTCAGTAGCTGGATAAGCCTCCCCCAAGCTTGTGGGAGACTCTCTTCTTCAGCTTGAGCAAAGTTGTATATTTCCTGCAAGGCAGCTTGCTTCTTATGGGCAGGGAAATATTTTTCAGAGAAGTAGTAGACCATATCCGGGGGCTACGCACACAACCAGGAGAAAGAGAAGTGAACCAAGTCTTAGCATCATCCTTTAGCGACAAAGGAAATAGCTTGAGCATATAGTAGTGGCGGATCTTTTCCTCACTAGTGAATAGGGTGGCTATATCGTGCAGTTTGGTAAGATGGGCTACAACCGTTTCAGACTAATAACCATGAAAAGGATCAGATTCGACCAGAGTGATTAACTTAGGGTCGACAGAGAATTCATAATCCTTATCGGTCACAAAGATAGGCGAAGTGGCAAACTTCGGGTCATATTTCATCCTAGCGTTCAGAGAATTTTCTTTCCACTTGCGCAGAAGTTTCTCAACATCATAGCTATCCTTACACGGAAGAAAGTCCTCAGCTATCTCTCCCTCCATAACATAGCGCGTATTAGGCATAACTGGCAATTCAGGCATAGTAGCAGGTTCTACTTCAATAGTATCAGCAGTTTCAGAAGTATCATCACATCTAGCAGCAGCTCTAGCAAGTTGTGCATCAAGGAATGCACCTAGTGGCAAAGCAGTATCAAGCATAGCATGCATAGTATCAAGCATAGCATCATCAGGCATAGTATCAAGCATAGCATCATTAGGCATAGTATCAAGCATAGCGTCATAAGCATCATGGGCAGCAGAAGTAGCATCATCAAGCACATGCAACATATCAAGATTTCTAGCAGGAGGCGATGTCGCAAACTTACTCAAAACTGAAGGTGAATCAAGTGCAGAGCTAGATGGCAGTTCCTTACCTCTCCTCGTAGTGGAAGGTAGGATTTTAGTTCTTGGATCTTTCGGATTCCCCATAGTGATCAGCAGACGTCAATCCCAAGTGACTCAGAGAATATAGATGTGCCTCCCCGGCAACGGCGCCAGAAAAATCCTAGATGTCCCACAAGCGTATGGGATCGCAACAGTTTTCGAGGGTAGAGTATTCAACCCAAATTTATTGATTTGAGTCAAGGGGAAGCAAAAAAATATTCTCAAGTATTAGCACCTGAGTTGTCAATTCAACCACACCTGAAAGATTAGTGTCTGCAAGCAAAGTATCAGTAGCAAGGTAGTACAATAGTAACGGTGCCAGAAAAAGCCTTGTTGACGGGATGTAGTACCGCTTACCTAGCCCCGGCAACGGTGCCAACAAAGTCTTGGAACAAGTAACAGCGGGGTAGCAAGGAACAGTAGTAGCAGCAGCAGCAAAGTAACAAGTAACAGCAGTAGTGACAGCAGCAGCAACAGTAGCAGCAAAGTGGCACAATCCCTCTTGTAGCAAAATAACGTAGCGAGAACCAGTAGTAAAAGACTACTAGGCAGTGGATCGGTGATGGATGAGTGTGACGGATGTGATTCATCATATAATTTTGTAACATCCCAAAATTATAAATTTTGGAATGTTAATATAATTATTAGATTGATTGTTTGTTTGTTTGTTTGAGTGATTGAAACTTGAGTGGAATTTGAAACTTCTCAAAAAAATGAGAGGGAATAAAATGACTTTCCCAAAATTTTCTATTTTGAATCCTTTTCAATTTCGAGTTTGAATATTTTCAAAACCCTTTGATAAAAAATCAAACGAGAGGAGGAAAATGACACTCCAAAATCACAAACAATGTCTTGATTCAAATTTTAAGTATTTGAAATTCAAATTCCTTTCCATTTAAAAGTTATTGCAAAAAAATATTTTTTTTTAAAAGTTTTTTTTTGGTTTTGAAAATAAATTCATGTTTTAGAAAATTTTATTCTGTAAATTTTGATATATAATATGTCTATATAAAATGTTCTCTCTTTTTCATTTATACCTTTTTCTTCACTGTCGTTTTATTTTATTTTTTCAAAAAAAAAATATCTTCATAAAAAAACGAAATAGAAGCTCACAGCCATGCACGTGTGTGTGTGCGCCGTGTGCTTGGCCCATGCGCGTGCCTGTTTTCTCTTTGGCCCATGTGGCTCCTCTCCCTCCTTTTCTCCTCTTTACGTATATGTTTAGTCCCACATTGCCTAGCTATTGACTTTTAGACCTTCTTTCCACCTATAAATATAGACCCATAGGAGCATCCAAAAAATCGTCTATTTCGGGTTAAATCAATCTTTTGGTTTGACTAGGTTTATTAAATAAAAAAATATTTTTCTTCTCTTCGGCGGGATTTCTGGAAGTCGTCTCCTCATTGGAATTAATTCTTACTCCGCATTCTAAATGTATTTTTCTTCGTATTTTTTTATACTCCCGTAGTTTATTATTTCTAGACTAGTATCCCTACACTAGTATACGGTAGAGTAATTAGATATATTATTTAGTCTTCGTATTTACACATTAGTACTAGAATTCTTTTAGACATAACACTTTTCTTCCGTAAAACAGCTTGGCCGTGATTTTTCAAATAGCCATAACTTTTTATTCGTTTATCCGAATTAGATGAAACCAACGCCTAGAGTTTCGTCTTGATCCCACCTATCCGGTGAACCTATCATATAAACTTTTTTGAAATTTTCAAATTTCTAAATTTGTTCATATTCATATTCAAACTTCTTTTGATCATATCTTTTTATCCGTAGCTCCGTTTTAGATGAATTCAATTGCGTCGGATTCGTATCAAAGTAATCTTTCCGTTTGTATCATTAGTTTTACCTTTTCAACTTATAATTTTGATAAAATCATATTTATCTATTAGTGCCCAAAAGTGTTCACATAGTTCTAAGCCGATTCAATGTTATATTGACGTATTTGTAAATTTTGATCCGCTAGTTCAAATCTAGTAATTATTTTTTCTACACGCTCATATTGATCTCCTATATCCAGTAGCATCATTAGTTTTGACCTTTGAACCTTACAAATTTGAGCGATTCAAATTTGTATTCGAACATTCATTTGATCTTATCTTGCAAATCGTAACACCTTTTCAATTGATTCCTTTTACCCCTAAACACTCATGTCATATATTTTTGTACGTAACCATCGTACTTCAGTTCAACTTCTCTTGACCTTTTGAATGCAAATTCAATTCATACTTCAATTCGCTATAACTTGCGTTGTAGTGCTCCATTTCAAGAAATTCTTTCTACAAATAAATTCTTATGTCTTATACTATTTGTCAAACAACATTCATGTTGTTCTCCCAATATTTTTGATCATCTCCCATAGTGTATGCAAGTCGAGCTTATATAGCAATAGTTCATCGTCCATTACCTCTTTTGATCTCATTCATGCACCTTCACTTTACAACACACTTAGGACCTTTTTATTAAACCTTAGTACGTTGTTATGTTGCACCAAGACATGCTTTGTTCTTATGTTCTCTTGGTTCTTCCTTTTTGGCATGAATGTTTATTGAATGCTATTCATTTACGATAGATTTCTCGGAGTGTGGCGAGTAGAATTATCAGGATTTTGAGAGCGACTATCTTCATCAAGTAATACCAGGCAAGTCATTTGATCATGTATCACCTATGTTTTATGCATCGTAGTTCTACCATCCTATGGCCAATTGCATGCTGACTAGGTACTTGGAAATTATGGTTACATATTGTAGTATAATGTGGTAGGCACCCAACAACCCCGTTACTTGGCCCGGGACGACAAATTTCATATTGCTATGCTTGAGTAGACGGGATTCTGGTTGAGAGTTTATCACGAGTGATGCGAGAATAATTTAATAACCAAGACCGGTTAAGTCAAGACTTTTCAAGACCTCATGATGCAATGCAACTCTGGGTGAAGGACGGTTGATCGGCTCCCTGGAGAAACCAGTGGATGACCCGGGATGCTAGAGACGGCCATGACATCTTGCGGAAAGCTTCACCCAGGCTCAAAGAGACGGACGGATATTTTCAAGACGCAAGGCTTACCTGCACAGCCACAAGTCATTATGGGCTCTGGCTTGGTTGGACAACGCGGCGACTCTGGACAGGCGGTGCTAGCAGATGTAGAAGAACGGTAGGATTGGATGGGCACCGACGGGGATTCAGAGGGACCCGTTGAAAGACCATGTTTTGATCATCCGGTCTTCAAACACCCTGAAGTGTGAGGACATACACGGAGGCGATCAAATCTTGTGGGGAACGCGTGCAAAACTCTGTAGAGTACTCAAACCTAATCGATTAGCCGTGTCCACGGTCATGGACAACTTGAGCCAAAGGAACTGAGGTTATCTGAAATTCTCAACACAAATAATAATATTGATGTGGGTATTATTGACAACATGGGTACGAGGATTGGTTGGCGGAACCATCTCGTTAACAACAAACAATGTAGTAATATTTTGCTTCCAGCCCTCTTGTTATAGGAGAAAATTGGCTTTATGCAAAACTTATAGCCCCACCTGCCAAATATGCATCTAGAGATAGTTGATTATTATTTTTACCCCTCTCTTTGATGACTTGCCGGCATATTCCATATGCTGACCTACACGGCTGCAACGTCTTATGTTGCAGATATTTTTCTTCGACGAGTAAGAGTACGATTCAGGGTTACGGTCTACACTCAACTTGCCGTTGGTGTTTATTGGGACTCCACTCCCTTGACTGCTTCCGCTGAGATATTTAAGGTATATATCAGTTTTACGCTATTTACATGTGATTGCACTTTGATATATACATTGATGTACTGTGTGTGCCAGCATACTGATCCAGGGATGGCACAGATACACAGAGGCTTGACTCGTTTTGAGTCGGGTCGCTACAGAAATGGTATCAGAGCACATGTTGACTGTAGGACGTGACCCTAGAAACTAGAAACTTCTTAGGATGGGATCTCTCGAAAAAATCTTATATTCAAGAACACATTTTACTTCTCATCTCTTCTGATTTCATCAAACATTCTCTCTCACCTACAATAGTTAGACAATACCCTTACCCCTTTGACCTCATGGAGAATCAACGGAGTTCTACTTCAAAGTAAAGAGGATTTCACCATGCATTTGAAGAATTGAAGCTACACCTATTGAAGACCCTGAAGCGTTCGAATAATTATATGACCATTAGAAGTCCAAACCCCAATTATATACCCACGTTAGTTACGATGATTTGTGAGCCGTCATTGGTGTGTGTTTTCCGACGGCCACAACTAAAACCTATTCTCAAAAATATTGTTTGTATTGTGTGTATCTTCCTCCCTCTCTTACCCGTCTCATCCCCAAAACGTTGGACCCAATAGATGGCGTATGATGCTGGACTTGTAATCTCTGGACCAATGACCCAGCTGGAAGTTGAAATATGGATTTAGAACATGGAGAACTACTTCGAGAGCAATTTGATTTCCAGGAAGTATGAAGTTGCACACGCTCTTCAGTACTTTACCCAAAGTGCTGCTATCTGGTCGAAAATGCATCATGCCATACAAGGATTTAGTGGAGGAGAAACTTGGGACGAATTCAAGAAGACTCTGTTAAGATCCCGTCTTATCCAAAAGTGATATGATAGCCCGATGAAGAAGCCTTGTGCATGCAAGATCTATGGAGAAATAGGACACACCCAGGAAGAAAACCGGGATGGATGCCCTCATTGTGAAGAAAATCACCCAGCGGAGGATTGCCCAAGTAGTCAGGTGACTTGTTTCTTCTGTGAAGGAACCACCCACCACCCAGCGGCGTGTCACATTTACCCCAAGTATGCTTGAAACCCACAGACCCCGGGACTAACAAGGACCAAGTACTATCTTTTTGGAGAAGGAAACATGGATCAGCAAACATTTTCTTAGGAGCATACGAAAACCCGAGAGTTGTGAAGATACGATAGATGTTTTGTTGAGCTTGCAGAACCAATGGATTATCCGAACTTCGTTCGTGGACAAGAGATATTCTGCAATGCTTGTGAGGATGCCCAAGTGTTAGAATACGAGATTCACTAAGCCTTATACAAGGTAATGATTTCAGTGCGACATGGCTTGGCAACCATGACGACTTACTATTATCATTCTCTTGCTATTCGGAATGGTAAATCTCGGAGACTTACCCATACTGAGAGACGACGTTCTTTGAAGCTTTTGTTTAAGCCTTAGAGTGGTATGATGAAAGCCCCATGTACATGGCAATCGTTGTCACACGTCGGACATTTTACGGTGAGGGTGAAGCCAAGACCCTTCTCTCTGCAGGATAACCACAAATGGTAGACCACCATGAGAATCATCGATAGGTTATTTAGAATGGTCACGAGACTTGTCAGTTAAGAAGACCGAGTGACGGAAGAATCTTATATCAATAGAAGAACCCTCGATTTTGATGGAAACATTATGAATATAATGGAAGAACTTCACCAAAGAAGTTACCATGAAGAGTGTCACGAGCGAGATGCCAAGACCCCAGAGGATTGTTAAAAATTGAGCGACCAGTAACTCTCATTTTAAGTGTGGTAGCACCCCACTTTGCAGGAGACTAGATTTGTTAGAAGACCACCCAAACCATAACCTTTTCTTTCTACCCTCTTCGAATCTCGAGGACGAGATTCATTTTAAGTGTGGTAGTTTGTAACATCCCAAAATTATAAATTTTGGAATGTTAATATAATTATTAGATTGATTGTTTGTTTGTTTGTTTGAGTGATTGAAACTTGAGTGGAATTTGAAACTTCTCAAAAAAATGAGAGGGAATAAAATGACTTTCCCAAAATTTTCTATTTTGAATCCTTTTCAATTTTGAGTTTGAATATTTTCAAAACCCTTTGATAAAAAAAATCAAACGAGTGGAGGAAAATGACACTCCAAAATCAGAGACAATGTCTTGATTCAAATTTTAAGTATTTGAAATTCAAATTCCTTTTCATTTTAAAGTTATTGCAAAAAAATAATTTTTTTGAAAAGTATTTTTTGGTTTTGAAAATATATTCATGTTTTAGAAAATTTTATTCTGAAAATTTTGATATATAATATGTCTATATAAAATGTTCTGTCTTTTTCATTTATACCTTTTTCTTCAGTGTCCTTTTATTTTATTTTTTCAAAAAAAAATATGTTCATTAAAAAACGAAATAGAAGCTCACACCCATGCACGTGTGTGTGTGTGTGCCGTGTGCTTGGCCCATGCGGGTGCCTATTTTCTTTTGGCCCATGTGGCTCCTCTCCCTCCTTTTCTCCTCTTTATGTATATGTTTAGTCCCACATTGCCTAGCTATTGACTTTTAGACCTTCTTTCCACCTATAAATATAGACCCATAGGAGCATCCAAAAAATCGTCTATTTCGGGTTAAATCAATCTTTTGGTTTGACTAGGTTTATTAAATAAAAAAATATTTTTCTTCTCTTCGGCGGGATTTCTGGAAGTCGTCTCCTCATTGGAATTAATTCTTACTCCGCATTCTAAACGTATTTTTCTTCGTATTTTTTATACTCCCGTAGTTTAATATTTCTAGACTAGTATTCCTACACTAGTATACGGTAGAGTAATTAGATATATTATTTAGTCTTCGTTTAGTACTAGAATTCTTTTAGACATAGCATTTTTCTTCCGTAAAACAGCTTGGCCCTGATTTTTCAAATAGCCATAACTTTTTACACGTTTATCCGAATTAGATGAAACCAACGCCTAGAGTTTCGTCTTGATCCCACTTATCCGATGAACCTATCATATCAACTTTTTTGAAATTTTCAAATTTCTAAATTTGTTCATATTCATATTCAAACTTACTTTGATCATATCTTTTTATCCGTAGCTCCGTTTTAGATGAATTCAATTGCGTCGGATTCGTATCAAATTAATCTTTCCGTTTGTATCATTAGTTTTAACTTTTCAACTTATAATTTTGATCAAATAAGATTGATCTATTAGTGCCCAAAAGTGTTCACATCGTTCTAAGTCGATTCAATGTTATATTGACGTATTTGTATCTTTTGATCCGCTAGTTCAAATCTAGTAATTCTTTTTTCTACACGCTCATATTGATCTCCTATATCCAGTAGCATCATTAGTTTCGACCTTTGAACCTTACAAATTTGAGCGATTCAAATTTGTATTCGAACATTCATTTGATCTTATCTTGCAAATCGTACCACCTTTTCAATTGATTCCTTTTACCCCTAAACACTCATGTCATATATTTTTGTACGTAACCATCGTACTTCAATTCAACTTCTCTTGACCTTTTGAATGCAAATTCAATTCATACTTCAATTCGCTATAACTTGCGTTGTAGTGCTCCATTTCAAGAAATTCTTTCTACAAATAAATTCTTATGTCTTATACTATTTGTCAAACAATATTCATGTTGTTCTCCCAATATTTTTGATCATCTCCCATAGTGTATGCAAGTAGAGCTTATATAGCAATAGTTCATCGTCCATTACCTCTTTTGATCTCATTCATGCACCTTCACTTTACAACACACTTAGGACCTTTTTATTAAACCTTAGTACGTTGTTATTTTGCACCAAGACATGCTTTGTTCTTATGTTCTCTTGGTTCTTCCTTTTTGGCATGAATATTTATTGAATGCTATTCATTTACGATAGATTGCTCGGAGTGTGGCGAGTAGAATTATCAGGATTTTGAGAGCGACTATCTTCATCAAGTAATACCAGGCAAGTCATTTGATCATGTATCACCTATGTTTTATGCATCGTAGTTCTACCATCCTATGGCCAATTGCATGCTGACTACGTACTTGGAAATTATGGTTACATATTGTAGTATCATGTGGTAGGCACCCAACAACCCCGTTACTTGGCCCGGGACGACAAATTTCATATTGCTATGCTTGAGTAGATGGGATTCTGGTTGAGAGTTTATCACGAGTGATGCGAGAATAATTTAATAACCAAGACCGGTTAAGTCAAGACTTTTCAAGACCTCATGATGCAATGCAACTCTGGGTGAAGGACGGTTGATCGGCTCCCTGGAGAAACCAGTGGATGACCCGGGATGCTGGAGATGGCCATGACATCTTGTGGAAAGCTTCACCCAGGCTCAAGGAGACGGACGGATATTTTCAAGGCCCAAGGCTTACCTGCACAGCCACAAGTCATTATGGGCTCTGGCTTGGTTGGACACCGTGGCGACTCTCGACAGGCGGTGCTAGCAGATGTAGAAGAACGGTAGGATTGGATGGGCACCGACAAGGATTCAGAGGGACCCGTTGAAAGACCATGTTTTGATCATCCGGTCTTCAAACACCCTGAAGTGCGAGGACATACACGGAGGCGGTCAAATCTTATGGGGAACGCGTGCAAAACTCTGTAGAGTACTCAAACCTAATCGATTAGCCGTGTCCACGGTCATGGACAACTTGAGCCAAAGGAACTGAGGTTATCTGAAATTCTCAACACAAATAATAATATTGATGTGGGTATTATTGACAACATGGGTACGAGGATTGGTTGGCGGAACCATCTCGTTAACAACAAACAATGTAGTAATATTTTGCTTCCAGCCCTCTTGTTATAGGAGAAAATTGGCTTTATGCAAAACTTATAGCCCCACCTGCCAATTATGCATGTAGAGATAGTTGATTATTATTTTTACCACTCTCTTTGATGACTTGCCGGCATATTCCATATGCTGACCTACACGGCTGCAACGTCTTAAGTTGCAGATATTTTTCTTCGACGAGTAAGAGTACGATTCAGGGTTACGGTCTACACTCAACTTGCCGTTGGTGTTTATTGGGACTCCACTCCCTTGACTGCTTCCGCTGAGATATTTAAGGTATATATCAGTTTTACGCTATTTACATGTGATTGCACTTTGATATATACATTGATGTACTGTGTGTGCCAGCATACTGATGCAGGGATGGCACAGTTACACACAGGCTTGACTCGTTTTGAGTCGGGTCGCTACAGGACAAGCCTAGGCAAAGTAACGTAGCGAGAACCAGTAGTAAAAGACTCCTAGGCAGTGGATCGGTGATGGATGAGTGTGACGGATGTGATTCATCATGTAACAGCTATAACACACAGAGATATCTGGCTAGATCCCATTCGTCTATCTAATGTAGGCATGTATTCCGTATGTAGTCATACGTGCTTAGGGAAAATAACTTGCATGACATCATTGTCCATCCCTCCCGGGGCAGCGGGGTCCTAACGGAAACTACGGGATATTGAGGTTCCCCTTTTAATAAAGAACCGGACCAACGCATTAACACGCGGTGAATACATGAACTCCTCATACTATGGTCATCTCCGGGAGTGGTTCCGGCTATTGTCACTCCGGGGTTGCCGGGTCATAACACATAGTAGGTGACTACAACTTGCAAGATAGGATCTAAGACACACATATATTGGTGATAACATAATAGGTTCAGATCTCAAATCATGGCACTCGGGCCCTAGTGACAAGCATTAAGCATAGCCAAGTAGTAGCAACATCAATCTAGAACATAGTGGATACTAGGGATCAATCCACGTCAAGAACTAACTCGATTACATGATAGATCTCATCCAACTCATCACCGTCCAGCAAGCCTACGATGAGATTACTCCCGAACGATGAAGAGCATCATGGAATTGTCGATGCAGAAAGGTTGATGATGACGATGGCGACGATTTCCCCTCTCCGGAGCCCGAAACGGACTCTAGATGTGCCATCCAGATGAAGAGCAGGATGTGGCGGCGCCTCCGTATCACAAAACATGATGAAACCATCTCTCTAATTTTTTTTCCAGGCCAAACGGAAGATATAGATCTGAGATTGGGGGCGATGGTGCCACGTGGGCCCCACAAGCCCTCACGGCATGACCATAGGGGGTGGTCGCGGCCTGTGGGCTTGTGGCCCATTCGCACGCCCCCTCCGTTGGATCTTTGCGCATGTATTTTTCTTTTATTCCAAAATAAATCTCCGTAAATTTTCAGGACGTTCCGAGAACTTTTATTTCTGCACAAAAACAACACCATGGGAATTCTGCTGAAAACAGCGTCAGTCCAGGTTAGTTCCATTCAAATCATGCAAATTAGAGTCCAAAACAAGGGCAAAAGAGTTCGGAAAAGTAGATACGACGGAGACGTGTCAGGGGACATCGTGGAAATCCAGCCCATAATAGAACACAAGACCCCTGACAAAGTGGTGAAGGGGAAAGCCTAGGCCTTGGAGAAAATGGGGGATAAACACTACTCGCTCACCCGGCCTAGGAGCCGGGATCACCTGGCCAGCGTCCACCGCTCGGTGGGCAATGTCTAAGGAGAGGTATCCAAAGCGCTTCAGCCCCTGAATGTCCGCGTCGAAGACGGTCGACACCTCCCACTTGCCGTGAGAGCCAGCCATGGTGTGGGCTCAAAGACGGCGAGGGGAAAAGAGAGCGAGAAGAGGATCGGATCTGGGCGCTCGAGCATGGGGGAGTGATACGTCCCACACGTATCTATAATTTATGTTTGTTCCATGCTCTTTTCGGTGACACTGTTATATGTTTTGCTACACTTTTACACCTTTTTACACATATTTGGACTAACCTACTAACTCAGTGCACCCAGTGCCAGTTTCTGTCTGTTGATGTCCTTTAATTGCAGGGACTTCACCCCAATTTACAGAGCCCCAAAAAATTCCTGGCAAAATATATAAAAATCAGCGTGATGGAAGCTTCACGAAGCACCAAGGTGTGCCAGAGGGGAGCCAGGCCTCACCCAGGCGGCCACCTAGCATGGGCTCCCTCCTGGCCGCGCCACCAGGTTGCCTGGGTGGCTGGTCCACCCCCTGGAGTCCTCCTTTGGCCTATATTTACCCCTCGGATGGAAAACCCTAAATATATATCCAGAATCGTGATTTTCTCCTCTGTTCCGCCGTCGCAGCGCTTTCGAGATGGGGAGCACCAGAAGACCTCTTCCCTACACCCTGCCGGAGGGAGGATTGACCTCCCGGAGCTTCTCCGCCACCACAGACGCTTCCCGGACGTGTCGTGAGTAGTCCTCCTTGGACCATGGGTCCATGACCAGTAGCTATGTGATGTATTCTCTCCAATCTTGTGCTTCAATGCTTAGCCCTTGTGAGATGCCCTACATGATCAAGGCATCTATGTAATTTACCCGCTGTTGCTATGCTCAGTTTGTTGGATCCGATGGATTATGAGATTATGTTCAGATTGTGATGAGTTATATATTTGGTTGTCCTTTTATATTATGTTCTTGAGTAATTCATGCATGTTCTCCGTTGCTTTTTATTGCTTTGGCCGAGTAGTAGATTGTAACTCCAAGAGGGAGCGTTATGCATGATTGTGGGTTCAGGCCCCCTGATGTGTAGCTTGAGCGACAGAAACATGAGACTAGGGGATGTGTTCTTGCCACCAGGGGGAAAACATCGGTGCTTGCGACCACGGTTGCAAGGATTGTTTACCTTACGCATACTTCGTTAATGCAGTTGCCCGTTGCTTTGAGATTACACTTTGGGTGGGGCTCGCAACTTAATACCAGCGAGATGTTCTGGATAGGTATCTCAAAGTGGATGATTAGAGAGTAGATGCTGATGGACAAACGGTCTACTTGTCTTGGCGTACTGCCCATTACTTTTGAGCCTCTAACTTTCTTGTAGCATGATTAGCATTGCGGTGCGTTTATAATTCTGTCAATTGCCTAGCTGTAATTTGTTTACCCAGCATAGTTGTTTATCATCTTTTGGGAGAGAGACATCACTAGTGAACATCATGGGACTCTGGTCCATATTTCCACCATTGTTTACACCTCCACCATTCACTGTTTTTATTTACTTTCTCGTTGCAATCACTACCGCTATTCCCGCTTGTGTTTTGATCCTTTGCAAACTACAAGGCCAGAGAGATTGACAACCTCTCTGAACTCGTTGGGAGCAAAGTTATTTGTTGTGTGTGCAGGTCCACGTCTTCTTCTAGCGCCAGAGCAGCGGACACCTACTTGTTGATCCTCAGGGTCCTCCTGGTTTGATAAACCTTACAGTCCTCGTGTAAGGGAAATCTGTTGCTGACTACATCTCAACCTTCAACTATGGGTAAGCAACGAGGGGCGAGAAGTATATCCATCAACTTGTCATCAGGGAGGCAAGAGAGAAGCCAAGGATGCAGGTGGTAAAAACCTTTGGATCTTTATTCCTTTTTATAAGGGGTTGTAATACCAAGGGTCCCTTTTACTGCGGTGGTTGCTCCGCCACCTACTTCCAAAAAATTATGGAGGCATTGCACGTGTGGGTAAGCCTGTGCAGTTATTCGTATCCCAGTAAATGCGGAGGCACGATCTCCATGAGAGGATGTGACCCTTGAGAAATGGCCCCGAGCCGCGATTCGAGGCGGCCTTTCATGAGGAAAGCCTGCCAATCGGGGAGCCATTCACACATGGACGTTTAAATGCCTTTGCTAAAAAAGATGTCGGTGTTAAAGATGTGCACGTTACTAAAACGACCAAATCGGAATCAGCTGAGCATGGTGGAACTCACCTTGCAAGCCGATATCTATCGATGTAAAGGGTAGTCGAAGACTGAACACACCAGCGTGGAAGGCTAGTTCGGGGGATACTGAGGGAGTCCGGGATTCTGGGGTCCTCGGGTGGCCAGTTAGTCAATATTGGGTGAGCCTATTGGGCTACGCTGGAAAAGACCGGGCTTTATGATGACCTCTACTCTAGAAGGAATATCCCGAAGATTGGCGTGTACTCCGAACATAGAAGGACTAGGCAGGCTCATCTGTTCCCGATTATAGTCGATATCTTGTAAACCCTAAGGAGCCTGGTGTCTATATAAACCAGGGACCCCTATCTGTGTATAGGAGGCTGAATCATCTAGGGTTTAGCACATACGGTCTCGAGGTAGAACTACTCTATAATCATCTCCATCAATACAATCAAGCACGACATAGGGTATACCTCCATAGGATGGCCCAAACCTGGGTAAACTGTTTCACCCGTCTATTCCTGCAACCCAATGATCCAAGCTCCATAGTTCGGGACCCCCTACCCGAGATCTGCCAGTTTTGACACCGACAGTGGGAACCATCATTGGGGATAGCGAATCCGGATACAAGTCCATCCGGTACCTTCAAGAGTAACACTTAACTTCTTTTCCTTGAACAAATCAATTAGTGGCCTGGTGTTCTAGGAGATACATATGGTGTTAGCGCATATTTCTCCCTAAGTGGTTTTAGTGATTGATGACAATGCATGTGCAGACTAATCGTGTGCATTGAGCATTTCAGATAATTCATGACTAGGCATAATACGATTCGACGCCCCTCGGAGTCTTTGAAAGACGATTGCTTTCTACGTTTCTCTTTGGTGGATTTGAGTCATAGGAAAGCCGTCCTATTAAGAGGGGGTTCGCGTCTGAAAGGTTTGGGTGGAATCAACACGTACATATTTCTATTGCAATACCTTTCCTTTGCTTCAAATGGAGATCCAACCATGTTTTCCTTGTATGTGCAAAAGGGCCAGCGGTAGTACCGTTGGTGTCAGCAGTAGTACCGCTGGCACAGCGGTAGTACTGCCGTTAGGACGGTAGTAGTTTTTTACTACCGCTGTGTGGGCGGTAGTACTGCTCTCTAAGCAGTAGTAGTTTTTTACTACCGCTCCGTCAGACTTTTTGCGCATCCTTTTGCCTCCATAGTGGTAGGCACAGTAGTATTTTCTTACTACCGTGGTTGGTGAGCTGTCGGGTGGTAGTACCGCTAGTAGGAGCGATAGTACCAGTCCTAACAGCGGTAGTACCGCTTGGCTAGTGTAGAGGTGGGTGTAACTGTTGGATTGTCCCCCCCCCACTATATAAAGGTGTCTTCTTCCCTGAGAAGCTCACATTTTACCTCCCCGAGCTCCATTGTTGCTCCAAAGCTCATTCTTGCCCGATCTCTCTCCCTAGCCAGTCAAACTTGTTGATTTCCTAGGGATTGCTTGAGAATGCCTTGATCTACACTTCCACCAAGAGATATTTGATTCCCCCACTAATCCCTTGCGGATCTTGTTACTCTTGGGTGTTTGAGCACCCTATATAGTTGAGGTCACCTCGGAGCCACATTCCATTGCGGTGAAGCTTCGTAGTCTTGTTGGGAGCCTACAAGCTTTGTGTGGAGATAGCCCCAAGCTTGTTTGTAAAGGTCTGGTCGTTGCCTTCAAGGGCACCAATAGTGGAATCAAGGCATCTCGCATTTTGTGAGGGCGTGAGGAGAATACGGTGGCCCTAGCGTCTTCTTGGGTAGCATTGTGCCTCCACACTGCTCCAGCGTAGACGTACTTCCTGTCAACGGGAAGGAACTTCGGTAACACATCCTCATCTCTACCGGTTCCACTTGCAGTTATCTCTTACCTTTACTTTGTACTTAGTATTGGTGTGGTGTATTCCTTGCTTGCAATTGTTGTCCTTGTTGTTAGCATCATATAGGTTGCTCACCTAGTTGCTCATATAGAGAACCTTTTGTTGCTAACGCTAATTTGTTAAGACAATCTAAAAATTGGTAGTTGCCTATTCACCCCCCCCTCTAGTCAACCATATCGATCCTTTCAATTGGTATCATAGCCACGTCTCTTTATTAATGGTTTCACCACCCGAAGAGTATGGTTGACGATGGTGAGGTTCGGCCCGAAGGGTCCAAGGCCGTGGAGTTGGTTTCGCTCACACGGGACTACTTGAATGAGGCCATGGCTTCAGTCAAGACGTCTATGACAACCGAAGTCAAATCCATGCTTAAAGAATTACTTGAGGGGATGACGAATTCTCCTGATCGGTTGCTTGTGGTTAAACCCACCACATCGGGGTCGGAGGCCATTTCCGACAAGGAAGTGGCTAAAGGTGCTCGAACTTCTTCCCCTCTCAACAAGAATGGGGCAGGAAGCTTTGCCTCGGTTCCTCCTCCCCCGGTCTATAGAGGACCGGTCCCTACACCACATATTAACAACCTTGGTCCTCCTCCTAAACTTGTTAAAGGTGATTTCTCTAATTGGGTCTTTTCCATCAAGTCTCATTTGAATCAAAGCTCAACAAATCTTTGGAGAATTATCGAACAAGGCTATTACCCATATGATCCAAGGAACCACACTCCAAGAGAAGAGGCGGACAACCAATACAATCATTCCGCATTCTTCATTCTTCAATCCACGGTTCCTCCAGAAGATCTACCTCACATGCGCCCCTTAACACATGCAAAGGATTGTTGGGAGCACATCATGGTGTTGTACAAGGAGAGCTCAAGCATTCAACGGTCTAACTTTGAAGTGGTTCTTGATCAGGCCGATGAGTTTGTGATGCTAGAAGATGAGGACCCCCGTGATCTCATCGAAGGGTGACTGCTCTTGTTGTTGCTCTCCAAGACCATGGGAACAAAGATATGGATGACACTTGGATCAAGCGCAAGTTTCTCAAGGCCATCATGCCATTCAAAAAAGCCATGTATTTCGTCATTCGTCAAAGACAAGATTTCCACACCTTGACCTCAGGTGAAGTGTTGGATGAGTTCATTGCTATGGACTTGCTCGTGTCCGGTCGAAGACAACCTCACACAACCTTGCTTTGAGAACCAAGGCCATTGTTGATGAAGAAGAAGAGGAAGAAGATGGCTGCCCCGAAGACACAAAGTATGCTTATCACGAGCACATGGCTCTTGCTTCAAGGTAGTTTTGGGGAAACAAGAGAAACTCAAGGCCCAAATTCTCCAAGGAAAACTCAAGTGGGTCCAAGAACAAGCAACGTGTTCGGACATGCTACAACTACGGCAATGTGAGTCACTTTGTGGCAGATTACCCTTATGAGAAGAGGGAAGACAACGGGGCAAGCTCATTCGCAAGGACAGAGCCAAGTCCTTCCTAGGCAAGAACACCTTTTCCAAGAAGACTCCTCCAAGGGGTTTCATGGCCCATGAAGATTACACCTCCGATGATGACGAAGACGATACAAGCCGTGAGGGGATGGCAACGGCTACCATGGCCATTGTCACTTCCTCCCCCAAGGTGTCTCTCTTCGACGCCACCAACGAAAAACGCATCGCCAAGTGCCTCATGGTCAAGGGTATCAATAAGCTAACCCCCAACGTCAAGACCACTCTCACTACCTCTCCTCCTTTGTTAGATTGTGTTGATAATAGTGAGGTAGTGGAGCTTGATGAGAATGAGTTTGACAAATTCATCTGTAAGATCAAAGGTGAAACCAAGAAGTACTTTGTTGCTCTTTTGGAACAACTTGGTGAGGCCAATCATCTCATTGAGACTCATGAGGATACTATCTCCAAGTTGCAAGAACATAGTCGTGATTATGCCGATGAGATAGCAGAACTATCCATTGCTCTAGAAGAAGAGTGTGGTCTTCGTTTGGCTCTTGAGGAGTCACACAACATTGATCATGCTAAATTACAAAAATATCTTGATCATGCTATTGTTCTTAGTCGCGTGCTTAAATACGAGAATGTTGCACTTGGGGTTGGCAATGATAGACTCAAGGAAGAATTTGACACACTTGACAAGGCCCACAAGGTCTTGAAAGGTGCTCATTTCTCCCTTAAGGACTCTCATGATCAACTCCAAGTAAAACTAACCAAGGAGATTTCTACTTGTCCTCCTTTTGTTCTTATTGATAATGCTTGTGCTACTAATCCTTGTTGTGATCATGTGAATCTTGTGGAGCAGAATGCCAGGTTGAAATAACAACTTGAGAAGGGCCTTGTGACATGATCCAAGGCGAGAAGAACCTAAATGACCTTTTGAGTAATCAAAAGGAAGTTGTAGGAAAGAAGTGACTTGGGTTTGCACCCAAGCCTAAGAAGAAAAACAAGAACAAGACCAAGCTATCTTCCCCTATCAAGGACATCTTTGTCAAAGAGGGTGAGAGGACTCATAATAATATGAAGAAAAAGGAAAGGGTGATGATACATCTCAAACGTATCTATAATTTTTGATGGTTTCATGCTGTTATCTTGTTATCTTTGGATGTTTTATGTACCTTTTATATCTTTTTTGGGACTAACCTATTAATTCAGCGCCAAGTGCCAGTTCCTGTTTTTTCTGTGTTTTTGGCTCTTTTCAGATCTGATTTTGGAACGGAGTCCAAACGGAATAAAATTCCAAAATTAATTTTTTTCCCGAACGTAAGAAGATCAGGGGGGCTATGGGCCAAGCCAGGAGGGCTACAGGGAGCCCACAATACCCCCATCCGCCACCAGCGGGGGGGGTGGGCAGGCTTGTGGCCTCCCTGGCGCCCCGTGACCTAGATCCTTCGCCTATATATTCCCTAAAATACATAAAAAAATCAAGGGATCCACGAAAATACTTTTCCGCCGCCGCAAGCTTCCGTTTCCGCGAGATCTCATCTAGAGACCCTTGCCGGTGCCCTGCCGGAGGGGACTTTGGAGTTGGAGGGCTTCTACATCAACATCATCGCCCCTTGAATGACTCGTGAGTAGTTCACTTCAGAACTACGGGTCCGTAGTTAGTAGCTAGATGGCTTCTTCTCTCTCTTGGATCTTCAATAGAAAGTTCTCCATGATCTTCATGGAGATCTATCTGATGTAATCCTCTTTGGCGGTGTGTTTGTCGAGATCCGATGAATTGTGGATTTGTGATCAGATTATCTATGATATATATTTGAGTCTTTGTTGATTTCTTATATGCATGATTTGATATCCTTGTATGTCTCTCCGAGTCTTGGGTTTTGTTTGGCCAACTAGATCTATGAGTCTTGCAATGGGAGAAGTGCTTGGTTTTGGGTTCTTACCGTGTGGTGACCTTTCCCAGTGACAGTAGGGGTAGCAAGGCACACATCGTGTAGTTGCCATCAAGGGTAACAAGGTGGGCTTTGTCGTAGATATGAGATTGTCCATCTACATCATGTCATCTTGCTTAAGGCGTTACTCTGTTTTTTGGACTTAATACACTAGATGCATGCTGGACAGTGGTCGACGTGTGGAGTAATAGTAGTAGATGCAAAAAGTATCGGTCTACTTGTTTTGGACGTGATGCCTATAGATATAATCATTGCCATAGATGACGTCACGACTTTGCGCGGTTCTATCAATTGCTCAACAGTAATTTGTTCACCCACCGTCTACTTGCTTTCATGAGAGAAGCCACTAGTAAACACTACGGCCCCCGGGTCTATTCACACCTATCGTTTCCACTTTCGCTTTTACTTTGCTTTGTTACTTTGTTGCTTTCAGCTCTCACTTGGCGAACAATCTATAAGGGATTGACAACCCCTTCATAGCGTTGGGAGCAAGCTTTTTGTGTTTGTGCAGGCACTTGTGATACTCCTTCACTGGATCGATACCTTGGTTCTCAAACTGAGGGAAATACTTACCGCCGCTGCGCTACATCACCCTTTCCACTTCGAGGGAACACCAACGCAAGGCTCCAAGGCCACGGGAGAAATCCTTTGCATATTTTCCTAGGAAGTCCCTTAAGGCATAGCCGTAGCAGAAGGATTCCTGGTGCCGTTGCTGAGGAGTATCAAGACAAGAATAGTCTCCCGTTAACACTCCTATTTCTGGCACCGTTGGAAGGTCTTTTGTTGCTGTAGTAGGTGACAATGCCAAGAAGGGCAAAACTACCTCCACCGACACTATCGGTGATTTTAACCCCTCTTATGTTTTATGTCGTGCTAGTGATGGGCATGTTTATGCCAAATTTGTTGGTTCCTATTATACGTACATTGAATTGGATATTTGGGTTCCTAAGGCCCTTGTTTCTAACATCACAGGACCCATTCAAAAATGGGTACCTATATCCAAGCATTGATCTCTTGTAGGAGTTTGCTTCCAGTGGAGTGTCATGGTTGCTCGATAGCGGAGCCACAAATCATATGACTGGAAGCCATGACTTGGTGGTGGATGTGTATCCAATTCCATCTATGCCCACCCATGTCCAATTTGTTGAGTCCTCAACTTCTAAGGTAATGGTATTTGGCAAGGTGGTCATCTCTCAAGATTTATCTATAGAGAAGGTCATGCTTGTTGAGTCCCTTGCATAAAATTTGCTTTCCGTTCGTCAGCTTGCAATTATGGGATTTGCCACATTCTTTAATCTTGATACCATGGCCCTTTTGTGGAGCAATACTCTTAAAGTAGAATTTGTTGGACATGTCGAAAACGGTCTCTATGTGGTGAACTTTTCGGAGCGACCTACTAAGATCGCGACTTGTCTAATGGCTAAAGTTGATGTGGGTTGGATGTGGCATCGCCAGCTAGCTCATGTCAATATGAGATCTTTGCAAAGTCTCCTCAAAGGGGACCATGTTCGTGGACTAACAAATGTGATTTTTGCCAGAGACCGTGCTTGCAGTGCTTGTATTGAAGGAAAGCTTCATGAAACACCTCACCGACCCACAACTATCATCTACTCTGAAAGCCCTTTGGAGCTCCTTCACATGGATCTCTTTGGTCCTCCATATTTTAGTAGTCTTGTGGGAGGAAAGTATTGCTTGGTGATTGTGGATGACTACTCAAGATACACTTTGCTAATGAAGCTCAACGTCAACATGAAGCAAAGATATTGATGATTAGAAGTGACAATGGCACCGAGTTCAAGAACTACACCTTGAATGAGTTCCTTAGTGACGAGGGGGTCAAGCATCAATATTCAGCACCCTATACCCCCCCCAACAGAACGGTGTGGTGGAGAGGAAGAACCGGACGTTGATGGACGCGGCGGGACCATGATGGCGGAATTCAAATCTCCGTACAACTTTTGGGCCGAATCCATTAGCACCGCATGTCATGCATCCAATCGGCTCTACCTTCGCAAAGGCTTGAACAAGACGCCATATGAGATTCTTACCGGTAACAAGCCCAATCTTATGTACTTCTGGGTGTTCGGTTGTAAGTGTTTCATACTCAAGAAAAGTGTTCATTTGTCTAAATTCGAAGCTAAATCTCAGGAGGGCATATTTGTTGGTTATGCTACAAACTCTCATGCTTACCGTGTTCTCAACAAGTCCACCAGACTCGTTGAGGAGACGTGTAACATAGTGTTTACGAGAATAATGGCTCCCAAGTGGAGCAAAGTGGTCTTTGTGATGTAGGTGATGAAATTCCTCCTCAAGCCATAAGAAGAATGGGGATTGGTCAAATACTCCCCATTGAGGAACCCCTTGTGACCGAAGGAGAAGGACAATGCTCTACTCAAGTGGAGCCATCACCCTCGCTAGACCCACACGCTTCCGAAGAACAATGTGAAGGCCCTCAACCCGATGTACAAGATCAAGGATAAGAGCAACCTTATGAAGATGGTGTTGCACCAAATGATGTCCAAGATCATTCTCAAGACTCCGAGTTTGCTCAAGATCAAGTGCAACCACAAGATCAAGGGAAAACTAGTGAGAAAACTCAAGACGGTGCTGAAGATGTTCAAGAAGAAACTCCTAAATTATCAAGTAGGGAAGTATTGAAGCGCCACGCTGCTAGGATAGCTAACGTGCTCCAGGTTCGACAACATATCTTCAAGAATGTGCTTGGAAGCTTCAATAAGGGGGTAACCACTCGTCAACAATTATAAAACTTTTATTTGCATCACACGTTTGTTTCGTTGTTGAACCCCTAAAGGTACATGATGCGCTCGATGATGAGGATTGGCTTGAAGCCATGCATGAGGAACTTAACAACTTCGAGCACAATCAGTTTTGGGAATTAGTGCCAAGGCTAATGGAGGAACGTAATGTCATTGGAACCAAATGGATCTTTAAGAACAAGCATGATGCTAATTGTGTTGTCATTTGAAACAAGACAAGACCGGTGGCTCAAGGCTACTCCCAAGTCGAGGGTATCGACTACGGTGAAACCTTTGCTCATGTCGCTCGTCTTGAATCTATTCGCATGTTGCTTGCATTTGCTTCTCATCATGACTTTAAATTGCAACAAATGGATGTGAAGAGTTCTTTTCTTAATGGTCCTGTGAATGAGTTGCTATATGTCAACCAACCCCGAGGATTCGAGGATCCCAAGTTCCCCACTCATGTATACAAACTCAAGAAGGCACTCTACGGCCTTAAAAAAGCCCCACGTGCGTGGTATGAGTACCTTACCGAGTTGTTGCAAGATCGTGTGTTTGAAATTGGGAAAATTGATCCCACCCTTTTTAACAAAAACGTCAAAGGGAATTTGTTCATATGCCAACTATATGTTGATGATATTATTTTTGGTTCTCCTAACGAATCTTTCAATGAAGAGTTTGTTGCACTAATGGCCGAGAAGTTTGAGATGTCTATGATGGGAGAGTTGAAGTTCTTTCTCGCGTTTGAAATCAAACAAGGAAGAGAAGGAACATTCATCAAACAAGCCAAGTACACTCAAGACATGCTCAAGAAGTTCGAGCTCGAGGACGTCAAGCCGGTCAAATTTCCCATGCCAACCAAATGCAAGCTCGACAATGATCCCAATGGTAAATTAGTAAGGTATATCGCTCCATGATTGGATCCTTGCTTTACCTTTGTGCATCTAGACCAAATATCATGTTGAGTGTGGGAATTTGTGCACGGTTTCAATCTGCACCAAAGGAAAGCCACTATGCGGAAGTCAAACGAATCTTTCGATATTTGGCTCATACCCCAAACTTTGGCTTATGGTACCCCGAAGGAGCAAGCTTTAGTTTAGTAGGTTACTCTGACTCAGATTGGGCTGGAGACTGTGTCAGTAGGAAATCAACTTCTGGAGGATGCCAATTCCTTGGTCGCTCTTTGGTAAGTTGGTCTTCGAGGAAACAAAATTGTGTGTCACTTTCTTCCACCGAAGCTGAGTATGTAGCTGCCGCAAGTTGTTGTGCTCAATTATTATGGATGAGGCCAACTTTAAAGGATTACGCTATCACTTGTGACAAAGTGCCTCTTCTTTGTGACAATGAAAGTTCCATCAATATATCTCTCAATCTGGTGCAACATTGCAAGACCAAGCATATTGATATTCGTCATCATTTCATCCGAGATCATATCAAGCAAGGAGATATTGAGGTCCTCTTCATCAACACTCAAGAGCAACTTGTGGATATTTTCACTAAACCTCTAGACAAAGCAAGGTTCCGCGAGTTAAGGCATGAGCTAAATATCATTGATTCAAGTAATGTGGATTGAAACTAGGCACATCACACCTCACTCATCATTATATTTTGCTCTAGGTGTAGGCATGGACATAGGTGGAGTGTTGTTCTCTCAATGAACTTTCCATCCCCCCATAATGCATAAATTGATAACGTTTTTCACATTAGCCAGTGTTGATGGCACTTGTGCTTCAAAGACGAGTTGTGGTCATGAACCCAAATATAATTTGTCGCGGTGTCATACCATTTGTCTCAAACATTGGTGGCTCCAGCCACCGCCCTCTCTTTGTCAGAAGATTGAGTTCTGTGTTCAAAGTGTCTTCTTAAAAGGAGGGCAAAGTTTCGAGGTGTTTTTGACAAAAGGGGCATGGTATTATCGGTCCCAGCACGGCAGCAAACTTTTACTGCCGCTGGACGAGCGGTACTACCGCTCAGCTAGCAGTAGTAAAATTTACTACCGCTGGCCAAGCGGTACTATCACGATGAGTGTGGTACTACCACGCCGCCAGGGCCGCATGGGGTTATTTTAGGGCAGGGTTAGTTCTTTCTCCCCCATACCCATTCATTTCGTGGCTCTCCCCTTTTCCTCTCTCTCTTCTCTTGAGACGCTTCCTAAGGGACTCACCGGATCTTCCTCTCCTGCCACTCTCCTCCGATTCCGTTTGGTGGGATCCTCTCCCTCGTGCCATGGACCTCGGTATTGCCCCTTGTTCCCTTTGTTTTTGCCTCATTTTTGTTGAATCTAGGGTTAGGGGCATGTATGTTTGTTCTTCGTATCATGGCACCATCTCTTCATACAAGGAGCGTTCGGGAGTTCTTGTGTGGTAGAACTTTTCTGTGTAGGGTGTAACATGTGGGTTTGGGTCTCCGGTAGTACCGGATCTACAAGTTCCCTGTCAGATCTGGCACTTCATCGCCCGTGCGGTACTACCACTCCTCCTGGAGCATTACTACTGCTGTGGAGCGGTAGTAATTTTTTACTACCGCTTGAGCAGCGGTACTACCGCTGTCTGGACGGTACTACCGCTGTCAGAGCGGTAGTAAAATTTTACTACCACTCGAGCAGAGGTACTACCGATGTTCCCTGAGCGCACATGTTTTGTCCTTCTAGCTCTCCTTTTTCTGGGATTTTCTGATTTGCTTTGATCTTTGCCTTGACTTCTTTAGTCATTATGTTGTGTTTGCGTTTGCATGTCATAGGTGGTGGCTCCCTGGGCTCTAATCCTCCTCGAGATGCCAGTTCCAAGTGACCTCAGTCTTCAGATATTCCCGAGGGATAGCAGGATCTGAAGTGCAAATTTAAGAAGCTGCTCAGAAGAACAAGAATAATAGTGTTGATTGGGATGTTATGCCACTTGCAGAGTTTCAGCTTCGCCGAAAGGTTAACTCCTATGATAGCGATAGGGTTCAGTTCCTCGGAGGTGACATGTTCTGGTCTAAGCAGCAGTTTCTTATTTATGAGGATGTGATCAAGACGAAGAAGAATATGTATGTACCAGTCCAGTGGATTGATATGAACCATCTGAAGAAGGACCATGCATACTTTGGTGATGCTCTGGCCATGGTGGAATAGCTTCAGATTAAGGATGTCATCACATTTCAGTTTAATTTTGATCCTGAGATAGTGGCACAGTTCTTTGCTTCTGTCCACTTTCACCCTGATGATGACCGCACTATGACCTGGATGAAAAATGGGGAGGGACTGTCTGCTACCTGGAAGGAGTTCATGGACCTTCTGCACGTCCATGATGAGGGGCTTGAGCACTCAGTTTGTTTGCACCCACACGCTAAGCCATATGCTACCGGTAAGGAGAAGTTGCTGGCATTCTTTTTGAGAAGATATCAGCATCTGGTGAGCTCTCCCACGTTCTTAGCCCATTCCTTGATGTTATGCATCGTATCTTTCGCAATACTCTATTTCCGCGCATTGGCAACAAGGACCAGGTGCATTCCTACCTGGTGGATATGCTTATGATGTGTCAGAAAGGGCTGACTCGTTCCTCTGGACCACTTGATGTATCTCACGTCATGTGGAGCGAGCTTCACTCTACAGTCTTCGACCGTAAGGTCCCAATCTATGGACCTTATCTGTTTTACCTGATCAAGAATAAGTGGGCACGGGACTTCCCAGGTATTGAGTTACATGCTCCCGGGTGGCTTCACCATGAGCCTATCAAGTTGCGATAGAAGAACAAATGGGCCAACACCACCACCAAACCTGCCGCTGCCGCTGGGGATTGTGATGAGGATGAGGCTGTGGCTGAGGATGAGGCCATTCCAGAGTCACATGTGCCTTCATCTGCCGATCCATCTTGGGCCAAGAAGCTCATGGACCGGATGAAGACCTTGTTCTGCATGCAGGCGAAGGGGCAGTACATGACGCATATCGCTCAGAAGGAGAGCCGTCAGCATGACAAGCTGATTATGAGGAAGCTCGACGTGCACATTTCCAGCGGGTCTGAGCAAGACATCACTCCTGAGGCTGCGTGGATGCAAAAGAACAATCTGCAGTGGGCTGAGTCTGACAAGGAGTCTGGCGAGGAGACAAAAAACGAGACTGATAAGGAGTCTGTTGAGGGGTCTGATGGCTGAGTCCTCTCTAGTTCGAGCTACCACTTGTGTCGTAGGTGTCCTTTCTGCCTTTTTGGTGTCCCGATGCCAAAGGGGGAGATAGTGTAGGATTTGCTTGCACGTTTTTTGTGTTGCTTTATTTGCTGAACTTTGGTCGTCTTTGCTTTGTGTGTGAGACTATGAGACGTTGTTGCTTATCATATGGTGTGAGACATATGCTATCACTCCTCTATCTTTATTGTCTCATTATTATTCCAATTTATTAGTAGATTGTGAGTCTAACTTTTATGTGCCCTTATCTTGACGCTCACATGCTATGCCTTGCTTCCATGCCTAATCTTTGTTTAGTTTGTTGATACGATTTCCTCGTCTATAAAATCTAGGGGAGTGCTTTTCTATGGTTGTGTGCTAGGTAGTCCATATCCTTTTTCTAAAGTATGCACACATCCAGGGGGAGCCTGTCTCTAGTTTGTAGATGTTGGGTTTGCATATGCTATTTCTATATCCTTTTGTGAAAATCATGTATTGTCATCGATCCACCAAAAAGGGGGAGATTGTTAGGGCATATTTCTCCCTAAATGGTTTTAGTGATTGATGACAATGCATGTGCGAACTAATCGTGTGCATTTAGCATTTCAGATAATTCATGACTAGGCACACGATGATTTGATGCCCCTCGTAGTCTTTCAAAGACGGTTCCTTTCTACGTTTCTCTTTGGTAGATTTGAGTCGTCGGAAAGTCATACTATTAAGACGGGGTCTGCGTCGGAAAGGTTTGGGTGGAATCAACACGTACACATTTCTATTGCACCACCTTTCCTTTGCTTCAAATGGATCTCCAACCATGTTTTCCTTGTATGTACAAAAGGGCTAGCGGTAGCACCGCTGGTGTTAGTGGTAGTACTATTGGCACAGCGGTAGTACCACCCTCACGACGGTAGTAGTTTTTTACTACCGCTCCGTCGGACTTTTTGTGCATCCTTTTGCCTCCAAAGTGGTAGGCACGGAAGTTTTTTCTTACTACCGTGGTTGGTGAGTTGCCGAGCGGTAGTACCACTCTTAGGAGCGGTAGTACCTCTCCTAGCAGCGGTAGTACCGCTTGGCTGGTGCAGTAGGTGGGGGGGTAATGGTTGGATTGCCCCCCCCCCCCACTATATAAAGGTGTCTTCTTCCCTGAGAAGCTCACATTTTACCTCCCAAGCTCCATTGTTGTTCCAAAGCTCATTCTTGCCCGATCTATCTCCCTAGCCAATCAAACTTGTTGATTTGCTAGGGATTGCTTGAGAAGGCCTTGATCTATGTTTCCACCAAGATATATTTGATTCCCCCACTAATCCCTTGCAGATCTTGTTACTCTTGGGTGTTTGAGCACCCTAGACTGTTGAGGTCACCTCGGAGCCACATTCCATTGTCGTGAAGCTTCGTGGTCTTGTTGGAGCCTTCAAGCTTTGTGTGGAGATAGCCCCAAGCTTGTTTGTAAAGGTCCGGTCGCCGCCTTCAAGGGATCCAATAGTGGAATCACGACATCTCGCATTGTGTGAGGGCGTGAGGAGAATACGGTGTCCCTAGTGGCTTCTTGGCTAGCATTGTGCCTCCACACTGCTCCAACGGAGACGTACTTCCTGTCAAAGGGAAGGAACTTCGGTAACACATCCTCGTCTCTACTGGTTCCACTTGCGGTTATCTCTTACCTGTACTTTGTACTTAGTATTGTTGTGGTGTATTCCTTGCTTGCAGTTGGTGTCCTTGTTGTTAGCATCATATAAGACATGCTAAAAATTGGTAGTTGCCTATTCACCCCCCCCCCCTCTAGTCAACCAATTGATCCTTTCATATGGAATGGAGATGATTAGTCTATCAAACCATAGAATACTTCTCACATGCATGACTGACTTGGGATGATTCCATAGGAAGCAAAATAACTTTCTCAAATTCACGACGCCAACTTGCACCTAGAAGCACGTGAACTAAGAGTAAGTCACTTCTTACACCTAACATGTACTTCATGTACGAAACACGAGGATATTGGCTACAAAGTTTCCAACACTAGTTTAAATGTTCAACATAGTCATGGCGAAGATAAGACGTTATCGATGGGCTCAATAACAACTCATCAGGGTTTCCATATAAAGGAATTCCACAACTATGTGAGCAACGATAGCATTGGTCAGACCAAAATATATACTCATGGATGCTTGAGGAATATCCATGAGTAAGACAAAATTACGAAGATCTTTGGTTCTGATTTTGATTTGATGATAGCCCATGCTCAAATCAAAGATTTGATAAGACAATAGATGCAACAACTGATCACAAAGATCAACCGATGAAGATATCGTCTTCCTTCAACATACACAAACACTAAAGTTATCCCTTTGAAATGAGCTAAGTTAGGCAAAGCTTTTATCTCCCAACTCTCCAAGTTGTTGTTTAGATTAACCAACTAGCTCAGGGGTATCCAACACAGATTCTTGGAGAAGGGGTAGTTTATAGGAAAACCAACTTGATCACGAACTCAACATAGCGGTCATGAAACAACCTACTGATACTTTAGAGAAGATACTCAAAAAATCACGAACCACCAATATGTTATTAAGTTCGAGAACGATCTTGCTTTTCAGGTCAAGATGATATGATCAAAAGAGCTTGGCACAAACCTAACTCATTGATCAAAGAGTGCACGATGAAAGATGGACCAGGTAGCACAATCAATCTTAGAATGTTGATTCAATAACCAACACGCCAAGGATGAAATTATTGTCCATTAACTTCCAAGCAATACGATTCCTAGAGGTATTGATTTCACACATCATGATTCACTTGTCGGTCTTCCAGTTACAACTGACACAGAGACTAAGAAATGAACAATAATGGTGAGAAGTACCACTATGCCAAGAATTCATAATAGGTTGTGCAATTATCATTACAATCTTGTCATGAAGAGGGTAATACTTCAAGGTAGAACAAAGCAAAAGTTGTATTGGCATTTTGATCTACAGAATGCAAATGCTTTGACCCAATCCTGGATATGGATGAGGCATCGGAGTTTGTTTCTCCTAGTCATTTTGAAATAGAATGGCTTGATGGACCATGAGAATAGTAGGCATCGATGAACACAAATGTACAACAACTCTTGACTATCCACTGATAGATGAAGGTCGGGATAAAATTGAGTGGGACAACTCAAAGGAACACATGATTTTTGTGAGTTGTGGACGCATAGGTTGGCACGTCAAACAAGTTTGACATAATTCTTCTGGATAACCCATGCAGAAAGAAGATAATTGGCAGAGTCATAACTATGAAATAGAGAACTCATCAAGAGCACCATTGTCGTGATCTTTAGTTCGCGAGGAACTACTGCTGGGGATTGGCTCATGGTAATGGGAGATTGCTAACCCACGAACCTTGAAGACTATAATAGAGTTACTAATCATCCTATAGGAATGAGAAAATACTATCAATAGAAATGAGCAGAATGATCCTTGGTTTCAAGAACCTAGAAATAGAATACCTGCTGACTAAATAACATCACGGGATGTTTTTGATAACGATGGCTAGAATTATCACACTGGAAACACAAAACACAACTAGACTATTGGGTGGTTCTCTGAGATAACACGATTTCCTAATCACTTCAACAAAAAACGTCATGGTAATGGAGTACGTTGTGACAGCCCGATGCCGATGCCCCAGAAGATTCCCCTTTCTTTCCATTTTCGTCATGTGGGTATTTTCTTTTGTCACATCATCATCACATAATTCGCATCATCTGCATTGCATCGACATCTCCGTTGCCATCAGTTTTCAAAAGTTGCATCCGTTAGTAGTTGCCGGTTCTCGACGTTGTCCGTTCTGAGCCAGACCGCACTCGCATGTGCCCGCGGCATCATTCGAAACCCTGTTTTAAAAGTGTGCGTAAAACTTTCTCTGATCGGGTTGATATTTGACGTGTGGTTTAATTTTAATATAGCTAGGCCGCCTATCGAATTTCGTCGCGATCGGAGTCCGTCTGGTACCCGAACGGTCGACCGTGGCGGCACCGTAGTCGGTCTATCGTCGGACGTTTATCAGTGTTTTAAAATCGCGTTGCCGCGCCGCACCATTTCCCTCTCTCCCCCGGCTAGCCTACTCTACACGTTCACTTAGCCGACCCCGCGCTCGAGTTCGTACGATTCCGATCGCGTGGGCGAAAACGGGGCCGAATTCGGATAACCCTAGCCCCCCCGTTTGTCTATATATAGATGCCTCCCATTATTTGGACAGCAAACCCTAGCGGTTGCCTCGTTTTCCGCGCCCCACCAACCTCAGCCGCAGCTCTCTCTCTCCTCCCACCAGCCCGCCACCACTTGTCGCCGCCAGATCGGCCCAGAGCCGCCGCAACCGCCGCCCGCAGCCAACCAGGGGCTGCCACGTAGCCCCTGGACTCCACCCCGCCGCCGTGGCCCTCGAGGCCCATCGCGAGCCCTCCCGGCCCGCGGCCGCCGCCAGCTCGTGGGGAGGCGCCCCCGAGCCAGCCCCGTCTCCCGCGCACGCCGCCTCCCTCCTGTAGGCCGCCCGTGGCCGCCTCGCCCCACCGGAGTTCCTCGCCGGCCGCCACCCCGCTCCTCCTCGGTGTGCGTGCAGCCGGATCCCGCAGCCCCAGGCTCTCCCCGCCAGCCGCGCCAGGACGTCGCTGCCGATCTGCCACTGCACTGGTCTCCAGCTCGTGCCGCCGCCTTGGACGCCTGCTGCCGCCACCTCGTCTGCCCGGATGCGCCGTCCCGGTCAAGCCTCGTCGGATCCGTCAGCCGCCGCCCTCACCGGCGCCAGCCCAGCGCCAGATCCCTGCGCCGCCGCCCCACGTGTAGCGCTCGTGAGCGAGCCGAGCTCGAGGAGGACGACGCGCCAGGCCAGCGCCACCAACTGCCCGAGGCCCAGTCGGCTCCCGCGGCCCATCTCCGCCCCGCTGGCCTAGGTGCCTCCACCGACCACGCCGAGCTCTCCTCCAACCGGCCCAGTGGCCTCCCCCAAGGTGAGCCTCCCCTTTCCCCCTGCCCTCCTATTCCTCGCCTAGGTGGCATGTAGCTAACCTGCGCCCCCTGTTCGGCCCAGTAGGAATTTAGTTATTTTCTCCGGAGTTAAATTAATTTCAGGAAAAAAAACCGTATATTAAAATGTGTATAACTTTTAATACGTGTGTCGGATCGGAATGTATAGCATATGGATTTTGTGTAGAATTCTGCCAAGATTTCGAATTTCTAACTTGCATAATTATTTGAGGCAGTTTGAAGTGCCTAATGCATCGTTTTGCGTGATGTTTCAATAGGATCCGTTCCGTAGTTAATTCTCGTGTGTGTCCGGATTGCCCGTATACCGTAGATTAAATGTCCATATTTTAGGAACCATTTTTCCATGTATTTTAGAGCAGTCATTTGTATTTTTGCGTGTAGGGATTGCCGCTAGTTTATTTTCTCGTGTATAGGTTATTTTCTCGCATTTTTGTGTGGCATTATTTTGTTGTGCAACCCCACATATTTTATATGTTTTCGGGGTAGAAAAATCCATGTCATTTTTCTGTGCAATTAGTTTTAGCTTTTGAGTAAGTTAGTCCGCGCGATATTTTGCCATGTTGCCCTCTTGTTTATTTCGTAGGATTTATTCCGTGCTTCGTTTGACGGAGTTGTCAACTAGGGAGTTGTTCTTGGGTGTTTAGACTAGCCCCTGGTATTTTTGGTTGCAATAGAAATGCATGTCTAGGTGTAGTTTTCTTTCTCTCAAGTTGTTAGAAATAGTGCTGATTTTGAGAAGCTGAAATATTTCGAAGTCTGAAATCTGTTATATTTTGTTGCTGTTTTGTTTTGCTTCTAGCTTTTGATCTATAGCTCTTTTGAGGTTGGACCAATGGAGTTAGTTGTAAACTTTGTGTTTCTCTAGCATGCTGTGAATTTTCATGCCCTTTGGAGTCCTGCAGCTTATGATTTTGCTGCTGTCAATATAGCTTCAGATTGAAAACTGCACTTTCATGAGGTGTAATTTTCACTAAGTCTGAAATAGTGTGTGAGATGCCATTTTGTGTCTTCTTTCCCTAGTGATCCATGATGCCATGTTAGTTGTTGTTAGTTGTTTGTAGGAGTGCTTCTTGCCCTATTTCGTGTCATGCCTTGCTTGAGTTTATCGGAGTTGTGTAGCTCGTAGTTGTGGTGTGTAGAAAATGCAATGTGGCTGATTTTGGCAGATTGTAGTGATTTCTTGTTTTGCTCGTAGATGTTGAACCGTAGCTCCGATTTGATCGTGTCCTACATGAAACTTGCTTAGAATCTCGTGTAGTTTCATTTTATCTTGCTGGTTGTGTGTTTTGAAGTGCTCGTGACCGTCGTTGCACACATATTGCATTCATGCCATCATATCTTGCGGTGTCCGTATCTTTTGATCTGTAGCTCCGTTGGAGATGTTCTTTATGTGTAGATTGCTTGAAATGACGCGTAGAATCACGTGAACCTATTTGTTTTTCTGTTTAACAACTAATTAAATGTGTTTGTTCAGATCTGGACAGAATTGTAAATTAACATGTGAGGTCGTCTCGGAGGTGCTATATGTCATTTCCGACCTCATTTAATATGCCTAGATAGGTAGATTAATTGCGCTTCACCTCTTGCCATGTTTAACCACATTTAATATTGACGTGCACCTAATCGGGATAGAACTAAATAATTAAACGTGAAGTTTCATCAATATGCAACTTGTTGCATATTGAACTTCACTTAATGTGTAGTGTTTGATTGTGTGATTTGTCATGCCGTGACTTGCATGTATTCAGCTGCTCATGCATCATTTGTGTTGTGCATCGTGTGGTGAATTCCGTGTGATGATTTGTGTTCCCGTTTGCTTCGTTTCGATAGAGCTCCGCACGTGTGTCGGATTGTGAGGACCCGTTCGACTACTTCGGTTCGTCTGCTTCACGGAGGCATTCTTCTTCCAAGCGGGATCTCAAGCAAGATGACCATTTCCCTAGATACCATTACTATCATTGCCATGCTAGTTTTATCGTTTCTGTCATTATGTCTCGTTGCCTACCACATGTTAAATATCAGCCTCTCAACAATGCCATGAAACCTTCAACCTGTTCAACCTAGCAAACCACTGATTGGCGATGTTACTGCTTGCTTAACAATGTGTTAGTGTTGCTAGTTGCAGGTGCAGTTGCTTCCATGTGAAAACATGGGTTCCTTGTTATATCACCATATTAAATACTATTTAATTTAATGCACCTATATACTTGGTAAAAGGTGGAAGGCTCGGCCTTTTTAGCCTGGTGTTTTGTTCCACCTTTGCCCCCTTAGTTTTCAGCTACCGGTGTTATGTTCCATAAATGAGCGCTCCTAACACGATCGGGGTTGTTATGGGGACCCCCTTGATAATTCGTTTTAGATTAAGATTGGTCTGGAAAGGCCCAACTTTGGTACTACATTTGCCTAATAATCTAATAATAATGCATAGTAACTCGCCGGCACCCGAGGAAATTTAATCAACCCCCGGGCCAGTGCTCCTCATGAGTGTTGGTCCAAATAGGCAGACTACGGGGCCACCGCGGGGCAACCCGAGGTTTGGTATCTCCTAGTGTGACCCATCCGCCGTGTCCTGAGAACGAGATACGCGGCTCCTATCGGGATCGTCGACACGTCGGGCGGCCTTGCTGGATTAGTTTTACCTTTGACGAAATATCTTGTGCATCGGGATTCCGGTGTTGCTTTGGGTAATCTCAGAGTTGAGGTTTTCCACTAGGGAATCCGACGAGATCGCGAGCTTCGTGATTGAGGATTTCTATGCGGCTTGTGGTAATTTGTGATGGACTAGTTGGAGCACCCGTGTAGGGTTAAATCTTTTCGGAAAGTCATGCCCATAGTTATGTGGCAACATGGAAACTATGTTTAACACTGGTTCTAGATAACTTGAAGTTAACTTAATTAAAACTTGCCAACTGTGTGCGTAACCGTGATTGTCTCTTTCGTGAGTTCCTTCTATGACCGAGGACACGGTGGGGTTATGTCTGACGTAGGTACGTGTTCAGGATCATTCATTCGATCATCAGTAGCTCACGTCCGTTATGCGTAGATCCTCCCCCTCTTATTTCTTGTACTCATAAGTTTAGCCACCAAATATATGCTTAGCCGCTGCTGCAACCTCACCACTTAACCATACCTCACCCGTTATGCTTTGCTAGTCTTGATACATTTGGAAATGAGATTCTTGAGTCCCCTGTGGCTCACAGATTACTACAACACCAGTTGCAGGTACAGGTAAAGGTTACTCGACGCGAGCGCGTTGATTGTTCATTTGGAGTTGCTTCTTCTTCTTCATCGATCTAGGATGGGTTCCAGGCCGGCAGCCTGGGATAGCAAGGATGGACGTCGTTCTTCTTTTCTCGTTTGTTTTCGTCCGTAGTCGGACCCTGCTCTTACTCTTGAGGATTATGTAATGTACTGATGTGACTCTGATGTAGTTTGTGGCGAGTGTTAGCCAATTCTATTATATATCTCTTCTTTTCAGTACATGTACTTGTAACGATATCCATTCTTGCGACATGACGAGATGCTCTTCTATCCCTGACGAGGCCTTCGTGCCAAATTGAGGATAGGGTCGCATCTTGGGCGTGACATACGTCAACGCAACAATTGGTGTGCTTTGTGCGGCCAAAACCATATTAACTCGGGATGAAAGGATTTTCAAATGCATGAGATAATTGAGAAACCTTTGATAACTCGGACAGCATAACGGTTGTACGGGCATGAAATATGAGGCAACCTACAAGACAACTAACAACATAACTCAGAATTCTTATGGAGACACCGTTCTGAAAACAACAACTTTCCTATAAGTCTCCAGCATAGTAACTCATCATCCTCATAGATAGATGAGAAAGCCTAGTTTCTTAAACCCCGTAGTACAGTTTGGCTTGGTAATCCAATAGTTTGGCCTAATATATAGATGAGAAGGCCTAGTTTACTATAAGTCTCCAGCATAGTAACTCGTCATCCTGATTGATAGATAGATAGATATAAGAATCTTACGCTCCCTTCCAGAATCAACTCCCTTATATAACTAGAGCAGTTCTAGACTCAACATCGAACAGTTTGGCTTGGTAATCCAGCAGACAGTCAAGCTCTGATACCAACGTTGTCGGGACCCCGATCCTAAGCCACACTGTCGAGGGGATGCCACCCGGGTACCCCAAAGACGATGAGTCGGACGGGGTTCCCGCCCGCTCGGGTCGACTGCTCTAACTCACACCCACGTCCGGTTGCTCTAGCCAGCTGACTACCCAGAGCCGACTACAACGTCCCATCGAACCCACACGGACGAGACGACCATACCCCGCGTCGATGCACTGCTGACGAGTAGTAGTGTGCTATACACGCGTCAGGCGGTATCACCTACAGTGTAACTTGTCCCCTGTGTTGATTTATAAAGCGTCCCAGGGGACAAGCATAGCCTAGTTCACAAGCTGCATATAGCTTGGCATGTATTCTATCCATTGTAGCTTACATCTCAAGCAGCTTGGCATGTAAGCTACCCAATGTAGCTTACATCCCAAGCGATACACTCATGCCTATATAAGAGGCCATATGCTCACCCACGGAGGGAGGTTCCCCTCACATGCTCTCATCCCCATCCCACTCTCTCACGTATGAGGCAATAAGCCCATGGCTCTCCTAACCCATATAGCTCCAGGAGCAACTTTGTATTGCAAATACACCTCATATACAGACATGCAAGAGTAGGGGTATTATCTCTCCATAGAGTCCCGAACCTGGGTAAACCACCGCGTGCTACTACACTATCCCATCCCGGATCTTTCATGGCAGCCTTGCTCTCACCTAGATTAGCCACCCCCTGGCATCTGTTGCTAGAAAACGACGACACACACACATCTAGCATGTAACACATCATATAGCTTTGAGCCTCACACACGGTACACAACGACTGCCACCTTACCTTGGTCAGACCATTTGCACCTTTTGGGTCACATATATGACTATGTTGCTAGCATCCATGTGTCAGAGAACCCGGGTCGACATGACTAGTTATAGACCCAAGTGGCACAACTGTACAGGGACATGCATACGTAACCCAGCAATGCAGGTGTCAGTCATCAGCATGTGTATACGAGTCATAGCAAGCTGCAAGGACTCCATTACATCGTGTGACATTTCCCCATAGGGACACACACAACAGCAAAGAAGGATACATGCCGGTCAATCAATGTGTCCAGAGCAGTACCATGCTACCAAGGCTCAGTGGAAACACAAAGAAACATTTCCCCATAAAGAAGGCTACTAAAGGCATACAATTAGGTGTCGAATCCCACACATACCAATGCATTTCAAACATACACGCAATATGGACAATATGTGTAGATACAACATGGCATCACAACATAACTCTATGACTCAAGTATTCATTTATGACTCATAAGAGCCAACATAGTGTGATATTACAAACAGGGGTCACATGACCCAACACTCAAGTCATACAAGCCTCAAACGGAAGCAAAACATGTCTGAGTACACACATCTACTAAAAGTGGTTGGAGGAGCGTGAAAAGCTGCAACGACCCTACCAAAGGAGCCACACCTGTGTTTGGGATTCCCAAACTAATCCGGTCAACATCGAACCTCATGTCATAAGAAACACTAATGAGACCAACGTCTCCTCTGCAAAAACATAAATTAAGAAACCGTGAGTACAATGGTACTCAGCAAGACTTACATCAGAACTAACTGGATATGCATCATTATCAACAAGGGGGGTTGTGGAGTTTATTGCAGCAAGTCAGCTTTGACTCTTGGCTAACATGTACTATGACTACAAGTAGTATCTTTGAGATGGGATAGCGCACACGAGTTCACATATTCACCATAATAATACACCAGTATGGATCCACTCCCGTCTCCCTACGAGAAGGCCATCCATACAACTCACATTTATCTTGCACATTTTAAAGTATCCATTTAAGTGGCCTATGAACCATATAAGCTTTCCAAGTAGTCCATATCCGAGGATGAGGCTATTCGAACAGATTCATAAACCTACAGGGGTGTACTTCTTCACACATGCTCTTGCCACTTATCGCCATGTGCACATAAAAAAGGCACCTCAGCAACCTTCAAGCGGAAGCCGAGCGAGGGAGTCGGCCATGACCTGACTAACCACACAAGACTCTAGTCCGGGTTTATCGCCTATTTGAGACTGAACCCGCAAGGAAGTCTGGCTGGAGTTTCCTCTACGGACCCAAACGATTTGTACAGGGTTCCCAAGCCCACCGTTCGGGTGCCACTTGGTACACCGTGCCACTGTGTATCTACCCCACTATAGCCCATCCTGTCGGGCGGAGCTAAACATGTCCGCCAACACTTTTCCTAAAAACACCACAAACTAGTTGCAACTCGTGGACAGAGATCTAGGCGATTAATAAGTCGAGCAGGGTCATATTTCACGACCCAACATGTGGTAGTAGTTGTCTTGGATCATGTACATAGAACTTAGTTCTTAAGGACGGTCCCAATGAGACAACCTGCCATGTAATCCTACATGACCTCTCATTGCTACCTTTACCAAAATGGATTCACACACTTAACTCTCACATAGTAGGACATGAACACAACCATTCTGATTCTTCGCCGAGATGGATCAGACTGGACACGACACGACTCTAAGCATAGTAGGCACATTAAGCAAACATGGATGAGTAAGCACAACAAGGCTCGAGAAGTTTCCACTCAAGCTAAGTGGTTTCAATTATTTACTGTGTCAAATACACATCATGCAAAGGAATGGGTTCAACTACCGATAACATGTAATAGTTGAATCGTTGTTGTCCTAATGTAGTATAAGAGAGCAGGAGCAAGAGAGTAGGATATTATCGGGATGCTCAAGGAGAGGGTTGCTTGCATGACAGTTCTGAAGATATTAATCTCTTCATCAATGTCAACGATCACATCGTCAGAGCCATCGTCTACCGAGAAGGAATAACACCGGCAAACAGGAAGAAGGAACACATTCAATATGATGCAACAAACATGATGTATCATATCGCATGTTAAGGTACTGAATTTACCTAGTACAATATTTAGCCATATTAACTCAAGTGGAATTCAAATAGGCATCAAATTCCAACTCCAAACTATTTATCAAATTCACCCTAATCATCATTTGTCCTAGTTGATGATGTTAACTTGCTCAAACATGGATGAACATGGCATAATTAGATTCATTGCATTTTTCCGATCATTTTTATATATGAATTATTTTCATTGGACTTACTAGTTATTTTCTATGATTTTTAGAAGTTGTAAGCATTTTATGGAATTTTCCTCATTATTTAAAATACCAGAAAAGTGTTATTGCGTCAGGGTGACGTCATAGGTCAACAAGGCAGGTCCAGGTCAAATCTGACCAGTGGGGCCGACTGGTGAGTGACCGAGTTTGAACTAACGTCACACACATGTGGGTCCGATCAACTGCCACATCGGCAAGTTAGGCTCACAGGTGGGTCCACTATGTTTAAACTATTCTAACCAGATTAAACCGGGGTTAATTAGCGCAGGGGGTCCCACATCTCATTTTCCAAGGGTTGGTTGAAAAGGTTATTAGGTGGCTAATGACTCTGCCACGTCATCATGTCAGTGGCTAAACGTCGGCGACCAACATTAATGGTGGAGGGTGTCGGTTTTCACCCTCCGTGTGAGATCGATAGAAGAGGTGTCTAGAGGGGGGTGAATAGGCTACTTGCATAATTAAAATCCTAGCCTTTCCCAATTTAACGGCTGGAAGATTTTAGCAATTCTAAAAAGTCTAGTGCACCCTACACATGCTAATCAACAAATATGTCAGCGGAAAGTAAAGACTTTGAACATGTAGTAAGGATTAGAGTTTAGGATAACCAAACGCGAAGAAGTTGACACATCAATTTTTAGCATGGTTCCAATAGGTGGCGCTATTGTACGTCCATGTTACTGGAGACTTCAACCCACTGAGGGTAATGGTTGCGAGAGTCCACGAAGGGCTCCACCCACAAAGGGTCCATGAAGAAGCATCCTTGTCTATTCCACCATGGCTTCCGTCCACATAAGACTAGCCTCACTCACGGTAGATCTTCACGAAATAGGCGATCTCCTTGCCCTTACAAACATCTTGGTTCAACTCCACAACACGAAGTAGGAGGCTCCCAAGCGACAACTAACCAATCTAGGAGGCACCACCCTCCAAAAGGTAATAGATGTGGTAGAACGATGAATTCCTTGCTCTTGTGCTTCTAAAGGAGGTCTCCTCAACACTCAATCACTCTCTCTCTGATTTGGTAGGGGTAGGACAGATTGATCTTGTGGAAAGCAACTTGGGGAGGCTAGAAATAAAGGTTTAAATGGTTGGAATGAAATGTCTTGATCTCAACACATGAGTAGGTGGCTCTCTCACAGAAAAATGGATCTGGCAAGTGTAAGTGTGTTCTGAGTGCTTCGTGTGCGAATGAGAGGCAGGTGGAGGGGTATATATAGGAATCCCCCAAAATCCAACCGTTACAACATTATTGCCCAACTCGGTGGCACCGAAATGAATCTTGGTGGTACCGAGTTGCACTAAATGTGGTAACTCTTGAATTCTCGGTGGTACCAATATGAGTGTCCTAGGCAGTTTCCAAATCACGGTGATACCAATTCTAAAAACTCGGTGGTACCAATTCTTGAAAACGGCTAACCAGAGATTTGGTCCAAACCTTGGTGAGAGCAATTCTCAAAACTCGGTGGTATCGATTCTTGAAAATGGCTGACCCGAAAGTTGGTCCAAATCACGATGAGACCAATTCTCAAACTTGGTGGTACCGATTCTTGAAAATGGCTAACTAGAAAGTTGGTCACTGATTTCGATGTCATCGAATGGAATGTTGGTTTTACCGAGATGATGGGTTTGACATAGGATCTGTCTAAGTGTAAAATTGGTATGGCCGAATGGAAATTGTTGGTGGCACCGATTTTTCTTATGTGGCTTGGGACAGATATATTTGTGGAAGAATGGCTTGGTATTTTTCTGGCTAATTCTAAGCACTTGAGGAACCAATTCATCATAATAATGCATCCCCTTTTAATAGTATTGGCTTTCCTATGGACTCAAAGTGATTTCTCATAAATATAAAATGTAGGGTCTTATTGTTTGAAGCTTTAGCCAATCATATTCCTTCCTTCATCAAGGGTCTTCTCCACACAATCCTATATCGAAAGCTGTGTGTGGACTATACCTGAAATATACTAGGTAAAAGTGTTAATTCAAGAGGCAATGTATGTTGTCATGAATTATCAAAACCACCATGGGAACATATTGTGCTTTCAGTCCGGTGACCAATCGTCACGTAGTTTGGCCCTACGACCTGCTCAACGTGCGCTGCAGCCAAGGAAGCAAGTCGTCGGGGAGGGGAGGCCTGCAGTGATGGTGCCGACTACATCAGTGGCGAAGCAAGGGGTTGACGGCGACGTTGATGTGGTGCACTATGGGTTGCGTGGATGGGTGTGTTGGCTCCCTGGGAGCATGAGGAGAACAACGACATGCTCAAAAGCAAGCAGACGCAACTGTGGTTGCGCTAGCGATGTGGTCTTGTGGTGCCGGGATCGGACTCGATGGGGCGATGACCTAGAGGTCGCGGAGAGGCTCGGGAAGGGGGGAAACAAAGAGGTGGCTCACAACGGTCCATTTGGTACAGGCGACGAGGTCGGGGGTGCGTCAATGCGGTCGAATCAATGGCAATGACCTCCCATGGCCAAAGCTTGAAGACGATGGCGTCACGGCAATGGAGGGCATCTGAGCATGCGTGGCTCGGCTAGGACGACGATCAGGTCGTGGCGAAGCTCGGGGACACGACTTAGAGCCTAGGAGTGGATGTGGGCACGACAACAAGGAACGACAGCGATGACAACGGTCTTTCATGAGGGGGGAGAGAGCACCAAAGAAGGGGAGAGGCTCCAGAGAGAGAGGGGAATGGTAGAGGAGGTCACGGGGACATCTCTCGCATGTTGGATATGCTTGAGCGAGGTCGGGAGGTGGCAACCACAAGGTGGCTTCGCCTCCTATGCATGCGCGACGCCCTCACGCATACTCGCATGAGGTTGAAGAAGGCACCGGGTGGACTGGTGGGCTGGGCCACCAATTGGCCGTCCTAGTAAGTCCTTCTCTGTGTGTTTTTCTTTCATGTGTGTCAGTTTTTTTATTTTCTTAATATGTTTTGAATTTAATTCCCAACCAAATTTAGTTTTGTTGCTCCTGATAATTTTTACGTGGCTTGATAACATATATTCAAAGCCACTCACAAATTTTCATAATTATTGGAATTTTAATTATTTTATACCAGAATTACATCAAACTCAAATATTTATTGTCTTGATTCAAAGCCCAAAATTAAATGCTTATGTGATTCCAAAAATATTAGTTTAATTTTTTCCTCCTGCCAATATTTTCACAAAACAAGAGGAACATTTTGTTGGAGATATTTGAGGCAATTTTATCTTGGTCATTTTTGTCAAAAAAAATTGATTCGTGAGGATTGCTAACTCCTCATTTCAAATTCAAATGAATTTGAAAATGCATGCTTGAAATGCAATGACAAGGCAAGCTAAAGTTATGGTTGTGGCAGTTAGTCAAAGGGTCACGCTGCGTCTCGTCCATGGCCTCAGCATCCTAGGTCTAAGAGAAAAGATGACTGCAAAGGTCGCGCGTGCTATGATCAGGCGCTTCGACGAGCCACTCTCAGGGGAGGACATTGCGACCATGCCTAGGCTGACCATGTTGGACACCCGGGCCCTGAAGATTGCCGCTGGCATGATCGGGCCCGACGACAAGCCCCCGGAGGCCCCCCGTTCTCCATGTTAGTTAGCCATTGTAGTGTTAGTCCCCGGTGGCAGCCAATGGTAGGCTGGCTCGAGTTAGGTGTTATGTGTTGTTGTAACAATAGTAAGGTAAGAGGTGTTGCTCCCTGACAGCGGAATTTGGTGCCTATAGGTGGCCTCCGGAAGCCCCTAGTTAGGTTGGAGGTGTACCTTAGTTCAATCTCAATGCATGTTAGTCGACGGAGAGATCGTCAGTTTGTTCATGAGTGACACAAACCTCCCAATCATGTGCTGGAATATCAGGGGCCTCAGTTCTCCAGCGAGGTGTGGAGTAGTAAGGGACATAGTTCAAACACATCGCTAGCAATCCTCTGCCTCCAAGAAACAAAAACAGAGATACGGGATCAAGCGTTGGTGCGTGATATCGATGGCAACATACTAGGGGACTGCGTGGTGCTCCCACCCATAGGCACACGAGGAGGAGCAGTCATTTCCTGGGACAAGTCCATTGTCAGAATCATTTCGCACACCATAGGACAGTTCTCCATCACCACACGCACCACGGGGATCACATCTGACCATAGTTTCTGGCTCACCACCGTCTACGGGCCAGTAGACAGCTCGCTTAAAGACGTGTTCCTGGCAGAAGTAGGGAACACTTCTCTGGCAGTGCACGAACCATCGGTAATTGGCGGTGATTTCAACCTAATATACAAAGCAAGTGACCAAAATAACTGCAACATCAATCGTCCGATGATCGACAAGTTTAGAACTGCAATCGACTCGGATGGCCTTAGGGAGATCAAGTGCAGGAACCACCATTTCACGAGGAGCAATGAGCATGAGGATCCTACCCTAGCTAGAATCCACAAGTTCTTCTTCAACAGCGAATGGGTCTCCCTCTTCCCATCCTTCCTCCTACATGCAACTGCGACGTCCTACTCCGTTCACTGCCTTCTCGCCTTGACGACATCGCCTAGAAGACCGGCACAGTTTCTCTTCGATCCCTTCTAGCAGTGCTTCCCACGATTCCTCACCATGGTGCAATGCACTTGGCAGCGACCAACTGACATGGCATGCGTCTAGCGCATTAGCATTAATCTAGGTAGGTGTAACGCTCAAGATGCAATCCTATCCTTATGTAACATCCCAAAATTATAAATTTTGGAATGTTATAACAAATAAATAATTAGGATTATTTTTTTTGAATGATATGTGATTGATTGTTTCATGAGATTATGGAGTTGAATTTTGTAATGGAAGACTCACAGATTGTAATAACTTCATGAATCAATGGAATTTATTGTGTCATGATTTCCTATATTGAAATTGTATGAGTTGTTTCTCCAAGTACAAATATCTCCGTTCATTTTCGAGGATATGAGAAAATATGGTCTATGCAGGCGTGAGTATATTTCATTTTAAATGAGGTAGTACTCGGTAAACCCACATGATCCAATGAGTAAGAATGTACCATGCATACCAAGGAGTCAAACCCACTGAATACCATCGAAGGAAATGATGGATCATATGAAACTATGGGGGTGACAACAGTTGAATAATATACCATGGAATTGGAAATTTGAGGAGAGATTTAATATGAGGAACAAACACTTCTATTGGTACACACACCAATGGAAAGGAAAATGAGTTCAAGGAATACAACCGGTACCAAGGATGCATCTCAAGATTTTCATGAAGGTTATCCTAAGAGCATGAAGGGACAAGCTATGATGGATCATCAAACATTTTCTTAGGAGCATACGAAAACCTGAGAGTGGTGAAGAACACGATAGATGCTTTGTTCAGCTTGCAGAACCAAAGGATTCGTATGAACTTCGTTCTTGTACAAGAGAAATTATGCAACTCTTGTGGGGATGCCCGAGTGTTAGAATACGAGATTCACTAAACCTTATACAAGGTAATGATTTCAGTGCGACATGGCTTGGCCACCATGACAACTTAATCTCATCATTCTCTTGCTATTCAGAATGGTAAATCTGAGAGACTTACGCATAGTGAGAGATGAAGCTCTTTGAAGCTTTTGTTTAAGCCTTAGAATGGTATAAGAAAAGCCCATGTACATGGCATTTGTTGTCACGCATAGGAAATTTTATGGTGAGGATGAAGCCAAGACCCTTCTCACTGCAGGATAACCACAAATGGTAGACCACCATGAGAATCATCGATATGTTATTTAGAATGATCACGAGACTTGTGACGGAAGAAGCTTACATCAACAGAAGAACCCTCGTTTTGATGGAAACGTTACGAATATAACGGAAGAGCATCACCAAAGGAGTTAGTATGAAGAATGTGAGGAGTCAAATACTAAGACCCCACATGATTGTCAAAATTTGGAGGGACCGGTAACTGTCATTTTAAGTGTGGTAGCACCCCACTTTGCAAGATATTGGATTTGTTAGAAGACCTCAAAACCCTAACCTTTTCTTTCTACCCTCTTCAAATCTCGAGGATGAGATTCATTTTAAGTGTGGTAGTTTGTAACATCCCAAAATTATAAATTTTGGAATGTTATAACAAATAAATAATTATGATTTTTTTTTGAATGATATGTGATTGATTCTTTGAAATTGAGCGGAATTTGAAACTTTTTTAAAAAAATTAATGAGAGGGAATAAAATTACTTCCCCAAAATTTTCTATTTTGAATCCCTTTTCAATTTTGAGTTTGAATATTTTCAAAACCCTCCGATCAAAAAAATCAAATGAGAGGAGGAAAATGACACTCCAAAATCAGAGACAATGTCTTGATTCAAATTTTAAGTATTCGCAATTTATTTTAAATTCAAAATCCTTTTCATTTTATAGTTATTGCAAAAAAATATTTTTAAGTATTTTTTTGGTCTTGAAAATATGTTCATGTTGTAGGAAATTGTAGAAAATTTTGATAGATAATATGCCTATATGAAATATTCTCTTAATTTCGTTTATATTCTTTTTTGCTGTTTATTTCAAAAATAAAAAAGGCACTATTTACCATGAACACTGTTCATCCGAAATTCAAAAAAGCCAAGGGTGGCCGATTTGCCTGGTGAGGCCAGCCGAGTTGGATTTGGCCCATGCGGGACATTTCTTCCTTTTTTCTATTTTCCTGATAGTTCGTATATGTTTAGACCCATATTGCCTATCCATTGATCTTTAGACCTCCCTTTCACCTATAAATATAGATCCATAGAAGCATCCAAAAATCATCTACTTCGGGTTAAATCAATCTTTTGGTTTGACTAGATTTATTGAATAAAAATATTTTCTTCTCTCCGACGGGATTTCGGGAAGTGGACTCCTCTTTGGAATTAATTCTTACTCTACATTCTAAAGGTATTTCTCTTCGTATTTTTCTTTTATACTCCCGTAGTTTATTATTTCTAGACTAGTATTCCTACACTAGTATACGGTAGAGTAATTAGATTTATCAATTAGTCTATGTATTTACACATTAGTCCTAGAGTTCTTTTAGACATAACACTTTTCTTCTGTAAAACAGCTTGGCCCTGATTTTTCAAATAGTCATAACTTTTTACTCGTTTATCCGAATTACATGAAACCAACGCCTAGAGTTTTGTCTTGATCCCACTTATCCGGTGAACCTATCATATCAACTTTTTGAAATTTTCAAATTTCGAAATTTGTTCAGATTCATATTCAAACTTATTTTGGTCATATCTTTTTATCTGTAACTCCGTTTTAGATGAATCCAATTGCATCGTATTCGTATCAAAGTAATCTTTTTGTTCGTATCAATTAGTGTTATCTTTCCAACATATAATTTCGATCATAGTCATTACTCCAATAGTCCACAGTAGTATTGCCACACCGCGTTCTAAGTAGATTCAATGCCATTTGAATTACTTATATCTTTTGATCCGTTATTCGAAATCTAGTAATTCGTTTTTCTACATGTTCATATTGACCTCCCATTTGCAGTAGCTTCATTAATTTCGACCTTTGAACCTTACAAATTTGAGCGATTCAAATTTGTATTCAAACATTCATTTGATCTTATCTTGTAAATCGTAACACCCTTTCAGTTGATTCCTTTTACCCCTAAATACTCATGTCATATATTTTTATACATAACCATCGTACTTCAGTTCAACTTCTTTTGACCTTCTGAATGCAAATTCAATTCATACTTCAGTTCGATATAACTTGTGTTGTAGTTGTAGTGCTCCATTTCAATAAATTCTTTCTACAAATAAATTCTTATGTCTTATACTATTTGTTAAACAACATTCATGTTGTTCTCCCGATATTTTTGATCATCTCCCATAGTGTATGCAAGTAGAGCTTATATAGCGATAGTTGATCATCCTTTGACTCTTTTGAGTTGACCCCTTTCACCTTTCCTTTTACAACACCATAAGGCCCTATCTTTTCTTATTAAATCTTGGTATGTTGTTATTTTGCACCAAGATATGTTTTGTTCTTACGTTCTTTTGGTTCTTCCTTTTGGCATGGATGTTTATCGAATGCTATTCGTTTACGATAGATTGCTCAGAGTGTGACGAGTAGAATTATCAGGAATATGAGAGCGACCATCTTCATCAAGTAATACCAGGCAAGTTCACATTGATCATATTTTTTTACCTATGGTTTTATTGCATTATTTTCAACCTTCTTCACCCATTGCATGCAAGTAGGTACTTGGAAACTTTGGTTATGAGTAGTATGTTATGATAGGCACCCCGAAACCCTTATTATTTTGGCCGGGACGATATTTTTGCTATGCTCCTAGTAGACGGGATTTGGTTGAGTGTTTATCATGAGTGTTGTGAGAAACTTAATAATCAAGACCTGAAGACTCCAAGATTTGCAAGACCTCAGAACGAAATATAACTCTGGGTGAAGGACGGTTCAGATGGGCTCCCTCGGAAAACCAGGGGAATACCCGGGATGCATGGAGAAGCGCCATGACATCTTGCGAAAAGCTTCACCCAGGTTCAAAGGGATGGATGGATATTTCAAGACCCAAGGCTTACCTGCACAACCACAAGTCATTATGGGCTCTGGCTTGGTTGGACAACGTGGTGACTCTGGACGGGCGGTGCTATGAGATGTAGAAGAACGGTAGGATTGGATGGGCACCGACAGAGGCTCAGAGGAACCCGTTGAAAGACCATGTTTTGATCATCCGGTTCTCAAACATCCTGAAGTGCGAGGACTTCAACGGAGGTGGTAAAATCTTGTGGGGAACATGTACAAAACTCTGTAGAGTACTCAAACCTAATGGATTAGCCGTGTCCACGATCATGGACAACTTGAGCCGAAGGAACTGAAGTTATCTGGAATTCTCAACATCATTTATTATTGATGTGGGTAATATTGATAACTTGGGTATGAGAATTGGTTGGTGGAACCATCTCATTAACAACCAACCATGTAGTAATTTTTTTCTTTTAGCCCTCTCTTGTTGTAGGAGAAAACTTTGCTTTCCGCTAAAACCTTATAGCCCCACCTGCCATATATGCATATAGTATAGATGATACTTTTTCACCTCTCTCTTTTGTGACTTGCCGGCATATTCAATATGCTGACCTACACGGCTGCAACGTATTATGTTGCAGATATTTTCTACGACGAGTAAGAGTACGATTCAGGGTTACAGTCTGCACTCAACCTGCCGTTAGTGTTTACTCAGACTCCACTCCCTTGATTGTTTCCGCTGAGATTTTGAGGCATATATCAGTTTTACATTATTTACATGTGATTGCACTTTGATATATACATTGATGTACTGTGTGTGCCAGCATACTGATCCAGGGATGGCACAGATACACAGAGGCTTGACTCATTTTGAGACGGGTCGCTACACCTTATTTTGGCGCGAGGGCCTCGACAGGGATAGAAATGCATCTTGTCGTTTTGCCAGAATAGTTATCATTACAAGTAGATGTACTAAAAAGATGAGTATAAGGAGTTGGATTACACTCGCCACAAGCTACACCAAGATCACATCAATACAACAACATAATCAATCATCATGAAGAAGAGTAGGGTCTGACTACGGACGAAAACAAACGATAAAAGAACGATGTCCATCCTTGCTATCCCAGGCTGCCGACCTGGAACCCATCCTAGATCGATGATGAAGAAGAAGAAGAAGACACTCCAAATAGAACAATCATCGCGCTCACGTCAAAGTAACTATTTACCTGTACCTGCAACTGTTGTTGTAGTAATCTGTGAGCCACAGGGACTCATCAATCTCATTTCCAAAGGTATCAAGACTAGCAAAGCTTAATGGGTGAGGTATGGTTAAGTGGTGAGGCTACAGCAAGCGACTAAGCATTTATTTGAGGTGGCTAACTTAGGAGTACAAGAATAAAATAGTGGGGTGATCTACGCATGGCGGATGTGAACTACTGATGATCAAATGAATGATCGTAAATACCTACTTACGTCAGACATAACCCCACCATGTCCTCGATCGGAAAAGGAGCTCACGAAAGAGACAGTCACGGTTACGCACTACGTTGGCAAGTTTTAGTTAAGTTTACTTCAAGTTATCTAGAACCGGATGTTAAACAAAGTTTCCAAGATTGCCACATAACCGCACGCACGGCTTTCCGAAATATTTAACCATGCAGGGGTGCTCCAACTAGTCCATCACAAACAACCAAACGCTACGCCGGAATGACCTTGATTAGGGAAAACCCTTGATCTCCTTGGGTTCCTATTGGAAAACCTCAACCTTGAGATTGCCCAAAGTATCCACGGAATCCAACGCACGAGACGCTCGAGAAAGGTAAAACAAGTCCAGCAAGGCCGCCCGACGTGTCGACGATCCCGATAGGAGTCGTGTATCTTGTTCTGAGGACATAGCAGCTAAGCGAAGCATACGATGGCTTGATAGACATCTCTCGAGTTGCCCCGGGTTGGCCCTGCATGATGCTCTATTTTGGACTAGCACCAACAGCATTGGCCCCCTGTATAATGTTGAATTACTCCTTGGGTTCATGACGCCCTATGTTTTTCAGTATTATTATGTTGGGCAAATATACTACCAATGTTGGGCCTTACCAGACGACTTTTATCCCAAAACAAAAATCCAGGGGGTCCCCACAACAACCCCAAGCATGTTAGGAGTGCTCATTTATGGAACATAACACTGGTAGCCGAAACTAAGGCGACAAAGGTGGAACCAAACACCAGGCTATAAGGACAAGCCTTCCACCTTTTACCAAGTATATAGGAGCATTAAATTAATTAGCAAAAAAATGATGATATAACAAGGAACCCATGTTGGCACATGGAAGCAAATGCACCTGCAACTAGCAACGCTAAAAAAGGTCGAGCTAGCGGTAACATAGCCAAACAGTGGTTTGCTCGTTTGTGGAAAGGTTAGAGGTTTTCATGGCAATGATGGGAGGCTTATTTAACAAGTGGTAGGCAGCAAGACATAACGAAAGTAACTAGATAACTGTTGGGGAACGTCGCATGGGAAACAAAAAAATTCCTACGCACAAGCAATACCTATCCAGGGTGATGATCATCTACGAGAGGGGAGAGTGAATATACATACCCTTGTAGATCGCTAAGCGGAAGCGTATATAACACGGTTGATGTAGTGGAACATCTTCGCGATCCAAATCGCAGCCCGTCCCGCGATCTCATCACGATATGTCCCGCGATCCCATCAGGATCCATCCCGATCTAGTGCCTAACGGACGGCACCTCCGCGTTCAGCACATGTACAGCTCGATGATGATCCCAGCCTTCTTGATCCAGCATGAGGGGCGGAGAGGTAGATGAGTTCTCCAACACGACGGCCTGGTGGTTGTGGTGGTGAACTAATCCAGCAAGGCTTCGCCTAAGCACCACCGACTAGACTAGAGGAGAAACAGATCTACAGAGAAGTAGAAGAAGCACGTGGCAATTAGGGTTATACCTCACCTCCAAAACCTCTAGTATATATAGGAGGAGGAGGGGAGAGGAGGAAGCATTGGCCTCCACTCCAAGGAGGTTCGGCCGAGCCAACAAGGGAGGAATACACCTCCCACAAGGGAGGTGGAATCCTATTAGGACTCCTTCCTAATTTGGCCCTTTTTGCCTTTTTCCTTTATCCCTTTTGCATGGGCCCTTGAGAGAGACTTAGGACAGCCCACCAGGGGATGGTCCACCTCCTCTCATAGACCATGAGCCTGTTAGGTTGTCACACCCCTCCCGGTGGCCCCCCGGCACCCTCCCGGCACTCCCGGTACACTACCGACGAGTCCGAAACCTTTCTAGTAACCAAAACAGGACTTCCTATATATCAATCTTTACCTCCGGACCATTTTGGAGCTCCTCGTGATGTCCTAGATCTCATCCGAAACACCGAACAACCTTCGGTCACCAACACCTATAACTCAACTATACCGAAACGTCATCGAACCTTAAGTGTGGAGACCCTGCGGGTTCGAGAACTAAGCACACATGACCTGAGACACTCCCTGGTCAATAACCAATAGCAAGACCTGGATGTCCATATTGGCTCCTACATATTCTACGAAGATCTCTATCGGTTGAACCTCTACGTCAAGGATTCAGTTAATCACGTATGTGTTCCCTTTGTCCTTCGGTATGTTACTTGCCCAAGATTCGATCGTCGGTATCTCCATACCTATTTCAATATCGTTACCAACAAGTCTCTTTAGTCGTTCCGTAATACAAGATCCTGGGACTAACTCTTTAGTCACATTGCTTGCAAGGCTTGTTTGTGATGTTGTATTACCGAGTGGGCCCCGGGATACCTCACCGTCACACGGAGTGACAAATCCCAGTATTGATCCATGCCGACCCAAGAGATACCTTCGGAGATACCTGTAGAGCACCTTTATAGTCACCCAATAATGTTGCGATGTTTGATACACACAAGGTATTCCTACGGTGTCCGGGAGTTGCATGATCTCATGGTCATAGGAACAGATACATTGACATGCAGAAAACAGTAGCAATAAACTGACGCGATCATATGCTACATTTATAGTTGGGTCTTCTCCATCACATCATTCTCCTAATGATGTGATCTCGTTATCAAGTGACAACACTTGTCTATGGCCAGGAAACTTTGACAATCTTTGATCAACGAGCTAGTCAACTAGAGGCTCACTAGGGACAATCTGTTGTCTATGTATCCACACATGTATTTGAGTTTCCAATCAATACAATTCTAGCATGGATAATAAACGATTATTATGAAAAATGAAATATCATAATAAGAAATTTATTATTACCTCTAGGGCATATTTGTAACAATCTCCCACTTGCACTAGAGTCAATAATCTAGTTCACATAACTATGTCATTGCAATGAATCTAACACGCATACAGTTCTGGGGTTCGATCATGTATTGCTTGTTAGAGAGGTTTTTAGTCAACGGGTCTGAACCTTTCAGATCTGTGTGTGCTTTTCAAATCTCTATGTCATCCTGTAGATGTTGCTACCACGCGCCATTTGGAACTATTCCAAATGACTGCTCCACTCTATGAATCGGGTTTACTACTCAGTCATTCTGATTAGTGTTAAAGCTTGCATCGACGTAACCCTTTACGACGAACTCTTTTATCACCTCCATAATCGAAAAAAATCCTTAGTCCACTAGTTACTAAGGATAACTTTGACCGTTTCAGTGATTCAATCCTGGATCACTCTTTGTACCCCTTTACAGACTCATGGCAAGGCACACATCAGGTGCGGTACACAGCATGGCATACTTTAGAGCCTACAGCTAAGGCATAGGGGACGACTTTCGTCCTTTCTCTTTCTTATGTAGTGGTCGGGCTTTCAGTCTTACTCAAATTCACACCTTACAACACAGCCAAGAACTCCTTCTTCGCTGATCTATTTTGAACTCCTTCAAAAACGTGTCAAGGCATGCATTTCATTGAAAGTTCTATTAAGTGTTTTGATCTATCTCTATAGATCTTGATGCTTAATGTTCAAGTAGCTCTGTCCAGGTTTTCCTTTGACAAACTCCTTTCAAACAACCCTTTATGCTTTAGAAAAATTCTACATTACTTCCGATCAACAATATGTCAACCACAAATACTTATCAGAAATTCTGTAGTGCTCCCACTCACTTCTTTGGAAATACAAGTTTCTCATAAACCTTGTATAAATCCAAAAGCTTTGATCATCTCACCCAAGAGTATATTCCAACTCTGAGATGCTTGCCCCAGTCCATAGAAGGATCGCTGGAGCTTGCATACTTTTTAGCATCCTTAGGATCGACAAAAACTTCTCGTTGTATCACATACAACCTTTCCTCAAGGAATCCGTCGAGGAAATAATGTTTTGACATCCTATGTGCAATATTTCATAAATATTGCAGCAACTGCTAACATAATTCCAACAGACTTTTAGCATCTCTACGAGTGAGAAAGTCTCATCATAGTCAACTCTTTGAACTTGTCGGAAACATCTTTGCGACAAGTCGAGCTTTCTTAATTGTGACTTTTCACCATTATCGTGTATCTTACCTTTAAAGATCCATCTGTGCTTAATAGTCTTACGACCATCAAGGAGTTCTTCCAAAGTCTACACTTTGTTTTCATACATGGATCCTCTCTCGGATTTCATGGCCTCCAGCCATTTGTGGAATTCAGGACCACCATCGCTTCTCCATAGCTCGTAGGTTCATTGTTGTCCAACAAAATGACCTCCAAGACTGGGTTACTGTACCTACTCTGTATCAGTACATGACCTTTGTCGACCTACAAGGTTTGTAGTAACTCAATCCAAAGTTTCATGGTCACTGTCATTAGCTTCCACTTAAATTGGTGTAGGTGCCACAGGAACAACTTCATGTGCCCTACCACACATTGGTTGAAGTGACGGTTCAATAACCTCATCAAGTTCCACCATGATCCCACTCAATTCTTTCGAGAGAAACTTTTCCTCGAGAAAGGACCCGTTTCTAGAAACGAACACTTTGCTTCCGGATCTGAGATAGGAGGTATACCCAACTGTTTTGGGTGTCCTATGAAGATGCATTTATCAGCTTTGGGTTCGAGCTTATCATGCTGAAATTTTTTCACATAAGCATCGTAGCCCCAAATTTTGAAGAAACGACAACTTAGGTTTCTCCAAACCATAGTTCATACGGTGTCATCTCAACGGAATTATGTGGTGCCCCTATTTAAAGTGAATGTGGTTGTCTCTAATGCCTAACTCATCAACGATAGTGGTAATTCGATAAGAGACATCATAGTATGCACCATATCAAATAAGGCGCAATTATGACGTTCGGACACACCATCACACTATGGTGTTCCAGGTGGCATGAGATGTGAAACAATTTTCACATTGTCTTAATTGTGTACCAAACTCGCAACTCAGATACTCATCTCTATGATCATATCATAGACATTTTATCCTCTTGACACGACGATCTTCAACTTCACTCTGAAATTACTTAAACCTTTCAATAATTCAGATGTGTGTTTCATCAGGCAAATACACTAGTATCTACTCAAATCATCTGTGAAGTAAGAACATAATGATATACATTGCGTGCCTCGGCACTCAGTGGACTGCATACATCAAAATGTATTACTTCCAATAAGTAACTTTCTTGTTCCATCTCACTGGAAAAATGAGGCCTTCAGTCATCTTGCCCATGTGGTATGATTTGCATGCCTCAAAAGATTCAAAATCAAGTGATTCCAAAACGATCCATCTACATGGAGTTTCTTCATGCGTTTATACCAATAGGCAGGGTTTGCATGTCTCAAACGTTTCAAAAATGAGTGAGTACAAAGATGCATCAGCATGGAGCTCCTTTATGCATTTTATACCAATATAACTCAAGCGGCAGTGCCACAAGTAAGTGGTACTATCATTACTACTTTGTATCTTTTTCGCATCAATATTATGAACATGTGTATCACTACGATAGAGATTCAATAAACAATTGAAGGTATCTATTGAAGAAAATAGAATAACCATTATTGTCTTTAAATGAATAATTGTATTGCAATAAACACGATCTAATCTTGTTCATGCCCAACACAAACACCAAATAACAATTATTTAGGTTTAACACTAATCTCAATGATAGAGGGAGTGTGCGATGTTTGATCACATCAACCTAGGAAACACTTCCAACACATATCATCACCTCGCCTTTAGCTAGTCTCCGTTTTATTCCGTAGCTTTTATTTCGAGTTACTAACACTTAGCAACCGAACCGGTATCTAATACCCTCGTGCTACTAGGAGTACTAGTAAGGTACACATCAATATCATGTATATCCAATATACTTCTATCGACTTTGCCAGCCTTCTCATCTACCAAGTATCTAGGGTAGTTCCTCTTTAGTGACTGTTCCCATCATTACAGAAGCATTTAGTCTCGGGTTTGGGTTATACCTTGGGTCTCTTCACTAGAGCAGTAACTCGTTTGCCATTTCATGAAGTATCCCTTCTTGCCCTTGCCCTTCTTGAAACTAGTGGTTTTAGTGAACATCAACAATTGATGCTCCTTTTTTATTTCTACTTTCGCGGTGTCAAACATCGCGAATAGTTCAAGGATCATCATATCTATCCATGATATGTTATAGTTTATCACGAAGTTCTAGTCGCTTGGTGGCAGTGACTTTGGAGAACCATCAATATCTCATCTGGAAGATTAACTCCCACTCGATTCAAGGAATTGCAACACTCGGACAATCTGAGCAAATGCTGAATGATTGATCTTTTCTCCCTTACTTTGTACATAAAGAATCTTGTCGGGGGTCTCATACCTCTCAACAAGGGAACGAGCATGAAATCCCAGTTTCATCTCTTGGAACATCTCATATGTTCCGTGACGTTCAAAACGTGTTTGGTGCCTCAATTCTAAGCCGTTTAAGCATTACGCACTAAACTATCACGTAGTCATCAAAACCGTGTATGTGAGATGTTCTCAACATACACACACGACGCTCGAGGATCAGCACACCGAGCGGTGCATTAAGGACATAAGCCTTCTGCGCAGCAATGAGGACAATCCTTAGTTTACGGACCCAGTCCGCATAATTGCTACTATCATATTTCAACTATATTTTTTTCTAGGATCATATCAAAAACAGTGGAGCTATAGCGCAAGCTACAACATAATTTGCAAAGACCTTTTGACTATGTTCTTGATAATTGAGTTTAGCTAATCATATTACTAATAACTCCCACTCAAATAGACATCCCTCTAGTCATTCGAATGGCGCATGATCCAAATCCACTAACTCAAGTCCGATCATCACGTGAGTTGAGTATAGTTTCAGTGGTGAACATCTCCATGTTAATCATATCAACTCTATGATTCATGCTCGACCTTTCGGTCTCTTGTGTTCTGAGGCCATGTTTGTACATGCTAGGCTCGTCAAGCTTAACCCGAGTGTTCTGCGTGTGCAACTGTTCTGCACCCGTTGTATGTGAATGTTGAGTCTATCACATCCGATCATCACGTGGTGTCTCGAAACGACGAACTATCGCAACGGTGCACAGTCGGGGGGAACACAATTTTATCTTGAAATTTTAGTGAGGGATCATCTTATAATGCTACCGTCGTTCTAAGAAAAATAAGGTGCGTAAAAGGATTAACATCACACGCAAATCATAAGTGACATAATATGGCCATGAACTTATGCTTCTTGATCTCCATCACCAAAGCACCGGCATGATCTCCATCGTCACCGGTGCGGCACCATGATCTCCATCATCGTGCCGCCATTGAGGTTGTCACGCTATCTATGCTGTTACTACTAAAGCTACAACCTAGCGATATAGTAAAAGCATCTACAATCACAAACGTTAGTTTAAAGACAACCCTATGGCTCATGCCGGTTGCCGTAGCATCGATGTGCAAGTCAATATTTAACTATTACAACATGATCATATCATACATCCAGTAAATCATATCATGTCTTTGGCCATATCACATCACATGCATACCCTGCAAAAACAAGTTAGACGTCCTCTAATTTGTTGGTGCATGTTTTACGTGGCTGCTATGGGTATCTAGTATGATCGCATCTTATTTATGTAAAGCCACAACGGTGATATGCAAATTGCTATTTAACCTTATCCAAGGACCGCCTCGGTCAAATCCGATTCAACTAAAGTTGAAGAAACAAACACCCGCCAGTCATCTTTATGCAACAAGTTGCAGGTCAGTCGATGAAATCGGTCATCGTAAGCGCAGGAGTAAAGTTGGTCCGGGTCGCTTCAATCCAACGATACCGCCAAATCAAGAAAAGACTAAGGAGGGCAGCAAATTGAACATCAACGCCCACAAACTCTTTTGTGTTCTACTCGAGATATCGTCTACGCATGAACCTAGCTCATGATGCCACTGTTGGGGAATGTCGCATGGGAAACAAAAAAATTCCTACGCACACGCAATACCTATCCATGGTGATGATCATCTATGAGAGGGGAGAGTGAATCTACATACCCTTGTAGATCACTAAGCGGAAGCGTATATAACGCGGTTGATGTAGTTGAACATCTTTGCGATCCAAATCGCAGCCCGTCCCGCGATCTCATCACGATCCGTCCCGCGAACCCATCACGATCCATCCCGATCTAGTGTTGAACGGACGGCACCTCCGCGTTCAGCACACGTACAGCTCGATGACGATCCCCGCCTTCTTGATCCAGCAAGAGGGCGGAGAGGTAGATGAGTTCTCCAGCACGGTGGCGTGGTGGTGGTGGTGGTGAACTAATCCAACAGGGCTTCGCCTAAGCACTGCCAAACTAGACTAGAGGAGAAACATATCTAAAGAGAAGTAGAGGGAGCACGTGGCAATTCGGGTTAGCCCTCACCTCTAAAACCTCTAGTATATATAGGAGGAGGAGGGTAGAGGAGGCAGCCTTGGCCTCCACTCCAAGAAGGTTCGGCCGAGCCAAAAGGGAGGATTCCACCTCCCACAAGGGAGGTGGAATCCTATTAGGACTCCTTCCTAATTTGGCCCTTTTTGCCTTTTTCCTTTATCCTTTTTGCATGGGCCCTTGAGAGAGACTTAGGCCAGCCCACCAGGGGCCGGTCCACATCCTCTCATAGGCCATGAGCCTCTTGGGTCGTCACACCCCTCCTGGTGGCCCCCTGGCACTCCCAATACACTACCAATGAGTGTGAAACCTTTACGGTGACCAAAACAGGACTTCCTATATATCAATCTTTACCTCGGGAACATTCCTGAGCTCCTCGTGACGTCCTGGATCTCATCCGAGACTCCGAACAACCTCGGTCACCAACACCTATAACTCAACTATACCAAAGTGTCACCGAACCTTAAGTGTGGAGACCCTGCGGGTTCGAGAACTATGAGACATGACATGAGACACTCCCTGGTCAATAACCAATAGCGGGACCTGGATGACCATATTGGCTCCTACATATTCTACTAATATCTCTATCGGTTGAACCTCTATGTCAAGGATTCAGTTAATCCCGTATGTGTTCCCTTTGTCCTTCGGTATGTTACTTGCCCGAGATTCGATCGTCGGTATCTCCATACCTAGTTAAATCTCATTACCAACAATTCTATTTACTCGTTCTGTAATACAAGATCCTATGACTAACTCTTTAGTCACATTACTTGCAAGGCTTGTTTGTGATGTTGTATTACCGAGTGGGACCCGAGATACCTCTCCGTCACACGGAGTGACAAATCCCAGTCTTGATCCATGCCAACCCAACAGATACCTTCGGTGATACCTGTAGAGCACCTTTATAGTCACCCAGTAACATTGCGACGTTTGATACACACAAGGTATTCCTTCGGTGTCCGGGAGTTGCATGATCTCATGGTCATAGGAACGGATACATTGACATGCAGAAAACAGTAGCAATAAACTGACACGACCATATGCTACGTTTATAGTTTGGGTCTTGTCCATCACATCATTCTCCTAATGATGTGATCCTGTTATCAAGTGACAACACTTGTCTATGGCCAGGAAACCTTGATCATCTTTGATCAACGAGCTAGTCAACTAGAGGTTCACTAGGGACAGTGTGTTGTCTATCTATCCATACATGTATTTGAGTTTCCAATCAATACACATTCTAGCATGGATAATAAACGATTATTATGAACAAGGAAATATAATAATAACCAATTTATTATTGCCTCTAGGGCATATCTCCAACAATAACTAGCATGGCAATGATACTAATGGTATCTAGGGAAATGATCATCTTGCCCGAGATCCTGCTTGGAAGAAGAACGAATCCGTGAAGCAGACGAACCGACTAGTCGAACATATCCTTACATTCCGACACGCTTGTAGAACTATAACGAGAATAAGCAAACTGGAAACAAGAATCAACATACAGTATTCACCATGGCACATGCACGATATGATGCACACCCTAATATGATGCATGTCCATTTCAATTATGCAAGGCATGGCATGGCAACTCGCAACAATCAAACACTACACATTAAGTGAGGTTCAATATGCAACGAGTTGCATATCGAAGAAACTCCACATTCAATTATTTAGTTCACTCTTGTTTAGGTACACGACAATTTTAAAATGTTGTTAACATGGCAAGAGGTGAAGCACAAATAAACTACCTATCTAGTCATTTTAAATGATGCTGGAAACATCATATAGAATTTCCGAAATAACCCCGCATGTTAACTTAGAAATCTATGTAGATCTGTCCTACTCATTTTATGTTTGTTAAACGACAAAATAATGTGGTTCACGTCAAACTACACGTCATTCTAGTCGGTTTACATATGTGGCTCATCTCCAACGGAGCTACGATCTAAAAGATACGGACAACACAAGGTCATCTATCATGGATGCAACATGCATGCAAAACAATAAAATAAGGGACTTTTATTTCTGTGCCCCTGGTTCCTTAGTTCTACTCATTCATCCCCTCGCTCTTACTTTTGCGCACTTTCCCCACTCCCTTGCCCGAAACCCTCAGAACTGGTCACAGCGGACGTTGTCGTTGGGTCAATTGCTTGATCGTTAACTATGACGAGTGGGGCCGCATAGGGCCGAGTCCACATTTTGACCATTACGTGCTAATGAGTGGGGCCACAAAACTGACACTCGCTATAACCTAAATCAAATCAAGTCGCTTCCGCGCCGCCCCGTCCGCCGCCGTTGTGCCACCTCTGCCGCCATTGTGCCGCCTCCACCGCTGTCATGCTGCCTCTGTCGCATCTACCCTCTATCCCCATCTAGGATCAGAAGCGATGTCGGCGGAGCGCCCCATTCGGCCCATTGATCATGGAGATGATTGGGTCGAATCAGAGGTTGATAATTCATGGATTCTACTTGGGTAAGCATCGTTTTCCTCTCAAATTGATTAGGAGATCCCTAAATTAGGCTATATTTGACCACCTAATTGCGCCCTTTATTTCAATCGAATAGGGTTGATCCTGCACTTGCTTTTTGGCTCGCGGTTAGGATGGAAACTAGCGAGCTGCGTGGAACTAAACCGTATCTGATTTCTAGATTTTTCTATGTGAAACTGGTAGAAACCACCATTTCGTTCATAGATTTCCGCAAGGCACTCTTTGTGAGTATCTGTGGAGCCCTACCAATGTTGTTGAACTAAGATATTTTGATAGTACCGAGCAGATATTTGTCCCATTAACTTGTGATGAGCATCTGGGATTGCTTTTTAGTTTGAATGGTGATAGTCATTTCGATAAAATCCATATCGGTGTGCTTGAGGCATGCAAACAATGTATCCTGAAGGGCAAGGGTGTTCAGACATCATCTGTCTCTACTAATAGAGAGCGTCCTCGCACTCCTTGTAGGTCGACACCAAGTAAAGCTAGTGATTCTGAAAGCCACAACATGTCAACTGCCGCTAATTTTGCCACTTCTCCTCTCCCTTCTGCACCTGATGTACAAGTAGATGCAGACCTGACGAGGAAGTGCCTCGACATGATGATGAGGATGAGATTCTATTCCCTGAACTGCTAGATAGAGTCAGTCAACATGCAATGGAAGATGAATATCCAGAGGAGCCTAGCAGCCATGCTAGATTTGATGACACTGACGATGAAGAGAGGGAGGAGAACATCGACTCCTTAGTTTTACAAGAATATGATGGTGAGGACATGCCAATGATTGAGTCGAACAGGGAGAATCCTCAACTTACTTCAGGAACCGTATTCGAATCGATCGTGGACTGTCGTAATGCAGTGACTACATATTGCATTCTCACTGAAAACTCCTATTAGGTGGATAGGAGTGAGAGAGGAAGATTCATTGCTCATTGCCCTTATGATAGGTGTAAGTGGAGGTTGCATGCATCCACTATGCTAAAGAGCAAATTGATTCAGGTACTACAGCTGAATCTTTTTTTCCAAATTATTTATCCATTCTATATTCAGATCATGTGTACTGTTTCCTTAATTGTATTTGACATCATTTTTCATTTTGTTTCAGATAAAAAACAACCCACACGAGCACACTTGCCCACCTGTAGGGGGAGGGGGAAAGGACAGATCAAAGCTTGCAAAGACCAGGTGGGCGGCAGATGCAATCTTGGATTGGGTGAGGGAAACACCAACAATTGGTCCAACAACACTCCATGGGAAGCTATTTGAGAGGTAGAATATTAATATATCTTACATGATGATTTTTTATGCTAAGGAAAGGGCTCTTGATAGGATTAATTGTCCATGCACTACTAGGGAAATGCTTATAGGCAGGACCTCAGTAGTAGCGTTGGAAAAAGGAAAACGCTGGTGCTAATTAGTAGTAGCGTTGTTCCAGTTAAGCGCTACTCCTAACACTTTAGCAGTAGCGCTGCTTATCAAAAACACGCTACTACTATGTGGGACCAGACGATGCCACCTACGGTAGCTGTAGTAGCAGTGTTTCCCAAAATCCAGTGCTACTGCTACGTGTTTAGAGGTAGCGCTTTGTTTTGCAGCATTGCTGCTGCTAGTGGGCCCCACTTAGTAGTAGCGCTCGCATGTGACGAGCGCTGCTACTAATAGCATAGCAGCAGCGCTTTCTCATATGCAGCGCTACTCCTAGTTGCGGTTGGTGCCACCTTTTTACCCCCTCCCCCTCTTCTCCCCCACTTTGACCTCTCTCCCCCTCCTTTCCCCTCTCCACTCTCCACACCATTGTTGATCTTCTTCTCTCTTCCTCCTACCTCTCTTCTCTCCTCATTAATGTCCCCCTCCACCATAACTCTCCTTCATAAATGGCCTCTCTCACATCTCTCTTTGTCCTACCTCTCTTCCTCTCCCCATTAATGACCCCCTCCACCATAACTCCCTCTCCATTAGTTAAATAGCTAGATTCACCTCTCCTCCCCACCAACTAGATCTAGCTAGCTATTTAGCCATCCATGTGTGCTCTTTCGATCGGTCTCTCTCATCATCTCTCTCGATCGGTCTCTCTTGGGATATATATAGGTGAGTAAAAAAAGTTGTTCATTTAAAGAATGGGAATATGTGTGTGAATGATAATACGTGTGTTTGGGGTATATATATGGAGATATTTGTGCGAGTGTGACATGCCCTCGAGTTGCTTATGTTTTGCCGAAATGTCGATTTATTTCCGTCTCGGTGAATTCCGAGCAAACACAATATGTCCTATTTTTAGGCAAGGTCATGCCAAAATTTTATATGACTTTGAAGCATGCATGCATTATTTATTTTATAACCCTTTTGCTATTTATACCGTGAAGTCAGTCATGAAGGTGAGTGGATGGAAGGTGGAGCGGTACATGCAATCCGCGGTGATGGACATGTATGCAAATAATCAGACTAGGATTAGATGTTCGTGTGCAAGATGCAAGGAAGGAGTCCTTTTGGACCCTTTTGATCGTGGCACTTTGAAAGCGCACCTATTGATGAATGGTTTCATGGATGGCTATACTCAGTGGATAAGTGAAGAAGATGATGATGATGAGGACATCCAAATGGCAGGGAATAACGACATGGGGCTAGACGAAGAGATGACCGATCGACACGAAGACGATGGTGACGGACATGGCGGCGGGGAAGAGTCCGGAAATGATGGCGGCGAAGAAGATTCCGGACACGGCGAAGAAGAGTCCAGACATGGCGGAGAAGAGGCGGTGGTCACGCCGCGGTCTTCAACGCTACTAAGTGCAGTCGTGCAAGACCCTCATGTTCAAGACCTCCTTCGCAAGAGTACGACTAGCGAGAGAGCTGCTTCTAGAGAGGAGGCCAAGCTGGCTCAACTTTAAGTGGACTCGAGGACTCCATTGTATGACGGTTGCGATCCCAAGGTGACCCACTTGAGTTCCACGCTCGAACTTCTAAAGACGAAGGCCAAAAACAAATGGACAGACAAAAGCCTCGATGAGCATTTGAGGTATCTACATAATAAAGTTCTTCCCGCGGGCAACATGTGTCCTAGTAGTGTCGAGGAGGCCAAGAAAATCATTTGCACTTTTGATTTGCCGCACATTAGGTACCACGCATGCATCAACGATTGCATCATTTATCGGGGGGAGCACGCGGAAAAAACCAACTGTCCATTGTGCAATGCTTCTTGATACAAGAAGGCAGGAAAGAAAGCTCCTCAGAAAGTTGTATGAAACTTTCCGATCACTCCCCATCTGCAGCGGTATTTCATAGATCCTAAAGAAGCAAAGCTCATGCGCTGGCACGCGAAGAGGAAGAAGCCCGACGATGGAGATGATCCGAGGCTGAGACACCTCGTAGATGGTAGCCAGTGGAGAGCATTCAACACCGTATATGGATTTGCTAAAGAAGATCCAAGGAACATCGTGCTTGGTGCGAGTACCGATGGCATGAATTCGTTTGGAAACTAGAACACCAACCACAGCACATGGCCCGTGTTTGTATGGATGTACAACCTCCCCCCATGGAAGTGCATGAAGACAAAGTACATACACATGTGCATGCTGATTCAAGGGCCGAAACAACTGGGAAATAGTATTAACCTATATATGGGGCTTTTGCAAGAGGAGCTAGACACGTTATGGAAATCAACGGCATGGTTAGGGACGCCAGCAAAGGAGAGTATTTCCATGTGAGAGCCATGCTGATCACGACGGTGTACGACTATCTCGGTTACAGGTACACCTCAGGCCAGGTGTGCCATGGATACTACGGATGCACGAGGTGCATGGATGATACAACGTCTCAGCAGCTTACGTCAACGAAAGATGGTGGGTCTGGGAAAATCGTGTACATGGGGCATCATAGATGGCTCGAGAAGGATGACCCGTGGAGAAAGCATGGAGATCTATTCAATGGGTTGGCTGAGCTTCGAGGACCTCCACGTAAGAGGAGCGGCGCCAAAATCGACGAGCTATTGAGAAACTAGGAACAATGCCCCGCGCCGGGAAAGATCAAAAAGGCGCGAGAGCCGCTGCTGAAGGTATGGAAAACAAGGTCTATTTTCTGGGACTTGGAGTACTGGCCCAATCACGACACGCCTCATTGCCTTGATCCAATTCATATCACGAAGAATGTCTTTGAGAGCTTGCTTGGCACACTGATGAACATGCCGGAGAAGACCAAGGATGGGCTGAAGGCAAGGAAAGACTTGGAAGATTTGAAGATCAGGAAAGCCCTCCACCGTAAAAAGTTGATGGAGGAGACGGAGACAGCGGAGGGGGAAAGGGGCAGAAAATTCAACAAGAAGGAGGAGAATTCTTGCCCCCTTCTTGCTTCACCTTAAGTGCGAAGGAGATCGATCAATTCATCAAGTGCCTTATGGGAATCAAAGTCAGTTCCGGTTACTGTGGGAAGATAAGCACATTTCTAGACCCCAAGAAGAAAAGGTTCAGCGGGATGAAGTCTCATGACTGTCACGTGATGATGACGCAGATACTCCCGGTTGCCATTAGAGGGATAATGGAGAAGCACGTCTGTGACACGCTTACTAGTCTCTCCAACTTCTTCGACGTTATCTCTCGAAAGTCCATAAGTGTGAAGCAGTTCCAAGGCTACAAGAAGAGATTGTTGTCATACTATGTGAGCTTGAGATGTACTTCCCGCCCGCGCTCTTTGACGTCATGTTGCATCTGTGTGTCCACATCATGGACGACATCATCGACCTCGGGCCAACATTCCTTCATAGCATGATGACATTCGAGAGGATGAATGGGGTCATCAATGGATTCGTTCGTAACAAGTCTCGTCCCGAAGGGAGCATCGTCCAGGGGTATCTGACGCATGAGTGCGTCTCCTTTTGCAAGAATTATATAAGCGTCGGAGACCCTGTTGTTGGTTTGCCCGTCAAGAAGCACGATGGGAAGCTCGAAGGATATGGTCACAACAACGGACAGAGGGAATTGCACGTGGACTACTCGGATCGATGGAACGACTTTGACAGGGCTAACTTAGTAGTTCTACAACACCTAGATGTGGTAGATGATTATGTGGTGCGACACAAAGAAAGCATCGCAAAGAAGTACCGTGATAAGGGGATGCTCAAGACGGACGACGAAGTTACTGCAGAGCACAACGCTACTTTCTTGTGTTGGTTCAAACGCAAGTTCTTGAAAATCCCCTGGAAGAGGGCAGTTCGAAGGGATTGCTCATACATGCCTTAGCACATGGTCGTGCGCCCAAGCTCGCGACCTATCATTCGTACGATATCAATGGGTACACGTTCTACATGGAGGCCAAAGGCATGGACAGTGATTACCAGAACTCTGGGGTGACAATTCAATGTGTGATCGACACAAACAGCACAACTGAAAGATTCTATGGAAGGGTCGAAGAGATATGGGAGCTTGACTATGCTGGAATGCACGATGCAACGATGTTCCGTGTCAGATGGGCCAAGGACGTCGTAAGAGAAAACAAGTATTTCACCACCATGTCTATACCCGACGCGAAGAGCACTCCCGTGAACGTTAACATCATCACCAAAAATGAGCCATGGATACACGCTAGCACGTGACACGATGCTTCTTCATAACCGACCCGGCCAATCCCAGCCGTGTTGTCGTGAGGAGATCCAAAAGGAGCATCGTCAGAATGGATGGAGTTGCCAATAAGGAAGACTATGACCAATACGGCAACCCGGTGAGGGAAGATGACGATGACGATGAAGCATACGTGAAAATAAGAATCAAGACTACATTACGTAAGAAATATCGTACTCCATGGCTCCGGAAAAGTCACAAGGAGGGGCTCAATTACTCGACAACGAACAAGAAAGGGAAGAAGCTCAATGTCAAACATCGTCGACGCAGCTAATAAGAAACCTACATTTATATATATGTATCTATTTTGTGTACGCACTTAAGTAACCGTTATCGATCAACTCATATGTTATCACCACATGCATGGTTCCGGTGATATTCACGCATTGGGGGAGAGGGAGACGCCGTCGTCAGGAGAAAAACAAAAAAAAGGGAGAAAGCAGTACAAAAGAAAAGGAAAGGAAAATAATGAAAAAAAGAAAAGAAAAAACTAGAAAAGTAAAATAATAAAAAGAAAAGATGGAAAAGATAGCAGTAGCGCTGGTTTAGGGAACCAGCGCTATAGCTAAGTTAGCTATAGCGCTGGCTCCTAAACCAGCGCTACTGCTACTTGTATTTTACAATTAAAATAATAATAATTCGAAATGATAGCAGTAGTGCTGGTTTGTAAACAAGCACTATAGCTAAGGTAGCTATAGCGCTGATTCAAAACCAGCACTACCGCTATTTTGAGTTTTTGAGTTAACACACCCCCCCCCCCGCCGCGCGGGCTCAAAATTTCAAGCCCTCATATCCACCTCGCCCCTGCACCCACCGTCGACGCCCTCGCCGCCGCCAGCCGTCGCCCCTGTGCCCACCCTCGACCTCGCCCGCCTTCGCCCCTGCACCCGGCCTCGACCTCCAATCGCCACCGGTTCTTCTGGCCAGAGAGAGACCGCCCCCTCTCCGGCCGCCGCCGATCCTCCTCGTCGCACGATGGCCGCCGTCTTTGCCGCAGCCAGGTACGCACACATCAAACCCCTCCGTTGTATGCCCGCCTCTGTCGGATTGGCGCGGGGCGTTGCCCGGTGTGGAGAGGGACGAAGCACCTGCTCGCGTCCCTCCGGTCTGAATCGCCTCTGGATTGGGGTAGATTGGATTAGGTTACCGGGGAGAGGGGATCGATCGCTTTCGGCTGCACACGAATTAGAGTATGATAGGACCTGTAGGTACTGCCGGGTCGGAACTCGGTCGCCAAGCACGTTCGTCTTCTGTTCCTCTAGAGGGGGAGAATTCCTCGGGGTTGCGTGCCAATTATGACCTGAATCTCTTCACCAACAAGCGATTATGCTAGCCGGTCACAGCATGGCGATCTAGAGTGTGTGCTGATGACGGAACTCGATCCTCTGGGCATTTTCCCTTTGCCGAATGCGGATGTTATTGCGTTAGCAGGCTGCAACCAAGCGCGGATCTGATAGGAGGTAGCAATTTGTCATTGCAACTTTCCGAGGCACCCTGTGAACATGCACTGTGTGAGTGTTGTGTATTTAGACAGGTTGAGGGGATCCCTAATCTGGTTAGGTTGTTTGTGCTTACTCTCAGGAACAAATCAGATGGGTGTGATTCAGTCATGTGGAGCTATCAGTTCATGATCACGCTGTTTTTTTATTTCTTTATTTTATTATACATATGCACTTGTAATGTACTGTATTTATAGAAAAAAATCTACCTAAACTGAAAACAATCCATGTAGATGCACCAAACAATTAAATGCATAGATCCAAGGAAACTCATCCATGCATTGGTCACAAGTTCAAACCAATTATATTACATCAGTTTGAAGCAGGGGTTTCATCCATATAATGACGGAAGAAGGAATGCAGGGCAAATGTTGGCCTATTTTAATATGTATTGCTCTTATGTTGAAAACATAAAATGCAATGCCATTTCTTGAAGAGCAAACCATTTCTTTTCTTGTAGATAGTGGCAGGGGCGTAGCCAGGATTATCAACCATTGGGTTCAGCTCTATTAAAGAGTGGGTTCAGTTCTTTGCTTAGTATTAAGCTAGTGACATGTCAAATTTCATTGGTTTCACTTGAACCCAATGCTAATGAGCTGGCTCCGCCCCTGGATAGTGGATGAAAAAACTTTGCCTCAATCTTTTTTTTGCAAGAGCCTAAATCTATTAATAAAGAGAAAGGTTGCAATGAAAATAAAAATACTACTCTCGTGGCCGCCCCCGACCTGATAGACCGATTTTTATATGTTATATGAACTAATTAGTTTTTGTAGGTACATAAATTAGCTAGAAAAAACACTCATATGTTATATGAACTTGGTTAATTTGTCATATGATGTTGCCATGGTCTCTTGAGATAGCATATGTCATATTTGGTTAATTTGTCATGTGATGTTGCCATGTCATATCCGAGTGGCTTATGTTTTGCCTGAATGTTGATTCATTTCCGTTCCGTCAAATTTCAAGCGCTCCATATGTCCACTTTTTAGCAAAGGTCATGCCGAAATTTTCGGCATGACTTGTGCTAGAAACTAGGACATATGGAGTACCCGGGATTTGCCGGAAGGGGAATGAATCAACATTCCGACCAAATATAGGCCCCCTTTTTCTCTTCATTATATCTTTTATTTACAATTGTTGCATAGCAAACATGTCTACCAACGCCGAAGTCGTGGGTGGTTCTGCTCGCCCCACAGATCCCATCGAGGCAACAAATCACTATTTCGATTACCTGGACGAACACCAGATGGGGTTGAATGGTGGCGGCGGTGGTCCCAACCCTGACCCCAGCGCCGACACCGGCACCGGCACTGGCACCAGCACCGACACCACCCCGAGACCGGCAACGATGTTGTCGTAGCTGGTAAAGCACCGAAGAAGAAGAGGACACGAAGACCAAACGAGCTTGGAATCGGACAAATTGTGGTCAAGGAGATGCACCCCCAAGAAGTTCTAGCCAACGGCGCCAGAGGAAGCGCGCAAGTGCTGGGGGAATAAACTTGGATGCATCCTCAGGGAAACCGCCAACATCAACGATGAGAAGTTGAAGCAGATACCACATATGGAGCACATGCTCCTAAAGAAGTTGCACAATAGGTTCATGTTCCCCGACCGGGATGAAGGCAAATATAAAGAGTCATGGGACGACGTCGCCATGACAAAAATAAACGACAAGGCCATGGTGACGTTCACCAACGACTTGTCCTCCTGGAAAGTTCGGGTGAAAAAAGCGATTGCGAAGAATGAACCATGGTCCAAGATTCATGCTGATAATCTGACAATAATGGCAGAGGACTTTGCAAAATTCCAGGAGAATTGCGATAAATAAGAAGTCAAGGCAAAGTCGGAAAAAATGAAGGCGCTCCAAGCCAGGAACACGCCTCCCCACCGCCTCGGAAGCCGTGGTTACGAGGGGAAGAGGCACATATGGTCTAAGGAGGACGCCGAATGTGAAAGTCTCGGGATCCCAAACCCCTTGGCGGAGTTCACCGACCCGCTGGAGCATGACTAGATCAGGGCCCAGTACAAGTGGGACAAAGTTAGAAAGATCTTTTACACGGACCCGAACACGAGGGAGTTCATGAGACTTCTGGTAATTGTTATATTACCACATTATCATATTAGCTTACAATCAATTTGACTGCAAGTTTTGACACATTAGTAAACCATCCACGTTCCTTTTGTAGAAAGAGCAGCACCAAAAGGCAGCCGAAAACGACGAGTCGTCACAAGCGTCGGCGAGGCCCAAGTGGGACACCCCATTCAACCGGGACCTGAACATACTGAAAAAGGTCCCGGTGGACAAGCCGCCGTCCTATGGACGTGTGCACGGCGTCGGAGATGGCGCCTCATGGAAGACGTGCTACACCGAGGATCTAGAGGAAAGAAGGAAGAGACGGTTGGTCGTCACTCAAGAGAGCATCAACAAGAAGGTCGCTATTGCAGTTAATAAGACCAAAGCTGAGACCAAAGAAGAGTTGCTCGGGGTAGTCAGTGGGTTGGTCACTGATGCGGTGGCCAGGTTGATTCCGGCAATTTTCAATTGGTCGAAGAGAAATCCAAATGCACGGCCGGAGGACTTTCCCCTAACCAGCTTTGTCGGGAGAAACTCGGCGAACACCACAACACCAACACCTTCCCAAGCAACCGCAAAAGGTCCCGTTCCTATTCATAGCAGCCCGACCTCGGTCTCTGGCATGCTCGGCGGGCCTTCGCCGCTGGCTAAGCTTGACGCCCTCATGTTAATTACACGTCATACCCTTTTCACCAACATGTCTATAGTCTTTCCGTTTCAGTTGCCTTTCAGATGTTTGATGTCGCAAACATGTCTCCTTCGTAGGCCGACGACACCCCGTGCACCCTACTCTACGACATCAAGGGCCAGAAGGTGGATGTGGGAAAGGCAACCATCGTGAAGCCGAAGGACCGCATGTTCCACAACCGAGAGATGCCCGATGGCGTCTTCAAGGTTAACGTGGTCAGTGTCTTAGCAGGCTTCGAGGATTTGCCTCCTCCGATACCAGTCGGTGACGACGAGACCCCTATGATAATTGGCGCATGCAAGAACTGGTTCTTGCCTTAGCCGAAGTGTCTTCTTCGTCTCGAGGAGCCCATTATCATGCCAACGCCACCTTCTCAAGAAGGTATGAACACCACCCCACCTACCAAATTACCTGCACCTGTCGTGGCAGATGTTCGTAGCGTACGACGCGAGGGAGAGCCTCCATTAGTGCGAGATCATGTCGCCCCCACTGCCGAAGAAGCAAATGTTGATGATGACATGGAGGATGATGATGAGGACCCGAACAAGTATTTCAATACCACCTATGATGGGTTGATGGCTCAGGACGTTGAAGACTCAGGCTATGAGCATGGAGATGATCACTTGATGGTGCCTGATTTGCTGGAGCCGAAACGTCCTAAGACGGAATGCAAAAAGTCTCTCTTCAAGCCATCCTCGCAGGAGACGCCTCCACATGCCTCCTCTACCCAGCAACCCCCCCCCCCCCCCCGAGGCCCGTCCACTGTTTAGCCCGACAACACTGGGGGTGGTGGTTAGGGAAGGTATGGTGGGCTCACTACCGCCACCCGTTAAGAAGCAAAGGAAGCGATCAGCTAGGAAAGGCCCTAAAGGCGCCATAGGTGCTTCAAGAAGCCAGCCGCCTCTGAAACCTCGGGTGGTAGACAGAATACCTGTCGAAGGTGAGAAGCATTTCCATGTCGCCGACGAGCCGATCCTACCTGCCAAAGCGTTAGATCACATACTGAACAATGATCTAAAGAGACTCCATGAAGATGTGCTCGCCAGAGAGAAAAGCCTTGTGGTCGCGAAAGATCCAGGATACCCGCTTTACGCGGCTCAGGTGCCGGGTGGGAAGTTGTACGTCGATACCTGGCCCACGAATCAGTTCCTCCTCTGATTTGACTACATCTACAACATGTTCCACATGACCAAGCTGGATTTCTAGTTCATCCGCATGTATGCGTTGTATCTCAACTACTTCATCAGGATGGAGAGCATCAAATATATTTGCATCGCGGACCCATACTATATGCACGAGAGCTTCTTGGCAGTTTGCAAAGAGCACCGTGACTATGCGAGCAAGTACCTCAGCGAATTCATGATTGCTAATAAGGACAAGGAAGTGATTCTCCTGCCTTATCATCCCTCGTAAGTCATCTGCGCATATTCTTTCATACATGTTAATCATTCCTTTGCAAGCATGGAGGCTAATTTGAGGTGTACTTAATTTGTGCAGCGGGGGCGGCGCCGTCCTCATCGTTCTGTACCCGGAATACTCCCATGCTATGTACTTGGACTTGTCGAACAACCTCAAGAAAAAGGATTACACGCACGCAAAGAGTGTTCTCGACTGTCCCCTGCTAACCTTCAGCCTGACTGGTGGATATATCAAGGTGAAAAGGCACAGGAAGACCGCGCCGGTTTTCCACCATAAGACCGACTTTTGCTGCATCCAGCAACCGAACAACAGTACGGCTGATGGATTCTACCTCATGCATCACTTGACGGAGTACAGAAGGGATAATCAACGCCTTCGCATGTGAGCTACTACCGAAGATGCCGAGATTGTCAGGTGGGCCACAAGCATAGGAAAGACACTGGATCATCAAATCCGAGCTGATTTTTATCACATACAGTGTGAACTAGCCCAAGTGATCATGAAGCAAGTCCTCGAACCAACGGGGATATTCTAACATGGGCCAATCACGCGGGTTGATGTCCGAGCACTTCTAGTCGCTCAGCTTCTGGACCTGAAGCCTTTCACGAAGGTCGGGTGCTTCCTCCCTGACTATGAAGATTGGAACGCCGACATGGAGGACTAATTGTCAATGACAATGTGATGTAACTAAACTGTGGTATGGGGAACTTCGTCATTTATCTTTACTATTGGTTGCTTTTATTTTGCTAACCATGCCTCTTTGTTTCCTTAAGTACATTATGTTGCATATTATCGTTCAAATCAATAACTCAGGATGCAGGTACCTAGATCAGAGATGGCGAAGGACTACTACGCCGTGTATGTTGGGAGGGTTACAGGAGTCTACGACCACTGGCCAGCCACTCAGGCCCAGGTGCACAGGTACCCGGGTGCTAGCCACAGAGGGTTCAACACCAGAGCCGAAGCGGAAAGCAGTTACTTGAGGTGGACACTCCAGCATGAGCAGGGGCGGGACCGCCAGTACTACATAGTCGCGCTCTCCCTCATGCTTATCGCTCTTCTCTTCTACATCATGTTGTAGATAGAGATGATGAAACTTGTGGGTGTGCCATGACCATGTAGTTGCACTTATTCGATACATGACATGATCGCACTTATGTATCACTATTTTCGAGATGATGTGATGATATTTGTGTTGAATGATGATGATGATGATGGTATGACGAGACTACTATATGTCTATGATATGTGAGAATAGTGTATGTTTAATATGATGTGATGAAACTATTGTATAGAGCCTGTATAAATACATCACAAATACGTAGAGGGTGCAAATCTGTGAAAGCAGAAATATTAGTTGCAGCGCTTGAAAACACTTACCAGTAGCACGGCTTAGTAGCAGCGCGCCATATGAACAAGCGCTATAGATAGTTATGAGTAGCGCTGGACAGGGAAGCGCTACTACTAACACTACTTACCAGTAGCGCTGCCCATACCAGCGCTACTACTAGGGTTTCGCTGTAGCACGATGGCAGTAGCGCTTGGCCCAGCGCTACTGCTATGCATATTTCAAGCGCTACTACTATGGTTTTCCCTAGTAGTGATGGAATGAGAGTTTCCAGTTGCTTTACACCTTCAAAGCTAAAGTGGAGACGGCTAGTCCAAGGAGTGTTGTAGAGATTGACAAGCATACAGTTCGGTACAAATTAAAAGGGAAGATAGTGGAGAAGGAGTGCTTCAGGAGGGCTTTTCTTTGTTTCAAGGCTTGCTCGCAGGGGTTTCAGAATGGTTGTAGGCTGTATTTGGCTATCGATGCAACTGCTTTGAATGGAAGATGGAGAGGTCAGCTAGCAGCAGCTTATGCAATTGATGGACACAATTGGCTATTCCTAGTTGCATTTGGTGTGTTGGAGGCAGAGTCTGAGGAGAGTTGGGTCTAGTTTCTGTTGGAGAACGTCGCATGGGAAACAAAAATTTTCCTACGCGCACGAAGACCTATCATGGTGATGTCCATCTACGAGAGGGGATGAGTGATCTACGTACCCTTGTAGACAGTACAGCAGAAGCGTTAGTGAACGCGGTTGATGTAGTGGAACGTCCTCACGTCCCTCGATCCGCCCCGCGAACAATCCCGCGATCAGTCCCACGATCTAGTACCGAACGGACGGCACCTCCGCGTTCAGCACACGTACAGCTCGACGATGATCTCGGCCTTCTTGATCCAGCAAGAGAGACGGAGAGGTAGAAGAGTTCTCCGGCAGCGTGACGGCGCTCCGGAGGTTGGTGATGACCTTGTATCAGCAGGGCTCCGCCCGAGCTCCGCACAAACGCGATCTAGAGGAAAAACCGTGGAGGTATGTGGTCGGGCTGCCGTGGAAAACTCATCTCAAATCAGCCCTAAAACCTCCGTATATATAGGTGGGAGAGGGGGGCCTTGCCTTGGGGCTCAAGGAGCCCCAAGGGGGTCGGCCGAGCCAAGGGGGAAGGTCTCCCCCCCCCCCCCAAACCGAGTTGGACTTGGTTTGGTGGGTGGGAGTCCTTCCTTCCCTTCCCACCTCCTTCTTTTTTTTCTTTCTCTTTGATTTTTCTTCCAATGCGCATAGGGCCCTTTTGGGCTGTCCCACCAGCCCACTAAGGGCTGGTGCGCCACCTTCAAGGCCTATGGGCTTCCCCGGGGTGGGTTGCCCCCTCCCGGTGAACTCCCGGATCCCATTCGTCATTCCCGGTACATTCCCGGTAACTCCGAAAAACCTTCCGGTAATCAAATGAGGTCATCCTATATATCAATCTTCGTTTCCGGACCATTCCGGAAACCCTCGTGATGTCCGTGATCTCATCCAGGACTCCGAACAACATTCGGTAACCAACCATATAACTCAAATACGCATAAAACAACGTCGAACCTTAAGTGTGCACACCCTGCGGGTTCGAGAACTATGTAGACATGACCCGAGAGACTCCTCGGTCAATATCCAATAGTGGGACCTGGATGCCCATATTGGATCCTACATATTCTACGAAGAACTTATCGTTTGAACCTCAGTGTTAAGGATTCATATAATCCCGTATGTCATTCCCTTTGTCCTTCGGTATGTTACTTGCCCGAGATTTGATCGTCAGTATCCGCATACCTATTTCAATCTCGTTTACCGGCAAGTCTCTTTACTCGTTCCGTAATACAAGATCCCGCAACTTACACTAAGTCACATTGCTTGCAAGGCTTGTGTGTGATGTTGTATTACCGAGTGGGCCCCGAGATACCTCTCCGTCACACGGAGTGACAAATCCCAGTCTTGATCCATACTAACTCAACTAACACCTTCGGAGATACCTGTAGAGCATCTTTATAGTCACCCAGTTACGTTGCGACGTTTGATACACACAAAGTATTCCTCCGGTGTCAGTGAGTTATATGATCTCATGGTCATAGGAACAAATACTTGACACGCAGAAAACAGTAGCAACAAAATGACACGATCAACATGCTACGTCTATTAGTTTGGGTCTAGTCCATCACGTGATTCTCCTAATGACGTGATCCAGTTATCAAGCAACAACACCTTGTTCATAATCAGAAGACACTGACTATCTTTGATCAACTGGCTAGCCAATTAGAGGCTTGCTAGGGACAGTGTTTTGTCTATGTATCCACACATGTAAATGAGTCTTCATTCAATACAATTATAGCATGGATAATAAACGATTATCTTGATACAGGAATTATAATAATAACTATATTTATTATTGCCTCTAGGGCATAATTCCAATAGTTTCTGCAGCAGTTGTGCAACATTATAGGTACACCCTGAGGTTTAGTTATACACACATATGCTAGCGAGGGTTTAGAGAGTGCAGTAGAAATTGTATTCCCTGGAGTGCAACATAGGGTATGTATGTGACACCTAGCACGAAATTTTAAAAATAAATTCAAAGGCAAAGTTTATGATGAGAACCTATGGCCAGCATCATACACATGCAGCTTGAGGAAGCATGAGCACCATTTGAGAGTGTTATATGCCCACGGTCCTTTGGTGAAGGAGTACATGGATGAACATCATGGAAAGGTGTGGTCAAGAAACAAATTCAATGAAATGTGCAAAGTAGACTATGTGAACAATAACCTCGTTGAGTGTTTCAATGCAAAGTTCAAGTCAGTGTCAGGGCTTTTGTTGTGGCAAGCATTTGATAAGATCAGGCAGATGATCATGATAAAGATGGCTCTTCATAAAAGAATTGCATAAACACAATGTGTTGGCCATCTAATGCTCCCATCTCTCATTAAGGCATTGCATGCCAAGGCAAGAGGACTAAGGATGAAATGCATTCGATCGTCGACATACGAGGCTGAGGTGACACACACTGACAGTAAAAATAGGGAATGGAGATATCGAGTGAACCTTGCAACTAAGGAATGCAGTTGTAGGCAATGGCAGATCCGCTGGAAGCCGTGCATACATTCCCTACATCTCATGACAATTATTGGAGGTGAAGATGGTGAAGTTGATCAGTATTTCTCCGAATATTTCTCTGTTGCCAAATTTAGGGCTACTTATGCAGAAAATGTGCCTGCACTCTTGGGAAAAGACCAATGGAACATAGTAGACCCAGGGTTCAAACTATATTCTCCTGTACTAACTAGACCACCAGGAAGACCAAGGAAAAACAGGATAAGAGTTGGTGAAGAGGGTCATGTAAAAAAAGGCGTAAGTGCAAAAGATGTGGTATTCTAGGACATATTGCTAGGCTTTGTACCAATCGAGTTGATGCATCATTTGGAGAAGAGGAACAATGGGCAGCAACAAATGGAGAGGAGAATGCAGCAAGTTTAGAGGAGAATGCAGCAGCAGAGGAGAATGCAGCAAGTTTAGAGGAGAATGAAGCAACTGAAGTAGCAGCTCGGTATGTGTGCAACCTTTCCCTTTTTTGCATTTATTCTCTTTTTTATCGATGGCTAAGCTTATTTCTGTTTGACCCAGCTCTAGGATAATTAGAGGCATGGGACAGAAAAGACCTAGAGAGGAAGAAACTTTGGTTGAACCATCATCTGATGCAGAATTTGAAACCATGGCTTATGAAGGTTTTGAAGCTATAAGAGAGGAGGAGGTTATTTTGTGTGAAGTTCCTTTAAGGATTAGTGAACCCACAAATGACTGTCAAATGGTCATCACTTTCTCCGTTAGTAAAAGCTCAACAAAACTGCCACCACCAGAAGTGAATATCATAAGCAACAAGACAAAGCTTTCAAAAGCACAATATATCCCACCTAGGGAAACCAGGAGCAAGACGGTTAACCCATCCCGGAACACAAGGAGCAAGGAAAAGATTTGAATTTGAACTTGAATGTGAGTCATAAACTTTGAACTTTAAGGATTTGTAATAAGAATTATGTCATCAATTTGAACTATTGTGAAAACTTGTAAGGTGTAATAATTCTATTTGTAATTTGATGTGAAATTTGAGGTAGAATACAAAACTAAAGCAAAATTTGAATTTTAGCCAAACTTTGAATTTGAACCAATACTTGAAGTCCATTTCCCTGGGTGTGAGTTGCAAAATTTGTTGAACTATTATAAGCATTAGGTGATCAATCCCATCTCTTTTGCGTGGTAAAACTTGTAGTCATGAGAAATGTGCTCCAAATGAGCTCCCAAGCTAGAGTAAACAACCCCATTTGTAATCAAGTTTTTTTGGACCTACTCTAAATGAGCCAAATATTTTTTATTAACACCTATTCAATCTATATACAATAGATTCGAAGTATCACTATTTATTGAATTAATATTCATATTTTTACATTTTTATTGAAAAAATATATATTAATAGAAAACCATTAAAAACACGTTTAAAATATGAAAATGGAAAACTAAGTTCACATCCTTCTTATTCACTTTGAAATCAAGCTTTGGTGTTTTTTATTTATTTTTTTAATTTTCAAAAGCCCAAGGGAACCCTACCTCCTCTTCTTGGAATCTATGAAATGTTGACGTGATAGCTCATATGTGTGGAGGTTTTTTCATGAAAATGTCCATAGACAAATTTTATGATTGTTGGTTAGTAACATGTCACACAAGACAACATTGTGCGCGGGTTTTATATTTTTTGATTTTTTTAAATTAATGGTGCTCATTTGACCTCGATCGTACTAGCTAGTTTTTTTTCTAAATGTCCGTATACCAAGTTTAGTATAATTCCTCGTGAGTGTGTCTTATAAAACGACGAATGGCGAATGTTTCATATTTTTTTTATTTTTTTAAATCAGTTATGCTCAGTCAAAGCCTTGGAGACCCCGTTGACCACCTCAAAACCCTTATAAACCCCACAGGGTTTCGCCTAACCCTAGCTCCGAGCGTCAATCGTCCGCTCATACCCTAGCGCCAAGCGACAGCCCTCAGATCACATGGACAGGCTGCATGCAGGCTTCGCACTGTTGGATCACATGGATGGCTCCGCATCGTTTGATGGTGAGGAAATCCACGAGAGGCGATCCGCGAGAGTTGTTGGTTGTGCTTGCCCACCCTTGCCTCCCCTTTCTTCTGATGCTTATTCTGCGGCAGCGAGAGGAGCCACTCCTCTACTTCTTCTTTCCGGCGACGAGAGGAGCGACTCCTCTGCTTCTTCTTCTCCGGCAACTTCAGCCTCCCGCCCCTCGTGGACCCAGTATGGTCCACTTCCCATGGAGCGATGTCCTATCTGCCCACGCAACGCGCCACTGATACGGTTGACTTCGAAGGAGGTCAAGAATGGCAACTATGGGCACGAATTCGTGAAATGCGAGAGCAAGCCACAGGGGCAGGTTAGATCTCATGAGTTTTCCCTCATTTCTTTTTCTATTTTATTTTAATTCTTTTTCCTTGGATCTGGGATTTAGGGTTCAGGTTTTCGTTTCAGATCATGAAGAAATGCACACATTTTGAATGGCTGGATGACTACGTTAAGCGGATTCAATTCAATGGGGCCCCAACCCGGGAGCTCAATCTGTCGTCAGCACCAATGAATTTGGTCTTTGAAAGTGCTGCTCTAACAGATGGGGATGCAGATTTGAAGGGGAATTAAAGAAGATGAACAAGAACTTGAAGGAGATGATTGAATTGAACAAGCACGTGAATCTGATAGCTTTAGAATTTTATCCCTTTTATTTTTGTATAGTTGCTATAGGATATTCTTACTTGTTGGTCATCACTCGTTAGAGATGTTATTATTGTGGTGTCATGTGCTCTCGGATTAGGTTAAATTTGTGGATCATGTGCTCTAGGATTTGCTTGAATTTGTGGAGCATGTGCTCTAGGATTTTCTTAAATTTGTGGATCATGTGCTCTATGTTCTGTGTTGCTTAATTTGTGGATCATGTCAGTTTCCTTAGTTTTGTACACTTTCAGTTTCTTCAGTTTCGTCAGACAACACCGACCGCAGAAGAAAACAAATGTAGTTCTAGGGCCCAAATTGAAACTAAGCTATGGTTGGGCCGTCGCATTGCGTTGAGTGTTGAAGGCCCACAAAGATTAAAAAGGCCTAGAAAATAGTGCACGCGCTGGCTCTGTTTTTTTTTTGCTTGATTATTGCCATGGTAAAACCATTTATTGCCATGCCGAACAAAAATAGTGCATGATGATAAATCGATTTATTGTTGGACTTGCCCATGTCAAATTTATTTGTGCATATCGTGGCAATTTCCTTTTGTATATAGCCTACGGCACAACACTTTGATTTTTTGACATGCGGGTATTATAAACATGTTTTTGTTGCAAGAAAAATATTGCATACATGATTTTTTGTTTTTTCTCTTATTAAGAGCATGTCAGATTTAGTTATGTAAATCATGATATCCATCTGAAACCACATATAAAATAAACTCAAGTGGCACCATTAGCCATCATATCCATCTAGAGAGCACGTATAGGGCTCGACTACGACACCATATCCATCTAGAGAGCATGTCTAGGGCTCAGCTATGGCACCATATCCATCTATTGATATCTCATGTAGCAAGCATACATCCATAACATAGAAAGTAGCAACCATAGCATAGTTCTTACATAAACATAGGGTGCCCTAAAACATTTTTTTGCGGGTGAAATAATGTATTACTCGTCACGAAAGGTTTAAGCAATCAATGACAGCTAGCTCTGTCGCTACCAAAGGCCCCGACCCTATCCAAGTTATGGTTCTTTCTTCTAAACGAGCAAACATACCTAAGCTATCACTAACTTTATTTTGGCTACGATTGATATGAGTAATACAAGATTCACAAAGAGACATAAAGTATCTAATCTCGTTAATAAGCGATGAGTAGATATATCTATCCACCTCTTTTGCCTGGATCAACTTCACTGCAACAAGGGAGTCCATCTGGATCATAATTGGAAGAGATAACAACAAACCCTCCATACACGCACATAGTTCAGCTTCGAGGATAGCCAACGACATAACATAAATATATAACATGTTGTACATAAAAGAGTTCACGGTACAACCAACGACATAACATAAAAATATATAAAAATCCCTAATGGGCAAGACAAGCTTCACGAGACAGCCGGGCCTTCACCACCATCTTCACTGCGCCTTCTCTTCAACGCTCCCCCTCCATGCCGTCCTCGCCGAGGTAGTAGGGCAGGTTGTGTTGGAATTATGCCCTAGAGGCAATGATAAATAAGTTATTATTATAATTCCTGTATCAAGATAATCGTTTATTATCCATGCTATAATTGTATTGAATGAAGACTTAGATACATGTGTGGATATATAGACAAAACACTATCCCTAGCAAGCCTCTAGTTGGCTAGCCAGTTGATCAAGGATAGTCAGGGTCTTCTGACTATGTACAAGGTGTTGTTGCTTGATAATTGGATCACATCATTGGGAAAATCATATGATGGACTAGACCCAAACTAATAGACGTAGCATGTTGATTGTGTTATTTTGTTGCTACTGTTTTCTGCGTGTCAAGTATTTGTTCCTATGACCATGAGATCATATAACTCACTGACACCGGAGGAATGCTTTGTGTGTATCAAACGTCGCAGCGTAACTGGGTGACTATAAAGATGCTCTACAGGTATCTCCGAAGGTGTTCGTTGAGTTAGTATGGATCGAGACTGGGATTTGTCACTCCGTGTGACGGAGAGGTATCTCGGGGCCCACTCGGTAATACAACATCACACACAAGCCTTGCAAGCAATGTGACTTAGTGTAAGTTGCGGGATCTTGTATTACGGAACGAGTAAAGAGACTTGCCAGTAAACGAGATTAAATAGGTATGCGGATACTGACGATCAAATCTCGGGCAAGTAACATACCGAAGGACAAAGGGAATGACATACAGGATTATATGAATCCTTGACACTAAGGTTCAAACGATAAGATCTTCGTAGAATATGTAGGATCCAATATGGGCATCTAGGTCCCGCTATTGTATATTGACCGAGGAGTCCCTCGGGTCATGTCTACATAGTTCTCGAACCCGCAGGGTCTACACACTTAAGGTTCGACGTTGTTTTATGCGTGTTTGAGTTATATGGTTGGTTACCGAATGTTGTTCGGAGTCCCGGATGAGATCACGGACGTCACGAGGGTTTCCGGAATGGTCTGGAGACGAAGATTGATATATTGGATGACCTCATTTGATTACCGGAAGGTTTTCGGAATTACCGGGAATATACTGGGAATGACGAATGGGTTCCGGATGTTCATCGGGGGGGCAGCCCACACCGGGGAAGCCCATAGGCCTTAGGGGTGCCTGATACGTCTCCGTCGTATCTACTTTTCCAAACTCTTTTTCCCTTGTTTTGGACTCTAATTTGCATGATTTGAATGGAACTAACCTGGACTGACGTTGTTTTCAGCAGAATTGCCTTGGTGTTGTTTTGTGCAGAAATGGAAGTTCTTAGAACGTCGTGAAAATTTACGGAGAATATTTCAGGAAAATATGAAAAATACCTGCGCAAAGATCCACCGAAGGGGATGGGCCAGTGGGCCACAAGCCCTGTAGCCGCCACGCCCCCTGGTGGCGGCTAGAAAGCTTGTGGGGCCCACGTGGCTCTGCCGCCCCCCAATCTCAGCTCTATAAATTCACTTTCGTCCCAGAAAAAGTAAAAAAGAGAAGATTTCGTCGTGTTTGCGATACGGAGGCGGCGCCACATCCTGTTCTTCATCTGGAGGGCAGATCTGGAGTCCGTTTTGGGCTCCGGAGAGGGAAATCGTCGCCATCGTCATCATCAACCTTCTTCCCTCTCCAATTCCACGAAGCTCTTCATCGTTCGTGGGTAATCTATTCATAGGCTCGTTGGGCAGTGATGAGTAGGATGAGATCTATCATGTAATCGAGTTAGTTGTGACGGGGATTGATCCCTAGTATCCACTATGTTCTGAGATTGATGTTGCTACTACTTTGCCATGCTTAATGCTTGTCACTAGGGCCCGAGTGCCATGATTTCAGATCTGAAATTATTATATTGTCACCAATATATGTGTGTTTTACATCCGATCTTGCAAGTTGTCGTTACCTACTATGTGTTATGATCCGGCAACCCCGGAGTGACAATAACCGGAACCACTCCCGGTGATGACCATAGTTTGAGGAGTTCATGTGTTCACCAAGTCCTAATGCGTTGGTCCGGTTCTTTATTAAAAGGATAACCTTAATATCGCGTAGTTTCCTTTTGGACCCCGCTGCCACGGGAGGGATGGACAATAGATGTCATGCAAGTTCTTTTCCCTAAGCACGTATGACGACACACGAAATGCATGCCTACATCACATTGACGAGCGGGAGCTATCCACATATCTCTCCGTGTTATAACTGTTGCATGATGAATATCATCCAAACAAATCACCGACCCATTGCCTACGAGTTTGTCCCACTGCTGTTGTTACTTGTTTTGCTCTGCTGCTGTTACTACTGTTACTGCTGCTGTTACTTGTTTTGCTCTCCTGTTGTTACTACTGTTGCTACTTGTTACTGCTGCTACTTTGCTATCGATACTTTGCTTGAAGATATTAATCTTTCAGGTGTGGTTCAATCTGACACCTTCAGCTGGTAATACTTGAGAGTATCCTCTCACTTCCTATTGCGAATCAACAAATTTGGGTTGAATACTCTACCCTCGAAAACTGCCTCGATCCCACGCGCTGGTGGGTTATTGCAAGACAATTTCTAATTGTTGAGCAATCGAGAAGAGCATTCGTCTAGCTATTGCCACAGAGTGCTAATCAGTGTCGCACCAACCCTTAGTGGGCTGGTGGGCAAGCCCAAAGAGGCCCCTGCGCAGGACATAAGAAAATCAAAGAGAAAAGAAAAAAAGGGGAAGTGGGAAGGAAGGGAAGGACTCCACCTTCCAATCCTAGTTGGACTAGGATTGGAGGAGGACTCCTCCTCCCCCCCTTCGGCCGAACCCCTTGAGCCCCAAGGCAAGGCCCCTCCCCTCCCACCTATATATACGGAGGTTTTAGGGCTGATTTGAGACAACTTTTCCACGGCAGCCCGACCACATACCTCCATGGTTTTTCCTCTAGATCGCGTTTCTGCGGAGCTCGGGCGAAGCCCTGCTGAGATTAGATCACCACCAACCTCCGGAGCGCCGTCACGCTGCTGGAGAACTCATCTATCTCTCCGTCTCTCTTGCTGGATCAAGAAGGCCGAGATCATCGTCGAGCTGTACGTGTGCTAAACGCGGAGGTGCCGTTCGTTCGGCACTAGATCGGAGCGGATCGTGGGACGAATCGCGGAACGGTTCGTGGGACGGTTCGCGGGGCGGATCGAGGGACGTGAGGACGTTCCACTACATCAACAGCGTTTATTAACGCTTCCTGCTGTGCGATCTACAAGGGTACGTAGATCTGAAATCCCCCTCGTAGATGGACATCACCATGATAGGTCTTCGTGCGTGTAGGAAAAATTTTGTTTCCCATGCGACGTTCCCCAACAGGTTGTGCATACCGTTGCGGGTGGGGAAGATGCTAACGAAGTCCGTGAAGATGTTGTAGGTGGTGAATGATATGAACTCGCACCCACACCAAACACCTTGCCGAGGAGGTAGTACGCGTCGAATCTGTTGGTGAAGTTGGCGATGAGCCCTATCGCCGGAGTGGTGGTGTTTGGAGGCACTTCCTCCAGTCGGAACATCACCGGCGAGCCCGTCGGGAGGTGGGTGAAGCCCGCACAAAGGAACCACTAGGCAAACTCCTTTCCACCCCTCCAGGGTGAGAATGCTCACACGCGGAGCATCGTCTCCACGACGACACCGGCGGGATACCACCTCTCCGGCACGGTCGGTGGGAGCTGGAAGGTGGGGCCGTTGTACTACATCCTCGCCTTGCTTTGAGAGTGCTCTCGGTTTGGGTGAAGAAGAGAAGGGGGTGTAAATGGATGTGTGGAGAATAGGTGGATCTGTGGATGGTTTAAATAGAGAAAGGGGAAGGGAAGGGGAGTGGAACCGGATGCGCTTTGGATTTGCTACGTTCAAACGAGCAGCGTCGATCGATATGCCACTTTAATTGCCACGTTGAATAGATGCAAGTGGGTCGAGGAGACAAGCGTGCGAGATGAGATGAACCACGAGCAGCGACCGTCCCTGCGTCAGTGGCGGCTCGCGTGCAGAAAGAGGCCAGTCAGCATCCGTGGCGGCTCGCATGCAGAAAGAGGGGAGGTCAGCGCATCGTGACGGTGGGCATCAGCGCATGCAGGCAGACTAGCTATGTGCATGCATAACAGGCTCATGTCGTTGTGGCGCACGCAGGGCCCAACAATCTAACCACGGCCCAACGTTCGAACAGCGGCACCGTCCGACGCGGCCCCAATTGTTAGGTCCAACGGGCAACACAGTACAACGCAATTCCACTCGTCGGAGTTAACGGTCAAAGCAATGATGTGAAAAATCTCATAAAATAAATACACCAGGTGAAAACAAAAGAGAGGCCGTGGGGATTTGATCCCTGGACCTCTCGGATGTTGGCTCACTAGGACGACCAACTGAGATGAATAGGTGGTCATGATGCAAAAGGGTGCAGAGTATAATCTATCTACTTAGGCCTTGTTTGGTACTAGTGTATTTTAGGGAATTATCCCGGTCAAATCCCTCAATCCCCACACATCTCATAACATCATTTGGTTCTAGTGTATTTGACATGTTTCATCCCCATATTTTCCCTCAAATCCCCAAATTATAGTGTATTTTTTCAATACCCAATACACTACCCCTACCTAGTGCATTGGGGATTTGAAGGGATTGGGTGAAGGTTGGGGTTTCGCCCAATCCCTTAGGGGATTATCCCCACCAATCTCCTCAAAAACACTAGTATCAAACAAGGCCTTACGGCTCAAAATAAAGCCCAAACGGGTGTGTCTAGGATTCGAACCCAGACCCCCTAGTTGCTAGCGTTGTGGGTTGACCAGCTCGGCTATGGCATGATTTGTGATAAAAAAAATGCAGAGTTAGCTAGAATTAGCATACCCTGTCGCTAGCTGAACAAATCTGAAATCGAAGAAATCAGACGGCTCGTTCTGTTGCTGTGACTGGGGTTGCTCGTGCGGCGGCTTGACTTGGCTCTCGTCGTGGCCTGGCAGAGGAGGCACCAGGAGACTCCAACGGCGGTGCGAGGTGGAACTTGGCGTCACCGGATCTGTCCACGCGGGGGATGGGGAGCTCGATCTGGTGATCAGGAACCACGACCATGGCGGACGGGGGTTGCAGGGCTGGTCACAGGCGAGGAACGGCACGGGAGCGGCGGGAACGTGTAAGAGGCGGCGCGTGCTTGCCGAATCTGGGCGCGGACGAGGCTCCGGCAGCTGTGTCCACTTGAAGCTTGGGCTGCCATCCATGGGTGTTCCCTATGGGAGAGGCACGGGAACATAAGCAAGAGAGGGAGATCCAGAGAAGAGGACGCAGGGAAGGAGAAAGATGGCCGAGGCACGATGACCTCGACCTGCCGGTCGTCACGAACATGAGGTCCTGCCGGGTTGGGTGGCTGCAGGGGCGATGGGTGCAGCAGAAAGGAGAGGGGCACGAGGACCTAGCCTGGTGGCTTGAGAGCAAGAACAATAGTATAGCCAGATGCTGGTTATAAGCTATTGTCATGTCATCTATAGCCCATCTTATAGTCAATATGTACAATAGTTCATTGCAAAAGTGTACTACTTTTTTATTATATGGTCCACCTTTCATACTCACAAAAGGCCTAGGAGCACGTGCTAGAGCTGGCTCTTAACTAAGAGTCCGCTTACCTTCTCTCTCCTCTTCTCTTTCCTCTAATTAAACAAAAATATATTAGTTTATTCCTTATAGCCAGCTGACTTAGCTCTATTGTACTTGCTCTGAGGCGCACATGCAAGGAGTTGCGCGAGGCGGCAATGCTTCGGGAAATTGCAACGGCGGAGGAATACATCCTGCACACACTAACAAAGGGAAAGAGAGATTTTGAGAGACGGTAAAGCAACAAAGAAAGAAGAGGGAAGGTGAGAGCAACGGAGATGGCCTCGGTTTGGTCGCCGGTGGCGGGAGGTGCTCGGGGCCACGAGCGAGCTTTACTGGGCGGCGCGCAAGACGAGGAAGGTGGTCGGAGGCCAAGAGAATTTTGGATCGGAGCGCACGCTTCTGGTTGGTGGTGAACTGGGGATGGATCCGGACAGGGGAGGAGTACGACGGCGGCGGCTGAGGGAATGGATGGATGGGGTAGCTAGGACTAGGATTTCGTGTGCTTAAATTGCTAGGGGAAAAGGTTTAGGCTCATTGCAATTCCCCGATTTTAATCGGACTATCGGGAAAATAGTTTAGGAGAGTCGAATTGACAAACTGATGATGGTTTGGGGTATTACGGGGTTGATCCAGACCCAACGGTCACGTCTGCCCGGTTCGGGTCCGGGGGAAGTTTCCGGACTAGGTTGCAGGCAGGTCGGTGCAGTGTGCATAGGGGCTAAGCGGGGATGAGAGTAAAAATGGGCAGCCCCGCAACAGGTTTTTATATAAAATGAAAATGTCCAACGATTGACTGACTATAGTGCCGCTATAGGTTTAACGGTTCGGGTATTAAACGGACTCCAACCGACGAAATTTGGCATGCGGCCTACCTACATTAAAATAAGACCGCACGCCAAGTTTCAACCCAATCCGAGAAAGTTTTATACACACTTTTAAAAACAAGATTTTAACGATGTCGCGGGCGCGGGCGTGTGTGGTTGGTCTCAAAATGGTCAACGACAAAAATGGAGAGAACTGGCAATTACGAACGGATGCAATTTTGAAAACAGACGGCCACGGAGTGCCGATGAAATGCAGATAATGCGAATGATGCAATGATGAATGCGACAAACAAATGAATCACACGAGGATAATGGAATAAAAGGAAAATCTTCTGGAGCGTCGGTCTCGGGTTGTTACAACTCTCCTACACTAACAAGAGATCTCGCCATGAGATCTAAGAATGAAAGGATGGATAGCAAGAGGAAAGCAAGAGGTAAAACTTAGTTGCTTCTTTGACAAACGACTGAAACTAAAAAAAACTTAAAGGTTGCAAGGGGATGAAGAATGACATGAGAAACAAGAAAATAATTCACAGAAAATTTCGGCAACACTTCGGTAGGAAATTGAGGCAAAATTTGATAAGATGGATAGATCTTGACAAGATTCACAACAAACCAACTAAATTGATATGCAAAGAAACAACATGAAAGAAGACAGAACACTCCGGTCAAATGAATAAGAAAGGAAAGAACACGATCTTGACAACACTAGATAATGGATAAAGGAGTGCAACATCACAACAACTCCGGAACAAGAGAATAGAAACCAGATCATTGAGAAAAGAGAATGGAGAAGAAAATGATAACTACTACCACAATTAAATTTGAGAAGCAGCTTACAAGAAGGATTGAACGGAGTTGTTGGAAAATCAGCAACTAAAAGAAGAAGCTTGAAGTAGACTTATGAAAACCAACTCAAATAATGAGGTGACAAGCAACCACTAACGGAAACAATTGATTGCTTTAGGAGCATCAAGAGAGGCGAACTTCTTTCATCTTTAGGATACATTGAGAACTTGGATTAACAATAATCACCATAATAGCAACAATCCTTAGATAAAGCTTTAGGTGAAATCTAACCCAAGATAGATCAATGGAAGAAAAGATGGGTTGAAAAATATCTGATGATCAAAGAATTGGTGGGTTCAAATATCTCATTCTTGAAACAAATTCTCTTCGAGACTCCTCCACTAACAAGAATGCTATAATACCACCTCAAAGGATAATGGAGGAAGAATTGCACTTAAAAAAGCAAGACAGACCACTTGAGGTTTCCAACAAGAATCTTGAAGAACACCTTGAGAAAGATTGAAATCTTGATGGACCACCATGAAGAACCTTTGAAAGAACTCCGGAATGAAAGGATGACAGAAAGAGTTGAAGTTTGAAAAATAAGATTAAGACCTTACAAAGATTTAGATGAAGCTTCACGAAGAGATGCTTGAGAAAACTTGGAATTCCGGAGAAAGAAGATGAACAACATAGAATAGAAAATTGACAACATGAGCCACTCTGGAAGAAGGGTTAAAATCACCTTGAAGAACCAAGAATAAGAATAATGTTATGCTTATCTTTCATCAAGTTAAATTGAGGACAAGCAACGGATTTAGCATCTCACTTATTCTTCTTGAAAAAATAATTAAAGAGAGACTTAGATAAGGCACCACTTTGAAGAATTCTTGAACGAACCACTCGTAAGAATTCACAAATGACTGAGGATAATACAAATGAACTCGGCTCAATGAAGACAAAGAGAGCATGATTCGATTAGAGAATGCTTGAACAAGGCACCGATAAATGGGAATACCATGAATGAATGAAGATGCATGAGAATGAAGAGACCACGATCGACCTGAGAGAAAAACTTGAACAAGGCACCAGAATAATTGAGATACGAATGAAGGAGCAACAATTGTGAAGAATTTGAGAATGAAAGCTGAAAGATGAGAACGAAGAAATCTTCTGAAATGATGGCCTTGAGAGGATCGGGAATGAAAAATAAATCTAAAATGCACCGGTTAGATATGGAAGGAATTTCTCATGACCGAGAACAATTCAAGATGATAACACAAAGCTGAAATGAAGAATTTGCAAGAGAATGGACCAAGATTTAAGAGAAACACTTCTCACGTCTTCCAAGCTGAGAATGAAGACGAGGACATCACCAAAATTACCGAGACACTCCGGAATAATGAATAAGTAAAAGTTGAGCCAATGAAGGAAATTAATTCGAATAGATCTTGGAGAAGGAATATGAGTGATGGAATACATACTTATGTCATACTTGAGAATCATAAGAGATCTCCAGGAAAGATTACAAGAGCGAGTTAAGATCCTCGGAAAGAACCTGTAGGTTACGGGCCCACTCAAAAGAGACCACCACTGAAACAATTGCTTAGGAAGAGAGATCTTGCACCGGTATAAAGAAAACTTGTTGAGGCTGGGAACCTTGAATTAATTGAAAGGATTGAAAACAAGAAACTCTGAGATATCTTGAACACTCCGGATAGAATGGAGAGAGATGAAAAATAAGAAAGACTTGAATACGAATTTCCACACAGGAATGATTGAACGAATGAAAAGGATATGATGAACATTGAAAGCTTGAATTGAAACCACCAGGGAAGAAAACAAGAATGCACAATGAAGAACTCGAAACCTCTGAGAATCTTGACCATGAACCACCAGATACAACACGAAAGAAAAGATAGCGGAATCATAACCGAAAACAAAGTCACTTGGATGATAACTGAATCACTGAAGAAAAGGGCGGGAGGGCGGGAAAACATAAAGACAACTTGGGACAGATGACATGAACTCCAGAAAGAATTGAGAGATTGATCTTGCAATTATTAGGGAAGATATAATTAACTTAAAGAGAAGCACACCGGATGGAAAAGAATTGACATGATGACTCCGGTTAACAAGAATTGATAAGACAATTTTATTGAGAAAAAGAATTAGCACTCCCGTACAAATATGAGAACACCTCTTGGAAAGATATGAATTCACCACTTGACATCGAAGCAACATGAATAACCATACTCCAACAAAACAACGGATGCGACTTACAAATTAGCGAGAACAAACATATGACAAAGATTCCGCTCGATATTTTCGTGGATAGGATCGCACGGGCTCGATCATGCATTGGATTGTCATATTGAAATGATGCTTGAATATGCTCCCTAGGCGTAGCAACTACAGGGCTTGTCAAAGCATACTAATGACTTATATCGAGACTGTCCTCTGCAAAAACGACCGTGAACAAACGAATCCACTAGATGTCAAACCCCAACCTCACATCATGCGTCTGTTGGAAGATTATCCTATAGGTAACTACTTGAATTCCGACCTAAGAAGTCTCGAAATTTTCTGGTCATGCAATCGGGTCCATGGATACAAGGAGTAAAATCCATCACTCAACTCCTAGCAAAAACACTACCCGTCCAGTGTATCACATCCGTCAACACACAACCAGAGATCTCGAAAACTCATCTATCTCAGATCCTCGTAATCACAACAATGCCAAGTATGGCAGTACATCCGGATGCTCTCCACCAGTACTGGGGATGCCGGACTCCTCTCGCCACTAATAGTATTGAAGCAATTTTGAACATCCTCCGTCGTGAGATACTAAGAAATCTGAATGATAACGATGTGCTCAAGAATCCCCTGGAACTCAACTCCCAGAAGAAATCACGTCAGACACGAGGCACCAAGACAGAACTCCGTCACATCGACATCATATAGATTCCAAAAATATCCGCATGATCCTAATTTTTTTTTGAGTGAGAAGAGGAGTAAATTAAAATTCTTATGTCAAGATTACTCACCAGAGCATAGAAGAGGAGAAAAAGGAATCCTGCTATCCGATATATAACTAGACTCAAAACAGTTTTTTCACTAGACTCGACTTGGCCAAGTTCGACCAATCAAGGGGGCTCCTAGGTCGGTACTGCTCTGATACGAACTTGTAACACCCAAGATGTGATCCTATAGTTATTTTGGCGCGAGGGCCTCGAGAGGATAGAAACGCATCTCATCGTTTCGCAAGAATGGATAGTCTTACAAGTACATGTACTGAGAAGATGAGTATAAGGAGTTGGCTTACACTTGCCACAAGCTACATCAAGATCACATCAATACAACCACATAATCACTCATCATGAAGAAGAGCAGGGTCCGGCTACGGACAAAAACAAACGATAAAATAACGACGTCCATCCTTGCTATCCCAGGCTGCCAGCCTGGAACCCATCCTAGTTCGATGATGAAGAAGAAGAAACTCCAAATAGAACAAGCATCGCGCTCACGTCAAAGTAACTCTTTACATGTACTGGCAACTGTTGTTGTAGTAATCTGTGAGACACAAGGACTCAACAATCCCATTTCCAAAGGTATCAAGACTAGCAAAGCTTAATGGGTGAGATATGGTTAAGTGATGAGGCTGCAACAAGTGAGTAAGCATTTATTTGAGGTGGCTAACTTACGAGTACAAGAATAAAAGAGGGGGGTTAATCTACGCATAGCGTACATGAACTACTGACGGTCAAATGAATGATCATGAACGCCTACTTACGTCAGACATAACCCCACCATGTCCTCGATTAGAGAAGGAGCTCACGAAAGAGACAGTCACGGTTATGCAGTCAGTTGGCAAGTTTTAACTAAGTTTACTTCAAGTTATATAGAACTGGATGTTAAACAAAGTTTCCAAGCTTGCCACATAACAGCGAGCACGCCTTTTCAAAATATTTAACCCTGCAGGGGTGCTCCAACTAGTCCATTACAAACTACCACATGTTGCACCGGAATGACCTCGATCAGGGAAAACCCGTGATCCCCTTGGGTTCCTATTGGAAAACCTCAACCTCGAGATAGCCCAAAGTATCATCGGAATCCCACGCTCGAGAAAGGTAAAACAAGTCCAGCTAGGTCGCCCGACATGTCGACGATCCCGATAGGAGCCGTGTATCTCATTCTCAAGACACGACGGATAAGCGAAGCGTACGGTGGCCTCATAGACATCTCCTGAGTTGCCCCGGGTTGGCCCCGCACGGTGCTCTATTTTGGACCGGCACAAGTAACACTGGCCCCATGTATTATGCTGAATTACTCCTCGGGTTCATGACGCCCTATGTTTTTCATTATTATTATGTTGGGAAAATATAGTACCAATGTTGGGCCTTGCCAGACGAGTTTTATCCCAAAACAAAAATCTAGGGTGTCCCCATAACAACCCCAAGCATGTTAGGAACGCTCATTTATGGAACATAACATCGGTAGCGAAAACTAAGGCGGCAAAGGTGAAACAAAATACCAATCTAGAAGGCCAAGCCTTCCACCTTTTACCAAGTATATAGGTGCATTAAATTAATTAGCAAAAATATGGTGATATAACATGTTGGCACATGGAAGCAACTGCACCTACAACTAGAAACGCTAACAAAAGGCTGAGCAAGCGGTAACATAGCCAAATAGTGGTCTGCTGGGTTGTGGAAAGGTTAGAGGTTTTCATGGCAATGTTGGGAGGCTTATTTAACACGTGGTAGGTAGCGAGACATAGCGAAAGAAATGAGATAACTAGCATGTCAATGATAGTAATGGTATCTAGGGAAATGGTCATCTTACCTGAGATCCCGCTTGGGAGAAGAACAAATCCATGAAGTAGACGAACCGACATAGTCGAACGAATCCTCAAATTCTGACACGCTTGCGGAAAACTAAAGTGAAGAAGCAAACCTGAAACAATAATCAACACATAGTATTCACCACGGCACATGCACGATATGATGCATGTCCATTTCAATTATGCAAGGCATGGCATGGCAACTCACAACAATCAAACACTACACATTAAGTGAAGTTCAATATGCAACGAGTTGCATATTGACGAAACTCCACATTCAATTATTTAGTTCACTCTTGTTTAGGTACACAACAATTTTAAAATGTTGTTAACATGACAAGAGGTGAAGCACAAATAAACTACCTATTTAGGCATTTTAAATGAGGCCCGAAACATCATATAGCATTTCCGAAATGACCGCACACGTTAACTTCGAAATCTGTCCAGATCTGTCCTACTCATTTTATGTTTGTTAAACGACAAATTAAAGTGGTTCACGTAAAACTACACGTCATTCTAATCGGTTTACATATATGACTCATCTTCAACGAAGTTACGGTCTAAAAGATACGGACAACAGAAGGTCATTTATCATAGATGCAACATGCATGCAAAAGAATAAAATAAACACACCAGATGAAAACAGAAGAGAGGACACGAGGATTTGATCCTTGGACCTCCAAGGTGACCAACTAGGATGACTAGCTGGTCATGATGCAAAAGGGGTACAGAGTATAATCTATCTACTTACGGATCAAAATAAAGGCCAAAAGGGTGTGTCTGAGATTCGAACCGGTTTACATATATGGCTCATCTCCAACGAAGTTACGGTCTAAAAGATACGGACAACACAAGGTCATTTATCATAGATGCAACATGCATGCAAAAGAATAAAATAAACACACCAAGTGAAAACAGAAGAGAGGCACATAAAGAATAAAATAAACACACCAAGTGAAAACAGAAAGAGGCCACGAGGATTTGATCCTTGGACCTCCAAGGTGACCAACTAGGATGACTAGCTGGTCATGATGCAAAAGGGGTACAGAGTATAATCTATCTACTTACGGATCAAAATAAAGGCCAAAATGGTGTGTCTAGGATTCGAACCAAGACCCCCTGGTTGCTAGCATTGTGGGTTGACCAGCTCCGCTACGACATGAATTGTGATAAAGTTGCAGATAGAGCTAGAAGAAGCATACCCTATCGCTAGCTGAACAAATCTGGTGGCTCGACTTGGCTGCCGTCGTGGCCTGGCAGAGGAGGCACCAGGAGACTCCAAGGGCGGCACGAGGTGGAACTTGGCGCGGCGAGAGTCGCCGGATCCGGCCACGCGGGGGATGGGGAGCTCGATTTGGTGCTCGGGCACCAGGGGCATGGCGGACGGGGGTTGTAGGGCAGTTCACAAGACATTAACGGTGCGGGAGTGGCATGAACGGGTCCGAGGCGGCACGGGCTTTTCGGATCTGGGCGCAGACGAGGCTCCGACGGCTGCGTCCACTTGAATCTTCGGCTGCCATCCATGGGTGTTCCCTGTGGGAGAGGCACGAGAACATAAGCAAGAGAGGGAGATCGAGTGAAGAGGATGCAGGGAAGGAGAAGATGGCCGAGGCACGACGACCTTGACCTGCGAGTCGTCAGGAACGCGAGGTCATGTCGGGTCGGCTCGCTGCACACGCGATGGGTGTAGCAGAAAGGAGAGGGGCACGAGGACCTCGCCTGGTGGCTTGAGGCGCATAGGCAAGGAGCTACGCGAGGCGACGATGCTCTCGGAAACTGCAACGGCGGAGGAGCACATCCTCCACATACTAACATAGGGAAAGAGAGATTTTGAGAGACGGTAAAGCAACAAAGAAAGAAGAGGGAAGGTGACAGCAACGGAGATGGCCTCGGTTTGGTCGCCGGTGGCGCGAGGCGCTAGGGGCCACAAGCGAGCTTGACTGGGCGGCACATGTAACATCCTAAAATTTTGAAATGTTATAATAAATAGTTGGTTGATGGTTTGATTGATTGAGTGATTTAACTTGAGTGAAATTTGAAACTTTTTAAAACTTTTGAATGAGAGGGAATAAAATGACTTTCTCATTTTCTTTTGAATTTTAATTTTATCCAATACAAATCACTGAGAGAAGATAACATGACTTCTTCAAAATAAAGGACTTGAAAAAAAATGGTTTGTGAAAATAATTCCTTTTGCAATCTATTTCATATTTGGTCCTATTTAAAAGTTTAAATGAATTCAAATCCCCTTGCCCAAAAATTCAAAATCTTGAGAGGAGCAATATGACACTCCAAACCAGGGACCATTTGAAATTATATTTGAACTTATGAAACTCACAAGACTATTTTAAAATGTTTTTTAAATTATGTATCAAAACCAATTTTTGGAGTGGTTTTCAAATTTATTTTTTCTCCAAAAATAAAATACATGAAAAATAGTATAAAATAATTCCCTTCAATATAAAAATGGAGAGATTTTAATTTTAATCCATTTTAGTATTTTCAAAATGTTTTCTTTGCATTTTTCTTAAACCAGCAACACTGTTTGAATTTTCTGATTTTTTGAGATTTTTATTTGGCCTTTAAAATATGTTCATCTCATAGGAAATCTTTTTCTGCAAATTTTGTTATATAATTTGTCTATATAAAAGTATTACAGATTTTCTTTTATTTATGATTTCTTTCTTGTTTTATTTAAAAGGAAACAGATCGTCTTTTATTAGGAAACTGCATGGGCCCATTAGCAAGATCCGACCCGTATCTTCTTCTTCTTCCTCCCACGAGCTCCTCTTTCCTTCGTGTAGCGCGAGGAACCTTCCTCGCCGGAGCAACGAATCCTGAGCCGATCCCGTTGCTCTTTCCATCCCAGCCCCTCCCGAGCCCCTATAAATACTCCCCTCCTCCCCCTCTCTCAGTTCCGCCTCAGAAACCCACGACCCCATCGCCGAAACGCCGCTCGCCGCTCGCCGAAGTTCCACTGGAGTCGAAGATCAAAGCTTCTGCTGCCTCTCCCCCCCCCCCCCCCCGAGCCCCATCCGACATCACCCGACACGCCGGAGCCCCTCTGCCACCGCCTGAACCGCTCCGCTGCCTCGGTCGGCCACCGGAGCCACCTCCCTGTCGTCTTCTCCAACTCCGGCGACTATCTCCGGTGAGCTTGAGAAATCACATAACAATTTTTTTTCACAAAAAGAGCAAACTTAGAAAATTCATATCTATTAGTCTACAACTCCAAATCCAGTGATTATTTTTGCTATCGGTTCATAAAAATCCCATCTATCCCGTGGACCCAACAAAAAAATGTTTTTTAATTTTTAAATTTTGAGTTTAAACAAATTTGGTTTAAACCTTGTTTTGTGACTATCGAGAGTTAAAAAATAAATTTTTAGTTGATTCTTTTTGCAACTCATCACTAGTGATATTATTTATCAGTGGGTTTAATTTTAGAATTTTTAGGATATTTTAAATTAGGGTTTTAAGCAAAACAGATTATGTTTAGTTCTTTTTATGATTTTTGCATTTCTTTTGCTATAATTGTTTTAATTTTGTTTTCTTTTATACTTGTGAAAAGTTATATTTTTGTTTTCTGTTAGTTAACAGTAGGTTTTCTACCACAACAAAATTTTAGTTTTATTTGATAGCATGAGTTCAATTCCAGTTCGGTAATAACTTGCAAATTAATTTCGTTGCTAGTCGATTTCCTATTTGAAAATACTTTCAAAATAATATTGTTTTATGAAAAATATTTTCTGTTATCTTAGTTAATTTTATATTTTATTTTCTGTTATTTTACTAGTTTTAATGTTTTATTTGTTGTTAAGTTTAACTAGAACAAAACCTATCTTGTGTTGTTATAGTAGAAGGCTCCATAGCTATTCTTTGACGTTCTTTTGGATTCTTATTTGATTATTTTTTCTATTAATCTTATCGCATAAATTGCAATTGTTGTTTTGTTATTGATTGCTAGGATGATTGCTAGTATGATTTCTTATATGAATACTATGATTGATTACATAGATTTCATCGGAGAGTGACGAATAGTTCTATCAAGTTATTTCTTGAGAGAGATATCTATCTTCATCAACCTTACCAGGCAAGTTCACTATGATCATAATTTACCTATGGTTTTATTGCATTAGATCAACCTTATTCACCCATTGCATGCAAGTAGGTACTTGGAGATTTTGGTTCTTGATGTAGTATCATGTGCTAGGCACTCATTAACTCTTGGTACTTGGCCGGGACGTTAATTTTCTATGCTCCTAGTAGACGGGGTCTGGTTGAGTGTTTACCATGAGTGTTGTGAGAACTTAATAATCAAGACCTGAAGACTTCAAGACTTTCAAGACCTCATGATGCAATATACCTCTGGGTGAAGGACGGTTTTGATGGGCTCCCTGGGGAAACAAGTGGATGACCCGGGATGCATGGGGAAGTGCCATGACATCTTGAGGAAAGCTTCACCCAGGCTTGAAGAGATGGATGTATAATTCAAGACCCGAGGCTTACCTGCACAGCCACAAGTCATTATGGGCTCAGGCTTGGTTGGACATCGTGGTGACTCTGGACGGGCGGTGCTACGAGATGTAGAAGAACGGTAGGATTGGATGGGCACCGACAGTGGCTCAGAGGAAACCGTTGGAAGACCATGTTTTGATCGTCCGGTTCTCAAACACCCTAAAGTGACTCCAACGGAGGCGATCAAATCTTGTGGGGAACGTGTGCAAAACTCTACAGAGTACCTAAACCTAATCGATTAGCCATGTCCACGGTCATGGACAACTTGAGCCGAAGGAACTGGAACTATCTGGAATTCTCAACACAAACAATATCAACAATGTGGGTAATATTGGTAACTTGGGTATGAGAAATGGTTGGTGGAACCTTCTCATTAACAACCAACAATGTAGTAAATCTTTCTCTTACCTCTCTCTTGTTTAGGAAACAATTTCTTTACGCAAAACTTAAACTATAGCCCCACCTGCCATATATCCATATAGTATAGATGATATTTTCACCCCTCTATTTTGTGACTTGCCGGGATATTCAATATGCTTACCTACACGGCTGCAACGTCTTATGTTGCAAATACTTGCACCTCTTGAGCTTGCGTTGGTTTTTCCCTTGAAGAGGAAAGGGTGATGCAGCACAGTAGCAGTAAGTATTTCCCTCAGTTTGAGAACCAAGGTATCAATCCAATAGGAGTATCAAGACAAGTCTCCAATGTACCTGCGCAAAAACAAACAAACTTGCACCCAATGCTATAAAGGGGTTGTTAACCCCTTCACGATTAATTGCAAGGTGAGATCTGAAGGTGTAAAGTGCAACAAAGTAAAAGTGTAGAGCTGAAAATATGATGTGAAGTAGACCCGGGGGCCATAGTGTTCACTAGAGGCTTCTCTCATGATAGCAAGTATTACGATGGGTGAACGAATTACTGTCAAGCAATTGATAGAATCGCGCAAAGTCATGATGATATCTAAGGCAATGATCATACCTATAGTCATCACGTCCGAGACAAGTAGACTGATACTGTCTGCATCTACTACTATTACTCCACAAATCGACCGCTATCCAGCAGACATCTAGTGTATTGAGTTCATAACAAACAGAGTAACGCCTTAAGCAAGATGACATGATGTAGAGGGATAAATTCATGCAATAGATATAAACCCCATCTTTTACCCTTGATGGCAACAACATGATGCGTGCCTCGCTACCCCTTCTGTCATTGGGTGAGGACACCGCACGGTATGAACCCAAAACCAAGCACTTCTCCCATTGCAAGAATTATAGATCAAGTTGGCCAAACGAAACCCACAACTCAAAGAAAATTACAAGTATATATGAAATCATGCATATAAGAGATCAGAGGAGACTCAAATAACATTCATAGATAATCTGATCGTAAATCCACAATTCATCGGATCTCGACAAACACACCGCAAAAGAAGATTACATCGGATAGATCTCCATGAAGATCATGGAGAACTTTGTATTGAAGATCCAAGAGAGAGAAGAAGCCATCTAGCTACTAGCTATGGACCCAAAGGTCTGTGGTGAACTACTCACGCATCATCGGAGAGGCAATGGTGTTGATGAAGAATCCCTCCGTGTCCGAATCCCCCCTCCGGCAGGGCACCAGAACGTGCCCCAGATGGGATCTTGCGGAGACAGAAGCTTGCGGCGGCGGAAAAGTATTTTCATGGCTCTCTCCTGTGGTTTCAGATTTTTTGGGGATTTATGGGCGGAAGAAGTAGGGCAAAGGAGCCACAGGGGGCCCACAAGCCTCCTAGGCGCCCCTAGACCGTGGCTAGGGGGCTTGTGGCCTCCCCTGGTGCCCTTTGCCTTGGTTCTCAAGCTCCCTGCGTATCTTCTGTTCCGGAAAAAATCTTTTTGGAGGTTTTATTCCGTTTGGACTCCGTTTGATATTCTCCTCTGAAAAAGTTCAAAAATACGGAAAGAACAGGAACTGGCACTTAGCACTGAGTTAATAAGTTAGTCCCAAAAAATATATAAAATGCATACAAAACATCCAAAGTTTGACAATATAATAGCATGGAACCATAAAAAATTATAGATACGTTGGAGACGTATCAAGCATCCCCAAGCTTCACTCCTGCTCGTCCTCGAGTAGGGAAGTGATAAAGACAGAATTTTTGATGTGAAATGCTACCTAGCATAGTTGTCCTTTGTAACTTCTTTCATGTGACATGAATGTTCAGATCCGTAAGATTCAAAACAATAGTTTTCTATTGACATGAAAACAATAATACTTCAAGCAAACTAGCAAGGTAATCATGAACTTTCGAAATAACAAGGCAAAGAAAATTATCCCTACAAAATCATATAGTCTGGCTATGCTCCATCATCCCCACACAACTAATTTAAATCATGCGCAACCCCGGTATTGGCCAAGTAATTGTTTTCGCACTCTTACTTTCTCAAACCTTTTTCAACTCTCACGCAATACATGAGCGTGAGCCATGGATATAGCACTATGGTGGAATAGAGTGTGGTGGTGGTTGTGAGACAAAAAAGGAGGAGATGCTCACATTGACTCGGCGTATCAAAGGGCTATGAAGATGCCCATTAATAAATATCAATGTGAATGAGTAGGGATTGCCATACAAAGGATGCACTAGAGTTATAAGTATGCGAAAGCTCATAAGGAGAACTAGTGGGTGTGCATCCAACTTGCTTGGTCACGAAGACCTAGGGCAATTTTGAGAAAGCCCATCATTGGAATATACAAGCCAAGTTATATAACGAAGATTCCCACTAGTATATGGTGGTGACAAAATAAGAGGCTCTCAATCATGAAGAACATGGTGCTATTATGAAGCACAAGTGTGGAAAGAGATAATAGCATTGTCCCTTCTCTCTTTTTCTCTTTTTTCTTGTTTGGGCTCTTTGGCCTATTTTTTTCTTTCCTCTTTTTTTATTTTTTTGTTTGGGCTCTTTGGCCTCCTTTTTTATTTCCTCACATGGGACAATGCTCTAATAATGATGATCATCACACTTTTATTTACTCACAACTCAAAGCTTAGGACGGTGATGACTCTATAGGAAATGCCTCCGGTAGTGTATCGGGATGTGCAACGATCTAGCTTGGCGTATGCCATTGAAACATCTCGCTAGCTATCTTACGATCATGCAATGGCAGTATGAGAGTGACGGCACAAGTCATGAGACGGAATGGTGGGAGTTGCATGGCAATATATCTCGGAATGGCTATGAAAATGTCATAGTACGTAGGTATGGTCCCTATTTTGAGGAAGGTGATACGTCCATTTTGCATCATGTTCTCATGTTGATATTTATCGCTTCTTGGGCTGTTATTTCACTTCACGGTACAATTCTTATGCCTTTTCTCTCTTATTTTCCAAGGTTTACATGAAGAGGGAGAATGCCGGCAACTAGAATTCTGGCCTGAAAGTGGAGCAAAGTTGAGATACCTATTCTGCGCAACTCCAAACGCCGTAAAAATCAACGAGCATTTCTTTCCAGATTTATCAAAAATACGGGGCCGAAGAAGTGCCAGAGGGGCGCCAGGGGGTGCCCACAAGCCTGCACGACGCGGCCAGCCCCGCAGGCCATGCCATGAGGGCTTGTGGGCATCCTGGTGGCCCACTTGCCCCCCTCTTTTGCTATATGAAGGGTTTCGTCCAGGAAAAAATCAGGGAGCAGCTTTTTCGTGGATTCGCCGCCGCCACGAGGCGGAACTTGAGCAGAACCAATCTAGAGCTCCGGCAGGACGATCCTGCCGGGGAAACTTCCCTCCCGGAGGGGGGAATCATCGCCATCGTCATCACCAACACTCCTCTCATCGAAGGGGACTCTTCACCATCAACATCTTCATCAGCATCATCTCATCTCCAAACCCTAGTTCATCACTTGTAACCAATCTCCGTCTCGCGACTCCGATTGGTACTTGTAAGGTTGCTAGTAGTGTTGATTACGCTTTGTAGTTGATGCTAGTTGGATTATTTGGTGGAAGAGTTTATTTTCAGATCCTTGATGCTACTCATTACCTCTCTCGTCATGAATATGATTATGCTTTGTGAGTAGTTACTTTGTGAGTAGTCATGGGAATTTGGTATTTGTTCGGTAATTTGATATGTTGTATGTTGTTTTTCCTCTAGTGGTGTTACGTGAACATCGACTACATAACACTTCACCATTATATGGGCCTAGAGGAAGGCATTGGTAAGTAGTAAGTAGATGATGGGTTGCTAGAGTGACAGAAGCTTAAACCCTAGTTTATGCGTTGCCTCGTAAGGGGCTGATTTGGATCCACTAGTTTAATGCTATGGTTAGACTTTGTCTTAATTCTTCTTTTGTAGTTGTGGATGCTTGCGAGAGGGGTTAATCATAAGTGGGATGCTTGTCCAAGTAAGGGCAGTACCCAAGCGCTGGTCCACCCACATATCAAACTATCAAAGTAACAAACGCGAATCATATGAACTTTTGGCCTCGTGACAAAGAAAGCATCGCTCAAGCTTGGGGAGGCTTAAATCAATGCTATATTCATGCCCCAATCATGAGCTCTCGAGAGAAATTATCATTCAGAACTTCTATGCTCGGCTTTCTCATGATGATCGCACCATGCTTGACACTACTTGTACCGGTTCTTTTATGAAGAGAGATATTGACTTCAAATGGAATTTATTGGAGAGAATTAAACGCAACTCCGAAGATTGGGAGCTTGAAGAAGGTAAGGAGTCAGGTATGAATTTCATGTTTGATTGCATTAAATCCTTTGTTGAGACAAATACGTTTTGTGACTTTAGCGCTAAGTATGGACTTGACTCGGAGATAGTAGCTTCATTGTGTGAATCCTTTGCTGCTCATATTGATCTCCCCAAGGAGAAGTGGTTTAAATATCATCCTCCTTTAGAAGTCAATGTAGTTAAACCCACTCCAGTTGAAGAGAAAGTCATTGCCTATAATGATCTTGTGGTTCCCAGTGCTTACATTGAGAAACCACCTTTCCTGTTAGGATAAAGGATCATTCTAAAGCTTCAACTGTGATACGTAGAGGCTATATTAGAACACCTACACCCCCTGAGCAAATTAGAGTTGAACCTAGCATTGCTATTATCAAACATCTTTTGTCCGACGATGTTCAGGGACATAATATTCACTTCTGTGAAGATGCTGCTAGAATTGCTAAACCTCACGTTAGAGACAAACATAGGCCTGTTGTTGGCATGCTTGTGGTTTCTGTTAAGATAGGAGATCATTGTTATCATGGTTTATTTGACGTGGGTGCTAGTGTTAGTGCAATACCTCAATCCTTATACAATGAAATCAAAGATGAGATTGCACCTGTTGAGATAGAGCCTATTGATGTCACTATTCAGCTTGCCAATAGAGATACTATCTCCCCTGTGGGAATTGTTAGGGATGCTGAAGTCTTATGTGGTAAAACGAAGTATCCTGTTAATTTCCTCGTTCTTGCTACCACACAAGATAGCTTTTGTCCCATAATATTTGGCAGACCTTTTCTCAATACCGTCAATGCTCATATTGATTGTGAGAAGCAAACTGTCACTGTTGGCTTTGAAGGTGTGTCACACGAGTTCAATTTCTCTAAGTTTGGTAGACAACCTCATGAAAAGGAGTTGCCTAGTAGGGATGAAACTATTGCCTTAGCCTCTATTGTCGTACCTCCTACTGATCCCTTAGAGCAATATTTGCTTGAGCATGAAAATGATATGCATATGGATGAAATGGATGAGATAGATAGAGTTGTCTTAGAACAATATCCTATCCTTAAAAATAACTTGCCTATTGAACTGCTTGGGGAGCCACTGCCACCAAAGGGTGATCTTGTGTTCGAGCTTAAACAGTTGCCTGATACTCTTAAGTATGCCTATCATGATGAAAAAGAGATATATCTTGTTATAATTAGTGCTAGCCTCTCAGAGCATGAAGAAAAGAAGTTACTAAAAACTCTGAGGAAGCACCGTGCTGCTATTGGATATACTCTTGATGATCTTAAAGGCATTAGTCCTACCCTATGCCAGCACAAGATTAAAACTGATCCTGACTTCAAACCAGTTGTTGATCATCAAAGGAGATTGAATCCTAAGATGAAAGAAGTAGTGAGAAAAGAAATACTAAAGCTCCTGGAAGCAGGTATCATCTATCATGTTGCTCATAGCGATTGGGTGAGCCCGGTGCATTGCGTCCCTAAGAAGGGAGGCATTACCGTTGTCCCTAATGATAAGGATGAATTGATCCCACAGAGGATTATTACTGGCTATAGGATGGTGATTGATTTTAGGAAATTGAATAAAGCCACTAGGAAAGATCATTACCCTCTGCCTTTTATCGACCAAATGCTAGAAATACTGTCTAAACACACACACACACACTTCTGCTTTCTAGACGGTTATTCTGGTTTCTCCCAAATACCAGTTGCACAATCTGATCAGGAGAAAACCACTTTCATCTGTCCTTTCGGTACCTTTGCTTATAGACGTATGCCTTTTGGCTTATGTAATGCACCTGCCACCTTTCAAAGATGTATGATGGCCATATTCTCTGACTTTTGTGAAAAGATTGTTGAGGTTTTCATGGATGACTTCTCCGTTTACGGGTCTTCCTTTGATGATTGCCTTAGCAACCTTGATCGAGTCTTACACATATGTAAAGACACCAATCTTGTCTTGAATTGGGAGAAGTTCCACTTTATGGTTAATGAAGGCATCGTCTTAGGGCATACATTTTTTGAAAGAGGTATTGATGTCGATAAGGCTAAGGTTGATGCAATCGAGAAAATGCCATACCCCACAGATATCAAAGGTATAAGAAGTGTCCTTGGTCATGCTGGTTTCTATAGAATGTTCATTAAAGACTTCTCTAAGATTTCTTGGCCTCTTACCAATCTCTTGCAAAAGGATATTCCTTTTGTTTTTGACGATGATTTTGAGGAAACCTTCGAAATACTTAAGAGGGCTTTGATAACTGCACCTATGGTTCAACCACCTGATTGGAACTTACCTTTTGAGATCATGTGTGATGCTAGTGATTATGCTGTTGGTGCTGTCCTAGGGCAACGAATTGATAAGAAGTTGAATGATATTCACTACGCTAGTAAAACTCTAGACAATGCCCAGAGAAACTATGCTACTACGGAGAAGGAGTTTTTAGCAGTCGTGTTTGCATGTGAAAAGTTCAGGTCTTACATAGTTGATTCCAAAGTCACTGTTCACACTGATCATGCTGCTATTAAGTACCTCATGGAGAAGAAGGACGCTAAACCTAGACTTATCAGATGGGTTCTCTTGCTACAAGAATTTGATTTGCACGTTGTCGACAGAAAGGGTGTTGATAACCCAGTAACAGATAACTTGTCTAGGTTGGAGAACGTTCTTGATGACCCACAACCTATTGATGATAGCTTTCCCGATGAGCAATTGAATGTCATCAATGCTTCATGTAGTGCACCGTGGTATGCTGATTATGCAAACTATATCTTTGCCAAATATATACCACCTAGTTTCACGTACCAGCAAAAGAAGAAATTCTTCTTTGACTTGAGACATTACTTTTGGGATGATCCTCACCTTTATAAGGAAGGAGTAGATGGTGTTATTAGATGTTGTGTACCTGAACATGAACAGGGACAGATCCTACAGAAGTGTCACTCCGAGGCCTACGGAGGACACCATGCTGGAGATAGAACTGCACACAAGGTATTGCAATCAGGTTTCTATTGGCCCACTCTCTTCAAGGATGCCCGTAAGTTTGTCTTGTCTTGTGACGAATGTCAAAGAATAGGTAATATTAGCAAACGTCAGGAAATGCCTATGAACTATTCACTTGTCATTGAACCATTTGATGTTTGGGGCTTTGATTATATGGGACCTTTTCCATAATCCAACGGGTATACTCACATCTTAGTTGCTGTTGATTACGTCACTAAGTGGGTAGAAGCTATCACCACTAGTAGTGCTGATCACAACACCTCTATCAGGATGCTGAAAGAAGTTATCTTCCCTAGATTTGGAGTCCCTAGATATCTAATGACCGACGGTGGTTCACACTTCATTCATGGTGCTTTCCGTAAAATGCTTGCTAAGTACGATGTCAACCATAGAATTGTGCATCCCTACCACCCTCGGTCCAGTGGTCAAGTAGAGCTAAGCAATGGAGAGATTAAACTAATTCTGCAAAAGACTGTCAACAGGTCAAGAAAGAATTGGTCTAAGAAGCTCGATGATGCAATGTGGGCTTATAGAACTGCCTATAAGAATCCCATGGGCATGTCTCCGTACAAAATGGTGTATGGTAAAGCATGTTATTTACCTCTTGAGCTAGAGCATAAAGCTTATTGGGCAATCAAAGAGCTCAACTTTGATTTCAAACTTGCCGGTGAGAAGAGGTTATTTGATATTAGCTCGCTTGATGAGTGGAGAACTCAGGCATATGAGAATGCCAAGCTGTTCAAAGAAAAGGTTAAGAGGTGGCATGATAAGAGGATACAAAAGCGTGAGTTCAATGTAGGTGATTATGTCTTGCTATATAACTCCCATTTAAGATTCTTTGCAGGCAAGCTTCTCTCTAAATGGGAAGGTCCCTATGTTGTTGAGGAAGTATATCGTTCCGGTGCTATCAAGATCAACAACACGGAAGGTAATTGTCCGAGAGTTGTAAATGGGAAGAGAATCAAGCATTATATCTCAGTTACTCCCATAAATGTTGAAAGCAATATTATCAATACCATAACTCCGGAAGAATACCTAAGGGATATTTATCGGCCTGTTTCACACTCCAAAAATGAAGAGGTATGCGATTCGGTAAGAAAACAGAGTCCAAAACTTTTCCATTAGGAAATTTTCTCCGTTTTGGAATATTTGAAAAATAAAAAAATTGTAAGTAGTCCGGAAAGTGCGCGAGGAGGCGACAAGCGTGCACGGCGCGGGCCCACCCCCTGTTCGTGCCGTGAGGGCTTGTGGCCACCTCGTGCGCCTCCTGGACTCTATTTTCGTGCGGGGTACTCCTTCTGGTCTGAAAAAAATCATTATATATACTCCCGTTTGGTCTGACCCCTGCATCACGCAGATTTCCTTTGTTTTTCATTTCGAGCCTGTTTCTGTTGCAGATCTAGATCGCTATGACTTCCCCAAAAGCTCCGAAGGATAAGATCTTCGAGAAGGTCATCAATCCCTACCTCACGGGAGTGCTGCAACACCCTCAATCTATCGAGATGCGTGAGGGGATATTGCACATCCGTGATGTTGAGGGGCCCAAGAAGACCGGAAGCGTGGAGACAAGGCTCAAAGCAATGGAGCAACAAGTCTTCAAGTGCCAAGGGATGGTGGAGCGTGGACTAAACGCCAACCACATGATGATCACGGAGTTCACCAACAAGCACAAGATTGATGCCAATGACACTGGGAAGCACCTCTCTAGGCTCTATGACAGGATTGATCAACTCCAGGACCAGATCTATGACGTGCAGAACCAAAACTGTGAGTATGAGTATAGATTTAAATCAATACGGTTGGCTGCAGATTTGAGGATTTCGGAGACTCGTTCATCTTTCCATGATGGAGCACCTATGCCTTGGAATACGGAGGATCAAACTCATGTTGCAATAACTCCACCATCACCACCAAAGGAGGACAACTAAGCATTGGTATGGGCAATCCTCTTGGCTTGTGCCAAGCTTGGGGGAGTTGCCCCGGTATCATATCACCATCACATCTTTTGCCTTTACCTTTGTTTTAGTTTCCTTTTCAATTTTCTCTTTCTCTAGTAGATTTAAAAGTCTTAGTGTTTTAGTCTTGAGTTTTTCTTTGTGTCACCCCCGGTGTATTCGAGCTCGTGAGCCATATAATAAAGAGTGTCTTAGTTGAAGGGCTTTTCCTCTTGCCATGATCAAAAGAGTGAGAATAGAACAAAAGCATGAAAGATCATGTATTGATCTTATGGGAAGTGATGGCTTCACATATAAAAAGAATGAGGATTGAAACTTATTGAGGGTAGGCAAACGTAGACCTTGGTCATTGTTGCAATTAATAGGAAGTGATAAAGAAGGAGAGGTTCACATATAAATATATCATCTCTGACACCATCTATGATTGTGAACACTCACTAAACTATTGCATGCCTAGAAGTAGATGTTGGACAAGGAAGACAACATAATGAATTGTGTTTGCTTGGCTCTGAACAATGTTATATGATTAGAGATCCCTTAGCATGTGACGATTGCTTCCACCTCATATTAGCCAAAACCTCCCGCACCAAGTAGAGATACTACTTGTGTATCCATAAACCATCAACACAGTTTTGCCATGTGAGTCCACCATACCTACCTATGGATTGAATAAGATCCCTCAAGTAGGTTGTCATCGGTGCAAGCAATAAAAATTGCTCCTAATATGTATGATCTATTAGTGTGTGGAAAATAAGCTTTGTACGAACCTGTGATGAGGAAGACATAAAAGCGACAGACTGCATAATAAAGTTCTTTATCACAGGAGGCAATATAAAGTGACGTTCCTCCGCACTAAGAGGACACGCATCCAAACCTCAAAAGCGCATGAGAACCTCTTCTTCCCTCTGCGAAGGGCCTATCTTGTACCTTTACTTTTTGCCATTGGAAGAGTCATGGTGATCTTCACCAATTCCCTATCTCGCCTTTATCTTGGCTAACGTCATATGCTTGGAAAAGATCTATATTCATATGTCAACTTGGAGGTAGGCATTCATGAATTATTATTGTTGACATTACACTTGAGGTAAGCAGTTGGGAGGCAAAACTGTAAGCCCCTATCTTTCTCTGTGTCCAGCTGAAACTTTGATCTCATGAGTACCACGTGAGTTGTAGCAATTGTAGAGAACGAAAGAATGATTGAGTATGTGGATTTGCTTTACAAGCTCTTATTTGACTCTTTCTGATGTTGTGATAAATTGCAATTGCTTCAATGACTAAAGGCTATCGGTTGTTACTTCTCGGTAAGGTTCTTGATCCATGCTTTAATTTGTGAAGGAATTATCACTTTAGCATGAGAGATTATATGTCGGTATTGTTGTTCTCATCTTGATCATGATGCATGCATGTTCGTATCTTGTTTTGTCGACACCTCTCTCCCTAAACATGTGTACATATTTATTGAGCTAGGCTTTCGCGTGAGGACAAGCGAGGTCTAAGCTTGGGGGAGTTGATACATCCATTTTGCATAGTGTTTTCATGTTGATATTTATCGCTTCTTGGGCTGTTATTTCACTTCACGGTACAATTCTTATGCCTTTTATCTCTTATTTTGCAAGGTTTACATGAAGAGGGAGAATGCCGGCAACTGGAATTCTGGCCTGAAAGTGGAGCAAAGTTGAGATACCTATTCTGCACAACTCCAAATGTCGTAAAAATCAACGAGGATTTTTTTCCCGGGTTTATAAAAAATACGGGGCCGAAGAAGTGCGAGAGGGGCGCCAGGGGTGCCCACAAGCCTACACGGCAGGGCCACCCCCCCAGGCCGCGCCAAGAGGGCTTGTGGGCAGCCTGCTGGCCCACTTGCCCCCCTCTTTTGCTATATGAAGGGTTTCGTCCATGAAAAAATCAGGGAGGAGCTTTTTCGTGGATTCGCCGCCGCCACGAGGCGGAACTTGAGCCGAACCAATCTAGAGCTCCGGCAGGACGATCCTATCGGGGAAACTTCCCTCCCGGAGGGGGAAATCATCGCCATCGTCATCACCAACACTCCTCTCATCGGAGGGGACTCGTCACCATCAACATCTTCATCAGCACCTTCTTCTCCAAACCCTAGTTCATCACTTGTAACCAATCTCCATCTCGCGCCTCCGATTGATACTTGTAAGGTTGCTAGTAGTGTTGATTACTCTTTGTAGTTGATGCTAGTTGGATTATTTGGTGGAAGAGTTTATGTTCAGATCCTTGATGCTACTCATTACCTCTCTGGTCATTAATATGATTATGCTTTGTGAGTAGTTACTTTTGTTCCTGAGGACATGGGATAAGTCATGCTAATAGTAGTCATGTGGATTTGGTATTCGTTCGGTAATTTGGTATGTTGTATGTTGTTTTTCCTCTAGTGGTGTTATGTGAACGTCGATTACATAACACTTCACCATTATATGGGCCTAGAGGAAGGCATTGGGAAGTAGTAAGTAGATGATGGGTTGCTAGAGTGACAAAAGCTTAAACCCTAGTTTATGTGTTGCTTCGTAAGGGGCTGATTTGGATCCAGTAGTTTAATGTTATGGTTAGACTTTGTCTTAATTCTTGTTTCGTAGTTGCGCATGATTGCGAGAGGGGTTAATCATAAGTGGGATGCTTGTCCAAGTAAGGGCAGTACCCAAGCGCTGGTCCACCCACATATCAAACTATCAAAGTAATGAACGTGAATCATATGAACATGATGAAACTAGCATGACAGAAATTCCCGTGTGTCCTCGGGAGCGTTTTTCCTCATATAAGACTTTGTCCAGGCTTGTCCCTTGCTACAAAAGGGATTGGGCCACTTTGTTGCACTATTGCTACTTTTGTTACTTGTTGCTTGCTACGAATCATCTCACTACACAATCACTTGTTACTGACAATTTCAGTGCGTGCAGATTTTACCTTGCTGAAAACCACTTGTCAGATCCTTCTGCTCCTCGTTGGGTTCGACACTCTTACTTATCGAAAGGACTATGATTGATCCCCTATACTTGTGGGTCATCAGAAGGCATATGGTGGGTTTGTGCACCGACAAAAATTGCGCGGTACTAGAGAGGCTAGCAATGGTGGAAGGTGAAAGTGCATCTATACCATGGACTCACATTAGTCATGAATAACTCACATACTTGTTGCGAAAGTTTTTATTAGTAATCGAAACAAAGTGCTAAACGCATACTCCTAGGGGAAGGGTTGGTAGGTGTTAACCATCGCGCGATCCCGTCCGCAACACAAAGGATGACAATCAATAGATAAATTATGATTCGACTTCCTAACATAGCGGTTCACCATACGTGCATGTTACGGGAATCACTAACTTCAACACAAGTATTTATAGATTCACAACACCCTACTAACATAACTCTTAATATTACCAAATCCACGTCTCAAAACTAACTGAGAGGAATCAAACTTCTCTTGTACTCAATGCACATGAAGATGGAAGTTTATTGTATCCTCTTTGGGTACCTATCACCTTTGGGACTACTTTCATAGCATAAGCCAACTACCAAGTTACGCACCGCCGTGCTCTAACAGATCTAAGTGAAGCACATAGAGCAAAATGGCCTAGCTCAAAAGATATAAGTGAAGCACAATGAGCATTCTAGCAAAATAACGATGAGTGCATGTCTCTCTCAAAAGGTGTGCAGCAAGGATGATTGTGACACAACAAAAAGAAAAGACTCCTACGATACAAGACGCTCCAAGAAAGACACATATCATGTGGTGAATAAAAATATAGCTCCAAGTAATGTTACCGATGGATTGAAGACGAAAGAGGGGATGCCTTCCCGGGGCATCCCCAAGCTTAGGCTTTTTGGTGTCCTTGAATTTGGCTTGGGATGCCTTGGGCATCCCCAAGCTTGGGCTCTTTCCACTCTTTATCCATTTGTCCATGAGAACATCACCCAAAACTTGAAAACTTCACAACACAAAACTTAAACAGAAACTCATGATATCATTAGCACAAGAAAACAAACTACCACCTCTTTAGGTACTGTAGCAATCTTGATTTCCATTTATATTGGTGTTAGATTACTGTATTCTCACTTTTCCATGGCTAGTACCCCCCGATACTATCCATAGTTTCATCAAAACAAGCAACCAACTCAACAAAAACAGAATCTGTCAAAAACAGACCAGTCTGTAGCAATCTGTATACTTCGTAAACTTCTGGTACCTCAAAATTTCTGAAAAATTACGACAGCCTGGGGAAAAGGTATATCAACCAGCAACAAAAAGAATCAACTCAAAATCTCTTTCTGAGTAAAAATGAAAAATAATTTTGTGAGCGAAAAGTTTCTGCCTTTTTCCAGCAGGATCAAACAACCATCACCAAGACTAGTCATAAAGGTTTTGTTTGGCTTAAACACAAAAATAAACACAAAAGACACAATCATAACAGAATTATGATGGTGTGGACGCAACAAAACAGAAATATAAAAATAAATTCATTGGGTTGCCTCCCAACAAGCGCTATTGTTTAACGCCCTTAGCTAGGCATTGATAATTCAATGATGCTCACACAAAAGATAAGAATTGAAGCACAACGAGAGCATCATAAAGCATGTGAAAATCACATCTAAGTCTAACATACTTCCTATGCATAGGCATTTTATAGGAAAACAAATTATCAAGACAAGCAATAATGACCATATGCAAGGAAGAAGAAAGAGACAATAGCAATCTGAACATAACGAGAGGTGATTTGGTAACATGAAAGTTTCTACCACAATATTTTCCTCTCTCATAGTAATTACATGTGGGATCATAATAAAATTCAACAATATAGCTATCACAAAGGATATTCTTTTCATGATCCACATGCATGCAAAGTTGACGCTCTTCAAAAATAGTGGGATTATCATCAACTAAAGTCATGACTTCTCCAAACCCACTTTCAATATTATTGCAAACATCATAATCATCATGAGGGTTAAAGAAATTTTCAAGATCATAATAAAAATTATCACCCCAATCACGATCATTGCAATAAGTAGTGGACAAAGCAAAACTAGCATCCCCAAGATTAGGGTTTTGCATATTTTTAGCATGATTGTCATTAATAGAATTTATAATGAAATCATTGCAATCATGATTTTCATTCAAGGAGCCCTCGTGAATCACTTCATAAATGTCTTCATCATGATTTTCAGATTCACGCATCTCAAGCAAAATTCCATAGAGAAAGTCAAGTGCACTCAACTCACTAGCAAATGGTTCAACATAATTGGATCTCTTAAAGAGATTAGCAAGTGGATGAGGATCCATATCAATAGATTTTCAGCAAGCGAAGATGCAAGCATATTGAAGTCACATAGCACACAAGCAAAGGAAAGGCAAACGAAAAAGGCAAATATTTTTGTAAATTTTTTGTTTTTCAGAAGTGGGGGAGAGGAAAACGGGAGGCAAAAAAAGTAAATGCAAGAGATGAGTTTGCGAAACTTACTTGGATGAGTTCTTGACTTGATCCTACCCGGCAACGGCGCCAGAAATCGACACGTTGACGGGAGACTATTCTTGACATGATCCTCCCCGGCAACGGCGCCAGAAATCCTTCTGCTGCCTCTTGAGCTTGCGTTGGTTTTTTCCTTGAAGAGGAAAGGGTGATGCAGCACAGGAGCAGTAAGTATTTCCCTCAGTTTGAGAACCAAGGTATCAATCCAGTAGGAGAATCGCGCCAAGTCCAGAGTACCTGCGCAAACACAAACGACCTTGCACCCAACGCTATAAAGGGGTTGTCAATCCCTTCAAGATTGATTGCAAAGTGAGATCTGAAGGCGGAAAGTGCAACGAAGTAAAAGTGTAAGGCTGAAAATATGATGTGAAGTAGACCCGGGGGCCATAGTGTTCACTAGAGGCTTCTCTCAAAATAGCAAATATTACGGTGGGTGAACAAATTACTTTCCAGCAATTGATAGAACCGCGCAAAGTCATGACGATATCTAAGGCAATGATCATACATATAGGCATCACATCCGAGACAAGTAGACCGACACTTTCTGCATCTACTACTATTACTCCACACATCGACCGCTATCCAGCATGCATTTAGTGTATTGAGTTCATGACGAATAGAGTAACGCCTTAAGCAAGATGACATGATGTAGAGGGATAAACTCAAACCAATGATGAAAACCCCGTATTTTTACCCTTGATGGCAACAACACAATGCGTGCCTCGCTGCCCCTTCTGTCACTGGGAGAGGTCACCGCATGGTATGAACCCAAAACCAAGCACTTATCCCATTGCAAGAATCATAGATCAAGTTGACCAAAAAAACACAACTCGAAGAGAACTACAAGGATATGAAATCATGCATATAAGAGATCAGAAGAAACTCAAATAAGATTCATAGATAATCTGATCATAAATCCACAATTCATCGGATCTCGACAAACACACCGCAAAAGAAGATTACATCGGATAGATCTCCATGAAGATCATGGAGAACTTTGTATTGAAGATCCAAGAGAGAGAAGAAGCCATCTAGCTACTAGCTATGGACCCAAAGGTCTATGGTGAACTACTCATGCATCATCGGAGAGGTCATGGTGTTGATGAAGAAGCCCTCCGTATCCGAATCCCCCCTCCGGCAGGGCGCCAGAACGTGTCCCAAATGGGATCTTGCGGAGACAGAAGGTTGCGGCGGCGGAAAAGTATTTTCGTGGATCTCTCTCGCAGTTTTGGATTTTTCAGGAATTTATAGGCGGAAGAGGTAGGGAAGACAAGCCACAGGGGGACCACAAGCTTGATAGGCGCCCCCCCTAGTCGCGCCTAGGGGTCTTGTGGGGTCCCCTGGTGGCCCCTGCCTTAGTTCTCAAGTCTCGTGCGTATCTTCTGTTCCGGAAAAAATATTTTCAGAAGTTTTATTCCGCTTGGACACCGTTTAAAATCCTCCTCTGAAAAGGGTCAAAAACACGGAAAAAATAGGAACTGGCACTTGGCACTGAGTTAATAAGTTAGTCCCAAAAAAGATATAAAAGGCATACAAAACATCCAAAGTTTGACAAGATAATAGCATGGAACCATAAAAAATTATAGATACTTTGGAGACGTATCAAGGAGTAATAGATATTTGTAAAGTGCACACGGATCTGAATATTGCATACCCATTGACTAAACCTATTCCTCGAGAAAAACATGATCAACACCACAATGCTATGGGTGTTCGATACATCACAATGTAGCTAGATTACTGACTCTAGTGCAAGTGGGAGACAGTTGGAAATATGCCCTAGAGGCAATAATAAAATGGTTATTATCATATTTCCTTGTTCATGATAATCGTATGTTGTTCATGCTATAATTGTATTAACAGGAAACAACAATACATGTGTGAATAAATAGATCACAATGTGTCCCTAGCAAGCCTCTAGTTAGCTAGCTCGTTGATCAATAGATGATCATGGTTTCCTGATCATGGACATTAGATGTCATTGATAACGGGATCACATCATTGGGAGAATAATGTGATGGACAAGACCCAATCCTAAGTATAGCACTAGATCGTGTTGTTCGTATGCTATTTTTCTAATGTCAAGTGTCTTTTCCTTTGACCGTGAGATTGTGCAACTCCCGGATACCGTAGGAGTGCGTTGGGTGTATGAAACGTCACAACGTAACTGGGTGATCATAAAGGTGCACTACGGTACCTCCGAAAGTGTCTCTTGGGTTGGTATGAATCAAGATCGTGATTTGTCACTCTGTATGATGGAGAGGTATCTCTGGGCCCACTTGGTAGAACATCATCATAATGAGCTCAGTGTGACTAAGGAGTTAGTCATGAGATGATGTGCTACGGAACGAGTAAAGAGACTTACCGGTAACGAGATTGAACAAGGTATGGGTATACCGATCGAATCTCGGGCAAGTTCTATACCGACAGACAATGGGAATTGTATACGGGATTGATTGAATCCTTGACATCGTGGTTCATCCGATGAGATCATCGTGGAACCTGTGGGAGCCACCATGGGTATCCAGATCCCGCTGATGGTTATTGGCCGAAGAGTGTCTCAGTCATGTCTGCATGCCTCCCGAACCCGTAGGGTCTACACACTTAAGGTTCGATGACGCTAGGGTTATAGGGAATTGTTATACGAGGTTACCGAAGGTTGTTCGGAGTCCCGGATGATATCCCGGACGTCACGAGGAGCTCTGGAATGGTCCGGAGGTAAAGATTGATATATAGGATGGATGCGTTTGGACGCCGGAAATGTTTTGGGCACCACCGCAAAGTGTCGGGACCACCGGAAGGGTTTCGGAAGCCCAACGGGAAGGGCCACAAGCCCCGGAAGGCTATATGGGCCAAGTGTGGGAGGGAACCAGCCCCTGGGTGGGCTGGTGCGCCCCCCACACCCAGCCCATGGTGCACCAGAGAGAAAGGGGGGAACCCTAGGCGCTGGTGGGCCTAAGGCCCACTAGGGGGTGTGCCACCCCCTCTCCTGCCCTGGCCGCCACCCCCTCTCCCATCTGGGCTGCCGCCACCCCTAGGTTGGGAACCCTAGAGGTGGCGCACCCCTCCCCTCTCCTCTTATACATAGAGCGGGGTTTGGGTCTGTTGGAGACACAAGTTGATCTCTCCCTCGGCGCAACCTTGTCCCTCTTCTTCCTCCTCTCCCACGGTGCTTGGCGAAGCCCTGCCGGGAGACCTCGTCTCTCCATGGACACCATGCCGTCGTGCTGCCGGAGATCTTCCCCAACCTCTCCCTCCTCCTTGCTGGATCAAGGTGCGGGAGACGTCACTGGGCTGCACGTGTGTTGAACGCGGAGGTGTCGTGGTTCGGCACTAGATCGTAATCACACCGCGATGTGAATCGCCGCGAGTATGACTCCATCAACCGTGTTCTAGAAATGCTTCCGCTTAGCAATCTTCAAAGGTATGAAGATGCACTCTCCCCTCTCTCGTTGTTGGTCTCTCCATCTGAATATGGCGTAGGAAAATTTTGAATTTATGCTACGTTACCCAACAATTCATTCATCACATAATATCACCAGCTCAGTCGGCTTTTCAGAGATTGAAGTGCATACACGACAGCTACCTCTTTGTGCAAAACACGGTGCGCGCCCTACACCTCAAAAAATTACCAACATTAATAATGAAAGAATACATAACCAAAGCTTTCGACACGGTATCTTGGGAATACGTGTTAGAGCTACTTCAGAAGCTAGGATTTAGTGCGAGATGGAGAGACTCGCTAGCATTCCTCCTATCACCGACCTCCTCGTCAATCTTGCTCAATGGGATCGTCGGACAGAGGATCGAACATCTCCGCAGACTCAGGCATGGAGATCCAGTATCCCTCTAATAACCCACAAGTATAGGGGATCGCAACAGTTTTCGAGGGTAGAGTATTCAACCCAAATTTATAGATTTTACACAAGGGGAGCCAAAGAATACCTGAAGGTATTAGAAGCTGAGTTGTCAATTCAACCACACCTCGAGATTAATTATCTACAGCAAAGTGATTAGTAGCACAGTAATATGATAGTTTTAATGATAGTAGCAGCAACAATAATAACGGTAACAGTGATAGAAGTGATTTTGTAGCAGTAACGATAGCAGTAGCAACAACAGTAACTTAGCAAGGACAATATAAGGTAAATTCGTAGGCATTGGATCGGTGACTCATTGGATAATATTCAGCATGAGACAGTTATAACCTAGGGCGATACGGCACTAGCTCCAATTCATAAATATAATGTAGGCATGTATTCCGTAAATAGTCATACGTGCTTATGGAAAGAACTTGCATGTTGCATGACATGTTTTGTCCTACCCTCCAGTGGCAGCGGGGGCCTATTCAAAACTAAGGGATATTAAGGCCTCCTTTTAATACAGAACAGGAACAAAGCATTACCACACGGTGAATACATGAACTCCTCAAACTACGGTCATCATCGGGAGTGGTCCCGACTATTGTTACTCCAGGGTTGCCGGATCATAACACGTAGTAGGTGACTATAACTTGCAAGATTGGATCTAGAACATGTATATAATGGTGATAACATAAACGGTTCAGATCTAAAATCATGGCACCCGGGCCCAAAGTGACAAGCATTAAGCATGGCATAGTCATAGCAACATCAATCTCAGAACATAGTGGATACTAGGGACAGACCCTAACAAAACTAACTCAATTACATAATGAATCTCATCCAACTCCTCACCGACCAGCGAGCCTACGAAGGAATTACTCACTCCCGGCGGGGAGCATCATGGAATTGGCGATGGAGATGTGTTGGTGATGACGAAGATCGAAAATCCCCCTCTCTGGAGCCCCAAACGGACTCCAGATCTGGCCTCCCGATGAAGAACAGGAGACGGCGGCGGCTCTCCGTCTTGTGAAACGCGATAATTTTTTTCTCCCTGATTTTTTATGGAATAATGTGATTTTATAGCGTCGGTTTGAGGGTCATAGGGGGCACCAGGTGGGGACAACCCACCGGGGCACACCTGGGGGGGGGGGGGGGGCAGGCGCGCCCTAGTTGTTTGTGCCCACCCAGGTGCCCCTCAGGTGGCTCTTGGCTCCAGAAATTCTCTTTATTGATATAAAAAATCCTCACAAAGTTTCATTCCATTCCGAGAACTTTTATTTCTGCACAAAAACAACACCATGGTAGTTCTGGTGGGAACAACGTCAGTTCGAGGGTTAGTTTCATTCAAATCATGCAAATTAGAGTCCAAAACAAGAGGAAAAGCGTTAGGAAAAGTAGATACGTTGGAGACGTATCAACTTCCCCAAGCTTAAACCTTTGCTTGTCCTCAAGCAATTCAGTTGATAAACTAAAAGTGAAAAAGAAAAACTTTTACAAACTCTTTTGCTCTTGTTTCATAAATAAGCTTGAACAGCACCCAGGTTTTCAGCAAATATTATAACTAACCATGATGACAATAACTCTTAAAAATTATATTAACTCATATCAGTGACATAATCAACTAGAGAGCAATAATAAGATATCTCAAACAGCAACACGTTGTCAAAACAACCATGATACAATATGACAATAATGGTATCTCGCTAGCCCTTTCTGAGACCGCAAAACATAAATGCAGAGCACCCCAAAAGTTCAAACAACGACTAAACATTGTAATTCATGGTAGAAAAGATCCAATCATGATGCACCCAACATTAGCTACACATAATGCATCAGGATGACAGAAGTGCTCTCAAGTTGTGGCGCTTATTTTAGAAGGTGATGACACACCATAAAAGTAAATAGATAGTCCCTTCGCAGAGGGAAGTAGTGATTTGTAGAGGTGCCAGAGCTCAAATTTTTAAAACATAGGTAAATGAAATTTTGAGACATGCACCCTTCTCATTTACTTCGACCATCAGTTATCAATATCTCCCATGCTAAGCATGCTAGTGGCGGTTCCCAAGACGAAAGGTGAATGTTATGACTCCGTTCGGAGTTTTTGTTTGACTATTTGAGAGATCAATTCTTTTTACAGATTGGGACTGGGCATCCCTATTACCGCCCTTTTCTCGTGCGATGGCGAGTGAATAAACACTCGACTTCAGAATAACCCGCTTAGCATGGAAGATACCGACTACCTCCTGTCGTTCCATGAATGATCCAGGCACACAAAAAGGATATTTATTTGAAGTTTTTAGATATGGAGCATGCAAATTTACTTAGGACAACATGGTAATACCACATATAGGTAGGTATGGTGGACCCATCTGGAATAACTTGGGTTTCAGGTTTTTGATGTACAAGCAGAGTTCCCACTTAGTACAGGCGAAGGCTAGCAAATAGGTTGAGAAGCGGCCAGCTAGAGAGCAACAACGGTCATGAACATGCATTATGCATAAGTAACATTGGATACTAGCATGAGTAGGATATGAACACCATGAACATAAATATCATAGAGGCTATGTTGGTTTTGATTCAACTACATGCATGAACATGTGCCAAGTCAAGCCACTCGAACATTCAGAGGAGGATACCATATCATCATGCTACATCACAATCATTTTAACGCAATGTTGATATCCAAGATAAGTCATTATTCACTCCTAGCTACTTATGCATGGCATGAGGAACTATAATCTCTAATTGTCATTGCAAACATGTTTGATCATAACAGGCTGAATCATGGATACTAGGTTAAACATATTTACAAAAACAGAACAAGTCGAGTTCATACCTGTTTCTCTCTGCCATGACCAGTTCATCTAATATCATCATTATTGCCTTTCACTTGCACGACCGAACGATTTAAAAATAATAATAGTGCAAGAGTGCCATGGACTAAGCTGGAATCTACAAACATTTTATTCAAGAGGAGAAGACAAGGTAATATGGGCTCTTTATCAGATCAATAATGATGCAAATGAGAGCCACTCAAATTTTTCATCGTGGTCTTATCCTTGGTATGACTCAATAAAAAGAAAAGAAATTCAGAGAAACACACTAAAATATTTTTGGAGTTTTTGTTTTTTCGCAAACGAGAAAATAAAAATAGAAAATAAAAAAGAGAAAAACTACTTACATGGGAAAGCTCCCGACAAGTAAAAGAAGAACAAGGAATTTTTTTTGGGTTTTCTTTTTAGTGCTACAACAATTTAAACTAGGAAGAAAAAATCAAAAAGAAGCAAGAAACATATTTTTGGACTTTCTCAAAGTTTTTGAAACACACAAGAAGAAAGCGAGAAAATAAATTAAACATGGATGATACAATGAAAAAGTGTGGACACCGACAACTGGGATGAAATGTGTGAACATGAATGTAATGTCGGTGGGAATACGTACTCCCCCAAGCTTAGGATTTTGGTCTTACTTGGTAATCACCACTCGTACAAGCCATGAGGTCCAATGTTGAAGTGCTGGGGAGCAGGCACCATAGGGTCCCATTGCTGAGGCTCCTCCCGTGCCACAGCCAGGTTGTTCCGGTAAGCAACAATGTCCTCAAGCATAATCCTGTATCTGCCCTATTCGCATTCAGCTGCAAAGAAGTCGGTGAGGCCGGAATTAGCAGCATATTGCGTGAACTCGTGAAGGATTCCAGACCCTTCCATGAACGCATTATGCGGCCACTCGCACGGCCGTAGTTCCACCAACCTCCGGGTATGGAGATCATTGTTAGATGACTCCCCAATAACCCCCTTGGAGTTCTTCCTCGAAGCAAACTTCCTAAAGAAACTCATCTTTTTCCTATGAACAAAATTCTGAAATTTTTAGTCCACAATTTTTTTCTCAACAAAACTTCACAAAAATGATAGCAACTGCTCATAGGGATGTATAAAGGCCATAACAAGCATTCAAACTACTTAGAACTCTAAGAATTCAACATGCAAGCTCATCTATAGCAGCACCAAGAGTAGGTAATTATTCCAAATATGAACCACTAAAACAAAAACTAATTGGTCACATGGAGGACTCACATACCAAGCAACAAATCGTCGAAACAGTTTCGGAAATGGAGCTTCGAGCAAAGAGATCGAAATCCGTGGTTTCGGGAGCAAGAACATGAGAGAGAGAGAGTGATAGTGATTTTTTTCTGGGTGAATGGAGTGATGTGGGAAGAAGAAGTAAGTGAGGGGGCCCACGTGGGGACCACGACCCGCCAGGGCGCGCCCAGGTGGGTTGTGCCCACCTGGTGCACCTCCCTCTGATATTATTTGCACCAGCAATTCAGAAATATTCAAAAAAATCGTGTTAAATTTTCAGGGCATTCTGAGGACTTGTATTTTTGGGTCATTTTTTATTGCACGGAAAACTGAGAAAACAAATAAAGAATGGAATTTTATTTTATTTAACTAAGAAAAACAAAAAACAAAAGGTAGGGACATAAGTAGTGCTCACTAAATTCATCAACTTCATACCTCTCAAAAATGATCCATTAATAAGGTTGATCAAGTCTTATTAACAACCACTTTCGATTAATATGAAACCGAAGAACTTACATAAATCACTAAGTTACCTCAATGGGGATATGAATGTCCCCCATAATAAGCATTTCATATTTCTTTTTAAAAGTAGGTAGAGGTAATTGAAAACTTCCAATATTGATTGTCGGAGATTTTTCAATAACATTAATACCATTCACTTGGAATTGTTTATTCGTAAAGTGCACCGTATGCTCATTACCATTGTTATGAAAAGTGACCTTGATTTTATTGCAATTAATAACAGCCCCTGCAGTATTAAAGAAGGGTCTACCAAGGATAATCGACATGTTGTCATCTTCGGGCATCTCAAGTATAACAAAGTCAGTCAAAATAGTAAAATTAGCAACAACAACGGGCACATCCTCACAAATACCGATAGGTATGGCAGTTGATTTGTCAGCCATTTGCAAAGATATTTCAGTAGGTGTGAGTTTATTCAGATCAAGTCTTTTATATAAAGAGGAAGGCATAACACTAACACAAGCTCCCAAATCACATAAAGCAGTTTTCACATAATTTCTTTTAATGGAGCAAGGTATAGTTGGTATTCCCGGATCTCCAAGTTTTTTAGGTACTCCATCTTTAAAAGTATAGTTAGCAAGCATAGTGGAGATTTCAGCTTCCGGTATTTTTCTCTTATTGGTGATGATGTATTTCATATACTTTGCATAAGGAGGCATTTTTAAGATATCAGTCAATCGAGTTTGCAAAAAGACTGGCCTCAGCATTTCAGCAAAGCGATCAAAGTCTTCATCATCTTTCTTTTTAGTTGACTTAGGTGGAAAGGGCATAGGTTTTTGAACCCATGGTTCTCTTTCCTTTCCATGTTTTCTAGCCACAAAGTATCTTTTAACATATCTTTTATTCTTGGTTTGTGGGTTATCAAGATCAACAACTGGTTCTATCTCAACATCTTTATCTAGTTATTTATCATTTGTTTGAGTGTCTTCATGAACCTCATCATTATATTTTTCATTATCAGAAGGTGAGTGTTCATTGCCAGATTGAGTCTCAGCATTAGAGATAGAAACTTCATTATCATTATCAGGAGGTTTTTCTATTTCAGGTTCACTAGAGGCAGGCAAAGTCCTATTATTTTTCTTCTTCTTTTTCTTTTTAGAAGGACTAGGTGCATCAGTGTTAATTCTTTGAGAGTCTTGTTCAATTCTCTTTGGGTGTCCCTCGGGATAGAGTGGTTCCTGAGTTATTTTATCTCCTCTAGTGGCTACTCTAATAGCAAAGTCACTTATATTATTGTTCATTTCATCAAGTAACTCCCTTTGAGATTAAGCAACTTGTTCTAATTGAGTTTGAACCATAGAGGCATGCTTTCCTACACCTCTAACATCATTTTAGATTCTAAATAACAAGTCACTTAAGCGAGAAATCATATCAGAGTTGTATTTCAATTGTTTCATAACATTTGCATTGAAGTGATCTTGCTTTCTAATGTAATTATCAAACTCATAAAGGCATTGACTAGGATGTTTATTACGAGGATCATCACTATCATTGAATTTCATTAAAGATTTTACCTCTACCACCTTAGGTGGTGGTGGTGCTTCAAGCCCATGTATTTCTTCAATAGGTGGTAATTTTTTAACATCCTCGACTTTAATACCTTTTTCCTTCATAGATTTCTTTGCCTCTTGCATATCTTTAGAACTGAGATATAAGATACCCCTCTTCTTCGGAGTGGGTTTAATAGGTGTTTCAGGAGGAGTCCAATCATCATAATTTTTCAATATGTGATTCAATAATTCTTCAGCTTGCCCAATAGTTCATTCCCTAAAAACACAACCAACACAACTATCTAGGAAATCCCTAGAAGCATCGGTTAGTCCACTATAGAAGATATCAAGTATTTCATTTTTCTTAAGAGGATGATCACACAAAGCATTAAGCAATTGGAGAAGCCTCCCCCAAGCTTGTGGGAGACTCTCTTCTTCAATTTGCATAAAGTTCAGTATTTCCTGCAAGGCAGCTTGTTTCTTATGAGCAGGGAAATATTTTTTAGAGAAGTAATAAATCATATCCTGGGGATTACGCACACAACCAGGAGCAAGAGTATTGTACCAAGATTTAGCATCACCCTTTAATGAGAACGGAAATAACTTGAGAATATAGTAATAGCAAATCTTCTCATCATGAGCAAAAAGGGTGGCTATATCATTCAACTTAGTAAGATGTGCCACAACAGTTTCAGTTTCATAACCATGGAAAGTGTCAGATTCAACCAAAGTGATTAACTTTGGGTCGACAGAGAATTCATAATCCTTATCATCAATAAAGATAGGTGAAGTAGAAACTCAGGATCATATTTCATTTTAGGATTCAGAGATTTTTCCTTATACTTGCATAATAATTTCTCTAGATCATCTCTATCCTTACAAGCAAGAATATCTCTAGTTGCCTCCTCACTCATAGTATAACCTTTCGATACCTTTGGCAATTCGTATCTAGGAGGACTAGTTCTAGTAGGTGTTTCAAGATTCTCAGTTTCAAGTTCATCATCAGATTCAACAATATCATCTTGTCTTACTCTAGCAATTTGTTCGTAAAAAATTCACCTAATGGCACATCATCATTAAGCAAGGTACTAGCATCATCATGAGTAGTATTCATAGAAGAAGTAGCATCATCAATAAATTGTGACATATCAGAATTAATAGCATGTTCTGGTGTTGCAACTTTACTTATAGCAGAAGGTGAATCTAAAGCGAAGTTGGATGGCAGTTCCTTACCTCCCCTCGTCTTAGAGGGAAAAATCTTAGTCTTAGCATCCTTCAGATTCTTCATAGTGATAGTATGATAATAATCCCAAGTGACTCAAAAAATGTTGCTATGCTCCCGGCAACGATGCCAGAAAAAGGTCTTGATAACCCACAAGTATACGGGATTGCAACAGTTTTCGAGGGTAGAGTATTCAACCCAAATTTATAGATTCGACACAAGGGGAGCCAAAGAATATCTGAAGGTATTAGCAGCTGAGTTGTCAATTCAACCACACATGGAGATTAATTATCTGCAGCAAAGTGATTAGTAGCACAGTAATATGATAGTTTTGATGATAGTAGCAACAACAATAATAACGTAACAGTGATAGCAGTGATTTTGTAGCAATAACGATAGTAGTAGCAACAATAGTAACTTAGCAAGGACAATATAAGGTAAATTCGTAGGCATTGGATCGGTGACTCATTGGATGATATTCATCATGAGACAGTTATAACCTAGGGCGATACGACACTAGCTCTACTTCATAAATATAATGTAGGCATGTATTCCGTAAATAGTCATACGTGCTTATGGAAAGAACTTGCATGACATCTTTTGTTCTACCCTCCTCTGGCAGCAGGGTCCTATTGGAAACTAAGGGATATTGAGGCCTCCTTTTAATAGAAAACCGGAACAAAGCATTAACACAGTGAATACATGAACTCCTCAAACTACGGTCATCACCGGGAGTGGTCCCGACTATTGTCACTCCGGGGTTGCCGGATCATAACACGTAGTAGGTGACTATGACTTGCATGATCGGATCTAGAACATGGATATAATGGTGATAACATAAACGGATCAGATCTGAAATCATGTCACCCGGGCCCAAAGTGACAAGCATTAAGCATGGCAAAGTCATGGCAACATCAATCTTAGGACATAATGGATACTAGGGATCAGGCCCTAACAAAACTAACTCGATTACATGATGAATCTCATCCAACTCCTCACCGACCAAAGAGCCTACGAAGGAATTACTCACTCCAGTTGGGGAGCATCATGGAATTGGCGATGGAGATGTGTTGGTGATGACGGAGATCAAAGATCCCCCTCTCCGGAGCCCCAAACGGACTCCAAATCTGGCCTCCCGATGAAGAATAGGAGACGACGGCGGCTCCGTCTCATGAAACGCCATAATTATTTTCTCCCTGATTTTTTCTAGAATAATGTGATTTTATAGTGTCGGTTTTAGGGTGACAACCCACCAGGGTGCGCCTCGGGGGGGGGGGGCTGTTGGAAATATGCCCTAGAGGCAATAATAAATTAGTTATTATTATATTACTTTGTTCATGATAATCGTTTATTATCCATGCTATAATTGTATTGATTGGAAACACAATACTTGTGTGGATACATAGACAAAACACTATCCCTAGTAAGCCTCTAGTTGACTAGCTCGTTGATTAAAGATGGCCAAGGTTTCCTGGCCATAGGCAAGTGTTGTTACTTGATAACGAGATCACATCATTAGGAGAATCATGTGATGGACTAGACCCAAACTAATAGACATAGCATGTTGATCATGTCATTTTGTTGCTACTGTTTTCTGCGTGTCAAGTATTTGTTCCTATGACCATGAGATCATATAACTCACTGACACCGGAGGAATGCTTTGTGTGTATCAAACGTCGCAACGTAATTGGGTGACTATAAAGATGCTCTACAGGTATCTCCGAAGGTGTTAGTTGAGTTAGTATGGATCGAGACTGGGATTTGTCACTTCGTGTGACGGAGAGGTATCTCGGGGCCCACTCGGTAATACAACATCACACACAAGCCTTGCAAGCAATGTGACTTAGTGTAAGTTGCGGGATCTTGTATTACGGAACGAGTAAAGAGACTTGCCGGTAAACGAGATTGAAATAGGTATGCGGATACTGACGATCGAATCTCGGGCAAGTAACATACCGAAGGACAAAGGGAATGACATACGGGATTATATGAATCCTTGGCACTGAGGTTCAAACAATAAGATCTTCGTAGAATATGTAGGATCCAATATGGGCATCCAGGTCCCGCTATTGGATATTGACCGAGGAGTCTCTCGGGTCATGTCTACATAGTTCTCGAACCCGCAGGGTCTGCACACTTAAGGTTCGACGTTGTTTTATGTGTATTTGAGTTATATGGTTGGTTACCGAATGTTGTTCGGAGTCCCGGATGAGACACGGACGTCACGAGGGTTTCCGGAATGGTCCGGAAACGAAGATTGATATATAGGATGACCTCATTTGATTACCGGAAGGTTTTCGGAGTTACCGGGAATGTACCGGGAATGACGAATGGGTTCCGGGAGTTCACTTGGGGGCAACCCACCCCGGGGAAGCCCATAGGCCTTGGGGGTGGCACACCAGCCCTTAGTGGGCTGGTGGGACAGCCCAAGAGAGCCCTATGCGCCATAGGAAGAAAAATCAAAGAGAAAAGAAAAAATAAAGAGGAGGTGGGAAAAGGGGGAAGGACTCCTCCTTCCAAACCTAGTTGGACTCGGTTTGGAAGGGGAGGGTTCCCCCCTTAGGTTCGGCCGACCCCCTTGGGGGTCCTTGGACCCCAAGTCAAGGCTCCCCCCCTCCTCCCCCTATATATACGGAGGTTTTAGGGCTGATTTGAGACGACTTTTCCACGGCATCCTGACCACATACCTCCACGGTTTTTCCTCTAGATCGCGTTTCTGCGGAGCTCGGGCGAAGCCCTACTGAGATAAGATCACCACCAACCTCCGGAGCGCCGTCACGCTGCCAGAGAACTCATCTACCTCTCCGTCTCTCTTGCTGGATCAAGAAGGCCGAGATCATCGTCGAGCTGTACGTGTGCTGAACGCGGAGGTGCCGTCCGTTCGGCACTAGATCGTGGGACTGGTCGCGGGACGGTTCGCGGAGCGGATCGACGGACGTGAGGACGTTCCACTATGTCAACCGCGTTCACTAACGCTTCTGCTGTAAGGTCTACAAGGGTACGTAGATCACACATCCCCTCTCGTAGATGGACATCACCATGATAGGTCTTCGTGCGCGTAGGAAAAATTTTGTTTCCCATGCGACGTTCCCCAACAGTGGCATCATGAGCTAGGTTCATGCGTAGATGTCTTCTCGAGTAGAACACAAAAGTTTTTGTGGGCGGTGATGTGCGTTTTGCTGCCCTCCTTAGTCTTTTCTTGATTCTGCGGTATTGTTGGATCGAAGCGGCTCGGACCGACATTACTCGTATGCTTACGAGAGACTGGTTTCATCGCTACGAGTAACTCCGTTGCTCAAAGATGACTGGCGGGTGTCAGTTTCTCCAACTTTAGTTGAATCAGAATTGACCGAGGAGGTCCTTGGATGAGGTTAAATAGCAATTCATATATCTCCGTTGTGGTGTTTGCGTAAGTAAGATGCGATCCTACTAGATACCCATGGTCACCACGTAAAACATGCAACAACAATTAGAGGACGTCTAACTTGTTTTTGCAGGGTATGCTTGTGATATGATATGGCCAACGATGTGATGTGATATATTGGATGTATGGGATGATCATGTTGTAATAGTTAATATCGACTTGCACGTCGATGGTACGGCAACCGGCAGGAGCCATAGGGTTGTCTTTAAACTAACGTTTGTGCTTGCAGATGCGTTTACTATATTGCTAGGACGTAGCTTTAGTAGTAATAGCATGAGTAGCACGACAACCCCGATGGCGACACGTTGATGGAGATCATGATGATGGAGATCATGGTGTGAAGCCGGTGACAAGAAGATCGTGTCGATGCTTTGGTGATGGAGATCAAGAAGCACATGATGATGGCCATATCATGTCACTTATGAATTGCATGTGATGTTAATCCTTTATGCACCTTATCTTGCTTAGAAGGACGGTAGCATTATGAGGTGATCTCTCACTAAAATTTCAAGACGAAATTGTGTTCTCCCCGACTGTGCACCGTTGCGACAGTTCTTTGTTTCGATACACCACGTGATGATCGGGTGTGATAGACTCAACGTTCACATACAACGGGTGCAAAACAGTTGCACACGCGGAACACTCGGGTTAAGCTTGATGAGCCTAGCATGTGCAGACATGGCCTCGGAACACATGAGACCGAAAGGTCGACCATGAATCGTATAGTTGATATGATTAGCATAGAGATGCTTACCACTGAAACTATTCTCGACTCACGTGATGATCGGACTTGAGATAGTGGATTTGGATCATGTACCACTCAAATGACTAGAGAGATGTACTTTTTGAGTGGGAGTTCTTAAGTAATATGATTAATTGAACTAATTGCCATGAACATAGTCTAATGGTCTTTGCGAATTACGATGTAGCTTGCGCTATAGCTCTACTGTTTTTATATGTTCCTAGAGAAAATTTAGTTGAAAGTTGATAGTAGAAAACTTTGCAGAGGATTGTCCTCGTTGTTGCACAGAAGGCTTATGTCCTTAATGCACCACTCGGTGTGCTGCACCTCGAGCGTCGTCTGTGGATGTTGTGAACATCCGACATACACGTTTTTGATGACTACACGATAGTTCAGTGCAAAATACTTAATGGCTTAGAAGCAAGGCGCCGAAGACGTTTTGAAACGTCACGGAACATAAGTGATGTTCTAAAGAGATGAAATTGTGATTTCATGCTCGTGCCCTTGTTGAGAGGTACGAGACCTCCGACAAGATTCTTTGTCCACAAAATAAAGGAGAAAAGCTCAATCGTTGAGCGTGTGCTCAGATTGTCTGAGTACGACAATCGCTTGAATCAAGTGGGAGTTAATCTTCCAGATGAGATAGTGATAGTTCTCCAAAGTCACTGCCACCAAGTTGTGAGAGCTTCGTGATGAACTATAACATATCAAGGATAGATACAATAATCCTTGAGCGATTCGCGATGTTTGACACTGCGAAAGTAGAAATCAAGAAGGAGCATCAATAGTTGATGGTTTGTAAAACCACTAAGTTTCAAGAAAGGCAAGGGCTAGAAGGGATACTTCGTGAAACGGCAAAACAGTTGCTGCACTAATGAAGAGACCCATGATTAAACCCAAACCCGAGACTAAGTGCTTCTGTAATGAGGGGAACAGTCACTGAGGGGGAGCAACTCTAGATACTTGGTAGATAAGAAGGCTGGCAAAAGTCGAAAGAAGTATATTTGATATACATGATGTTGATGTGTACTTTACTAGTACTCCTAGTAGCATGAGGGTATTGGATACCGGTTCGGTTGCTAAGTGATTAGTAACACGAAATGATAGCTACGGCGTAAACGGAGACTAGCTAAAGGCGAGGTGACGATACGTGTTGGAAGTGTTTCCAAGGTTGATATGATCAAACGTCGCACGCTCCCTCTACCGTCGGGATTGGTGTTAAACCTAAATAATTGTTATTTGGTGCTTGCGTTAAGCATGAACATGATTGGATCGTGTTTATTGCAATACGATTATTCATTTAAAGAGAATAATGGTTACTCTATTTTCTTGAATAATCACCTTCAATGGTTTATTGAATCTCGATCGTAGTGTTACACATGTTCATGATATTGGTGCCAAAAGATACGAGGTAATGATGATAGTACCACTTACTTGTGGCACTGCCGCTTGAGTCATGTTGGTATAAATTGCATGAAGAGGCTCCATGCTGATGGATCTTTATACTCACTTGATTTTGAATCACTAGTGACATGCAAATCATACCACATGAGCAAGGCCTTGTTTTCATTGAGATGAAATAAGAGAGTAACTTGTTGGAAGTGATACATTTTGATGTATGCAGTCCAATGGGTGCTGAGGCATGCAGTGGATATCATTATGTTCTTACTTCAATGACGATTTGAGTAGATACTAGAGTATTTGCTTAATGAATCACAAGTCTGAAATATTGAAAAGTTCAATTCTGTTTCGGAGTGAAGTTCGTCGTAACAAGAGGATAAACTGTCTACGATATGATCATAGAAATGAATATCTGAGTTACGAGTTTTGGTACGCAGTTAAGACAATGTGGAAATTGTTTCGCAGTTCATGCCACCTAGAACATCATAGTGTGATGATGTGTCTGAACGTCATAGCCACACACTATTTGGTATGGTGCATGCTATGATGTCTCTTATCGAATTACCACTATCGTTTATGGGTTAAGCATTAGAGACAACCGCATTCACTTTAAATAGGGCACCGCGTATTTCCGTTGAGATGACACAGTATAGACTGAGGTTTAGAGAAATCTAAACTATCGTTTCTTGAAAGTTTGGGGCTTCGACACTTATGTGAAAAAGTTTCACTCTGATAAGCTCGAACCCAAAGCAGATAAATGCATCTTCATAGGATATCCAAAATAGTTGGGTACATCTCCTATCTCAGATCCGAAAGCAAAGTGTTTGTTTCTAGAAACGGATCCTTTCTCGAGGAAATGTTTCTCTCGAAAGAATTGAGTGGGAGGGTGGTAGAACTTGATGAGGTTATTGAACCATCACTTCAACCAGTGTGTAGCAGGGCGTAGGAAGTTGTTCCTGTGGCGCCTACACCAATTGAAGTGAAAGCTGATGATGGTGATCATCGAGCATCGGATCAAGTTACTACAAGCCTCGTAGGTTGACAAGGTCGCGTACTACTACAGAGTGGTACAGTAACCCTGTCTTGGAGGTCATGTTGTTGAGCAACAGTGAACCTACGAGTTATGGAGAAAGCAATGGTGGGCCCAGATTCCGACAAATGGCTGGAAGCCATGAAATTCGAGAGAGGATCCATGTATGAAAACAAAGTGTAGACTTTGGAAGAACTACTTGATGGTCATAGGACTATTGAGTAAAGATGGATCTTTAAAAGGAAAACAGACAATGATAGTGATAAGTCACTATTAAGAAAAGCTCGACCTGTCGCAAAGATGTTTCCGACAAGATCAAACAGTTGACTATGATGAGACTTTCTCACTCGTAGCGATGCTAAAAGTCTGTTAGAATTATGTTAGTAGTTGCTGCATTATTTATGAAATATTGCATGTAGGATGTCAAAACATTGTTTCCTCGACGGTTTCCTTGAGCAAACATTGTATGAGATACAACCATGAGGTTTTGTCGATCCTAAAGATACTAGCAAGTATGCAAGCTCCAGCGATCCTTTGAATGGACTGGTGCAAGCATCTCGGAGTTGGGATATACACTTTGATGAGATGATCAAGGATTTTGGGTTTGTACAAGGTTTATGAGAAACTTGTATTTCCAAAGAAGTGAGTGGGAGCACTATAGAATTTCTGATAAGTATATGTGGTTGACATATTGTGGATCAGAAGTAATGTAGAATTTCTGTACAGCATACAAGGTTGTTTGAAAGGAGTTTTCAAAGGAATACCTGGATTGAGCTACTTGAACATTGAGCATCAAAGATCTATGGAGATAGATCGAAAGCGCTTAATGAAAGTTTCAACAAGATGCATGCCTTGACAAGTTTTGAAGGAGTTCAAAATAGATCAGCAAAGAAGGAGTTCTTGGTTGCATTGTAAGGTGTGAATTTGAGTAAGACTCAAAACCCGACCACGGCAGAATAAAGAGAATAGACGAAGGTCGTCTTCTATGCCTTAGCCGTAGACTCTAAAGTATGCCATGCTGAGTACCGCACCTGATGTGTGCCTTGCAGCAAGTCTGTTGAGAGGTACAGAGAGTGATCCATGATTGAATCACTAGCAGCGGTCAAAATTTATCCTTAGTAACTGATGGACTAAGGAATTTTTCACGATTATGGAGGTGGTTAAAGAGTTCGTCGTAAAGGGTTACGTCGATGTAAGCTTTGACACTAATCCGAATAACTATAAGTAGTGAAACGGATTCGTATAGTAGAGTAGATATTTGGAGTATTTCCGAATAGCACATAGTAGCAGCATCTATAAGATGACATAAAGATTTGTAAAGAACACACGGATCTGAAAATTTCAGAACCGTTGACTAAAACCTCTCTCACGAGCAAGACGTGATGAGACCCCATAAATATATGGGTGTTGGATTCGTTGGAATCACATGGTGATGTGAACTAGATTATTGACTCTAGTGCAAGTGGGAGACTGTTGGAAATATGCCCTAGAGGCAATAATAAAATAGTTATTATTATATTTCTTTGTTCATGATAATCGTTTATTATCCATGCTATAATTGTATTGATTGGAAACACAATACTTGTGTGGATACATAGACAAAACACTGTCCCTAGTAAGCCTCTAGTTGACTAGCTCGTTGATCAAAGATGGCCAAGGTTTTCTTGCCATAGGCAAGTGTTGTTACTTGATAACGAGATCACATCATTAGGAGAATCATGTGATGGACTAGACCCAAACTAATAGACGTAGCATGTTGATCATGTCATTTTGTTGCTACTGTTTTCTGCGTGTCAAGTATTTGTTCCTATGACCATGAGATCATATAACTCACTGACACCGGAGGAATGCTTTGTGTGTATCAAATGTCGCAACGTAACTGGGTGACTATAAAGATGCTCTACAGGTATCTCCGAAGCTGTTAGTTGAGTTAGTATGGATCGAGACTGGGATTTGTCACTCCGTGTGACGGAGAGGTATCTCGGGGCCAACTCGGTAATACAACATCACACACAAGCCTTGCAAGCAATGTGACTTAGTGTAAGTTGCGGGATCTTGTATTACGGAACGAGTAAAGAGACTTGCCGGTAAACGAGATTGAAATAGGTATGTGGATACTGACGATCGAATCTCGGGCAAGTAACATACCGAAGGACAAAGGGAATGACATACGGGATTATATGAATCCTTGGCACTGAGGTTCAAACGATAAGATCTTCGTAGAATATGTAGGATCCAATATGGGCATCCAGGTCCCTCTATTGGATATTGACCGAGGAGTCTCTCGGGTCATGTCTACATAGTTCTCGAACCCGCATGGTCTGCACACTTAAGGTTCGACGTTGTTTTATGCGTATTTGAGTTATATGGTTGGTTACCGAATGTTGTTCGGAGTCCCGGATGAGATCACGGACGTCGCGAGGGTTTCCGGAATGGTCCGGAAACGAAGATTGATATATAGGATGACCTCATTTGATTACCGGAAGGTTTTCGGAGTACCGGGAATGTACCGGGAATGACGAATGGGTTCCGGGAGTTCACCGGGGGGGCAACCCACCCCGGGGAAGCCCATAGGCCTTGGGGGTGGCACACCAGCCCTTAGTTGGCTGGTGGGACAGCCCAAGAGAGCCCTATGCGCCATAGGAAGAAAAATCAAAGAGAAAAAAAAGAGGAGGTGGGAAAAGGGGGAAGGACTCCTCCTTCCAAACCTAGTTGGACTCGGTTTGGAAGGGGAGGGTTCCCCCCTTAGGTTCGGCCGACCCCCTTGGGAGTCCTTGGACCCCAAGGCAAGGCTCCCCCCTCCTCCCCCTATATATACGGAGGTTTTAGGGCTGATTTGAGACGACTTTTCCACGGCAGCCCGACCACATACCTCCACGGTTTTTCCTCTAGATCGCGTTTCTTCGGAGCTCGGGCGGAGCCCTGCTGAGATAAGATCACCACCAACCTACGGAGCGCCGTCACACTGCCGGAGAACTCATCTACCTCTCCGTCTCTCTTGCTGGATCAAGAAGGCCGAGATCATCGTCGAGCTGTACGTGTGCTGAACGCGGAGGTGCCGTCCGTTCGGCACTAGATCGTGGGACTGATCGTGGGACGGTTCGCGGGGCAGATCGAGGGACGTGAGGACGTTCCACTACATCAACCGCGTTCACTAACGCTTCTGATGTATGGTCTACAAGGGTACGTCGATCACACATCCCCTCTCGTAGATGGACATCACCATGATAGGTCTTCGTGCGCGTAGGAAATTTTTTGTTTCCCATGCGACGTTCCCCAACAGGGGCGTGCCCTGGTGGTTTGTGCCCACCTAGGTGCCCCCCTCGGGTGTCTCTTGGCTCCAGAAATTCTCTTTATTGATATGAAAAATCCTCGCAAAGTTTCGTTCCATTCCGATAATTTTTAGTTCTACACAAAAACAACACCATGGTAGTTCTGTTGAAAACAACGCTAGTCCGGGGTTAGTTTCATTCAAATCATGCAAATTAGAGCCCAAAACAAGAGGAAAAGCGTTAGGAAAAGTAGATATGTTGGAGACGTATCACCCCCTCCTGTTCATCATCGCCATCGACCCCCTACACCACATTCTAACAACGGAAATTGAGGAGGGGCTCCTCCAACTGATCCCTGGCAGCAACAATCGACTACGGGCCGACGACGCCATGATCTTCACTAACCGTGAGCGATAGGAGATGCATGCTCTATTGCAGATTCTGGAGGGCTTCGGTGTGGCCTCCGGCCTACGCATTAACCTGGCCAAATCCTCGGTCACCCCAATTAGATGCGAGGCATCGACTTGGAGAAGGTACTAGGGGGTTCGACGGAGCGGTTACAAACTTTCCAATCAAATACCTAGGTTTGCCGGTCACTCCTAGTCGCATTAGTTTAGCACTTCTCCAGTTCAGCATCGACCAGATCAGGGCTAGGTTAGCGGGATGGAAAGGAAAGCTACTACACATCATTGACCGCCGAGTGTTGGTTCGCTGCGTCCTTTCGGCCATGCCAACCTTCGCTCTCACGTGATACCAATCCCCATAAAACTCCTCAAGGAGATCGACAAGTCTAGGCGTTGTTTGCTCTGGAACCAAGACGAGGAGATCTTTGGCACTGCCTGCAAGGTTAGTTGGTCCACGATATGCTCACCGAGCACTAGGAGGCCTAGGGATCTGTGACCTCCACAAGTTCGGAAGGGACCTACGTCTACGATGGCTCTGGCTACCCTCACGTCACCCGAAACGACCATGGGTTGGCACGGATGCCCCATGCAACGAGGTGGACCAAACTCTTTTTGCTGCAGCGACGATCGGTAATGGGAGTTCTTCCTCCTTCTGGTCATCTCACTAGAAGGGCGGTGGCACTCTAGCGCAACAATTTCCGACGCTCTATAAATACTCAAGAAGGAAACAGAGGACGGTCCAGGATGCTTGCAACAACGATAACTAGATTAGAGACTTGGCGTACGGCAACAACCACCACCTCGTGCAGGAATTTCTTCACTTGCACAGGTTGCTGGGAGGAGCAAGAAACCAACTGTAGGAGGGCACACCAGACAATACACATGGGGCAGACAAATCTCAAGACAATACTCAGCAAGCTCTGCATACTCTATGCAGTTCCAGGGAAGGATCTCCTCAAGCTTTGATCAACTCATCTGGAAGGCATGGGCACCAGGTAACATGAAGATGATGGTCTCGCTGGTGCTTCAGAACAAACTGTGGTGCAACGACAAATTGCAGCGACGAGGGTGGCCGAACGAGTACTTTTGCTAGCTTTGTGTGCGAAGCTTGGAAACGCGTAAGCACTTATTCTGGACCTGTCCATTGGCACAACAGGTTTGGAACCTAGTTGGCCAATGGATGGGCTGCTCCTCTCTCAAACCGAGCACGACCTGACAACTGCAGTCAGCCATGGACATTGTCCAAAAATTGTAAGAGGAAGCCAAGGGAAGATGGAAGAAGGGCATTAGGTCTATAAGAATTCTCACCTCCTGGGCTATTTGGCGGGAGCGGAACCTATGCACCTTCCACAAGAAGATCCCACGAGTAACAAACATCATGGCCTCGATCACCAGCAACATGGAGCGATGGCGACTAGCACGCGCAAAGTGCATTGAGAGCCCCTGCAACGAACCATCGTGATATATCGACTATGTAAATCAGGGTGAGCTGACCGAGTTGTGGTCAGCCCCAAAACCCTTGCCAAGATCCTAGGATCAGCACCCCACCTTGTATTCCTCATTGCTTTCTGCTACCAATCGAAACGCCAGCGATTGCTGGATCTTTCAAAAAAAAGGGCAACAAGACCAAAAGCATCAACAAGTTGAGTGCATAACTTTGACAACTACGACAATTAATTACAAGAATTTGCATTCTCGTTGATTAAACCAACTAGCGGTAGCCGGCAAATCAGTGAATAGACAACGAATTCATCAGGGCAACAACACAGGTTCATCATTGCCGAGCCCCATAATAAAGTCCAGAAAAAAGGAGTTTTCACCTTGGAATTGAAGCGGTGCTGCAATCACCTTCTTGCTGATCTTTGGGTAATTGCGTCAACTAGTACTCCATCACACGTTAAATGGCACTAGCGTATTGATGGGATGTCTTCCGACCTTAGATCACGGCTCGGGCCATTGAAGCTGGCCGCCGCGAGTCCACATCGACACGAACCCACGTGCAACCACCATCGTAGCCCCAAGGCCGTTGGCCCGATGTCCACCTTGTGAACTATTACTGTGGCACTACGACTGAGGTGGAGCCAGGTACCTTGCGGTAGAGCATCCCGCGTCTCAGCAAGGAGGAAAAACGTGTGTGTGTGCGCGCGCGCACGCGCGTGTGTGTGTGCATGTGTGTGTGTGTGCACCTAGGTGAAGTAACCGAGTTGGTCGGTCGTAAGCACCCAACTAGCCACCCTGCTTCACGGGCAAGTTGTGCTCTTAACGCCACAATAGGAGGGTCATAAACATTAAAAATATTCATGTCTCGGTTTTATGTAGATTGTAAAATTTGAATCGATGACCTGCATTTCTTATGTAATTCCTATCTAAATGGCATGTTTGAACTTTTTAATTTGTGTCAAACATGGTTTGAAAAATTACATGCACTTTATTGACTCAATTGTTGTGGTATTTGTATGTGTGTCGTCATATGCATGGATACGCACAAAGTTCTCTCACCACCCTAGGAGCCATCATATACATATGAATTCACATTTTTAACGTGGATACCATGAAACGTGAACTCCAAGTTAGAATTGAAGATCGCTATATCACACAAGCATCCTGCCTTGACATCGGCTATTATGATGTGGGAAAGGTCCAGTCTTACGCGACAAAGGCTAATTACCACATCGCCTTTTGTCGTACTAGCATGGAAGAGGCTAACTTTCACCTAGATGTTCGTACTAGCTAGGCCAAGGGTAACTACCACATCGCCTTGTGTCGTACTAGCTGATGAGCTCTCCATTCTTACCCATTATCACCTAATGGATAACAACTCTATCAACCATGAATGAATGGGAATTACAGCTTGCCCCCCTCCCAACCTTATAGTATTATTGAGGGGGGGGGGGGTATAGGTCCCTAACTCGGCACCATAATATATTTTCAACATGTCAAGTTATATATATGGTTGGTGCTCATTCTACCCTTGAGTGACTTTAACACATTATTAGTTTTTTTTATATAAATTTGGTTTCTTGAACATGATAGTCCATTCTCGCGACGCACAACCAAATTTTGCCCGTATGAGAGAGAAGAATCCATTGTAGTAGTTAGCAATGATTTCTCTTCATCTTGCATCCCTAGCGATGGTCGCCATGGTCGTTTGTGTCCCCAATAGTGTCGCTTTTATGATCACCAAGTAGTGCAGGTGCATGGTGCACGTCGTCTACACGGCATTGGCGACCAACAACATGGAGCTTCCCCATCAGACCATGCACCTTCACATGCCCGCCGACACCAGGCAAGGGATTTGTCCACAAGCAGGGTGTGCCTTTGATGCAGAGGGTCGTAGAATGTGCACAACTAGCGACTACGACAACTAACTCGTTTGTTAGCTTTTCGGGAAGCTACCAACGATGCTAATCTAATTCTTGCTCAGTAGTGCGTCGCCATGAACAACTATGACATCTCGACGGTTGACGCCTTCAATGCTCCCATGTCGTTCCTGAGAGACCCCAAGCTCCTCTGCCTCATTTTTTAGTCATGTTAGTATCACTATTCGCTTTCAGGTATCAAGTATATAGTATTTACTCTTTCTAAGATTTTTTTGTTATAACTCGTTTATGATATACCAACTGCGGCCTAAAGCATGAACCACGAGTAGCATTTCAACCAAACCTTGTTTATCTATCAAAATGAGTGTCCTTCCATTTCTTCTTTAAATCAAATGTATGTAGGGACAAAAGCCTCCCAATAAAGGAATAAGTGGATGGGTCTACCTGTGGCGGTTTGAAGTCATTCACAAAGCTAGTCAGACTTTTAGTGAATTTGATGTCGGGTCTTAATCCCCAAGTAGAAAAGAAACTAAAACTCGATCTCGAGATATGCCGGTCGTAATGCCACATGCTCGGAAGGAGGTAATGTGAGGCAGGGTTGATGTATGAGAGGTGGAAAATGGACTTTCTATTTTGCACAAAGTTGTACTAAATCAACAACACTTATTTTGGGTCGGCGACAATAGTAGGAATCTAATGGAATGCATTCACATTTATTTCTTCATTGTTGATGGCACGTGGATGGGAAGGATGTGTTTTATCATATTTTTCATCTCAGACTTCACACATTATATTTTGTCCTTGTTGGCATCATTATTAGCTTCATCTTCAATATGAAGCACACACAATTATATATACATATTCATGACTAAACTTTATCATACCCCGGGCCGTTCTGGGTTTCAGGTTGGGCTTGAGAAAGCCAAAGTGAAAATCCCAAGCCCAAGCCCGTCCCGAAGCCCAAAAATATCTTCTTTCTCAAGCGTGATCCTGACCTTGAATGCAAACCCGAAGCCCGAAAGCCTAGTCCGAATGTATTTTTTAGTCTACTCATGTGTAAGCCCGAGCCCGGCCCGAATATTCTTCCGAGATGTCAATGAAGCCGAGCCCGGCCCGAGAGGCAAGCTTGGCCTGGCCCGACCTAGGTTTTTCAGGCTAGGCTCGGTCCGGGTTGATAAGTCGGGCTACCCATGAACAGGTTTATTTGTGACCACCCGCATTTATATAAAAATCATATAGATTACTTCATTTCATTGCTTACCTACCATGTAGCTTGCATAGGAGTCTCAAAGTATATGATAAGGAAATGTGTAGAAAATCTGAATCATCAATGCAAAAAAAACTTCTAGAAAAATTTAATAGCTAGTCACTTTTGTAACAGATTTTGAATGCCGAACCATCAAGTCTATTCTCGTTATCGAGTCAACATTGATGCCTCCACCTTCTCCTGCGCACGCAACTCCTTAACTCACTGTCCATCCATCTAAAGTGTATGATATGTTCACTCTATCTTTAGTGATTTATGCATTTGCAGTACTTATTATGTTGGGAGATGTGTATGTTTTATGCCTAGTACACACTTGCATGATAATACGAGATTAATATTCTTAGCACATTCCTCGTGATTTTCTTATGGATTGAATTAATAAAAAATTGCTAATATATCCAACTCGAGTCCGGACACATGTTTGGTTTCTAGGAGCGTACCAGATTATGTATGTTTTAAGGCATTTTATGTTTCGTTTAGACAAACTATTGACCGAGATTTAATTCGTTGATATATGATTTTTATGGCATGAAACTGGTATCACTAAATTCAAATCTAAAAGTGGTTACTGATTATTATGCTTTCAGATCATATAAACAACATATTGATGGATTAACTCTTGGTCAAACCTAATATGCCCTAATTATAGGAATGGAGGGAGTTCTACTGGTACCATGTGGACACATGACGCTATTAAATATTTACTACTGTGTTCTATATATGGAACACATATGATCATATTGGTCGACAGTATCTTTCCATTCAACCTTGATAGTATTTTCCACATATGTGAGTCATTTTTGTTTTTGTAGAACTTTGAAAGTTGAAAACGCCCACATATCTTAGTCTGCTTATTTAGGGTTCTTTTGTATTTGATGTTAAAAAAGAGAAATAAGATGAACACGGGGATGTCATGCATTGGGAGCCTACACCAAAATATCTTATTTTGTCTTTTGCACGAAAAGACACGATGAGTCCATTTTTCTCATAGGAATTTTGCACATTACACAATAGTCATTTTTATGTGAAATTCCATAGATTTTACACGTTTGGCATCAAAATTTCACATTAAGTGAGAACACCTGAAGAATCCCTATACAAAACATAAGGCTAGGGTTCAAGTTAAATTGTTTTTGAAACTCCGTGATATATATGGATAGCTTCAGATTCCATGATACCAATTGGACCAACCATCATAGTTGATGGTTTTAAGTTGACCTTATCACTTTATAAACATTCATGGAAGTAGCTAAGTATGATAAATATGGTTAAACATAGAAATAATCCTTAGTGTTTTCTTTATGAAAAATACCATACACGACAACAAAGCAGAACTAACTTCCACGCCTTTATTGTTCGGCATTGTTGTTTTTTCTATTCTATCTGTTTCAACATTCCCTATTCTTGTAAAATATATGATTTTGGTGGTTTTCATTTGTGCTTTAAACAAAATATTTCATAGTTGAATGTGCTAGTTGTGCCAACATGTGTAGAAAGAACTGACACGCAATTCAAAAACCCGTTATAGTGGTCTAAATGGGTAAATCAATATATAGTTTAAGGGGTAGAGAGTAAGATTATCCTTAAAATAGGACGATTATCTATGGCTTAAAATAAATATTTTTCGATCTTAATGAGACACTATATATATTTAGTGTATGTCTTTTATTGCATAAATACGTACTCGAAACAACACTCCATCAGTTTTGGTGTGTAGTAGAAGGGCCACTCACGTGGGGGGCCTTGCCGTTGGTAGGTGATCCGAGGACTATGAAGGAAACCTTCGTATTCCTGAAATACATCCTCATCTCGTGGTTTAAAAACACATCGCACTCTCTGAATGATGACATGTTTCCTTTAGTTCTCACCCTTTCTTCTCGATATCTCTCTCCGGCGACCTCCTTCACCGGTAACCCCATGGCCAACGCACCATAGTTCAACGTCTCCTCGTTTCCCCTATCGGGCATCGACAGGTCTACACGTCGACGACATCTCGTTGTCGGTGTGCCTGCCCAACAACATCCCTGGCCTGGTGAATTCCTCGCGCTCTATGTACTCCTTTTGCTATAGATCATCTGATTTACTCCATCCGATCCTAAATATAAGACCTTTTAGAGATTTCACTAGAAGACTACATACGGAATAAAATGAGTGAATCTATACTTTAAAATATGTCTATATACACCTCTATATGTAGTTTATAGTGCATTATTTAAAAGGTCTTATATTTAGGAACGGAGGGAGTATATTGCACAACATCCCTGAATTCCTTGCACTCTGTGTACTCCTTTTGCTATAGATCTTCTGATTTATGTTGCACACTCATGAATTTGAGTAGCCACATATTTTTGCCAAGCCGATCTTAAACAAACACCCTATATATTTATTGGTTATCTTCTATTCATGCATATGCACTCAAATCGACAATCAATCAGTTTTGGCGTGTGGTTAGAAGGCACACTTGCTAGGACGCGCCTTGCGTGTTTTCACATATGGACATTTTGTTAATTGAAAAAGGAAAGCATCAATCTGTTCGTGGAAAGGTGATCCAAGACTAGGAAGAAAATCTTGAAAGTCTTGACACACCTTCCCACTTCGCCATTTAAAAAAAGAAATGCCCTCCCTAAGCTATGTCAATGTTCCTTTTCGACCTTACCCCTCCTTCTTGAGATCTCTATTCTCCGACGACTTTCTGCCCGGTAACCCCACCTTTCGATGGACATCAGCAGATCTGCATGACAAGGACCGTCTTCGATGTCGTTGCACCTAGTACTGAACGCCTCTAACCCGCTGAATTCCTCTTACTCCATTTCCTACTGATCTACTGCTTTATGACACACCGCCGTGAATTTGAGTAGCCATTGATTTTACCGAACCGATTCTGACATATATTTATTGACTGACTTTTATTAAGTATATACGCATTTGTAACGGCACTCCGTCAGTTTTGGCGTGTGGTTAGAAGGCGCGCCTAGATGGGCGCACCTTGCGTGTTTTCACATAAGGGTCATTTCTGTAATTGGAGAAAAGGGAGCCTCGATCTGTCCATTGACAGGTGATCCAAGGGTTAGGAATGGAATTTTCGGGGTCTCGAAACACCTGATATGCTCCCTCTCTCGCCATTTCAAAAAACGAACTGCCCTCTCCGAGCGACTCGCCGTGGCATGTTCCTCTCCGTCCTCACCCCCTCCCTCCCGAGACCACTCTTCTCCGGCGACCTCCTTCCCTGGTAGCTCCGCGGCCAGCGCATCCCCCTTATCTACCGATCGACGCCTCCTCGCTCCTCCTGTCGGGCTACGGCAGATCTGCGCGGCGGCGGCGGCGGCCATCTTCGTCGGCGGCGCCCCGGCCGGCGGCTTCCCTAGCCTGGTGAGTTCCTTGTACTCTATTTCCTGCAGATCTTCTCCTTTATGGCGCACCGTCTTCGCGAATTTGTGCAGCCACTGATTCTGCCAAACTGAAAGTGAAGCCCCCTTCTGAAATTTGAACGCTAGGTTGTTCTGTTGCAGCCCGTAGATTGGTAAAGTCGGTACCTTTTAGGCATCCATTATCACACTGCTTCTGCCCGGCGGTCATTTTACAAGAACTGTGGCTGGGGCCGTCGGTTCTGAGACTTGAGGACATCTGGTGTTAGTTTTTGGTTGAATATCGTTCAGTTTTAGTTTTATGAAAGGAAACATACTGTTCTGTTATATGCTTAGAAATTTAGGGCACACCGGCAGTGAATCGCTGGTAATGGTAAGTTTGTTGTGCACATTAGGTGGGTGTGAAACCTGAACATGAAATTATTAGGACTGGTTCTGTAATGCCGTTCAATTTCGCTGATGCAGCTATAGGCATCTTCCCGGTTCACTTTTTGTTTGGCCTCTATCACTGTAAGGTACATTTTTCATTTTGGACATACATTATTTCAGTTCAACATAAAAAGTCCGAGTGTTCGTGGAACATAGCTTGCAGGAACTCCTCAAATGCCTCAATTAGGATTGACAGTATAATGATTCTGATTCCTAGAAAGATTAAACTGTTTTTTATACATCTTCAAGGCTCTGCTATAGAGGGGATTGAGCATCCAGTCTTCACCCGTGATGACAAGCGATAAAGGAAAGGCTTCGAAGAAGGCTGGAGAGGCTTCTGGACAGCCATCTACTACTCATGAAGGGAAAGTCAACAATGAGCCACAGAGGCAACGGTCGATCAATGGGTAGATACTAACAGATCTTTGCATAAACGTGTTAATCGTATAATTTTTTTCTTATAGTTATCTGCCCCTTCACCTTTAGGAGGACCACCGGCCCGACACGACGCTCAACCAAAGGAAATTGGACCCGCGAAGAGGTATGCCATACGATTCGAATCTTATGTTTTATTGGCAAATGGCTATTTACTGTCCAAATGGCTGGATGGTGAGTGCTGACTGAACATCCGAGAATAATTTAGGACTGATCAACTGTAAGATATGCATTATGTTTATTTGCATATCTTTCTTAAACACACAATTATGGCAAACACTTATAAGTTTTTATGGAAAATAATAATAATTCGATGGAACACTCTGACCCTTTTGTGGAGGCTTGAGTTGCCTCATTGGGTGGTTTAGTCCAACAGCTGTAGTTCAGTATGATAATTTCTTGCATATACACCCATGGGAGCATATCATAGCTGCGCAACTTGGATTAGTCCATATACAAGACAAATGATACACTGCAAAGTCTTATAACATGGATTTTGCTGAAAAATTCATATAACATGGAGTTTCCTGTTTTATTCTGTCATATACTCAATTGCAGTTCTGCTTCATGCTATGCTTGTTACTTGCTATGCTATCAGTAGTGCTCCTGTCACATTTTTGTGGGGATATATTGTATATGTCTCAGTGCCTCACTGACGTGTGGACGCCATTTAATTAGCACCACAAAGCAAAAAGTCATAAATCAGTGGGTTATACAAAGAAAGTGAGTTTTTTTTACTGAAACTGTCTAATATTTCACTTGTGTGCTATTCAAATGCAGGATGATATATTGTCCAGAGCAGTCCAGACTTACAATGGGAAACACTGGAAAAAGATAGGTATATTCTATGGATCGATTCTTACATGTATTTTTGTAGCATGTATAATTCTTTTACCTTTCTTGGACATCTCTATTACTCTTTCTGTATTTTGAAGTATATTAATACAAGACAACACACATTTGGGTGCTTGTTCAAGGAAAAAATATTTTGAATTATATAGGCATCTAAAATCCATGTCCTATATCATCTTAAGTGTACTTTTGAGGGGAAAATAGTAGGTAAGGACCCTAGGGTATACGAAAGAGTAAGCCAAAAGAGTGGATCTCAGGGTATGAAGAACCCAAAGTTGCTGGACAGACACATCCCCCTCAGCTAGTCAGTTCAGGGTGCCAGAAGGGTTGAATGTAGGTTCTGTTCTTATTTTACCCGAGGGATTCAAAATTAGTGCTGCTCGAACGTATTTCCCCTGAGTTGAAAGAAAAGGTGGTAAATCTCTCTTCTCAGTGTTATCGTCCCGATAAAAATATATGCTTGTCATAGGCCCTGTTCCCGGTAAGAAATATAGTGAAATTGTCTTTCCCTTGATCCTGCTACGAAGAAAGATGTTTTGCTGTGTCATGTAATCATGTTCTGAAGGTTTGTGCATTTTTCTTTAGCATTTTTATATCTATGCGACAGTTCATTTTTTACAATGATGTTAGCTTCTTTTATTCTTTTATTCTTCTATTATCTTGTGCATATTTGCTTTATAATTACCGAAATCGATTCATTAGAAACCAATAGGATGATCCTTCTGTTATCTAAACTAAGACATTGATTTGTTCCGTTAGTTTGTGCTTTCTCTCATTTTTCTTCAGTCAGCTTTCTTCTTTCTGTTATTAGGACACCTCCCTACATTTTCTGATTCTTTTCACAAGTCCAAGCACTGACATAGTACCTTCTTTTCCAGCGGAGTGTTTTCCTGGTAGAACCGATGTACAATGCCTGCACAGGTGGCAAAAGGTTCTAAATCCTGAGTTGATCAAAGGGCCATGGTCCAAAGAAGTAGGCCCCCTATTTGATTTGTTTTCCATTTTCAGGCTTATTTTGTAAATGTTTGATTGAGCATCTTGTATGCTCACGTGAGTCTTATCAAATTTCATATTTTTAGGAAGACGATATCATTGTTGAAATGGTAAAGAAATATGGTCCAAAGAAATGGTCAACTATTGCCCAAGCTTTGCCAGGACGTATAGGAAAGCAATGTCGGGAACGGTATGGATGGGAGTGTCCTTTAAATTCATCAATCTTGTACCTAAGAACCTTCTTCTTTGAATATAATATATACAACTGAGCATTGAACAACTGAACGTGGATAGTACTCATGGAGTGCCGTGGTGCTTTGTTGCTTTTGCACATCAGCACTGTGGTTTTATAAGGCACATGAATAATTTAATTCTTGATGCAAGTGATACAGAGTTCTCCTATGTATTCCTGGTTAAAGAACACAGTAATCTCAACAATCAATAATGCAAGGTTGAGTTTTGCAGAACCACAAAGTGTTAGTTTGCCTCTTTCCATTATCCTGATGATTCTACTGTTAAGACATAGGCCGGGTTCTGGATAAAAATGTTATGTTAAATAGTTTAAAAAATATCGAGGATCAAGTGAATAAAATGTCAATATGTCACAACCTTGTAATGCTAGCACCTCTTCGTGCTGCTAGCTAGCAATACCAGAATTCGGGAGAGCTGATGTTATAATTTCAGATTCATCAGCCTTTTGGTAAAGTCAGTAAAAGCAAAAAGACATTGAAACTAAAGTATTAACCTTTTTTTAATTACATGTTACCATACTACAGCTGTTTCTCTTACAAATTATCTTTATGTAGTGAAAGTTCCTATTTTAGGGCCAACTGAATAGCAACTAAAATACATTGGCTTTAATTCGTAGCCATCACTACTTGACCATAGGGTATGTATCCTCTAACAATGGACTATCTTATCTGTGATTAGGTGGCACAATCATCTTAACCCTGGCATAAACAAGGATGCATGGACACAGGAGGAGGAAATTACTCTTATACATGCTCATCGAATGTATGGAAACAAATGGGCTGAATTGACAAAGTTTTTACCAGGAAGGTAACTAAATAATGTTTCCTTTTATGTATGAGCTGCTGGGAAATATTTATGTATGATGCCATGATGAGTCCTGTCCTGTGAAAAGAAGTTTTTCTTTCCATTCTCCCTGATGAATTCACAAGCTTTTGGATTCATCATTCATTCCCCTTTTTCTTATTCGGCATCATTTGGAAGCTATGGTGTTATACTTGGGAAAAGATGGTAATCTCAAAAGGGAACTAAATCGTTTTGCTTTTGGAAAATAATATTAGGGCACCGGTCCCATTAAAATGTTAAACCACTGCCACTGTAATAGCTCTCTTTTATTTTCTTTGAATAAAATTTGAAATAATATATGTTCTTTTTAGTCAAATATGGTGGCGCCTGGTGAGTATTACAGCAAGCAGAGAGAATGTGCAACATGTTAGCAGTATTCCCTTTATGCGCTTATATGTTTTGCATATCATTAGGCCCATATAGTCTAGGCAGGCCTAAGTCCCATGTTAGTATGTAAATTCTTGTATATTAGTTCCGGTCATTCAACAGAGAAAATGATTTGACTAAATACTGGGTAAGCTCTACTGCGATTCTGACGCATCACGTAACTACCAATTATTGTTCAACAAGTGATGGCCTCTTTTAGACTAATGAAATGATTGACTTATAAAGTTATGTTTCCCCTGCCAGGACGGACAATTCAATTAAAAACCACTGGAACAGTTCTGTAAAGAAGAAGATTGATTCATATATGTCATCAGGTTTACTTGCTCAAGTCTCGCGTCTCCCACTTGTTGAACACCATGCACATTTTAGTTCCTCACCGGCGATAACCCAACAAAACAGTGAAGACAGTGAGAGCAATGCTGTCCGGGAGGTTGAAGATTCATCAGGGTGTAGTCAATCCTCATTGGGCATAGTTTCTTGCTCGCAAGTGCAGGACACCAATCTGACCTTGAGCTGTGATTTACATGTGAATGCGGATCCCAGCAAGACAGAAGCACATGATTCTCAATCTTCTATGTGTCAGGAAGGCTATACCTCCACCGAGGGTGTTGCATCTGTTATGTCTGAAGTTCATTGCCATGTTCCTTCGTCCAGATTTGATCCAGATACACTCCTGCAGCAGGAAATTTCGCAAAGAATGAATTCACAGATGGATGTTGACGAAATACCAGGTAACTCTATGTTTGAAAACAATCAGACCATCTGTAGTACATCGAATAATGAAAGACCGATGTTACAGTATGAGATAGCATCAGATATGCCTATCTCTGTGCTAACGAACGTTTCTGGAGCTGAGCAAAAACTACATTTCATGTCTGAGGCTGACTTCAGCAGTCCTAATTGTTTGAAATCCGAACTTTGGCAAGATATTTCGTTCCAGAGTCTTCTTTCTGGACCTGATGTAGTTGATGCGGATTCTCTTTCAAGACCAAATCACCAGTCAGAGACACATTCGTCTGAAGCGAACATCAATTTTTTGGCAGCACCCAACCCATCACATACATCAGATCCATCGAGTATGATGGTTGTTGCGTATGGCCAGGATCCATCAATGTCAGTACCACAATCTCTTATTTCAAATGGTCTGTCGGATGCGGCTGATGAAGAGTCAAGAGAAATGCAAGCCTCTGGGTCAGAGATGATCACATGCATTCATGATTCTTTTGGTGACTCTGAGCAGTTTGCTACCCCTGGCAGTACTGATGGTAGACATGGTTCTTCTGCAACTATAGAAAGAATACCGGAATACGGGGACAAACAGTTAACTGATGCTGAAGAACCTGCTGCCTGCATGGCCAAAGAACCATCAATGGCACAGGGTGAGGCTGTACCAGATGAAAAGCAAGATAAGGGAGCGCTATTCTATGAACCTCCTCGCTTCCCAAGCATGGATGTTCCATTTGTCAGCTGCGATCTTGTAACTTCTGGTGATCTCCAAGAGTACAGTCCCCTTGGCATTCGGCAGTTGATGCGCTCAACCATGAGCGTAACCACTCCATTGAGATTGTGGGGCTCCCCTACCCATGATGAAAGCCCTGATGTTGTGCTGAAGAGTGCCGCCAAAAGCTTCATAAGCACACCATCAATATTAAAGAAACGACCGAGAGATCTGCTATCTCCGACTTCCGAAAAAGGAATAGAGAAGAAGTCTAGGACTGAACAGGATAGTAGTGTGTTGGGCACATCCTCCGTCAGTGCTCAAACAAGTTGCATGCATGCCATTAAAGACAAAGCAATTGTTACCGAATCAGTTTTTTGCACTAATCGATCTTCATCTTTTAAACCTCTGGAGAAGAAACTTGAGTTCTGTGATGAAAACAAGGACAATTTGGGTGAAAGCGAGCAGGCAAAAGATGGACGAAATGCACAGAACAACTATTCTGTGGATGAGCATGCAAGAGGGGAACAGTGTTCCACTGCAAATATGGTCAATATTAATGATGAGGTAAGTACTTCTAAATCGGTTCTTCAATTACACTTACCCAGTTGATGGTACCATATTTTAGTAGAACAGAAGGTAGCGCTTATATAGTTATTGCGACGTGGCATATCAGTTGCTACAGTTACTCTAGTAAATTAAGTTTTACGTGTCTTCAAGAAATGCGATTCAGAGTCTCTAATGATGTCATCATGTATGTGATATGTGGGATTGAACTGAAAGGCGGAAGCACATTGGCATATAAGTTTTCCCTTGACCTGCTGATCTTGTTCTTACTTATATTTTTGTTCCATGCAGCCACCTGCAACTGTTCTTGTTGAGCACAAGGGGAATGACATTTCTGATCATGGCGCAAATGCCATGTATCAGAAAATGAACACAAGTCTTGAAGCTCTATCGGCCTGTAAGGAAACGTTTGCCAAATCGAAGTCTGGAGAACTAATTGCCGAGAAATCTTCACCATGCATTCATATGGATTATGAATATGTGAACATGTAAGATTCCACACTAGTCTGTTTCCAAGATGATTTTGGGGGGTTCTCCAACCAGTTTCTTTACTTTGTCAGCACATTATATGTGTGAGTCTAGATATGGCAGGTCTTACGGCAACTGTTTGTTGGTGGAATGATTTCAACTGTCGAATAACACGTCGATCTTTCTAACGAAGAAGACGTGGATCTTTCTAACGATGAACGCAATTACCGTTGCAAATTGCCAGTTGGTTTATTCTTTTTTGCTGTTCTGAGTTGCTGCTCTTTTCAGATTGGCTGATACGCCTGGTGCCAAAAGAGGACTAGAATCTCCTTCGGCTTGGAAGTCCCCTTGGTTTATAGATATGCAATATAAGGTACACTTAGCATTGAAATATTCATTGTCTTACAGCTATCCCACATCTTATCCGCAAGAAGCTTTCTTGATAGGCCATATTTGTAGTTTTGCACGAGCTGGTGCATGAGAAGTACTTGTCATCTCTTACTCATTCTGTTCCTTTCTTTTGGTTGATACCTTCACTTGTGCCCATATGTTTGTCACAGGGGTCATACTTCATCAGCCCAGCGGATGCAACTTATGATGCATTAGGATTGATGAAGCGGATAAATGTGCAGAGCGCTTCTGCTTTGGCGGATGCCCGCGAGGTCCTGGCAAGTGGCAGCCAATGTGGCAACAGAAATTTTGACGAGGAAAACAAGGAAAACATAGATGCCGAGAATGAAACAGGAACTGGCAAGCCGCAAACTAAAATCATGGTGCGTAGTTCTCATCTGCTTCATTCAGTACTTGGGATAGTAGAGTTGGAATTTCTTAGGAGACCATAAGTTAGTTGTTTTTTTCCTAGGTATATAGCAATCAGAAATCTTATGTGGGAAAACTATGATAGTAATTTGATTCCTGTAGTTGGTCAAATGTGATGGTTTCGACCAATTTTGCTTTTTGAACAAACTAGATCGAGCATTGACTATAGATACTACTATATATATGATACTTAAGACTGCAATATCATCAGTATTTCTAATTCCAGTTAACACTGCAGACCGAAGCAAGAGTCCTTGACTTCAACGAGTGCGCCACACCGGTAAGAACAGCAGGCAGCAGTGTGGGCGGCAGCTTGGCAAAATCGGTCAGCTCACCCATTCCTTCCTCCCACCTGAAAAATTTCAGATAGCTAGACCTCCGAGAAATACACCAGAGATATTCTTTGATTGCGCGTCACCAGCATTGTACATGCCTTGTCGTAAATCCCAACACCCAGTTGTTGTCCTATTCGTTGCTCCCGTTACCTTGTACTTCGTGACGGGACCGCTGTTCGGCACACATTCCAGCCCGGAAAGAATCCTTGGACTGTTGAAAGTTGTATCATCAGTTAATTTATGTTGTTAATATTTCATATCCCAGATCCAGACTTTCACTGTCTTGGTGAGTCTGATAAATGGGACAGTTTTGAGCTCGTCTAGCTGTATACTAGTAACTCTTTTATGTTTCGGGAGATTGAATTCATTTTTCCATCAAGTTTGGATGCCATAATTATGTACAGTCTTGTTGATTATCAACCTTTTTTCTTTTCTTTCTGTAACAAGAGTTTTATGTACAGTCTTGTCTTCCTAGAGGGAATCGGGTTTTGTAAGCAGGTGCTACCCCTGCTTGCCAAAATAGCTTGGTTGAACAACTCAAGTCTTGAAATCCTATCTCCCCGTCACATCTCATTTTCGCCGATGTGTATTCCTTCTATTTTCATCTCCTCCCACTATCAAGCTTGTTAATTTTGTGTCATGCACAAGATCACTGAGGAAGGGAAGGCTTGGATCTTAACGGAGCAAAAAAACCTTACGGAACTTATGGGCTGAGCTTTTACCTCTTCGTGGTTGTACCTTTTTTTCCTTTTCTGGCTTAGGCCCTTCTTGTTTTTGCTCTTTCTATATCAATATAAAGACAAATCTTTTACCCCGTTTTAAAAAATAATAATTTTGTGCACATGTTTTTAGATGGCCTGAAACAACTCATTGAGGAAGTACGGATAGCCTGCCACACCGACTTCATAGTAACGTCTCTTCCGGCACTATTCATCAATTTTGGGGTCCAACCATTTGCTAGTTTCCTAATGCTTTTAGCAGTACTTCCAAACCGGGCATCAGTGGATCTTCAAGGGTGGTTGGAAGACCCAAGTACTTATTTCTAGCAGATCTGATAAACGCCCATCTCGCAAAAATCGTTTACGGGATCCCAGAAATGAAATTTGCAGGACGGTGGGTGCTTAGACAGAACAGATCCTTCAAACATATACCGCATATTCAAAGTAGCGGTTTGCGCCACTTAAAACAACACCTGAGTTCATCGTACTAAAACATAGTTCATACTTAAATATAACTGAAGTTCATACTTAAAACATACTTCGGACTTAGACAACACTGGAGTTCATATTAGCATAAAACGGAAATTAAACTAGATCTACCAGTCATCACCATCACCGGACTTGCCGACGCCGAGGTGGTGCTCCATGAGGGAGTTGGAGAGCATGTAGGCGAACCAGTACTCCTCCAACGCCTCCACCCGCGCCACTGCAGCTTCGCCATCGCCGACGGCCGCTTCCTTCGCCTCGAACAACGCGACCTCCGTCGCCTCGAGATGCTTGAGTGCGGGGGAGAAGAGGCGGTCGAGCCGATCGAAATTGATCCACGCCTGTGCTCCGGTGCTGCGGGAGCGGGCGCTGCTCCCTGCACCACTCCTTCACCGGTGGGTGAAGGGAGGAGCTCCCGACCTCAACGTCATTGAGGTGCCTATGAGGTGGCTCGCCGTCGAGCCCCCCTCGACTACCCCTCCCGCCACCCGGGCACGACATCAGGGCTTGCTTCCGATGGATCTACTGGCCGCAAAGCGATGTTGAAGAAAAGTCAATTTGTTGCCGGAGAAGAAGAAATGCGTCGGAGAAGGATAAGGGAAAAGAAGGACGGGAACCCAAAAACAACCCGGTGCCGGTATATATAGCGGATTAGGGACGGTTTACAGACCTCCCGTAAAAAAATCACGGGCCAGGCTGCTTTTATCAGACCTGATCGGGCCGGGTTTTCTAGTGTCCCGTAAATCTATCGGAAAAAGGAGCTTTTAAGGGATCTATTAGAGAGCAAGCTTTTACGGGATGTGCTAGAATGTGCTAGATATGCTCTTAGGATCCCACAGGCACCATGCACCTCCTGATTCGATTCTACGGCCCTGTTTGGATGCCAGTGCTAGAGCTAGTTGGAGCTGAACTAACCCTCAAAATATCCAAACATCTGTGCTAGTTTGGGTTAGATGGAAATTAACCCACCAAAAAAACTATCCCTGAGAAGAGGTGCTAATTGGAGCTAGTTGGGGTATACCAGTAAAAAAAATCCTGGTTAAAAGAGTCAAATGATTAAAAAAGTATATTTGTTGTCAAACTAACTCTATCATCCAAACACCATCAAAGGCTAGAGCTAGTTCAGAGTTAGTCTAGAGTTAGAAACTAACTCTAACCTTTAGCCAGCCTAGTGTATCCAAACAGGGCCTACATTGCAGTTTGAGCTGAACAAAATTGCATACTTTGCAATTATTCACTAATGTACATTTCCAAGATTTCATGAATCTGTCTTGCACCTGACCCAGAAGGCTCACTAAAGCAATCATGAGCAAACAATAGGTATGACACCCAAGGCGCATGGATACCAAACCTGGATTCTTTTGGATCAATATTGTGATCACAGACGCTTGAACAAGCTTGTTAGTCCTTGTGTGCATACCAAGAATGGATATGGGGATATAGAGTCTCCATGTCTAATGCCGCTGGTAAGTCATAATTCTTTTAATCCGTATATGTCTTCGTAAAACAAAGTTTTTCTAGGTGCAAACCAACCCGGTGTTGGATGGTTAGGAAAACTGTGGTATCCCCTGCCCATTAGAGTTCAAATTCCAGTTTGACATTGGTGCTTGTATTTTTCTGAATTTACTTCAGGGCTTCTGATGATGTGCGTTCAGTGAGAGAAGACGTTCCCGTCGACTACAAAGACATCTGTGACGACTTCGTCAATCTCAAGATGATGTGTCGGCTTAATCTCTCGAAGATGCTCATAGGAATAGGATGTGCGTGTGTGCGTTCATAGGAGCGAGTGTATGCTCGTGTATGTGAGCGATTTTGATTGTACTCTGCTTAAAAAAAGCTTCCTCAAGTAGGACATGGCAGCCGCTTGCTGCATTTTAGAGCATCTCCACTCCCCCCCCCCCCCCCCAAACAGGCCCTTCGAGGCGACTTCTTTAACGTCGGCGGTGTAAAATTGGCCAAGTCGCGCCTCAACTCCTGATTTATCACCGGTTTGTGCCAAAATAACAATCGGTGAACCCGAACCGAACCCAGCTCCCCGGGGGGCGCCTCGGAGCGTCGGGCGAAGTGAAAAGCCAAGCGGGCCCGCTGTCGGCCGCAGCCGAGTCTTTCCCGCCGTTTCCCCTTTCCTCCTCCATTTCCCCGCCCCCTCCCGCCTTTCTTCTTCCTCTCCCGCCATCTGTTCTCCATGCCGCCGAAGAAGTACACCTTCCCACGCCCCGCCACCACTGTGGATTCCAACAAGCCGAAGCAGAGGAAGCCGATGCCCAGGCCAATGGGCGTTTCGAACGCCGAGTGGGGGGCGGACGTCCAGCGTAGGAGACGGTCACAACAGACCGGCGGAGGAGGCTCGACGGCAAGAAGATCAGGGGTGCGGCGGCGGCCGCATCCACGTTCGATCAGGAAGAGGTGTCCCGCGCGAGCATGATGAATCCACCCCGCCGCAACCCGCAGGCCGCATGGAGGGGTCTCCAGGGCATTGCGCCGGCCATCCACTCGCCGACGATGTCGCCCTGGGGGTACGCGCACTCGCTTGGCTACTCCGACGGCGACGCGCATGGCGGCTTCAATCCAAACACCACCTTCTCACATGGCGTGCCACAACGTTCCTCCCCCACCGGTTTCGGCCATGACCCGCGTACTCCCTCGCCCGCGTTCATCGTCGGCCTCAACACCCAGTACAACTACTCGCAGTTGGCGTACTCGCCAGCAGCCTCGCCTGCGCCGTCTCTGCGCCGGGGTGTCCTTTCGTTCGCGCCCACTTCGTCGCTACAGTTTAACTACGCCGCCGCCGCCGATATGGACGAGATCATCACAAGAGGCTCTGTCGTCACCGCACCGGAGTTCGGCACGCAAGATGAAACAATGGACACCACCGGCGACATTGACGATGAGCTCGACGACGCCGAGGAGGAGGGGGGGAAGAGGCGGTGGAGGTGGAACTGGAACCAGTGCCGCAGAAGAAGGGGAGGAAGAGAAAGCGAGTGGGGAACGCCAAGTCGGCCGAACCCCGCGTCAAGTGGATGTCTAAGGAAGACGAGTGCCTTGCCGAAGCGTGGAAGACTGTCAGCATTGCCCCGATCACCGGCACGAACCAGAACAGCGACACGTACTGGGGAAGAATCAAAACGACATTCGACAAACGTAAGCTGGTCGACCCCGACTTCGCCAGCATCCACATGGACCACGACGAGAAGTCCATGGCGAACCGCTGGTCGACGATTCATACGGCATGCAACAAGTGGCATGGCATCGTCGAGGAGGTCACAGCTCGCCCAGAAAGCGGCGCCAACGTCGAGGGTCAGGTATGCCCAAAGTTCGCCTGTCCTAGTTCATTGCGTTGCCGTGTGCTTCGCCGACATGTTTCGTCCGCCGTTTTGTGCAGATGCTTCGGATGTTCACCATGTACTGCGCCGACAACGAGGACCAAGAGTTCAGGTTCCTTCACGTGTTCTCCAGGATCGACTCATGCGAGAAGTGGAGGGAAGTTTGGCTCGCTCTCGACAAGGCCAAGGAAACTTACAACCCAGACGCGCCTGCCCCGGCTACGGCAGAAGGGCGCCCCGATGGCACAAAAAAAGCCAGGGCGGCGAGGGACGCGGCACCCGCTGCCCAACGGCTCTTCGATCAAGCAATGTATCCCCGATGTCAAGAGCAGCGCTGCCCGGAGGGAGGAGAAATTCGATGCGCGGTGGTCGGCGTTGATGATCAACGTCGTTGCGAAGAAGAGGAACACCAATCTGGAATTCTTGATGAGGGCAAGACACGTCGACGATGGACGAGAAGGTGAAGGCGTGGTACATAGTACAACGTGACCTCATCTTAAGCCAGATGCGAGCACCGACGGCAAGCACAACGACGACCACGACGACAACCGTGACCGCAACGACGACCACAACGGCGCCCAGCCCGAACGCAGAGTGCACTCCGACCGCGAGCCCTACTACGCTGACGGCGAACAGCCCGGTGACGCCGATGATGAGCCCGACTACGCCGACGACGACCCCAGCCAGTCCCGCGGTAGAGGAGCCGCACCCCACCGAGTCGGCCGTGTGATCCATTTTTCCTTTCCTTTTGATCGCCGAACTGTTGGTGTGTTTTGATCGTCGAACTGTGGCACCAATCACCGACTATCGCCGAACGCGCGGCATGTTTTTGGGCTGCGAGGAAATAGGATTTTGAAAACGTTGACGTCTGGGCGCCGAAACCTAGGGACGCGGCTGGAAACTCGCTCGCCCCAGGTCGAGAATAGCGCCAACGAAACGCCAAAAACGCTATCGCTGGGGCACACTGGGAGCCAAACGGCTGGATGCTCTTAGGGCTATAAGAATAGCTAGCGCGGGGCTCCCATACAGGGCCGACCCTGAGGGGGGGCGGGAGGGGCGGCCGCCCTGGGCCCCCCAAAGCAAGGGGGCCCCGCCCAGGTATGTGTGAGCACTTCTAGGATTCTATAAGATAGGGAACTGCTCGCTCGGGACGCCATGAAGCTCTCGAAACTGTTCGATCTGTCTTCAGAAAGAAGAAGACTGAAATGTTATTTTTCTGTAGCGGCTGAGCCTTGGGCCTTTTTCTTTCTTTTGGATGTTTAATCCGTCTTGTGGTAGCATGATGGGTCAGCTTTAAAAAAACTGGGTGTGGCCCATGGGTCACACCAGGCTAGTTGTAACAATTACGCTAAAAGGGCTAGTAATTGATTTAAAAACAATTACGTTGGAGCAACCCCCTTTGTCTAAAAAAAAGCAAGCCCGCATTCTTAGTTGGAAAATGGTCGTGGGTCACATCGTCAGCTCTAGTTCAAAATTAGTCGTGGGACACACAATCAGCTTACATATTCAGCAGAATTAGCAATCCCCTTTTTTAGTTGGAGTAAATCCTTTTTTTCTGGAAGATGGAATTAACGATCAACTGATCCTAAAAAGATATATACTAATTCATACTCCCTCCGTCCAAAATTACTTGTCACAAAAATGCATAGAAATGAATGTATCTAGAACTAAAAAAGTCTAAATGCATCCACTCCTACGACAAGTAATTTCTCAGGGAGGGAGTATAATTTCAATAGACGATTTCATGTGAAAAAATGATGGTAGATTACAACTTATTTAGTGAGGAACTTGTCATATCCAACCTTGGCCTTAACATGTTCATATTGGCCCATTATATATTTTTTAATTTATTTTCGATTATCTGGTTGATTATACATTTTATGTCATGAAAATTTTCTTTGCTATCTGGTTCGCCACACCAAAAGTACAGTTCATCAGTCATTGTGACCACCTAATTTTACATAAAGTATGTCTCTTATTTTCTTGCCCATGGATAACAACATTATTAGTGGCCCTCCATCTAAAAATATTAGATTTTGTATTAAAATAATATATAAATTACCTCACCTTGATATAATATTTAAGCATTAATTAATTACTTATTTGTACATTTTATATAGATATATATTGATTATTTTGATGATTATATTATAGGGTATGTGTTCGAGTTTCGCTCCGGGCCCCCGAAATCTCAGGACCAGGCCTGCTCCCATAGTCCTATATTCGATCTCTGGGCTCTCATATTTGTCTTCTAGGGTTTCATATTTGTATTCATCTTCTAGGATTCAAAATCCCCAAACAAAAGACTGGCTTGCAAACAAATCACTGGTATTAAAGTTTACATATTGTGATAGCGACTTAATTAAACAAGAACTACACAAAGGATAAGTTTTGACTCTTATTGCTAGCACTACAAGACCTCGTACATGTACTTCTTTGCTTCACGCTTGCAATTCTCCATGCTTCTTCAATTGTACGTGATACTGAGTTTAACCTCACCATGGTTTGTGGTGATTGTCCGAATACTTTGGTCCCTGTCAAGAGGGAAATCAACATCACCTTCAAAGGTGATGGTAACCCCCTCGCTGCTTGGAGTCGTCACATTCAACCGCACCTTAATTGTAAGAAATGACTGTGGATTGATGGGCACCGTAACAATGTACCGCTGCATTGGCTTTAGGATTACACTACCATCTCCAGCAGAGGGGGTGAGCTGCAACTTGTCCTCCTCCTCACACAGGAAGAGCAACACACTATCATCCTCGAAGATCCGGTTATATGCAGTGATTTCACCGTGCAAGTGGATGGTCTGAAATGTATTGTCACCAAAGAGGCGGAGGCTGACCTGCACATGGACCCCCAAGCCTTCCTTCATCAACACATATGACACAACGAGATGGTGGCCATTCTTTATTGTGATAAGGCGATCTTCATGCTTGTCTTCCTCACATGGGCCATCTCCAAAAATTAGAGTAACAATGTCATCAATAAGAGGTTCTGTTATGTCAGGGATTTCAATTCTCATGCAACTATAACCGAATCCTGAGATAGTTTCGAATGGCCCCGTGAGCACCAAATTGACCTGCAATTATCATATCGATGAGATTAACAAAAGATAACATTCAACATAAAAAGAGTGAATTCCGTCTTTTACCCCTAAGTTTGACAGTTTTGACACTAATTACCCAATTTAAGAGAATTTCATATCCATTATACCCCATTTAAAAAAAGTGTTGCCACATTTTACCCTTTTCTATTATTTGTGAGCATTCTGATCTATGGGTCCCGATTGTCAAGTCCACGTGTGATGCCACGTCGTCGGTTTTTTCTTTTCTTTTGTGAATTCGTCTTCGGTTTTTTCCTGGTATTATTTCCCCATGTAAAATCAGTCCGCGCCGCTGCGCCCGACCGGACGTCCGGTCCTGGCGATCTACGCTCGACTTGAGCCGCGTCATGTTCGCCTCCAGCGCACGCACAGGTCGCCCAACTTCTAACCGCGTGCACCGCTCTCGCTCGTGTTACAACAAGCCACTAAGGGCATATCTTGCTCTCAGGGTGAGAAAACATGTGGTAAGGGCTCTCTTTTCCTAATTACGTTGCCAGTACTTGATTCAATTATGTTACCAAATAACCGCCTTTTTTACTCTCTACAATGCAAGCCTTTGCCAACAACAACAACACATGGGAGCAATGCCAATCCACCACATACACCTAATCCAGAACCTAGAGCTGCTCCAAGAGCGGTTGCAACAACAACTAGTAGGGGGAGAGGAAAAGTAGCTGCAAAGAAGCCCAGAAGTTCAGCACCGGCAGCACCTATGACTACTCCCGCTGCTACTCCAACAGAATCTAGTAAGGGGAGAGGAAGAGGAGCATCCAAAGCACCTAAAGGTACTCCTAAAACATCAACTGGTAAGGGGAGAGGAAGAGGATTACCTAAAGTATCTGCAGCTAAATTCCAGGTAAAATAATCACTCCTAGAATAAATGTAGGTGTCAATATTTTATTATTGTTTACATGATCTCATAATTTTCAGGTCCAAGAATCACAGGCATCATCATCATCTGCTGCAATTGAGAGAGGAAGAGGGCCGGCTGGTAGTGGAAGGGGGGCTGCATTTCAACCTGATTATGGACATAATAGATCTTATGGAAGAAGTTCAAGTGGGAGAATGCACTCCTGGTTCACCGTTGGTGCTAGTGCAACTACTAGAGAGGAATAGCAATTACCTCATTTTCTAGCTTATATAGTTAAAAACTCATGTCTCATGTTTTGCATTTGAACCCCTGTCATGTTTTGCTTTTGATCTCTGTGTCGTGTTGAACTCATGTCTCATGGTGCACTCATATGCAGAATTTGATTTGATGATGTTTACCTTCTTTGTGTAATGGATCAGGAAAATGTAATGTGAAAAACCACACTTCAGCGTCACTAGGTCAATACAACATCACCAGTTCACTAATTTACATATGACCACCCTCCACCATCACCAACAGACTCGAAGACACCAGTAGCTACATTTAGTCATGCACTTGTTGTCGAAGTACGTCGCAACAACAGCAACAGCTGCAAACAGAAGCACGACAACTCAAATGGCAAGCTCCTTTTTCTTCTGCACCAAGCCGAGCAACTTCACGGTTCGCAACTCGTGCTTTGTTTGCGGCTCATCGTTCTTCAGGACAATTGCTTCTGGGTGATACATCAAACCAGCTACCACATAATCACCAGAGGAATTAATTGCATCCTGCATCAAGCGAGAACTATTCACACATACAGTAGGCCAACGATGTATGTACATGGAGTTGCATGGAGAAACAATTCAGAGGAAGAAACAAGCTTGCTGATCGTGACGGTCGGGGCGGGACTACGCGCTCGAGGCAGCCGCACGCCACCATCGCTGCCCTTCAGCACGCCATTCAGCACCCGCGGTTGCCGTCGATTCCCTTCAGCACCCGTCGTTGCCGTTGCCGTTGCCGTCGCCGCCGTCGATTCCCTTCAGCATCCGCTGTTGCGCCGCCGTCGACGCCGTCGACACCACCGCAGCCGTCGACACCGTCGCCGCCGTCGACGCCATAAGCTGATCTCTAACCCTAGGCGCGAGCAAGAGCGGTGCATGCGGTTAGACGTTGGGCGACCTGAGGCGAACATGACGCGGCTCAGGTCGAGCGTAGATCGCCAGGACCAGACGTCCGGTCAGGCGCTGCGGCGCGGACTGGTTTTACATGGGAAAATAATACCAGGAAAAAACCGAAGAGTAATTCACAAAAGAAAAGAAAAAACCGACGACGTGGCATCACACGTGGACTTGGCAATCGGGACCCATAGATCAGAATGCTCACAAATAATAGAAAAGGGTAAAATGTGGCAACACTTTTTTTAAATGGGGTATAATGGATGAAATTCTCTTAAATTGGGTAATTAGTGTCAAAACTGTCAAACTTAGGGATAAAAGACGGAATTCACTCACATAAAAATGATAGACAAGTACTCCTTCCGTCCCATAATATAAGAGCATTTTTACACTAGTGTAGTGTCAAAAATGCTCACAGAGAGAGTATAATAGATGTGCAGTCACGGGTTAACCTATTAAAATATTCACGCAAGGGCCTATATTTTTATATACAAATATAATATAAACTTGGTGTCACAAAAAACATGAAAAAAATGTTGGTCAAAAACTTATGTAACCAAACAAGGGAAATACAACTTATAAGTTGGAATCTAAGATTAATAAAGATCAGTAAAATTAGCATTTCACCAACATGTTAACATTCTTCTGCCCAACTCTAAAACAACCTTATATCATGACAGGGCCTAGCTATCATCAATGAACCATCCCTACCTTAGAGTCAAGTTTGGTATCTTCTCCTTCTTCTTGGTGGTAGACAAACTGACCACCATTCTCGTCAAAGACCATGATTTTCCCAACAAAGGGAAAGTTTGGATACACAGCCAATAGCTCCACCGATGGTTCAGATCGGCAAAAACGTATGACTTTCTCAAAGTCAACCATATCATCACTGGTTTCATCAGATGGAGAGATTGGTAGCAGTTGCTTAATGTCATCATCCTTGGCATTGCCAGCCGCTTGCCACGTCGATTGCTCTTTGCTGTTGGAATTAAATCCGACGTCCGGTCTGATTACAAGTATGTATAAGAGTCCAACTAGTATAGGAATCCATTACCTAGTAGGATTGATACTGGCCGTAGACTAGCTCTTATATATACGATGTAATGCCCCTGCATCACCGTAAGTTGAGAAGACAAAGCAATATAGAATCGACATGACCGAGACGGTCCTGTAGCAATCCATTCTCGCATGTGTTCTCGCCGGAATAGCCAGCTTCTTGTGATATACGTACGTGTTGTGGCAAATCAATCAAGCTGCTTGCTGATTGATAACTAGCTAGTTAGCTTTGCACTACGGTGTATCTCGACGTAAAGATATCTCGTCGAGTTCGGTAGCCAGCGTTGCTTCGCTTTGTGGTCGTTCGTCGCCGTCGCCGGAAAGTACTCGACGTCGGGTTTGGACCAACAATTGGTATCAGAGGAAGGTTGATCTTCTAATAACGGGAGATCATGTCGGAGGACGACAAAGCCAAGCAGCTGGCGGCGTACTCCGCTGCGGCTAAAGTATTTGCTGCTCCGGTGTGACAGCCCGATGCCGACGTTCCAGAAGATTCCCCTCTCTTTCCGTTTTCGTCGTGTGGGTATTTTCATTTGTCGCATCATCATCGCATCATTCGCATCATCTGCATGGCATCGGCATCTCCGTTGCCGCCAGTTTTCAAACGTTGCATCCGTTGTTAGTTGCCGGTTAACGTTGTTGTTCGTTCCGAGCCTGACCGCACTCGCACGCGCACGCGGCATCGTCAAACCCTGTTTTAAAAGTGTGCGTAAAACTTCCTCTGATCGGGTTGAGATTTGTCGTGCGGTATTATTAATTTGTAGCTAGGCCGTCTGTCGAATTTCGTCGCGATCGGAGTCCGTCTGGTACCCGAACGGTCGACCGTAGCAGCACCGTATTCGGTCTACCGTCGGACGTGTTCCGGTGTTTTAAATTGCGTTGTCGCGCCGCCCGTTCTCCCTCTCGTCTCCGAATATCCCCTCTACACGACCGCGTACCCATACCCGCGTTCGGAATCGTCCGAATCCGACCCCGCGGTTGGATCCGGAACGCGATTCCGGTTAACCGAGCCCCCCCGTTTGCCTATATATAGGCCCCATGCCATTAATTAGACAGCCCCCTCCCATCTCTCCTCGAAATCCGTGCCAACCCCGAAACCCTAGCCAGCCTCTCCCTCCTCCCATCTCGAGCTAGGCCCGCAGGGCCCGTTCTGAGCCCGCTCGAGCCCATCTGGGCCCGAGGCTGCCGTGCCCGGAGATCTCCGTCCCAAGCTCCTCCTGCCCGAGGTGGCCGTCCCGCGCGGCGAGCCGGAGCCCTCGCCGGCGTGGCAACCGCGTCCCCTGCCGCCCCACCGCCAGGATCCCGCGCCCGAACCGAGCCCCGCCGCGCCAGGTCTTTGCTCGTCGCCCCGACCGACCGCTGCCAGATCTTCGCCGTCCTCCACCCGAAGCTCGCCGCCGCCGCCGGGAATGGGGCTCCCGTGCCCGGATCCCTCCAGATCCGGCCGCCCCCCACCGTTTCCCCTTGTCTTCCCCGCCGTTCCCGTCGCCGGCAAGCGCCGCCGCCAGCATCCTGGGCGAGGAACCGCCGAGGGGAGCAGCGCTCGCCCGCGTTGACCTCGCGTCGCTCGCTCCCCCACGCGGGCTCCCAGGCGCTCCTCCAGCCGGCCCACTGCCAGGCATCCGAGGCCCAGGAGCCAGCCCAGGCCAGGCCGGCCTTCGCAGCGGCCCAGCAGGCAGCCCCAGCAGCCGCCACGGCCCCGTCACCGCGTGGGCCTGCTGCGCCCCGACCTGGCCCATGGCCCCAGGTGAGTCCCGTCCCTATCCAGCGCCGCGTGCGCTTCTTAGTGTCTTGCGCTGCCCCTGTCGGCCCATTTAGTAATTTAGGTTCTTATTTCGTTTTAGATAATTCCAGTTTATAACCGAATATTAAAAACGTCGTATCTTTTATTCCGTAAGTCGGATCGCGATGAATTATATACGTTTTTGGTGTAGAATTTCGCGTAGAATCCATTTTTTACTTCTTGCACTTTTGTTTGACGTAGTTTAACGTGCCAAATGCTTTGTTTAGCGTGCTGCCCCAATAGGGGAACGTCCGGTATTTATTTTTCGCGCGTGTTCGGATAGCCCGGATGCCGTGGTATAAATGCCCACGTTTTAGGAATCATTTTTGCACGTATTTTGGAGCGGTCATTGATATTTTTGCGTGTAGGAATTTGCCGTTAGATTATTTTTCGTGTCTAGGTTTATTTCCCGCATTTTCGTATGGCTTTATTTTGTGTTGCAGACCCCACATATTTTATATGTTTTCGGGGTAGAAAAATCCCATGGATTTTTCTGTGCAATTAGTTTTAGCTTTTGAGCAAGTTAGTTCGCGCGATATTTTGCTAAGTTGCCCTTTTGTTTAATTTGTAGGATTTATTCCGTGCCTCGTTTGAATTAGTTGTCAACTAGGAAGTTGATCTTGGATGTTTTGTTTAGCCCCGGGTATTTTTGCTTGCAATAGAAATGCATGTTTAGGTGTAGTTTGCTTGCTCTCAAGTTGCTAGGAATAGTGCTGTTTTAGACGTGCTGAAATATTTCTAAGTCGGGAATCTGTTATTATTTTGTTGCTGTCTTGCTTGCATCTTGTGATCTGTAGCTCTTTTGAGGTTGGTCCAATGGAGTTAGTTGTACCCCTTGTGTTTCTCTAGCATGCTGTGAAGTTTCATGCCATTTGGAGTCCTATAGCTATAGGTTTTGCTGCTGTCAATATTGCTCAGATCGAAAACTGCACTTTCATGAGGTGTAATTTTCACTAAGCCTGGAATAGTGTGTGAGATGCCATGTTGTGTCTTCTTTTCCTAGCGTTTCATGATGCCATGCTAGTTGTTGTTATTTGTTCGTAGTAGTGCTTCTTGCCCTCTTCCGTGCCATGCCTTGCTTGAGTTTATCGGAGTTGTGTAGCTCGTAGTTGTGGGGCGTAGAAAGTGCTATGTGGCTGATTTTGGCGGATTGTAGTCATTACTTGTTTTGCTCGTAGTTTTTGAACCGTAGCTCCGATTTGATCGTGTCCTACATGAAACTTGCTTAGAATCTCGTGTAGTTTCATTTTCTCTTGCTGGTAGTATGTTTTGAAGTGCCTGTAGCCATCGTTGCACACATATTGCATTCATTCCATCATATCTTGCGGTGCTCGTAACTTTTGATCCGTAGCTCTGTTGGAGATGTTATTTATGTGTAGATTTCTTGCCATGACGCGTAGAATCATGTGAACCTATTTGTTTTGTTGTTTAACAACCAATTAAATGCATTAGTTCAGATCTGGACAGAATTGTAAATTAACTTGTGAGGTCGTTTCGGAGGTGCTATATGTCATTTCCGATCTCATTTAGAATGCCTAGATAGGTAGTTTAATTTCCGCTTCACCTCTTGCATGTTTGACAACATTAATATTGCCGTGTAGATAACCAGGAGTGAACTAAATAATTAACGTGGAGTTTCGTCAATATGCAACTCGTGCATATTGAACTTCACTTAATGTGTAGTGTTTGATTGTGCGATTTGTCATGCCGTGACTTGCATGTATTCAGTAGCTCATGCATCATATGTGTTGTGCATCGTGTGGTGAATATCGTGTGTTGATGCTTGTTTCCGGTTTTCCCCGTCTCGATAGAGTTCCGCAAGCGTGTCGGATGTGAGGACCCGTTCGACTACATCGGTTCGTCTGCTTCACGGAGGCATTCTTCTTCCAAGCGGGATCTCAGGCAAGATGATCATTTCCCCAGATACCATTACTATCATTGCCATGCTAGTTTTACCGTTGCTGTCGTTTATGTCTCGTTGCCTACCACATGTTAAATATCAGCCTCTCAACAATGCCATGATAACCTTCAACCTGTTCGACCTAGCAAACCACTGATTGGCTATGTTACTGCTTGCTTAACCCTGTTGATAGCGTTGCTAGTTGCAGGTGCAGTTGCTTCCACGTGAAAGCATGGGTTTCTTGTTATATCACCATATTTAAATGCTATTAATTTAATGCACCTATATACTTGGTAAAAGGTGGAAGGCTCGGTCTTTCTAGCCTGGTGTTTTGTTCCACCTTTGCCCCCTTAGTTTTGGCTACCGGTGTTATGTTCCATAAACGAGCGCTCCTAACACGATCGGGGTTGTTATGGGGACCCCCTTGATAATTCGTTTTAGATTAAAGCTGGTCTGGCAAGGCCCAACTTTGGTTCTACATTTGCCCAACATAATAATTCTGTTAAATTGAAATGCATAGGGAGTTAGCGCTACCCGAGGAGTAATATTACATAAACAGGGGGGCCAGTGCTGATGGTGTTGGTCCCAAACGGTCTGCCTGCGGGGCCACCGCGAGGAAACTCGAGGTTTGGCACTCGTAGCTAGTTCCATCCGTCGTGTCCTGAGAACGAGATACGCGGCTCCTATCGGGTACGTCGACACGTCGGGCGGCCTTGCTGGATTAGTTTTACCTTTGACGAGATATCTTGTGCATCGGGATTCCGGTGATGCTTTCGGTAATCTCAGAGTTGAGGTTTTCCACTAGGGAATCCGACGAGATCGCAAGCTTCGTGATCGAGGATTTCTATGCGGCTTGTGGTAATTTGTGATGGACTAGTTGGAGCACCCCTGCAGGGTTAAATCTTTCGGAAAGCCGTGCCCGCGGTTATGTGGCAACGTGGAAGCTTTGTTTAACACTGGTTCTAGGTAACTTGAAGTTAACTTAATTAAAACTTGCCAACTGTGTGTGTAACCGTGACTGTCTCTTTCGTGAGGTCTTTCTCCGATCGAGGACACGGTGGGGTTATGTCTGACGTAGGTAGGTGTTCAGGATCATTCATTTGATCAACCGTAGTTCACGTGCGCTGAGCGTAGATCTTCCCCCTCTTATTTCTTGTACTCGTAAATTTAGCCACCAAATATATGCTTAGTCGCTGCTGCAACCTCACCACTTAACCTTAACTCACCCATTAAGCTTTGCTAGTCTTGATACCTTTGGAAATGAGATTGCTGAGTCCCCTGTGGCTCACGGATTACTACAACACCAGTTGCAGGTACAGGTAAAGGTTACTTGACGCGAGCGCGTTGATTGTTCATTTGGAGTTGCTTCTTCTTCTTCTTCTTCATCATCGATCTAGGATGGGTTCCAGGCCGGCAGCCTGGGATAGCAAGGATGGACGTCGTTCTTCTTTTGTCGTTTATTTTCGTCCGTAGTCGGACCCTGCTCTTACTCTTGATGACTATGTAATGTACTGATGAGACTCTGATGTAGCTTGTGGCGAGTGTAAGCCAACTCTTTATATATCTCTTCTTTTCAGTACATGTACTTGTAACGATATCCATTCTTGCGACACGACGAGATGCGCTTCTATCCCTGACGAGGCCCTCGTGCTAATTTGAGGATAGGGTCGCATCTTGGGCGTGACATCCGGCTAGTTCGTCGTACCCACGATTTGATCGCGAGAACTTCGGGGTTTGGAAGGCTCTGATGGAGTGTGGTCTCCGCGTCAACGTGTTGTGGGATGCAGTCGATCCAGGAGGCGATGCTTTCAAGAAGGAGGGAGCTGAGCATCGGAAGGATCGGCAGGCGGCGTCAGCGATTTATTCGGTGATGCCGATGGATGTCCTTCAACACGTGATCGCCAAACAAACGGCGAAGGAGGTGTGGGATACCTTGAAGCTCATGTTCGAGGGACACGGCCGCGTCAAGCAAGCCTATCTCCAAACTCTCTTAAGGAACTATGAGACTTTGGTCATGGGCGACAATGAGTCCGTGGACGCGTTCGCTTCACGGGTTGCTACTCTCGTCAATCGGATCCGCACACCTGGAGAAAACCTTACGGAGGCATCGGTTGTCCGTCGGTTCTTGCGCGCGGCTCCTCCCCGGTACCTGCAAATTGTCATGGCGATCGAGCAGTGCGTCAATCTCGCGACCCTCTCTATTGATGATCTTGTCGGACGCTACAAGGCTCACGACGAGCGTATGCGGTACAGTCTCGGGGATGGGAGGAACGATGAGCATGTCATGCTCACGCGGGCTCAGTGGCAGGCGCTGAACTCAAGGAGAGAAGGTGAGGGCTCTAGCAGTTACGCTCGCCAAGATCGTGTGCCAAACGAACAAAGTCATAAGAACGCCAGCGATGGCGTTCCGAAGAAGAAGAAGAAGTTCGACAAGCGCAAGATCAAGTGTCACAATTGTGGCATCATGGGGCGCTTCAAGCCGGAGTGCAAGAATCTCCCAAAGGAGAAGGCGCTCATGGCCCAGCAAGGAGATGAAGGTGACATGATGTTGATGTGTGAACTCATGGACGAGGAGGACCCAGTTCTTCATGTGTCGGCTAAAGAAATTGCCGCGCTTCATGAAGGAAAAGTTTGCTCTCAAGATCATGGTTCGAAAACCCGTATCGATGCTACGGATACGGAGGGTGATTCCGAAACTTACATCAATGCTACGGGTGTAAGTGCCAACTTTGCTGGAGCGAAGGAAGCGCTCATTGCATGCGCTCGACCATGGAAAAGCAGCTTTGTGTCGAAGATACTGACACGACACATAATTATGAAAGTTGTGTCGATGCTACAAACACGAAAGGTGGTATTGAAACTGGTGTCGAAAGTAATGACACTGGTGATACGTCTTGTAGCACGAGCGTGAGGATGGATACGGGTGTATCGAGTGGATCCCCGTTGATGAGCTCAAGCTCAAGCATGAAGAAGCATGGAGCTGAGACCACGTCATGGCTCGAAGGCGATTGGCACCGTAGCGTTGCATGCAGTCCAGAAACGGGCGCAAAAGGAAACCCAGGCATTAATGTAGAAAGACCAGCAGCACGAGGGTCAGTGTGGAGGCCGAAAGCTGGCTGTAGAAGCAGTCCACTCAGCATGTCAGAAAAAGGATCAACAGATCGCAACTTTGTAGGCTGTGATGGCCACGTTATTGGTCGAGAAGCCATGCATGATGGCCATGCTAGCAGCTTAAGGTATGCTGCACCTGATAGTTTAGATAAATACCTTGCTTCAGCAAAAGCAACGAGTGAAGCAAACGCTGACACATCGCTCCTGAAGATACAAGGAGACACACATGCAACGTCACATGTGACAGTAATGGAGGAAAGGACAACATCACCTACACCCATAGAGCTACAACCGGTGTTGATTGATCCGATAAAAGTGAAAGGGAGTGGGCGACGGTGTCTAGCAAGCGTCGAGGAACAGACGAAATTCGAAGACGCAAATACGAAGGAGTGTTGGCGTCATGCTATGAAAGAAGAGTTGGGGTCGATCCACGACAACAATGCATGGGAGCTTGTGGATCTTCCCAACAATGAAAAAACCATGGAGCTCAAGTGGGAATTTATGATCAAGAAAGAAGCTGAAGGAAATTGTGTGAAGCACAAGGGGAAGCTAGTGGCCAAAGAGTACATGCAAGATGATGGTGTGGACTTCGAAAAAGTGTTCGTTCCCGTTGCACGGATGGAATCGATGAGATTACTCATCGCTCTCGTGGTTCAAGAATCATGGAACATACATCACATGGATGTAAAATCCACGGTGTTGAACGAAGGAGATGTGTATGTGAATCAACCACCGAGTTTCATCCAAGAGGGAGAAGGACACGAGGTACTGAAGCTACACAGTTTTGTATGGGCGACGACAAGACCTTCGGGCGTGGAACATCAAACTTGATCGGACTTTGATTTCTCTTGGATTTGAGAAATCCCCACTCGAGCATACAATGTACAAGAGAGGTGAAGGAAGTGATCGTCTACTAGTTGGCATCTATGACGACGATCTATTGATTACTGGAATAGATGAAGATGTGATTGCAAAGCTCAAGTTACAAATGAAGGAGCTTTTCAGGATGGATGATCTAGGTCTTTTGAGTTGCTACCTCGGGCCAGAGTTACATCAAAAGTCGGAAGGGGTCATACTATGCCAGAAGGCATATGCAAGAAAGGCACTTGAAAGTTGTGGCATGAAAGATTGCAATCCAACTGACGCTTCAATGAAACCTCGTCTTGAGCTGAGCAAGAAGAAGATGGTGAGACTACTCTGCTACAGTGGTAGTGACAAGGAAGGAATTGTTGACGACCGTAAGAGTACCTCGGACGTGGTATATTTCCTTGATGGAAGCATAGTAAGCTGGCTATCACGAAAGCAGAAAGTGATGACATCGACTTCAAGTGAAGTAGAGTGTCAAGGTGTGTGGCTAGGAAGGCTACACGATGATCTCATGGATCGAGATCCGAAACGAGTGGTGCTCAGTATTGACAGCGAGTCTATATTTCTTCTATGCGAGGATCCAGGGCAGCATGACAGGAGCAAGCACATTGATACAATGTATCAGTACATGAAGGACTGTGTGGAAGAAGAGAAGACGATTGTCAACTACAATCGCACCGATGATCAGTTAGCGTACATCCAAACCAAGGCTTTGGATCGAGAGAAGATCATGAAAATACAAAGAAGAATCGACGTTGGAACTGTAACGTAACGACGTCGTGTTTAGGGGGTGATTGTTGGAATTAAATCCGACGTCCGGTCTGATTACAAGTATGTATAAGAGTCCAACTAGTATAGGAATTCATTACCTAGTAGGATTGGTACTGGCCGTAGACTAGCTCTTATATATACGATGTAATGCCCCTGTATCACCGTAAGTTGAGAAGACAAAGCAATATAGAATCGACAGGAGCGTCTCGGTTCTGTAGCAATCCAATCTCGCATGTGTTCTCGTCGGAATAGCTAGCTTCTTGTGATATATGTACGTGCTGTGGCAAATCAATCAAGCTGCTTGCTGATTGATAACTAGCTAGCTAGCTTTGCACTATGGTGTATCTCGACGTGAAGATATCTCGTCGAGTTCGGTAGCCAGCGTTGCCTCGCTTTGTGGTCGTTCGTCGCCGTCGCCGAAAAGTACTAGGCGTCGGGTCTGGGCCAACAATTGCCATCAATAGTAGCACTAGTAACTGCCGAGTCTTGCTGCTCATTGCTGGCATCATCCTCGTCGCCAGGTGAAGGCAAACGGATATCTATTATATTTTTTGTTCTTGTGTTCCAAGCCTCACAAAAAATCACCATTGTTCTTGAGAAGGATGTCTTTCAAAGAATGTCGATAACATTAGTAATAAGCATTTAACCTCAAAACTCTCGTACTTAAAAAACTATATACTCCCTTGGATCCATATTAATTGTCACTAATTTAATATGAATTGTACTAAATCAGAGACAATTAATATGTATCAGAGGGAGTAATAAGTAAGGTTATGTCTTTTGTTTCTCTCTTTCATCATCCCTCTCGAACCCATGTGTTTACAGTTTTGCCGATTTTGCTATCGATTTTCCTTGACAACGGCCTCAACTTCTCCACTTCTTATTGGCTTACCAAATAACATCATGATTTCTTTGGTAAGCCAATACATACTGATTCAATTGGCAGTTTATGATACATAATCACATTAACAATAAACAGGCAGGTAGATGACGGTGATTACAATACAAAATATTTGTACCCTGTTGGAACGCATGGGCAATTATGTAGTCCCAAGAAAAAATCCATAGGAAGTAACCATACGCTCTTTCTATGATATGATGAAAAATAAAATTAATCATTCTCAAAGTACATAACGGATCTATTGCCTTTATTTTATTTTAGTTTCCAATCTAATGAACCATGATAATTCAATTTGCTTAACCAGCTTATGCGCCATTTCCACAACAGATCATAAAATAAGAAAGAATCTCAATAGGACATGGTTTAAGCAAAAGATATCTTAAGGCTGTCTTAGTTGCGTACAAATTTGCATTGTCCTCAGGATCTAGTATGGTTTCGTTTAACATGATGCATGCTTTTGTAGTGAATATATTTGACGAAAATAAGATAACATAATCAAATCAAAATAATCTACATGGTGCCTACCTGCACATTGCCGAAACAATTCCTCATTATTTCAAAGATTGGAGTCATCAAGAGAGACTCGGCGGTGAGTACCTTTCAAAGTGCAGATTATAATTAGCAGTGATTATTAGACTTAGTCCTTCAGTCTACGAATAAAAATAATTTCAATACAAATTGGTTGTCCTATTAAATTGATAGGCCGAAGGAATAATTAAAATACTACTCGTACAAATTTGTGGCGCAATCTATCTGCAGCTTCAATTAATATTGAAAACCATCCGCATCTTAACATCGGCCAAGGTAAGAGGAGAGTCAAGGATCAAAAGGCAAGAATTATCCTAAATTCTAATTAGTGCAGCTGTGCCGGTTTGTTGTCTCGGGCGCACAGTCTCCGCACCGTTCGATTAGTATCGTACCGTCTTCGCGTAGCGGCGCCTGGTTGGCCAGGGTCTTCGGTGGCCGCGCGAGGTGTCCCCTGGTCGGGTCCCTCCACCCTCATCCATTTTCATTCCGCTCCGCCATTTCGAATTCTCCTCCATCCCTCTCCCCTTCCTTCCCTTCCTTTCCTGCCACCGGTAAAATCCCGAGCCCCTCTGTCAACCAAATCCAAATTCCCCAAACCAGGAGCGAGGCGGTGGCGAGGCGGTGGTGTGGCGGCGGTGTGGCGGCGATTCGTGGCATTTTGTGCTGCCGGATGTGCATCTGGAGGCGACCAACTGTCGTGCGGTGGCGGAGGAGAAGAGGAACGGGCCGCCGCAGCAACAACCGCACCAGCAACAACAGTATCACGGGAGAGGAGGAACTGGTCGCGTGTACGCCGTCCCTGACTTTCATTGCGGCGACGAGGGGAGGTGCGACCACCCCAGCAAACACCACCGCGCCGTTGATGTGGAAGTAGGAGTCGGCGGTGGAAAATCAGCAGTACCGGAGACACGACAGAGAAGAACAACAACCGAGGACTTCGTCGGAGGGTACATTCGCTGCAAGCTCCCCTTGGTGAGTTTATCGACTCTTTCAGATCTGCTCTGTTTTCTGTTTTTGGCACATGTACTGCTATCCTAGGGGTCCTTCTAGTGCATGTGTACTGCTATCCTAGGGGTCCTTCTAGTGCATGTATGGACGACTTGAGTTAGGGTTTGAATGCCTTGAATGCATGCGAGCTCCTGCGAGGTTTGATGATTGATGAGTCCTTGTTGAGTAGGTTGTGGGGTGTGTGGTAGGTCAACATTGGGCTATGATTTGCTCGTCGTTTGTAGATCAGGCAAGTCCATGTTGGTTGCTCCATTTTTGTGTTTGAGTTGCCCAACAATAGCACATGAGATTTTGGATCTCGGGCAGGGTTTGGGGCTCTTCTACATGAAAAGGTGTTCAAGTCCAGTGAGGTAGGGAAGGGAGGGGGTAATTTGCACCGAGTCCTCCATTTTTGGTTGTTGGTGTTCATTGTTGTCAGGTGACTGAAGATGGGAAGGCCACAGAGATTTTTTTTTTGGTAGTGATGTTGGCTTTGTTGTTGATGCAGTTATATCAGTTGTTAATGGCTCTTCAGTAGGACAGTAGTGTTGCAATGTAGCTTGTTGATATTTGTTCAGTTGGTAGTAGGCATTTGGTTTTTATTTAGTATGCAGTAGTGTTTGCATATGTAGCTTGTTGATTTTTGTTTAGTAGGCAGTAGTTTTGTATTGTTGTAGTTATCACCCTCATTTGTTTGTTGATGTTAATTAGTTGCTTGTTGGTTATTTGTCACCCACCTTTACAGTACAATTATTGTTCATTTAGTTTTTGTTGCCTATCAGTCATAGGTTTTAGGTTCACATAGATAGTATATATGTTACATTGGAACTGATGTGTCCAAAATGAATGGTTAACTGCATTTTTAGGGGCTGTTTTCTGCTAGTTTTCTGTGTGTTGCTGCTTATTTGTGTTTTATCATGTGTTGCCTAGGTTTTATATTTTCACTTGCCCAGTGTCTTATCATGTGTTGCCTAGGTTTTATATTTTCACTTGCCTAGTGTCTTATCATGTGTTGCCTAGGTTTTATATTACATTTGCCTGTAGTGTACATTGCTCTGTTATTTAAGTAGTTTCTAATGTTGGAGCTCTCCTACTTAAGTAGTTTATGTTTTGTTGGAATAGTCTGAATTTCATTTAGTGGACAACAATCCTTTTGACGCTTTTAGTCATGCTTTGTTACCTGAATTTTTTAGGGTGCAGGATATACAGTTACAACTTTTTGTAGAACTGAATTGTTTGAGTTTTGCTTGATGTTCTTAATGTTTCCCTTTTTTTACGCAACAGAAAATAGATGGCTGGGAGAAGCAAAAAGGCAAAACAGGATGATCCTCCTGTAGCAAGCCATGATGAAGTTGCGTCTCATGAAAATGAAGAGCAGCAATCACAGGTGTTCGAATTTCCTTTGAAGTTTTATGTTATTTTTGGACATAATAGGTTTTGTTTTTACTGATTTGTGTGTTTTTACTCTTTAGCCACCGAGTGGTTCAACAATGATTGGGTACAAGCGTCAGAGTTGCCAGGCTATTATTCTGCGACGGAAGAGTCCCGATGATATTAATTCAAATCAGAGCCTAGGTGGAGATTCTGAAAATGTAAATGCTGAAGGTCCAACTGTGGATCAACCTCAAAATACAAAACGACAGAAGACTAGAGGAACTGAGGTATTTGCAATGGTTGCCTCTGTTTTTCAAAACCGTTGCCCAACAATGTTGTCCAGTAAGGAACATTATTGCTAATTCCTTCCTTATTTTTTCATATTGTTGTGCAATAGGGTCGTAGGATCAGTGCATCACCTGCAAGGCTCTTCAAGTTGAACAAGGACTTGAATTTTGAGCAAAAAGGTGCCATCATTGAAAAACAATTTTATGGCCTTCTGGACCTTGCAGCGAATAGCATGCCTGGTGATCTTAGCCAATGGATAATGAGGCATTATGATCCTGAGATGTCGCAGATAGTTATTCCAAAAAGGGGCAAGATTCCTGTAGATGTTGCAAGTGTCCATAGGATATGGGGTTTGCCAAACAGGGGGAGGAAGGTTTGCTTTGATAACCGTCCCGAAATCACAAAGGCAATGTACAACATTTACAATATCACCTCCAAGAATTCACCGACTCTCACAAATTGGTGCAAGATGATCAAGGAAATGAATGGATCTAATGATGATGACTTCGTCCGCGCTTGGCTAGCTCTTGCTTTTTCTTCCTTCCTTGCCCCCTCAACTAGTTTAAGTATTTCCCCAAAAAGCTTCCCGACGGTCATGGATGTCAATGTGATAACAGAGACGAACATATGTCAGTTTGTTGTTGATCAACTGAAGCTAGCATTCACATTGGGTCGTCGCAACAAGAAGGTTGTTTGTTGCCGTGTCTTCCACATTGTTGTAAGTGCTTCTAGCTTGTTTGTTGCTAGCATCCTTTTTTTTCAAACATCAACTAACTTCAAACGTCTGGTTTTTTGTCATCACACAACTGTTGTATCTAGACTCGTTGGATGTTGATGAGCCAATTCCCAACTTGGTACCAAGGCTGTCAGTTTGGAATTCAGATTTAATTTCTAAAGTTATCAAGAAGGACAGGAAGGCCCCGGGAGAATACGCAATTTGAGGGTAACCTCATTTCCTTTTATTTTTCTATTACACTTTTTCCCATGTGCAAATGCAATCCTTTTTGTTTGTAAGGACCTATGTTTTCCTGAAGAAACCTGATGTACTCTACTGTAGGAGGCAACTTAATTTGAAAGAGCAAGCAAGTTAATAAGATTTTCTCGGCAATTGCTTTACACATATTTTAAGTAGTTTTCAGTTTTAGTTTGAACTTGTGTTTTATGACAGTAATTGCACATGTTTTGTACTACTTTTTTAAATTAATAGTAGGCAAACAATGGATAGTTTAACTATTCAGCATTTTATATGTTTAACATCAGCTAGTTTCTCTTGCAACAGAAGCAATTTATGCACTCAAAACTAGCAAACTACATACATTTTTTCTGCAACTCTAACACCTACTGAATCTTAACTATCCATTATACTTAGTAGGCATCAAGGAATCTGATAGTGGATGCAGGCAAATTCATACAATTAGAATTACCATTTTTTCATTTGAAATATGCATCAGCCACATTTGTTGTCACTCATATTTTCCCTTTTTTGATAACAAAAACACCAGCTTAAGACCGAGTTTTCACGGTGTGCGGACGATAGCTTGTTTGGAAGCATGTATCACATCACCAAATTTGTTGCCACAAGATTGCCCGAGTCATATGACAAAACAGTAAGTCAACCGATGGTTGTTTCTTTTCCTGTAATAGTGATTCTCTTTTTTTGATCATCTTTTTTTACTTGTTCCATTTTTTGATATCCTCAACAGATGGTGATTCTTATAATGGTTTTTATTGTCCACTTTTTATGTTTCGCAGAAGCAAAAGAAGCTCACAGGGATGGTGCACGAAATGTGTTCCGTAATTTCACATGCAGTTGGAAAACTCGTGACTGGGTTTGGTAGGATCAATGATGATGAATGGGGGCAAGGACAACAGATCCTGATGATGTTGAGACAAGCAGGCGGCAATCGAAGAGAAGACGTCAACAAGTACCAGCCGGCACAGACAGCTTGCTAAGTGAAGAAGAGACATTTATTTCCGATAATGATGGCAGTGAGGAAGATCATAGGGAAAATGACGAAGTTTGTGAGGACAAAGATAATGACGGCAGCAAAGAAGATGGCAGTTCGGACAATGATGATGGTGACGAGGTGGGAACAAGTGTTCACATCGGGAGGGAAGTCGAAATTGATGGAAACAAGGACAAAGAAGATGAGGAGGAAGGAAAGGAAGACGATGATGATGATGAAGGTGATGACAACAAAGAAGAGAAGGAAGGTGATGAAGGTGATGACAATGACGAAGAGAAGGAAGATGATGAAGGTGATGACAATGAAGAACAAAAGGAAGATGATGAGCAGGGGGATGATGAAGATGATGATGATGACAATGGAGGCAATGGTGGCTCAGGCGGCAACGGTGGCTCAAGCGACAACGGTGGCTCAGGCGACAACGTTGGCACAGGCGACAACGGTGGCTCCGGCGGCAACGGTGGCTCAGGTGGGACACCGGCCAGCGTTGATAATGAACAATGCACACTGCAATTTCTATTTGAAAAGAGGAAAGACAACAAGAAGAACAAATCACTGGATGAGGCAGATAGCATCTGTGTCAGAGATCTTGTGATGACAGACCTTAAAACTGCTGCATCCGCAACCCCATGCTTCTCATTGTTTGAAGTGAGAGAAATGTTGGACATTGAAGACAGATCTTTTGCACTGGAAGCAAAGAGGATTTTTGAAGAGTTGTTGAGCGCAAAAGATTTGGATCTTCCATTCAAATTCAACCCCGAGGAAATATGCCCAAAGGAGATTCGCCGGAAAGTTATGAGAGAAATTGGTTCTGCACTTGAAGTTGGAGAACCAAAGCAAGTTGGTCACAACCAAGTTCCACCGCCTCCGTTACCTAAGAAGAAGAATAAAAGTGTCAGGTTCATATTAGAGCCAATTGTGATGAATGAAACAGGAGGGGATCCACAAACATTTCGTTCTGAAAATAGCAAATATGGCCAAGGGGGAAGGCAAGGCAGCCATCCATGAAAAAATCTGGGGCTTCTCAGTAGAATAGAAAGCAATAAGTGAAGGTAAAGAGGCAAGTAATGGAATCGATGAAACACAAATGCTAAGCAATATGCTACCAAGCTCAGTATCTCCAGGGTTAGCATCAAAGCAGACTGGTAAACATGCAAGTTGCACACAAGTTATGGCAACTCAGTCCAAGCAGGAGGCAAGCCCAACTGCTTTTCAGCCAAGTCTTGCACAGGCAACACTTAATGCCACAAGAGTAGTACCAAATCAAGTTAAAAAGGGAGGCAACACTCTGTCAGTTAGTAAAGCAAAACCTGGTGGAACACAACCTCTAGGTGACTTAACTTGCCAAGTTTCTTTTCCGTCTCGAGGAAATGTAAAGCAAGTAGGCAATGCTTTCCAGAGGGGCAAGGTGCAAGATCTCAAGGCATCACCACAGGCTGTACTATTAAATGATGCAGGTCAGGAAAAGGAGAAAGAGAACACCCCTCCGTCAGTGTCATGTATGGAGATCAAAAGGGAGCAAGACAAAATCGCTGAAACCACGTCAAATATTTCAGAACAAAAGTTGCTAACAGCCCTAGGGAAATTGCGTGTATGTTTAACTGCAGATGCCAAACATGAAGCCAAAAGTGTCACAGAAGTAGTACAAGAAAGTATCCAGGAGAACCTTTTCCATTTATCTGATGTGGAGGACCGGTTCCAGAAGTTCATGTCTCTTAGTGGGAAGACAACAAATGCACTAGAAGTCAATGTTCTGGATGTCGGTGAGCTCTTAGCAAGGTTTGATCATCCAAATAGCAAGAACCCCCAAATCAACCCCACAAAGATAGAACAACAACATCAAAGCAACAGTGAAAGATCAACTGCATTTTATAGTGAGTACTGCCGAGCACCAACTTTGATCTAGGCATTGATGATTTGCCCACAACATTTGTAGATGACAGAGCACATCAGAATGACGGATCTAGCGGATTTGATGGGCATGAGTTCAAAGAATTGTCTGTACCTATGCACCCAACTATTGAAATAATAGATGACGATTATGTTTTGGACCTTGAAGGCATAGATGAACCGTGTGCAGAAGCAGGCTGTTCAGCTGGGATCATAACTGAGCAAAACATGTATCAAACTCCCCAAAAAATTTCCAAACAAGGAGAAGTGGGATCAGGCAACAAGATTTATAGTAGTATTAGCTCAAGAGAGATGCCCCCACAACGATTTGAGAGAAGGATTATCAAGCCACCTCCTTGCAAGAGGTCCCCATTCATTGACTATAATGAGAAAAAGGTTTATATGTCGAAACCTGAAGCAAATAGATTGTATGCATCGGTTATCTTGCATGGTTGACTTAATGAAGAAGCATCACCAAATGTAGATACTAGGTATAACAATATGCTCATTCCATTTTCCTTGCAAGGTTTTGCACAATGCACTTTTTCTAGGCAAGTTAATGCTTTTATGCAGGCAATTCAAACTAATTTTATAGGCAATCCAAATTATATAATCAGGCAATTTTGGTTTAGTTTGAAATGTTTTCTGCATTTTTTTATTTTTCATCTCACCATCCCCTCATTGCTTTTTCTTAGCTGGATGGTGGTAGGCAAGGCAGGAAGGATTTTTTAGCTAAATGTCTTTGTTTCATTGCAGCGCAATGGTTATTGCATATGGTGGATACTTTGTCACCGTGAGGGAGCTCGCAAAGTCAATGAAGAAGGAAGGTTTTGTCTTGAGCCATGTAATGGAAGTTGGAATTCAATCTATAATGTTCAACTTGCCACCAGACTCAAAGAAGGTCCTGATGCCGCTCAGGTTCTCGGTAAGAAAAGTTCAATCATTAATCCATCATTAATACATGTAGTTTTGCAATTATTTTCCTTTTTTCTGAATATTTGCTCATGGTCATCTCCATATTATTCCTGTCACAAGATTTGGCTGCAAAAAATGGAATTGACCAGCAAGGAGCTCATTTCTCGTTTCAAGAAATCAAATCACTTGGACCGTCAAGATATGGTAAGTTAAATATATTTTTTCTAGGGTTGCCAACTTGCCTACACTCATGATATTTTTCGACTCTGCATCTATCTATACAAGTTGCTTACATGAGCACACAAAAAAAGTTTGCTAACATCCAACATGTGGCATGTTTTTTGCGCGGTAGTACTTTTGCGCGTGTATAACTATTGAACTTGCTTATTTTCACTACTAACCACAGATTGCCTACTTTTCTAACAGATTATGTTCCCGGTTTTAGAGAACATTGACAAGACAGAGCCAGTTACAGGCAATCATTATTGGATTTTCAATGTGAACATCAGGGATCAATGTTTTGAGGTTCTTGATTCTTGGAGGACGCTTAAGAACAAGAGTCTAGATGTTTGCGCTAGGAAAATTGTTGCAAGTGTTCGTGTTTTGTGGGAAGAGCACTATGCCAGGTCTCACATCTGTTTGGATGATTTTGGACTAATCAACATTGATGTTCCACAACAAGACAACGGGTAAGCATCCAATCACACAGACACTACTTTTTCAGACATTGTCAAGTGACACTGGTACATAGAGTAAACCAGCTAACTAGAAAACATAATGTAAATGGATAGGTTCGACTGTGGTATTTTTGCCCTTACAATAGCAAACAACTGGGATGGAAGGGCTGTTCCAAAATTCACTGCCAAGGATGTCCCAAACATCAGGAAACAGCTGACCAACTCATGGATTGACAACGTGCACAACAATGCTCCATGGAAAGCCATCCTCAAGTTAGCAATGGCCAGTTTCTTTTCTTCCCTCACGTGTACTATTCTTTATGTTCTTGTTCTGAAGTTTGCCAGTATTTTTAAAGATTACTGCATCATCAGCATTACGGAAATGCTTTTGAATTTTTTTTCACCGCGGGATTGGATTCTTTTGGACCCGGGGAGTTGCATGTATAAGTAAATTTGACCAGGCAACTCAAATGTCATATCCAAACATCCCTAACTATATTGTGAGGCAAACTAATAATAAAGACGATAAAAGAAAATTAATATCATCATTACATAAGCAGAAGATTATTGCATCTTCAGCATTATAGATTTTTGCATGTAATTTATGGACCATCAGGGTGAGTTGCATGTATTCATTTTTTTGCTAGGCAATACAAAGCACAACAACAGGCAACTCACATTCCATCAACACGCAAAACAAACTACAAAGTGAGGCATGATAGTCACAAAAACCATAAAACAGAAACCCATAGTATTACCATTACATAAGCAGTTTTCGGATCTTCAAACATATAAAACTTCAAAATTCCAGGGGTAAAAAGTAGGAAGTTGACAATGCAAAATATTTTTCAACCATCCGTTCTTTGTGTGTACATCACACCAGTCTGGTCTTGCACTGTGCACCAGTGTGGTTAACAGACCCACAATAGTTGCACTTGTTTTTCCTCTTCGGGTGCAGCTCAAGTGCTGATTCAATTCTTTTTAACTTTGTCCTACCTTTTGTAGTTGATCTTGGAGGGTCTCTAGGAATTGTAGGGTCAGGTGTGGTAGTAGTTTCCCCAAAATGTGGTTCAACCATGGAAGCACCTTGCGCGGCCGCAACAGCTGCATGTAGTGATGCTATATTGAGTGGCGGGTGTTCATGTCTAGCAGGAGGTTGCCCAATGGTAGTTGAAAATGTGCTGCCACTTTCTTCTTGCATTGTAAAAGAACCGGGACGCTGTCCATGCCCACCATCAACTGTTGGTGACGCTCTAGGCGATTGTTCAAGTGCAGCACTAGTCACATACATTGTGTTTGCTGTGTTAGGGCCCTGGTTTGGTTGTACATCCCCCATAGGTTGTGATGCAGGCCAGTTTGTTGGTCTAGGACCCATATGTGGTGGGACAGGGCCTCTCACTAGTGCTGCATCCCCAAATATTTGTGGCACAACCCCTCTTAGTGTATGCACATGCCTTGGCCTTGGCACTGGCGCTGGAGGTCCCCTGGGCAGTGTTGAAGTCCTACTATTTGTTTGTTGCTGTCCACCTTCACTCATAGAGTTACCGGGTTGCACTGCTGCTTTTTTCCTCCCTGCTGCAGAAGTAGGTTTCTGCTGCCTACAAACAGAAGGACCTTCTTTAGGTCCATCAACATCCAACACATGTCCTCTTTTTGCCCGAGTATTACTAGGTGGTGGTGTAGAACCACCAGCTGATGCTTGAGGACCACCAGTGGGCCCAGCGGGAGGTACTGCCGGCTTATTCTTCCTTGACATGTTGAGATTTTGGATCTCATGACGTGCCCCACGCATGTGCTTCTTCACAATATCGGTTGCAGCATCTGACGCACTGGCAACCCGAGCAAGACTACCAAAATCCATCACCAAATTAGCATGCCTTAGTTCTTTCTTGGTTTGTGCTGGCAACTCATCGGGTTTATCCTCGACAGCGGGGGGTGCATCAGAAATTGCTAAAGGTGTCCATCTTCTAAGTATGTACCGCGCTGGGATTTCATCAACACCAAGTTGGTTGGAAACTTTCAAGATATGGCAGCATAGCATGTCCTCCCGCTCAATCTTGCAGCAGTCACATCTGTAGTCTCCAGCACCAGCTTCTACTGTGACAAAATAGCTCCTACAACCATATTTAGCAACCCACTCTCGATTTGGGTAAACCTCATACAAGTTTTCACCATGTGGTCGTACGTTGTACCTCGTAGTCAACTGAAACTCATCACGGAACTTCTCATACAAGTCCCTAGTATAGGAATCATATGCCTGCTTCTCAATGGGGTAAGACGACCACATTTCAGTCTCCAAGTGTCCTGTCCTGTAATCTTTTGAACCCTCTCGGACTAGTATGTGTGTTTGGATTTTCTGATATTGCTTCACGAAGTTCAAAATTGACTTGTGTGGGTTCACATATCGCTTAAGGACAACGTTGAACCCCTCACTGTGTTGAGTTGACTGCAAGAAAGGGAAGAACCGGTGCTTGAAGTAACAGGGCACCCATGTTTCTCGGTATTTGTATAAAGTCTCGAAGTGGGAGTCAGTCATAACCTCATACTTCAACATCATCTCAGTCCATCCCGCCTCAAATTCCTCTGGCGTCAAGGTAAAGTCAACACAATTGTTGAAATCTTTGGACAAGCCAGGGTTTCGCCCCAACAATGCTCCAAGTTTTTCTTGTGCCTTTTTCATAATGTGCCATCGGACAACAGCGGTGCACACTTGTAGGGAAGATTCTTTTAATTGATTGTGCCATTGCGATGTCTTGGTTGGTTATGATGTTGGTGGGTGCTACATCATGCATTGCCTCAAGGAAGGTCTGGAATAGCCAATCAAAGCTTGACGCCAACTCTTGCCTAACAAAACCACAACCCAACATGAATGACTTCCCATGCCTATTAATTCCAATGAATGACGCAAAGGGCATGTTGTACATGTTAGTCATATATGTTGTGTCAAAGGAGATGCAATCATGATAAGATTCCATGTAAGCCTTCCTTGATGCACCATCGACCCAGAAAATATTTTCAACCCTGTCATCCTCATCATACTTTATCTTGTAAAAAATTCTGGATCTTCTTTCTGCTGATCTTTAAAGTATGCAACTGTCTCTATCATATCCCCTTCTTTTGTAGCATCCCGGTTCAAGACCGTCTTGAGGTTTGTAATGTGCTTAGTGGTATAAGGGATAATGAGTTCCGTCCCATAGAATTCTGACATTATGTGCATCATACGACCTGCCGCCATCAAGTGACAATAGTGGTTAACCATTTTTTTACACAAAAATAGTATCAAGAACAATTTCTATTTCTTAGATGAAGGCAACTCAAATGCAGATTCTAGGCAAATCACAGAAGCTATACAACCAACTACGACAAAAATGTACCAGGCAATACACGAGCAAACTACACACAATAGTTATATGTTTCAAGCAAGTCAGACAAGAGTTGGAACCAAGAAACACAAAATTGTTACTTGCTACTTGCAACTACAGTCATACCAATCATAGGTAAGTCTAGATGCACATCAAAATTGTTTTACCGACAATAATCAGGCAAGTAGAAACTTCCAATCGAGCACAAACAGATAAGCGTTATGCAAGTTCAGCAACCAGAGTGTTAAACAAATCATGCATTATCATGCCCAGTTGCAAGCAAGTTCTTTGTTATTATCAAGCAAATAAGGCACATGTTTTCAAGCAAGTCAGACAGGGAGTTGGAAGCAATAAACAAAAAATTGTTAGGCATCTCCAGTGTGTCAAATTTTAACCATGTGTTAATGTTGGTGCTCGTTGTAGGGGCTAGGGGTGTTGGTTTAAACCTGTAGTCAAATTGCAGTTATGAAGATGTGTAAGGAATGCCCTTTCTTCTGCTGGGATCCCTTGGTGTGATCGCAGATACTTAGTCAAAGATGGCTTGTCAACCAATGGATGGTTGTGCTCGCCAACAAAGTGGATCACTTCCCATCTGCCATCAATTAGTTTCACAACCATCTTAGCTTTGCAACCAGTTTGCAATACTGTATCTCTCTTCTGCTTCTTGGTCGTCTTTTTGGTTTTACTGTCATCATCAAGAAAGACAATATCCTCATCTTGATCATCATTTTTTGTTTCGTCAACAATTTCATCTAGCATAGAAATATTTTCTGCCCCTCCGTCATCGACTTTAGGCTTTCGAAACTTGTTGCAAACAAATTGCTGCTTTATCAGCTCTCCAGTTTTTGCAGCCTTCCTTGAAGTATTCATTTTTATTGAAAAGCCAATATGCAATGAATAAGAATTGTAGTGGTTTTTTGCGCGACCTCATGCCCACATGAGGCTCCTTTGGTTGTGACCAAGCTTCATATCATTTTCAGCACCGAACCCATTAGCAACAGTCCCACCAGTATCTCTCGGTGCACCTGTGCCATCAAGGGTATGTCCATCACTCTCAGAAGCTACTGCTGCAGGTGTTTGTGTATTACCTAGAGCAGCCATCCCTTGGCTTGAGCGCCCATCCGTAAAAATTCCTTCTGTAGCAGGAACACTGACTTTCTGAATCATAGGAGGATTAGGTGATTCTGCAACAAACTCTGTATTTCCAGCAGCATGTTGTGTACAGTACACATGATCACCATTATTTTCATCGGGTTCCTCATTCAGGTCAATCATCGTCAACCTGATCATTTTTCAACATAAAAAAGATGAAGCTAGTTAGCTCAACGACGCAACCAACTATTCATCATCAAAATAGATGAAGCAAGCTAGCTCAATGAAGCTAGCAAGTAGCACACTTAATACAAGCAATCAATACAAGCAAGCAAGTAGCACACTTAATACAAGCAAGCTGCTGCCTTCGTTTTCACAGCTCATTAACTGAAGCAATGTACTAACTGCCTTCTCCAACACATCTCACAAGTTCAGTTCAGTGAAGCAAACACTTGATCAGTTGACTTGCCATTCCTAGCCTCAACTTTCTCCTTTCCTTTTTACAAGCAAGCAAATAAAACAGCACCCCAAGACCACCATAATCAGAGCAATAGAATAGCTTCAGTTTTTTGTACAGTAGTTCTTACAAGAATAGCTTCAGTTTTTTGCCTCATAGTGAAACTATTCTTGCTCAAAAAGTACTAGCAATTTGCCTTACTAAAATCTTTGGACTACCATGTTTCTAGCACTAATCAGGTGGTTAACAGGAGAAGTAGGGAAGCATGCAGGAAAGCAGGAGAGATGCTGCAAACCAAAGAGATGATGGATCCAACATGTTGGATGAGAAAGAGAAGCTTGCAACCTAGAACACAACAGATTGTAGATGCATAAGGGGGGAAGGTGAGAAAATCTGATGGATTTACCTCTATGATTCTTCACCCTTCTGTTCCAAACTGCTTTTTCTTTCTTGCTATGCAATTCCTCTGATTTCTGCTTCTTGTTTGCTTGGTGAAGTTTCAGATCTGGGATGGGGCAACTGCCCCCTTGTTTGCTTGATGGAGAAGAAGATGTGCAGGGAAGATGTGGTGGGAGAGGTTGCATGGAGATTTGCGTGCATTTGGGAGAAAAGTAGTGTAGGGATGCAACTGCCCCCTTGTTTGCTTGATGGAGAAGAAGATGTGCAGGGAAGATGTGGTGGGAGAGGTTGCATGGAGATTTGCGTGCATTTGGGAGAAAAGTAGTGTAGGGATTGTAATGTATGGACCAGCCGTGGTTTGCTGGGGCTTGGGGACCAGTCGTGGTGCGCTGGGGCTTTGGTGAACCAGTCGTGGTGCGTTGGGGACCAACCCTTTCCATTTTTATATTTGTGGGGACAAAAACTTACCTTTTATACAAGGATGCCAGCTAACACTAGCCAGCAGCCGGCTGCTGCCTAGACGCGTCCAAGAATTATCTGACAGAAGAGATTTGGAGGTTGTGCTCGCCTACCAAACAAGTCCACCAGGATGCTCTTTCCATCGGTGCTGTCGACACACTTCACACCCATGCAGCCACGCTCGCGGGCAGACGGCTCTCGACGGACAGTCTAAACTCTAACCGTTGGATGCCTTATTTAACACTACCATAAAATTCCTTATTTAACACTACCATAAAACTGGATGCCTTATTTGACACTGAAAAAATATTTCTTTCCTATCTAACATCAACCTTAAATTTTGTTCCCAATATAACACTTTCATCCATTTTCTGAGGTAACGGTGTTAAATTGCACATGAAATGACACTTTTACCCTTAAACATTTATCTGATCATTAACTAGGTGTGTGCTCTGCTCTCTCTTGTAGTATCTCCCTATCAACACGCCAGCAAACAAAACAATCACGTATCTTGCCAGGGAGTACGTGGACTTGTTTTTTTTCTTTAACCATACATGCACAGGTGTATGAGTATTAGGATATGTTACATATGTATGTGTGCTTGCCAGTACACGCACGGGTATTCGATACGTATACATGTGTGTCTTCAGCCGCCGCTACAGGTATTCAGGTATGTACGTATACTATGGTACGTGCATATGGCCATGGTCATGCATGTCATCACCATGTACTTGCTCACAATGCCTGCATGGATGGGTACGTGAAGTAGTAATGTGCTAGTACACGTGTGTCACCTTGACATTGTATGTCTTTTTTCTACAATACCAAGTATAACTACTTAGACAAAGCTCTGTACAAAACCGCTTCAAACAAAAATAAAACACATAGGCATGGAAAAGAGGATTAAAAGAATGGCATATACTAGATATAGGGGTAATATTGTCCTTTCATGTGCAATTTAGCGTTGTTTGCTCACAAAACTAACGAAAGTGTTATATTGGGAACTAATTTTAGAGTTGGAGATAGATAAGGAATAAATATTTTACCAGTGTCAAATAGGGAACGTGATTTTAAAATAGTGTTATATAAAGAATTCTTTCAAACTCTAAACCCTAGACTAGCTTAGATGCGGCGGCAAAGTGAGGGCGATGGCTTGGGGTCCTGGCCCTTTATTGGGTGGATAGGCAAGCGGACGGAGCCCGGCTCTGCCTCGTGCTCTGTATCTTCCCATTAGGTCTACTTTGGTTGCAATGGAAAACCATCCTAGGTCTCTAGTCCCACTAGGGGGATTTCCATGGCCATCATGGACCCCCTACCACGGGGAGATTACCAAATCAGTTTGGATGACAGGAAAAGAGAAAATTGGATATTTACCATTTTTAATATATGGCTTCTCAAAATTGCCACTTTTAAGATTGACTTCGTAAAATTGCCACTGGGCTCGCTGGCCCTTTGATTATCATGCCACTTCCTTCCTTTTATTGATTTTTTTTCCTCTTCCATTTATAAGCACTTAAAAGGACTAAACTACCCCTGATGCTTACACCAACTATTCAAATTCGAATCGATACTAGAACGAGCGCACCGGCAGCAGAGACTGTGCATATTGCATCACCAATCTCCTCGAGGCCGTAGCAAATCGCTTAGGGCGTGTTTGGTTACATTGGCAATCGAGCCTGGCCCGACTAGCCTGGCTCTAGTGAGCAGAGCCAGTTTGAGGGGATGCAGGTGTTAGGGCATAGTTTATGCCTAAGTAATTTTGGTGATTGATGACAATACCGCAAAGGACTAACCGTGTGTGTTAAGATTTCACATAACACACGTCAACGGCACAAGACGACTCGCACCCTCTTTCATGGAACAGGAGCACGGTGTACTCTACGATTCTCTTTATTTGAGTCATAGGAAAGCCGTACTATTAAGAGGGGAACCGTAGTGGAAAGGTTTGGGTGGAATCAATCTTGCACGCACACACTTAACCTCCTTTCCCCCTTCCGGCAACTTTGGAGTGGCTCCCGCCTTTGTGTGTTTCTCTTCTTTGCAAATGGTCCCTCAGCGGTAGTACCGCTGGAGTGCTAGCGGTAGTACCGCCGCAGCCAGCGGTAGTACCGCCCCTGGTCAGCGGTGGTACCGCTCCAGGAGCTTAGTACCGCCTTCCTAGCGGTTGTACTTGGACGGACCTTTTTGCGAAGACTTTCTTGGCGGTGGTTGGCCCGGTAGTACCATGGGCCGAGCGGTAGTACTGCTACAGCCAGCAGTAGTACCGCTGGAGTGCCAGCGGTAGTACCGCTGCATCCAGCGGTAGTACCGCCATGCACGGGCTGTGAGTGGGAAAACGGTTGGATTTCCCCCCCCCCACTATATAAGGGGTTCTTCTAGCTGTGGAACCTTATCTCTTACCCTCCCGAGCTCCATTGTTGCTCCATAAGCTCAAAAGTGCCCGATCTCTCTCCCTAGCCAATCAAACTTGTTGATTCTTTAGGGATTGGTTGAGAAGGCCTAGATCTACACTTCCACCAAGAGAAAAGTTGATTCCCCCACCAACCCCTTGCGGATCTTGTTACTCTTGGGTGTTTGAGCATCCTAGACGGTTGAGGTCACCTCGAAGCCACATTCCATTTTGGTGAAGCTTCGTGGTCTTGTTGGGAGCCTCCAAGCTTTGTGTGGAGTTTTCCCCAACCTTGTTTGTAAAGGTTCGGTAGCCGCCTTCAAGGGCACCTATAGTGGAATCACGGTACCTTGCATCGTGCGAGGGCGTGAGGAGAATACGGTGGCCTTAGTGGCTTATTGGGGAGCATTGTGCCTCCACACCGCTCCAACGGAGACGTACTTCTTGTCAAAGGGAAGGAACTTCGGTAACACATTCTCGTCTTCATTGGTTCCCCTTGTGGTTATCTCTAACCTTTACTTTGTGAATGCTTATGTTGTTGTCTATCTCTTACTTGTCTTAGTAGCTCTTGTTGTTAGCTTCATTACGGTTCACCCCATTGTTGTTATATTTGTGAACACGTATGTTGTTTACCCTAACTTGCTAAGATTAATTAAAAAGTGGTCGTTGCCTATTCACCCCCCCTCTAGTCAACTATATCGATCCTTTCAATTGGTATCAGAGCCACGTCTCTTTATTAAGGGTTTCACCACCCGAAGAGTATGGAAGGCGAAGAGGAAATTACCCATGGGCAACCCGAGGCCATGGACTTGACTTCGGTCACAAGGGACGACTTGAATACGGCTATAGCCGCCCTCAAGACGTCCTTGACGAACGAAGTCAAGACCATGCTTAAAGAGTTAATTGAGGGATTTAAAAGTCCACCCGAACCGGCGTTAGTGGTTAAACCCACCATCACCGATTCGGAGGCCAATTCCTCTAAGGAAGCAGCTAAAGGTATGCCACTTTCCTCATCTCACGAAAAGGATGGGACTCGAACCTATGCCTCAGTTCCACCTCCCATGGTCTATGGAGGACCCGTTCCCACACCGCGTCTTAACCCTGTTTGTCCTCCTCCTAAGCTTGTGAAAGGTGACTCTGCTAACTGGGTATTTTCTATTAAGTCTCATTTGAATCACAGCTCAACAAACTTGTGGAGAATCATCGAGCAAGGATATTATCCCCATGATCCAAGCAACCTCACTCCAAGAGAAGATGCAGACAATCAATACAATCACTCCGCTCTGTTTATTCTCCAGTCCGCAGTGCCACCTGAAGATCTTCCTCACTTGCGTCCCTTCACTTTGGCCAAGGATTGTTGGGAGCACATTATGGTGATGTACAAGGGAAGCTCAAGCATTCAACGATCCAACTATGAAGTGATACTTGATAAGGCCGATGAGTTTGTGATGAAGGAAGACGAGGACCCTCGTGATCTCTATCGGAGGGTGACTGCTATTGTTGTGGCACTCAAGGATCATGGGAGCCAGGATGTGGATGATACATGGGTCAAGCGCAAGTTTCTCAAAGCCATCATGCCTTTCAATAAAGCCATGTCATCTGTCATTCGTCAGCGACCAGACTTCCACTCCTTGTCTTCCAGTGAAGTGTTGGATGAATTTATTGCAATGTCAATCATGAACGAAACAGCTGACAATGCACTTGCTTGTGTTCGCTCAAAGACAACTTCACCCAACCTTGTGTTAAAAGAAAAAAGCAACGTTTGAAGAAGAAGAAGAGGATGAGGAAGAGGAGAGCTGCCCTGAAGACACAAAGTATGCCTATCATGAGCACATGGCTCTTGCATCAAGGCAATTCTGGGGCAACAAGAGGAACTCAAGACCCACCTTCACCAAGAACAACTCGAGTGGGTTCAAACCCAAGCAACGAGTGAGGACATGTTATAACTGTGGTAACGTGAGCCACTTCGTGGCCGAATGTCCCTATGAGAAAAGGGAAGACAATGGGGGCAAGCTCATTCGCAAAGACAAAACCAAGTCATTTCCAATCAAGAACAACTTTGTGAAGAAACCCCACCCAAAGGGGATGGTGGCCCTTGAATAGTACCCTTCCGATGATGACGATGATGATGATACAGTGGCAACGGCAACTATTGCTATTGCCTCTACCTCTCCCCAGAAGGTGTCTCTCTTCAACGCCCCCAACGAGAACCACATCACCAAGTACCTCATGGCAAAAGGTATCAATCAGGTAACCCCCATCATTAAGACCAACATCGCTACTGCTCCTTCATTGTTAAATTGTGTTGATGATAGTGATGTTGGGGAACTTAATGAGCATGATTTTGACAAGTTTCTGTGCACTATTAAGGGAGAATCCAAGAAGCACTTTGTTGCTCTCTTGGAACAACTGGGTGAGGCCAATGACCTCATTGAGTCTCATGAGGAGACCATCTCCGAGCTTCAGGGACACAGTCGTGACTATGCCGATGAAATTGCTGAATTATCTATTGCTCTAGAAAAGGAGCGCACTCTTCGTTTGGCTCTTGATGAGTCATACAACGATGACTGCGCTAAAATGCAAAAGAAACTAGATCATGATATTGTTCTTACTCGTATGCTTAAGTCTGAGAAGTATGCGCTTGGGGTTGGCCATGACAGACTCAAAGTGGAGTTTGACACACTTGACAAGGCCCACAAGGTCTTGAAAGGTGTTCGTTTCTCTCTGAAAGAGTCCCATGATCAACTCCAAGCAAAGCTTACCAAGGAGATCTCTACTTGTCCTCCCTTTGTGTTAATTGATAATTCTTGTGCAACTAATCCCTGTTGTGAGCATGTACATCTTCTGGAGGAAAATGCCAAGTTAAAGGAGAAACTTGAGAAGGGCCTCGTGGCATGCATACAAGGTGAGAAGAGCCTGAACGACCTCTTGAGCACTCAAAAGGGTGTTGTAGGAAAGGAGGGACTTGGACTTACCTCCAAGTCAAAAGGAAAAAGGAGGAACAGGAACAAACGATCTCCTACCCTCATGGACATATTTGTCAAAGAGGGTGAGGGGACTCAGGAGGTGAACAGGAACAAGGTGGACGATGGAAACATCAAGAAGGGCAAAACCATTCCTACTAACACAGCCGACCAACTCAATTCTTCTTATGTCTTATGTCGTGCTAGTGATGGGCATGTTTATGCCAGATTTGTTGGTTCCTACTATGAGTACATTGAATGGGCTATCTGGGTTCCTAAGACCCTTGTCTCTAACATGAAAGGACCCATTAAAAAATGGGTACCTAAAACCAAGCCTTGATCTATTGCAGGAGTTTGCTTCCGGTGGGGTGTCACGGTTGCTCGATAGTGGAGCAACAAATCATATGACCGGAAGCAAGGACTTAGTGGTGGATGTGCACCCTTCTCCATCTATGCGCACCCATGTCCAATTCGCCGATGCATCCTCGTCAAAGGTATTGGGATTTGGTAAGGTGGTCGTCTCTCAAGAGTTATCTATTGAGAAGGTCATGCTTGTTGAGTCTCTTGCCTACAATTTACTTTCAGTTCGTCAACTTGCAATTATGGGTTTTTCCACATTCTTTAATCTTGATACTGTGGTCCTCCTGTGGAGCAAGACTCTTAAAGTAGCCTATGTTGGATATGTCGAAAATGGTCTTTATGTGGTAAACTTCTCAAAGCGACCCACTAAGACCGCGACGTGTTTAATGGCTAAAGTTGATGTGGGCTGGCTTTGGCATTGCCGATTAGCTCATGTCAATATGAGATCTTTGGAAAGTCTTCTAACAGGGGACCATATTCGTGGACTAACAAATGTGAGTTTTGCTAAAGATCGTGCTTGCAGTGTCTGCATTGAAGGAAAGATTCATGAAACTGCTCATCGTCCAACGACTCTCATTTACACTAAGAGGCCATTGGAGCTCCTCCATATGGATCTTTTTGGCCCTCCATCATTTGACAGTCTTGGAGGAAGAAAGTACTGCTTGGTGATTGTTGACGACTACTCAAGATAGACCTGGGTATATTTCTTCAAAAGGAAGAGTGAAACTCAACAAACTGTCATCAACTTTGCCAATGAAGCTCAACGTCAACATGAAGCAAAGATCTTGATGATTAGAAGTGACAACGGCACCGAGTTCAAGAACTACACCTTGGATGAGTTTCTAGATGATGAGGGAATAAAACATCAATATTCAGCACCATATACCCCTCAACAAAATGGCGTGGCAGAAAGGAAGAACCAGACCTTGATAGACGCTGCAAGAACAATGATGGCAGAATTCAAATCTCCATATAACTTTTGGGCAGAGGCCATCAACACAGCATGTCATGCGTCCAATCGGCTCTATATCCGCAAAGGCCTGAACAAGACTCCATATGAGATTCTAACTGGAAACAAACCCAATCTCAAGTACTTCTGGGTATTCGGTTGTAAGTGTTTCATTCTCAAGAAAGGTGCATGTTTAGCTAAATTTGATTCTAGAGCACATGAGGGCATCTTTGTTGGTTATGCTACAAACTCTCATGCTTACCGTGTCCTCAACAAGTCCACCGGACTCATTGAGGAGACATGTAACGTGGAGTTTGATGAAAATAATGGCTCCCAAGTGGAGCAAAGTGGTCTTTGTGATGTAGGTGATGAAATTCCTCCCCAAGCCATAAGAAGAATGGGGATTGGTCAAATACTCCCCATTGAGGAACCCCTTGTGGCCGAAGGAGAAGGACAATGCTCTACTCAAATGGAGCCATCACCCCCACAAGCCCCACACGCTTCCGATGAACAAAGAGAAGACTCTCAACAAAATGAACAAGCTCAAGGTCAAGATAAATTGCCCAACAATGATGATGTGTCCCATGATATTCAAGCACTCACCCAAGGCTCCGAACCTGCTCATGATCAAGATCAAGTGCAACCACGAGATCCAGACCAAGTAGAAGCACAATATCAAGATCAAGAGCAACCACAAGTACAAGGACAAACAAGTGAACCTGCTCAAGTCAAAAGTCAAGATGATCAGGATACTGTCTCACAATTCCCTTCTGCAGCACCAACAGCCAGTGCCAAGGGAGGCTCAAGACGCAAGGGCAAGCAAAGTAAACAAGTCGATGCTCCCCAGTTATCCAATGAAGAACTCTTGGAGCGTCGAGCAGCCAAGATTGCGAACAAGCTGAGAGTCAAGTCACATCTTATGAAGAATGTACTTGGCAGTTTAAAAAGGGGAGTATCCACCCGTCAACAGATTTGGAATTATTGTGAGCATCACGCGTTTGTTTCGTATTGTGAAACTCAACAGGTACAGGAAGCGCTCGATGATGAGGATTGGCTTATGGCCATGCATGAAGAACTTAACAACTTCGAGCGTAACCAAGTCTGGGATTTAGTGCCAAGGCCAACGGAGGAACATAATGTCATCGGGACCAAATGGATATTCAAGAACAAGCAAGATGCCAATGGGATTGTGATTCGAAACAAGGCAAGATTGGTGGCTCAAGGCTACTCCCAAGTCGAGGGTATCGACTACGGTGAAACCTTTGCCCCTGTTGCTCATCTAGAATCTATTCGCATGTTGCTTGCATTTGCTTCTCATCATAACTTCAAATTACAACAAATGGATGTGAAAAGTGCCTTTCTTAATGGTCCTTTAAATGAGTTGGTCTATGTCAAACAACCCCCGGGATTCGAACATCCCAAGCTCCCCAATCATGTGTACAAACTTAATAAGGCACTCTATCGCCTTAAACAAGCCCCACGTGTGTGGTATGAGTATCTTACTGAGTTGTTACAAGATCGTGGGTTTGAAATTGGGAAGATAGATCCCACTCTTTTTACTAAGAGGGTTAAAGTAGATTTGTTCATATGCCAACTATGTGTTGGTGATATTATCTTTGGCTCTCCTAACATTTCTTTCAATGAAGAATTTGCTGCATTAATGACTGAGAAATTTGAGATGTCCATGATGGGAGAGTTGAAGTTCTTCCTCGGGTTCGATATTAAACAAGACCTAGAAGGGACCTTCATCAAACAAGACAAGTACACTCAAGACATCCTCAAACGGTTCGAGCTTGAAGATGTCAAACCGGTCAAGTTCCCCATGCCAACAAGATGCAAGCTTGACAGTGATCCCAATGGTAAAGCAGTGGATCAAAAGGTATATCGCTCCATGATTGGATCCCTCCTTTACCTTTGTGCATCTAGACCAGATATTATGTTGAGTGTAGGGATATGTGCACGGTTTCAATCTGCACCAAAAGAAAGTCATTATATGGTTGTTAAGCGAATCTTTCGGTATTTGGCTCATACCCCAAAATTTGGCCTATGGTATCCCAAAGGAGCAAACTTCAACCTAGTAGGCTATTCTGACTCAGATTGGGCAGGAGATTGTGTGGAGAGGAAGTCAACTTCTGGAGGATGCCAATTCCTTGGTCGCTCACTGGTAAGTTGGTCTTCAAAGAAGCAGAATTGTGTCTCTCTATCATCCACCGAAGCTGAGTATGTGGCAGCTGCAAGTTGTTGTGCACAATTGCTATGGATGAGGCAAACTTTAAAGGATTACGGTGTCACTTGTGACAAAGTGCCTCTTCTATGTGACAATCAAAGTGCTATCAAGATTTCCCTCAACCCAGTGCAACATAGCAAAACCAAGCATATTGATATTCGTCGTCACTTCATTCATGAACATATCAAGCTAGGTGATATTGAGGTTCACTTCATCCACACTGAAGAGCAACTTGCAGATATTTTCACTAAGCCCCTAGATGAAGCAAGGTTCCGGGAGTTAAGGCATGAGCTAAATATCATTGATTCAAGTAATGTGGATTGAAGCTAGGCACGTTGCACCTTACTATGCATTCTATCTTGTTCTAGATGTAGGCATGGATATAGGGGGAGTGTTGTTCTCTCAATGAACTCTTCCTCCCCCCATTATGCATAAATCGATCTAGTCTTTCACTTTAGCCATTGTCAAATGGCACTTGTGCTTCAAAGACGAGCGTTGGTCATGAACCCAAGGATAATTCTTTGCGGTGCCATACCTTTGTCTCAAACATAGGTGGCCTCGGCCACCGCCCCCCCCCCCACCTTTCTCTCATATGGAAGAAAGGATACAAAATGACAAGTCGGTATATCTTGCTGGTGCTATCTTCTTATTTTCACTAACTTGTCATTTGCCCACGTCCTTCTCATCTCCTAGGTCCCGTTGTGACATTTGCAGCGGTACTACCGCCAGGGGTAGCAGTACTACCGCGAGGACCCCAGCGGTACTACCGCTAGGGATAGCGGTACTACCGCGAGGACCCTAGTCTACCACGACCTAACTAGGACATTTTTAGGGCTGTCTCAAGGGGGAGCGGTACTACCGCCAGGGGGAGCGGTACTACCGCCAGGACCCCAGTGGTACTACCGCTGCAACCAGCGGTACTACCGCCAGGTAGCGGTACTACCGGCAGGACCACAGCGGTACTACCGCTGGCCCGTACCCCTTGGGCTATATAAAGGAGGGGGAGCCCGTTTTTCCTGCCTCTTTCTTCTTCCTCGTGGCTCCTCCCTCCCCAACCCCGAACTCCCCCTATTTGGATCTCTATCCGTGGAGCCCCTTCTCTCCGTTGAGTTGGAGGGTTTGCTCCACTTCTCCTTCCTCCTCCAAGTGCCATGGACCCCGGTAAAGCTCCTCCCTTTCTTCTCTTGGTTGATTTTTTCTTGTTCTAGGGTTAGGAGCATTGGTGGTTTGGATCCATGTCTTTGATATTGTGCTTTGTTCTTGGATGACATGAAGGAGATATTCGAGGGGAGTGTAGGTCCTATGATTCTTTGCTTTTATATTGCCATGCCCTAGGATTTTCATGTTTTAGATCAAGCACTTCTTCTATTTTTTGGATTAGATCTACAACTTGCATTCTCTTGACTAGGCATGTCCTTATTTAGATGGTACTTGTGATCCTCATGTGGTTAGGGCTGTGGTGGAGTTCTTAGTGATTATACACAGCCCATGGCCCTCGTAAATTCCATGTAGCCATCTCTATGGGTTCTTTTCATATTCAGATCTGAAAATCAAACCCTAGCGGTACTACCGCCAGAGGTAGCGGTACTACCGCTAGGACCCCATAGGTACTACCGCTAGGGGTAGCGGTACTACCGCCAGGACCCCATCGGTACTACCGCCAGGGGTAGCGGTACTACCGCCAGGACCCCAGCGGTACTACCGCCAGGGGTAGCGGTACTACCATCAGGAGGATACTCTGTCTCTTCTTTTCATTTGCTTGGCAATGTGTGTTTACTTTTTATGCCTCTTCTTGTTCATTGCCTTGACTCCTTCTGTCGCTCTTTTTTGGTGTGTGTTTTGTGTCACAGGTGGTGCTCGCCGCTCGAACCCCCCACGGGACACAGTCGAAGCATTATCGCAATCCAGAGGCTCCAGAGGGCTCTTCCACTTCCGGTATGCAACCCAAAAAGAAGTCCTTCAAAAAGGCCGCTCACAAGGACAAGGGGATCAATGTTCGCACTATGCCCCCTAAGGATTTTCTGCGGTTCCGCACCCAAAATCACTATCTCCAAGAGAAGGCTGTGATCAGGAATGTCGAGCATGTTTGGGCAACGGATCACTGCAGGATCTATCGTGACATCATCAAGCATTTCAAGAAGAGTTTTGTTCCAGTTCAGTGGATTGACTTGGCTCACCTTCAGCGGAACCTGGATTACTTTGGTGGCACTCTCTCTCTGATTGACAAGCTGGGCATTAAGGAGATCATCTCCTTCAAGAAAGACTTTGATCCAGATGTTGTTGCCCAGTTCTATGTCACGGTTCACTTCTCGCCTGATGACGAGCGCTCCCTGGTTTGGATGACTGGGACTCAGAAGATGACAGGTTCCTGGCGTGAATTCATGGCATTTCTCAATATTGATTTTCAGGGAGCTGACACTCCACTTGGGTCGCGTCCTCATGCTGCAGCTTCCACTGATAGGGCCCCTGCCAAGGACAGGTTGCAGCAACTCTATGTGAAGAAAGGTGTGCTCCCCAGGCATTTGGATATCATGCATCGGATCTTCCGCAACACCCTCTTTCCTCGCATTGGCAACTTCGACGAGGTACACGGCTCTCTGGCTGAGATGCTTCTGCTTTGTGAGGAGGCTATGACTAAGGAGTCTGCCCCTCTCGATATTTCTGATGTGATGTTCACTGAGCTCTGGAACTGCATCATGATGCGCAAGGTTCCCATCTACGGGCCCTACTTGTTTGCCTATATTCGTCAGAAGTGGCAAGACACCTATCCGCTTGAGGAGTTCCACCTTCAGGCTGATTACTTTGTGCACGATCCTATCAAGCTCCGCATCAAGGACAAATGGGCCAACCCATCAACTTCATCTCAGCACATGGACACTGACACAGAGACTGCTGCTGACAGAGGAACCGCTTCTCAGTCCCGCTCTTCTGCCATGCCATCTTGGGCCATGAAACTGCAGGATAAAATGAAGACTCTCTTCTGTATGCAGGCTAAGTGACAGTATCAGACGCACGTGGCCCAGAAGGAGAACCGTCAGAGGCACAAGCGCGTCCTGAGGACACTTGATGTTGACATCTCCAGCGGATCAGAGGACGACATCACTCCAGAGTTTGCTTGGATGCGGGCTCAAGGTTACCAGTGGTCTGATGCAGAGGAGGAGGAGGACAATGAAGAGGAGCAGGACGATCTGGATGCTACGGACGAGTCTGGGGATGATGAGGATGAGGAGTGACCACCTGTGTCGTTAGGTGTACCCCTTTTTGGTATCTTGTGCCAAAGGGGGAGATGGTCTAGGAGCTGGATTTGATTTGAGAGTTGAACTTTGCTTAGCTTTGCTTATCTTTCGTGTTTGCTTTGAACTTGGTTTGCTTCTATTTTGCTATCTTTGCTTTGTGTGACGTGAGACATGAACTAGTGTGAGATTTATTTCCATCATATGTTCTGAGTCATATGCTCCTTATTTTCATATATCTCTATCTTTTTGTTCACATGTTATTCACTGTGCAAATCCGGTATTGTCATCAATCCACCAAAAAGGGGGAGATTGTTAGGGCATAGTTTATGCCTAAGTAATTTTGGTGATTGATGACAGTACCGCAGAGAACTAACCGTGTGTGTTAAGATTTCAGATAACACACGTCAACGGCACAAGACGACTCGCCCCCTCTTTCATGGAATAGGAGCACGTGTACTCTACGATTCTCTTTATTTGAGTCATAGGAAAGCCATACTATTAAGAGGGGAACCGTAGTGGAAAGGTTTGGGTGGAATCAATCTTGCACGCGCACACTTCACCACCTTTCCCCCTTGCCGGCAACTTTGGAGTGGCTCCCGCCTTTGTGTGTTTCTCTTCTTTGCAAATGGTCCCTCAGCGGTAGTACCGCTGTGCCTAGCGGTAGTACCGCTATCCCTAGCAGTAGTACCGCTGGAGTGCTAGCGGTAGTACCACTGCAGCCAGCGGTAGTACCGCTAGCTGGCGGTAGTACCGCCCCTGGTCAGCGGTGGTACCGCTCCAGGAGCTTAGTACCACCTTCCTAGCGGTTGTACTTGGACGGACCTTTTTGCGAAGACTTTCTTGGCGGTGGTTGGCCCGGTAGTGCTTATGCACTACCATGGGCCCAGCGGTAGTACCGCTGGAGTGCCAGCGGTAGTACCGCTGCAGCCAGCGGTAGTACCGCCAGGCATGGGCTATGAGTGGGAAAACGGTTGGATTCCCCCCCCCCCACTATATAAGGGGTTCTTCTAGCTGTGGAACCTTATCTCTTACCCTCCCAAGCTCCATTGTTGCTCCCTAAGCTCAAAAGTGCCCGATCTCTCTCCCTAGCCAATCAAACTTGTTGATTCTTTAGGGATTGGTTGAGAAGGCCTAGATCTACACTTCCACCAAGAGAAAAGTTGATTCCCCCACCAATCCCTTGCGGATCTTGTTACTCTTGGGTGTTTGAGCATCCTAGACGGTTGAGGTCACCTCAAAGCCACATTCCATTATGGTGAAGCTTCGTGGTCTTGTTGGGAGCCTCCAAGCTTTGTGTGGAGTTTGCCCCAACCTTGTTTGTAAAGGTTCGGTAGCCGCCTTCAAGGGAACCTATAGTGGAATCACGGTACCTTGCATCGTGCGAGGGCGTGAGGAGAATACGGTGGCCTTAGTGGCTTATTGGGGAGCATTGTGCCTCCACACCGCTCCAACGGAGACGTACTTCCTGTCAAAGGGAAGGAACTTCAGTAACACATCCTCGTCTTCATTCGTTCCACTTGTGGTTATCTCTAACCTTTACTTTGTGAATGCTTATGTTGTTGTCTATCTCTTACTTGTCTTAGTAGCTCTTGTTGTTAGCTTCATTACGGTTCACCCCATTGTTGTTATATTTGTGAACCCGTATGTTGTTTACCCTAACTTGCTAAGATTAATTAAAAAGTGGTCGTTGCCTATTCACCCCCCCCCCCTCTAGTCAACCATATCGATCCTTTTTCAGCAGGCAAAAAGACCCCAGATGCACATAGTTTGTTTGCATGTATGTACCTTAGTTGTATGAGACAACCATTTTTGACCCGGTGTTTGGTTGCCCGCATTGCATTAGGCGCACATATGACATGGTGTTTGGTTGCAACCTGCATAAGTTGTGTCACCACTTCTAACTAGTGGTGAGCTTACCACACAAAATCTGAACATGTAGTGCCAGCTAGTTAAACAAATGACAGTTCATCCTAACTACTATCAAATGACAGAACAAATTATTAAGAGCCATTGGCTAAATAGGGGATAGTTCATCGATGTTCCTGCTACCAGATCTTTCTCTTCATCTTCCTCTTCTTCTTCTTCTTCTTCTTCTTCTTCTTCTTCCTCTTCTTCAAATCATGCACTGACCTCTGTTAAGCCACATTGCTACCCACCCCAACCTTTTGTTCTTCCAAGCTTCATTGTAAAATGCCTCCACACCATGGTCGGAGCTAACAACATGGTCAGGCTCGACCTCTTCCTCCTCACGCACATGTTCATCAAAGCCCCACTGGAGGATCCAGTTATGCAGAATGCAACAAGCAAGAACAAGCTTAACCTGAGTGGGGTATGGGTGGAATGGCTTCTCATCCGCGGATGTGCCAACATAATAACTTCATGGGTAAAACATCGGAGCACATGCTCCTTTGCGCGGAGTCGGGCAGGTCCTATCACCAGTCGAGGACCGAGACAAAGCCTTAGGGGGGCGGCCCCGCTTAGCCCCCGTTTTCTAGGGGCGAACGATGGAGACACCAACCCATTGGTCCAGGGTCAGCTACCCCAGGAACAACCTCTTGTTGTTCCACCGGGTGAAGCCTGGTGGGAGGACACCCGCGTAAAGACCTCCCAATAGGGAGAGAAACCTACGGCGTCCCCCTAGGCGAGCTAGGTCCTGAGCCATCTCCAACCCTGGGCTCTCTATGCCCGGGGTCAGTCGACGTCCCAGCCGTCTGGGGCCCTCGCCTAGCCTGCGCTCGAGCCTCAGCAAGAGCCCCATCAAAGTGCTCCTTCGCACAGATAGCTGCAATCTGCTCTAGCCGTGGTCCACGTTCCCCACGGAGCACGATGTCGGAATCTGAGGCAACGTCGGCCAAATGACCCAGAGGAACCGAACCTAAAACTGAAAATCTAGAGCCAGGCATAGTGTTCGAAGGAGGGGGTGAGGACGTACCAAATTCAAGGTTTCGAGCAGCCGCACGCTTGGCGGCCTTCTCCAAGATCAAGGAGACACGTCCTCCCAAGGCCTCCTTGGCGTAGTCCAGCCTGGCACTCTGGCGGGTCGCGATAGGAGGAGACGGAGATGGCCGCAAACGAGAGCTCCTCGAGGGGCGAGGCCATGGAGGTGACCGAGCGTGCCATCGACCCTCCCACTAGAGGGGTGGATATGGCAGGGGCCGCCATCGCCACGGGAGTCTCCAGAGGGGAGAGGGAGCGGGAGTAGCACACCACTTCCGGAGAGCGCCGAGAAGACGGGGGGTGGCCATCCATCCCCGCACTCAGGGCCTCCTCCTCGGGGGAGGGAGGCGAGGAGCCCATAAGGATCGCAGACCCAGGCCCCGACAATGGAGGCCCTCCCAGGGCCGGGGCGAGGGACACAGAGGCCCCGATAGCTGGGCCCGACGACCTCACGCTCGTGATTGGGCCGGGACAGCGGGGGTGAGATTCCTGGGACCCCCCACCCTCCGAAGAGCCCTTTGAAGAATCAGAGCCTTCCGGGTCCACGCACGGGTCCGTGTGCGGGAGGGCTAGGAGGCCTAGGCGGCTCCCCCTCGAACACCACGTCCGGGTCCTCGGTATCCAGAAAAAAATTCTATGAGACCGGGTCTCATTTTGCTACCCGTGAGACCCCCTCAGATGTATGCCACGTTGCCTCCACAATCTCAAAGCACGAATCACATCTCCCATCAGTTTCTATTCCCAACTATCGATTCCTGTCGTACCATGTATGCACGACCAAGTTAGGGTTCGCTTGTCCTCATCGGCTTTGGCACCCACACGACATCACGCTACCGAGACATCTCATCCATGACCGCGCTGAACGGCATCGTCGCCGGCGGCCAGTCGGACTGCTCGACCACGGCGGTCGCTCGCCATGTTGCTGGCCGGGCGGAACACGTCCTTGCGGGCAGCGGGGTCAACTCCTCGTCGACCAACGGATCAGATAGCTCATCCATGGTGGTTGTACGTCATGCTGTTGCCTCAGCGGACATCACGTTCCCTGCATGCGTGCATCAAGGCGTCATGGGGGACGGCCGGACCGAGTCCGTGTTGGTGGCGGCCGTGCGGCAAGGTGTGGAGGACAGGTACACGAAGTCCACGGCGACGGCAGTTGTACGAGACTCCACCCATACGACCACATCCATCAGAGGTGAGGATGATGCCGGGGTAAGCAGGCTGCATGTGAATAGTCATGTGCTAGCTCTTTATTTTTGTGCATGCATGTGTACTTAGTCATGCTAGCCGATAATCATATAGCAGTCTTGTTAAGCCAAAGCATAATATCATATGTTGTAGAATCAAACTTGAAAGTGATTAAATTGATGATGTTTGACATTATGCAGTTCCAATGGCTGGAAGGACAGGAAGTGTTGCACCCTTTATCGAGGAACAACGTAGTGTATGAGTCGATCCGTGAGCCTATGACACCGAGCAAAAAGAATGATAAAGGAGAAGAAAACTGTTTGATTGAGAAGGTAAAAAAAATACTACAATGCATCGACTTTAAAAAAATATTTATACTACAATGTCGATGAAGTCGGTGTATTTCATGTGTGTAACAGGATAATCCGAATGCATCTTCAGATAAAATTGTGCCAAAGGAAGGAATGTGTTTTTATTCTGAAGATGAGGCATACGAGTTCTATAATGCATATGCAAAAAAGAAAGGATTCAGTGTTAGGTGGACCAAAAAAGAGAGCAGACGATACCTTATGTGCTAGGTATTTAGTTTGCAGTAAGGAAGGAGTGAAAGAAAAACATAGCACACATGAGACGAGGAAAGAACAGGCTTCTACGAGCACAACTTGCAAAGCTCGTGTCCAGTTCCATATTACTTCGGCGGGTGTTTGGATGATTCAGAAGGCTGTCATTGAGCACAATCATCATATGGTATCTCCGGACAAGGCACACATGTTAAGATCACAACGACAGCTACTAGATGTCGATAAACAAATGATCAACGACATGCGGTCAGCAGGAATACGACCATAAAAAATATACAATTATTTTGAAGAATGGTGTGCAGGAGTAGTAAATGTGCCTTTCTTGGAGATGGATTCCAATAACTACATAACAAGACAGCATAGAAAGTATTTGGAAACCAAAGATGCCCAAACTCTCGTGAAGTATTTAAAGAACAAACAAGCTGAAGATCCATCATTTTTCTATGCTCTTCAACTTAATAAAGAGGATGGTACAATAGCAAATTTCTTCTGGGTTGATGGACAATCAATAATGGATTATTCATCCTTTGAAGATGTTATTTCTTTTGACACCACATTCTCCACTAACAAGTTTGAAATGCCATTCGCTCCACTGCTGGGTGTTAACCATCACAAGCAGACTATTGTTTTTGGTGCTCCAATATTATTTGACGAAACTGCCGACTCGTTTGTGTGGCTTCTACGAGGAAGGTGCTAAAAAGCCACACAAACGAGTCAGCAGTTTCGTCAAATAAAAATAATATTGCAGCACCAAAAACAATAGTCTGCTTGTGATGGTTAACACCCAGCAGTGGAGCGAATGGCATTTCAAACTTGTTAGTGGAGAATGTGGTGTCAAACGAAATAACATCTCGTAGAAGCCACACAAACGAGTCGGCAGTTTCGTCAAATAAAAATAATATTGGAGCGCCAAAAACAATAGTCTGCTTGTGATGGTTAACACCCAGCAGTGGAGCGAATGGCATTTCAAACTTGTTAGTGGAGAATGTGGTGTCAAAAGAAATAACATCTCCAAAGGATGAATAATCCATTATTGATTGTCCATCAGCCCAGAAGAAATTTGCTATTGCACCATCCTCTTTATTAAGTTGAAGAGCATAGAAAAATGATGGATCTTTAGCGTGTTTGTTCTTTAAATACTTCACGAGAGTTTGGGCATCTTTGGTTTCCAAATACTTTCTACGTTGTCTTGTTATGTAGTTATTGGAATCCATCTTCAAGAAAGGCACATTTACTGCTGCACACCATTCTTCAAAATAATTGTATATTTTTTATGGTCGTATTCCTGCTGACCGCATGTCGTTGATCATTTGTTTATTGACATCTAGTAGCTGTCGTTGTGATCTTAACATGTGTGCCTTGTCCGGAGATACCATATGATGATTGTGCTCAATGACAGCCTTCTGAATCATCCAAACACCCGCCGAAGTAATATGGAACTGGACACGAGCTTTGCAAGCTGTCCTCGTAGAAGCTTGTTCTTTCCTCGTCTCATGTGTGCTATGTTTTTCTTTCACTCCTTCCTTACTGCAAACTAAATACCTAGCAGATAAGGTATCGTCTGCTCTCTCTTTTTTTTGTGTGTCCACCTAACACTGAATCCTTTCTTTTTTGCATATGCATTATAGAACTCGTATGCCTCATCTTCAGAATGAAAACACATTCCTTCCTTTGACACAATTTTATTTGAAGATGCATTCGGATTATCCTGTTACACACATGAAATACACCGACTTCATCGACATTGTAGTATAAATAAAATTTTTAAAGTCGATGCATTGTAGTATTTTTTTTACCTTCTCAATCAAACAGTTTTCTTCTCCTTTATCATTCTTTTTGCTTGGTGTCATAGGCTCACGGCTCGACTCATACACTGCGCTGTTCCTCGATAAAGGGTGCAACACTTTCTGTCCTTCCAGCCATTGAAACTGCATAATGTCAAACATCATCAATTTAATCACTTTCAAGTTTGATTCTACAACATATGATATTATGCTTTGGCTTAACAAGACTGCTATATGATTATCGGCTAGCATGACTAAATACGCATGCATGCACAAAAATAAAGAGCTAGCACATGGCTATTCACATGCAGCCTGCTTACCCCGGCATCGTCCTCTCCTCTGATGGATGTGGTCGTATGGGTGCAGTCTCGTACAGCCGCCGCCGCCGTGGACTTCGTCTGCTTGTCCTCCACACCTTGCCGCACGGCCGCCACCAACACGTACTCGGTCCGGCCGTCCCCCATGACGCCTTGATGCACGCCTGCAGGGAACGTGATGTCCGTTGGGGCAACAGCATGGCGTACAGCCCCAGCCACCATGAATGAGCTATCTGATCCGTTGGCCGACGAGGAGTTGGCCCCGCTGGCCGCAAGGACGTGTTCCGCCCGGCCAGCAACATGGCGAGCAGCCGCCGTGGTCGAGCAATCCAGACTGCCGCCGTGGTCGAGCAATCCAGACTGGCCGCCGGCAACGATGCCGTTCAGCACGGTCATGGATGAGATGTCTCGATAGCGTGATGCCGTGTGGGTGCCAAAGCCGATGAGGACAAGCGAACTCTAACTTGGTCGTGCATACAGGGTACGGCAGGAATCGATAGTTGGGAAGAGAAACTGATGGCAGATGTGATTCCTGCTTTGAGATTGTGGAGGCAACGTGGCATACATCGGAGGGGGTCTCACGGGCAGCAAAATGAGACCGCCGAAATAGCATCCATCGACAGTTAATACAGGCAGAGATTTCCTCTAATTACGTATGTTAGTTAATCTTAACAGCAGCAGCGACCGTCCCCTTCGCGGAGCCACATTGTTGGGCAGTGAGCTAGGAAGCACCCATGAGTGGCTGTCATAGGGATGAGGATGGAGCGATGCATTGAACCCACAGGAACGCGTGGCTAAAATGCAAGGCAACTGATGAGCGTTGTGCAATCAGCTTCCAGATTTAATACTTGTGAGCCAAAACATGTGCCCACCCAATTGGATAAACACGGAAGGTATCTCAAGTTCTCAACTAGTAACTGACGGATTACTCATCAAATAGCAAACAGGAACTAAAAAAACAGGATAATACAGTGAATTGCCAATGCTTCACCGAGTCAAACTGTGTACTAGAAGGCACAAATAATGCTCTGCTAACATTAGTCGCCACAAGTGTCTCCCGTAAAAGGAAAAAGGAAAATGAAAACATGATCTGGGATGTTTCTCTCCTCGATGATCTTTACCATGCTCAGTCAAGCTGTACCTTGTCCAATTCAGCAATGGTTTCTTCAAACTGTAGGATATTGAAAAAGGAAGTTTAGACTATGGTCTAACAATAAATGTGTTATTTATAGTAAGAAAAGGGGGAACTATCGTCAAGTGGGGTTTCAAGTACCTTTAAAATCTGTCTTAAAAAGTAGTCCCCATGGCGCTTGGTCGACTTGGACTCCACGACATGAATAACATCCTAATTGAATACAGATCGTTCATATGTAATTAATCATATTAGTCATACATTGCCGAAGTAGGCAAGAGACTTGAGAAAGCACAAGTTAACACAATCATGGTTGAACTTGAGAAGAATCTTTTTCGTAACAAAGTTCATTCCAGCAAGGAGCTCCAATTATCTACAGACTACAGCAGCTCAATGGAGTACCACGGGCTAGCAATTGATATAGTGAAGATATTAACTTCTAAGATGCAGCAGAAAAAAACCAACTCGTAATAAAGAAATCAGCACAACATAATATGTTGATGCAAAAAACTTATCTTAGGCACAGAAAGGAGAACTGACATTACCTCATTAATATAGAAATCAAAGTCTGCACTGGATACAATTTTCCCATTACTGTCAACTGCATGCATTTTGTGCTTGTACGTCATAAGAATAGACCTGTCCAAATATTTGAATGTTTCTTATGCCTACAGACAAATCAAAAGAACTAACAACCCAAGTTAATGATCATACAGACCTAAGTGTTGCCTCATCCATTTCCATATACTGGGCAAGTTTGGTAATGGTAATTGCTGAGTATAACTTTAGATAGCTCCGGATACCAGAAAGGAGCTGTTGCTGCTTCACTTCATAAAGGAACAGCTTCAACTGAAGCCGATAGGCGTCCTGTCACATAACAGGAAAACTAATCAACTATTTATTCTGTATGTCTCGTCTTCCATTTTTGGGGGGGAAACAAATTTACAGGTCAAGGAAATAGAAGTAATTCTCAAGGAATAAGAACGTCAAAATATATACAGTACAGCAACCAAAATGTTCAAAAGTACATCCCTTAAATTGACAACAGTATACTAGCTTCCATCTGACCATTTGCAACCAACATGCTAGCAACTTAAGTGATAAGAAAACTAGCCTCTTTATGCATCAACTTTACTGCATGGGCTGCCTTTAGCAAATCTCTTGTTCCCAATCTACGTTTCTTGTATGTATGTTTGGTACCCTTAATGAAAAGATGACCTGGTGAAACTGAATGTCCTCTTAAGAACATATGAACTACAAAAAGCAAACTAAAGCCCTGAAACCTTTGAGAAAATATGACAATAAAAACCTCATCATAGATGTTTTGACTACTATACATGAGATTTATAATTGAATAGGACAAGAGAAGCCTCAGCCTAGAATTGTACAACTCTGAAATATGGATTTCTAACTACCAAGGGGTTGCTTCTTTTTCACCACTATTTTGTGATGACTAAAACAAGTAGGGTTACATGGTATAATTTGCCTGTAGAAACTGAAAAAAAATAGATACAAGAAACATTACCTGGTTATAATTTGTAAGTGGCTGGTCCAGAACTGGAGGTGATGGAGTAATAAACTTGGGGCAGGCGTACGAAAATAGCTCATCATAGGCAGCATATGCTTCATCATCAAACCTCTGCATCTTTGTCATTTTGTCATTGTACTTTTCTTTCAGCTGGGTGCTAACATTTTCATCTATGAGTTTGTTTTGCGGACACAGAGATAGGCAAATTGCCAGCAGCGCATACATCTGCTCATTTTTCTTCAGAATCTGGTCGTACTGAGGGGATTTCTGATGGTACTGCTTATACTTTATAATATAAAGCAGAATTTTGTTGAATTCCTTGGTAGCATCAACATACCTATGTTTACAAACGGATAGTCTATTAGCTAAAAGAACTGAATCCCAACCATGGAAATTTCAAGATTGCTGGATCAGAATAAATTTCACATATTTGGATTCATAGAAGAGAATCATGAGATCTTTGTTAAAGTTATATGACATAATACAATCTACTTGGACAATTATAGAGATGCTAACGAAACATTTTTACGCTGCTTATCTGCGTATGGAGCAACAGAAAGTAAAGCTAAAAATGCATAAGGCCAGTGTGGTAATCACCAAAAAGGCTGTATGCTTTTGTACCTGCGCATCATAAGGTTTGCAAATCCATAATGATAGATCGTCGAGATGTGACTCCCAATGACAATGGTGTAGACCCCCTGCTGGTTAAGGTTAATCGGTGCCAAGCACTTCAGGCCAGTGTGGTAATCGCCAAGAAGGCAGTGTATCCTGAGAAGCCCAATCATGCTGTAGTAACCCAGGACCTTGAGCACATTGCTCCCACCCTGGTAGTCATACCCGTCGGTGGCAGTAAACGACTCCAGCCCCTCTTTCTCCCTCTCCAGAATCTGTGCGATCATGGACTTCTCGACGAGTGCTTGCAGGTAATTGAGAACCCCATAGACATTCCATGCCTGCAAAAGGAAAGAAACAACGACCAGATTGTCAGCAGCACAATCGCCGGATAAATCGAATCTAGCAAAGCAAAATAAAATTGAAGCCTTAGTTTATTTCTCACCTTGTCAAACTGCTTTAGCTGCTGGAGCTCGTCTTCCGTCTTGTTCTTGAGCTTGGCGCGGTACTGGCAGAAGCTCTGGAACTGGTAGACGAACTCGTCCACCATGTCCCACAGCCACTGGTTAGGCAGCTGCATGTTGACGACGCCGTGGAGGACGACGCTGAAGAGGTCGCAGTAGTTGTTCCAGGACTCGGAGCGGTGGCTGGCGGTGAGGGGGGAGAGGCGCGCGTAGGCGTGGCGGTACCATAGCTCGCGGTAGAGGAGGAGGAAGACGTGGTCGCCGTCGCAGTAGGGCGCCACGGCCTCCGCCGACGGCCAGGGCGTGTCGCGGAAGAGGCGGTCGGAGAGACGCTGGAAGCCGCCCTCGTACATCTGGTGGATCTCGTAGACGTTCTTGTCGCGGATGTGGCGGTACAGGTGCACCACGAAGGTCTTCACCGAGTCCGGGACGTAGTTGGGATCGTAGGCGTCGGCGGGGCCGCCGCCGTGCGGCTGCGGCGGCGCGAGGCCGTCCTCCCGGTCGTAGGCGGACGCCATGGTGTGGCGCTGGGGGGTTTGGTTAGGTTTTCAGGGTTGCGGCGGCGGCGGCGTGAGAGGGGTGGGAGGGGACACTTTGTTGGTATGGCCTTTGTCTTTGTTTTGTTTGTGGTGATGGGCTTTTACGGGTTTTCATCGGTTGCCTGGGCTCCAGGAGCTGGCCCCTTTCGGCCCACTTGAAGCGAGATCCACCAAAATAAGTATGAAACCACTATGGATCAGACTACTCATGCCTAGCTTCCTGTCAGACCACTCCATAGTTCTAGTCTCCTAGAATTAATAATTAATGAACGTTGGATCTGTATGTGAGGATTAATGGCATCATATTTTGTGAATCCGATAGCTACATGTATCCATGTATCCATCTGTTTCTCAGCCTCACGATCTAAATCCTTCGCCTCATGTTTCATCAAGTGAAAATTTGCACTCACCCACCCGCTTTATAACTTTAAAAATATTATTGTTTACAGAAACCCCCCTATCCATCATCCCCAAGACCCCAACCCAATCCCAAGTTGTGCATCCTGCGACTCCATCCCCAAATCGTTCCTTGCCAGATCTCTTCCATCAGCTCCCAAATCAAGTCCCAATCTGAAGTCCTCCTACGATGGCAACACCCAGATGATTCCCTTGAATTTCTGCCGACGGCGAGCAAGTAGCGACAGCAACGGCTCGACGGTCACTTAGGCCCGGCCGGCCGGTCGACTTGACGGCGACCATGACAACCGACGTCGTTCCACGACGATGAGTCTGATGAGGTGCTAACGCCGCGCTGGATGACCTCCCCTGCCGGCGATGATTCGTACATATGAAGCTGCAGCCTCTCGTCCATAGGAATCGGTCTGCTGTAACCTGTAGCCTGTACAAAATGTGCTGGTGCTATGCTCATATGAGTAAATTGTATCATTATGTGCACCTAAATCAATGACATCTTGTGAGATTCTTCTAAGTGTTTCTTTTCTTTTCTAAATTCTTTACCAATACGTGATATGCCTTACCAAGCTTGTTCAGATCAAAGGCTTTGGTTGAGCTTTTTTCCTTGTTAAAAATCTTGTTTGATGTTGCCACAAAATTCAGTGACAAGTCCTGTTCTGAACTTATGTGATGAAAAACAAAAACAGTGATTTTTCTCAGTCATGTGAACAAAGCATATATTGTGATCGTAAAGTTTTAAATTTGCAGAAGTGGGCTCGGATGGATTTCTCCAATTTTGATATCTAAGCTATAAGAACTCACTATCCGAAATATCATGAACAATCACAAAGTTCAGTGACTAGGCTCCATATGTGTTGAACAAAATCAGCGACTTATTTAAAAAATCCTTTGAATTACCAGAAGTGGCGTAGGATGGTCATAATCAGTTGATATAAAAAGGGCTATAAAAAACAAGTCCATATCCAAAGTTTCATGAATATTTACTGTAGTTCTTGATTGACCATGTATGACAAATATACTGACAAACTGCATTTTGTGCTCTGGTATGATGCAAGTCTGAGCAAAGAATTTATTTAACATAATAAAAATGTGACAATCATCCGTTGACTGGTGTTCATATAATTGTTATAAATCAAGTCAAATTTGATTTAACATAGTGCAAATCTCCATCCATTACATGGCTCATGTACTCAAACAGTAAAACTTAATGTATATAAAAACATTCTTTCCTTGGCTAAATTTGGCATCAGGAAGCACCATTTTGTTGGATATCCTCCACAATCATGCTCCTTTTCCCTTTGCTTGGACAATTGCGACTATCGTGAACTACTATTTGCTTGCATGTCTTGCACAAGCGTGCAACCCTTGCCTTTACTTCTTTGTCCTTTTTCGACTATCCTTCTTGGTCTCCTTTCCGCTCTTTATTCTTTTGCATCTCCCCGCCGTATGAATATCAATGGGTGGATGTATGTGAACTTCAGTAGGAATGTTGCAACCAATAAAAGCCTCATATCCCTCTTGCCTAGTGCTTTTGGTAGCTGCAGGAACCATTTGGTCTAGAGGGGCCTCAATTTTCAGCACACTTGATGTTAAGAACTCCATGGCTACATCTCAGTGATTCGCCTTTCCAATCATATCTTCCATCTTATTGCGTATAGTTGAAATCTTCTCTCTCGTGGCCGCGTCCAAAGCATTAGTGGGCTTTTCTTCTAGTAAATTCCCTTGTTCATCAAAAACACTCTCCCTGTAAAGAATTTAGTTTTCTTAGTCGTATTTTTTTTAACAATAAGAAATAAATAGTTTTGCATTTTTCTACCTTTTGCACCTTTTCTGCCATCGTTTCATAATGTAGTAGTTGGGAAGCTCATTTTGGTTTTCAATTCTCCATACTTGGATAATATGGCAACAAGGAATTCCGTTTGACTCAAATAACTTGCACGGACAATTTGCTATCATGGTTGCCGTGTCATAGCAGACCTCCCTAACCTTACCAGACCCACCTCTCAGGGTCACAATTTTCACCCCCTCACCCTGTGTAATACCCTGAACACAACAGTGGTCTCTAGAAGCAATAACTTGTTGCTGAAATTTCTCAAACACCTCATATGTGAAGACCTCGCTGCCTTGTTTCTCAATTCTCCATGGTGTTAATAGTTGTGGTGTGGTGTGTGTACTTCTATTGGCTGCCATCAATTCTTCCTCGCGTTGGCATTCTAGAGCTGTGTCAAACCTAAGCCAAAACTCAACAAAAGCGAGCCTTCGGTGAATGAAACGGTTAAAAAAAGAATTTGCACTTTCTGACCTTGAAGTGGTTCTGAGAATGCCCGCTAGAGATATGTCCATAAAGTAGGCTGGTATCCAAGTCTCCCGAATACTAAACCTCTTAGCAAACCACTCATTTTCTTCCAACCCGAAATCTGTAATGACGGAGTTCCATTGTGACTCAAATTCAGTTGTAGTTTTTGAACCCCAAACACATGAGTTCAGCCTCTTCCAAAATTCTGATCCTCTCTAATCAAAGGTCCAACTTTTTCAGGCACCTTTTTCATTATATGTGTCACGCCCAAGATGCGACCCTATCCTCAATTTGGCACGAGGGCCTCGTCAGGGATAGAAGCGCATCTCGTCGTGTCGCAAGAATGGATATCGTCACAAGTACATGTACTGAACAGAAGAGATATATATATAGTTGGCTTATACTCGCCACAAGCTACATCAGAGTCACATCAGTACATTACATAATCATCAAGAGTAAGAGCATGGTCCGACTACGGACGAAAATAAACGGAAAAAGAAGAACGACGTCCATCCTTGCTATCCCAGGTTGCCGGCCTGGAACCCATCCTAGATCGATGAAGAAGAAGAAGAAGAAGAAGCAACTCCAAATGAACAATCAACGCGCTCGCGTCAAGTGCCCTTTACCTGTACCTGCAACTGGTGTTGTAGTAATCTATGACCACAGGGGACTCAGCAATCTCATTTCCAAAGGTATCAAGACTAGCAAAGCTTAATGGGTGAGGTATGGTTAAGTGGTGAGGTTGCAGCAGCGGCTAAGCATATATTTGGTGGCTAAACTTACGAGTACAAGAATAAGAGGGGAAAGATCTACGCATAACGGACGTGAACTACTGATGATCAAATGAATGATCCTGAACACCTACCTACGTCAGACATAACCCCACCGTGTCCTCGGTCGGAGAAAGAACTCACGAAACAGACAGTCACGGTTACGTACACAGTTGGCATATTTTAATTAAATTACTTCAAGTTATCTAGAACCAGTGTTAAACAAAGTTTCCACGTTGCCACATAACCGCGGGCACGACTTTCTAAAAAGATTTAACCCTGCAGGGGTGCTCCAACTAGTCCATCACAAATTACCACAAGCCGCATAGAAATCCTCAACCACGAAGCTCGCGGTCTCGTCGGATTCCCTAGTGGAAAACCTCAACTCTGAGATTCCCAAAGCATCACCGGAATCCCGATGCACAAGATATCTCATCAGAGGTAAAACTAATCCAGCAAGGCCGCCCCGCGTGTCGACGATCCCGATAGGAGCCGCGTTTCTCGTTCTCAGGACACGACGGATAAGCACAGCGTACGGTGGCCTGATAGAAATCTCCCAAGTTGCCCTGGGTTGGCCCCGCAAACGGCTCTAGTTTTGGACCAGCACCAACAGCACTGGCCGCCGGTATTATGTAGAATTACTCCTCGGGTAGCGCTAACTCCCTATGCATTTCAATTTAACATAATTATTATGTTGGGCAAATGCAGTACCAATGTTGGGCCTTGCCAGACCAGCTTTAATCTAAAACGAATTATCAAGGGGGTCCCCATGTTGGAATTATGCCCTAGAGGCAATAATAAATATAGTTATTATTATAATTCCTGTATCAAGATAATCATTTATTATCCATGCTATAATTGTATTGAATAAAGACTTATATACATGTGTGGATACATAGACAAAACACTGTCCCTAGCAAGCCTCTTGTTGGCTAGCCAGTTGATCAAAGATAGTTAGTGTCTTCTGATTATGAACAAGGTATTGTTGCTTGATAACTGGATCACGTCATTAGGAGAATCACGTGATGGACTAGATCCAAACTAATAGACGTAGCATGTTGATCGTGTCATTTTATTGCTACTGTTTTCTGCGTGTCAAGTATTTGTTCCTATGACCATGAGATTATATAACTCACTAACACCGGAGGAATACTTTGTGTGTATCAAACGTCGCAACGTAACTGGGTGACTATAAAGATGCTCTACAGGTATCTCCGAAGGTGTTCGTTGAGTTAGTATGGATCGAGACTGGGATTTGTCACTCCGTGTGACGGAGAGGTATCTCGGGGCCCACTCGGTAATACAACATCACACACAAGCCTTGCAAGCAATGTGACTTAGTGTAAGTTGCGGGATCTTGTATTACGGAACGAGTAAAGAGACTTGCCGGTAAACGAGATTGAAATAGGTATATGGATACTAACGATCGAATCTCGGGCAAGTAACATACCGAAGGACAAAGGGAATGACATACGGGATTATATGAATCCTTGGCACTGAGGTTCAAACGATAAGATCTTCGTAGAATATGTAGGATCCAATATGGGCATCCAGGTCCCGCTATTGGATATTAACCGAGGAGTCTCTCGGGTCATGTCTACATAGTTCTCGAACCCGCAGGGTGTGCACACTTAAGGTTCGACGTTGTTTTATGCGTATTTGAGTTATATGGTTGGTTACCGAATGTTGTTCGGAGTCCCGGATGAGATCACGGACGTCACGAGGATTTCTGGAATAGTCCGGAAACGAAGAATGATATATAGGATGACCTCATTTGATTACCGGAAGGTTTTCGGAGTTACCGGGAATGTACCAGGAACGACGAATGGGTTCCGGGAGTTCACCGGGGGGGCAACCCACCCCGGGGAAGCCCATAGGCATTGGGGGTGGCACACCAGCCCTTAGTGGGCTGGTGGGACAGCCCAAAAGAGCCCTATGCGCCATAGGAAGAAAAATCAAAGAGAAAAGAAAAAAAAGAGGAGGTGGGAAAAGGGGGAAGGACTCCTCCTTCCAAACCTAGTTGGACTCGGTTTGGAAGGGGAGGGCTGCCCCCCTTGGCTCGGCCGAAGCCCTTAGGGGTCCTTGGACCCCAAGGCAAGGCTCCCTCTCTTCCTCCTATATATACGAAGGTTTTAGGGCTGATTTGACACAACTTTGCCACGGTAGCCCGACCACATATCTCCACGGTTTTACCTCTAGATCGCGTTTCTGCGGAACTCGGGCGGAGCCCTGCTTAGACGAGATCATCACCAACCTCCGGAGCGCCGTCACGCTGCCGGAGAACTCTTCTACCTCTCCGTCTCTCTTGCTGGATCAAGAAGGCCGAGATCATCGTCGAGCTGTACGTGTGCTGAACGCGGAGGTGCCGTCCGTTCGGCACTAGATCGTGGGACTGATCGCGGGACGGTTAACGGGGCGGATCAAGGGACGTGAGGACGTTCCACTACATCAACCGCGTTCACTAACGCTTCTGCTGTACGGTCTACAAGGGTACGTAGATCACACATCCCCTCTCGTAGATGGACATCACCATGATAGGTCTTCGTGCGCGTAGGAAAATTTTTGTTTCCCATGCGAGGTTCCCCAACAGTGGCATCATGAGCTTGGTTCATGCGTAGATGTCTTCTCGAGTAGAACACACAAGTTTTTGTGGGCGGTGATATGCGTTTTTCTGCCCTCCTTAGTCTTTTCTTGATTCCGCGGTATTGTTGGATCGAAGCGGCTCGGACCGACATTACTCGTACGCTTACGAGAGACTGGTTTCATCGCTACGAGTAACTCCGTTGCTCAAAGATGACTGGCGGGTGTCAGTTTCTCCAACTTTAGTTGAATCGGATTTGACCGAGGAGGTCCTTGGATGAGGTTAAATAGCAACTCATATATCTCCGTTGTGGTGTTTGCGTAAGTAAGATGCGATCCTACTAGATACCCATGGTCACCACGTAAAACATGCAACAACAAAATTAGAGGACGTCTAACTTGTTTTTGCAGGGTATGCTTGTGATGTGATATGGCCAATGATGTGATGTGATATATTGGATGTATGAGATGATCATGTTGTAATAGATAATATCGACTTGCACGTCGATGGTACGGCAACTGACAGGAGCCATAGGGTTGTCTTTATACTAATGTTTGTGCTTGCAGATGCGTTTACTATTTTGCTAGGATGTAGCTTTAGTAGTAATAGCATGAGTAGCACGACAACCCCGATGGCGACACGTTGACGGAGATCATGGTGTGGCGCCGATGACAAGAAGATCGTGCCGGTGCTTGGTGATGGAGATCAAGGAGCACGTGATGATGGCCATATCATGTCACTTATGAATTGCATGGGATGTTAATCCTTTTATGCACCTTATTTTGCTTAGAACGACGGTAGCATTATGAGGTGATCTCTCACTAAAATTTCAAGACGAAATTGTGTTCTCCCCGACTGTGCACCGTTGCTACAGTTCGTCGTTTCGAGACACGACGTGATGGTCGGGTGTGATAGACTCAACGTTCACATACAACGGGTGCAAAACAGTTGCGCACGCGGAACACTCGGGTTAAGCTTGACGAGCCTAGCATGTGCAGACATGGCATCGGAACACATGAGACCGAAAGGTCGATCATGAATCATATAGATGATATGATTAGCATGGGGATGCTTACCACTGAAACTATGCTCAACTCACGTGATGATCGGACTTGAGCTAGTGTAAGTGGATCATGAACCACTCAAATGACTAGAGAGATGTACTTTTTGAGTGGGAGTTTAGCGAGTAATTTGATTAAGTTAAACTCTAATTATCTTGAACATAGTCTAAGTCCACTTTGAATATATTTGTGTTGTAGATCATGGCTCATGCGACAGTCACCCTGAATTTTAATACGTTCCTAGAGAAAGCAAAGTTGACAGATGATGGAAGCAACTTTGTAGACTGGGCTCGTAATCTTAAGCTAAGCTTACAAGCTGGGAAGAAGGATTATGTCCTTAATGCTGCTCTAGGAGATGATCCACCCGCTACGGCTGATCAGGATGTTAAGAACGCTTGGTTAGCACGTAAGGAGGACTACTCAGTAGTTCAATGTGCAGTCTTGTATGGCTTAGAACCGGGACTTCGACGTCGCTTTGAGCGTCATGGAGCATTTGAGATGTTCCAGGAGTTGAAGTTTATCTTTCAGAAGAACGCCCGGATCGAGAGGTATGAGACCTCCGATAAATTCTATGCTTGCAAGATGGAGGAGAACTCGTCTGTCAGTGAACATGTGCTCAAAATGTCTGGGTACTCAAACCGTCTAGCTGAGCTGGGGATTGAACTCCCGCAAGAAGCTATCACTGACAGAATCCTTGAATCACTGCCGCCAAGCTATAAAGGCTTTGTGTTGAACTACAACATGCAAGGGATGAACAAGTCTCCCGGCGAGTTGTTTGCGATGCTGAAAGTCGCAGAGTCTGAACTCCGTAAAGAGCATCAAGTGTTGATGGTGAATAAGACTACTAGTTTCAAGAGAAACGACAAAGGCAAGAAGGGTAATTCAAAGAAGAGCGGCAAGCCTGTTGCCAATCCGACGAAGAAACCCAAAGTTGGACCTAAGCCTGAAACAGAGTGTTACTATTGCAAGGGTATGGGTCACTCGAAGCGCAATTGCCCCAAGTATCTGGCTGATAAGAAGGCGGCCAAAGAAAAATCAGGTATATTCGATATACATGTTATTGATGTGTACTTAACCGGCTCTCGTAGTAGTGCGTGGGTATTCGATACCGGTTCTGTTGCTCATATTTGCAACTCGAAACAGGAACTGCGGAATAGACGAAGGCTGGCGAAAGATGAAGTGACGATGCGCGTAGGAAATGGTTCCAAGGTTGATGCAATCGCCGTCGGCACAGTTTCACTTCAGTTACCATCAGGATTAGTTATGAACTTGAATCATTGTTATTTAGTGCCTGCGTTGAGCATGAACATTATATCTGGATCTTGTTTATTGCGAGACGGTTACTCTTTTAAGTCAGAGAATAATGGTTGTTCTATTTCTATGAGTAACATCTTTTATGGTCGTGCACCCAATGTGAGAGGATTGTTCATATTGAATCTTGATAGTGATACACACATACATAACATTGAGACCAAAAGAGTTAGAGTTAACAATGATAGCGCCATATTTTTGTGGCACCGCTGCTTAGGTCATATTGGTGTAAAGCGCATGAAGAAACTCCATGCCGATGGACTTTTGGAGTCACTTGACTTTGATTCACTTGACACGTGCGAACCATGCCTCATGGGCAAGATGACTAAAACTCCGTTCTCCGGAACTATGGAGCGTGCAAGTGACTTGTTGGAAATCATACATACCAATGTGTGTGGTCCGATGAGCGTAGAGGCACGCGGCGGATATCATTATTTTCTCACCTTCACTGACGATTTGAGTAGATATGGTTATGTCTACTTAATGAAGCATGAGTCTGAAACTTCTGAAAAGTTCAAGCAATTTCAGAGTGAAGTTGAAAATCATCGTAACAAGAAGATCAAGTTCCTACGGTCTGATCGTGGGGGTGAATATCTGAGTTTCGAGTTTGGTGCTCACTTAAGACAATGTGGAATTGTTTCACAGTTGACACCGCCTGGAACACCACAGCGTAATGGTGTGTCCGAACGTCGTAATCGTACTTTATTAGAGATGGTGCGATCTATGATGTCTCTTACCGATTTGCCATTATCATTTTGGGGTTATGCATTAGAAACAGCTGCATTCACTTTAAATAGGGCACCATCAAAATCCGTTGAGACGACACCATACGAACTGTGGTATGGCAAAAGGCCAAAGTTGTCGTTTCTTAAAAGTTTGGGGATGTGATGCTTATGTCAAAAAGCTTGAGCCTGGAAAGCTGGAACCCAAAGCGAAAAAGTGCATCTTCATAGGTTACCCAAAAGAGACAGTTGGGTACACCTTCTATCTCAAATCCGAGGGCAAAGTGTTTGTTGCTAAAAACGAAGCTTTTCTCGAGAAGGAGTTTCTCGAGAGAGAATTGAGTGGGAGGAAGATAGAACTTGACGAGGTTGTCGAACCTCTCTTCCCTCTAGATGGTGGCGCAAGGCAAGGGGAAACCTCTGTCGTTGCGACGCCGGTTGAGGAGGAAGTTAATGATGATGATCATGAAACTCCGGTTCAAGTTTCTGTCGAACCACGCAGGTCGACGAGACAACGTACTGCTCCAGAGTGGTACGGTAATCCCGTCTTATCAATCATGTTGTTGGACAACAATGAACCTGCAAATTATGAAGAAGCAATGGTGGGCCCAGATTCCAACAATGGCTAGAAGCCATGAAGTCCGAGATAGGATCCATGTATGAGAACGAAGTGTGGACTTTGGAAGTACTGCCTGAGGGCCGCAAGGCTATTCAGAACAAATGGATCTTTAAGAGGAAGACGGACGCTGACGGCAATGTGACCGTTTATAAAGCTCGACTTGTGGCAAAGGGTTTTTCACAAGTTCAAGGAGTTGAGTGCGATGAGACATTCTCACCCGTAGAGATGCTTAAGTCCGTCAGAATCATGTTAGCAATAGCTGCATTTTTCGATTATGAAATCTGGCAGATGGATGTCAAAACGGCGTTCCTTAACGGTTTCAAGGAAGAGTTGTATATGATGCAACCCGAAGATTTTGTCGATCCTAAGAATGCTAACAAGGTGTGCAAGCTCCAGCGATCCATTTATGGACTGGTGCAAGCATCTCGGAGTTGGAACAAACTCTTTGATGAGGTGATCAAAGCATTTGGGTTTATACAAGTGGTTGGAGAATCTTGTATTTACAAGAAAGTGAGTGGGAGTTCTGTGGCGTTTCTAATATTATATGTGGATGACATATTGCTGATTGGAAACAAAGTAGAGTTTTTGGAGAGCATAAAGGATTACTTGAATAAAAGTTTCTCTATGAAGGACCTAGGAGAAGCTGCTTACATTCTAGGCATTAAAATCTATAGGGATAGATCAAAACGCCTGATAGGACTTTCAAAAAGCACATACCTTGATAAAGTTTTGAAGAGGTTCAAAATGGAACAGTCCAAGAAAGGGTTCTTGCCAGTTTTACAAGGTACGAGATTGAGTAAGACTCAGTGCCCAGCAACAGATGAGGATAGAGAGCATATGCGCACCGTCCCCTATGCTTCAGCCATAGGTTCTATCATGTATGCAATGCTGTGCACTAGACCGGACGTTAGCCTGGCCATAAGTATGGCAGGTAGGTTCCAGAGTAATCCAGGAGTGGATCACTGGACGGCGGTCAAGAATATCCTGAAATACCTGAAAAGGACTAAGGAGATGTTTCTCGTGTATGGAAGTGACGAAGAGCTCGCCGTAAAAGGTTACGTCGATGCAAGCTTTGACACAGATCCGGACTACTCTAAGTCGCAAACCGGATACGTATTTATTCTTAATGGGGGTGCGGTAAGCTGGTGCAGTTCCAAGCAAAGCGTCGTAGCAGATTCTACATATGAAGCGGAGTACATGGCTGCCTCGGAGGCGGCTAAGGAGGGTGTCTGGATGAAGCAGTTCATGACGGATCTTGGAGTGGTGCCAAGCGCACTGAATCCAATAACCTTGTTCTGTGACAACACGGATGCCATTGCCCTAGCAAAGGAACCACGGTTTCACAAGAAGTCCAGACACATCAAACGACGCTTCAACCTCATCCGCGACTACGTCGAAGGGGAGGACGTAAATATATGCAAAGTGCACACGGATCTGAATGTAGCAGACCCGCTGACTAAACCTCTTCCACGGGCAAAGCATGATCAACACCAGAACTGTATGGGTGTTAGATTTATTACAATGTAATTCACATGATGATGTGAGGGCTAGATTATTGACTCTAGTGCAAGTGGGTGACTGTTGGAATTATGCCCTAGAGGCAATAATAAATATAGTTATTATTATAATTCCTGTACCAATATAATCGTTTATTATCCATGCTATAATTGTATTGAATGAAGACTTATATACATGTGTGGATACATAGACAAAACACTGTCCCTAGCAAGCCTCTAGTTGGCTAGCTAGTTGATCAAAGATAGTCAGTGTCTTCTGATTATGAACAAGGTGTTGTTGCTTGATAACTGGATCACGTCATTAGGAGAATCACGTGATGGACTAGATCCAAACTAATAGACGTAGCATGTTGATCGTGTCATTTTATTGCTACTGTTTTCTGCGAGTCAAGTATTTGTTCCTATGACCATGAGATCATATAACTCACTAACACCGGAGGAATACTTTGTGTGTATCAAACGTCGCAACGTAACTGGGTGACTATAAAGATGCTCTAGAGGTATCTCCGAAGGTGTTCGTTGAGTTAGTATGGATCGAGACTGGGATTTGTCACTTCGTGTGACGGAGAGGTATCTCGGGGCCCACTCGGTAATACAACATCACACACAAGCCTTGCAAGCAATGTGAATTAGTGTAAGTTGCGGGATCTTGTATTACGGAATGAGTTAAGAGGCTTGCCGGTAAACGAGATTGAAATAGGTATATGGATACTGACGATCGAATCTCGGGCAAGTAACATACCGAAGGACAAAGGGAATGACATACGGGATTATATGAATCCTTGGCACTGAGGTTCAAACGATAAGATCTTCGTAGAATATGTAGGATCCAATATGGGCATCCAGGTCCCGCTATTGGATATTGACCGAGGAGTCTCTCGGGTCATGTCTACATAGTTCTCGAACCCGCAGGGTCTGCACACTTAAGGTTCGACGTTGTTTTATGCGTATTTGAGTTATATGGTTGGTTACCGAATGTTGTTCGGAGTCCCGGATGAGATCACGGACGTCACGAGGGTTTCCGGAATAGTCCGGAAACGAAGATTGATATATAGGATGACCTCATTTGATTACCGGAAGGTTTTCGGAGTTACTGGAAATGATTAATGGGTTCCGGGAGTTCACCGGGGGGGGGGGGCAACCCACCCCGGGGAAGCCCATAGACATTGGGGGTGGCACACCAGCCCTTAGTGGGTTGGTGGGACAGCCCAAAAGAGCCCTATGCACCATAGGAAGAAAAATCAAAGAGAAAAGAAAAAAAAGAGGAGGTGGGAAGTCCTTCCAAACCTAGTTGGACTCGGTTTGGAAGGGGAGGGCTGCCCCCCTTGGCTCGGCCGAAGCCCTTAGGGGTCCTTGGACCCCAAGGCAAGGCTCCCCCTCTTCCCCCTATATATACGGAGGTTTTAGGGCTGATTGACACAACTTTGCCACGGCAGCCCGACCAGATATCTCCACGATTTTACCTCTAGATCGCATTTCTGCGGAGCTCGGGCGGAGCCCTGCTGAGACGAGATCATCACCAACCTCCGGAGCGCTGTCATGCTGCCGGAGAACTCTTCTACCTCTCCGTCTCTCTTGCTGGATCAAGAAGGCCGAGATCATCATCGAGCTGTACGTGTGCTGAACGCGGAGGTGCCGTCCGTTCGGCACTAGATCGTGGGACTGATCGCGGGACGGTTCGCGGGGCGGATCGAGGGACGTGAGGACGTTCCACTACATCAACCGCGTTCACTAACGCTTCTGCTGTACGGTCTACAAGGGTACGTAGATCACACATCCCCTCTCGTAGATGGACATCACCATGATAGGTCTTCGTGCGCATAGGAAATTTTTTGTTTCCCATGCGACGTTCCCCAACACCCCATAACAACCCCGATCGTGTTAGGAGCGCTCAATTATGGAACATAACACCGGTAGCCGAAACTAAGGGGGCAAAGGTGGAACAAAACACCAGACTAGAAAGGCCGAGCCTTCCACCTTTTACCAAGTATATAGGTGCATTAAAATAAATAGCATTTAATGTGGTGATATGACAAGGAACCCATGTTATCACATGGAAGCAACTGCACCTGCAACTAGCAACGCTATCAACAGGGTTAAGCAAGCAGTAACATAGCCAATCAGTGGTTTGCTAGGTTGAACAGGTTGAAGGTTTTCGTGGCATTGTTGAGAGGCTGATTTTTAACATGTGGTAGGCAACGAGACATAATCGATAGAAACGGTAATACTAGCATGGCAATGATAGTAATGTTATCTGGGGAAATGATCATCTTGCCTGAGATCCCGCTTGGAAGAAGAATGCCTCCGTGAAGCAGACGAACCGACATAGTCGAACGGGTCCTCACAATCCGACACGCTGCGGAACTCTATCGAGATGAAGCAAACCGGAAACAAAAATCAACACACGGAATTCACCACATGATGCACAACACATATGATGCATGAGCAGCTGAATACATGCAAGTCACGGCATGACAATCCACACAATCAAACACTACACATTAAGTGAAGTTCAATATGCATATTGACGAAACTCCACGTTTATTTATTTAGTTCTATCCCGATTAGGTACGCGGCCATATTAAATGTGGTTAAACATGGCAAGAGGTGAAGCACAATTAAACTATCTATCTAGGCATTTTAAATGAGGTCGGAAATGACATATAGCACCTCCGAGACGACCTCACAAGTTAATTTACAATTCTGACCAGATCTGAACTAACACATTAGTTAGTTGTTAAACAGCAAAACAAATAGGTTCACGTGATTCTACGCGTCATTTCAAGCAATCTACACATAAAGAACATCTCCAACGGAGCTACGGGTCAAAAGGTACAAGCACCGCAAGATATGATGCCATGAATACAATATGTGTGCAACGACGGTCACGAGCACTTCAAAACATACAAACATCAAGAGAAAATGAAATTACATGAGATTCTAAGCAAGTTTCATATAGGACACGATCAAATCGGAGCTACGGTTCAACAACTACGAGCAAAACATGAAATCATTACAATCTGCCAAAATCAGCCACATAACATTTTCTACACCTCGCAACTACGGGCTACACAACTCCGATAAACTCAATCAAGGCATGGCACGAAAGAGGGCAAGAAGCACTACTACAAACAACTATCAACAACTAGCATGGCATCATGGATCACTAGGGAAAGAAGACACAAAATGACATCTCACACACTAGTTCAGACTTAGTGAAAATAACACCTCATGAAAGTGCAGTTTTCGATCTGAAGCCATATTGACAGCAGCAAAACCAATAGCTACAAGATCCAAATGGCATGAAAATTTACAGCATGCTAGAGAAACACAAGGGGTACAACTAACTCCATTGGACCAACCTCAAAAGAGCTACAGATCAAAAGACACAAGCAAGACAAGACAACAACAAAATATAACAGATTCCAGACTTAGAAATATTTCAGCTCCTCCAAATCGGCACTATTTCTAGCAACTTGAGAGCAAGCAAACCACACCTAAACATGCATTTCTATTGCAACCAAAAATACCAGGGGCTAGTCTAAACACCCAAGAACAACTCCCTAGTTGACAACTCCTTCAAACGAAGCACGAAATAAATTCTACGAAAATGACAAGAGGGCAACATGGCAAAATATTGCGTGAACCAACTTGCTCTAAAGCTAAAACTAATTGCACAGAAAAAATCCCATGGATTTTTATACCCCGAAAACATATAAAATATGTGGGGTTGCACAACAATATAATGCCACACGAAAATGCGGGAAAACTAACCTATACACGGGAAAATAAACTACCGGCAAACCCTACACGCAAAAATACCAATGACCGCTCTAAAATACATGGAAAATTAGTTCATAAAACATGGGTATTTTATCTAAGGCATACGGGCAACCCGGTCTTGCGCGAAAAAAATACGACGTCTATCCTATCTAGACAGCACGCTAATCTATGCATTAGGCACGCTAAACGACGTCAAACATTTATGCATGTTTTATAAATGGGTTCTACGCGTAAAAATACATGAAAACCATATGCTACACGTTCCAATCCGACACACGGAATAGAAACTACGTGCATTTTAAAATATGGTTATTTTTCTGGAATTTAAATAATTCCAAAAAATCACCTAAATAACTAACGGCCGGGCTGGGGCGCAATATAGAAAACAGTGCACGGGGCGAAAATAGAGGGCTCGGGGGCTGCTCACCTTAGCAGGCTTCGACCTGGTCGGAAGGGGATCTGGGTCGGCTGCTGGAGTGCTGGCTTGGGCCAGCTGTGCAGTTGGGCCTCGGGGGCGGAGCAGACTGGGCCGGCTCGGCTGCCGTCTGGGCCGCAACGATGGTGGCGCTGGCGAGCAGCGTCTCAACGGAACGAGCGGCGGATCTGGCGTCGTGCTCCTCGATCGGACTCCTTGTCGGGAGACCTTGCGACAGCGACGGCAGGGCAAGATCGGCGAGGCCCCGGCAGGGCTTGGCGGCGGAGAGCAACACGGATCTGGCCAACGGAGGCTCCGGGGCGGCCGACAACGGAACCCTCGGCCTAGCTCGCGAGGGGCACCGGATTCCATGGCGGAGGGCAGTTTGCAGGGCTTGAACCGGTGGGGACGCTGGCCGGCGGCGAGGCAACCGGGGCTGGGGACGTCGGCCGGCGGGGCAGGCTGGTGCGGGGTGGCCGACGAGGAAGGCGCGGGAGGCAGCCTAACGAGGCGACGGGGAGACGTTGGAGGCGAAGCTGCGAGCGGCGGCGGCACGCAGATGGGCCTGCCCGGGCCCGATCTGGGCTCGGCAGGACCGCGATGGCTGGTGGGTGGGGGGAGGTGAGAGAGAGAGTGGGGGCTAGGGTTTCGGGCGTGGATCCCGAGGTGGAAGTGGGGGTTGTCTAAAAAACACATGGGGACTATATATATAGACAAATGGGGGGGGGGCTAGGTTTAGCGAAATTTCGATCCGGATCCAACCGTGTGGTCGGATTCGGACGATTCCGCACGCGGGAATGGGTACGTGACCGTGTAGAGGGGATATCCGGAGATGAGAGGGGAAACGGGCGGCGCGGCAACAATTTTAAAACATCGACAATCGTCTGACGGTAGACCTAATACGGTGCCGCTACGGTTGATCGTTCGGGTACCACACGGTCTCCGATCGCGACGAAATTCGACAGGCGGCCTAGCTATATCTAATTACGACCGCATGCCAAGTTTCACCCCGATCAGAGAAAGTTTTCAACGCACTTTTAAAACAGGGTTAAGACGGTGCCGCGGGCGTGTGCGTGTGTGGTCGGGCTCAGAACGGACAACGACAAGAACCGGCAACTAACAACGGATGCAACTTTTGAAAACTGGCGGCACGGAGATGCCGACGCAATGCAGATGATGCGCATGATGCGATGATGATGCGACAAAATAAAATAGGCACACGACGAAAACGGAATAAAGGGGGAATCTTCTGGAACGTCGGCATCGGGCTGTAACAATATGCCACATGCACAACCGATGCGTAGTGGTTGGAAGAACTTGTTGGAATTATGCCCAAGAGGCAATAATAAATAAAGTTATTATTATAATTCCAGTATCAAGATAATCGTTTATTATCCATGCTATAATTGTATTGAATGAAGACTCATTTACATGTGTGGATACATAGACAAAACACCGTCCCTAGCAAGCCTCTAGTTGGCTAGCCAGTTGATCAAAGATAGTCAGTGTCTTCTGATTATGAACAAGGTGTTGTTGCTTGATAACTGGATCACGTCATTAGGAGAATCATGTGATGGACTAGACCCAAACTAATAGACGTAGCATGTTGATCGTGTCATTTTGTTGCTACTGTTTTCTGCGTGTCAAGTATTTATTCCTATGACCATGAGATCATATAACTCACTGACACCGGAGGAATGCTTTGTGTGTATCAAACGTCGCAACGTAACTGGGTGACTATAAAGATGCTCTACAGGTATCTCCGAAGGTGTTAGTTCAGTTAGTATGGATCAAGAATGGGATTTGTCACTCCGTGTGACGGAGAGGTATCTCGGGGCCCACTCGGTAATACAACATCACACACAAGCCTTGCAAGCAATGTCACTTAGTGTAAGTTGCGGGATCTTGTATTACGGAACGAGTAAAGACACTTGCCGGTAAACGAGATTGAAATAGGTATACGGATACTGACGATCGAATCTCGGGCAAGTAACATACCGAAGGACAAAGGGAATGACATACGGGATTATATGAATCCTTGGCACTGAGGTTCAAATGATAAGATCTTCGTAGAATATGTAGGATCCAATATGGGCATCCAGGTCCCGCTATTGGATATTGACCGAGGAGTCTCTCGGGTCATGTCTACATAGTTCTCGAACCCGCAGGGTCTGCACACTTAAGGTTCGACGTTGTTTTATGCGTATTTGAGTTATATGGTTGGTTACCGAATGTTGTTCGGAGTCCCGGATGAGATCACGGACGTCACGAGGGTTTCCAGAATGGTTCGGAAACGAAGATTGATATATAGGATGACCTCATTTGATTACCGGAAGGTTTTCGGAGTTACCGGGAATGTACCGGGAATGACGAATGGGTTCCGGGAGTTCTCCGAGGGGGGGGGGAACCCACCCCGAGGAAGCCCATTGGCCATAAGGGTGGCGCACCAGCCCTTAGTGGGCTGGTGGGACAGCCCAAAAGGGCCCTATGCGCCATACAAAGGAAAATCAAAGAGAAAGAAAAAAAAAGGGAGGTGGGAAGGAAGGGAAGGACTCCCACCCACCGAACCAAGTCCAACTCGGTTTGGGGGGGGGGGAGCCTTCCCCCCTTGGACTCGGCCGACCCCCTTGGGGCTCCTTGAGCCCCAAGGCAAGGTCCCCTCCCTCCCACCTATATATACGGAGGTATTGGGGCTGATTTGAGACGACTTTTCCACGGCAGCCCGACCACATACCTCCACGGTTTTTCCTCTAGATCGCGTTTCTGCGGAGCTGGGGCGGAGCCCTGCTGAGACAAGGTCATCACCAAACTCCGGAGCGCCGTCACGCTGCCGGAGAACTCTTCTACCTCTCCGTCTCTCTTGCTGGATCAAGAAGGCCGAGATCATCGTCGAGCTGTACGTGTGCTGAACGCGGAGGTGCCGTCCGTTCGGTACTAGATCGTGGGACTGATCGCGGGATTGTTCGCGGGGCAGATCGAGGGACGTGAGGACGTTCCACTACATCAACCGCGTTCACTAACGCTTCTTTTGTACGATCTACAAGGGTACGTAGATCACTCATCCCCTCTCGTAGATGGACATCACCATGATAGGTCTTCGTGCGCGTAGGAAAATTTTTGTTTCCCATGCGACGTTCCCCAACAGTGGCATCATGAGCTAGGCTCATGCGTAGATATCTTCTCGAGTAGAACACAAAAGTTTTTGTGGGCGGTGATGTGCGTTTTGCTGCCCTCCTTAGTCTTTTCTTGATTCCGCGGTATTGCTGGATTGAAGCGGCTTGGACCGACATTACTCGTACGCTTACGAGAGACTGGTTTCATCGTTACGAGTAACCCCGTTGCTCAAAGATGACTGGCAAGTGTCGGTTTCTCCAACTTTAGTTGAATCGGATTTGACCGGGGAGGTCCTTGGATGAGGTTAAATAGCAACTCATATATCTCCGTTGTGGTGTTTGCGTAAGTAAGATGCGATCCTACTAGATACCCTTGGTCACCACGTAAAACATGCAACAACAAAATTAGAGGACGTCTAACTTGTTTTTGCAGGGTATGCTTGTGATGTGATATGGCCAACGATGTGATGTGATATATTGGATGAATGAGATGATCATGTTGTAATAGAAAATATCGACTTGCACGTCGATGGTACGGCAACCGGCAGGAGCCATAGGGTTGTCTTTATACTAACGTTTGTGCTTGCAGATGCGTTTACTATTTTGCTAGGATGTAGCTTTAGTAGTAATAGCATGAGTAGCACGACAACCCCGATGGCAACACGTTGATGGAGATCATGGCGTGGCGCCGGTGACAAGAAGATCGTGTCGGTGCTTTGGTGATGGAGATCAAGAAGCACGTGATGATGGCCATATCATGTCACTTATGAATTGCATGTGATGTTAATCCTTTTATGCACCTTATTTTGCTTAGAACGACGGTAGCATTATGAGGTGATCTCTCACTAAAATTTCAAGACGAAATTGTGTTCTCCCCGACTGTGCACCGTTGCTACAGTTCGTCGTTTCGAGACACCACGTGATGATCGGGTGTGATAGACTCAACGTTCACATACAACGGGTGCAAAACAGTTGCGCACGCGGAACACTCGGGTTAAGCTTGACGAGCCTAGCATGTGCAGACATGGCCTCGGAACACATGAGACCGAAAGGTCGATCATGAATCCTATAGATGATATGATTAGCATAGGGATGCTTACCACTGAAACTATACTCAACTCACGTGATGATCGGACTTGAGCTAGTGTAAGTGGATCATGAACCACTCAAATGACTAGAGAGATGTACTTTTTGAGTGGGAGTTTAGCAAATAATTTGATTAAGTTAAACTCTAATTATCTTGAACATAGTCTAAATTCCACTTTGAATATATTTGTGTTCATGGCTCACGCGACAGTCATCCTGAATTTTAATACGTTCCTAGAGAAAGCTAAGTTGAAAGATGATGGAAGCAACTTTGTAGACTGGGCTCGTAATCTTAAGCTAATCTTACAAGCTGGGAAGAAGGATTATGTCCTTAATGCTGCGCTAGGAGATGAACCACCCGCTACGGCTGATCAGGATGTTAAGAACGCTTGGTTAGCACGTAAGGAGGACTACTCAATAGTTCAATGTGCAGTCTTGTATGGCTTAGAACCGGGACTTCAACGTCGCTTTGAGCGTCATGGAGCATTTGAGATGTTCCAGGAGTTGAAGTTTATCTTTCAGAAGAACGCCCGGATCGAGAGGTATGACACCTCCGATAAATTCTATGCTTGCAAGATGGAGGAGAACTCGTCTGTCAGTGAACATGTGCTCAAAATGTCTGGGTACTCAAACCGTCTAGCTAAGCTGGGGATTGAACTCCCGCAAGAAGCTATCACTGACAGAATCCTTCAATCACTGCCGCCAAGCTATAAGGGCTTTGTGTTGAACTACAACATGCAAGGGATGAACAAGTCTCCCGGCGAGTTGTTTGCGATGCTGAAAGTCGCAGAGTCTCAACTCCGTAAAGAGAATCAAGTGTTGATGGTGAATAAGACCACTAGTTTCAAGAGAAACGGCAAAGGCAAGAAGGGCAATTCGAAGAAGAGCGGCAAGCCTGTTGCCAATCCGACGAAGAAACCCAAAGCTGGACCTAAGCCTGAAACGGAGTATTACTATTGCAAGGGTATGGGTCACTGGAAGCGCAATTGCCCCAAGTATCTGGCAGATAAGAAGGCGGCCAAAGAAAAATCAGGTGTATTTGATATACATGTTATTGATGTGTACTTAACCGGCTCTCGTAGTAGTGCCTGGGTATTCGATACCGGTTCTATTGCTCATATTTGCAACTCGAAACAGGAACTGCGGAATAGACGAAGGCTGGCGAAAGATGAAGTGACGATGCGCGTAGGAAATGGTACCAAGGTTGATGCAATCGCCGTCGGCACAGTGTCACTTCAGTTACCATCAGGACTAGTGATGAACTTAAATCATTGTTATTTAGTGCCTGCGTTGAGCATGAACATTATATCTGGATCTTGTTTATTGCGAGACGGTTACTCTTTTAAGTTAGAGAATAATGGTTGTTCTATTTCTATGAGTAACATCTTTTATGGTCATGCACCTAATATGAGAGGATTGTTCATATTGAATCTTGATAGTGATATGCATATACATAACATTGAGACCAAAAGAGTTAGAGTTAACAATGATAGCGCCATATTTTTGTGGCACTGCCGCTTAGGTCATATTGGTGTAAAGCGCATGAAGAAACTCCATGCTGATGGACTTTTGAAGTCACTTGACTTTGATTCACTTGACACGTGCGAACCATGCCTCATGGGCAAGATGACTAAGACTCCGTTCTCCAGAACAATGGAGCGTGCAAGTGACTTGTTGGAAATCATACATACCGATGTGTGTGGTCCGATGAGCGTGGAGGCACGCGGCGGATATCGTTATTTTCTCACCTTCACTGACGATTTGAGTAGATATGGTTATGTCTACTTGATGAAGCACAAGTTTGAAACATCTGAAAAGTTCAAGCAATTTCAGAGTGAAGTGGAAAATCATCGTAACAAGAAGATCAAGTTCCTACGGTCTGATCGTGGGGGTGAATATCTGAGTTTCGGGTTTGGTACTCACTTAAGACAATGTGGAATTGTTCCACAGTTAACACCGCCTGGAACACCACAGCGTAATGGTGTGTCCGAACGTCGTAATCGTACTCTATTAGAGATGGTGCGATCTATGATGTCTCTTACTGATTTGCCGTTATCGTTTTGGGGTTATGCATTAGAAATGGCTGCATTCACTTTAAATAGGGCACCATCAAAATCCGTTGAGACGACACCATACGAACTGTGGTATGGCAAAAGGCCAAAGTTGTCGTTTCTTAAAGTTTGGGGATGTGATGCTTATGTCAAAAAGCTTCAGCCTGAAAAGCTGGAACCCAAAGCGGAAAAGTGTGTCTTCATAGGTTACCCAAAAGAGACAGTTGGGTACACCTTCTATCTCAAATCCGAGGGCAAAGTGTTTGTTGCTAAAAACGGAGCTTTTCTCGAGAAGGAGTTTCTCTCGAGAGAATTGAGTGGGAGGAAGATAGAACTTGACGAGGTTGTCGAACCTCTCATCCCTCTGGATGGTGGCGCAGGGCAAGGGGAAACCTCTGTCGTTGCAACGCCGGCTGAGGAGGAAGTTAATGATGATGATCATGAAACTCCAGTTCAAGTTTCTGTCGAACCACGTAGGTCGACGAGACCACGTGCTGCTCCAGAGTGGTACGGTAATCCCGTCTTATCAATCATGTTGTTAGACAACAATGAACCTGCGAATTATGAAGAAGCAATGGTGGGCCCAGATTCCAACAAATGGCTAGAAGCCATGAAATCTGAGATAGGATCCATGTATGAGAACAAATTGTGGACTTTGGAGGTACTACCTGAGGGCCACAAGGCTATTCAGAACAAATGGATCTTTAAGAGGAAGACGGACGCTGACGGCAATGTGACCGTTTATAAAGCTCTACTTGTGGCAAAGGGTTTTTCACAAGTTCAAGGAGTTGACTACGATGAGACATTCTCACCCGTAGCGATGCTTAAGTCCGTCAGAATCATGTTAGCAATAGCTGCATTTTTCGATTATGAGATCTGGCAGATGGATGTCAAAACGGCGTTCCTTAACTGTTTCCTTAAGGAAGCGTTGTATATGATACAACCCGAAGGTTTTGTCGATCCTAAGAATGCTAACAAGGTGTGCAAGCTCCAGCGATCCATTTATGGACTGGTGCAAGCATCTCGGAGTTGGAACAAACGCTTTGATGAGGTGATCAAAGCATTTGGGTTTATACAAGTGGTTGGAGAATCTTGTATTTACAAGAAAGTGAGTGGGAGCTCTGTGGCGTTTCTAATATTATATGTGGATGACATATTGCTGATTGGAAACAACGTGGAGTTTTTAGAGAGCATAAAGGATTACTTGAATAAGAGTTTCTCTATGAAGGACCTAGGAGAAGCTGCTTACATTCTAGGCATTAAGATCTATAGGGATAGATCAAAACGCCTGATAGGACTTTCACAAAGCACATACCTTGATAAAGTTTTGAAGAGGTTCAAAATGGAACAGTCCAAGAAAGGGTTCTTGCCAGTTTTACAAGGTACGAGATTGAGTAAGACACAGTGCCCAACAACTGATGAAGATAGAGAGCATATGCGCTCCATCCCCTATGCTTCAGCCATAGGTTCTATCATGTATGCAATGCTATGCACTAGACCGGATGTTAGCCTGGCCATAAGTATGGCAGGTAGGTTCCAGAGTAATCCAGGAGTGGATCACTAGACAACGGTCAAGAATATCCTGAAGTACCTGAAAAGGACTAAGGACATGTTTCTCGTGTATGGAGGTGACGAAGAGCTCGCCGTAAAAGGTTACGTCGATGCAAGCTTTGACACAGATCCGGACGACTCTAAGTCGCAAACCGGATACGTATTTATTCTTAATGGGGGTGCGGTAAGCTGGTGCAGTTCCAAGCAAAGCGTCGTAGCAGATTCTACATGTGAAGCGGAGTACATGACTGCCTCGGAGGCGGCTAAGGAGGGTGTCTGGATGAAGCAATTCATGACGGATCTTGGAGTGGTGCCAAGCGCACTGAATCCAATAACCTTGTTCTGTGACAACACGGGTTCCATTGCCTTAGCAAAGGAACCACGGTTTCACAAGAAGACCAGACACATCAAACGACGCTTCAACCTCATCCGCGACTACGTCGAGGGAGAGGACGTGAATATATGCAAAGTGCACACGGATCTGAATGTAGCAGACCCGCTGACTAAACCTCTTCCACGGCCAAAACATGATCAACACCAGAACTGTATGGGTGTTAGATTTATTACAATGTAATTCACATGATGATGTGAGGGCTAGATTATTGACTCTAGTGCAAGTGGGAGACTGTTGGAATTATGCCCTAGAGGCAATAATAAATATACTTATTATTATAATTCCTGTATCAAGATAATCGTTTATTATCCATGCTATAATTGTATTGAATGAAGACTCATTTACATGTGTGGATACATAGACAAAACACTGTCCCTAGCAAGCCTCTAGTTGGCTAGCCAGTTGATCAAAGATAGTCAGTGTCTTCTGATTATGAACAAGGTGTTGTTGCTTGATAACTGGATCACGTCATTAGGAGAATCACGTGATGGACTAGACCCAAACTAATAGACGTAGCATGTTGATCGTGTCATTTTGTTGCTACTGTTTTCTACGTGTCAAGTATTTATTCCTATGACCATGAGATCATATAACTCACTGACACCGGAGGAATGCTTTGTGTGTATCAAATGTCGCAACGTAACTGGGTGACTATAAAGATGCTCTACAGGTATCTCCGAAGGTGTTAGTTGAGTTAGTATGGATCAAGACTGGGATTTGTCACTCCGTGTGACGGAGAGGTATCTCGGGGCCCACTCGGTAATACAACATCACACACAAGCCTTGCAAGCAATGTAACTTAGTGTAAGTTGCGGGATCTTGTATTACGGAACGAGTAAAGACACTTGCCGGTAAACGAGATTGAAATAGGTATACGGATACTGACGATCGAATCTCGGGCAAGTAACATACCGAAGGACAAAGGGAATGACATACGGGATTATATGAATCCTTGGCACTGAGGTTCAAACGATAAGATCTTCGTAGAATATGTAGGATCCAATCTGGGCATCCAGGTCCCGCTATTGGATATTGACCGAGGAGTCTCTGGGGTCATGTCTACATAGTTCTCGAACCCGCAGGGTCTGCACACTTAAGGTTCGACGTTGTTTTATGCGTATTTGAGTTATATGGTTGGTTACCGAATGTTGTTCGGAGTCCCGGATGAGATCACGGACGTCACGAGGGTTTCTGGAATGGTCCGGAAACAAAGATTGATATTGACCTCATTTGATTACCGGAAGGTTTTCGGAGTTACCGGGAATGTACCGGGAATGACGAATGGGTTCCGGGAGTTCACCGGGGGGGGGGGGGCAACCCACCCCGGGGAAGCCCATAGGACATAAGGGTGGCGCACCAGCCCTTAGTGGGCTGGTGGGACAGCCCAAAAGGGCCCTATGCACCATACAAAGGAAAATCAAAGAGAAAGAAAAAAAAGGGAGGTGGGAAGGAAGGGAAGGACTCCCACCCACCAAACCAAGTCCAACTCGGTTTGGGGGGGGGGAGCCTTCCCCCCTTGGACTCGGCCGACCCCCTTGGGGCTCCTTGAGCCCCAAGGCAAGGTCCCCTCCCTCCCACCTATATATACGGAGGTATTGGGGCTGATTTGAGACGACTTTTCCACGGCAGCCCGACCACATACCTCCACGGTTTTTCCTCTAGATCGCGTTTCTGCGGAGCTCGGGCGGAGCCCTGCTGAGAAAAGGTCATCACCAACCTCCGGAGCGCCGTCACGCTGCCGGAGAACTCTTCTACCTCTCCGTCTCTCTTGCTGGATCAAGAAGGCCGAGATCATCGTCGAGCTGTACGTGTGCTGAACGCGGAGGTGCCGTCCGTTCGGTACTAGATCGTGGGACTGATCGTGGGATTGTTCGCAGGGCGGATCGAGGGACGTGAGGACGTTCCACTACATCAACCGTGTTCACTAACGCTTCTGTTGTACGATCTACAAGGGTACGTAGATCACTCATCCCCTCTCGTAGATGGAAATCACCATGATAGGTCTTCGTGCGCGTAGGAAATTTTTTGTTTCCCATGCGACGTTCCCCAACATAACTTTGTCAATAGCAACCTTCATGCTACCGACCTCATCTGTTATGATAAGTCTAGGTGCTACCCCTCCCATTGCTTGTAGGAAGGTCTGAAATAACCAAATGTATGATTCATTTTTCTCATTTGCTAAGAAGGCAGCACCAAAGATACACTTTGCAAGTGATGGTTGACCCCTGTAAATGGTGTGAAGATCATATTGTACTGATTAGTGGTGTACATAGAATCAAAGGATACCACATCTCCAGAGAGAATGTAGTTCTTCCTGCTTGTGGCATCTGCCCAAAAGACATACATCAACTTCCCCTCATCATTCACGTCAAAATCATAGAAAAATGATGAGTTTACCTCCTGCTTTCTAGCTAGCTGGGCCACAAAACATTTGGGAATCCGTGTTTCTAATTTTATCCTGAAGGTCGCTGTAGTAATTTTGCAAATCCCTCTTCGTGCACCCAACATTCGAAATTCCACCCTCACTAACTTGGAGTAACATGTATGCCTGAGAGGTGCCAATGCTTGCCTTATGACATGTATATAGAGTATTCTTTGCCCTCTCACTAACTCTACGATTCGATCTGATCAAATGACGCTTATCAGGCGATACAAGACCGTGAACGTGGTGCTCAACCCATGAATCTATCCTGTAGGTGTTCTCCCCACAAAGTCTGACAAAGATGTGTGCATCACAACCACATTGTGTGTTTGCCTGCTTACACTTTTTCTTCGAGGGGTTATCAATCTCCTTACTATCTTTGGACTTGAATCCTTCCCTGTTACACATAAAACGCTTAGTTCGGACCACCTTATTCTCAATCTTCTTCTGCTGTTCGATACGAACTCCAAACCCCGCATTATGTGCATATGACTTGTAGAACTTCTCCACTGTCTCAAGTCCTTGAAATGTCATGCCTAGTTTAGGCTTCAAATTCTCATCACATTCAGGAGTAAAAGACAAACACCGCAACATAAAGAATAAATTGTGATTGCCACATACATATAATGATCAGTAAATTGAATGAGATCAGTTGTAAGGTAGAAACTAATCAAACTTACAACTAGGGGTATGGCTGCATTCTTTTTTGGTTTGTCAAACTCTTCTTCGTTCCTATGCATTTGCAAGTAACTGGTTGGCTCCATGTGATTGCAAACACACCTTTAGGATCAAGCTTTCACACGTGGCAATGAGACAATATATACGCAAGGATTGCACTTTTTTGGTTGTGTTACCTGGAACTTGTGGTGTCGCATTGCTGTTGATTGCTATTGATCACGTGGTTGTTCATTGAAGCAACTAGCTGCTCTAGCATATAAGATCTGCTTAGACCGCGGACCTGCAGAGGAAGGATACAGAGGACAAAACAATTACGTACATTCATGTATGGGCCGACGGCTCCCGATGAACACCGAGATCATGTCAGCGGGGAAGATCGGTACTTGCTTGCGGCGGCGCCCGCCGGTGGAAGCCGTCGTGCCAAACTAAGAGCACAGGGGCGCGGGCGTTCGTCCTAGGGTTCCACACCGCGGCCGGAGTCCAGGGTTGTTTTAGCAAAATAAAACTATTGGTATGGGCTACATGCAGGCGTGTCAATGCAAAATTACTGAAAACTAACCCAAAGCAAAGGATTCAGATCGGGGAGCTGAGAACAAAGGGATGCAGGGATACGCGTATGGAGCGGATTCACAAGATATGTTGCCAGGATTAATAGGCTAACTTTATTTTTTTATTTTTTTATTGATGTAACTGCTTCAAAACGCACGACTATCCATTAACTTCTCGAAGCCTTGCTTCCTGGACCAGAGTTATCATGATGCTTTTGTTTCCATCGCTCGACTATGTCAAAATGTCTCATCTCAACATAGTACTTGTTTATCTTGGAAGAAATATATTGAACGAAAAAGGGTTCTAATATAAATTTCTTTATCGCTTTGATGTAATGAAATCTATGTCGAGTGAACGTCTTTACTTTTGTTTCGAATAGAATAAAATTTGCTTCCATGAACAACACAATTTGCTTCTATTGCAATTGAAAATTACTTGGACCTGAAAATACAAAAATTTAGCATCCAAGAATTTGTTTCCATGCAGAAAAAATTGAGTCAAATATATATTTTCATTATGTTTCCAACACAAGACAAACTTTGCTACCATCCATCATAAAAGTGCTTCCATCACAAAACTAATTTACTCCTAACCGAACATAAATTTGTTTCCTTGCTCCACTCGTCCATAAAACATATTTTCTTCAAGTCGCCAATATTACGATGCTTCCATTTTTTCGATAAGGAGTACAATGCTTCCATATTGTATGTTTCCTATAGACTAGAGACCTTCTTCCCTTCATCGAGTGTGTGGTCATGTTCATTATGAGGTATATCCATGTATCTCCATGCTTTTCAATGTTTCGCCGCCATATATACGTGCCTTTTCAACACCTATCAGCCCCGAAGCCAGCACACAACTGCTTGAGGCATTTATGAGTTAGGCATGATGCATGAGCATCAGAGGTAGGAAGCAAACATTGGTACTATATGCACATTAGTAATGAAGACGATAACATTTACATTCAAATTATGCGACTAAATTAAAGCAATTTTTAAAAATGGAAGAAAATGACCTATACCAAGAAATATATGTACTATAATATGAAAGCATGGCATGTTTCAATGGTGATACCAATGGCAAGAACAAAAATTCTGAAGTAAGACATGGAGTATGGAAGCAATCTACAAACCAAAAAAGCACACAAAGTGTGATATAGGAACCCCATATGCAGGAAACAATAAAATATGCTATCTCAGTATGATTGATTTTAGGGGGAAGCATAGAACATTGGAAATGGAAACATCGAGGAGTGGGGCCAGTGCAGGTGGATTTAATGCATGACACAAAGAATCAAATCACGGGCGATGTTGTTGGAGGAACATGGGCGGCGCGGTGGATGGGGACAATGAAGGTGATGTGCGTACCCTTGAGCATACCCTGTGCTTCAGCCTGATTTATTGTCGCGTGTCCACTCAAAATGTGAGAAATGCAATATGTTAGCAAATATGAAGATACGGTCATAGAGGGAATGAAAAGAGACATGAAGATGGTTGCTAAAAACAGCTGTATGGAAGCAAGGCAATAGAATTAAGAAACTTATTTGTGAAACACAATGAGGGAAAATGTAGGAAGCATGAAAATATGGTAACTTAACATTACCCATCCTGATTGGAAGCATAGAATAAAACGTTGGTAATGAGACAATATGCTCGCTGCCAATATGGGGATCCATATTTTGTGTCGTCGTCGTATATATTTAACGGATTTGCTCTTCATCCATTTGTGAGCAATTATCTAGCTAAACAAAGCAATATTATTACATTGTAAAATCACGGAAAAATAACATTGGGTACATAAGTAGTGCCACTCAAAACCATGAAAACTGATAGTGATTTTTTTTCGTATCGACACCAATCGGGGAGGAATATTTGTATGATGTCATACATACTAATTTCATAGAAATTTATTGATGATATAGTGACGGACTACATGATATATGTCACAATTTCACAGCACCAGACAAAGAGTAATAAACTAAAGTATCCACACAAAGAGATCACACAAACGAATTTGATGTTCCTCCATGGAAGATTTTATCTAGGCGAACGAAGCAACAATATAACATTGTAGAAGCACCAATAAATGGCACTGGATACATCAGCGGTGTTACTTGGAAGCAAGGAAATTCAAAAATGGGACAAAATCTAGTATTGTTATTTATACGATGTACACATTAATTTCACAAAAAATTATGGATGATATAGTAAATATGGAATGTACGTCCCAATTTCATGCCCACATATACACAAGAAACCAAAGTATACACAAAAAGACCACACAAATTTCATAAAAAAAATAGGCCAAAATTAACAAGCAATGGATGAATTGTATAGTATCAAGAGAGATGGATCAAACCCTTGGTCAGATGGGGAGATGGGTTGGGCGAATGATGTGGTAGTGAGTCGTGATGGCTATTTTGTTGGCACTCTCGCGAGGTGGACCTCAACCGATGGAAGAAGTGCAATATCTCGATTTCTACATGGGCGCGTTGAATGTGGGGTGGGGTGGGGAGGGTTGCAATCCACTGCCGGTTCTCTAGCCGGCCGGTGCTACTTCGGCAGCTGATTTGTAACTTCTGATCCATGAATTGCCGTTGAGGAGGGAAGGCTCAAATCTCTATTGCGAGGATGGCGCACCACCGATCTCGCCCGGGGAAAGCATTGGTGGAGTGTAGGATGGGGTGTCCGGGCTGTCTGACGACGAGAAGAGAAGGAGGAGCGGGGGGTGGGGGTGGAGGCGGAGCCGGCCAGCTCGTCGACGATGAGGGGAGAACGAGGAGTGGCGGGGCAGAGCAGAAAGGGGATCTGACGAGGCAAGCAAGCTGGGTTGAGCTCGGGGTTACGGGCCTGATTGGAAACAGGTGATTAGGAAAGAAATCTCGGCCGCCTGATTTTTCTATTTCCATCATTCAAGTGGTCTGACATCTGAGTCTTATCACACTATAGATACAAAAGCGTTTTCCAATAAGTATCTCCAACACACGTACAAAAAAGACCGTGCGCCCTAAAAACTGATGTTTTTATGCGTCGAAGACAAAAAACGATGCTCCATCAAAGACAGTAAAATAGGACAGCGCACAAAAAAATGTGTGCGCTGCAAATGTTAGACGCGCTGGCTTTCAGGCTGCAAATTTAGGCGTCGGATCACGCGTGCTTCATAATTTGCACTACGTGTTCTTTTGAACGTGCGTTTTTTATCATCTGAAAAAGCAACATTGGTCCACACACAATAAAAATATTATAGTGACGTGCTATATTTTTATTACACGTGAAACTTTTGTACGGTTATTGAAGATGCTTTTATATAAGTGAAAAAGTATTGAACCATCAACTACACTGCCATGTTTTACATTATGTTGATGACACTTTAATCAATGTTAAAGTTGTCCCTAACGTCGGAAAATATATACATACCATCCTTGATGATTTCGCCTTAGCAAATGGGTTTCTTGATCAATTTGGATCGACCCAAACCAATCCACTGATGTGTTAGCTGATATAGGTATTAACTAGTACAAATGCACATGCGTTAGTATTACAGTATTAACATACATTTTACACAATTCATGCGAGCAATAGATCTAGCACCAGCATCGGTGGATCTATAATTATTCTTGTAAAATATGTCTTCACTTGTATTAAATATGTATAAACTCACTATGCAATGTCAATAGTAAAAGAAATAGTAACTAACATTGATAAGTTTAACCAACACATTTAGGAGCACCCTCATCCGCAGTTTATATTGTTAAAGCGTACATATCTGAATTTTGTGAAAGCTAAAGACTCATGTCTTTTACAACCAACAATATCTATTTGGCTCTAATGGTTTACTTCCAATGAATTATGATGCACGCTTTCCTTAGCTACATATTTGAAACTATCATCATGGGCCGCCATCCAAACGAGAAACTCCTTTTTTAGAATAGTATCTATATTGTGGAAGCGAATAAGATTCACATCACGTGTGTAAAATATAATATTTAATTATTAAAATAAATATTATATTGGCATTTATAAATGGTAACTGGTGTTTTCATCTTCCCATGTGGACATGAAAAGGGAACAAGATAACGAGATAGTACCCTGATCTAACATATATATTAGTAATCAATTAAAAATATTTGCATGAATTAAATAAATCTTGTTGACTCCTTTTTTGTATACTATAAAACCTTGCAAATATATAAGCTTAACACTAATGCTCATTAATTTTAGAAGAAGACACTGCGGTCTTTTGGAGAAATATTAATAGTTTGTTGGAATAATATCGGCTCTGCCAAGCAGTAATAGGCATATATCAGAAACTACATATGTTAATAAGCAAAGAGAATTACAATAGTCCATGTTCATTTAAATAACAGATAGGAACTACTTACATTCAAAAGAGAAAATTATAGCACCAAAGGTATAAGGTCTGGATAGTCTTGGTTTCCTTTAATAAGATAAGCTTTGCATTCTAAAAAGTAATGGTCACATATTTTCTATCTGCCTACTTGGCACAACCAAAGCCATGTCCTCGTACTTGTTTAGAATGGCGAGGTGGGTGGAGGTCGGTCACACATATTGTAACGTCCAAGATGCGATCCTATCCTTATTTTGACGCGAGGGCCTCAACACGGATAGAAGCGCATCTCATCGTTTTGCAAAAATGGATATCGTTACAAGTACATGTAGTGAAAATATGAGTATATGGAATTGGCTTACACTCGCCACAACTACATTAGTCACATAAGTACTATACGTACAATCATCACGAAGAAGAGCAGGGTCCGTCTACGGACGAAAACAAACAATAAAAGAATGACGTTCATCCTTGCTATCCCAGGCTACCGGCCTGGAACCCAACCTAGATCGAAGAAGAAGAAGAAGAAGAAGAACTCCAAATAGAACAGTCATCGCACTCACGTCAAAGTAACCATTTACCTGTACGTGCAACTGGTGTTGTAGTAATCTGTGAGCCACAGGGACTCAGCAATCTCATTTCCAAAGGTATCAAGACTAGCATAGCTTAATGGGTAAGGTATGGTTAAGTGGTGAGGCTGCAACAAGCGACTAAGCATTTATTTGAGGTGGCTAACTTACGAGTACAAGAATAGAAGAGGGGGATGATCTACGCACAGTGGACGTGAACTACCGATGATAAAATAAATGATCCTCAACACCTACTTACGTCAGACATAACCCCACCATGTCCTCGATCGGAGAAGGAACTCATGAAAGAGACAATCACGGTTACGCAGTCAGTTGCCATATTTTAATTTAACTTACTTCAAGTTATCTAGAACCGGATGTTAAACAAAGTTTCCGCGTCGCCACATAACCGCGGGCACGGCTTTCCGAAAGATTTAACCCTGCAGGGGTGCTCCAACTAGTCCATCACAAATTACCACAAGCCACATAGAAAGCCTCGATCATAATACTCGTGATTTCCTCGGATTCCTTAGTGCAAAACCTCACCTTTGAGATAACCCAAAGCATCACCGGAATCCTGATGGACAAGATATTTCGTCAAAGGTAAACTAATCCAGCAAGGACGTCTGACGTATCGACGAACCCGATAGGAGCCGCGTATCTCATTCTCAGGACACGGCCGGAAGGGTCACACTACGAGTAAAACCAAACCTCGAGTTGCCCCGTGGTGGCCCCGTAGTCTGCCCTTTTTGGGCCAACACTCATGAGGAGCACTGGCCTGGGGGTTGATTAATTATCCGCGGGTAAAAGCGGGTCCCTATGCTATTTATTAGTTATTAGGCAAATGTAAAACCAAAGTTGGGCCTTGCGAGACCAGTCTTAATCTAAAACAAATTATCAACGAGGTCCCCATAACAACCCCAATCGTGTTAGGAGCGCTCAGTTATGGAATATAACACCGGTAGCCAAGATTAAGGTGGCAAAGGTGGAATAAAACACCAAGCTAGAAAGGCCGAGCCTTCCACCTTTTACCAACTATATAGGTGCATTAATTGAAATAGCATTAATATGGTGATATAATAAGGAACCCATGTTATCACATGGAAGCAATTACACCTACAACTAGCAACGCTAATACATGGTTAAGCAAGTGATAACATAGCCAATTAGTGGTTTGCTAGGTTGTGAACAGGTTGAAGGTTTTCATGGCAATGTTGAGAGGCTGACAGGTAAGTGGTAGGCATCGAGAGATATCGAAAAAAACGAGACAACTAGCATGGCATTTATATTAATGGTATCTAGGGAAATGATCATCTTGCCTGAGATCCCGCATGGAAGAAGAGCGACTCCGTGAAGCACACGAATCGACGTAGTCGAATGGATCCTCACATTCCGACACGCTTGCGGAACTCTATCGAGACGAAGCAAACCGGAAACAAGAATCAACACACGATAACACCACGGCACATGCACGACATGATGCATACCCTAATATGATGCATGTCTATTTTAATTATGCAAGGCATGGCATGGCAATTCACACAAACACATACTAAATATTAAGTGAAGCTCAATATAGAACGAGTTGCATATTGACGAAACTCCACATTCAAATATTTAGTTCACTCTTGTTTAAGTACAAGAAAAAAATTAAATGTTGTTTAAACATGGCAAAGGGTGAAGCACAAATAATCCACCTGTCACCTCATTTTAAATGAGGTCTGAAACGACGTATAGCATTTTCGAAACGACCCCACGCACTAACTTTGTAATCTGTCCAGATTTGCTCTAACCACATTTTATGTTTGTTAAACGGCAAAACGAAGTGGTTCACATGATTCTACTCGTCATTCTAGTCCATTTACATATATAGCTCATCTCCAACGGAGCTACGATTAACTAGCTACGAATTCCACAAGATCAACTCACATGGATGCAACATGTATGCAAAAGAAAGAAAAAAATACAAAGGGTGAAAATAAAAGAAAGGCTATGGGGATTTGATCCCTGGACCTCCAGCATTCAAACCAAAGCACTAACCAGCTGGGATGGCTACTTGTGTGTGAACTAACAGTGGCTTGACAGTCGCTGAAATAGAGGAAGAAGGTCATCCTCGAGAGGAAAAGCATAAAACAAAAACATCTAGTCGCTAGGATTTGAACCCTCGACCTGCTGGTGCGAGCGTCGTGAGCTAACCAAAATGACTAACTAAATTTTGTGCTGAAAACGCAACCTTGCATACTATGAAGTACACCTTCGGACGGATCTACACGAAAACATCAAAAGACACACACAACGTGAAGTGGTTGGGCGCGATGCAGGGGGTTCAGTCGTGAGGGACGAATGGATGGCGGCGCGAAATCTGGCGACAGGGATAGATGATGGCGCGGATCGACAGGGAAGGACACGCCAGACCCTAGGGATGCCGGATCCAGGGCGGGGATCCCATTCCCAGCGATGGCAGGGCCTGGCGGTGCCATTGGAGGAGCTCCTCTCCATGGCGGCGAGCCATCCCTCTGTTGCGTGCAGAAAACCGAACGACGAGGGTTGATGGAGAGAAGAACTAGGGGAGGAAGAAGAAGAGAGGAGCGGGGCCATGGGGTCGCTGGCTAGCGCAATTGAGGAGCTCCTCCCCCGCTGGCTTGTGGTGGAGGGCACGAAGCAGAGGAGGTCGTTGCCTCGAGCGCTGGCACGGATGGGCGCGACGCTGGACGGGGCGAGGGGCAAAGCCACGACGGGCATGTCGCTGGTCCGACAAAGGCAACGTAGGGAACAGTAGGGCGTGGGTCTCCATGGCGGCAGCTTCGAGTTCCTGAGATGGCAGCCATGGCGCTGGGTTAGAGAGAGACATGTGAGAGAGATGAGAGAAAGCATGTGGAGGAGAAAAGCAATAGCAGGGCGCGGCTCCGCTCAACCTGCTGTTGGCCGGAGGCGACGCGGGTACGTCGTGGAGCAGCTTTGGCAACGACACGGTTGGCTTGAGGGTGCAGCGGCGGGCGAGCTCCAGCTCCGACTTGAGGAGTGGAAGCTATTCGGGCGACTGCCTCTGCGGGCGCTAGACACGTCCAAGGGCAGCAGGCTCATCGTGGTGGCCATCCGTTGACTACTCGAGCAGGCCGGGGACGAGGGGATCGCGGAGAGGTGTGCGGCGGCGCACTGGTTGGCTCGGTTGGCAAATCAAGGAGCTGGGTGGATGGGACAGATCTCCTATGAAGGAGGGGACTCACGGCGGAGGCTGCGGGTGGATGGGACAGATCTCCTAGTTTTTAGGATTTGGACTGATTTAGACTAGGGTCCAAATATATAGCTAGTGGACTAGGATTAGGTTCATCTCGACCCTCCGATTTTTAATCGGACAGTCGGGAAAAAAGGTTAGGATGACCAATGGACAAACCAAAGACAGTTTGCGGTATAACGGGGTTGATCCGGACCCAACGGTTACGACCGTGTGTTTCGGGTACCGGGTGCTTTTCGGACTAGGTTGCGCATAGGTCGGTGTACTGTGTAGAGAGGCTAGATGAAGATGAGAGGGAAAACGGGCAATACGTCGACAAAGTTAAAAAAACGAAAAACGTCTGACAATGGGCCGGCTATAGTGCCTCTATAGGTTTAACGGTTCAGGTATCAAACAAACTCCGATTGTGACGAAAACTGACAGGCGGCCTACCTACACTATATTAAGACCGCATGCCAAGTTTCAACCCAATCCGAGAAAGTTTTATACACACTTTTAAAAACAAGATTAAACGATGTCGTGGGCGCGTGCGTGTGTGTTTGGTCTCAAAATGGTCAATGGAAAAATGGAGAGAACCAACAACTAATGATGGATACAAGTTTTGAAAACCGACGGCAATGGAGTGCCAATGCAATGCAGATGATGCGAATGATGCGATGATGAATGCGGCAAACAAATCATCACACGATGGCAACAAAATAAAAGGGGAATCTTCTGGAGCGTCGGTCTCGGGCTGTCACAACTCTCCTACACTAAAAAGAGATCTCACCCCGAGATCTAAGAATGAAAGGGGGAAGAGGAAGAAGAAATCAATAGGAAGAGATAAAACTTAGTTGCTTCTTTGACAAACGAGTGAAACCAACAAAACTTAAAGGTTGCACAGGGGTTGAAGAATGACATGAAGAAACAAGCAAGAATTCAAACAAAATTTCGGCAACACTTCAGTAGGAAATTGAGGACAAAATTTGATAAGATGGAAACATCAAGATTCACAACAAGTCAACTAAATTGACAAGCAAGGAAAGAACATGATCTTGACAACCCGAGATGATTGATACATAAAAAAAGAGCAACATCACGACAACTCCGGAACAAGAGAATATGAACTAGATCATTTGAAAGAAAAGAACGAGTAAGAAAATGACAACTTATACCACAATTGAATTTGGCAAGCATCCTTGCAAGAATAATTGAACAGAATTGTTTGGAAAAACAACAACGAAAAGAACTAGCTTGTAGTGGACTTACGAAAACCATCTCAATAATGAGGTGACAACCAGCCACAATTGGAAAATAATTGATTCGTTGGGAGCAACAAGATAAGTAGAACTTCTTTCACCAAGAGGATACATTGAAAACTTGGATTAATGGTGACACCATAATAACAACAATCCTTAGACAAATCTTTAGGTGAAGTCTAAACCAAGATAGCTCAATGAAGAGATCATGGGTTGAAAATATTTCATGATTGAAGGAATTAGTAGGTTTAATTATCTCATTCTTGAAACAAATTCTCTTCTGGACTCTTCCACTAACAATAATGCTATAACACCACCTCAAAGGATAAAGGAGGGAGAATTGCACTTGGAATACAAAACACAAGATATTTGAGCCTCTCCAACAAGAATGTTGAAGAACACTTCCAGAAAGAATTGAAACCTTGATGAATCACCATGACGAACCACTTGGAGAACACCGGGATGAGTGGATGATATAAAGAGTTGAATGATGAAAATAATAAGATTGAAGCTTTGCAAAGATTTAGATGAAGCTTCGCGAAGAGATAATAGAGAAAACTTGAAATTCCAAAAGGAAAAGATGAAGCACTTGGGATAAAGAATTGATATCATGAACCACTCCGGGAGAAGGATTGAAATCACCTTGACGCACAAGAATAATAATTATGTTATGGTTATCTTTCATCAAGTTAAATTGATGACAATCAATGGATTTAGCATACCACTTATTCTTCTTGAAAAGATTGGGAAGAGAGATAGAGCACAAACTTGAAGAAGTCTTGGAAGAAACACCGGTAAGAATTTGGAATGATGGGGAAACCAAGAATGAATGAAGAAACAAGAGAACGAAGAAATCATGATCCATCTGATAGAAAACTTGGATGAGGCACCAGAATAATTGAGAACCTAACGAAGAGGCAACAATTGAGAAGAATTTGAGAACGAAAGCTGAAAGCTGAGAATGAAGAAATCTTCTGAAATGATGCCCTTCGAAGGATCGAGAATGAAACAAATCTGAAATGCACCGGATAGCAAGAAATGGATTACTCATGATTGAAAACAATGAGAGGACACACAAGCTAGGATGAAAATCTTCAAAAGAATGGAGCAAGATTTAAAAGAACCACTTCCTCAATCTTCACAATCTGAGAACGATGGCAAGAAATGCCACCAAGGATTATTGAGACACTCCGGGATAATGAAGAATGAAAGGTTGATACAAAGATGGGAATTAATTTTGAAGCAATCTTGGAGAAGGAATATGAGTGATGAAATTCATACTTACGTCATACTTGAAAAGAATTAGAGATATCTCGGAAAAGATTAGAAGAGTCAGATAAGATCCTGGGAGAAACCTGTGGGTTATGGGTCCACTAAAAGAAAACACCGTTGAATGGATTGCTTAGGAAGAGAGATATTGCACCGGTATAACTGGAAACTTGATGAGGTTGGGAACCTAGAAATAATTGAAAGGATTGAGAACAATAAACTCTAAGATATCTCGAACACTCTAGATAGAATGGAGAGAGATGAAAACACCAAGGAAGACTTGAATAAGAATTTCCAACACAGGAATCATTGAACAAAATAAAAGGATATGATGAACAGAGAGAGCTTGAATTGAATTCACCGGAAAAGAGAACAAGAATGAAAAATGATTAACTCAGAACTATTGAGAATCTTCACAAAGAATCACCAGATACAACACGGAAGAGAATATAGTAGAAGCATCAACGAAAAGAAAGGAACTTGGATGAAAATTTAATAGTTGAAGCAACAGGGTGGGAGGGTGGGAAAATCAAGACAACATGGGACAGATGAGACGAACTCCGGAAAGAAATGAGAGATTGATCTTGCAAATATTGGAGAGGATAGAATACGCTTGAAGAGAAGCACTCCGTTGAAATGGAATTGACATGATGAATCCGGTTGAAAAGAATTGATAAGACAACCTGATTGAGCAACATAATTAGCATTCCCATAGAAATATGAGAACACCACTTAGAAAAGATATGAAATCACCATTTGACATCGAAGCAACTCGAATTACCATACTCCAACAAAACAAAGGATGAGGCTTACAATACAAGCCACAACAAATTCATGACAAAGATTTCGTCCGATATTTTCATGGATAGGATCGCACAGGCTCTATCCTACAATACCCATCATGTACAAGGTAGTGCACACGACATACGAAGTGTCCCCGAGTCGTAGCAAGCTACAAGGACTCTTTAAGACACAACGAGAACCGCTGTAAAACGACCGTGAACAAACGAACCCACTAGATGTCGAACCCCAACCTCACATCATGCATCTGTTAGAAGATTATCCTATAAGTAATGATACGTCTCCAACGTATCTACTTTTCCAAACTCTTTTGCCCTTGTCTTGGACTCTAATTTGCATGATTTGAATGAAACTAACCCGGACTGACGTTGTTTTCAGCAGAACTGCCATGGTGTTGTTTTTGTGCACAAATAAAAGTTCTTGGAATGACCTGTAAACTTACGAGGATTTTTTATGGAATATATAAAAAATATCACAGAAAGAATCAACTGAAGAAACGCTGCCAGTGGGCCACGAGCCCTGCAGGCGCGCCCCCTAGGGCGCGCCTAGCAGGCTCGTGGGGCCCACGTCGCTCCCCCGACTTCATCTCCAACTCCATATAACCTCTCTCGCCCAGAAAAAAACACGAGAGAAGAGTTCATCGCGTTTCATGATACGGAGCCGCTGCCACCACCTGTTCTTCCTCGGGAGGGCAGATCTGGAGTCCGTTCTGGGCTCCGGAGAGGGGAAATCGACGCCGTCGTCATCATCAACCATCCTCCATCGCTAATTCCATGATGCTCTCCATCGTTCTTGAGTAATCTTATTGTAGGCTTGCTGGACGGTGATGGGTTGGATGAGATCTATCATGTAATCGAGTTAGTTTTGATGGGGTTTGATCCCTAGTATCCACTATGTTCTAAGATTGATGTTGCTACTACTTTGCTATGCTTAATGCTTGTCACTAGGGCCCGAGTGCCATGATTTCAGATCTGAACCTATTATGTTTTCATCAATATATGTGTGTTGTTGATCCTATCTTGCAAGTTGTAGTCACCTACTATGTGTTATGACCCGGCAACCCCGGAGTGAAAATAGCCGGAACCACTCCTGGAGATGACCATAGTATGAGGATCCCATGTATTCACTATGTGCTAATGCTTTGTTCCGGTTCTCTATTAAAAGGAGACCTTAATATCCCTTAGTTTCCATTAGGACCCCGCTGCCACGGGAGGGTAGGACAAAAGATGTCATGCAAGTTCTTTTCCATAAGCACGTATGACTAAATACGGAATACATGCCTACATTACATTGACGAACTGGAGCTAGTTACATATCACCCTATGTTATAAATGTTACATGATGAATGCCATCCAACATAATTATTCATCATCGATCCAATGCCTACGAGCTTTTCCTATACTAGTCCTTGCTAAGTTACTTTACCGCTACTGCTGTCACACTTGCTATACAAATTACTACTCCTACTGTTACCGCCGCTAATGTTACTATCATACTACTTTGCTACTAAAACTTTTGCTGCAGATACTAAGGGCCTCTTTGATTCGTAGGATTATCAAAATACAGGAATAGAAAAAACGTAGGAATAAAGTGGCATGTCCTTTTCTACACTATAGGATTTGGAAGTGTGCTTGATAGCACGGGGAAAACAAAGGAATTCTACAAAGAGGTTTGAGTGGATGGAAATTTTCCTCCAAAATATAGTACGAACGAATCCTATGGAAAAATTCCAAAGGATTTCAATCCTACGAATCAAACAACCATCATAGGAAAAAATCCTAAGGATCCAAATCCTGCAAAAATCCAATGAAATTCCTTTGTATCAAAGGAGCCCTTAGTCTTTCAGGTGTGGTTGAATTGACAACTCAACTGCTAATACTCGAGAGTATTCTTTGGCTCCCCTTGTGTCGAATCAATAAATTTGGGTTGAATACTCTACCCTCGAAAACTGTTGCGATCCCCTATACTTGTGGGTTATCAAGACCTTTTTCTAGCGCCGTTGCCGAGGAGCATAGCTCTATTCTCTGAGTCACTTGGGATTTATATCTGTTGATCACTATGAGGAATCCGAGAGATCCAAAAACTAAAGTCTTTCCCTCAACTACGAGGACAGGTAAGGAACTGCCATCTAGCTCTGCACTTGATTCACCTTCTGTTATGAGTAAATTTGCGACACCACCACCTACTAGTAATTCTGATATGTCGCCTGTGCTTGATGATGCTACTTCTGCTATCCATGATGCTTATGATGATGCTTTGCTTGATAATGATATGCCACTCGGTGAATTTCTTGATGCACAAATTGCTAGAGTTACTGCTGAATCTGATGATACTTCTGAAACTGATGAAATTATTGAAGTTGAACCTACTGTGACACCTGTTAGAGCTAGCTCTCCTAGATATGAATTGCCTAATATACCTAAGGGTTATGTTATGGAGGGAGAGGTAGCTGAAGACTTTCTTGCTTGTAAGGATAGCTATGATCTTGAGAATTTATTACGCAAGTGGAAAGAAAAATCTCTGAATGCTAGAATGAAATATGATCCTAAGTTTGCTACTTCACCCATCTTTGTTACTGATAAGGATTATGAATTCTCTGTCGATCCTGAGTTAATCACTTTGGTTGAATCTGATCATTTTCATGGTTATGAATCTGAAACTGTTGTAGCACATCTTACTAAACTGAATGATATAGCCACCCTATTCACCAATGAGGAAAAAATTCGCTATTACTATATCCTTAAGTTGTTTCCTTTCTCACTAAAGGGTGATGCTAAAACTTGATTTACTTCTCTTGCTCCTCGTTGTGTGCCTAGTCCCCAAGATATGATATACTACTTCTCTGAGAAATATTTTCCTGCCCATAAGAAACAAGCTGCCTTGCAGGATATATATAACTTTGTGCAAATTGAAGAAGAGAGTCTTCCACAAGCTTGGGGAGGCTTGTCCAGTTACTTAATGCTTTGCCTGATCACCCTCTTAAGAAAAATGAAATACTTGATATCTTTTATAATGGACTAACCGATGCTTCTAGGGACCACCTAGATAGTTGTGCTGGTTGTGTTTTCAAGGAACAAACTGTGGAACAAGCTGAAATTCTATTGAATAATATCTTGAGCAATGATAATGCTTGGACTATTCCCGAACCACCTCCGAAGCCAACTCCGAAGAAAAGAGGTATTCTACTCCTCAGTCCTGAAGATATGCAAGAAGCCAAGAAATCTATGCAGGAGGAAGGTATTAAATCTGAAGATGTTAAGAATCTACCACCTATTGAAGAAATACATGGTCTTGATAACCCGACAGGTAGTAGAGGTAAATTCTCTTCGTAGATTCAATGAGAGTGATATTCCTTATGATAAACCTGCTAGCTTATGCTTGGATGAATTTGGTAACTTTGTTGCTAAACAACAAAGTTTTAATGATTGTTAGCAGACAACTGGAACAAAATGCTCGTATGATTAATCATATAAGTGCTTGCGTGGATAGAAATGTTAATGATCTTAAGCTTATTGGTAAACATGCTTCTATGGTCACTACTCAAGTAGAACAAGTACTTAAGGCTCAAAATGACTTGCTTAATGAATTGAATGATAATTCTGTTAGAGTTGTTACTAGAGGTGGTAGAACGACTCAGGAACCTTTGTATCCTGAGGGCCATCCTAAGAGAATTGAACAATATTCTCAAGGAGTTAATACTGATGCACCTAGTCATCATGGTAATAGGACGAAAAAGAAAGATGATAGGAACTTGCATGCTAGTAAACCTGTTGCTGTTACACCTGAGAATCCAAATGATGTTTCTATTTCTGATTCCGAAACACAATCTCGTGATGAACATGAGCCTAGTGATAATATTGATAATGGTGTTCATGTTAATGCTCAACCTAGTAATGATAATGATATGGAGATTGAACCTGCTGTTGATCTTGATAACCCACAACCTAAGAACAAGAGATATGATAAGAATGATTTTATTGCTAGGAAGCATGGTAAAGAAAGAGAACCATGGGTTCAGAAACCCATGCCCTTTCCTCCCAAACCATCCAAGAAAAGGGATGATGAGGATTTTGAGCGCTTTGTTGAAATGATTAGACCTATCTTTTTGCAAATGCGTTTGACTGATGTGCTTAAAATGTCTCCTTATGCTAAGTACATGAAAGATATTGTGACTAATAAAGAAAGATACCTGATGTTGAGATTTCTGCTACTTCTCGAGTTTGCGTTGGTTTTTCCCTTGAAGAGGAAAGGGTGATGCAGCAAGGTAGCGATAAGTATTTCCCTCAGTTTGAGAACCAAGGTATCAATCCAGTAGGAGTATCAAGATGAGGCACCAATGAACCTGCGCAAAAACAAATAAACTTGCACCCAACGCGATAAAGGGGTTGTCAATCCCTTCACGATTACTTGCAAGGTGAGATCTGAAGGAGATGAAAGGTAAAAAGGAATAAAAGTGCGGCAAAGTATTTTTCGTGTTTTTGTAGATCTGAATATATGATGTGTAAAATAGACCCCGGGGCCACATTGTTCACTAGAGGCTTCTCTCATGATAGCAAGTATTACAGTGGGTGAACGAATTACTGTCGAGCAATTGATAGAATCGCGCAAAGTCATGATGATATCTAAGGCAATGATCATACATATAGGCATCACGTTCGAGACAAGTAGACCGATACTGTCTGTATCTACTACTATTACTCCACACATCGACCGCTATCCAGCATGCATCTAGTGTATTAAGTTCATAACAAATGGAGTAATGCCTTAAGCAAGATGACATGATGTAGAAGGATAAATTCATGCAATATGATACAAACCCCGTCTTTTTACTCTTGATGGCAACAACAAGATGGGTGCCTCGCTACCCCTTCTGTCACTAGGTGAGGACACCACACGGTATGAACCCAAAACCAAGCACTTCTCCCATTGTAAGAATTATAGATCAAGTTGGCCAAACGAAACCCATAACTCGAAAAGAATTACAAGGATACGAAATCATGCATATAAGAAATCAGAGGAGACTCAAATAATATTCATAGATAATCTGATCATAAATCCACAATTCACTGGATCTCAACAAACACACCGCAAAAGAAAGTTACATCGGATAGATCTCTATGAAGATCATGGAGAACTTTGTATTGAAGATTCAAGAGAGAGAAGAAGCCATCTAGCTACAAGCTATGGACCCGAAGGTCTGTGGTGAACTACTCACGCATCATCGAAGAGGCAATGGTGTTGATGAAGAAGCCCTCCGTGTCCGAACCCCCCTCCGGCAGGTGCTACGGCAACAAACAACAGCGCTAGAGATTGACATGTTGACGGATACTGGGCTTGCGTTGGTTTTTCCCTTGAAGAGGAAAGGGTGATGCAGCACAGGAGCAGTAAGTATTTCCCTCAGTTTGAGAACCAAGGTATCAATTCAGTAGGAGAATCTCGTCAAGTCCAGAGTACCTATACAAACACAAAAGAGCTTGCACCCAACGCTATAAAGGGGTTGCCAATCCCTTCAAGATTGATTGCAAAGTGAGATCTAAAGGCGAAAAGTGCAACGAAGTAAAAGTGTAAGGCTGAAAATATGATGTGAAGTAGACCCAGGGGCCATAGTGTTCACTAGAGGCTTCTCTCAAAATATCAAATATTACGGTGGGTGAACAAATTACTGTCGAGCAATTGATAGAACCGCGCAAAGTCATGATGATATCCAAGGCAATGATCATGCATATAGGCATCACGTCCGAGACATTTAGACCGATCCTTTTGCATCTACTACTATTAATCCACACATCGACCACTATCCAACATGCATCTAGTGTATTGAGTTCATGACGAACAAAGTAACGCCTTAAGCAAGATGACATGATGTAGAGGGATAAACTCAAACCAATGATGAAAACCCCATCTTTTTACCCTTGATGGCAACAACACGATGCGTGCCTCGCTACCCCTTCTGTCACTGGGTGAGGTCACCGCACGGTATGAACCCAAAACCAAGCACTTCTCCCATTGCAAGAATCATAGGTCAAGCTGGCCAAACAAAACCCACAACTCGGAGAGAATTACAAGGATATGAAATCATGCATAAGAGAGACCAGAAGAAACTCAAATAAGATTCATAGATAATCTGATCATAAATCCACAATTCATCGGATGTCGACAAACACACAACAAAAGAAGATTACATCAGATAGATCTCCATGAAGGTCATGGAGAACTTTGTATTGAAGATCCAAGAGAGAGAAGAAGCCATCTAGCTACTAGCTATGGACCCATAGATGTGTAGTGAACTACTCATGCATCATCAGAGAGGTCATGGTGTTGATGAAGAAGCCCTCCGTATCCGAATCCCCCTCCGGTAGGGCACCAGAACATGCCCCAGATGGGATCTTGCGGAGATAGAAGCTTGCGGCGACGGAAAAGTACTTCCTATGATCTCGTGATTTTTCTGGGATTTTAGGGAATATATAGGCGAAAGACCTAGGGCAGAGGTGGCCCAGGGAGCCCACAAGCCTGGGAGGCGCGACCCCCTGGCCGCGGCTAGGGGGCTTGTGGGGTCCCTGGTGGCCCCCTGCCTTGGTTCTCAAGCTTCCCGATCTTCTTCTATTTCGGAAAAAATCTTTTTGGAGGTTTGTTCCGTTTGGACTCCGTTTAAAATCCTCCTCTGAAAGGGGTCAAAAACACGGAAAAACAGGAACTAGCACTTGGCACTGAGTTAATAAGTTAGTCCCAAAAAGATATAAAAGGCATACAAAACATCCAAAGTTTGACAGGATAATAGCATGAAACCATCAAAAATTATAGATACGTTGGAGACGTATCAAGCATCCCCAAGCTTAACTCGTGCTCGTCCTCGAGTAGGGAAGTGATAAAGACTGAATTTTTGATGTGGAAAGCTACCTAGCATAGTTGTCCTTTGCAACTTCTTTCGTGTGACATGACTGTTCAGATCTGTAAGATTCAAAACAATAGTTTGCTATTGACAACAAAACAATAATACTTCAAGCAAACTAGCAAGGTAATCATGAACTTTCGAAATAACAAGGCCAAAGAAAGTTATCCCTACAAAATAATATAGTCTGGCTATGCTCCATCATCCCCACACAACTAATTTAAATCATGCACATCCACGGTATTGGGCAAGTAATTGTTTTCACACTCTTACTTTCTCAAACCTTTTATAACTATCACGCAATACATGAGCGTGAGCCATGTATATACCACTATAGGTGGAATAGAGTGTAGTGGTGGTTGTGAGACAAAAAGGAGGAGATGGTCACATTGACTCGGTGTATCAAAGGGCTATGGAGATGCCCATTAATATATATCAATGTGAATGAGTAGGGATTGCCATGCAAAGGATGCACTAGAGCTATAAGTATGTGAAAGCTCAAAAGGAGAACTAGTGGGTGTGCATCAAACTTGCTTGCTCACGAAGACCTAGGGCAATTTTGAGGAAGCCCATCATTGGAATATACAAGCCACGTTATATAATAAAGATTCCCACTAGTATATGGTGGTGACAAAACAAGAGGCTCTCAATCATGAAGAACATGGTGCTATTATGAAGCACAAGCGTGGAAAAAGATAGTAGCATTGTCCCTTCTCTCTTTTTCTCTCCTTTTTTTGGGGCTCTTGGGCCTTTCATTTTTTTGGGCTCTTTGGCCTCTTTTTTTCCTCACATGGGACAATGCTCTAATAATTATGATCATCACACTTTTATTTACTCACAGCTCAAAGCTCAGAACGATGATGACTTTATAGGAAATGCCTCCGGCAGTGTACCGGGATGTGCAACGATCTAGCTTGGCGTATGACGTTGAAACATATCGCTAGCTATCTTACGATCATGCAATGGCAATATGAGAGTGACTGCACATGTCATGAGATGGAACGGTGGGAGTTGCATGGCAATATATCTCGGAATGGCTATAAAATGCCATAGTAGGTAGGTATGGTGGCTGTTTTGAGGAAGGCATATGGTGGGTTTGTGCACCGGCGGAAGTTGCGCGACACTAGAGAGGCTAGCAGTGGTGGAAGGTGAAAGTGCATCTATACCATGGACTCACATTAGTCATGAAGAACTCGCATACTTGTTGCGATTTTTTTTATTAGTAATCGAAACAAAGTGCTAAACGCATACTCCTAGGGGAAGGGTTGGTAGGTGTTAACCATCGCGCGATCCCGACCGCAACACAAAGGATGACAATCAATAGATCAATTATGCTCCGACTTCCTAACATAGCGGTTCACCATACGTGCATGCTACGGGAATCACTAACTTCAGCACAATTATTTCTAGATTCACAACACCCTACTAATATAACTCTTAATATTACCAAATCCACGTCTCAAAACTAATTGAGAGGAATCAAAACTTCTCTTTCTACTCAATGCACATGAAGATGGAGGTTTTTCTATCCTCTTTGGGTACCTATCACCTTTGGGACTACTTTCATAGCACAAGCCAACTACCAAGTCACGCACCGCCGTGCTCTAAAAGATCTAAGTGAAGCACACAAAGCAAAATTATCTAGCTCAAAAGATATAAGTTAAGCACGATGAGCACTCTAGCAAAATCACGATGAGTGCGTGTCTCTCTCAAAAGGTGTGCAGAAAGGATGATTGTGCCACAACAAAAAGAAAAGACTCCTAAGGTACAAGACGCTCCAAGAAAAACACATATCATGTGGTGAATAAAAATATAGCTCCAAGTAATGTTACCGATGGACTGGAGACGAAAGAGGGGATGCCTTCCCGGGGCATCCCCAAGCTTAGGCTTTTTGGTGTCCTTGAATTTGGCTTGGGATGCCTTGGGAATCCCCAAGCTTGAGCTCTTTCCACTCCTTATCTCTTTGTCCATGAGAACATCACCCAAAACTTGAAAACTTCACAACACAAAACTTAAACAGAAACTCGTGATAACATTAGCACAAGAAAACAAACCACCACCTCTTTAGGTACTGTAGCAATCTTGATCTCTAGTTATATTGGTGTTATATTACTATATTCTCACTTTTCCATGGCTAGTACCCCCCGATACTATCCATAGTTTCATCAAAACAAGCAACCAACTCAACAAAAATAGAATCTGTCAAAAACAGACCAGTCTGTAGCAATGTGTATACTTCGTATACTTCTGGTTCCTCAAAAATTCTGAACAATTACAAGTGCCTGGGCAAAAGGGATATCAACCAGCAGAAAAAAGAATCAACTCAAAAGCTCTTTCTTAATAAAAATGAAAAATAATCTCGTGAGTGAAAAGTTTCTGTCTTTTTCCAGCAGGATCAAACAACCAGCACCAAGACTAGTCATAAAGGTTTTGCTTGGCTCAAACACAAAAAGAAACACAAAAGACACAACCACAACAGTGTGATGGTGTGGACGCAACAAATCAGAAATAAAAAGATAAATTCATTGGGTTGCCTCCCAACAAGCGCTATTGTTTAACGCCCTTAGCTAGGCATAAGGTGATGGAATCACGTATCGTCGTCTTTGGTGCTCAAACCATAAGTAGCGTGATCACTTATCATCTTAAGGTTTTCATCTTTCTTGTTAGATGATTCACCACAATTTTTAGGAACAAAAACAGACTTGGTGACCTTATTGTGGGTAAAGTTTGGAGTATTCTGCAGAGCGGCAAAAGCGGAACCCAAGTTAGTTATAACGTCCTCTAGTTTGCCAATCCTAGCGGAATCATGACCTAGTTTTTCGTTAACTGTGGGTTCCTTCTCCTTTTAAATTTTCAAAACCATTCCCACCTTGGATCCGTACTGAGTGATTTGATTGTGTATCTTTTTATCCAAATTCTCAATGAGTTCGATCGTTGCAACTTTATTTTCAATGACGTCCAGCCTACGCATCACATGTTCCAGAGTTAAGGTAGTTCCATTAACCATGAGTGGGGGTGAGCCTACCAAATTTATTACAGCTCCGTAAGAATCAACGGTATGGCTACCCAAGAAATTTCCGCCTACAATGGTGTCAAGAATATACCTATTCCAAGGAGAAATACCCACATAAAAACTGCGAAGCAGGACGGTAGTAGATTGCTTACGAGTAGATCTACTCTGAGCATTGCAAATCCTATACCAAGCGTCCTTTAAGTTTTCTTCCTCATTTTGCTTGAAATTGAGAACTTCGTTCTCTGGAGTATCGTTTGGAGTGGTGGGTCTAGCCACGAGGACAGGTAGACTATCCCACACAAGTGAACATGAAGCAAGTGAGAGAAAAGAGCAAACGAAAAAGGAAAATATTTTTTTTTGTAATTTTTTGTTTTTCAGAAGCAGGGGAGAGTAAAACGAGAGGCAAAAAAGGTAAATGCAAGAGATGAGTTTGCGACACTTACTTGGATGAATTCTTGACTTGATCCTCCCCGGCAATGGCGCCAGAAATTCTTCTGCTACGGCAACAGACAACAGCGCCAGAGATTGACAAGTTGACGGAGACTGGGCTTGCGTTGTTTTTTTCCCTCGAAGAGGAAAGGGTGATGCAGCACAGGAGCAGTAAGTATTTCCCTCAGTTTGAGAACCAAGGTATCAATCCAGTAGGAGAATCTTGTCAAGTCCAGAGTACCTGCACAAACACAAAAGAGCTTGCACCCAACGCTATAAAGGGGTTGTCAATCCCTTCAAGATTGATTGCAAAGTGAGATCTGAAGGCGAAAAGTGCAACGAAGTAAAAGTGTAAGGCTGAAAATATGATGTGAAGTAGACCCAGGGGCCATAGTGTTCACTAGAGGCTTCTCTCAAAATATCAAATATTACGGTGGGTAAACAAATTACTGTCGAGCAATTGATAGAACCGCGCAAAGTCATGATGATATCCAAGGCAATGATCATGCATATAGGCATCACGTCCGAGACATTTAGACCGATCCTTTTGCATCTACTACTATTAATCCACACATCGACCACTATCCAACATGCATCTAGTGTATTGAGTTCATGACGAACAAAGTAACGCCTTAAGCAAGATGACATGATGTAGAGGGATAAACTCAAACCAATGATGAAAACCCCATCTTTTTACCCTTGATGGCAACAACACGATGCGTGCCTCGCTACCCCTTCTGTCACTGGGTGAGGTCACCGCACGGTATGAACCCAAAACCAAGCACTTCTCCCATTGCAAGAATCATAGGTCAAGCTGGCCAAACAAAACCCACAACTCGGAGAGAATTACAAGGATATGAAATCATGCATAAGAGAGACCAGAAGAAACTCAAATAAGATTCATAGATAATCTGATCATAAATCCACAATTCATCGGATGTCGACAAACACACAACAAAAGAAGATTACATCAGATAGATCTCCATGAAGATCATGGAGAACTTTGTATTGAAGATCCAAGAGAGAGAAGAAGCCATCTAGCTACTAGCTATGGACCCATAGATGTGTAGTGAACTACTCATGCATCATCAGAGAGGTCATGGTGTTGATGAAGAAGCCCTCCGTATCCGAATCCCCCTCCGGTAGGGCACCAGAACATGCCCCAGATGGGATCTTGCGGAGATAGAAGCTTGCGGCGGCGGAAAAGTACTTCCTATGATCTCGTGATTTTTTCTGGGATTTTAGGGAATATATAGGCGAAAGACCTAGGGCAGAGGTGGCCCAGGGAGCCCACAAGCCTGGGAGGCGCGACCCCCTGGCCGCGGCTAGGGGGCTTGTGGGGTCCCTGGTGCCCCCTGCCTTGGTTCTCAAGCTTCCCGACCTTCTTGTGTTTCGGAAAAAATCTTTTTGGAGGTTTTGTTCCGTTTAAAATCCTCCTCTGAAAGGGGTCAAAAACTCGGAAAAAACAGGAACTAGCACTTGGCACTGAGTTAATAAGTTAGTCCCAAAAAGATATAAAAGGCATACAAAACATCGAAAGTTTGGAAGGATAATAGCATGAAACCATAAAAAATTATAGATACGTTGGAGACGTATCAGCAGGGCACCAGAACGGTCCCGAGATGGGATCTTGCGGAGACACAAGCTTGCGGCGGCGAAAAAGTATTTTTGTGGCTCTCTTCTTTGGTTTCGGGATTTTAGAGAATTTATAGACGAAAGAGGTAGGGTAAAGGAGCCACGGGGGGCCCACGAGCCTGCTAGGCGCGCCCCCTAGGGCGCGCCTAGGGGGCTCGTGACCTCCCCGGAGACCTCTTGCCTTGGTTCTCAAGTCCTCTGCGTATCTTCTGTTATGGAAAAAATCATCCCGCTAGTTTTATTCCGTTTGGGCTCCATTTAATATTCTTTTCTAAAAAAGGTCAAAAACACGGAAAAAACAGAAACTGGCACTAGACACTGAGTTAATAGGTTAGTCCAAAAAATGATATAAAAAGGCATATGAGTGCATATAAAACATCCCAAGTTGGTAATATAATAGCATGGAACAATCAAAAAATATAGTTACATTTGATAAGTATCAATCATCCCCAATCTTAACTCCTGCTCGTCCTCGAGTAGGGAAGTGATAAAGACCGAATTTTTGATGTGGAATGCTACCTAACCTATTTGTATTTTGTAACTTCTTTATTGTGGCATGGATGTTCATATCCGTAAGATTCAAAACAATAGTTTAATATTGACATGAAAATAGTAATACTTCAAGCATACTAGCAAAGTAATCATGAACTTTTGAAATAACAAGGCCAAAGAAAGTTATCCCTACAAAATCATATAGTCTGGCTATGCTCCATCATCCCCACACAACGAATTTAAATCATGCACAACCCCGGTATTGCCCAAGCAATTGTTTTCGCACTCTTACTTTCTCAAACCTTTTAAACTCTCACGCAATACATGAGCGTGAGCCATGGATATATCACTATAGGTGGAATAGAGTGTGGTGGAGGTTGTGAGGCAAAAAGGAGGAGATAGTCACATCGCCTCGGCGTATCAATGGGCTATGGAGATGCCCATCAATAGATATCAATGTGAATGAGTAGGTATTGCCATGCAACGGATGCACAAGAGCTATAAGTGTGTGAAAGCTCAAAAAGAAAACTAGTGGGTGTGCACCCAACTTGCTTGCTTACGAAGACCTAGGGCGATTTTGAGGAAGCCCATCATTGGAATATACAAGCCAAGTTATATAATGAAAATTCCCACTAGTATATGAAAGTGACAAAACAAGAGACTCTATATCATGAATAACATGGTGCTATTTCGAAGCACAAGTGTGGAAAAAGATAGTAGCATTATCCCTTCTCTCTTTTTCTCTCATCATTTTTTTTTGTTTGGGGTCTTTGGCCTCTTTTCTATTTTTTTTGGTGGGCATCTTTGGCTTTTTTCCCCTCACATGGGAAATGCTCTAATAATGATGATCATCACACTTTTATTTACTTACAACTCAATACTTAGACCAATAATGACTCTATATGAAATGCCTCCGGCAGTGTACCGGGATGTGCAACGATCTAGCTTAGCGTATGACGTTGAAACATCTCGCTAGCTATCTTACGATCATGCAAAGGCAATATAAAAGTTATGGCACATGTCATGAGACGGAACGGTGGAAGTTGCATGACAATATATCTCGGAATGGCTATGAAATGCCATAATAGGTAGGTAGGGTGGCTGTTTTGAGGAAGGTATATGGTGGGTTTGTGCAACGGCGGAAGTTGCGCGACACTAGAGAGGCTAGCAATGGTGGAAGGTGAGAGTGCATCTATACCATGGAGTCACATTAGTCATGAAGAACTCATATACTTATTGCGAAAGTTTTATTAGTAATCGAAACAAAGTGCTAAACGCATACTCCTAGGGGAAGGGTTGGTGGGTGTTAACCATCGCGCGATCCCGACCGCCACACAAAGGATGACAATCAATAAATCAATTATGCTCCGACTTCCTAACATAGCGGTTCACCATACGTGCATGCTACGGGAATCACTAACCTCAACACAAGTATTTCTAGATTCACAACACCCTACTAACATGACTCTAATATTACCATATCCATATCTCAAAACTAATTGTGAGGAATCAAACTTCTCTTACTAATCAATACACTTGAATATGGAAGTTTTTATTATATCCTCTTTGGATGCCTATCATATTTAGGACTAATTTCATAGCACACGCCAATTACCAAGTTACTTAGAGAGAGCACTGTCAAAATGATATAAGTGAAGATCGAGAGTTTTTATTTCTACAAAATATGACACCGCTGTGCTCTAAAAAGATTTAAGTGAAGCACTAGAGCAAAATCATCTAGCTCAAAAGATATAAGTGAAGCTCACGGGAGCTAAATTGCCTAGCTCAAAAGATATAAGTGAAGCTCATTGAGTATTCTAACAAATTCACGATGAGTGCATGTCCCTCTCAAAAAGGTGTGCAACAAGGATGATTGTGATAAAACAAAAAGCAAAGAATCCTATAATACACGACGCTCCAAGCAAAACACATGTCATGTGGTGAATAAAAATATAGCTCCAAGTAACGTTACCGATGGATTGAAGACGAAAGAGGGGATGCCCTCCCGGGGCATCCCCAAGCTTAGGATTTTTGGTGTCCTTGAATTTGGCTTGGGATGACTTGGGAATCCCCAAGCTTAAGCTCTTTCCACTCTTTGTTCCATTGTCCATAAGAACATCACCCAAAACTTGAAAACTTCATAACACAAAACTTAAACAGAAACCCGTAATATCATTAGCATAAGAAAAGAAACCACCAACTTTTTAGGTACTGTAGTAAACTTGATTTCCATTTAGATTGATGTTATATTACTGTATTGTCACTTATCCATGGCTCGTACCCCCCGATACTAACCATAGTTTCATCAAAATAAGCAATTAACACAACAAAAATAGAATCTGTCAAAAACAGACCAGTCTGTAGCAATGTGTATATTTCGTATACCTGTGCTATCCCAAAAAATATGAAAATTAGGGCAATTTGCATATCAATCAGCAGCAAAAATAATCAACTCAAAAGCTCTTTCTGGATAGGAACTAAAAATAATTTCTTGAGCACAAAGTTTTTGTCTTTTTCAGCATGATTAAACAACTTTCACCAAAACTAATCATAAAGGTTCTACTTGGCACAATCACTAATTAAAACATAAAAAACACAATCATAACAGAATCATGATGGTGTGGACTCAACAAAACAGAAAGTGAAAAGAAAAAATAAATTTATTCATTGGGTTGCCTCCCAACAAGCGCTATCGTTTAACGCCCCTAGCTAGGCTTAACGATTTCAATGATGCTCACATAAAAAGTAGTAGTTGAGATATGCAAAAGAGCATCATGAATGGCAAAAAAAAACGCTTAAGTCTAACCCACTTCCTATTCATAGGGATATTGTGAGCAAACAATTTATGGGAACAAGAATTAACTAGCATAGGAAGGCAAACAAGCATAACTTCAAAACGCTGAACACATAGAGAGGAAGCTTGATATTATTGCAATATGTAAAAGCATATGTTCCTCTCTCATAGTAATTTTTAGTAACATCATGAAGGAATCTTACAATATAACTATCACACAAAGCATTCTTTTCATGATCAATTATGACATAAGTGTCATCACCAAAACTTGGGAAACAAATAATATCATCTTCATCAAGCATAACATCCCCAAGCTTGTGGTTTCGCATATCATTAGCATCATAGATATTCAGATAATTCATACTAACAACATGGCAATCATGTTTTTCATTCAAGCAAATATCATGAACCACTTTATAATTTTCTTCTTTCAACACTTCATCAAAATTTCCAGATTCATGATTTTCAAACAAAACTCCATAGAGATAGTCAAGTGCACTCAACTCACTAGCAAATTGTTCATCATAATTTGGTCTTTTGAAAAGATTAGCAAGTGGATGAGGATCCATATCAATAGATTTTTAGCAAGCGAAGATGCAAGCAAATAGAACGCACATGGCAACACAAGCAAACAGAAAGCAAGCGAAAGAAAGGGCGAACGAAAAAGGCAAATATTTTTGTAAATTTTGTTTTTTAGAATTGGGGGAGAGGAAAATGAGAGGAAAAAGGCAAATAATGTAAACGCAAGAGATGAGTTTGCGATAGTTACTTGGTAGATATGCTTCACTTGAATACTCCCCGGCAATGGCATCAGAAATTCTTCTTGCTACTTCTCGAGCTTGCGTTGGTTTTTCCCTTGAAGAGGAAAGGGTGATGCAAAAAAGTAGCGATAAGTATTTCCCTCAGTTTGAGAACCAAGGTATCAACCCAGTAGGAGTATCAAGATGAGGCACCAATGAACCTACGCAAAAACAAACAAACTTGCACCCAACGCGATAAAGGGGTTGTCAATCCCTTCACAATTACTTGAAAGGTGAGATATGAAGGAGATGAAAGGTAAAAAGGAATAAAAGTGCGGCAAAGTATTTTTGGTATTTTTTTAGATCTGAATATATAATGTGTAAAATAGACCCGGGGGCCATAGTGTGCACTAGAGGCTTCTCTCATGATAGCAAGTATTACGGTGGGTGAACGAATTACCGTCGAGCAATTGATAGAATAGCGCAAAGTCATGACGATATCTAAGGCAATGATCATACATATAGGCATCACGTCTGAGACAAGTAGACCGATACTGTCTGCATCTACTACTATTAGTCCACACATCGACCGCTATCCGGCATGCATCTAGTGTATTAAGTTCATAACAAACGGAGTAACACCTTAAGCAAGATGACATGATGTAGAGGGATAAATTAATGCAATATGACATAAACCCCATCTTTTTACCCTTGATGGAAACAACACGATGCGTGCCTCGCTACCCCTTCTGTCACTAGGTGAGGACACCGCACAGTATGAACCCAAAACCAAGCACTTCTCCCATTGCAAGAATTATAGATCAAGTTGGCCAAACGAAACCCATAACTCGAAGAGAATTACAATGATACAAAATCATGCATATAAGAAATCAGAGGAGACTCAAATAATATTCATATATAATCTGATCATAAATCCACAATTCATCGGATCTCGAGAAACACACCGCAAAAGGAAGTTACATCGGATAGATCTCCATGAAGATCATGGAGAACTTTATATTGAAGATCCAAGAGAGAGAAGAAGCCATCTAGATACTAGCTATGGAACTGAAGGTCTGTGGTGAACTACTCACGCATCATCGGAGAGGCAATGGTGTTGATGAAGAAGCCCTCCGTGTCCGTACCCCCCTCCGGCAGGGCACCAGAACGGTCCCCAGATGGGATCTTGCGGAGACAGAGGTTTGCGGCGGCGGAAAAGTATTCTCGGGGATATCTTCTTTGGTTTCGGGATTTTAGAGAATTTATAGGCGAAAGAGGTAGGGCAAAGGAGCCACGGGGGGCCCACGAGCCTGCTAGGCGCGCCCCCCTAGGGGGCGCCTAGGGGGCTCGTGACCTCCCCGGAGACCTCCTTCCTTGGTTCTCAAGTCCTGTGCGTATCTTCTGTTATGAAAAAAAAATCACCCCGCAGGTTTTATTCCGTTTGGGCGGCGTTTAATATTCTTTTCTGAAAAAGGTCAAAAACTCGGAAAAAACAGAAACTGGCACTAGGCACTGAGTTAATAGGTTAGTCCCAAAAATGATATAAAAAGGCATATGAATGCATATAAAACATCCGAAGTTGATAATATAATAGCATGGAACAATCAAAAATTATAAATACGTTGGAGACGTATCAATTTCCACCATGCTTGCTAATTACTCTTTTAAGGGGGGGACTCCTAAGAAACTAGGTGATCCCGGAGTGCCCACTATACCTTGCTCCATTAAAGGAAATTATGTTAGAACTGCTTTATGTGATCTTGGAGCCGGTGTTAATGTTATGCCTCTCTCTTTATATCGTAGACTTGAATTGGATAATTCGACACCTACTGAAATTTCTTTGCAAATGGCTGACAAATCAACTGCTTTACCTATCGGCATTTGCGAGGATGTGCCTGTTGTGGTTGCGAACGTTACTATCTTAACAGACTTTGTTATTCTTGATATTCCCGAGGATGATGCCATGGCGGTCATCCCTGGAAGACCCTTATTAAACACTGCAGGGGTTGTTATTGATTGCTACAAAGGCAATGTCACTTTCTATGTTAATGGTAATGAGCACACGGTGCACTTTCCGAAGAAACAATATCGAGATCATTGCATTAATGCTATTGAAAAATCTTCATCAATTATTATTGGAAGCTTTGAATTCCCTATACCTACTATCAAGATGAAATATTATATACTTGTTATTGGGGATATGCACACCTCCGTTGAGGTAACCTAGTGATTATTCGAAAATTCTCCGGTTTTATGTGATTCGAAAAAAAGTTTGTCAAGGAGACTTGATCAACCTCATTGACGGATTTCTTTTGATGACCATGAGATGGATGAATCTAGAAGTCACAACCTTCTGTTCCCAAATTTTACTTTCTATTATTTAGTAGAAAATAATAAATATAGCATTATTTTCCTGTTTTCAGCATTATTCGTTCAATAAAAAATGACCTAAAAATAAAAGTTCTCCAAATGCCCTGAAATTCAAGTATGATTTTTTTCTGGAATATTTAAGAATTTCTAAGATAGATAACTAGTCAGGGGGATGGACCAGTGGGCCACGAGCCCAGGAGGCGCGCCCACCCCCCTGGGCGCGCCTGGTAGGTCGTGGGTCCCACGTGGCCCCCCTCCACTTATTCTAGCACCCATCTCCTTCATCTACCTCGAGAGAAAATCATTCCATAGCTCAAACCCGTGTTCTTGCTTATTTTGCTGCATTTTTCGATCTCCTTGTGCAAAGCCCCAATCACCAAACTGTTTTGGGGAATTGTTCCTTGGTATGTGACTCCTCCATTGGTCCGATTAGTTTTTATTCTAGTGCTTTATTCATTGCATATTATTGCTGCCTTAGTGACCCTGTTCTTGAGCTTTGCATGTTAATTTTAGTTGGTCCCAAGTAGTTTTGATGCATGATATGGCCTCTAGGCACTTGTAGGAGTAGTTGATATGAGTTCAGTTAAACTTTGTTCACTTTTATTTTGAGTCACTAAAAATTTCAGAATTATTTCAGAAAAAGGAAGATGTCCAGGAAGAACTATCATGGTGGTTCCTCAAGCAAAAGGGGTCCCCGTCTCGCGATTCGAGAGCCCGATCCTTATCAGCCGAGGAACACATCGGTGCAACCATGTGAATGGCCTTCCGATGAATTCATGATTGATGCAGGGTTTGATACATTCGTTCGCAACGCCGGGCTCGAAGAATTCATCTCTAATAAATGCGAACAGTATACTACACTCGCTGCCTCTTTTCTTCGAAGATTCAAATTTTCAGTTGGCCGTGACACATCCATACTTTTGATCTTTATGACAAATCGTATACTATGGATTTAGATGATATTAATAGATTATGCAGGATACCTTATTTGGGTAGTCCCAATGACCCTCCTAAGTCTTCGGTTATAGATTTTATTTCTAGTATAACTGTTGGAGAAACTAGAGATAATATGCAGGCTACCATGGGGAGTGACTGGCACTCTCCGGCAATAGCTAGACGAATGCTGATTCCGTGACAACAAACCTTCCCCTGCAACAACACCAGAAGAATGCTGCTAGCACTCCCCGGCAACGAAACTAGAAGAATGTTGTTGATGGCCCACCAGCGCGTGGGTTCGCAACAGTTTTTGAGGGTAGAGTATTCGACCCAAATTTGTTGATCGCCTATAGGAGGTGAGAGGATACTGTCAAGTATTAGCAGCTGAATGTGTCAGATTCAACCACACCTGAAAGATTAGTATCTTAAAGCAAAGTAGTAATAGCAAAGTAGTATGATAACAACGGTGTCAGAAACGATCTGTTGACACGGCAGACTATTTCTAACGATTGTATCAATGGCGCCAAGTTGCCTTGTTGACGAAAATTGTCTGTTCCCGTCAACGACCAGCGAATCAAGATTGTAGTAGGTAGCAACAATGTAACGAGTAATAGCAGCAGCAAGGAACAACAGTAGTGACAGCAGTAGCAAGTAGCAACAGAGCAAGCGAGAGTAGTAACAGCAGTAGAAGCAGAGCAAGACAAGTAACAGCAACAGAGCAAGACAAGTAACAGCAGCAGTAGGACAAACTCGTAGGCAATGGGTCGGTGATTTGTTTGGATGATATTCATCATGCAACAATTATAACACGGAGATATATGTGGCTAGCTCCCGTTCGTCAATGTGATGTAGGCATGCATTCCGTGTGTCGTCATACGTGCTTAGGGAAAAGAACTTGCATGACATCTATTGTCCATCCCTCCCGTGGCAGCGGGGTCCAAAAGGAAACTACGGGATATTAAGGTTCTCCTTTTAATAAAGAACCGGACCAACGCATTAGCACTTGGTGAACACATGAACTCCTCAAACTATGGTCATCAACGGGAGTGGTTCCGATTATTGTCACTCCGGGGTAGCCGGATCATAACACATAGTAGGTAACTACAACTTGAAAGATCGGATCTAAAACACACATATATTGGTGACAACATAATAATATCAGATCTTAAATCATGGCACTCGGGCCCTAGTGACAAGCATTAAGAATGGCAAAGTAGTAGCAACATCAATCTCGGAACATAGTGGATACTAGGGATCAATCCCCGTCAAAACTAACTCGATTACATGATAGATCTCATCCTACTCATCACCGCCCAGCGAGCCTACGAATAGATTACTCACGAACGACAAAGAGCTTCATGGAATTGGAGAGGGACGAAGGTTGATGATGACGATGGCGACGATTTCCCCTCTCCGGAGCCCAAAACGGACTCCAGATCTGCCCTCCAGATGAAAAACAGGTTGTGGCGGCGCCTTCGTATCACAAACACACCGAAATCTTCTCTCTTCATTTTTTCTGGGACGAAAGTGAACTTATAGAGCTGAGATTGGGGGTGGTAGAGCCACGTGGGCCCCACAAGCTTGCCCATCGCCACCAAGGGGGGGGGGGTGGCAGGGCTTGTGGCCCACTCGCCCACCCCCTAAGGTGGATCTTTGCGCAGGTATTTTTCATATTTTCCAAAAATGTTCCCTGTAATTTTTCAGGACGTTCTGAGAACTTTGATTTCTGCACAAAAATAACACCAAGGCAATTCTGCTGAAAACAACGTCAGTCCAGGTTAGTTCCATTCAAATCATGCAAATTAGAGTCCAAAACAAGGGCAAAAGAGTTTGGAAAAGTAGATACGATGGAGACGTATCAACTCCCCCAAGCTTAAAACCTTGCTTGTCCTCAAGAAACTCAGTTGACAAACTGAGAGAGAAAGAAAAACTTTGACAAACTCTGTTTGATCTTGTTGTTGCAACTATGTCTAACTCATAACCAGAATTTCGGCAAGTTCACAAGTTAACCACATAAGCAAGTGACACAAAGGTCTCATGGTAAACTAATATCAATGGCATAATCAGCTAACGAGCAAATAATAATGAGTTTCAAATACCAACACTTCAATCAAAACAAGCATGAAGCAATATGAATAGGTGGTATCTCGCTAGCTCTTTCTGAGACCGCAAAACATAAATGCAGAGCACTTTCAAAGATCAAGGACTGACTAAACATTGTAATTCATAGCAACGAAGATCCAGTCATGGTCATACTCAATATCAACCAAAAGCAAAGCATAAAAATGACAGAGGTGCTCTCTAATTGGTGCTTATAGAAGAGGAGGATGACTCGACAAGAAAATAAATAGACAGGCCCTTCGCAGAGGGAAGCATTGATTTGCAGAGGTGCCAGAGCTCAAGCTTTGAAAACAGAGATAATAATTTTGGGTGGCATGCTTTCATTGTCAACGCAATGACCAAGAGTTCTCAATATCTTCCATGCTACTCATGCTATAGGCGGTTCCCAAACAAAAAAGTAAAGTTTTAACTCCCCCACCACCAATCAATCACACTCCACGGCTAGCCGAATCCTCGGGTACCGTCCGTACTAACATCAATCCGGGGGGAGTCTTGTTTTACAGTTATGTTTTCGATTTAAGCGTGGAACTGGGCATTCCAATTACCGACCCCTTTCTCGTGAATGACAGTGAATAAACACATGTCGAGGATAACACTCCTAGCATGGAAGATACCAATAGACCCTTGTCACCACATGAGCGGTTCGGGCATGCAAAACAAATTATTTCTTGAAGGTTTAGAGAGTGGCACATGCAAATTTACTTGGAACGACAGGTAGATACCGCAAATAGGTAGGTATGGTGGACTCTCATGGAAAAACTTTTGGGTTTATGGAAGTGGATGCACAAGTAGTATTCCGCTTAGTACAAGTGAAGGCTAGCAAAAGACTGGGAAGCGACCAACTAGAGAGCGACAACAATCATCAAGATGCAATGAGTTTGCCTAACATTGAATGCAAGCATGAACATGATATAAATCACCATGAACACGAACATCATAGAGGCTATGTTGATTTTGTTTCAACTACATGCATGAACAAGCACCAAGTCAAGCCACTTGAATCATTCAAAGGAGAATACCATCCTATCATACTACATCATAGTCAGCTCAAAATCTATGTTGGCATTCAAGACAAACCATTCTAAACTCTCAGCTAAATAAGCATGGCATTAGAAACTATGATCTCTAAGTTGTCATTGCAAACATGGTTCTCTCACAACAAAGCTGAATCTAGGTCGACAAGCTAGTCATATTTACAAAAACAAAATAGATAGAGTTCATACCAGCTTTTCAGTCTCAGCCACTTCATCATATATCATCATTATTACCTTTAACTTGCATGATCGAACGATGTGAACAATAATAAGAGCATTGGACTAAGCTGAATCTGCAGGCAAACACAAAGGAGAAGACAAAGTAATATGGCTCTTTGAAAGCTAAATAGGTATGCATGCAAGAGCCACTAAACATTGTAACCAATATCTTCTACCTTGACCCAAAGAAAAAGAAAACTATTTACACGGAAAAGCTCCCAACAAGCAAAAGAAGAAAGAAAAATATTTTTGGGTTTTCTCAAAAGGACACAAAACAAGAAAAAAAGAAAACAAAAATAAACTAGAATGGATAATACAGTGGCAAAGTGTAAACACCGGCTAACAAAGTGAAAGCATAAGCATGAATGTAATGTCGGTGAGAACACGTACTCCCCCAAGCTTAGGCTTTTGGCCTAGCTTGGTCTACTCCCATGGATGGTCCTCGTGAAACCCAAAATCATAATGGGTGTTATACGGGAGTGCTACAACCACGGCCTGAATAGCTGCCTCGTGAAGTCGAGCAGCCGTCGCCTCCCTCTCACACTCCTCTGCCTCTCCTATGGTTATGTAGTATATTCATTTCACCTGAAAGTCAAAGAAAGCAGGAGCAGGAAGGGTAATATGGAAAACACACTCCCGGTTAAATATCAAGTGGTATAGGAGGGATCCATGATCTCTCTCAAGGAACTGGTAGCGTGTTAGAGCGACATGATCAAGGTAGGCTGTACGAAGAGGAGGGTCTTCTGAACGGATGGATACTCCAAGAAAATTTGCTAAGCCTGTAGCATAAACTCCACCAAAGAAATCCCCCTCACTGGCATTATTATTAAACCTCCTTGCTATTATAGCTCCCATATTGAAGCTCCTGTCACCTGTTAGTGCGCTCTTAAGGATACTAAGGTCGGAAGCGCATAGGTGACAATGTGCACCCTTGCCGTTAATGCACCTACCTTTGAAGAGGGAAAAGTAGTGCAAGGCAGGGAAATGGATGCTTCCTATGGTGGCTTGCGTGATATCTCTGGTTTCTCCAACAGTTATACTGGAGACAAAGTCTCTAACCGAAGACTTAGAAGGATCATTAATACTACCCCCATCGGGTATCTTGCAAATCCTATTGAAATCCTCAAATCCATGGCATAGGATTTATCGTACAGATCAAACAGTATGGATGAGTCACGGCCAACTGAAAATTTAAATCTACGCACGAAAGAGGCAGTGAGCATAGCATATTGTTCACATTTATCTGAGAGGAATTCTTCTAACCCGGCATTGCGGACAAGTGTATCAAACTCATCCTTGAAACCTGCTTCAATCATAAACTCATCGGAAGGCCATTCACATGGTTGCACCGGTGCGTCCCTTAGTTGAAAAGGTTCAGGCTCCCGAAAAGAAAGACGGGGACCCTTCTCACTTGAGGAACCACCATGAAACTTCCTCGTGAACATAATTTCCTTTTGCTGAAATTTTTGAAGTTCAAGAGAAAAGTGAATGAAGACCAACCATACCTTGTAGCAACTACTCCTACTAGTGCCTAGAGACCGTATCGCGCGCTAAAACTACTTGGGACCAGATAAAATCAACCTTTCTAGCTCAAGAACAGGGTCACCAAGGTAGCAAGAATACGTGAAAGATAAAGCACTAGAGCAAAAACTAATTGGACCAATGGAGGAGTCACTTACCAAGGAGTAATTTCCCCAAAACAGTTCGGAGAATGGTGCTTTGAGCAAGGAGATCGAAAATCACAGCCAAATGAGCAAGAACACGGGTTTGAGCTGCGAAACAATTTTTTTTTGGAGGTGGTAGAAGAGGCTGGGAGCTGGAATGAGTGGAGGGGGTCGCTGTGGGCCCCACAAGCTTGCTAGCCGCCACCAGGGGGGTGGCAGTGGCAGGGCTTGTGGCCCACTGGTCTGGCCCTCAGGCCAGCTCTCAGGCCCAGTAATTTTCAAAAACTCCAGAAAAAATCATACTAAATTTTCAGGACCATCGGAGAACTTTTATTTTCGAGGTATTTTTCTCCGGGACGCTAAATCAGAAAACAGGAAAAGCTAATCTAATTCCATCATTTTTCTTCTAAGCAACAGAAAATGAAAGCTCAAAATAGAGGTATGTGACTCTTTGATTCATCCATTTCATGGTCATCAAAAGAAATCCGTCAATGGGGTTGATCAAGTCCTTATGACAAAACCTTCTCGAGTCACAAGAGAGAACGGAGAATTTTCGAATAGCCACTAAGTCACCTAAATGGGGATATGTATCTACCCAACAAGCAAATCATACTTCATCTTGACACGAGGAATAGGGCATTCAAAGCTCCCAATAAGAATCGATGAAGTCTTTTCAATAGCATTGATGCAATGCACTTGATATCGTTTCTTCGGAAAGTGCACTGTGTGCTCCTTACCGTTGACATGGAAAGTGACATTGCCTTTGTTGCAATCTATAACAGCCGCTGCAGTATTTAAAAAGGGTCTTCCGAGGATGACAACCATGGCATCTTCCTCGGGAATATCCAAGATAACAAAGTCTGTTAAGATAGTGGTGTTAGCAACCACAACAGGCACATCCTCGCAAATGGCGATAGGGAAAGCAGTTGATTTGCCGTCCATTTGCAGAGAAATTTCAGTGGGTGTCAACTTATCCAACTCAAGTCTACAATAAAGAGAGAGCGACATAACACCAACACCAGCTCCAAGGTCACATAAGGTAGTTCTTACGTAGTTTCCTTTAATGGAACAAGGTATAGTGGGCACTCCAGGATCACCAAGTTTCTTAGGAGTTGCACCTTTGAAAGTGTAATTGGCAAGCATGGTGGAGATCTCATGATCTGGTATCTTCTGTTTATTAATCACGATATCTTTCATGTACTTGGCATACAGAGACATTTTGAGCATATCAGTTAACCGCATCTGTAGAAAGATGGGTCTTATCATCTCAACGAAGCGCTCAAAATCCTCATCATCCTTTTTCTTGGATGGCTTAGGAGGAAAGGGCATAGATCTCTGAACCCATGGCTCCCTTTCTTTACCATGCTTCCTAGCAGTGAAGTCATTCTTATCGTATCTCTTAGGTTGTGGGTTATCAGGATTAACCAAAGGTTCAATCTCCACATCCTCATCATTGCTAGGTCTACATTATTATGAACATCACTATCCATATTGTCACCAGGTTCATGTTCATCACCAGATTGTGTTTCTGCATCAGACGCAGAAATATCATTAGGTTCTTCAGGTGTGACAGTATTTGGTGAACTGGCATGTAGGTTTCTATCATCTTCTTCTTCTCCTTAGGATGACTGGGTGTATCAGCATTGATTCCTTGAGAATCTTGATCAATTCTCTTAGGATGACCTTCAGGATACAAAGGTTCCCGAGTCATTTTGCCTCCTCTAGTAATGACTCCGATAGAGTTGTCATTTAATTCATTGAGCAAGTCATTCTGAGCTTTAAGTACTTGTTCGACCTGAGTAGTAATCATAGATGCATGTTTACTCAGAAGCTTCAGATCATTGACGTTTCTGTCTACACAAGCACTTAAATGGCTAAGCATACGAGTACTTTGTTCCAAATGTCTGCTAACGTAATCATTGAAACTCTGTTGTTTGGCAACAAAGTTGTCAAATTCATCAAAGCATAGGCTAGCAGGTTTGTCAAAAGGAATATCACTCTCATCAAACCTACGCAGAGAATTCACTTCTACTACTTGTATCGGGTTATCGAGACCATGGATCTCTTCGATAGGTGGTATATTTTTGACATCTTCAGATCTAATGCCTTTCTCTTGCATAGATTTCTTGGCTTCTTGCATATCTTTGAGACTGAGGAATAGAATACCTCTTTTCTTCGGAGTTGGCTTAGGAGGTAGTTCGGGAATAGTCCAAGCATTATCGTTGATCAAGATGTTATTAAGTAGGGTCTCAGCTTGTTCTACAGTTTGTTCCCTAAAAACACAACCGACACAACTATCTAGGTGGTCTCTACAGGCATCGGTAAGTCCGTTATATAGGATATCAAGTATCTCGTTCTTCTTAAGAGGGTGATCAGGAAAAGCATTCTGTAGCTGGACGAGCCTCCCCCAAGCTTGTGGGAGACTCTCTTCTTGGAGTTGAGCAAAGTTGTATATTTCCTACAAGGCAGCTTTCTTCTATGGGCAGGGAAATATTTCTCACAGAAGTAATAGACCATATCCTGGGGACTACTCACACATCCAGGAGCAAGAGAGGCGAACCAGGCTTTAGCGTCATCCTTTAGAGAGAAAGGAAACAGCTTAAGGATATAGTAGTGGCGGATCTTCTCCTCACTAGTGAAAAGGGTAGCTATATAGTGTAGTTTGGTAAGATGGGCTACGACCGTCTCAGACTCATAATCGTGGAAAGGATCAGATTCAACTAGAGAGATTATCTGAGGGTCAACAGAGAATTCATAATCCTTATCGGTGATAAAGATAGGTGAAGTGGCAAACTTTGGGTCGTATTTCATCCTAGCTTTCAGAGATTTTTCCTTCCACTTGAGAAGTAATTTCTCAGCGTCATAGGCATCCTTACACGCGAGAAAATCCTCAGCTATCTCTCCCTCCATAGCGTAACCCTCAGGTATATCAGGCAATTCATATCTAGGAGAGCTAGATCTAACAGGAGCAAAAGCAAGTTCTATCTCAATAGTATCAGCAGTTTCAGAAGCATCACGAGCATTAGCAGTAAGTCTAGCAATATGAGCATCAAGGAATACCCCTAGTGGAACATCAGGCAAAGTAGCATCTCTAGCAGTATCAAGCATAGCATCATCAGGCAAAATAGCATCTCTAGCATCCTCAGGCAAAGCAGTATCAAGCATAGCATCTCTAGTAGTATCAAGCATAGTATCATCTGGCATAGCATCTCTAGCAGTATCAGGCAAAGCAGTATCAGGCATAGTATCAAGCATAGCATCTCTAGTAGTAGGATCATAAGCATCATCAAGCACAGGCGACATATCAAGATTTCTAGCAGGAGGTGGTGTCGCAAACTTACTCATAACTGAAGGTGAATCAAGTGAAGAGCTAGATGGCAATTCCTTACCTCCCCTCGTAGTTGAGGGCAAGACTTTGGTTTTCGGATCCTTCAGATTCTTCATAGTGATCAGCCGATATAAATCCCAAGTGACTCAGAGAATATAGCAATACCTCCCCGGCAACGGCGCCAGAAAAATGCTGACTGGCACTCTCTGGCAATAGCTAGACGAATGCTGATTCTGTGACAACAAACCTGCCCCTACAACGGCACCAGAAGAATGCTGCTAGCACTCCCCGACAACGAAACTAGAAGAATGTTGTTGATGGCCCACCAGCGCGGTGTTATTGGGGATATGCACACCTCCGTTGAGGTAACCTAGCGATTATTCGAAAATTCTCCGGTTTTATGGGATCCGAAAAAAAGTTTGTCAAGGAGACTTGATCAACCTCATTGACAGATTTCTTTTGATGACCATGAGATGGATGAATCTAGAAGTCACAACCTTCTGTTCCCAACTTTTACTTTCTATTATTTAGTAGAAAAATAATAAATATAGCATTATTTTCCTGTTTTCTGCATTATTCGTTCAATAAAAAATGACCTAAAAATTAAAGTTCTCCAAATGCCCTGAAATTCAAGTATGATTTTTTTTCTGGAATATTTAAGAATTTCTAAGATAGATAACTAGTCAGGGGGATGGACCAGTGGGCCACGAGCCCAGGAGGCGCGCCCACCCCCCTGGGCGCGCCTGGTAGGTCGTGCGTCCCACGTGGCCCCCCTCCACTTATTCTAGCACCCATCTCCTTCATCTACCTCGAGAGAAAGTCATTCCATAGCTCAAACCCGTGTTCTTGCTTATTTTGCTGCATTTTTCGATCTCCTTGTGCAAAGCCCCAATCACCAAACTGTTTTGGGGAATTGTTCCTTGGTATGTGACTCCTCCATTGGTCCGATTAGTTTTTATTCTAGTGCTTTATTCATTGCATATTATTGCTGCCTTAGTGACCCTGTTCTTGAGCTTTGCATGTTAATTTTAGTTGGTCCCAAGTAGTTTTGATGCATGATATGGCCTCTAGGCACTTGTAGGAGTAGTTGATATGAGTTCAGTTAAACTTTGTTCACTTTTATTTTGAGTCACTAAAAATTTCAGAATTATTTCAGAAAAAGGAAGATGTCCAGGAAGAACTATCATGGTGGTTCCTCAAGCAAAAGGGGTCCCCGTCTCGCGATTCGAGAGCCCGATCCTTATCAGCCGAGGAACACATCGGCGCAACCATGTGAATGGCCTTCCGATGAATTCATGATTGATGCATGGTTTGATACATTAGTTCGTAACGCCGGGCTCGAAGAATTCATCTCCAATAAATGCGAACAATATACTACACTCGCTGCCTCTTTTGTTCGTAGATTCAAATTTTCAGTTGGCCGTGACACATCCATACTGTTTGATCTTTATGAGAAATCGTATACTATGGATTTAGAGGATATTAATAGATTATGCAGGATACCTGATTGGAGTAGTCCCAATGACCCTCCTAAGTCTTCAGTTAGATATTTTATTTCTAGTATAACTGTTGGAGAAACTAGAGATATTACGCAGGCTACCATGGGGAGTGACTAGCACTCTCTGGCAATAGCTAGACGAATGCTGATTCCGTGACAACAAACCTTCCCCTACAACGGCACCAGAAGAATGCTGCTAGCACTCCCCGGCAATGAAACTAGAAGAATGTTGTTGATGGCTCACCAACGCGTGGGTTCGCAGCAATTTTCGAGGGTAGAGTATTCGACCCAAATTTGTTGATCGCCTATAGGAGGTGAGATGATACTCTCAAGTATTAGCAATTGAATGTGTCAGATTCAACCACACCTGAAAGATTAGTATCTGCAAGCAAAGTAGTAACAACAAAGTAGTATGATAACAACGGTGTCAAAAACGATCTGTTGTCACAGCAGACTATTTCTAACGATTGTATCAATGTCGCCAAGTTGCCTCGTTGACGGAAATTGTCTGTTCCCGTCAACGACCAGCGAATCAAGATTGTAGCAGGTAGCAGCAGTGTAACGAGTAATAGCAGCGGCAATGAACAGCAGTAGTGACAGCAGTAGCAAGTAGCAACAGAGCAAGCGAGAGTAGTAACAACAGTAGCAGCAGAGCAAGACAAGTAACAACAGCAGTAGGACAAACTCGTAGGCAATGAGTCGGTGATTTGTTTGGATAATATTCATCATGCAACAGTTATAACACGGAGAAATATGTGGCTAGCTCCCGTTCGTCAATGTGATGTAGGCATGCATTCCGTGTGTCGTCATACGTGCTTAGGGAAAATAACTTGCATGACATCTATTGTCCATCCCTCCCGTGGAAGCGGGGTCCAAAAGGAAACTACGGGATATTAAGGTTCTCCTTTTAATAAAGAACCGGACCAACGCATTAGCACTTGGTGAACACATGAACTCCTCAAACTATGGTCATCAACGGGAGTGGTTCCGATTATTGTCACTCCGGGGTAGCCGGATCATAACACATAGTAGGTAACTACAACTTGAAAGATCGGATCTAAAACACACATATATTGGTGACAACATAATAATATCAGATCTTAAATCATGGCACTCGGGCCCTAGTGACAAGCATTAAGAATGGCAAAGTAGTAGCAACATCAATCTCGGAACATAGTGGATACTAGGGATCAATCCCCGTCAAAACTAACTCGATTACATGATAGATCTCATCCTACTCATCACCGCCCAGCGAGCCTACGAATAGATTACTCACAACGACAAAGAGCTTCATGGAATTGGAGAGGGACGAAGGTTGATGATGACGATGGCGACGATTTCCCCTCTCCGGAGCCCAAAACGGACTCCAGATCTGCCCTCCAGATGAAAAACAGGTTGTGGCGGCGCCTTCGTATCACAAACACACCGAAATCTTCTCTCTTCATTTTTTCTGGGACGAAAGTGAACTTATAGAGCTGAGATTGGGGGTGGTAGAGCCACGTGGGCCCCACAAGCTTGCCCAGCGCCACCAAGGGGGGGGGGGTGGCAGGGCTTGTGGCCCACTCGCCCACCCCCTAAGGTGGATCTTTGCGCAGGTATTTTTCATATTTTCCAAAAATGTTCCCTGTAATTTTTCAGGACGTTCTGAGAACTTTGATTTCTGCACAAAAATAACACCAAGGCAATTCTGCTGAAAACAACGTCAGTCCAGGTTAGTTCCATTCAAATCATGCAAATTAGAGTCCAAAACAAGGGCAACAGAGTCTGGAAAAGTAGATACGATGGAGATGTATCAGGGAGCATTCATTTTCCTGCCTTACATTATTTTGCCCTCTTCATAGGTAGATGCATTAACGGCAAGCATGACCATAGTCACCTCTGCGGACCTGACCTTAGTATTCTTAAGAGTGCAATAACGGGTGATAGAAGTTTCAACATGGGAGCTATAATTGCTAGGAGGCTAAATAATAATGCTAATGAAGGGGATTTCTTCGGTGGGATCTATGCCACGTGCATAGGAAATTCTCTTGGAATACCCATCTGCACAGGAGATCCCCTACTCCACACAACTTTCCTTGATCGCGCCGCTATGATATGTTATCAGTTCCTTGAGAGGGATAATGAATCCCTCCTATACCGGTTAATATTTAACCGACAATGTGTTTTCCATATTACCCTTCCTGCTCCTGCCTTCTTTGACTTTCAGGGAAAATGGGGATATTACATAACCACAGGAGAGGCAGAGGAGTATGAGAGGGAGGTGAAGGCTGCTCGCCTCCGTGAGACAACTATTCACGCGGTAGCTGCCGCATCCTAGTAAAACCCCCATTATGATTTTGGATATTGCCAGGACCATCCGTGGAACTAGACCAACTTAGGCAAAAAGCCTAAGCTTGGGGGAGTACGCATCTCTCACTGACTTTATATTCATGCTCACACATTCACTTTGATAGTCGGTGTTCACACTCTTCCATTGTATCATCCATGCTAGTTTATTTCTTTTTCTTGCATTCTTCTCGTGTGTTTGTTTAAAAATGAGAAAAACAAAAAAAAATTAGTTGTAAGTTTACTTTCCAGCATGCTTAGTGGTAATTAAAAATAAAACCCAAAAAGATTTCCCGTTCTTCTTTTACTTGTTGGGAGCTTTCCCGTGTAAATAGTTTTCTTTTTCTTTGGGTTGAGGTAGAAGATCATGATTAAAATTATTAGTGGCTCTCATATGCATTTTTGTTTATTCGTCAAAGATCCATATTACTTTGTCTTATCCTCTGAATTTGCTTGCAAATTCCAGCTTAGTCCAGTGCACGAACACTCTTATTATTATTCACATCATTCGGTCGTGGAAGTGAAAGGCAATAATGACGATATATGATGTAGTGACTGAGCCTGGAAAAGCTGGTATGAACTCGACCTATTTTGTTTTTGTAAATATGACTAGCTCATCGTTCCTAATTCAGCATTGTTATGAGAGAAACATGTTTGCAATGACAACTTAGAGATCATAGTTTCTGATGCCATGCTTAATTAGCTAGGAGCTTATAATGGTTTGTCTTGGATGACAACATGAATTTCAAGATGATTATGATGTAGTATGATAGGATGGTATCCTCCTTTGAATGATTCAAGTGGCTTGACTTGGCACATGTTCATGCATGTAGTTGAAACAAAATCAACATAGCCTCTACGATATTCATGTTTATGGTGATTTATATCCTACTCATGCTTGCACTCAACATTGGTTAATTTCAATGCATATTGATGACTGTTGTCGCTCTCTAGTTGGCCGCTTCCCAGTCTTTTGCTAGCCTTCACTTGTACTAAGTGGGAATACTGCTTGTGCATCCACTTCCATAAACCCAAAGTTGTTCCATATGAGTCCACCATACCTACCTATATGCGACCACTTGTTAGAATAAATCCGAGGCACACCGTCAATCATCCGAGGACCAAGCAATCACACGAGCACGACACCGAGATTTGTTAACGATGTTCACCGATATGGCTACATCCTCGGGGCCTGACTACGGGCGCTCCTCCCCGTGAGACCGTCACAATACCGCATCCTGGCCGCCCTAGGCACCCGCACACGCCGCCGGCTCCCCCTCCACGCCTGTGCTATTATGTTTGCATAGGTTACATCGTGTGTCTAGCCCCGCTATATATGAGAGGCCTAGGATACAAGTGTCCTATTAGAACACGACCCCATATCCTGTCTAAACACAATATTACTCAGAGTCCAACTATAACCTACCGTGTACATAATATTCGACACAACTCTAACAAACTCCACCTTGGCGAATATTCTCCACCATCTTGAATTCATCTGGATTGAGGGGCTACGGTGTAAGGATCCGGAGAATCGCATCCTATTCAGCGGGGAAAAAGTGAGTGACACGCAATTCGGACTGGAGCCCAATGGTCTGATGGAAGCGTGAACTCTACCTGCCGTTCCAAGTAAATTTGCATGTGCCACTCTCTAAATCTTCAAATAATAATCTGTTTTGTATGCCCGAACCGCTCATGTGGTGACAAGGGGCGGTCAGTATCTTCCATGCTAGGTGTGTTATCCTCGATACATGTTTATTCACTATCACTCACGAGAAAGGGGTCGGTAATCGAAATGCCCAGTTCCATGCTCAAATCAAATCAAACATATAATTGCAAACAAAACTCCCCCTGGATTGTTGTTGGTATGGACGGCACCTGAGGATTCGGCTAGTCATGGAGTGTGATTGATCAGTGGTGGGGGAGTCAAAACTTTACTATTCTGTTTGGGAACTGCCTATAATATGTGTAGCATGGAAGATGGTGAAAACTCTTGGTCATCACGTTGACAATGAAAGCATGCCACCCAAAATTATTTATCTTTGTTTTAAAAAGCTTGAGCTCTAGCACCTCTTCAAATCAATGCTTCCCTCTGCGAAGGGCCTATCTATTTACGTTTCTATTGAGTCATCCTCTTCTTATTAAAAAGCACCAGCTAGAGAGCACCTCCATCATTTATATGCTTTGCTATTAATTGATATTGAGTATGACTATGACTGGATCTTCTTTGCCATGAATTACAATTTCCAGTCGGCCTTTAGTCTTTGAAGGTGCTCTGCATTTATGTTTTGCGGTTTCAGAAAGGGCTAGCGAGATACCATTTATTCATATTGTATCATGATTATTTTGATTGAAGTGTTGACGTTTGAAACTTATTATTATTGCTCGCTAGTTAATTACGCCATTGATATGAGTATACCATGAGACCTAAATGTCATTCCTTATGTGGTTAGCTTATGATCTTGCTGAAAATCTGAATATGAGTTAGACATAATTACAACAACAAGATCAAACAAAGTTCGTAAAAGTTTTTCTTTTGTCTCTTTCAGTTTATCAACTGCATTGCTTGAGGACAAGCAAGGCTTTAAGTTTGGGGGAGTTGATACGTCTCCAACGTATCTACTTTTCCAAACTCTTTTGCCCTTGTCTTGGACTCTAATTTGCATGATTTGAATGAAACTAACGCGGACTGGCGCTATTTTCAGCAGAACCGCCATGTTGTTGTTTTTGTGCAGAAATAAAAGTTCTCGGAATGACCTAGAAATTTAAGAGGATTTTTTATGGAATATATAAAAAATATCAGAGAAAGAATCAACTGAAGATACGCTGCGAGTGGGCCACGAGCCCTGCAGGCGCACCCCCCTAGGGCGCGCCTAGCAGGCTCGTGGGGCCCACGTGGCTCCCCGGCTTCATCTCCAACTCCATATAACCTCTCTCGCCCAAAAAAAATATAAGATAGAAGAGTTCATCAGTTTTCACGATACGGAGCCGCCGCCCCCGCATGTTCTTCCTCGGGAGGGCAGATCTGGAATCCGTTCTGGGCTCTGGAGAGGGGAAATCGACGCCGTCGTCATCATCAACCATCCTCCATCGCCAATTCCATGATGCTCTCTATCGTTCGTGAGTAATCTTATCGTAGGCTTGCTGGAGGGTGATGGGTTGGATGAGATCTATCATGTAATCGAGTTAGTTTTGATGGGGTTTGATCCCTAGTATCCACTATGTTCTAAGATTGATGTTGCTACTACTTTGCTATGCTTAATGCTTGCACTAGGGCCCGAGTGCCATGATTTCAGATCTGAACCTATTATGTTTTCATCAATATATGTGTGTTCTTGATCCTATCTTGCAAGTTGTAGTCACCTACTATGTGTTATGACCCGGCAACCCCGGAGTGACAATAGTCGGAACCAACCCCGGAGATGACCATAGTATGAGGATCCCATGTATTCACTGTGTGCTAATGCTTTGTTCTGATTCTCTATTAAAAGGAGACCTTAATATCCCTTAGTTTCCACCAGGACCCCGCTTCCACGGGAGGGTAGGACAAAAGATGTCATGCAAGTTCTTTTCCATAAGCACGTATGACTAAATACGAAATACATGCCTACATTACATTGACGAACTGGAGCTAGTTACATATCACCCTATGTTATAACTGTTACATGATGAATGCCATTCGACATAATTATCCATCACCGATCCAATGCCTACGAGCTTTTCCTATACTGGTCCTTGCTAAGTTACTTTACCGCTACTGCTCTCACACTTGCTATACAAATTACTACCGCTACTGTTACCGCCGCTACCGTTACTATCATACTACTTTGCTGCAGATACTAAGTCTTTCAGGTGTGGTTGAATTGACAACTCAACTGCTAATACTCGAGAGTATTCTTTGGCCCCCCTTGTGTCGAATTAATAAATTTGGGTTGAATACTCTACCCTCGAAAACTATTGCGATCCCCTATACTTGTGGGTTATCAAGTAACTACTTGAATTCCCACCTAAGAACTTCCAAAATTTTCTGGTCATGCAATCGGGTCCACGGATACAAGGAGTAAAATTAATCACTCAACTCCTAACAATAACACTACACGTCTAGTGTATCACATCCGTCAACACATAACGAGAGATCTCGGAAACTCATCTATCTCACATCCTCGAAAACACAACGATACTAAGTATGGTAGTACCCCCGAACTCACTGCACCAGTACTGGGGATGCCGGGGTTATCTCACCACTACTAGTATTGAAGCAATTTCGAACATCCATTGTCTTGAGATACTAAGAAATATGAATGATAACAATGTGCTCAAGAATCTCTTGGAGCTCAACTCCCCGGAATAAAATCAACACATCCGGAGGCACCAAGATAGAACGCCATCACATCGACATCGTATAGATTCCAAAAATATTCGCGTGATCCTGATTTTTTTGAGTGAGAAGAGGAGTATAATTAAAATTACGATTCCTCACCAGAGCATGGAAGAGGAGAAAAAATAATCCTACTCTCCGATATATAACTAGACTCAAAGCTGATTTTTACTAGACTCGACTCGGCCAAGTTTGATCAATCAAGGGGCTCCTAGGTCGGTACTGCTCTGATACCAACTTGTAATGTCCAAGATGCGATCCTATCCTTATTTTGGCGCGAGGGCCTCGATAGGGATAGAAGCACATCTCGTCGTTTTTGCAAGGATGGATATCGTTACAAGTACATGTACTGAAAAAATGAGTATATGGAATTGGCTTACACTCACCACAGCTACATCAGGGTCTCATCAGTACAATACATACAATCATCATGAAGAAGATTAGGGTCCATCTATGGACGAAAAAGAATGACGTCCATCCTTGCTATCCCAGGCTGCCGACCTAGAACCCGTCCTAAATCGATGATGAAGAAGGAGAAGAACTCCAAATAGAACAGTCATCGCGCTCACGTCAAAGTAACAATTTACTTGTACCAGCAACTGGTGTTGTAGGAATTTTGTGAGCCACAAGGACCCGATAATCTCATTTCCAAAGGTATCAAGACTAGCAAAGCTTAATGGGTAAGCTATGGTTAAGTGGTGAGGCTGCAACAAGCGACTAAGCATTTATTTGAGGTTGCTAACTTACGAGTACAAGAATACAAGAGGGGGATGATCTAAGCACAACGGACGTGAACTACCAATGATCAAATAAATGATTCTGAACACCTACTTACGTCAGACATAACCCCAGCGTGTCTTTGATCGGAGAAGGATCTCAAGAAAGAGACAGTCACGGTTACACAATCAGTTGGCATATTTTAATTTAACTTACGTCAAGTTATCTAGAACCGGATGTTAAACAAAGTTTCCACGTTGCCACATAACCACGGGCACGACTTTCCAAAAGATTAACCCTGCAGGGGTGCTCCAACTAGTCCATCATAAATTACCACAAGCTGCATAGAAAGCCTCAATCATGAAACCAGTGATCTCCTCGGATTCCTTAGTGGAAAATCTCAACTTTGAGATAACCCAAAGCATCACCGGAATCCCGATGCACAAGATATTTCATCAAAGGTAAAACTAATCCATCAAGGCCGCCCACGTGATGACGAACCCGATAGGAGCCACGTATCTCGTTCTCAGGACACGACCGGATGGGTCACATTACGAGTAAAGCCAAACCTCGAGTTGACTCGTGGTGGCCCCGTAGTCTGCCCTTTTTGGGCCAACACTCATGAGGATCACTAGCCCCGGGGTTGATTAATTATACGCGGGTGCCGGCGGGTCCCTATGATATTTATTAGTTATTACTTATTAGGCAAATGTAAAACCAAAGTTGGCCTTGCCAAATCACTCTTAATCTAAAACAAATTATCAAGGTGGTCCCCATAACAACCCCGATCGTGTTAGGAGCGCTCAGTTATGGAATATAACACCGGTAGCCAAGACTAAGGCGACAAAGGTGGAACAAAACACTAGGATAGAAAGGCCGAGCCTTCCACCTTTTACCAAGTATATAGGTGCATTAATTTGAATAGCATTAATATGGTGATATAATAAGGAACCCATGTTATCACATGGAAGCAACAACACCTGCAACTAGCAACACTATGACATGGTTAAGCAAGCGGTAACATAGCCAATAACTGGTTTGCTAGGTTGTGAAGAGGTTGAAGATTTTCATGGCAATGTTGAGGGGCTGACGTTTACGTGGTAGGCAGCAAGACATATTGAAAGAAACGAGATAACTAGCATGGCATTGATAGTAATGGTATCTAGGGAAATGATCATCTTTCTTGAGATCCCGCTTGGAAGAAGAGCGACTCCGTGAAGCACACGAACCGACGTAGTCGGACGGATCCTCACATTCCGACACGCTTGCGGAACTCTATCGAGACCAAGCAAACAGAAACAAGAATCAACACACGATAACACCACGACACATGCACACCCTAATATGATGCATGCTCGTTTTAATTATGCAAGGCATGACATGGAAATTCGCAAAAACTGACACTACATATTAAGTGCAGCTCAATATGCAACGAGTTGCATATTGATGAAACTCCACATTCAAATATTTAGTTCACTCCCGTTTAGGTAGAAGACAAAATTAAATGTTGTTTAAACATGGAAAAGGGTGAAGCACAAATAATCTACCTATCTAGGCATTTTAAACGAGGTTGGAAACGACATATAGCTTTTCTGAAATGACGACACACACTAACTTTGTAATTTGTACAGATTTTCCCTAACCACATTTTATGTTTGTCAAACGGAAAAACAAAGTGGTTCACGTGATTCTACTTGTCTTTCTAGTCCATTTACATATATGGCTCATCACCAATGGAGCTAAGATTAACTAGCTATGAATTCCACAAGATCAACTCACATGGATGCAACATGCATGTAAAAGAAAAAAAGAAAAATACAAAGGGTAAAAATAAAATAAAGCCGTGGGGATTTGATCCCTGGAGAATCGGCATTCAAACCAACAGCTGGCTACTGGTGTGTGAAATAACAGTGGCATGACAGTAGATGAAATAGAGGAAGGTTGTCATCCTCGAGAGGAAAAAGCATAAAACAAAAACATGCAGCCGCAGGGATTTGAACCCTCGATCTGCTCGTGCAAGCGTTGTGAGCTAACCAGAAGGACTAACTAAACTTTGTGCTGAAAACGCAACCTTGCGTACTATGAAGTACACCTTCGGACGGATCTACACGAAAACATCAAAAGACAGCCACAACCTGCAGTGGCTGGGCGCGATGCAAGGGGTTCAGTCATAGGGGGTGACCAGATGGCGGCATGAAATCCAGCGACAGGGACCGACGGCGGCGCGGATCGACGAGGAAGGACATGCCAGACCCTAGGGAGGCTGGATCTAGGGGCGGGGATCCCATCCCCGGCGATGGCAGGGCCTGGCGGCGCCATTGGAGGAGCTCCTCTCCATGGCGGCGAGCCATCTCTCTGTTGCCTGAAGAAAACAGAACGGCCGGGGTTGATGGAGAGAAGAACTAGGGGAGGAAGAAGAAGAGAGGAGTGGGGCCATGGGGGCACTAACTGGCGCAGGTGAGGAGCTCCTGCCCCGTTGGCTTGCTACAGTGGGGAAAAGCAGAGGAGGTGGCTGCCTCGAGCGCTTGCACGGACGGGCGCGACGCTGGGCGGGGCGAGGAGCAAGGCCACGAGGGGCATGGCGCTGGTTCAACGAAGGCAGCACAGGGAACGACAGGGGCTCAGGTCTCCATGGCGTCAACTTCGAGTTCCTGAGATGGCAGCCATGGCAGCCATGTTAGAGAGAGACACGGGAGAGAGATGAGGGAAAGCATGGGGAGGAGAAAAGGAATAGCAGGGCGCGGCTCCGCTCGACGTGCTGTTAGCCTGAGGCGATGCGGGTATGGCATGGAGAAGCTCTAGCAAAGACACGTTCGGCTTGAGGGCACGGCAACGGGGCGTGCTCCAGCTCCGGCTTGAGGAGCGAAAGCTATTCGGGCGACTACCTCTGCGGGCGCTGGACACGTCCAAGGGCAGCAGGCTCGCCGTGGTGGCCACCTGTTGACTACTCGAGCAGGCCGGGGACGATGGGATTGCGGAGAGGTGTGTGGTGGCACACTGGTTGTCTCGGTTAGTGTTGTGGTTTTGTCATGACAGATGTCCTCGTGAAAGGACTTAGTGTTGGAGCCATCGCACCTTGGTGGTGACTCAAAGGGGTTGATCGGGAGCGAGACAGGGATTTACCCAGGTTCGGCCCCTTGTAAGGAGGTAAAAGCCTACGTCCTGCTTGGTGTTGCGTTGATGGTGTTTCGGTTACAAGGAGGGCGTAACTCGCCTGACCTAGCACTCGATGATTTCTAACCTATCCTCTCCTTCCCTGGGACTCGCCTTTATATACAGGTCGAGCCCTTAGGATTTACAAGAGTCCTTGCCTTTACAAATCGTGATTCTTTCTATCTCTAAGTCGCCATCTTTCCAAGACTTGGAGATCTTCCCAATGATGGATTCTTCCCAAAGATCTTGAACCGCCATCTGGCTTCCGGCCTTACCAGGTCAAAGCCCGAATCACTTAAGGATGGGTCGCCAGCTTGGTGACCCGGCCCAACTAGGGCGGGTTACCCAACAGATAATATCCCCAACATTAGGCCCCAGATTGACTTGAATTTGTTCACGCCAATATTCTTACCTAGTTAGGGGTGACTCATTCCGCTCTTTTTATGCACCATACACTTAAACCGCCATCTGTTGCGGAGATACCTAAGTCGCCGAACCACTTCTTGTTGGCATCATCTTATCCCTTTAATCTCGGAAGAGATAATGACGCAATCCCCAACGGATCCTTCGGCACAGATATCCCGAAAATTTTGGGCGCCATCATAGCGAATCTTTATCCCATTGGCAGTTCCCGCGCGTGGCACCTTGATTCCAGCGCCTAACCTAATAAATAGGCGGGGGGAAGAGACAAGGCACATTTCCACCTACCCGTCTTGTCATCCCCTTCTTCCTCGCCATAGTACCGAGAACTCCGTCGTCGCCCGAAGACCTCCGTCTCCGGCCGCCGCATCCGACGCATCCCGACGCCAGCTAAACGCGCAACACTTTGCCGTGGATCTTCCTCGGTCACCTCCAGTCGTCATCACCAGGTCAGTCCTCCGCCATTAGAGGTAGATCTTAGTCCTTCGAAGTTCATGCCTGCCGGTTTCTTAGAACACCTTGAACGCCTCCTCAATCGCTGGTTAGTTCATGAAGATGACAGTAGGCACGGTAGCATCAACCATACCCTTAGTTGACCAGCTTTGGTTTGAAGATCTTGAAAGGTTTTTGTCAGATCAGCTTCACTGTTTTCACCCTAGCCATAGGTTATTTTTCTTTATCCAGGCTTTTTCTTATTCATTTTTGCCTGCTCCGTAGATCTATATGTTACTGCCTGTCATATGAAAACTGTTTGTAGATCCATACTTCACCATTTTAGCGAACATCTCTGAAGCTCTGAGCCATCTCTCTTAAGCAGTAGGAAATTCATAAATCGCCCTGGTATTCTGACCCGGCCCTTTGTTGGCGAGTCAACAAATTCCCTTGGTCACCTGACAAATGTTTGGCGAGTCAATGGATCTTTTAACCATTTAGTAAGCGCTCGGCGAGTTAATTTACCCGTAATTTCTCCCTTTGTAGCATGGGTACCGTTTTCAAAGCCAATTGGCTCCCGACCAAAGTTGATGAAGCTCTTCTCAACAACTGTGTGAAGACGGGGAATCTTGACCCAAAAGAGGTTATCGGTTGGCGTTCCGGGTTTGGAGAAGAGATTCCCAACCCGAAGGAAGGGGAAATAGTTGTTTTTGTTGAGCACCTCGAACGGGGATATAAGCCGCTAGGATCAAAATTCCTCAGAGACGCCATGACCTTCATGAATGTCCGCCTCCAAGACTTAGGGCCTAACTCGATTAGCAATTTATATCAGTTCCAAGTGTTTTGTGAATCCTACTTGCGGATGGAACCTTTAGTTCCTTTGTTCTAGTATTTCTTTCATTTGAATCGCCAGACAGAATTTTCCAATGGCCCTAGCTTGGAACTTGGAGGCGTCAATGTTCAACGCCGCAGGGATAGTCCGTTCCCATCACTCGCCATGCCAAGCCATCCCAAAGGCTGGGGCGAGTCTTGGTTTTACTGCCAGGAAACTTCTCCTGAAGGTGAGAACAAGCTCCTTGGCTATAGGGAGGAACGCCTTCCGACAAACTTCAAACTCCCAGACAAGCTTACCGAAGAAGAGGAGTCAGATTTTATCCCAGTGCTATCCGAGTTAACATCTCTGATAAACAACGTCCTTACTGGGGTCGATTTGATCCGCTGCTGGGTTGAATGGCAAATCCTCCCCTTAAGTCGCCGGGATGGCCTAATGTGTGAGTTTGATGGCACCTTGGACCATCCCCAGTGCTACTTCCGTACATCACTGACAGAAAACGACATCGTATCCATCATCAAGAAGTTGATCGGCGAGCCCTTGGCCAAGTGTGGCCAAATAGGTCTTAAGCCGTTCTGCAAGATCAACCCGACGCCAAAGGTAAATAACTTAACCCGTCTTTACTTTATTCCTTCTGACTTACTTGAATTATGATTCTCATAATAAAAATGCCATTTCAGAAGGGCGACAAATTCTGGTCCAAGAGGCCAAAAAAGATGGCCCTGAAGCAAGCCAAGCCGCCCCCAAAGAAGAAATCCAAGGGCAAAGGCAAAGCCGCCGTTACTGAGCCGTCTCACGCAGACGAATCCCAAGTCGGCGACGTACTTTCACAGGTAAAATTCTATCTTTTTGACTCGCCATTCATTGTTATAGTTTTATGTTTATGCCTCCTTATCTCTTGTGTAGAATGAGGACAACGAAAGCCAGGAAGACTCTGTAGAGGTAATTTCTGTTTCCTCCGACTCATCTTCTCCTCCACCTAAGCCGGCCAGGCGGATTTGTGGGAAAGTTCCCATGTCTCACCCAAATGCTTGTTTGGATCCTAATTTCCTTTTGAAGAAAACGCAATATGCTTCCAATCGGAAAACTCGGAGTCACTCTGGGGAGTTGGTGTCCGGGTTACCAACGAAAACTAAGAAGAGGCAGAATGAGGTATCCTTTTAATAGCATCTCCTTTTGTTTCCTTTTGGATCATATTTATAACTTGCTCACATCTTGAGGTGTTATTTTTGCAGAATTCTCCTCCTTCGTCAGGCGACTCAGTGATGTCAGCGCTTCCGCCGATGATCCGCGTTCCACGGTAAGTTCTTATAATACTTATATTGTCTTGATGATGATAATGTCTGTTTTTAAGTGCAGCCCCTTTTCTTTTAGGGCACAAGCGAAGAAGAGGAAAACTGGCGGGTCAACTCCCACTACAGCTTCGGAGCCTATTGAAAAACCGGCACCGATTCAGGATAACCCGGCCAAGGATAAACCCGAAGATCAAGCGGATCTCCCGAATTCGCCCAAGGAAAGCATGGAAACGCCTAATCCGCCAAGTCCGTTGAAAACGGCAGAATATCCAGATGCTGTGATCATCACTGGCACTCGCTTTTCTAAGCCGCTTTAGCAGTCTTGTCGAAGCACGTATCATCATCAGCTCAACCTTCTATTGATCATGAAATTTCCAAGGCTAAGCTATCCCAATATGAAAATCTTGAATTTAAAGAACTTTGCTCTGGCTTTGCAAGCCGCCTGGAGGCGAGTTATGAGATGGAAAAAAGTCTGCTCCTTATGATGAAGAACAGACATGAGGTACGCCTTATTGCATACTATTTATCCTCATTAACCCCCAAGGGCCGGATCATCTGTGAAAAGATGAGCCGGGTCTTGATAGTAGAATAAATCTTTCGACCTGTAACTCCCAAGGGCCAGGTCATCTGTAAAAGATGAACCGGGTCTTGATAGCAGAAGAAATCTTTCGACCTGTAACCCCCAAGGGCCGCGTCATCTGTAAAAAGATGAACCGGGTCTTGATACTGTATAATTTTGTCTAAAAAATTATACATTAGCCCTTAAGTGTCAGAGATGTTGCTTGCAATAATTCTGGGACTTGCCCCTTGATAATATATTTTGACAGGAATCTTTTGCCCAAGCTGAGTCGGAATTTGGCGACTTAAAAAAAAATTTAGCCGTTCAGCAAGATGCACGGGCAAAATTAGAAGAAAAACATCAAATAATCTTATATGAGTTGGAGAAACTGAAAGCCGCCCTCAAAAAGGCTCAAGCTGATCAAGACGCCGTGGTAAAGCGAGCGGAAAGAGGTGAAGCTAAACTGGAAACCATGCAACAAGAGCTGGCCGGCTTAAAGCAACATATCTCCAACATGGCACAAGCTATCTTTGGTAAGAAACAAGACCCTGACCTTGCACTTTGTAAATAAATAACTTAGTATGAAGAAGTTACTGACCATCATTATCCCTTATATAGGTCCGAGAGCCGCCAACCTTCAGAACGACTGCGTCCTGATGCTGAAGGCGATTTACACGTTAACAGAGCAGATGTATACCGGAAGCATGCTGACCGTGAAAGCAGTGATGGGTGCCAAGGAACCCATAACATCAATAAAAAAGATGCTTGCCTGCTTATCTACCCTTCTGCCTCAGATCGGTGAGCTAACCCGGTCAGCTGCCCAAAAAGGGGTACTGACTACGTTGAGTCGGTGCCTGGCGTATGCTCCAGAATGAAAACCCGAAGAAGTAGCATCAGGCTTTCCCCAGCTCAAGGACGATGGGTCAGAATTTGCTCAAGAGGATTACCAGTGCGTTGTCAAAGAATCCCGCTTGGCAGCGACTCAGCTTGCAGCAAGCTTCGATTTATCAAAGTATCAAGCCGCCTATGACGATAAGAATAAGAAAGTTAATCCGCCAACCTTTGTGACAACCAGCTTGACTCCGCGTCGATCCAAGAACCCTTTTGATTTGGAGGTGGATCTCTCATCAGTTCTGAATGATGAAGATGAATTTGCCGCCTTATCCAAGTGTAACTCGGTATTGGGCGACTTGCAAATTGAAGTCGGTCAGAGCTCAAAGCAGGCTGACCCGGGGACATCAGCAGAGTAATCCTTCATGGATTTGGCCATTAGAGCCATGTAATAAGTCATTCATAGAAAACAACCCGCTTTGTAATTTCTTTAAAACCCTTGTGTCGTCCTCAGGGCGCCTTATAATGCTTGACCCGCCCTCAGGGCGTTTTATGATGCTTGACCCGTCGTGGCAATAATGATTTTGATCATCAACCTATTAGGCTTAAAAACATACATCAAACCACCTCAGTGAGTAATGGATGATAATAAATAATAACTGACTCAAGATGTTAAGGTGAGTCGGAAAAATTTGAAAAGCCTTGTGGAAGTGCCAGGAAGGTAAAAATAAGAATTTCGTCGGCTCATTCAAGTCGCGACAGGATAGGACGAGTTATATAAACTCAAGTGCTAACCGAGGGAGACTTTTGTATAAAAAAGCTCAAGTATTTAGACCGGCTGATCAGGCACGAGTCAAGCTTCAGTGAAGCAGGTTCAGTGAACCAATGGTTTCTCTATTTTCCATGTGGGGCGCTAGCCGGTACCAGACATGTTTTAACCAAGGCGAGTTCAGGGTCCATGAAGCGGAGTAACTCGCCAAGAGTTCATGGGTCCATATGGCGATTCAGCCAACACACAGTCCAGTATAACCATTTGTAATGCGGTAATTTTTTGCAGGCCAAATGGGTAGTAAGGCTGATCTCAGTGAGAGGAAGCCCCCAAGTGACCTATGATTAGGGGAAAGACCGGTCATAGGATTGTAGAAGCGTATACGCTATTACCACAAAACGACTTGAGAACAAATTGCCCCAAGTAAGCCGGCCTAATCCACAGAATCATATAAGGTGCCTATGTTTGAATCGCGCGCTTGTAGCGACTTCGATCCTCTTTGGCTTATCGATACCCAGTTTTGTAATAAGTGCACCATGGCGACTTATGCTCTCTGGTATGGATAGCGTCCATGCTTGGGCGACTTGTTGAAGAGCAAAATAAAAAATCCATACTTTCAATAAGATGAAATAGCAGGAAAGCCCCCGAGCTTGGGGGCATCAATTTTATTGCTTCATAAAAAAATGAAAAACTTACAAAAAGCAGAGCTAATAGTTCAAGTGTAATAAGGCCGCAAGTAGGCTATGTTCCACGGGCGAGTTGACTCAGCCTCCGTGGTTGGCCGATCAGGCCGAAGATCCACCATATAGTATGACCCGTTGCAAAGGCTTTTGCTGACGACGAACGGTCCTTCCCATGGTGGTGATAACTTATGCATGCCAGTGTGATCTTGGATCAATCGAAGCACTAAGTCGCCCTCCTGAAAGGTTCGACTCTTGACCCGGCGGCTGTGGTAACGCCGCAAGTCCTGCTGATAAATCGCCGATCGGGCGGCAGCCAAATCGCGTGCTTCCTCCAAAGCGTCCAAAGAATCTTGACGCGCCAACTCGTTGTCCTGTTCCACATAAGCAGCAACTCTGGGCGAGTCATGCCTAATGTCAGTGGGAAGAACAGCTTCTGCTCCATATACTAGGAAAAAGGGAGTAAAACCCGTAGAATGGTTTGGGGTGGTCCGGATGCTCCATAGTACTGAAGGCAACTCCTCAACCCAACACCCTGGGGTGCGTTCCAGGGGAACCATAAGTCGGGGTTTAATTCCTCGCAATACTTCATGATTCGCCCGTTCGGCCTGCCCATTAGATTGTGGATGAGCCACTGCAGAGACATCAAGCCGGATGTGCTCACGATGGCAAAACTCCTGCATCACACCTTGTGATAGATTAGTACCATTATCAGTAATAATGATGTGTGGATATCCGAAACGGAAGATCAATTTTTTCAAGAACTTGACCGTTGTCTCCGCATCACAAGCACGAACAGGTTCTGCTTCGACCCACTTGGTAAATTTATCAACCGCCACCAGCAGATGAGTTTTTTTGTTGGACGACATCCTAAAGGGGCCAACCGTGTCTAACCCCCAGACAGCGAAAGGCCAAGTAATAGGTATCATCCTTAGTTCTTGAGCCGGCACATGAGCCTGTCGTCCGTAACGCTGGCAACCATCACATCGACGAACTATTTCTTCTGCATCTGCATGAGCCGTCAACCAAAAGAAACCGTGACGGAACGCCTTTGAAACCAGGGAGCGTGACCCGGTATGATGCCCACAATCTTCGGCATGGATGTCTTTCAGAATCACGCATCCTTCTTCGAAAGAAATGCATCGTTGGAATACCCCAGAAGTGCTTCGCTTATATAATTCGCCATTGATGATGACCATGGATTTGCTCCGACGAACGGTCTGGTGAGCCAACACTTCATCCAAAGGTAACTCGCCTCGGGGGAGATATGCCAGATACGGAAGAACCCAATCCGGCGTAACACGAAGAGCCGCCACGAACTGGGACTCAGGGTCTAGTATTGCCAACTCCTCTTCTGAGGGCAACCTTACGGAAGGATTATGCAAAGTATCCAGAAAGACATTGGGAGGAACCAGCTTACGCTGTGAGCCGAGACGCGAAAGGGCATTAGCTGCTTCGTTAAGGCGCCGATCGATATGATCAAGTTGATAGCCATGGAAATGACCCGCCACATCAGACACATCCCTCCTCTAAGCCGCCATCAGGGGGTCCCGAGAATCCCAAGTACCTGAGACTTGCTGAGCCACCAGATCAGAATCGCCGAAACATCTAACCCGCGTGAGATTCATCTCCTTGGCGAGTCGCAAACCATGAAGCAAGGCTTCGTATTCTGTAGTGTTGTTGGTGCATGGAAACATGAGTCGGAGAACATAGCAAAATTTGTCTCCCTGGGGCGAAATCAACACCACGCCAGCCCCCGAGCCTTCCAATTGCCTGGACCCGTCAAAGTAAATAGTCCAGTATGTGAGGTCGGGCCTGTCTTCCAGAATCTGTAATTCGGTCCAATCGTTGACGAAATCAACTAAGGCCTCAGACTTGATAGCTGTGCGAGGGGTGTATCGCACGTGGTGCGGCCCAAGTTCAATCGTCCATTTGGCGATTCGCCCTGTCGCTTCTCGGTTTTGGATGATGTCTCCGAGAGGAGCGGAGCTAACCACCGTGATGGGATGCCCTTGGAAATAATGTTTGAGCTTTCGACTCGCCATAAAGATCCCATAGACCAACTTCTGCCAGTGCGGGTATCGTTGCTTAGAGAGAGTTAGCACTTCACTAATGAAATGCACCGGGCGTTCCACCGGATATTCCTTCCCTTCTTCCTTCCTTTCGACGGCCACTGCCACGCTCACCGCCTTAGAGTTTGCCGCAATGTACAGAAGCATAGACTCTTTTTCAGCCGGGGCGGCCAAAACCGGCGGGTTGACCAGCTGCTGCTTCAAGGCCTCAAAAGTTTCATTGGCCTCGTCTGTCCAAACAAAACGATCCGATTTCTTAAGCAACTGATAAAGGGGAATAGCTTTTTCTCCCAGGCGGCTTATGAAGTGACTTAAAGCCGCGATACGACCCGCCATCCGTTGAACTTGATTGATATTTGCTGGTTTCCCGAGCGAAGTAACCGCCTCGATTTTGTCCGGGTTGGCTTCAATGCCGCGCTCAGACACCAGGAAACCCAACAACTTTCCTGCAGGAACGCCAAAGACACACTTGGTGGGATTAAGCTTCATCTGGTATACCCGCAGATTGTCAAAAGTTTCCCTTAAATTCTCCAAGAGCGTGTCCTTCCTGTGATTTTTGACCACAATGTCGTCAACGTAAGCGTGGACGTTGCATCCGATTTGGCCATAGAGACAATTTTGGATGCAGCGTTGGTAAGTCGCCCCAGCGCTTTTGAGCCCAAACGACATGGATACATAGCAAAAAGCCCCGAAGGGGGTTATAAAAGCTGTCTTCTCCAGATCTTCCACATCCATCTTGATTTGGTGATACCCGGAATAAGCGTCCAGGAAACACAAACGCTCGCAGCCCGCTACTGAATCAATGATTTGATCGATACGGGGAAGGGCGAAAGGATCCTTTGGATAGGCTCTGTTAAGATCTGTGTAATTAATGCACATGCGGAAGGTGCCATTCTTCTTGAGCACCAGGACCGGGTTAGACAACCATTTGGGGTGGAAGACCTCTACGATGAATCCGGCGGCCAAAAGAAGAGCGACTTCTTCCCCGATTACCTTGCGTCGTTCCTCATTGAACCTGCGAAGATATTGTTGAATCGGTTTTGCTTTTGGGTCAAAATTAAGATGGTGCTTAGCGAATTCTCTCGATACACCAGGCATGTCAGAAGGTTTCCATGCGAAGATGTCCCGATTCTCACGGATGAATTCGATGAGCGTGCTTTCCTATTTGGGGTCCAGACCCGCCCCGATAGTGAACTGCTTGGTTGAGTCGCCAGGGACGAAATCCACTATCTTAGTGTCGTCTGTTGGTTTGAACTTGAGGGGCGGCTCAACGTCTGTTGTTGGCTTCTTTAGAGGTGACATGTCAGCTGGATCAACATTGGCCTGGTGATATTTGAGCTCTTCTGTAGTGCAGGCGACTTCTGCGTAAGCCGCATCCCCTTCTTCACACTCTCTTGCGATCCTCCTGTCACCATTAACCGTGATGGGTCCCTTAGGACCGGGAATCTTGAGTTTAAGGTAAACATAGCAAGGGCGAGCCATGAAACGGGCGTAAGCCGGTCGCCCAAACAACGCATGATAGGGGCTCTTTAGCTTGACCACCTCAAACATAAGCGACTCACTCCTGTAATTAGATGCTGTTCCAAACGCAACTGTGAGCTTAACCCGACCTATGGGGTATGCCGATTTACCTTGGACAATTCTGTGGAATACCGTGGTTGAAGGCATTAAATCTTTCTCCAGCAGGTTCATCCTTCGAAAAGTGTCGAAGTATAATATGTTGATGCTGCTACCACCATCCATCAGTACCTTCGATAAGGTATATCTCCCGACTTGAGGAGCCACCACCAATGCTAAGTCGCCGGGGTTGTCAACTCTGGGCGGGTGATCCTCCCTACTCCACGATATAATCTGCTCGGACCAGTGGAGGTACCTAGGGAGTGCCGGCTCAGATACATTGTACGCTCGGTGACTCCCTTTTTATCATGCCTGCAGGCATTGGTGGTGAAGACGTGGTATTGCCCATTGCTTAATTGTTTGGGATTGTTGCGGAACCCGCCATTATCATCTTGCCCCTGTGGAGCCCCCTGTGGGGGTGGCTGTTGAAAAACCCCGGGCGGGTTATATCACCGTTGGTTATGCACTGGATACTGGCCGCTGCTTGGCTGCGAGCCGCCCTGAGCCCCCGGTTTGGGGAAGCCGCCGAACAGGTTCTGGCGTTGATTAGGTGCACCGAACTGTTCCAGCCGTTGGTCCGGGTCACCACCTTGTCCTTTTTTGATCGCCTTTGCCCGAAATTCCTGCATCATGTAACAGTCCTCCCAGGAATGAGTCACCGGTCCGTCCGCCATGGGGTGGTGTGGGCAGAGGCCCTTGAGTATCTCGTTATAATTGTGCGGCTTCTTGCCACTGTAACCCCTCTTCTTCTGGCGCTGGTTGCCATTGTTGGCATTGGTGTTGGCGACTAAGTCCGAGGATTCTTCCTGCTGCCTTCTCTTGCCGTTTTCTCCGTGATTATGGCGAGCGCGTCCCTGAAACCGGGTATGATTTTTCGATGACTCGCCTTTCCTCGGCGAGTTGGCCTTGCCACCATCCTTTCCTGGATCTTTGGTGTCGTCCGCCTCGGCGTACCTAGTGAGGGTGTCCATTAATTCCCCCATATCTTGGACCTTTCGCTTGAGTCGCCCCAACTTCTGTACCAAGGGCTCATAGTGGCAGTTTTGCTCCAAGATCAACATAGCCTGAGCCGCCGTGATGCCATCTGACGAGTGAATGATTTCCGCGACCCGCCGCGTCCAGTGGTGGGCCGACTCATCAGGGCACTGAACGCAGTGCTGTAAATCGACTATTGTCATCGGGCGCTTGCAAGTCCCCCGGATGTTTTTGACGAAACACTCTTTCAATTCAGCCCAAGTCTGGATGGAGTTGGGAGGCATGTTTTTTAACCAAGTACGCGCCGTTCCCTCGAGCATCATTGTGAAGTACCTGGTGTAGATTGCTTGACTTACATCGAGCATGTCCATGGCGATTTCGTAACTCTCAACCCATGACGCTGGCTCAAGGTCCGGGGTGTAGTTAGGCACCTTTCTTGGTCCTTTAAAATCCTTCGGCATTCACTCATTGCGAAGGGCGGGGGCCAAGCATGGCACCCCTACCTGTCTGCCGCCTCCAACAAGCGGCGCTGGGCCGGTTTGGATGTCCGGGTGATCCCGACCCGGCGGGTCCCGATGATTAGGCGAGTTGACCTGGGGAAAGGGCCGTGGTCTGCTGGTTATGGCGGGCTGGTCCTCTGGCCGACTCTTGGTACGGCTTGCCTGGGGGGTGGAGTGCAGCCGATCGAGGCTGTGCGAGAACTGTGCGTTTTGAACCACCGCCGTCTTCAACATCTCAATGGCGTTCCTTGCTTCTATTTCAGCCGGGGTGTTGCCATGAATCGGAAGGGACTCTAAATGGCGAGTCGTGGCAAGGACGTTGTCCACCTGGTTGGAAAAGTGACCTCAAGGTGTCTGGAATCGAGGGACGCGATCAACAGCTGGCTGAAGTGGCGGGTTTGGTGGCTGGCCCGACCCTCCTCCTGGTGCGTCTCCTGCCTCGGGAGTTCGTGGAGTGTCGAATAGGCGGGTCGGGTTGACATCAGGGGGTAAACGCCCCTGGTGCCTCCGCTGATGGACAACGTCAGATGCGCGTTGATGCCTTTCGAGCCGCCAGTTTTCGGTGTTCAAGCGAGCTGCCTCAGCGGTGATTTGAGCTTGCCGGGTCTTGATCCTGGCGGCTTCTACTTCAGCGTCTCGCTGAGCCTTTGCCACCCCATCTCTTAGCTTTGTTAATTCGGCGTTTATCGTGTCCTGGTTTTCTGCTGTTACAGGGGTCGCCATGAGCCTCCTTATCCCCGTCGCCAAATTCACCAAGATCGCAGCTGGGCTTCTGGATGTTTCGCCAGTCCCGTCGTTGCCTGCCGGGTTTGGCGGGGGCTGAGTCGCCCCTGCCATGTAAACGGCGATCTGGCGACGGGTCCGGTCGAGAACCTCGGGATCCATTGCTAGTGACAGGCCTCCGAGGCAGCCCCCATGTAGAGACTGAATTGAATCTGAGTCACCCATGTATGATTCATCATCAGTGTTGACCGACGTGGTCTCGTGAGTTGCTGATCGTTCTGGTTCCTCAGATCCCTGTGTGAAACCAACAAAGACCGGGCGAGTTAGATTTGGCGTCATGACAAGGTGGACGTACCTGGCCGGCTCGACGATGTCGGTGAGGATGTCCGGCTGAGGCATAGGTGATCCAACCATGCCGACAAAGACGTTGATCTTGCCGAAGGGGATTCTGTAGCCGGATTCGATTGAATCGGCCTCGGGCCCGCACAACAAGTTATTGATGTAGTACTTCCCGCGGCGGCTCCGAGTCATGAGCCCCGCTGTGTAGCTCCCAGACCCTAGTAGGGCTACCTTTGAGAACTCAACTCCACCGTGCGCAGGCCCCACGGTGGGCGCCAACTGTCGTGGTTTTGTCACGGCAGATGTCCTCGTGAAAGGACTTAGTGTTGGAGCCATCGCACCTTGGTGGCGACTCAAAGGGGTTGATCGGGAGCGAGACAGAGATTTACCCAGGTTCGGCCCCTCATAAGGAGGTAAAAGCCTATGTCCTGCTTGGTGTTGCATTGATGGTGTTTCGATTACAAGGAGGGCGTAACTCGTCTGACCTAGCACTCGATGATTTCTAACCTATCCTCTCCTTCCCTTGGACTCGCCTTTATATACAGGTCGAGCCCTTAGGGTTTACAAGAGTCCTTGCCTTTACAAATCGTGAGTCTTTCTATCTCTAAGTCGCCATCTTTCCAAGACTTGGAGATCTTCCCAATGATGGATTCTTCCCAAAGATCTTGAACCGCCATCTGGCTTCCGGCCTTACCAGGTCAAAGCCCGAATCACTTATGGATGGGTCGCCAGCTTGGTGACCCAGCCCAACTAGGGCGGGTTACCCAACAGATAATATCCCCAACAGTTAGCAAATCAAGGAGGTGGGCAGATGGGACAGATCTCCTAGGAAGGAGGGGACTCGCGACGGAGGCTGCAGTTGGATGGGACAGATCTCCTAGTTTTTAGGGTTTGCATTGATTTAGACTAGGGTCCAAATATATAGCTAGTGGACTAGGATTAAGTTAATCTCGATCCTCCGATTTTTAATCGAACGGTCGGGAAAAATAGGTTAGGATGAGCAATGGACAAACTGAAGACGGTTTGCGGTATAACGGGGTTGATCCGGACCCAACGGTTACGACCGTGTGTTTTGGGTACCGGGAGGTTTTCGGACTAGGTTGCGCGCAGGTCGGTTCACTGTGTAGAGTGTTGGAAATATGCCCTAGAGGCAATAATAAATTAGTTATTATTATATTTCTTTGTTCATGATAATCGTTTATTATCCATGCAATAATTGTATTGATTGGAAACACAATACTTGTGTGGATACATAGACAAAACACTGTCCCTAGTAAGCCTCTAGTTGACTAGCTCGTTGATCAAAGATAGCCAAGGTTTCCTGGCCATAGGCAAGTGTTGTTACTTGATAACGGGATCACATCATTAGGAGCATCATGTGATAGACTAGACCCAAACTAATAGACGTAGCATGTTGATCGTGTCATTTTGTTGCTACTGTTTTCTGCGTGTCAAGTATTTGTTCCTATGACCATGAGATCATATAACTCACTGACACCGGAGGAATGCTTTGTTTGTCTCAAACGTCGCAACGTAACTGAGTGACTATAAAGATGCTCTACAGGTATCTCTGAAGGTGTTAGTTGAGTTAGTATGGATCAAGACTGGGATTTGTCACTCCGTGTGACGGAGAGGTATCTCGGGGCCCACTCGGTAATACAACATCACACACAAGCCTTGCAAGCAATGTGACTTAGTGTAAGTTGCGGGATCTTGTATTACGGAACGAGTAAAGAGACTTGCCGGTAAACAAGATTGAAATAGGTATACAGATACTGACGATCGAATCTCGGGCAAGTAACATACCGAAGGACAAAAGGAATGACATACGGGATTATATGAATCCTTGGCACTGAGGTTCAAACAATAAGATCTTCGTAGAATATGTAGGATCCAATATGGGCATCCAGGTCCCGCTATTGGATATTGACCGAGGAGTCTCTCGGGTCATGTCTGCATAGTTCTCGAACCCGCAGGGTCTGCACACTTAAGGTTCGACGTTGTTTTATGCGTATTTGAGTTATATGGTTGGTTACCGAATTTTGTTCGGAGTCCCGGATGAGATCACGGACGTCACGAGGGTTTCCGGAATGGTTCGGAAACGAAGATTGATATATAGGATGACCTCATTTGATTACCGGAAGGTTTTCGGAGTTACCGGGAATGACGATTGGGTTCCGGGTGTTCACCGGGGGGGGGGGGGCAACCCACCCCGGGGAAGCCCATAGGCCTTGGGGGTGGCGCACCAGCCCTTAGTGGGCTGGTGGGACATCCCAAGAAGGCCCTATGCGCCATAGGAAGAAAATCAAAGAGAAAAGGAAAAAAAAGAGGAGGTTGGAAAGGGAAGAAGGACTCCACCTTCCAAACCAAGTAGGACACGGTTTGGGAGGGGGAAACCTTCCCCCTTGGTTCGGCCGACCCCCTTGGGGCTCCTTGAGCCCCAAGGCGAGCCCCAAGGCAAGGCTCCCCCTCTCCCACATATATATACGGAGGTTTTAGGGCTGATTTAAGACGACTTTTCCACGGCAGCCCGACCACATACCTCCACGGTTTTTCCTCTAGATTGCGTTTCTGCGGAGCTCGGGCGGAGCCCTGCTGAGACAAGATCATCATCAACCTTCGGAGCGCCGTCGCGCTGCCGGAGAACTCTTCTATCTCTCCGTCTCTCTTGCTGGATCAAGAAGGCCGAGATCATCGTCGAGCTGTACGTGTGCTGAACGCGGAGGTGCCGTCCGTTCGGCACTAGATCGTGGGACTGATCGCGGGACGGTTCGCGGGGCGGATCGAGGGACGTGAGGACGTTCCACTACATCAACCGCGTTCACTAACGCTTCTGCTGTACGGTCTACAAGGGTACGTAGATCACACATCCCCTCTCGTAGATGGACATCACCATGATAGGTCTTCGTGCGCGTAGGAAAATTTTTGTTTCCCATGCGACGTTCCCCAACAGTGGCATCATGAGCTAGGTTCATGCGTAGATGTCTTCTCGAGTAGAACACAAAAGTTTTTGTGGGCGGTGATGTGCATTTTGCTGCCGTCCTTAGTCTTTTCTTGATTCCACGGTATTGTTGGATTGAAGCGGCTTGGACCGACATTACTCGTATGCGTACGAGAGACTGGTTTCATCGCTACGAGTAACCCCGTTGCTCAAAGATGACTGGCAAGTGTTAGTTTCTCCAACTTTAGTTGAATCGGATTTGACCGAGGAGGTCCTTGGATGAGGTTAAATAGCAACTCATATATCTCCGTTGTGGTGTTTGCGTAAGTAAGATGCGATCCTACAAGATACCCATGGTCACGACGTAAAACATGCAACAACAAAATTAGAGGACGTCTAACTTGTTTTTGCAGGGTATGCTTGTGATGTGATATGGCCAACAATGTGATGTGATATATTGGATGTATGAGATGATCATGTTGTAATAGTTAATATCGACTTGCACGTCGATGGTACGGCAACCGGCAGGAGCCATAGGGTTGTCTTTAAACTAACGTTTGTGCTTACAGATGCGTTTACTATATTTCTAGGACGTAGCTTTAGTAGTAATAGCATGAGTAGCACGACAACCCCCATGGCGACACGTTGATGGAGATCATGATGATGGAGATCATGGTGTGACGCCGGTGACAAGAAGATCGTGCCGGTGCTTTGGTGATGGAGATCAAGAAGCGCATGATGATGGCCATATCATGTCACTTATGAATTGCATGTGATGTTAATCCTTTTATGCACCTTATCTTGCTTAGAACGACGGTAGCATTATGAGGTGATCTCTCACTAAAATTTCAAGACGAAATTGTGTTCTCCCCGACTGTGCACCGTTGCGACAGTTCTTCGTTTCGAGACACCACGTGATGATCGGGTGTGATAGACTCAACGTTCGCATACAACGGGTGCAAAACAGTTGCACACGCAGAACACTCGGGTTAAGCTTGACGAGCCTAGCATGTGCAGACATGGCCTCGGAACACATGAGACCGAAAGGTCGAGCATGAATCGTATAGTTGATATGATTAGCATAGAGATGCTTACCACTGAAACTATTCTCGACTCACGTGATGATCGGACTTGAGATAGTGGATTTGGATCAGGTACCACTCAAATGACTAGAGAGATGTACTTTTTGAGTGGGAGTTCATAAGTAATATGATTAAATTGAACTAATTTTCCTGAACATAGTCTAATGGTGTTTGCGAATTATGATGTAGCTTGCGCTATAGCTCTACTGTTTTTTATATGTTCCTAGAGAAAATTTAGTTGAAAGTTGATAGTAGCAAACTTTGCAGACTAAGTCTGTAAAACCGAGGATTGTCCTCGTTGCTGCGCAGAAGGCTTATGTCCTTAATGCACCACTCGGTGTGCTGCACCTCGAGCGTCGTCTGTGGATGCTGTGAACATCCGACATACACGTTTCTGATGACTACACGATAGTTCAGTGCAAAATACTTAATGGCTTAGAAGCAAGGCACCGAAGACGTTTTCAAGCAAGGCACCGAAGACGTTTTGAAAACGTCACGGAACATAAGTGATGTTCTAAACATATGAAATTTTGATTTCATGCTCGTGCCCTTGTTGAGAGGTACGAGACCTCCGACAAGATTCTTTGTCCACAAAGTAAAGGAGAAAAGCTCAATCGTTGAGCGTGTGCTCAGATTGTCTGAGTACGACAATCACTTGAATCAAGTGGGAGTTAATCTTCCAGATGAGATAGTGATGGTTCTCCAAAGACACTGCCACCAAGCTGTGAGAGCTTCGTGATGAACTATAACATATCAAGGATAGATACAATGATCTTTGAGCGATTCGCGATGTTTGACACTGCGAAAGTAGAAATCAAGAAGGAGCATCAATAGTTGATGGTTTGTAAAACCACTAAGTTTCAAGAAAGGCTAGGGCTAGAAGGGATACTTCGTGAAACGGCAAAACAGTTGCTGCACTAATGAAGAGACCCAAGATTGAACCCAAACCCGAGACTAAGTGCTTCTGTAATGAGGGGAACAGTCACTGAGGCGGAGCAACTCTAGATACTTGGTAGATAAGAAGGCTGGCAAAAGTCGAAAGAAGTATATTTGATATACATGATGTTGATGTGTACTTTACCAGTACTCCTAGTAGCATGAGGGTATTGGATACCGGTTCGGTTGCTAAGTGATTAGTAAAACGAAATGAAAGCTACGGCATAAACGGAGACTAGCTAAAGGCGAGGTGACGATACGTGTTGGAAGTGTTTCCGAGGTTGATATGATCAAACGTCGCACGCTCCCTCTACCATCGGGATTGGTGTTAAACCTAAATAATTGTTATTTGGTGCTTGCGTTAAGCATGAACATGATTGGATCGTGTTTATTGCAATACGATTATTCATTTAAAGAGAATAATGGTTACTCTATTTTCTTGAATAATCACCTTCAATGGTTTATTGAATCTCGATCGTAGTGTTACACATGTTCATGATATTGGTGCCAAAAGATACGAGGTAATGATGATAGTACCACTTACTTGTGGCACTGCCGCTTGAGTCATGTTGGTATAACTTGCATGAAGAGGCGCCATGCTGATGGATATTTATACTCACTTGATTTTGAATCACTGGTGACATGCAAATCATACCACATGAGCAAGGCCTTGTTTTCATTGAGATGAAATAAGATAGTAACTTGTTGGAAGTGATACATTTTGATGTATGCAGTCCAATGGGTGCTGAGGCACGCAGTGGATATCATTATGTTCTTACTTCAATGACGATTTGAGTAGATACTAGAGTATTTCTTAATGAGTCACAAGTCTTAAATATTGAAAAGTTCAATTCTGTTTCGGAGTGAAGTTCGTCGTAACAAGAGGATAAACTGTCTACGATATGATCATAGAAATGAATGTCTGAGTTACGAGTTTTGGTACGCAGTTAAGACAATGTGGAAATTGTTTCGCAGTTCATGCCACCTAGAACATCATAGTGTGATGATGTGTCTGAACATCATAGCCACACACTATTTGGTATGGTGCATGCTATGATGTCTCTTATCGAATTACCACTATCGTTTATGGGTTAAGCATTAGAGACAACCGCATTCACTTTAAATAGGGCACCACATATTTTCGTTAAGATGACACAGTATAGACTGAGGTTTAGAGAAATCTAAACTGTCGTTTCTTGAAAGTTTGGGGTTTCGACACTTATGTGAAAAAGTTTCAGTCTGATAAACTCGAACCCAAAGCGGATAAATGCATCTTCATAGGATATCCAAAAAAGTTGGGTACATCTCCTATCTCAGATCCGAAAGCAAAGTGTTTGTTTCTAGAAACGGATCCTTTCTCGAGGAAAGGTTTCTCTCGAAAGTATTGAGTGGGAGGGTGGTAGAACTTGATGAGGTTATTGAACCATCACTTCGACCAGTGTGTAGCAGGGCGCAGGAAGTTGTTCCTGTGGCGCCTACACCAATTGAAGTGAAAGCTGATGATGGTGATCATCGAGCATCGAATCAAGTTACTACAAGCCTCGTAGGTTGACAAGGTCGCGTACTACTACAGAGTGGTACGGTAACCCTGTCTTGGAGGTCATGTTGTTGAGCAACAGTGAACCTACGAGTTATGGAGAAAGCAATGGTGGGCCCAGATTCCGACAAATGGCTGGAAGCCATGAAATCCGAGAGAGGATCCATGTATGAAAACAAAGTGTAGGCTTTGGAAGAACTACTTGATGGTCATAGGACTATTGAGTAAAGATGGATCTTTAAAAGGAAGACAGACGATGATAGTGATAAGTCACTATTAAGAAAAGCTCGACTTGTCGCAAAGATGTTTCCGACAAGATCAAACAGTTGACTATGATGAGACTTTCTCACTCGTAGCGATGCTAAAAGTCTGTTAGAATTATGTTAGTAGTTGCTGCATTATTTATGAAATATTGCATGTAGGATGTCAAAACATTGTTTCCTCGACGGTTTCCTTGAGCAAACATTGTGTGAGATACAACCATGAGGTTTTGTCGATCCTAAAGATACTAGCAATTATGCAAGCTCCAGCGATCCTTAAATGGACTGGTGCAAGCATCTCGGAGTTGGAATATACACTTTGATGAGATGATCAAGGATTTTGGGTTTGTACAAGGTTTATGAGAAACTTGTATTTCCAAAGAAGTGAGTGGGAGCACTATAAAATTTCTGATAAGTATATGTGGTTGACATATTGTGGATCAGAAGTAATGTAGAATTTCTGTAAAGCATACAAGGTTGTTTGAAAGGAGTGTTCAAAGGAATACCTGGATTGAGCTACTTGAACGTTGAGCATCAAAGATCTATGGAGATAGATCGAAAGCGCTTAATGGAAGTTTCAACAAGATGCATGCCTTGACAAGTTTTGAAGGAGTTCAAAATAGATCAGCAAAGAAGGAGTTCTTGGTTGCGTTGTAAGGTGTGAATTTGAGTAAGACTCAAAACCCGACCACGGCAGAATAAAGAGAATAGACGAAGGTCATCTTCTATGCCTTAGCCGTAGACTCTAAAGTATGCCATGCGGAGTACCGCACCTGATGTGTGCCTTGCAGCAAGTCTGTTGAGAGGTACAGAGAGTGATCCATGATTGAATCACTAGCAGCGGTCAAAATTTATCCTTAGTAACTGATGGACTAAGGAATTTTTCTCGATTATGGAGGTGGTTAAAGAGTTCGTCGTAAAGGGTTACGTCGATGTAAGCTTTGACACTAATCCGAATAACTATGAGTAGTGAAACGGATTCGTATAGTAGAGTAGATATTTGGAGTATTTCCGAATAGCACATAGTAGCAGCATCTATAAGATGACATAAAGATTTGTAAAAAACACACATATCTGAAAATTTCAGAACCGTTGACTAAAACCTCTCTCATGAGCAAGACGTGATCAGACCCCATAACTATATGGGTGTTGGATTCGTTGGAATCACATGGTGATGTGAACTAGATTATTGACTCTAGTGCAAGTGGGAGACTGTTGGAAATATGCCCTAGAGGCAATAATAAATTAGTTATTATTATATTTCTTTGTTCATGATAATTGTTTATTATCCATGCTATAATTGTATTGATTGGAAACACAATACTTGTGTGGATACATAGACAAAACACTGTCCCTAGTAAGCCTCTAGTTGACTAGCTCGTTGATCAAAGATGGCCAAGGTTTCCTGGCCAAAGGCAAGTGTTGTTACTTGATAACTTGATCACATCATTAGGAGAATCATGTGATGGACTAGACCCAAACTAATAGACGTAGCATGTTGATCGTGTCATTTTGTTGCTACTGTTTTCTGCGTGTCAAGTATTTGTTCCTATGACCATGAGATCATATAACTCACTGACACCGGAGGAATGCTTTGTGTGTGTCAAACGTCGCAACGTAACTGGGTGACTATAAAGATGCTCTACAGGTATCTCCGAAGGTGTTAGTTGAGTTACTATGGATCAAGACTGGGATTTGTCACTCCGTTTGACGGAGAGGTATCTCGGGGCCCATTCGGTAATACAACATCACACACAAGCCTTGCAAGCAATGTGACTTAGTGTAAGTTGCGGGATCTTGTATTACGGAACGAGTAAAGAGACTTGCCGGTAAACGAGATTGAAATAGGTATACAGATACTGACGATCGAATCTCGGGCAAGTAACATACCGAAGGACAAAAGGAATGACATACGGGATTATATGAATCCTTGGCACTGAGGTTCAAACGATAAGATCTTCGTAGAATATGTAGGATCCAATATGGGCGTCCAGGTCCCGCTATTGGATATTGACCGAGGAGTCTCTCGGGTCATGTCTGCATAGTTCTCGAACCCGCAGGGTCTGCACACTTAAGGTTCGACGTTGTTTTATGCGTATTTGAGTTATATGGTTGGTTACCGAATGTTGTTCAGAGTCCCGGATGAGATCACGTACGTCACGAGGGTTTCCGGAATGGTCCGGAAACAAAGATTGATATATAGGATGACCTCATTTGATTACCGGAAGGTTTTCGGAGTTACCGGGAATGTACCGGGAATGACGAATGGGTTCCGGGTGTTCACCGGGGGGGGGGGGGGGGCAACCCACCCCGGGGAAGCCCATATGCCTTGGGGGTGGCGCACCAGCCCTTAGTGGGCTGGTGGGACAGCCCAAGAAGGCCCTATGCGCCATAGGAAGAAAATCAAAGAGAAAAGGCAAAAAAAGGAGGAGGTGGGAAAGGGAAGAAGGACTCCACCTTCCAAACCAAGTAGGACTCGGTTTGGGAGGGGGAGACCTTCCCCCTTGGTTCGGCCGACCCTATTGGGGCTCCTTCAGCCCCAAGGCAAGGCCCCCCTCTCCCACCTATATATACGGAGGTTTTAGGGCTGATTTGAGACGACTTTTCCACGGCAGCCCGACCACATACCTCCACGGTTTTTCCTCTAGATTGCATTTCTGCGGAGCTCGGGCGGAGCCCTGCTGAGACAAGATCATCACCAACCTCCGGAGCGCCGTCAGGCTGCCGGATAACTCTTCTACCTCTCCGTCTCTCTTGCTGGATCAAGAAGGCCGAGATCATCGTCGAGCTGTACGTGTGCTGAACGCGGAGGTGCCGTCCGTTCGGCACTAGATCGTGGGACTGATCGCGGGACGGTTCGCGGGGCGGATCGAGGGACGTGAGGACGTTCCACTACATCAACCGCGTTCACTAACGCTTCTGCTGTACGGTCTACAAGGGTACGTAGATCACACATCCCCTCCCGTAGATGGACATCACCATGATAGGTCTTCTTGCGCGTATGAATTTTTTTGTTTCCCATGCGACGTTCCCCAACATAGAGAGGCTAGATGAAGATGAGAAGGAAAACGGGCAACATGGCGACAAAGTTTAAAACAATGAAAAACGTCCGCCGATGGGCCGGCTATAGTGCCGCTATAGGTTTAACGGTCCAGGTATCAAAAGAACTCCGATTGCGATGAAAATTAACATGCGGCCTACCTACACTATATTAAGACTGCACGCCAAGTTTCAACCCAATCTGAGAAAGTTTTATACATAGTTTTAAAAACACGATTGAACTATTTCGCCGGCGCGTGCGTGTGTGGTTTGTCTCAAAACAGTCAATGACAAAATGGAGAGAACAGACAAGTAATGATGGATGCAAGTTTTGAAAACTGACAACAATGGAGTGCCGATACAATGCGGATGATGCGAATGATGCGATGATGAATGCAGCAAACAAATCATCACACGACGACAACGGAATAAAAGCGAAATCTTATGGAGCGGCTGTCTGAGGGTGTCACACATATGACTTGTGGTAGAAGGCACGTCAATATACTCCCTGTGTCCGAAAATACTTATCATAGAAATGGATGTATCTAGATGTTGGAAATATGCCCTAGAGGCAAGAATGAATTTGTTATTATTATGTTTCCTTGTTCATAATAATCGTTTATTATCCATGCTAGAATTGTATTGATTGGAAACTCAAATACATGTGTGGATACATAGACAACACACTATCCCTAGTGAGCCTCTAGTTGACTAGCTCGTTGATCAAAGATGGTCAAGGTTTCCTGGCCATGGACAAGTGTTGTCACTTGATAACGGGATCACATCATTAGGAGAATGATGTGATGGACAAGACCCAAACTATGAACATAGCATATGATCGTGTCAGTTTATTGCTACTATTTTCTGCATGTCAATGTATGTGTTCCTATGACCATGAGATCATGCAACTCCCGGACACCGGAGGAATACCTTATGTGTATCAAACGTCGCAACGTAACTGGGTGACTATAAAGGTGCTCTACAGGTATCTCTGAAGGTGTCTGTTGTGTTGGCATAGATCAAGACTGGCATTTGTCACTCCATGTGATGGAGAGGTATCCCGGGGCCCACTCGGTAATACAACATCACAACAATACTTGCAAGCAACGTGACTAAGGAGATAGTCACGGGATCTTATATTACGAAACGAGTAAAGAGACTTGCCGGTAACAAGATTGAACTAGGTATAGAGATACCGATGATCGAATCTCGGGCAAGTAACATACCG